>NC_092018.1:4434518-5692018 GCF_042242105.1 Pempheris klunzingeri
GTGTGTGTGTGGTGCGAAAGCTCTGGGAGGAGTAGCGAAATGAAATTTTGCTACGGAAGAAGAATAATAAGTCAAATAAGTATGGAGAATAATAATAGTGGGCCTTGCTTCGCAAGGCCCACTATTGTGCCCTATGCTTTGCATAGCTGGCACAATAGTGGGCCTTGCTTGCAAGCGGCCCCCTAATAAGCAACAGTAAATAAATATATGTTGTAATGATAAATAAATATTTACACTATGGACATAATGTACAAGTATGGACAGGAATATGAAATGAATGGAATGATATGAGTGAAGAACAGTGCCAATTAGCAACTATGTAGTAACTATGGACTGTTTCCCAGTGTATTATGCACATATTGCAATAACATGGGTGCAAACAGCAGCACAATGCACCTCTGCTGTAGTCCTGCTGCAGGACCTGCTGAGGAACTGCAGTACAACCACTAACTAACCAAACTGGGGGGCATTTTTGATCCAAACAAGTAAGTGAATATGAGGACTTCCTCTGGCTTGGAACTCCACGCGATAGAAGAAGTCCTCCACCTCGCCAATGGGCTGTGCGCTTGACAGGATCAGATTTGACATCAGAGCATCAACTCTTTTCTCAAACAGCCGCATTACTGTGACGGGGTTGCTTCGCAGAATGTCACATTTTGCGTTCCAGTCCAGCTCTGAAAAGTCAACTTGTTCACCTTGTTGGGCTTTAATGGCTTCAATGACCTCAGGCCATCTCATTTCTGCAGCAGAAAATGTCAGAAAGAAGGTAGGCGGGCCCAACTGTCTGACCATAGCATTGAGATCTTTCAGTGTTTTTTCCCAATAAGCTGGAGTGCCTCTCAGAGGTTGCATGAAGCGCGTCGCCTCTTTGTTGTTGATCAGTTTTTCCAGCTCGTGTTTATCTTGGAGCATTCTGTTGGAAATCCTTTGACCTGCTCCGGTGATCGGTTTGCCTTTACGCATTTGAATGGACATGCT
This sequence comes from Pempheris klunzingeri, assembly GCF_042242105.1. NCBI lineage: Eukaryota > Metazoa > Chordata > Actinopteri > Acropomatiformes > Pempheridae > Pempheris > Pempheris klunzingeri. The sequence goes on from NC_092018.1 coordinate 4,435,497, forward strand.
GTTTTTAGCCATGTGTGTTTCTGTCACAAACTGTGCGAAGAACAGGTAACTCTGGTCATTTGCAAAACGGGTATCTGCACAAAACAGTCTTGCATTAAAGTACATGCTCGGGGACAGTTTCAGTTTTCTGACCTCATCAAATGTGTTTTGTCCTGTTGGGAACTGCACAGGGAAGGCCATGGCTTCTAGTTTAGGTATGGAAAAGAAGCCAACGGGTTTGTTTCCTTGGGCGGGTGCAATGCTGAATATTCCGTCACCGTATGATAACAGTTCTTGTGCTATGTCAGCTGGCTGCATGCAAGTGTCCAGAGCCAGACCAGGTCTCAGTTCCTCTTCTCCATTCTCTGGGTTTTGGGACTGCTTGGCCTGCTCTGTATTTGCATCTGCGGTGGTTGCCATTTCTGACACCATTTCTGCTTCTGGTGTTTCTTGTTGAGTCTCCTGTGCATCACTTGGGGGATCATCTGTGAGACTGCTGAATGTGGCATTTTCATCTATAGATACATCTTTGTATTCTGAATGCATCTCTTTGAGTTTTGTCAGTCCTGCTAGCACATTTTTCATGTTGACGGTGTAGAAGTATTGATGTCCTTTGTACTTAATGCGTCTTTTTAATTTTACCTGCAACAACTGGGCTTCGTTGCAGGGTCTCGGAAGACAGTTCACTGTTGATTGCACCTCTGACGGGACACACACAACAGCACCGTGTACTGCTCTTTGCTGTCCTTTGGGCAATGCAACTATTTTGGCAAAAGGTAAGATTTTGGCAATCAGCTGTCTTTCGAGCACATTTAGTGCAGCCAATTCTGGGGGGATGGGGGCCAGCTCCAGTTTATTTGCCACTGCAACGGAAGACATGCTTCCTCTGCTCAGGTGGCTGTCACAAGTAGGGCAAATCCACTCCTGCATTCTCTCTCGTGGAGTGGTACAGACAGGCGAGCATTCAGTGTCACAAACATGAACATATTTTCCTGTTAAGCAAGCATCTACTACAAGAATGTTTTTGACATATTTTGACCTGTTGCAACGCTTGACTTGATCGGGAAACAGAGTCCTGTGGCACACTGTACAGACATAGGTGGGTCCATGCTGAATTCTTTCACGAAATGAAGATATGGCAGCTTGCATGACACTGTCGATGAGAGGTTGGGGTCGTACCTCAGGCTGTGGATTTTGATGGCAGTGGATCATGATCTGTCTGTATTTCCTTTTCAGTCTCAGTGCACACTGCAACTTGTGATGAATGTGCAATGCAGCATTTATACCCAACGTGTTTCTTTTGTGCTGGGTACAGCGCTGTATGTGACGCAGCCTGAAGGCTGGGTCACTGCAATACTTGGTTTGAAGAGATTGTTTTCGTTTTTCCCTGTAGTCCTGGTTGCAGGCATATCTCTCGGCCAAGTACTTTTTGCGACAGTTGTGGAAATCAGGATCTGCGTAGTACCTGATTGTAATGTATTCCTTTTGTCGACTCTGAAAATCAGGATCTGTCTTGTACCTGTTTGTAATATATTTCTTTTGTCGACTCTGAAAATCAGGATCTGTGCGATATCTTCTTACAATGCATAGTTTCTTTTTGTTTTGAACACGAGGGTCAGCATAATGACACTTGGATGACAACAGCTTTTGTTTGCGGTGATGACAGTCCTGGGCATATTTAGTTTTCCTTGCCTGCAGTTTCTTCATGCGAAACTCTGAACACCTGGCATATTTGTTTTTCTCATGTTGGTTTCTTTTTTTCCTTCTCAGTCCATGAGATTTAGATTTCTGTTCAGGTTGTACATTTTGCTTTTCATTTGTACGTGTTCTGTTCATAGCTTTAATTCGCTGTTGTTTATTTAGTTTTGGATCCAGATTGAATTCCAGATCTTTTGGTTGTCCTTTGCCCCCATTGTTCTTTGATTTGTGGGCTTCCACACATACTTCTGCTTGTGGTATGCAAAAAGTAGTTTGTGACTTGGCTTCTTGTGTTTGGGCAGTTGTTTCTGACTGAGGCACAATTGAAACAGCCGTAGCTGTTTGTGTGATGTTTACATCAGCTGGCTGTGCAGGACGGTCACTGGAATTGTTGTCAGGTACAAAAGAAACAGGCACAAACTCATAGCTGGCATAGGCACCACGGTCTTGAAACAGCTTGTGCAGGTGAGTGATCATGTCACTTAGCAGACTGAAAGTCAGCATAACTGCAGTTCCATCTGGGTGGGGCAAGCCTGCTGCACTTCTTGAGTGTGAATCGAACACTCCGTATCGCCCTGTGTTGTCGCGAAACACTGCAATGCACTCAGGTGTTACAATGAGGAAAGCATGGGAGACTTCTGATGTCAGACACTCAAGTTGTGTGTCAAGAGGCAAGGTACCACCAAAGCTTTCTTTTTGGGCCTTCAGGGGTCCACACCTCACGGAAGACATGCGTACACTGTAGAGATTTGTGTCTGTTAAAACTTGCTTTGGCATTTCCTCCACTGTCAGGTGGTCATCCACAAAGCTTTTATCCAACAGAAGCTGGTTTTTGGTACCAACATAGAGCGAATCTCCCTGTTCAAGCACTCTGTCGAGGTAGGTTGTGTTGAACTGTAATCCCTCGCTGTGGTAGGCCAGAAATGTGAGAGCATTACAGGTGCACTGATGATTTCTTGAGAATTGGTCGTATCTCTCATCACTTTGAGAATGACTTGCTCTCACAGTCTGTGGCTGTGCCGAGTGGTGAAGCTGATCAAAATATGGTAGAAAAGATTATCATTATTATTATTGTTGTTGTTGTTGTTGTTGATATTATTACTACATTTAATTAATTCAGTTTGTCAACTTACACATTGAAAAAAAAAATAATTTTTGTTTGAAAAACCCAAAAAGGAACACAAGTTGTCCTTTAAAAGCTAATGCTAACTATTTCCCATGTCTCTATGCAACTATATTAGCGAGTTCTAAGTGGAGACTGAGCACTGTTAACAGTATACCTTAGAGGCTGTCACACATTTTGAGTTTGTCACGTGACTTATTTACTTGTAGTTTTTCACTGTGATAGACATAAGTGGATAAATAGTCTTGAATGTTACAATTATGTTCTGGGTCATTTTATTTACACCATTAGCATTTCACTCAAAGGCACTGCAAACCTACCTTATCGGGGAGCTTTTGGCTATAGTCTCCTACATGAACATATTGTGCCAAACTTAAAATGATGTAACTTATTTCACATGAGAGATTTCATGTGTGTTCTCCTCTCAGATGATTGAAAAATGCAATAATTTATTGATAACAAATAATCATTCTTCCGCCAAGCAATGTAGTTCTTCAGCGACATTTAGCTGAATGGTTGCCAAGCAACACACAGACGCAGCAACACCCAGAACTACCTTTGTAGCTGGATAACTGGAGCAGGATGGTGCATCATCCATTATCCGGAAGCTTCTTGGTTGTGGAGGTGTCTGTCTTTCAGCCATCTGATAACATATGATACCAAGTTTATGAAACTGAAGACATTGTGTATAGTAGAGATGTATCAGAGTGTGAGGGGAAAAACACCTACCTTTTTAGCTGGAGAACGGTGCCAGGAGGGTCCATTGTCCGTGAACCAGACATTTTTTGGCTGTGGAGTTGTTGGGGGAACCTGATGACACATAAGTGACAAGTTTATGAAACTGAAGACGTTGTGGAGAGATGTTTTTTTCTCTATATAACAGTTTTTTTTCACTACAGTTAGCTGTTTTAAATATATAAATAAATAAATGTTCTTATAAAAAAAAAAACTTTTTTTCTAAAATTGTTCTATGTGTGAGAAATGTCCATCCCTTCAGGTTTTCACTTTAGGAACCCAGTCAGAGCCAGGGGTCTGGTTTCTCCTAATACTTATAGTTGCTATGTCTCTCCTAATAGAGTATGTCCTGATAGGACTGTACTTTAGACTTGTTGTTATTTATTACGATATATTGTATAATCTACTCTTTTATCAACTGCATTGTACCTTTCTAACTGTTTAGCTGTGTTTTTGATGGAGATGTTTTTTTCTGATGCATCTTATAACTTAAGCTTTTGATCAGACTTGTCCTATTTTCTCTGATATGGTTTTCAAATGGCATATTTTTTGCATTGTGGCTACGAGCGTGCAACTTCCTTCTCCCACACCTGAATAGTAGCGATGTACCAGAGTATGAAGGGAAAACCTACCTTTTTAGCTGGAAAACGTTGCCAGGAGGGTCCATCGTCCGCCAAACAGACATTCTTTGCTTGTGGGGGTGTCTCAATTTGGCAAACCTGACGACACGATACCAACTTTTTGAAACTGAAGACACTGTGTATAGTAGAGATGTACCAGAGTGTGAGGGGGAAAAAAACCAACCTTTTTAGCTGGAGAACGGTGCCAGGAGGGTTCATTGTTTGTCAACCAGACGTTTTTTGGCTGTGGGGGTGTCTGAGTTTGGCAAACCTGATGACACATGATATAAAACTCATTCAGTCAAATCATGTCAAACATTGCAGATAATTGAAGAAAACTGTGTTAAGTTCGACTGAAAGGTTTCTATTTATTGTTTAGGTACCTCTTGGTTGACAGGGGGTGAGCTGACAGGGGAAGGATCTGCCAGGTTGAACTTTGTCCAGCGGACTTTTTGTGCCTGTGATCTCTTGCCCTTCCTCGGCATCTTGGACAAAAGTTTTGGATGAAAAATAATTCTAACCAAATTTCAATTCAGTGTTGTTAGTCTATATTGTTTATTTTAAAAAGCAAAGAAAATACATTTTAAATGGGACGTGAAGTATATAACAAAATACCTTTGAACACTCAAGTTTGTAGTGTCTGTGTCCAGTAGATGTTCATCACAGAAGCCCATCAAAAAGAAACAGAAGATAAACACAAAAGAAGTAGAATAGCACAGTAAGCCAAATTGTCGTATCTTCGAAGACACTCACCAAGATGAGAAATCCGAACTGTGTTAAATCTATGCACTGGTCTCCCCGCTCACACGTGGCTGTGCACTGGTCTTCCCGGTCACACGTGGCCTTGCCCTGGTCTTCGTCGTCTCACGTACCCTGCAATATAATTTTACCATACAAATTCAGCACACTCTAAAGATGTAAAATGGCATTTTTTTCTGGCACACACCAAAGTGGGTCTTCAGAGTTGACTAAGACATTTAACATATGACACACTGCAAAGAAGTCAGTGAAATCTGTCTATGTTTAGACTGATGATGGTCAAGCACTCATTTGTGCAACTTTTAATGTACTTTCACACAGATTTTAGTTTGTTTTAAAATGTCTAGTGTAGTAAAAATGTGGACTTGAAATTAGACTAGAAATCATCTACAACATGTCCTTTTAAAAAAGGAGTACTGCTCTTGAAAGGAGGTTTCAGATAACTTACCTAAATACACAGGAACTCACAGGATCCCTAAACAGAGAGAAACTCACCAAGAAATGTTAGTATATATTATTTTTAACAACAATTATAGCACTCAGAACTCTGACCTAAACTATTTTGCAGTAGTTTAAGCTAGCAGGGTACAAGTGTGTGTGTGTGTGTGTGTATGTGTGTGTCTGTGTGTGTGTGAGTGAGAGAGAAACTATATTAACTATAAAACTAACCTACTCTCAACCTAACCTAATCTAATACTGTCTTCTTATCCTAAATAACAGATGTGGTGTAACTGTGAAAGCTGAGGTTTATCTGTTGTGAAGATGCTGGACAGTGAAAGCTGAGGTTTATCTGTTGTGAAGATGCTGGACAGTGAAAGCTGAGGTTTATCTGTTGTGAAGATGCTGGACAGTGAAAGCTGAGGCTTATCTGTTGTGAAGATGCTGGACAATCCTGAAAAAGACAGAAAATAAAGTGAATTTGCTACTCAATATAAAATACTAATGACCATATAGTCAAATGAAAAGGACATATTTTTGTCACAACAGGTATGAAGACATTATCACTATTAATATTACAGTCCTGTTGACTCTAAGCTGGTTAATCACAGTGAAGACAAAATGGCTGACATTAGAGGACAAAATGGCTGACATTAACAGACAAAATGGCTGACATTAGAGGAGTCAGACTGTGTTTCTGCTTTGTCATGCTAATTAGCCTGTAGCCATTGCTCCCAATCACACCACAGGCCTCACATTTTCCCCTTCTAATGTTAAAATTATAAAATGCTAATCTAGCTAGCAAGCTAGTTAAACACAGAGTTGAAGAGAGTAACTGTTCGCTTACGTGAGAGAAGAGTCTTGGTCGGTATTGGGGCTCTTTCTTGTCTAAAAGACAAAACACAAGATTTCACATTTGTCTTCTCTCTCTGTCTGACCACATGTATTAGACAGCTAGCATTTATTGCTAAATCTCAACTGTGGCAGGTGTCATTGTCAATGAGTCAAAGAATGGACATGAACTCAGCACATATTTCAATTAAGCACAGACATCCAAAACACACAATTATTATTCATTTATTTATTATTTGCACACACTCTCTTCGACCCTCTCCCCTCGGGCAGGCGGCTGCATCTGGAGCACCTGGAGGCAGACCAGCAGGCCGAGGAGCAGGTTATTTCCAGAACCTCTTAGACTGCTGAACTCTGGTGCTGCTCTGTCGATCCCACACACACACACACACCCACCTACCCTACCAACCCCAGCTCTTTCTTGTCTAAAAGACAAAACACAAGATTTCACACTTGTCTTCTCTCTCTGTCTGACCACATGTATTAGACAGCTAGCATTTATTGCTAAATCTCAACTGTGGCAGGTGTCATTGTCAATGAGTCAAAGAATGGACATGAACTCAGCACATATTTCAATTAAGCACAGACATCCAAAACACACAATTATTATTCATTTATTTATTATTTGCACACACTCTCTTCGACCCTCTCCCCTCGGGCAGGCGGCTGCATCTGGAGCACCTGGAGGCAGACCAGCAGGCCGAGGAGCAGGTTATTTCCAGAACCTCTTAGACTGCTGAACTCTGGTGCTGCTCTGTCGATCCCATACACACACACACCCACACACCTACCTGGAGCAAATACTTCTATTTTACTTGATATAGGATCTCTATTTTCTATATTTTATTTGTTATTTCATGTTTATCTTGGCTTAAAACAGGACCTGAGGATGTAATTTCATACCTCCCCATGTCTAAATGTGTGTTGGTATGACAAATAAAGTTCCTTGAATCCTTACCACATTCAGTACTGGCTCTTTTGTCTCTGATAGCTGTTAACTGCTAACGGTTGACAGTTAGCTAATGCCGTGCTGGAAAAAGCACAGTCATTGTCAGATGCTAGCTGTTAGCATGACGCTAGCGCTAGCGCCATGCTAACGTTAGCGTCATAGCTAGCCTTAGCTATGACACTAAGGATAGCTATGGCGCTAACGGCTAGCTTTTAAAAACGCTAACGTTAGCTTTAGATAGCCATTAGCGTCATAGCGTCATGTTGGCTGACAATGACTGTGCTTTTCACAGCATGGCATTAGCTTACCGGCGACCGTTAGCAGTTAACAGCTATCAGTTATCAGAGTGAGTAAAAGTTTCAAATTGCTTTATGTTCTGCAATGTGTGAACTCCACATCAGTTATCACATCAGTAATTAGCTAATTAATAGTCTAAACCACACAAAGTTTGTGTTTATCTGTTAAAAAATGACTACAGTGAACAGAGACATCTACTTACCTTGAAGGACGAGAGAAGAACTGGCGCAGCTGCTGCGAGGGGCGTTCAGGGACAGTCGGGCGTTCCAGCGTTCTCAGGGAAATCTTAACTAAATATCACTAAATCTGATTCTTAATGAAATATGACATATTTTCAGTGTTCACATGACTTGTATAGCCTCCAGTTTAGTTTATGGCAAACATTTTGGAGGCTGCAGGGGTAGTTAGAAGGACATGTGTATGGCTATTGTCTAAATCCAATGTTTTGTTTGTGTGTGTGTGCATGCGTGCATGCAATTTCCTACTGAAAGTGAATAAATACACCAAACCGCCATTTTGTGCTGCTAGGCTCACACTGGTCATTTAATGGACATTATTACAAACATTATTTATTTATTCTATTTGTAAAGGGCCATGAAAAATACTGAACACACATGTTACCATTTCATTGTTAGCCTTAGTGTGTGAGTGAGTGAGTGTGTGTGTGTGTGTGCGTGTGTGTGTGTGTGTGTGTCTGTGTGTCTGTGTCTTCACAGTTGAAGGATGAGCATGTGAATGAGTGAGTGAGTGAGTGACAGTGTGTGTGAGTACATGTACTTTTGAAGGATGTAAATTGAAGTTGAATGTACAGATGAACAGTGTCTGTGTGTGTGAGTGTGTCTGTTCAATTCAAAAATCGAATTTGAGGGATGTAAATTGAAGTTGAAGGATGTACAGATGAACAGTGTGTATGTGTGTGTGTGTGTGTGTGTGTGTGTCTGTGTGAGTGAGTGAGTGAGTGAGTGAGTGAGTGACAGTTCAATTTGTTCAGTTCAAATCTCTGCTGGTCAAATTTCATCTATCAACTGATTCCCACCAACTGAGCATGCTCAGTGTCTCTGTGGGGCTCAGAGGTCACTCATCACCTGATGGTTGCTATGGTGATGTTGCCTAATGAGCCACTCTGGGGAGACACAGCTCTTTTCATGGAGATTTGAGCTGTGATATGCCTCTGAAAATCAGGGTTTTACTTGAGTGTCAGAGCTTTGGCGTGTGAACCATTTGACAGAGGAGGGTCTGCTGAACACGTACGTGTAGTTTTGAGGTCTCTAACTTGTGAAATGAGAGAGCTGGAGCAGGTTAGAAAAGTGGTTGCGTCTGCCTCCCTCCTCAGATTTGAGCTGCCAGTTAACATGGCACTTAATGCGGCAGTTAGTGTGACTTTCCGTCGCTTGGAGGCTCATGGAGGCGGCTGCGTGCGTTTCTGTGTGTCTGAAGTCACATCGTTGCGACCGGCCCGAGCAGTCCTACGTTTTTCTGTATAGATAGTGTGTCTGAGTGACACGCTGTGGGCATGAGAGCGAGTTTTTCACAAAATCTTCAGACGATTTTTCTGCTCCTCTCCACTCTAGCGATGACATCACCCACTCTAGCTCCTCATTCATTTTCTATGGAGCGATTTTTGGTGCACGTTTTGCCGCTTTGCGCCAAAACGTGTACTCCGACCTCTGAGAAAAGTCATAGCAACTCGACCGCTGCCGAGCCGCACGTTTTGGTGCGTTTTTTGTGTGTGTGGTGCGAAAGCTCTGGGAGGAGTGTGTATGCTGTGTGTATGCTTTCAGCATACACACCAATAATAAAGTCGAAGAACATATGTTGTGAATGCTTTCAGCATTCACACCAATAATCTACTAACTCGTTACTTACATCAAAAAGTAGGTAGCATGTGCAACAAAACCCTCGGATCAGAGAAATAAGACATTTTCATATGACACACATGCACACATTTCAAATGTTACAAAAATATATCCTGGACAAATGTGTGTGTTGGTGCAACAGAGCGCACCGATTATTTCAGACTGTCTGCAGTCACGTTTAACCGTGCTGGAGCAACACTGAATGAAAACAGACTAGCTATCATTAACCCTTGTGCACCCCTTAAAAAAATAATGACGTTTTACCCTCGATGCAAAAAATGTTCTGTTCCTAAAAAGTGCTATAAAAATATTATACATTCATATTTTTTTTCACTTTCAATGCATTAAATCTTTCGACCAACTTCAGTCCTAATCATAACTATTAAGTTTTCATGTATTTGTCAAATATTTTTAACCCTTTAATGCCATTTTTGCAATATAAAACTACAATTAATTAATGAGAAAAACACAAAATATGAAATATTTTTCATATACTAATAGCAAACTGGAATTTTTTGGGGGGGGTATTACAGTCTTGGATATGTCAATAATTGACAACAACATTGATTTGAATGCATTATTATTTTTTGAGCAGTTTGAGTTTATGTAAAAATGTGCCACCTTTTACCCTCGATGCAAAAAATGTTCTGTTCCTAAAAAGTGCTATAAAAATATTATACATTCATATTTTTTTCCACTTTCAATGCATTAAATCTTTTGACCAACTTCAGTCCTAATCATAACTATTAAGTTTTCATGGATTTATTACATATTTTTAACTTTTTAGTGCCATTTTGGGAATATAAAACCAAAAATTTCAAATGAGAAAAACACAAAATATGAAATATTTTTCATATACTAATAGCAAACTGGAATTTTTTTTGGGGGGTATTACAGTCTTGGATATGTCAATAATTGACAACAACATTGATTTGAATGCATTATTATTTTTTGAGCAGTTTGACTTTATGTAAAAATGTGCCACCTTTTACCCTCGATGCAAAAAATGTTCTGTTCCTAAAAAGTGCTATAAAAATATTATACATTCATATTTTTTTTCACTTTCAATGCATTAAATCTTTTGACCAACTTCAGTCCTAATCATAACTATTAAGTTTTCATGGATTTATTACATATTTTTAACTTTTTAGTGCCATTTTGGGAATATAAAACCAAAAATTTCAAATGAGAAAAACACAAAATATGAAATATTTTTCATATACTAATAGCAAACTGGAATTTTTTTTGGGGGGTATTACAGTCTTGGATATGTCAATAATTGACAACAACATTGATTTGAATGCATTATTACTTTTTGAGCAGTTTGAGTTTATGTAAAAATGTGCCACCTTTTACCCTCGATGCAAAAAATGTTCTGTTCCTAAAAAGTGCTATAAAAATATTATACATTCATATTTTTTTTCACTTTCAATGCATTAAATCTTTTGACCAACTTCAGCCCTAATCATAACTATTAAGTTTTCATGGATTTATTAAACATTTGTAACTTTTTAGTGCCATTTTCGGAATATAAAACCAAAAATTTCAAATGAGAAAAACACAAAATCTGAAATATTTTTCATATACTAATTGCAAACTGGAATTTTTTTGGGGGGGTATTACAGTCTTGGATATGTCAATAATTGACAATAACATTGATTTGAATGCATTATTATTTTTTGAGCAGTTTGACTTTATGTAAAAATGTGCCACCTTTTACCCTCGATGCAAAAAATGTTCTGTTCCTAAAAAGTGCTATAAAAATATTATACATTCATATTTTTTTTCACTTTCAATGCATTAAATCTTTTGACCAACTTCAGCCCTAATCATAACTATTAAGTTTTCATGGATTTATTAAACATTTGTAACTTTTTAGTGCCATTTTCGGAATATAAAACCAAAAATTTCAAATGAGAAAAACACAAAATCTGAAATATTTTTCATATACTAATAGCAAACTGGAATTTTTTTGGGGGGGCAATTACATCCTTGGATGTGTCAATAATTGACAACAACATTGATTTGAATGCATTATTATTTTTTGAGCAGTTTGACTTTATGTACAAAATATGCCACCTTTTATGCTTTGTGCAAAAAAATGTTTTGTTCCTAAAAAGTGCTATAAAAATATTATAATTAATATTCTTTTCACTTTTATTGCATTAAATCTTCTGAAAAACCTCAGTCCTGATCATAACTATTCCATTTTCATGGATTTATTAAGTATTTTTAACTTTTTAGTGCCATTTTGGGAATATAAAACCAAAAATTTCAAATGAGGTAAAACACAAAATATGAAATATTTTCCATATACTAATTGCAAACTGGAATTTTTTTGGGGGGGTATTACACCCTTGGGTATGTCAATAATTGACAACAACATTGATTTGAATCCATCATTATTTTTTGAGCAGTTTGACTTTATGTACAAAATATGCCACCTTTTATCCTTTGTGCAAAAAATACTCTGTTCCTAAGAAGTGCTCTAAAAATATTATACATTAATATTTTTTTCACTTTCAATGCATTAAATCTTTTGAACAACCTCAGTCCAGATCATAACTATTCAATTTACATGTATTTATGAATTAATTTTAACCCTTTAATGGTATTTTGGGAATATATTGACAAATGATGAGAAAGGTCACTCAGTGGAGCAGGACCTGCAGATCACTGTCATGTATACTTTGCATCCATACTTGCTGTACTTGGCATCCATACTTGCTGTACTTGGCACAATGGGTCCAGACCTTTCTCTGTCCCATGCAAAATGTGCACTGCCTGTACCTCTTTGAGGGCCTGGCTTCTCCTGCTGGCTCTTCCATTTCCTCTGACATGATCCACTAGTGTGGCTGCTGCTGGTCCAAGCAGCAGCCGCACTAGTGGGTCTTCCAGCTCCAGCTCAAGTGAGGAAATGGGTCTTCCAGCTCCAGCTCAAGTGAGGACATGGATGTCCTCACTTGAGCTGGAGACCCATCTGGATGAATTTCAGGTGAAGCCTCCCCTGATATGTCCTCAGTGCCTGTGTCTGTGCCGGACATCTCCTCCTCGTTCTCAGGCGACTGCAGGACAGCAGTCAGAGCCTCCTCTAACACAAAAGTGTCTCTTCATTGTCACTGAGGAAATGACCAGCCAGCACCAGCTAGGTGCAGCTTGAGGTTTGCAGACACAGCACCTGTATAAACATGCTGCACTGTAAACCAAAACAATAAAAAGACTTTATGAAAAAAAAAAAAAAAAAAACGTTTCCAGGCAAAAAAAAAGCTAGGGTGCTCCTCCTTAGATTCTTTGACCTTTTGACCTTTTGACCTTTTGACCTTGATTGCTTTTTACAAGTGCTGTAGTGTGTCTGGGGGCTTCGAATAGGTGTGTGTGTGTGTGTAGATGTGTGTTTGTGGGCGGGGGGGTGAGTGGGTGCATGTGATCTGTAGGCATAAGAAAGATAGCGATAGGGATGTGCAAAATGTGGTGAGCAAAAATGACTTTCTAACTCCCTGTACACAAACACACACACACACACACACTCATCAAATAATTTGTCAAAACACACATTCATACCACACTTTTACATCACTGCCAACACACTCAGACCATTTTAGTTGGAATCATGCATTCTGCTGGGGAGCAATAGTGAGAAATGCAACGGAAGTAGGATTCACAGAAACAGCATATAATGGAGCCCTCAGCCATATAGTGGAAAATGATGTCAAATGATGGATAATGAAAAAAACTACAATTTTCAAGCCAAAAGCTTAGATTGAAAAGGTAGTCATAAGTAAAACATTATTTTATGGTGTAATTAAAGTAGGATCAAAAAGTGATGTTTTAATGGGAGTCAATGGTGCAAAAAATGTTTTAAGGGTGACGAGAGGAACTTTCTTCTCTCCACAGTGTATTATAATTCTATTAATACATTCAAAGTTGAAATCTTAAAATGTGGTAAAAGACTGACATCCCTGCAAAATTTTGTCTCATTATCATTAAAATTGGCAAAATTATTGAGTATTTTTAGTTGAAAAATGCAAAAAATGTACCGAGGGGTGCATAAGGGTTAAAGAAAAGAAATAAATGGAGAGTAACTTACCTCATCAGGCTCTGGCGTGGTTCACCTTTCCCGCTTGGTTCCGGCTATAGTGAGGATGTGACCGCCAAAAGATTAGGCATCGAGCCAGCTCCCACAATGCAGTGTGGTTCATGTAATTTGTTGTGTTATCACAGTAAATGGACTGAATACAGTATTTTATTGTGAAATAATACAGTAAAATGTTGTAATGTCATGGTAATGCAAAGCTTACTGTGATTACCTGTTCCTACATTGATTTCACAGTAAAATTAAAAATTACAGTATTACATTGTGAACATTACAATTAAAGCCTGTAAAATGACAAAACAGTAACTTATTGTGAAATATTACAGTTAAATATTGTGAAACCCTGGTAATATTTTACAGTTACTCTCTGTGTCTTTAGGTCCAACTTAAAAGTAGATAATTTACAGCCAGAGCAGTTCAGCAGAAACACAACACACTCAATCCTTCCTTCCAGTAACCGATCTCCCACTCCTTTTTCTATCCTCTCTCCTTGTCCTTTTTTTTTTTTTTTTTTTTTTCACTAGAGAGTCACTGCTCAGCGGTGAGCAGACTCTCCCCCCTCCTTCTCCTCCACTGTCAGCCGGTTTTTTTGTTTTGACGTCACAAAACCCGCTTTTGCGAAACTGCTCCTTAGTTCTACTTCAATGGAGCTCTAACATCCACAGAAAATACAAAACAGCATCCAAATTGCATCAAGACACGTAAAAAACTACTAAACTACAATATGGCGTGGCTTTCAATTTGACCTTTTTAGGACGACCCAGTGCACCACACTGGAGGTGAGACAACAAGGCACTCGTCAGCTACCATGCGTAACTCACTCACCAACATGCCGTTCCAAACGGGCCTGGCAACTGTCCCGCAGGCTCTCTACCAGGTCTTTTGCACTGGCCTCGTCAATCCTTAATTGTAATTTTAATTCTTCAGCAGGATAAGAGTCGCATCTCCCGCAGGCGCTGGCTCTTTCCTCTGGTATACCTTTATTTTACTACCACACAAACTCCACACGCCGGAGGAGCCCCTCTTTAGGGTAATTTCCTTACTCTAATTCTTCAGCTGCATTGGGGTCGTCACAATCCCGCAGGCGCTGCCCCCGCTGCACTGGTATAGTTATTTAGTTCAGATCCCCACTCTTAGGTGGAGCCCCTCGCCGGGGGATTTTACTCTTTATTCTCTTTTCAGGCCTCTTCTTTATCTCTTTTTCTCTTTACTCTCGAGGTTTTTTCACTACTTTGGCTTAATGCCAGTTATATCACAACATTATTCCCACAGTAGGAAACATCACAGTCCAGCTTTTAAATTCAGCAATTTAGTTCTCTTTGCTTACCTCCAAACACTCACACTCTAAGGTATTTGCAACATTAAACTAAGCAGAATTTGGTTTATCACAACAGGTTTCTGCTTACCTTTGAGATGTGGGCCCGTGTGAGTTTCCAGAGGGTCGCAAGGAGATGTCCAGGCCCTGGATGGCGGGTCCGGGGACTCTGCCCGTCGTCCTTTTCCTCGAAATCACGTCGGGGTCACCAATTTGTCAGCGTGTTCGTTTTTTTGATGAAGGACAGGCAACTTCTCTCATTTGAGGTGTTTTATTTTCTGTGTGAATAAGTATTGATCTTGGCCAAGGACTCAGTCTGAGCTCTGAAAACCACAGTCAGCAAGCTGTTAGTCTGTAGCCAACAGGTCAAAGAGTGAGCCCCGAACCACATATGCAGTAACAGTATATACATTCCAGCATGAATACAATTATTTTTGATTGGTTGTCTAGTTGGGGAGTAACCGCGGTTTAGACTTGGCCCTCCCTTCGTTGGTGCACAGGCTGGTCCCAGCCTCTTGGCATCACGACCTTGATCCAGCAGCCGTAGACCTTTCCCTATCATGTAGGAGCTTCTTTACAATGGAGTCTTTCTGAGAGCATCCTCCCCTGCAGCTATCTCATCCTGCTGTTACAATGATAGCCTTCCACTAGCCTTGCCCTTGGAGCTTCCAGTATATGGTGTAAGAGGGAGTTTATGAGGTGTGTATTGTAGTGCATGTAAGCGTGCTTGTACTTTCTTGCCATATACATCCCACTTAATCATCATGTGTCTGGCCCTTCAGAACCTGGGGCCAGTGCTTGTTCCCCTCTTTAGTAACTATGGGGTATGGCTCTTCCCTGTGACGGTGCATTGCATTAATAAGTCTCTCCCTGCTGATTAACATGGTACATACATTGTCAGTAAGAACTGAGCTTCCAGTGTTAGCAACACAAATGATTCTAATGATTGGTTATATAGTGTTATTAGTTCACTCACAGGTCATGTAGTTAGTTCAAATAAAGGTCATACAGTTTGTGATAACGTTAATCAATACATTAATAGTGTTAATTCAAATCCAGTGTTCTGTAATTGGTTATATATGATGTTGTTAGTACTTACTCAGTTACATATATATTTAGCGCAGTTAGTACAAATTTGAGGCTCAGTATTGTATAATTGGCCTTTTAAAAGTAGTGATCAAAAGTAATAATAAAATTCCCCACACTTCCAAACTGTTCGGGCCGACAGGGACTGCACCAGGAGCGGTAAGCGGAAAGGAGGGGGTCCGTTCTGGTGAACAACAGGTGGAGCAGTCCTGCTCATGTTACTATCAAGGAGCGCGTCTGCAGCCCGGACAATTAACTGTTTGCTGTTGGTCTTCGTCCATATTATCTGCCACGGGAGTTTTCACATGTTGTCATGGTGACTGTTTACATTCCTCCTTCTGCCAACCCGACTTCGGCGTGTGACGTCATCCACTCCGTCATAGCCCGGGTACAGACTCTACACCAGAGTGCACCCACTGCTATCTCTGTCTACAACCATGTCACCAGCGTGAACTGTTCCACCAGAGGAGAGGACCCTGGACTCTGGACTCACCTGATTATTATTATTGTTATATAATACAGCTCCTCACTCGGAGTGTACATGTTGTTATATGTTATTATTAGTAGTAGTAGTAGTGGTATTATTTGTATCATTATTATTATTATCATTATTATTACTTTCGTGTTTGAAGTTTATTCTTATTCTTTTGGAGCTGTGTGTAACAAAAAGCAATTTCCCCCTGGGGATTATTCAAGTAATTCTGATTCTGATTCTGATTTACTTCACAATTAATCATCTTTATTAGCAGCCCTCTCCAACCCATGTGTTAATACTGTCTGTTGTGTTTAAGCCAGTAATGTAATAATAAATAGATAAGAGCTTACCTTTATGATTCATTTAGCAATCAAATGGTAAATGTTATGTCATTTGATTGATTGAATATGAAATAATATTGCTTAAAGAATTACAATAACTTGTATCTCACCCAAGTGGTATGCTGATTGTTATATTTCAATTTAAAAAACTATATTGTGTCATCTTAATAGACATTTATTATAAACAAATAAAAAACAGTGCAATAAGTGGGTGTTCATTATAATCAAAGAAATACAAGTTAACAATAAGTATATACACAACCAACCAATTAACAGGAACATAATGTAATGGAGCAGAATAGAATAAAAATAAAATAGAGGACAGATAAATAGAATATATATGATCCTGATTTTTCCTCTAGTGCCACCAGCTGGTCCTCATTTTCATTGTACTAGTGAAATATTTCTCCATCTACTGAATGGTTTGGCACAATATTTGGTACAGAGACATTCATGTCACCCTCAGCATGAATTGTAATAACTTCGGTCATCGTTTTTCACCCAGTTCCATGGTTTGTCCAGCACTTTAGCTTGTGAGCAAATACCTAATATTTGATATAATAATAATAATAATAATAATATATAAATAAAAGAGATGAATATCACATAAGAATATTGAGAGTGACTGCTCTGAAATGAATTAAAATCTGATTGGTTAAATCTTGGTAGCGATAAGCAACGCGATTGGCTGCACCGCCTCCGGCCGCCGTAGTGCTGTTTCTCCCAAATATTCTAAATAATATGATTTAAAGAAATAAAATATTTATGATTTTAGACGATAATGGTGAAAAATGAGGAACGCTTCACGAATTTGCGTGTCATCCTTGCGCAGGGGCCATGCTAATCTTCTCTGTATCGTTCCAATTTTAGTATATGTGTTAGTGAACTAACACAACAGTCTCCTGTCCCAGACCTCTATTTAAAGGCTTCACCATTGGAGCTTCCTCTCTCTCAGGGTTGGAGGTCACAGGGAGGGACGTGAGGACTGAGATAGTTTCTAATCAATACAACAAAACACTAGAAAGAAATGTTTGGCTGCTGTGCTGTTGGTTATTTATCTTCAATCAGACATGATGGCTCAGTGTGACCCGGTCTGGTTCAGTTTGAGATGTTTCGGGTTCAGTTTGGCCTCATGAGGGTTACAAAGGCATGATGGGAGATTTAGGCATGGCTGAAGTTACGTCAGATGATGGCGATTGGATGACTGAAGGCGCCAGAACAAAAGGCTGACTCAACGCCCCTCCTCCGACACTCCTCCTGGAGGGACTGTGACTCCCTCAGGGGTCGGTGGGGGCTGGTCAAAGTTCAGAGAGTGCTGGTAGAGACTCACTGTGAGAGACGGGGGAGAGTTTAAGGAAGGAGCGACATGAGAGGAGGAACTGGTCTGGTCTGGTTGGACTTACGTTTTTTAGGGTCCAGACTGATAGAGTCTCTCCAGGGTCTCCAGTCCCTGAAGCCAACTAGGCCAAGCTGCACCTCCTCAAACACACAGTGGAACCTGACTGCTTCCACAAAGTCAGGGTGCGCTGAGGAGTAGCGGGTGAAGGCGTCCAGTTAGTTCACACAGAGGTTAAAGCTGTCGTCCCTCTTTGATTCATTATTCATTATTATTATGTGTGTGTGAGACTCCACCTTGTTGGCCATCAGCGGGGACTGAGACCCTGTCCTCCCTCGCTCCTTCTGGTAGGAGGCCACCAGGTTGACGGCGTAGCCCACGTCGTTCTCCAGGAGCCAGTGGAAGGTCTTTCCCTGGTACCGTCCAAACTGGACCTTCCACAGGCTCAGGACGAGGGTGGCGTTGGTGAGGTCGCCACCCTCAGAGGTGACGTGGGCCCGGGCCTCCGCTTCCATCTCCCCAGGCGTTTTGGCCTTGTAAGGTGCCATGTGCTCGGGCGGCATCAGTGGATTTGAGGACGAGGGTCCCATTAGGAGCTCTTCTAAAAGTTGGATGTTCCATCTAGATGGAGAAAATGAACATCAGCAGTGCTTTAAGATAACGAACACAGATATGAAGTACTAATGATGATGAAGGAATGATACACAGTACTTACAGTCTTTACAGTCCAATCTGTAATATGACAGAGACACAGTGTCTGATTCATTTGAGCAGTTTAATAACAGAATCACAGATGTTCTGACATCTTTGTATGTTTGAAATGAACATAAGATAAACAAAGTGGTTGTTCTGATAAGAGAGAGAAAGGCCTCTTTCCTGCTGGCTGTAACATCACCAGGACCATCATGACAGAGGAGCTTAAACTGTGCAGACAGCATCATGTAGCGCTCACACACACATTACTCACTGTGTTAATGTTAGCAGCCCACAAGAGCTGAATAAAACGGTTTAAACAGCACGGACGTTAGCTGGTTAAGTAACAGCAATGATAAATAGCGAATATATAATCAATTCCAAACTATAAAACATATCAGGAGCTGAAAAGCTATAAGTTCATGTTATGTTGCTAAAAACAATCACTCAGACATGTGACTTTTTACACTATTTTACGTGAATATTTCATTAAAACCTACTAATATTTCACTCACTCACTGCTGTCGGTCAGACGGTAAATAACGTTAATCCAAAATGGCTGCCGTCGCTATAAATTGGAACAACCCGGCTCTCCTATTGGTCGGTGAAAAGTTGGATTCTCGGAATTGGAACAACGGAGCCATCTGATTGGCTGTGACGGGACCAGAGCTGTGGACGTCATTGGTCAAATCGCGGAAATCAGAACAATTAGAACATCGAACATCGGTTTCCGTGAAACCGATATGAACTATAAATAGTAACAAGCTGCCAAAATATCCGTTAGCAATCGCGGTTCGAGTCCCGTGTCCCCCAAAGACCTGCTCAGTCTAAGTGTTGCTGTCTACATGGTAATAGATCGATCTCCTCCAGAGTAACGCGACGTACAATAACGTATAAATGAACGTAACACTCATAAAACGTTAAAAAAATGTCCCAAATAACCCTTGCTAAAAATAATCCAGTTAAAATACTAAACATAGTTCACCGTGTCCATCTGTTACGTTGCCGTGACAAAGATGGCGTCATAAAACGTATATTTCCGGTCTTTGATTATGATTTGAAAGCTGTCTGTTGCCTAGCAACCAAAAAAACTTAACGTCTGATGTCGCTGAAGAAGGACACTGTCTGGTGGAAGAATTATTATTTATCAGTAAATGATTGTAGTTTTTGTTGCTGTGTGTTGTAATTAATGAAACCTTCCTGAGGTTTACAGTGATTTTAGTTCAAACCCACTGTAAACCTCACTGTAACCTCTTGGGGCTTATTGCTTTATTTGTTTTACTTTTTTGCTGGTAATATGTTTTTAAGACGGTCTCTCTCCAATACATGCTGGTGGAGAGAGCTCTTGTCATCTTTTTGCTGTGAAAGTACTACTTTAACTCTGCCGGGTGCAGGAAACATTTGGCCGTTGGTAGCCGTTGGTAGCCGTTTTGGCTACTCAAGTGATCAGCTGATCGCTCTGAAACCTGCTGGCATCTTGACCACGAGATCTTCACAAATTCCAGAAGAATTGTGGAGGAAAACACACCGAGGTTGCAGAGGAAAGAAGAACCAGCGGAGGAGAGAAACCAGAAGGAGACAACAGAGGCGTATGGAGGAAAAGAAACATAAACCCTGTCTCCCCATCGTTACTATGGGCAACGTGAGATCGCTGGTAAACAAGATGGAGGAGCTAACAGCGTTAGCCAGGAGTCAGATGGAGCACCGGGAGTGTAGTCTGGTGTGCTTTTTGGAGACATGGCTGCATCAGGACATTCCCGACGACAATGTTTTCATCGGTGGCTTCCAAACTGTTCGGGCCGACAGGGACTGCACCAGGAGCGGTAAGCGGAAAGGAGGGGGTCCGTTCTGGTGAACAACAGGTGGAGCAGTCCTGCTCATGTTGCTGTCGAGGGGCGCGTCTGCAGCCCGGACATTGAACTGTTTGCTGTTGGTCTTCGTCCATATTATCTGCCACGAGAGTTTTCACATGTTGTCATGGTGACTGTTTACATTCCTCCTTCTGCCAACCCGACTTCGGCGTGTGATGTCATCCACTCCGTCATAGCCCGGGTACAGACTCTACACCAGAGTGCACCCACTGCTATCTCTGTCTACAACCATGTCACCAACGTGAACTGTTCCACCAGAGGAGAGGACCCTGGACTCTGGACTCACCTGATTATTATTATTGTTATATAATACAGCTCCTCACTCGGAGTGTACATGTTGTTATATGTTATTATTATTAGTAGTAGTAGTGGTATTATTTGTATCATTATTATTATTATCATTATTATTACTTTCGTGTTTGAAGTTTATTCTTATTCTTTTGGAGCTGTGTGTAACAAAAAGCAATTTCCCCCTGGGGATTATTCAAGTAATTCTGATTCTGATTCTGATTTACTTCACAATTAATCATCTTTATTAGCAGCCCTCTCCAACCCATGTGTTAATACTGTCTGTTGTGTTTAAGCCAGTAATGTAATAATAAATAGATAAGAGCTTACCTTTATGATTCATTTAGCAATCAAATGGTAAATGTTATGTCATTTGATTGATTGAATATGAAATAATATTGCTTAAAGAATTACAATAACTTGTATCTCACCCAAGTGGTATGCTGACTGTTATATTTCAATTTAAAAAACTATATTGTGTCATCTTAATAGAAATTTATTATAAACAAATAAAAAACAGTGCAATAAGTGGGTGTTCATTATAATCAAAGAAATACAAGTTAACAATAAGTATATACACAACCAACCAATTAACAGGAACATAATGTAATGGAGCAGAATAGAATAAAAATAAAATAGAGGACAGATAAATAGAATATATATGATCCTGATTTTTCCTCTAGTGCCACCAGCTGGTCCTCATTTTCATTGTACTAGTGAAATATTTCTCCATCTACTGAATGGTTTGGCACAATATTTGGTACAGAGACATTCATGTCACCCTCAGCATGAATTGTAATAACTTCGGTCATCGTTTTTCACCCAGTTCCATGGTTTGTCCAGCACTTTAGCTTGTGAGCAAATACCTAATATTTGATATAATAATATAATAGGTGGGAGCATCTCTCTTTTTTTTGCCATAACCCCAGGCTTATGGCACATCTGTCATCGAAGCTCCTGCAGGTGTGGGAAGAACCACAGGAGCCACAGACTGGGAGGCAGGCAGGAGAGGTTGGGGCCCAGACTGAGGAGGTTGAGGCGTGTGCAGACACAGGCAGGAGAGGTCGAGGAGGTGGTTTAGACACCTGGAGAAATGGCTCCAAAGCCGGCAGGTTCAGTCTCTGTTTCAGCAGGACAATCTCTGCTGCGTTAAGGGACAGAACACGAGGATTTGCCACAGTGGCGTTTGTCCAGGACTAAAACCTTTTTGGGAAGAATTTAAGTGCAAACTTGGTTATAACTTTGTTCTTTTTTGGAAAATGCCAGGAGAAACTGTAAATAAAAGAGATGAATATCACATAAGAATATTGAGAGTGACTGCTCTGAAATGAATTAAAATCTGATTGGTTAAATCTTGGTAGCGATAAGCAACGCAATTGGCTGCACCGCCTCCGGCCGCCGTAGTGCTGTTTCTCCCAATGGTGAAAAATGAGGAACGCTTCACGAATTTGCGTGTCATCCTTGCGCAGGGGCCATGCTAATCTTCTCTGTATCGTTCCAATTTTAGTATATGTGTTAGTGAACTAACACAACAGCCTCCTGTCCCAGACCTCTATTTAAAGGCTTCACTATTGGAGCTTCCTCTCTCTCAGGGTTGGAGGTCACAGGGAGGGACGTGAGGACTGAGATAGTTTCTAATCAATACAACAAAACACTAGAAAGAAATTTTTGGCTGCTGTGCTGTTGGTTATTTATCTTCAATCAGACATGATGGCTCAGTGTGACCCGGTCTGGTTCAGTTTGAGATGGTTCAGGTTCAGTTTGGCCTCATGAGGGTTACAAAGGCATGATGGGAGATTTAGGCATGGCTGAAGTTACGTCAGACGATGGCGATTGGATGACTAAAGGCGCCAAAACAAAAGGCTGACTCAACGCCCCTCCTCCGACACTCGTCCTGGAGGGACTGTGACTCCCTCAGGAGTCGGTGGGGGTTGGTCAAAGTTCAGAGAGTGCTGGTAGAGACTCACTGTGAGAGACGGGGGAGAGTTTAAGGAAGGAGCGACATGAGAGAAGGAACTGGTCTTTCCCTGGTACCGTCCAAACTGGACCTTCCACCGGCTCAGGACGAGGGTGGCGTTGGTGAGGTCGCCACCCTCAGAGGTGACGTGGGCCCGGGCCTCCGCTTCCATCTCCTCAGGCGTTTTGACCTTGTAAGGTGCCAAGTGCTCGGGCGGCATCAGTGGCCTTTAGGACGAGGGTCCCATTAGGAGCTCTTCTAAAAGTTGGATTCTTCATCTAGATGGAGAAAATGAACATCAGCAGTGCTTTAAGATAACAAACACAGATATGAAGTACTAATGATGATGAAGGAATGATACACAGTACTTACAGTCTTTACAGTCCAATCTGTAATATGACAGAGACACAGTGTCTGATTCATTTCAGCAGTTTAATAACAGAATCACAGATGTTCTGACATCTTTGTATGTTTGAAATGAACATAAGATAAACAAAGTGGTTGTTCTGATAAGAGAGAGAAAGGCCTCTTTCCTGCTGGCTGTAACATCACCAGGACCATCATGACAGAGGAGCTTAAACTGTGCAGACAGCATCATGTAGCGCTCACACACACATTACTCACTGTGTTAATGTTAGCAGCCCACAAGAGCTGAATAAAACGGTTTAAACAGCACGGACGTTAGCTGGTTAAGTAACAGCAATGATAAATAGCGAATATATAATCAATTCCAAACTACAACCACTCAGACACGTGACTTTTTACACTATTTTACGTGAATATTTCATTAAAACCTACTAATATTTCACTCACTCACTGCTGTCGGTCAGGCGGTAAATAACGTTAATCCAAAATGGCTGCCGTCGCTGGAACAACCCGGTTCTCCTATTGGTCGGTGAAAAGTTGTTCTTTGGTTCTGTCCAGGACTAAAACCTATTTGGGAAGAATTTAAGTCCATACTTGTTATAATTTATTTATTTATTTTTTGGAAAATGCCAGGAGAAACTGTAAACAAAAGAGATGAATATCACATAAGAATATTGAGAGAATTCATTAAAATCTGATTGGTCAAATCTTGGCAGGGGGCCGCATGTGATTGGTTAAATCTTGGTAGCGATAAGCAACGCGATTGGCTGCACCGCCTCCGGCCGCCGTAGTGCTGTTTCTCCCAAATATTCTAAATAATATGATTTAAAGAAATAAAATATTTATGATTTTAGACGCTAATGGTGAAAAATGAGGAACGCTTCACGAATTTGCGTGTCATCCTTGCGCAGGGGCCATGCTAATCTTCTCTGTATCGTTCCAATTTTAGTATATGTGTTAGTGAACTAACACAACAGTCTCCTGTCCCAGACCTCTATTTAAAGGTTTCACCATTGGAGCTTCCTCTCTCTCAGGGTTGGAGGTCACAGGGAGGGACGTGAGGACTGAGATAGTTTCTAATCAATACAACAAAACACTAGAAAGAAATGTTTGGCTGCTGTGCTGTTGGTTATTTATCTTCAATCAGACATGATGGCTCAGTGTGACCCGGTCTGGTTCAGTTTGAGGTGGTTCAGGTTCAGTTTGGCCTCATGAGGGTTACAAAGGCATCATGGCAGATTTAGGCATGGCTGAAGTTACGTCAGACGATGGCGATTGGATGACTAAAGGCGCCAAAACAAAAGGCTGACTCAACGCCCCTCCTCCGACACTCGTCCTGGAGGGACTGTGACTCCCTCAGGAGTCGGTGGGGGTTGGTCAAAGTTCAGAGAGTGCTGGTAGAGACTCACTGTGAGAGACAGGGGAGAGTTTAAGGAAGGAGCAACATGAGAGAAGGAACTGGTCTGGTCTGGTTGGACTTACGTTTTTTAGGGTCCAGACTGATAGAGTCTCTCCAGGGTCTCCAGTCCCTGAAGCCAACTAGGCCAAGCTGCACCTCCTCAAACACAGAGTGGAACCTGACTGCCTCCACAAAGTCAGGGTGCGCTGAGGAGTAGCGGGTGAAGGCGTCCAGTTAGTTCACACAGAGGTTAAAGCTGTCGTCCCTCTTTGATTCATTATTCATTATTATTATGTGTGTGTGAGACTCCACCTTGTTGGCCATCAGCGGGGACTGAGACCCTGTCCTCCCTCGCTCCTTCTGGTAGGAGGCCACCAGGTTGACAGCGTAGCCCACGTCGTTCTCCAGGAGCCAGTGGAAGGTCTTTCCCTGGTACCGTCCAAACTGGACCTTCCACCGGCTCAGGACGAGGGTGGCGTTGGTGAGGTCGCCACCCTCAGAGGTGACGTGGGCCCGGGCCTCCGCTTCCATCTCCCCAGGCGTTTTGGCCTTGTAAGGTGCCAAGTGCTCGGGCGCCATCAGTGGATTTGAGGACGAGGGTCCCATTAGGAGCTCTTCTAAAAGTTGGATGTTCCACCTAGATGGAGAAAATGAACATCAGCAGTGCTTTAAGATAACAAACACAGATATGAAGTACTAATGATGATGAAGGAATGATACACAGTACTTACAGTCTTTACAGTCCAATCTGTAATATGACAGAGACACAGTGTCTGATTCATTTCAGCAGTTTAATAACAGAATCACAGATGTTCTGACATCTTTGTATGTTTGAAATGAACATAAGATAAACAAAGTGGTTGTTCTGATAAGAGAGAGAAAGGCCTCTTTCCTGCTGGCTGTAACATCACCAGGACCATCATGACAGAGGAGCTTAAACTGTGCAGACAGCATCATGTAGCGCTCACACACACATTACTCACAGTGTTAATGTTAGCAGCCCACAAGAGCTGAATAAAACGGTTTAAACAGCACGGACGTTAGCTGGTTAAGTAACAGCAATGATAAATAGCGAATATATAATCAATTCCAAACTACAACCACTCAGACACGTGACTTTTTACACTATTTTACGTGAATATTTCATTAAAACCTACTAATATTTCACTCACTCACTGCTGTCGGTCAGGCGGTAAATAACGTTAATCCAAAATGGCTGCCGTCGCTGGAACAACCCGGTTCTCCTATTGGTCGGTGAAAAGTTGTTCTTTGGTTCTGTCCAGGACTAAAACCTATTTGGGAAGAATTTAAGTCCATACTTGTTATAATTTATTTATTTATTTTTTGGAAAATGCCAGGAGAAACTGTAAACAAAAGAGATGAATATCACATAAGAATATTGAGAGAATTCATTAAAATCTGATTGGTCAAATCTTGGCAGGGGGCCGCATGTGATTGGTTAAATCTTGGTAGCGATAAGCAACGCGATTGGCTGCACCGCCTCCGGCCGCCGTAGTGCTGTTTCTCCCAAATATTCTAAATAATATGATTTAAAGAAATAAAATATTTATGATTTTAGACGCTAATGGTGAAAAATGAGGAACGCTTCACGAATTTGCGTGTCATCCTTGCGCAGGGGCCATGCTAATCTTCTCTGTATCGTTCCAATTTTAGTATATGTGTTAGTGAACTAACACAACAGTCTCCTGTCCCAGACCTCTATTTAAAGGTTTCACCATTGGAGCTTCCTCTCTCTCAGGGTTGGAGGTCACAGGGAGGGACGTGAGGACTGAGATAGTTTCTAATCAATACAACAAAACACTAGAAAGAAATGTTTGGCTGCTGTGCTGTTGGTTATTTATCTTCAATCAGACATGATGGCTCAGTGTGACCCGGTCTGGTTCAGTTTGAGGTGGTTCAGGTTCAGTTTGGCCTCATGAGGGTTACAAAGGCATCATGGCAGATTTAGGCATGGCTGAAGTTACGTCAGACGATGGCGATTGGATGACTAAAGGCGCCAAAACAAAAGGCTGACTCAACGCCCCTCCTCCGACACTCGTCCTGGAGGGACTGTGACTCCCTCAGGAGTCGGTGGGGGTTGGTCAAAGTTCAGAGAGTGCTGGTAGAGACTCACTGTGAGAGACAGGGGAGAGTTTAAGGAAGGAGCAACATGAGAGAAGGAACTGGTCTGGTCTGGTTGGACTTACGTTTTTTAGGGTCCAGACTGATAGAGTCTCTCCAGGGTCTCCAGTCCCTGAAGCCAACTAGGCCAAGCTGCACCTCCTCAAACACAGAGTGGAACCTGACTGCTTCCACAAAGTCAGGGTGCGCTGAGGAGTAGCGGGTGAAGGCGTCCAGTTAGTTCACACAGAGGTTAAAGCTGTCGTCCCTCTTTGATTCATTATTCATTATTATTATGTGTGTGTGAGACTCCACCTTGTTGGCCATCAGCGGGGACTGAGACCCTGTCCTCCCTCGCTCCTTCTGGTAGGAGGCCACCAGGTTGACAGCGTAGCCCACGTCGTTCTCCAGGAGCCAGTGGAAGGTCTTTCCCTGGTACCGTCCAAACTGGACCTTCCACCGGCTCAGGACGAGGGTGGCGTTGGTGAGGTCGCCACCCTCAGAGGTGACGTGGGCCCGGGCCTCCGCTTCCATCTCCCCAGGCGTTTTGGCCTTGTAAGGTGCCAAGTGCTCGGGCGCCATCAGTGGATTTGAGGACGAGGGTCCCATTAGGAGCTCTTCTAAAAGTTGGATGTTCCACCTAGATGGAGAAAATGAACATCAGCAGTGCTTTAAGATAACAAACACAGATATGAAGTACTAATGATGATGAAGGAATGATACACAGTACTTACAGTCTTTACAGTCCAATCTGTAATATGACAGAGACACAGTGTCTGATTCATTTCAGCAGTTTAATAACAGAATCACAGATGTTCTGACATCTTTGTATGTTTGAAATGAACATAAGATAAACAAAGTGGTTGTTCTGATAAGAGAGAGAAAGGCCTCTTTCCTGCTGGCTGTAACATCACCAGGACCATCATGACAGAGGAGCTTAAACTGTGCAGACAGCATCATGTAGCGCTCACACACACATTACTCACTGTGTTAATGTTAGCAGCCCACAAGAGCTGAATAAAACGGTTTAAACAGCACGGACGTTAGCTGGTTAAGTAACAGCAATGATAAATAGCGAATATATAATCAATTCCAAACTACAACCACTCAGACACGTGACTTTTTACACTATTTTACGTGAATATTTCACTAATATTTCACTCACTCACTGCTGTCGGTCAGACGGTAAATAACGTTAATCCAAAATGGCTGCCGTCGCTGGAAATTGGAACAAACCGGTTCTCCTATTGGTCGGTGAAAAGTTGTTCTTTGGTGCTGTCCAGGACTAAAACCTTTTTGGGAAGAATTTAAGTCCATACTTGTTATAATTTAATTATTTATTTTTTGGAAAATGCCAGGAGAAACTGTAAACAAAAGAGATGAATATCACATAAGAATATTGAGAGAATTCATTAAAATCTGATTGGTCAAATCTTGGCAGGGGGCCGCATGTGATTGGTTGAACCTTGGTAGCGATAAGCAACGCGATTGGCTGCACCGCCTCCGGCCGCCGTAGTGCTGTTTCTCCCAAATATTATAAATAATATGATTTAAAGAAATAAAATATTTAGGGTTTCAGACGATAATGGTGAAAAATGAGGAACGCTTCACGAATTTGCGTTTGATTCTCTGTTCCAGTTGTTCCGGTTCCTGTCCAATCAGGTGGCTTCGTTGTTCCAATTTCGAGAATCCAACTGTTGCGCCGACCAATGGGAGAGCTGGGTTGTTCCAATTCCTGACGCAAGACCCGCCGCCTTGACCGTCAGTCTGACAGCGCCGAGAGGGTAAGTGAAACATTAGTACGAGATTTTCACGAAATATTCACGTGAAATAGTGTAAAAACTCATGTGTTTCTGTGACGTTCAGGCAGAAAGAGATAACTGGGGGCTTTTTACGGCGTTTGACTTTCCGAGCGCTCGTTTTTAGCAACTTAACGTCGACTTCTAGCCGAAGTTTTTCGGCTCCAAACATGTCAAATTTACTTTTATAGTTTGGAATTGATTATATATTCGCTATTTATCATTGCTGTTACCTAACCAGCCAACGTCCGTGCTGTTTAAACCGTTTTATTCGACTCTTTTGGGCTGCTAAGGTTAGTAACACCGTTACACAGTGTGTAATGTGCTATCGATGCTATCGGCACGTGTTAAGCTGCTCTGTCATGATGACATCACGGAAATCAGAGCTGCAGACGGCTGCTAGTTGAGATGTTTCTGCTGGTGCTTTATCAGAACAACCACTTTGTTAATCTTATTTCAAATAGACAGTATACGACAGAACTGTTATTCTGTTATTAAACTGCTCAAATGAATGTTTGTATTCCTGTTTGGTGTCCATGACTTAAAGATCTGACGCTGTGTTGTATCTGTGATATTACAGATTGGACTGTAAAGACTGTAAGTACTGTGTATCATTCCTTCATCATCATTAGTACTTCATATCTGTGTTTGTTATCTTAAAGCACTGCTGATGTTCATTTTCTCCATCTAGATGGAGAATCCAGCAGCAGCACCACCTGAGCAGGGGGCTGGTGAACCCACAGATGATGAGCTGCTGGAGGAAAAACTGAAGCATGACCGCCCCTCAAAACCTCCAGCAGCTCCCGTCGTGGTCCAGCCTCCAGCTTCCCGCTCACCAGCACAGCCGCCGCCTGCAGCCACCCGCCAGGAGGAGATGTCCACCCCAGCTGTCCTCCCTCCCCCAGCACCTGCTGACAGTGCTGCGGTAAGTCTGTCTGTCAAACAGTAAAGTTTTTGGGCCTCAGATGCCCCTGACACTCTCACACTTAAAGTGAGGTCCTCAGACAGTAAAGTTCTATGTATGTGCCTTTGTTTTCTCTCCAGTTGCTGCCAAAGTCCTGGCGGGCAGCGCTCACTGAGGAGCAGCAGCAGTGGATCGGCCGGGTGCTGTTTTGCACTGACAGCAGGGGGAGGCCTCGGCTCGTCAGCGAGCTGAACCTCTGGTGGTACCCCCCCCAGCCCCGGCCGATCTACCACCAGCCTCCCGCGTCCCCCAACCCCTTCTTCGATTGTCGGCTGTTCCTGTGGATGCCACACAGGATCTGGCAGCTACAGCTGACATGCCCCCAGCCTTTGTGCACTGGGTCCTTGACAAAGGCTGGGCTGTACAGGACCATCCGGAGGGTCCTGTGCAGCGAAGGCTGGTACCTCATGGCCACTGAGTACCTGGAGTGCCGTCAATGTAACAAGAAGGTCGCAGGGTGGTCACAGGGTATCATCAGGCAGCTTTCCCCCACCTACAGCTGCCAGTTTCCAGCTGTACTTACGTACAAGTAAGAGAAAATTATAATTAATGTGTATATATTTTACGTGTGTGTGTTTGTGTGGTGACAAATGTGTACGTGATGTCTGTGTTGCAGGCTGTCCTGTGACCTGAGTGTGATTGCGCTGCTGAGGTCTTGCACTCTGGGCAACAGTGCCAACCAGCTGTGCAACACCCTGCGGGAGCAGCACTCGGACACCTGGTTGCGGAAAGCGATCCATTACCTCGGCGTGTGCGAGCAGTTCCTGGCCTCGTCCACCATGAGGGGGCAGTTTCCACCACCGCCCCAGATGCTCCCTCTGCCGTCACCCGTCTGGCTGCTGACGGTCTACGGATATGACGTCCTGACGCGGCTGGACGAGTACAAGGCCAGGATCACGTCCACCTTCGGATCCATCTTGAAGATGGATTCCACCAAGAAGGTGAGTAAAATTACTATTTAATATCTTCTCACAGTTGCTTTGGCACCACAGCTCTGTCTGTCTGTGCGTGTGCTCAAGTTAACATTTATCATCTGTCTCTGTCCAGGTGACCAAGAAGCTCGCAGGCACCGCCTACGACACGGCTGCCTGGGCTACTAACATCGGCAATGAGAACGGGCAGGTCCTGGTGAGCGTCCTCACCTGCTCCGAGGGCTTTGAGGGCCTGTCCGCAATGGCGGCCGGACTGATGAGGCGGTACCGACTCGCCGGGGTACCCCCCCCCCAGCTGATCTACGTGGACCGGGACTGCTGCAGCACAGGAGGCGTGTCAAAGACAGCTGCTTTATTTCAGGTGTGAAACTGAGATTTTAAATGCTAATGCTGATAACAGTATAATTGATATGAATTATTTTATGTTGCCACAAACTAAAGCTGAGGTATATTCAGAGTTTGTACGTCGTAATAAAAACTGTATTTACAATATTAAAATGTTTTAAAATCAAATCAAATTGAGAAATAAGACAAATTATATTTCTCCATCACAGGAGTGGGGGCAGCTTGTGGTTCGTCTGGACATATGGCACCTGATGCGACGCTTCGCATCAGGTGTCACCACCGAGAGCCACAAGCTGTACCCTGCCTTCATGAGGCAGCTGTCTCACTGCATCTTTGAGGTGGACCCCGGAGATGCCTGCCGTCTTCGTGAAGCTAAGCGGTCCCAGCTGGAGGGGCAGCACGGGATGGTCGACCTGACTGACGCCGAGGTCATCAGGAGGATCTCCAGGGAGGAGTGGCGGCTCCACTGTCGGCGGAGGACACGTGGGGCTGTGGACTCAACGGTGCTCATCCAGGAGCTCCTCCACACCTTCGGCGGCCCGGCAGGACACGACAGCATGGGCATCCCGTTGCTAGATGCTCTCCGCATCCAGAATATATGGAGCACGCAGAGGCGCCACCTCAACTGCATTCAGGACCCGCCGGGCGTGCAGCTGTACACCCAGACTGGCAGGCTGACAAAGGGCGGGGTCAGTCTGCCAGTTTATCGCTGCGCGAGGGGCTCCACGTCCCTGGAGTCCTTCCACCTCCACCTAAACCGGTTCATCCCAGGTATTTGCATGCGTCTCACAGCTTGTGAAAAGACACGTCGTGTCTTCACATATGGTGCAAAAGTAAATTCATTTCTGATGTAAAACCTGCTTCAACAATTTCCTCCGGGATAAATAAATTAAAGGTCTTATTCTTATTCTTCCTCAGGGTCGCAAGCCAGTGCGAAATACTTCCAGGCGTTCCTGATCGATGGACTGGTGAGGTGGAACGAGGACCGCGCAGCAGCAGCTGCAGCTGAATCACCGGCTTCAGCTGAGGGACAGACGGCGCCTCTGCGCTCCTACAGTGGCCACCTCAAGCACGTCCTTAACCAGAAGAGCCAAAGGGTGCTTGGCCTTCAGATGGTTAAGGACTTCACCAAGCCTGCTGAGTACACGGGTATGTGATGTGAAAACTTCACTCTTTTTTTCCCTCAACTATGAGGAAAAGGAGCATTTGCCAGATCCTCTGCTTTGTCTTTTCACTGTGTGACAGGGGAGCTCATCGGGGTGGAGTACCTGTACCAGCAAACAGGCAGAGTGCTTGAGGATTTCAGCTTGGACCCCGACGCTCCGGACGAGGCTGCTGCCGTAGAGTCCGTGGAGGACGCTGATGAGGGTATCGAGGAGGATGTCGAGGACCCCACCGTCTTTGATCCCGATACCCCATCCACCACCACAGCAGCCCGGTCAGGTGATCCAGCTGACGCACCCCGGTCTGAGCCATGCAGTCCGGCCGCCCCAGACCAAGACGCCCCTACCAAGGCCCCTGAGGATCAGGCTCCTGCTCCCCAGCCCTCTTCCTCAGACTCTGAGGTCATAAACACTAAACTACTACTACTAGTAGTAATAATGAGGACAGTGGAGACATTATAACACTTAATGGCTATCTGCTCACAGCAGTACTCTTGCATTCCTCAGGAGGAGATACTGGGTCCCGACAGTCGGCCAGGATACCAGCATGTCCTGAAGCTGGCCACGGCCCTGCTGGAAGCACGGAGCATTCGGGGGCTTTCTGAGAGGAGGGTAGATCGACTCATCGCTCTCTGGAATCGCCTGCCAGAGAGCGACAAACAGCGAGTTGTCTACCCTCCCAGACACCGGGAGAGGCAGCCAAAGGGGAAGGACACCTCCTGTCCTGGAAAGGAGAGTCTCCAACGGTGAGACTCAGTTCTAATATTGCCATTTCCTCTGAATGAAGCTGCCGTATATTGATCCACTCTGTCCCCTCCGTGGCTGTCCTTCAGCTTCCTTCTCGGACAGATCTCGGGACCTGCAAGGTGGCCCAGCACCAGTCGCCTGGTGGAGGCCATCTGCAGCCAGCTCTGCCGCCTCCACCCCGTGGCCACGCAGTCCAGAGGGGTCACCAAGTCTCGGTTGTCCCTAATCCTCATGGACTACATGGCCATCAGAGACGCAGTGCTGGCCAGCCAGAGGTTGATGGCTGAGACCGACATTCAGCTTTTTGAGCTCAACCAGAGGACCCTGTCCCAGTGGTAAGAGTTCAGCATGAAGCTGTGCTGATGTGTGGGCAGCTCAACTGTGATTTATCCTGCCATGACAGCTAAAGAGCCTAAAAACAGCCTGTTTGTGTTCCAGGTTTTCTCTGCGGCAAAAACAGGCCTGGAGGGCTGTGCTGCTGCAGGGAACTGGCATGGTCCCTGCAGCAGCAGTTGCCACCGAGCCTCTCCCTCCAGCTAAAGGGCTGTCCTCAGTTCAGGTGGGACAGGGGCAGCCCTTTCAGTTCCACGTCCCTGAGAACCAGCCAGGGCCCTCTCACTGTGGTCCTCCTCCTCCTGCTGCTGCTGCTCCTCCTCCTCCTCCTCCTCCTCCTCCTCCTCTCCCGGATTCGGGCTTGGCTCCTGCCCCTGCTGCTCTGCTGTCTCCTCCTCCTGCTCCACGCCGGATACCACGCACAACAGCTTTCAGGAAGAGGAAGGCGGCTGAGGGAGCAAAGTCCAGGGAGCAAAGTCCGCCGGCCTGTGGTGCAGTACATGTGCAGCAAGTGTGGCCAGCCCAAAACACAAGAGACTGGTCACACTCGCATAGCAGGTGTGGCGTACTGTGCCACTACCGGTGGAAAAACAGTTCAAGAGTGGAAGGAGGAAATGTTGAGGAGAGCGGCAGGCGACGGGCAGGGGGAGAGTGAAGGAGGACATTTTTAGGGCCTGAGCACCGAGTGTTTGTATGAATTCATATAAATGACATGTAAAAGCCATTGCTTTACAGGATTTGAGTTCGTTTTTGAAAAGTTATTAAAGGTCTCTACAAAACTTTAACGGTTTGGTCGTGGCTAGCTGTCAATCTTCAGTGTCTCGCCATGACTCGCAGTCAAACAGGAAGTTGTTAATAACTTCACTGTACATGATCCAATCAGCACCAAACTTGACATGTCTGATGAGAGTCCCGCTCTGAAGACGTCTACATGTCAATAATTGAATTGAATAATTGCAACTGCTCTTACTGGATTATTATTCGTTTATTATCATTTATCATCATCACCACTACATCTAACCATTATCACAATGAAAGTAATGAAATAAGTCATTATTAATTACCTGTCAACATCATTCCCAGTGCTGAAACACTCTCCAGCCTGTTGGAAGAGGGCACACACGTTCAGTTCAGCATCCCTGCAGTAGTACCCCCCCCCCCGCTTTCTCAGAGAACAATGGGCAACGACGTCACCATTGGAGCTTCCTCTCTCTCAGGGTTGGAGGTCACAGGGAGGGTCGTGAGGACTGAGATAGTTTCTAATCAATACAACAAATCACTAGAAAGAAATGTTTGGCTGCTGTGCTGTTGGTTATTTATCTTTAATCAGACATGATGGCTCAGTGTGACCCGGTCTGGTTCAGTCTGAGGTGGTTCAGGTTCAGTTTGGCCTCATGAGGGTTACAAAGGCATCATGGGAGATTTAGGCATGGCTGAAGTTACGTCAGACGACGGTCTGCAGGTGTGGGAAGAACCACAGGAGCCACAGACTGGGAGGCAGGCAGGAGAGGCTGGGGCCCAGACTGAGGAGGTTGAGGCGTGTGCAGACACAGGCAGGAGAGGTCGAGGAGGTGGTTTAGACACCTGGAGAAATGGCTCCAAAGCCGGCAGCTTCAGTCTCTGTTTCAGCAGGACAATCTCTGCTGCGTTAAGGGACAGAACACGAGGATTTGCCACAGTGGCGTTTGGCATACAGAGTCTACAAGTAATGATGTAATTGAATGCAGCATTATCAGTCTTGCTCAACAAAACATACACGCTTAGCTCTTGGTGATTAAACCAAACAGGGCCTTGGCAATCCAGCGCTGGTCAGGCTCTAGCAGAGCAGGGATCCAACAGCAGGCAGGCAAATTCTGCTCCCTATTAAAACAATGAGATAATGAAGGAATGAATGAACATATATAAACTGTATATAGATATAAAAACCACAGCCTCTTAATCATGAAGAGAACACACATGGAAAATTCAGATGTGCTAACACTGGTTTAGCAGATTAACCATTTCTCAAGACAGTGTTGTGACAGAACATCTGCCCATGTTAGTCATATTCTTTGGTGCTGTCTAGGACTAAAACCTTTTGGGAAGAATTTAAGTCCATACTTGTTATAATTTTTTTTTTTTTTTTGGAAAATGCCAGGAGAAACTGTAAACAAAAGAGATGAATATCACATAAGAATATTGAGAGTGACTGCTCTAAAATGAATTAAAATCTGATTGGTTAAATCTTGGTAGCGATAAGCAACGCGATTGGCTGCACCGCCTCCGGCCGCCGTAGTGCTGTTTCTCCCAAATATTCTAAATAATATGATTTAAAGAAATAAAATATTTATGATTTTAGACGCTAATGATGAAAAATGAGGAACGCTTCACGAATTTGCGTGTCATCCTTGCGCAGGGGCCATGCTAATCTTCTCTGTATCGTTCCAATTTTAGTATATGTGTTAGTGAACTAACACAACAGTCTCCTGTCCCAGACCTCTATTTAAAGGTTTCACCATTGGAGCTTCCTCTCTCTCAGGGTTGGAGGTCACAGGGAGGGACGTGAGGACTGAGATAGTTTCTAATCAATACAACAAAACACTAGAAAGAAATGTTTGGCTGCTGTGCTGTTGGTTATTTATCTTTAATCAGACATGATGGCTCAGTGTGACCCGGTCTGGTTCAGTTTGAGATGTTTCGGGTTCAGTTTGTCCCGGTGAGCCTTGCAGAGGCATGATGGGAGATTTAGGCATGGCTGAAGTTACGTCAGACGACAGCGATTGGATGACTGAAGGCGCCAGAACAAAAGGCTGACTCAACGCCCCTCCTCCGACACTCGTCCTGGAGGGACTGTGACTCCCTCAGGAGTCGGTGGGGGTTGGTCAAAGTTCAGAGAGTGCTGGTAGAGACTCACTGTGAGAGACGGGGGAGAGTTTAAGGAAGGAGCGACATGAGAGAAGGAACTGGTCTGGTCTGGTTGGACTGACGTCATTCCCTCCACCTCCGAGCAGGAAGAGACGAGGCGGACTCACAGCAGGAAAACTCCTCAGCGTCTGGATCAAGCTGCAAACACAAGAA
This sequence comes from Pempheris klunzingeri, assembly GCF_042242105.1. Taxonomy (NCBI): domain Eukaryota; kingdom Metazoa; phylum Chordata; class Actinopteri; order Acropomatiformes; family Pempheridae; genus Pempheris; species Pempheris klunzingeri. The sequence goes on from NC_092018.1 coordinate 4,471,484, forward strand.
AGTGCAACAGACCAAGGAGACTCATCTGAACTCCAACCAGGAGCTGGATCCACTCAGAACCCTGCTATGAGGATTAAAAAGCTGTCTTGTTTTGTGTGCTCTGCTGCTGAATGCCTCTGAAGCTGCACTGAATTTATTTAAACATGTTCTTCTATTCTCTTGGTGTTTGGTGCTTCTGAACATTAAACATGTCTATCCGAACGTCTGTGGGCTGAAATCTGCCATAAATGCCAGTGTTTTCTGTGCTCAGTTGTTGGTTAGAAGCAGGAAGAGAAACTTTCTCCCTGCCTGTTGTTTCTCATTCAAAAACAGCAGCTGCAGTTCCACCAACCCGCCGCTGGGTGTCGCTGTCTGACCGCTCTGTAGGCTGCATTCAAGGGCGCTGCTGTAGGGTCGGACTCCAGAACACTGAGGAAGGGAGAGAGAGAGAGAGAGAGAGAGAAGGAAAATGGCAGCAGGGTGGTGGAGATCAGGGAGCTGGAGGCTGGACCATGACGAGGGCTGCTGGAGGTTTCGAGGTGGCGGTTAAGCTCCAGTTTGGCCTCCAGAAGCTCCTCGTCTGTGGGTTCATCCTGCACAGCAGAGACACCAGCCCCCTGCTCAGGTGCTGCTGCTGAGGTGGAGGTGGGAGGAGGTGGATGCAGCAGGAGCGAGAGAGGGGCCTGTACATCAGAGGCTTGAAGAGAAATAAAATGTCTCAGTATCACGGAAGAATTTGATATCTGTGTTACAACTGAATCACAAACACAAACACAGCCGAGCTGCAGGAGCACAGAAGGTGGTTTTAAAGGGAGAAAGTGAGGATGAGACAAAATGATGAAGACACATTAGAGGGAGTTAATGCAGGTAACTTGGAGGGATGATGAAGGAAATGTTACTCTGCTGCTGCAGGCAGATATCCGCTAGTTTTTACAGAAACATTTATAACGCAAAATGAAGAGTCAAAATGATTAAAGTTATTCTAGTTATTAAAAATATGGTGCATGAATAATATCTTTACTACTTACACGCCTCTGTGTCTCCTGGACCAGCTCTTCATCTGATGGCTCCTCAAGATAAAATAAAATATTCCTTCATTAGTTTCAATGAATTAGAGGAAGTATAAACAATAGAAACAGTATAGTGTACACAGGGGCAATATATAAAAAGAAGGGGGGATATTAGAAAGTGTTGCACATGGTGAAGTGAAGTAAAGAGAGCTGAGGGAAGAGCTCGTCTGAAGGAGGCTGCAACCAGAAGAAACTAAGAATATGTTCAGTGAACACAACAATGTTTAAATCCATATTTAGTGTAAACTGGACTTGAGTTTGCCTGGAAATGCAGACTTAGGGGGGCCTGCAAAGGCTGGAGCCTTCCTCTGCAGGGAGTTGACAGATCTCTGCCAGTCAGACACTCTGTCTCTATATTATATTATAAACTATATTATAAACCTAATGTCTTCACAGTTTACCGGATTATTTTGGGGTCCTCAGACTGATAGAGGCTCTCCAGGGCCTCTAACTTGAAGACTTCACCTGCACAGTGGAGCCTCCACACAGTCAGGGTCAACTGAGGAGGTGAAGGCATCCTTATAGCATTGAATAAGTGTAATATTTCTTAAATGGATAATGCAGATTAGAAGATCTGTATTTATATTGTATCGCTGTGCAGATGGAATCCGCCAAGGATTTTAAAACTTGGTCGTGGCGCCTGGAGTGTCTGCCAGGCCCCAGGTGTGCAGGTTGGCCGGGCTTGGGAGGACGTCATACACCGATTGTATGAGGAACTTTGTGCGCAAAGGTTCAGCTCTCCAGAGCTCTGCCCAGGTTAGTTTGCGAGGTTCCACATGCTCCCACCTTGTCCATGCTCCTTGCTTGGACATGCCGACCATCTTGCAGCAGCGTTGTTCCTCCACCTCTGCACGGATCTCGTCTTGGACCAGCTGACGCTTCTCCTTGCCGCAGGTCCGGTCGTAACGTGGCCTGGGAAAGCTGCCAAGGCCTGCCCTCCCCATTGCCACGGTACCCACCAAGGACTTGTGCCTCAGCTGAGCCTCGGCTCTGCTTACGGCTTCTTGTGCCTGCCACATCCTCCCAGTCTTGACAACAATTCCTGCCGATGCCACCTTGGCATCTGCGGAGTCCCTGTACATCATTACCTCTCTGGAGCGGGTGACTTTGAACTCCTCTGATAGTCCACTGAGAGGGAGGTGCAGCTTGGTGGAATGGCCATATAGGGCGATGCTGCTCAAGGACCGAGGGAGCCCCAGCCATCTCCTGAGAAACTGGCTGATGGTCTTCTCTAGTGCCTCTACCGTCGTCATTGGTACCTCGTAGATTAACAGGGGCCAGAGTATTCTTGGCAGGACACCGTGCTGGTACATCCAGGCCTTGAATTTTCCTGGGAGACCTGATTTGTCGATGGCTGTGAGCCAAGAAGTCAGGTCGCTCTTGGTCTGCTGCAGAGCCGCTGCATCCTTCAGGGAGCTGTCGAAGATTTTGCCAAGGCTCTTGACAGGTTTTTCGGTCACCGTTGGAATCTTGGTCCCTCCAAGTGTAAGGTGGAAATGGTCGGCCACTTTACCTTTCTTCAGGACTAGAGACCTGGACTTTGCTGGCTTGAAGCTCATCTTTGCCCAAGAGATGAGCCGTTGAAGGAGCCCCTGAAGGAGCCACCTGCACCCAGGAACAGATGTAGTCATCACTGTCAAGTCGTCCATAAAGGCCCTTATGGGGGGCTGCCAGGTCCCAGATCTTGATTTTGGACCTCTGCATTCAACCTCCGCAGACTTGACAATCATGTTCATAGCCAAGGAGAAGAGTGACACCGAGATTGTACAGCCGGTGATTATCCCCTTCTCCAGGCAGTGCCAGCCAGATGTTACTTGATTTGAGGAGACTCTTGCGCTGAAATCGCTGTAGTAGTCCATGATGAGGTTGCAGACGTTCCCAGGAACGTGGTGTCTTGTCAATGCTGTGTGGACAAGCTTATGCGGGATGGATCCGTAGGCGTTGGTTAGGTCAAGCCAGACAGTTGCCAAGTCTCCTTTGCTTTCCCTTGCCTCATTGAGATGATGGTCGATCTCTCCTACAGGGCACGCAAGGTGGCTACTTCGCTTCTGGCCCAGTAGCCTCTTAGTGAAGGCGAAGGGGTTTCCAATAAAGGCACTTTGCTTCCGAGCCCTTTCCTTTCCCTTCCTTCGGTGCCATTCGGCCCTCCTTAACGTGATGAGCTTCTTCCTTACGATGTTAGTGAGTTCCGACAGAGCAGGTCTCTCCTCTTCCTTGGCTGCCTTGAACTGGCATCTCAAGGATTTCAGCTCTTGCCTCAGCAACTTCCCGCCTATTGAGCCTTGCTGGATTTCTTGCTCCTTGCTTCTGTTCCACTCCAAAACGTTCAGCTCCTATGTTCATTATGAAGGAGCACATAGTTTGGAGTTTCTGGTCAGCGTCACCCTTTGATATAGCTTCCAGGGTTTCATCTACGTCCTCATCCAGCCTGGTCCACTCCTTGCTGTTAGCGACAGGCCACTTCACCCGACGATGTTCCGATTTCCTTCTTGGTGGGGGGATTTGTGTTGCTCAGAGGTTCCGGGTACTGTGGGGGGACTCCGGACCTGGCCCCTCCTCCGTCTGACCAGGTTCTGCAGCAATAAGATGTCATATTAAATCAATCAAATTATATAATATTTCCCATTTAATTGCTAAATGAATCATAAAGGTTAGCTCATATCTTTTTATATTACTGGCTTAAACACAACAGACAGATGTTGTAAGATGTGCCTCTTTGTCAGAGAGGACATCTCACTACCGTGGATGTAAAGACAGTTGAAAACTTTACCGCCCGAACAGGGACTTGAACCCTGGACCCTCAGATTAAAAGTCTGATGCTCTACCGACTGAGCTATCCGGGCTCTGTTAGGGGCGAAGTGCGCCTGCGCAAACAACAGCGGCACAGAAAACATCGGTTTCACAATGCTATCTATGTTCAAAGATGTCATACTGTTGGTGAGGAGGGTTAAATGTTTAACAGAACAACATCTCTCCATATTTAAGACGCCCTCGCTGCATTTGAACTACAATAAAACACTCTGTTGTCTGCCTGAGAGAAAAGCGAAGTAGGATGTGAGTGGAAGTTAAGTATTTCGCCCCTCGTCTTCTCTCTTCGAGGCAAACTACGGCAAGTCGTTAGCTTGTTAGCTACCTCCATGTTAAACTAGCTTAGACACGACTTTCCTGTCGAGTCAACCCTTCGCAAAAGCCAAGAAAATGCGACAGTGTTTGTGTACAACTCGGTCGTAGCTTACTGGGCGACTGTGCTGAAAATGTCTGTGTTTAGCTTCACTGTTAAACGCGGCTTGTCCCCGAAAATCACTTCATTTGACCTGTTAGCAAACAGTGGATACTGGGCAACAAATGTGACGAACTTCCCCAGAAGAAGAAACATCTGGCTGCAGAGCCTGTTGTCCTCTCAACCACACAACCCCAAGGTACACTAAAGGGAAATATTTATTCTGTAGCCCGAAGCAGGAAGTTGACCTTTTTCTTATGACCCCGGTGTCTCCTCTAACAGATACCCGCGGCCCCTACATGGGAACCAGTACCAGAGGAGCAGCTCCCTCCGGTAATATCCTCATGACAAGCAGCATTAGTGACTTGGTGCCTTGTAATCTCACCTCTACAGTACATTTATGGATGGCTTACCTTTGTCCTCACCTACAGCCACATTGACACACGTCTTCCTTTTTATTCTCTAACCCTCTGTACATACTGGCCATTAGAACAATCCACAGTCCTTGTTGTGTACAAAAATGTATTAAGAGATTTATGTGTAACTAATCAGTTAGCAGATCTGTAGAGAGTCTGATTTAGACAAATTAAGTGGATGCTTATCAAATTATAGTGTTTTTTTGTGTCAAATTCCCTCTTTGTGTTTCCATAAACAGGGTTTCCTTGTTTAGTTTCTTACTAGAAAGATGTTTGTGTATGTGTATGACAAATATGTCAACAGAATAAAACTTGATGGATCACAAATGATCAAAGATCAGACGGAGGCCCATGAGTCATGACAGTGTTTGGTGGTTAGAAGTTGATAATGTATGTAATGGTGACTAATACCAGCTGCATACTGTAAAGGTGGGAAACTGTCACACACACTTTTCTAATCAACACATCATTGATTTCACAGCCTGCTCAAATCTCTGCCGACCTGGTGGACAAGCTGGAGCGCCTCGCCCTGGTTGATTTCCGTACCAAACAGGGACTGGACTGCTTGGAGAAAGCTATACGAATTGCAGATCAGCTCCATGTTGTTGACACGTCGGGAATTGAACCGATGGACACAGTTTTGGAGGACAGGTATGGTACAGTCAGCAATGCAAAACAGCTTTATTGCATGTGGGCCTTTCCGTTGCAGCAAAGAGGCCCAACTAATAATAAAAATTGTCAATCAGGTTTAGCTCTTGAACTTTAACCCGTGCACATTCAGGGCATTGAACCTGCGGGATGATGCAGTGAAGGAAGGGGACAGCGCTGAAGAACTGCTTCAGCTCTCCAGAAACACAGTTGAAGAATATTTTGTGGCACCACCAGGTAAGAAAGAAACCTGAATACAAGTATTTTTAAATATTAGTGTTGGTTGTATGACTGCTCACATATTATAGAGATGATAAGTGGTAAAAAAAATAAAATGAAGATGATGGTGTATTGTTTAATTTAACTTTTATTTTCTCCCCACAGGAAACATTCCCCTGCCAAAGAGGGAGGAGAGGGCTGCCATGCTTAAACACTCTGATATTTGATATTTATGACTTATTTTTCATTTGGGAATAAATTGTATTAGACAAAAACCTGCTTGTCTTTCATTTACATTTTCAGTTTTCAGTTTCATTTCATTGTTGTTATTTACCTTTGACAAAAGAAGTTGATCTTTTCTCTCTCTTTCTGTTTTGTTTCCATAGAAAACATGTTTGTTTTGTAAGTATAAGTGGCTAAAAGTAGACTGGTGTGTGTTTTGGTCACATTTCATTTAGCCTTTTCTTGTTAAAACTAAAACCCCTAACTTGACCTGACTCGGGCTGGTCAGGCCAATCATCTAAAACTCCCTGGTTGATCTCAAGTTATCTGCAATTCACACTAACAGCAGTTTCTTCCCCAAGTTTGATAAAGCTACTTTACTGGGTGGCACTATCTTGAACATGACTCGGGGCAGTGTTGGTAATGATAAAAACAATACAGTAGCTGCGTCATGTTGGGAGAATAGAAACTGAAAGTGCTCCAGGCAGAGAGGGAAAACGAATGTTAGGTGAAGGGGGCGGTGCTGCTCAGCTGAGGCAGCCTGTATAAAAACTGCTGTGAGCTGAAACCTGTCAGCTGCTGCTCTGCATCGTCTGTGTACCTCTCACCGTCTGGAGGCTTTACAGAAGTTTACCTGAGGAGTTTGATAAACTGATCAGAAGGTAAGAAACTTTCTTCATCGACACTATAATGATTCAAATTCAGTGAAAATAGAGTCCCCCCCCCAGAGTTATGCTAAAGTATTGTATTATGTATTGAATGATGTTTCAGACCACTTTGATCATGGATCTAACCGTTGTGATGCTGGATGGGACGTCCTGCACCCTGAAGGTGAACCCACAGGACACAGTGGGCCATCTGAAAAACCTCATCCAGGGCAGACTACGAGTCCCCCCTGAGAGGCAGAGTCTGGTGTTTGTTAACAGCCACAGGATTCCTCTGAACGACGACACTCGGTCTGTAGGCAGCTACGGCCTGGAGTCCGGCTGCCAGGTGTCTCTGCTGCTGACCCAGCCGCCGACCTTCCAGGTGTTGCTCAGAAACCTGAAGGGGGAGTTGAGCACCTACGATATCAAACCTGACGAGACCGTGAGCAACTTCAAGAAGAGGGTCCAGGGCAGAGAGGGGGTCCCAGTGAGCCAGCAGAGGCTCACCTTCCAGAGCAGGGATATGATGGATGGCAACCTACTTTCAGACTACAACGTCACAGCCCACAGCACCATCGAGCTGACTTCCCGTCTGAGAGGAGGCTGAGGACACTTCTGGTTAACACATCGTAGATTTAATAGACTGTACATTCCTTTGTTTAGTATACAGGACAGTTGAATGGCCTCAACTGCTGTATTTCTAATTTATTTCTATTTCCGTTTTGAAAAATCCGTGCATTCCTTCATGTGTCAGTGTTAAAACTTGTTTTGGCTTAATGTGTAATTTTGGTTTGGAAACACAAAAATGTTAAACACTCAGCAGGGTATGTTCTAATCTGATTATGTTGTTTTAATTATGCTGACTAAAAAAATAAATTAATAATGTTTCAAGTGTGAGTTTGCAAGCGTCTTCACTTTCCCTATACTGTAATATTTCCTCAGCTCAGGGTGGAGCTGGATCCTGTACAAACCACAAACACATCAAGTAACCAAAAAGGCACTTTAGCACTGCAGATGAAAGGTGTGTAATCATAATACACAGAGCAGAGTCTGATCACTCTGTACAGAATCTGTAGTACTGCCACGTAGACTTACATCTTCATCATGACTCCTAGTGACGAGGAGGAGCTGGCAGGAGTCTGAATATTTGTTAATAATCATTTAAACATGCATATTTAACTTAAAAAAGGTTAGAGGAGTGTGTGTGGAGGTGGGGGGTTATCGTGAGGTGCATCACTGTTAACAGCAAATGTCGAGAAGATGGAGGAGACTTAGTTTTGAATGTGACCTCACGACACACTGTAACACAGACAGCATCAGTAACATACTGTATGTCAGTGAGCAGATAAAGACCTGTCCTGTTGTCCTGTGTGTCCACAGAGCAGCTGGAAGAAAGGACTTCACTCTGCTTCACTGCACTTCAATATATTGCCACTTCACTTTTGCATGGCTCCTTTTTCCTCACAAACCAAAACTACCCTGTTACACTACAGTGGGCTGCATGTCTTGTCTGTCTGTGATAATATGTGCACTTTACACTGTTATTGTGACTGAGTTTGCTTTGCCGTGCTGAGTTCAGTCAAGATAAAGTCTGGTGGCGGCTGGTCGTTCTTGGGCCGGATGCATCCAAGGTCAGCTCTCTTCATCTGAGTGCAGGAATGTGTAGGAGGCTACATGAGAACACAATCTCAGCGAGACCAGAGGATGAGACACACAGCACACATTCACAAAGTGACTTTAAGCTTTCTAGGTTGGATCCTGTGATGCTGACTGGCTGTTCGGTAGTGTCTTCTTTGCTCCACAGCTCTTCCAAAGTTGGATTTTTTATTTTTTTTCCTGGAGAGGTTAAGTCCCAGGCCAAACTGTGACGATGAGGCTGATGGGTCCTGTGCTACCTGTGATTTCCTGTTCATACCAGACATATTAATTTCTTAGACACTGCAAAAATAATTTCTTCTCACTTTTAGTGCAGCGTTTACTTCAGATTGTTAGTATATTTCATGGACGTGGGACACTTCCACAGAGGCTATCAGCCAAATGTCATGTATCAGATGTATTCAGAGGAAGCTTGTGGATCTGCTGGTTTTCACAGAGGTTGTGTTCAAACTGCTTCAAACTGTTTACTGAAGACTCAACAATGTGGCAGCAGCAAAACAAAATGACTATTCAATCATAATGCTTTGTTCACATGTGAAGAGTAAACACCTCCAGTGAAAGTCTCCTCTTTAGTTAGTCTCCTTTGATTTTCTGTTAGCGACTGTGCCATCGCTATTTTGGTGTCAGCACCACCTTTGAGTCAACTGGCACTACTTTATTTCTTTCTTCAGGCCAAGGTTAGAAACCAAAGAAATATACTACTGATGCAAAATCTATATAAATTTGCTAAAATCATTTCTGGACAATCTTAGGAAGTAACTCCAGAAAGGCTGAACATCAGAATTGTTTGATAACCCTGAAGTGCTGAGTTATATTTAACATAATTGTACTATGATGTCCTTCATGCAGGAAATGAAGAAAAATAGCTGCATTGTTACACATCCTGCCATGTCGCTGAGGAGAATATGATAGAAAAGAGTTCAGTTCAGATCAGAAAAACAAAAAGTCCCTTGTTGAGATCAACAAGGAATTCACACTAACAGCTGTTTCTCCATCACCTGTTTGATAAACTGGATTTTCGGGTGCAAATTATCATAAACATGTCAGTGTTGATAATGGTCACAAGACAGCTGTGTCATGTTGGGAGAATAGAAACTGAAAGTGCTCCAGGCAGAGAGGGAAAACGAATGTTAGGTGAAGGGGGCGGTGCTGCTCAGCTGAGGCAGCCTGTATAAAAACTGCTGTGAGCTGAAACCTGTCAGCTGCTGCTCTGCATCGTCTGTGTACCTCTCACCGTCTGGAGGCTTTACAGAAGTTTACCTGAGGAGTTTGATAAACTGATCAGAAGGTAAGAAACTTTCTTCATCGACACTATAATGATTCAAATTCAGTGAAAATAGAGTCCCCCCCCCCAAGACTTATGCTAAAGTATTGTATTATGTATTGAATGATGTTTCAGACCACTTTGATCATGGATCTAACCGTTGTGATGCTGGATGGGACGTCCTGCACCCTGAAGGTGAACCCACAGGACACAGTGGGCCATCTGAAAAACCTCATCCAGGGCAGACTACGAGTCCCCCCTGAGAGGCAGAGTCTGGTGTTTGTTAACAGCCACAGGATTCCTCTGAACGACGACACTCGGTCTGTAGGCAGCTACGGCCTGGAGTCCGGCTGCCAGGTGTCTCTGCTGCTGACCCAGCCGCCGACCTTCCAGGTGTTGCTCAGAAACCTGAAGGGGGAGTTGAGCACCTACGATATCAAACCTGACGAGACCGTGAGCAACTTCAAGAAGAGGGTCCAGGGCAGAGAGGGGGTCCCAGTGAGCCAGCAGAGGCTCACCTTCCAGAGCAGGGATATGATGGATGGCAACCTACTTTCAGACTACAACGTCACAGCCCACAGCACCATCGAGCTGACTTCCCGTCTGAGAGGAGGCTGAGGACACTTCTGGTTAACACATCGTAGATTTAATAGACTGTACATTCCTTTGTTTAGTATACATGACAGTTGAATGGCCTCAACTGCTGTATTTCTAATTTATTTCTATTTCCATTTTGAAAAATTCCTCAATTTGTAACTGTTAAAACTTGTTTTTTTGGCTTAATGTGTAATTTTGGTTTGGAAACACAAAAATGTTAAACACTCAATACTTCTGTTGAATATATACCGTCCATTCCTTAATTCAATATAGATGAAAATCAAACACTCTCAAATGCTGTACTTCATATTTATTCTAATTTTAAAAATCAGTGCATTCCTACATATCTTAAAAACATGTTTTTTTTGTTATTTTGTTTTAGCAATAAAAATGTGTTATACATGTTAGGATTTTATTTTGGAAAATGTACGTTTCAATTATGTTGACTATAAATAATAAAGTTCCATTTGTAAATTTTTAATGTGTATTCACATTTCCTGTACGGTACCGTGATTCAGCACATGGGTGGAGCTGCAACCTGTACCCACCACAAGAAGTAACAAAAAGGCACACTATAGCACTGCAGGTGTAAAACATTATTCTAATATATAAAAGAGACTCAATCAAAAAGTTCCATCTTCATTTTACATCTTACTAAATTTTGGCAGTGCTCTGTAAAAAATACATCTATTATAAACTACATTAATTACTTTCAGCCGTGCATCCACAATACCATAGCAGCATATAATGGCTTAAAGTAATTGCACAGATTTGTTAATGATTAAATCAGAAGAGCTGCTGAATGCGAGAGTTATTGTTCAGATTAAGAACCGGTTTACAGCAGTACAGTAAACAGTTGGATATCAACGCAAATGCAGAGGACCAGTTTCATCTGGTTTTGAAGCTTCATTTCCTCACAGATGTGAGATAGGCGTACCAAAAGAAGGCGACCATGTTGGCAAACAGCACTCGGAACTGTGAAGAAGCACAAACAGGAAACAGGAGGGGCTCAGTATGTGAGTCATCATGTGTTCATTAACAGGATGACAGCAGAGTACATACCTGAACAGGCACAAAGTTGACATTGATGAACTGGAAGGGAGTCCAAACTTTCCAGTTCATCTTTAAGGCAGTCCAGTAACTTCCTCTCACTTTCTTTTCAAAGTCTCCCCACCCTTTAGCCTGAAAATTGATTGGAATTATGCATTTAAATCTTTATAATGATAAATAACATTACAAACCTACAAAGGATGTGTTTAATGTTGCATATAATACGTGAAGACAGTGGACTAAATACTTTGGTAAATATCCAGGTAGGAACAGTAGCTGCTACAGGAGTAGCAGTGAGTTATGTTTTACTGTCATGAGGAGCACTTGTAAAACACATTATAACAACAAAACTGGCGTTACAGACTGGGGACATGGAGCTCGACCTGTCTACCAGGCACGTAGGGTCTGGTGAAATATTAACACGCTGCATTATGGGAAGTGTAGGATCTACTGATTCACTGTGGGCAAAAAAACATCAGGTTATGTCGCCCTCTGCTGAATCAATTTTAACCACTCTTGTTTTTTTAATCTGTCTCTTAAGAGATACCACAACTTTCTAAAATGATTAGGAGGGAGCTTTGTGAGATGACCCACCTCCAGGACGTTCATGACAAAGTAGAAAAGGAGCAGAAAGCCCGGGGCAAAAATAAGCCGATCCAGTAGCAGACGTTTGACTATGCAGTACGGGTCTGTGCTGGGCATCCACACTTCCATTAGCTGGTAAAAGTGATGGCTCACCGGTCCTGTGATAAACAACCTGCAATAGACAAGAAGATATAATGTCACTAGCAAAGAGAAGGAGAAAATGTGCTCTCTGTTAAGATAGAACAGCATTACATTCATTTTGCTGTGGTAGATGAGCCATGAAATGCGTGCCAACCTTCAACTCTGACTGTGTGTAAAGTCTCACCCATAAATGGCATAGCGTGAAGCTGCAGCTGCGTCTATCTCTTTGCCCGGAGATCCTGTTTTGGCCTTTTTTCTTGCCTCCAAAATCTGAGACAGAAGATTTCCTAAAGCTGAGAGGATGGCACTGAAAATGTCAAGGACACCCACAGACACACAACACGTACATCCGTTACGATAATATAATCACATCAGTGTTAGGGGAGGTTTTCCTGGCAGATGCTGATTGGCTGACACTGACACTAAAGGTCAGTGCAAACAAAGAGGTCTGATTCACTTTGAGGTCAACAAGTGAATAAGGCTGCTAAAAAATGGAAATGTTGGTTACAATGGAGCAAACAGGAACTTCATAGGCCTGCGTGCATTGATTGACTTTGTCTTCTAGCTCTTAACTGCTGAACTGAAGAAACTCGAAGAGAAAACATGCAGCAGCCTGCTGAACATTAACAAGCCACACAGTCAGTGAGCACAGCTGGAAAAGCTACTGACCTCGTGACAGATTTAGTCAGGATGGGGTATTTCTTCAGGAGCACCAGGTACTGCTGCAGTAAACGGGAGTGAAGGGCCGCATCCCGGACTGGTAGACTGGCCACAGACATCGTCAGTTGTTAAACTGTGCAAACATCACCAAGGTAGGGCTGCCAGGGGCGAAGTTAAGGAACTCCGCAGAAGGTCTTCCTGTCGACGTCATTGCGTCACTGGGGAGCCACGCCCTCACGTCGACGTCCAAAACAACAGCCGTTTGATACAGAAACGTCCAAGATGCTCTAAACTACACCGACTGGCACGTTTCTAATGTCTATAAATGGCCAAAACTAGTAAATATTTAAACAAAAAAAATCGGTTGCAAAAAATCTCACTAATTATAAATGAGCCTTTTCATTAAAACCGATGCCTTTTTTTCTTTTTGCTTGGCAGAAAAATGGAGGACGATGAAATAGAACAAAACCAGGTGCAAACACAAACATTTTTATTGTTTAAACCTAATGGACATTAATTCAAATGTTTGGCAGTTTAAACTTCTTGGGGCTGCATGTGGGTGGACTGACTTAACTGAGCTGAGCTTCGTAGCTCCTAATAAAAAAAAAAACTTGTAATTCTTGGAGTTTCCAGCAAAGCCCTGCTCAGTCTGATCAGCCATCAGCAGTGAGAACAGGGACTGATTCACTGGGAGTATCAGTAGTTGTTTCCCTTCTGTGGCCACAGGGTGGCAGTACAGGACCTGGTGTTCCTAATGATCAACTATCTAAGTGACAGCTGAACCACTAACAGTATAACTGGTCTGATACATACAGTATTCATCATGTTAGAACTAACTCAATGAGTGTCTGACTTATTAATAAACATTGGTAAATTATTAGAATACTTCCCAGATTGAACGACATTCAGAACAGTACATTTACCGCTATAATATATTTAGGAAGTTTCCATGTATCTTTTGTCACATCGGCCTCTTTTAAACCATAATTAAGGCAGGTGTCCACTTCTGGAGCTCATTTTACACCCTTCACTGACGCTTCGTCATCACTGACAGAAATACACAGAAACACAGAATCAGTCGTTGATGCTCTCAGTGTCTCAAGTTTATTGAAGTTCATTGTCTTCGAGTTCAGTTAACTCACAGAGTTTTACATTAAAACAACTGAGCTTAAATTAACTGTTCGATGCTCGTTCGCTGAATCTTCTCTTAAAGCAGCAAGGAAACGTGTGTCTTGAGGGTAAATGTAACAGTTTTTAACAGTAAGCTGGGATGTGCTTTTTGGCCTTCGCTCTTTTCTGTCCGTCGTTTTGTCTCTGTGAGGGAGACTGATGCTGTTTCACTATGTCCTCGTGGTCCAGGACGAACATCTTGGCCTGAGACGGAGACAGCAGGAGACTGTAAGTTAAGTTTATCGTTTCTGCTGCTCTGGCTGTTTGTCACCGTCTCTGCTCTGTCTGGGCACATACCTTCTCCAGCTGCTTCTCTGTGTCGTTCATGTCCACACCTTCCTCTCCTTCTACGCTGTCATCCGTCATTTCATAGAGGTTGAGGGTCGCCATCTTAATCTGTCCCAGTAGGAGTGTTTTCTTTGCTGCCGTTTCCTGGATGTGGTTCCACTTCCTTTCCTGTAAGCAGACAAAGACACCTGAACTTCACGCTGAAGGTGGTGGTTAAATCTTTAAGCAGCATTGGATCTGGTCTTAGCTCCAGGATCTAGTCTGGTACCCATGTCAGAGTTTCAGAGCGCGTCTTCTCCAGCTCGGTCTGGAGCTGAGACAGCTGGTTGATCTTGTGCAGCCGCAGCAGGTGATGCTGGTCCTCCAGAGTCAGCAGAGCTTTTCTCTGCTGGTCGGCCTTCTCCTGCGCCTCACTCTCCCTCTGACAGAGCTGGCCTCTAAAGTGGAGAAGACTCTCTAAATGACCCGAGAGCTGCTCCGCATCCTTGAACTGTAACACACACACACACACACACACACACACACACACACACACACACAAAAGGTGTTTCCCCAAGATTAAACTTCACCATCTACTCAAAACATGTCTCTTACAGTCTGAAACAGCCCTGCGAACATCAGACAAGTTATTGCACTTGCAAATGAAACATTCACCTGTAAAGAGCCAGACATGCTACAATGCAATGATACTGTTCAGGTCATCAATAGTGAAGGTTTAGGGTGATTATCAGTGGTCAAAATGAGCTTTGGACCCTACTTTTGGTTAGAGTTTATACATAGTTACACAGTTAAAGCATTACTGTTAGTTGCAGAGTGTTTATACAACATAAAGCAGCAAACGTACACTGTGAACTAACATGAGTTAAGTTAACTCTCGGAGGACACGATGTGGATTTGTGCACCTCTGCACAAAAAGTGCTCAGAAGCGTCCCACCTCTTTGTGTCAGAGGCCGTAGTAGATGGAGCTTAACCTTTCCAAACGCTCGGGGGACAAACCCACAAACTCTGGCCTGTCACTGGGAAGTTTGGGATCGAGCTGTCCGGCTGGGAGTTGCCATGGTTTCCCCGACGGCAGCTGAACAATGATGCCGTCGTGGGCTCTGGGGCCACCAGAATAACTGCTAAACCGTCCTCCTGGGTGCAGCTAAAATGTGAGGAATCAGAGGAACCGGAGGAATCGCAGAGGAGACGTCTGGACCACGGTCGGACAGTGAAGGCCTCATGGACAACCAGAATGACTTTACTGTCTCTCTGAGGAGATCACATCCACTTACACTCTCCTGAACCCGTCCCACAACGTTTGAATAAACTACTATTTGCAGTTTACTTTATTTTTAGGGAGACAGAGAGCTGTTTCTCCTCTCCTCCTCCCCCTGCTGATTATTGTGAATGCTGATTGATGAATAAATGATACACTGTTTAAAGACGGTTTTATTTCATGTTAACAGCTAAACTGATGTATTAATCGGTCAAAACCTCTTTTGGTTAATCAATGTCTATATTTGATTATTAGCATCCCTCCAGTTACAAAATACCACAATGTATTATCCATGATGCTGAAGGCGTGTGAAGAAACCTGTTGAGCATTTTATGTTTCTAGAGCAGCAAAAAGATGAGTTGACATGTTCGGTGGTGCAGGGACAGGTGGATCAGTGTGTTTCTTTTCCATGTCAAATGTTTGCGGTACCTTAGTCAGTTTGGCCACCCGCTCCATGAAGTCCAGATACACAGTGTGTCTCTGCACCTCCTGCTGGGCCTCCTGCTTCCTCTCCACCAGGTCAGAACACTCCTTCTCCAGCCTCTCCCGCTCCTCCTCCCTCTGATGGCTCTCCTCTGACTCCCTCTCTGCTCTCCTGACAGCCTGATCGGTGTCTGCACCCTGCTCAGAGGGACATGGACATGGAGCCTCTCCTCTACAATAACACATGCTCTACCTACAGTGAAACGGTCCCTACTGCACCTTCAGAAACTTATTCAAGTTCGAGTTTAACTGCTTCGCTTCCTTAAACTGCTCCTGCAGCTCATCGATGCTCCGCTTCAGCCGCTCCACCACCTGAAACACACACACACACACACACACACACAGCAGGCCAAAGTGACGCTGTAACATCCGTGCTTGGCGGGACAGGCGGGTCAGTGAACGCCACACCGCCATAAGTGAAGGTGGGACTTTTCCCGCACCAGTCTGCGCTCCTCCATCTTCGCCTGGAGCTCGTCCTCCTCGCGGCGCTTCTCCTGCACTTCAAAGAGGTCATCCGCCGTGTCACGTGACAAGTCTCCCGTTTTCACAGCGCGCGGCCCCGGAGGCGACCTCCTGTTCACACGCACGAGCACAGACAGTCACGAGCTAAAGGTATTAAATTGATTAAAGTCATTAGCAGTGATCGATCAGACGGAGGCTGCGGGGCCTCACGCGCTGCACGTGAACTCACTGTGGATGCTCGCGGACGCCGCTGCTGTCCATGACTGTTTTCTTTCTCACTTCTCACACCGACACACACTCAGGCTGCAGCTCTCACTCTTCTTCCTCGTGGCGGAGGTTGTTCATTCTCCTCCTCGTTTCCATGGCAACGCAAACAGGAAGCATTAAAGGCACAATCCGGCATTTCAGAGCGAAGAAAAGTTTATTCTCATTTAATCAGCAAGTCAAACTCCATTAACATTCATTCATCAATTATTAAAAGGCGACCAATCAATTAGTAGACTAATGATAGAACTATTTTGATTTTAGAAGTGTATGAACAAAAAGTTCAATCTCCAGCCAGTAAAAAAATTAATTCTTTAATGAACATTTTCTCCTTCTGCCTCACTGAAAACAGACCGGATGTCTCCTCAGTCACTGTGTGCGCTGCAGGATTCAGGATCTCACATCACACTTTTGTAAGATGCTTATTGGTCCACAGCTCGCTGTCGGACTAGTGAGGATATCACAGAGTTACATGCACGTCTTAAACTGTGAGAATCGCCTCCCATCAGCAGCTTCAGTGTCAAACTCACATTCATCATCCTTCATTCAAGCAGATTCATTTGTTAATCAAAATAATCATTAGTCGAGGCTCTAACATCAGTACACCAGCAAATACTGTCCTTTTATCATATTTTTCCTACTTGATAATACAGCTACACGTTGGCTGGTGCTATTTGCTGGTCAACAAGTAATGTAATTTAAATGACTGCTGAGTATTTCTGAGGAGTCTTTTTATTATCAGTATGCTCCCCACGAGGTTCTCTGAGGAAAAACTGACAACACCCACAATTCTCCAAGACCTCGACCAGTCGAACTTAAACCGGCCTGTGTGAAAGCACCAGTGATTGAGCCAATTATAGACATTAACACACATCTACTTTTTGGAACCACTTTAATAGAACCAACACTTTTATAAAAAAAAAAAAAAGGGAAAAAAAACACCCAAACACAAACATATTTACAATGTTCACACAGACATGACGTGCAGATGATCCAAATGTGGATCTCAGCAGTTTGAGAAAAAGGCCTCTATAATAATAATAATTGAGTTTGTAACACAAAACTAAAGAGTGGAAACTGCCAACATGAAGTCTTTCATAAAGAAGTGTCTGCACATACTACTGCTAAAGCAGGAGACTCAGGAAGCTTATGGAAGGGTTTTGGTCCGTAGCAAACCAACAAACTTGTTAGAAAATCCAACAATAACAGCTTAAAGTAGCAAATGAAGTCATCAGCACTCACGAGTACAGATGTAACACGGAGAGAGATGCACATAAGCAACGCATCTTTAAAAGTGTTACTTATTACCAAATGCTGACGACCTCATTTACCTTTAAGATCACTCTCTAAAGAAGTTTGAGTTGAGCACGCAGAGTCTTTTGTCTCCAGCAGCTTAAAGTGCGTTCCAGTCTATGGGAGACTTTCCAGATTTCGCTAGCAGCTCGTTGGCCTTTGAGAAATGTCTGCAGCCAAAGAATCCCCGATGAGCAGAGAGGGGAGACGGATGCACAGCCTGCAGGACGTGGTGGCGCTTCTACAAACGGAGGGAACAAAACCTTAGATGCCTGAACAGTCTATATAAAAAGCTTTACAAGTGTTTGTATCAAAAACGGCGTCGACTCACCCTGTTAATAGCAGCTCCTTTCTTCTGAGCGTACGATCCCCACAGCATGAAGACGAGGCCCTCCAGGTTGTCGCTGAGCCACAGCACCACAGCGTCAGTGAAGGCCTCCCAGCCTTGGTCTTTGTGGGAGTTGGCCTGGCGCGCTCGGACCGTCAACACGGCGTTGAGCAGCAACACACCTGATGAGCGAGGTCTCTTTTGTTGTAACTGTGTATAAACATTCAAACCGTGTGTGTGTGTGTGTGTGTGTGTGTGTGTTTTTTTACCTTGTTTGGCCCATCCAGTCAGATCTCCATGTCCAGGGTGCTGAAAGCCTTCGATGTCTGAGACCAGTTCTTTGTACATGTTCTCCAAACTGGAGATTAAATACATACGTCAAAAGGCTTCACAGCAGAAAGCACCGTCTGATTTTACAGGCAATGGTTTAAAAAGTAGGGACAAAGAGTGAGAAGGCTTTAACCTGGGTGGAGGAGACACTGGTCTTTTCACACTGAAGCACAATCCATGGGCCTGGTTAGGACCATGATAGGGATCCTGGCCAAGAATCACCACTTTGACCTGGAATTAGAGACAGAACGAAAATTGAGACAATTAACGCACAGCTAAGAGTCGCACACGTCAGAGTACACCCTCAGAGTTCCTACACAGCTGACCATATTTGACACCCAAGTAAAAACAGCTAGATGTTTATCATGTACATAAACCGTTGACATGAATATTAGATCCCTTGTCCGAGGAAACATTGAGTCATCTGGTTATTTGTGATGCTGTGTGTACTTTTTCTATCCAATTCAAAGCTCGCTCTGTCCCACGCGCTCTCTCACAGTGGTAGACACTGTGGCTGCTCTGACTGCCCGCTCTAGGGCTACAGTTATCAAATACAAATATTTTTACATACTCTTTTTTTTTTTTTTTTTACATACTTATCCATCCATCCTCATGCAAATTACCAAAATCAAATCCCAAACTGTGAAGGAACTCTATTAACTTTTAAAGAAAGGTTTCAAGAGAGGTGAGACCCATGCAGACGCAGCAGCAGCAGCAGCTTTCAGCAACTCCAAACAAACAAAGGATGTCTCACGGTTTTCTACAACTCTACAACAGAGATCTTAACATTATGTTGGATCCCAGTCTAGATTCAAGGCCACATTATTGCTCCTTGTTTTTATAAACCGTCTTCCCTCTTTTCCCTCTACTTCCTGCTTCCTGCTTTGCAACCTCTGGACGAATAAAATGATCTTGCTTGTGTTGAAAGTCTCATTGTGTGTGTGTGTGTGTGTGTGTGTGTCTCATGATGCCACAGGTGAGGGTGAAGGGCCAGTGCAGTTACACTTACATCTCGGATGTCACACATCTGTGTCCAGGTGAAGACTTGCTCTGCAGGTGGGTACACAGTGTTGCGTTTCCTCTCTTCACAAACAAAATTCATCAACTGTGGCACAGAGACATGGAGTTATTTTACCTGTTCAAAACATCAGAGACACTGAGTGCTGTGCAGAGTGCGGACTTGTTCACTGACTTTGGTGAAGTAGGGTTTTCCAAACTCTGCAGACAGTCCGTCTCTCCAGCTGTCCCCAAATCCTGGAGGAGTTTGAGCGGAAGTGCGTCTCTGCAGCGCTGCTCTCTTGCTGCGGGCGATCCTGTCCAGCTGCTCCGGGGACAGAGGAAGAGGAGGAAGACTGGACGGCTCAGGCTCCACCGTCTTCAAGGACTTCGGCTTCTTCTGCATAATTTTAGTAATTTTAGATTTAGTAGAATACAGAGCTGGTGAGAGGCGAGCAGCTGGAGGCGCCACAAGCTTTAGAAAACGTCGACTGTGCAGTACAAACATTGCTGCGCTGCGGTGGCCGTGAACGCCACCTCAAACTACAAGTATCAGGAACACAGCGGGGATTGCGAACGCAGCTTGGAGGAGCCTGAACGTATCACGGCGACTGTTTGAAACACTGCTGCACCGTAAGTGGCGTTTAAATACTCATAACGTTATTTTTCACAGCACAGGACACCGGACACGTGGCTAATGCTAGTGAAGCAGAAGTGGCTCTCACCGGGTCTCTCGCATCCTCCTCGGCTTCATATAAATCCTTGGAGATCCTCTTCTTCGAGACAGGCGAAAAAAACGAGTTTATGGTTTTCTGTCCAATCATTTTGTGGAGAAACACCTTGGCAGTAGCAGCTGTGATCCGGTTAACTTCACTCGGGAGGTGGTGTGGGAGCGAGCCGGCTGTGGAGCTCCGCGGGAAACCTGCAGACTGTTTCTGGGATTAAAGTATTTCGCGCCAAATCAGTGACGAAAGCAGGTTTATGCTAATGAGCTGAGGGGCGTTCAAGAGCATCTGGTCCTGCATGGATGAGTTCCCTACGTTTTGTGGAGGGTAAAACACCAGGCGATCATGAGAGAGAGAGAGAGAAATACACGTTTCCCCACTGTTTTTCATGATTGTGTGTCATTTTAGCGTTTTAAAGGCGTAATGCCAAGATCTTTGATTGTACCACGATGCACTACAGAGCGCCACAGGAAATCATTCCTGTCTGTGGCCATCAAACTATACAACTCCTCACTCTGAGTGTACATATTGTTTATATATGATGGGACTCTGGACTCATCATGTGCAATAATTTTTAATTCATACTTTTATATTTTCACTTTTGAGATTGAAGTGTGTTCTTATTCTTTGCCTACATTGCTCTTTATTTCTGAACACTGTACACTTGAGTTGGAGCTGTGTGTAACAAAAAGCAGTTTCCCCCTGGGGATTGATAAAGGGATTCTGATTCTGATTCTGATTCTGATCTTTGCGGTTGTCTACGCCGTTTTGTAGTGATAGAACAAAGTGCTTCATGAAGTCAGAGATTAATTGCAAACAATTTGAGTCATTTTTCAAGCAAGAATGACCTGTT
The DNA here is from genome assembly GCF_042242105.1 of Pempheris klunzingeri. Lineage (NCBI taxonomy): Eukaryota > Metazoa > Chordata > Actinopteri > Acropomatiformes > Pempheridae > Pempheris > Pempheris klunzingeri. The sequence continues at coordinate 4,492,308 of NC_092018.1, forward strand.
TTTCTGTTTCCATGTTCTTGAATTTGTGGGTTTACTGCTTTTCTTTGTCACCTTTGTATCAGGGTGATTGTGAAGGGCTTCTTCACTTTTCTAAGTAAAACGATTAAATTGATCAATCTAGCAAACAGTTCATTTTTGATTAATTGATAATGAAGTATGATTGTTGGAATAAAAAATGTCCTGAATTTAACAAAATATAACAAATTTCTGCTAAAAAAAAACGAGTTAATAGTAGAAATAGTTCAGACCTTTACTGACACATTTATTTAAATCTCAAAATCACTTGTTCTGCAATCAATTCTTTGCACCATAAGCTCCTCAGACAGCCACAGACAAGTCATTGTAATGGAAAGACAGAATAGACGCTCCCCACGGAAGAAGATCAAACTGGAGAGCCATGAGAGGACGAAGCAGGAGGAGGAGGAGGAGGAGGAGGAGGATGGAGATGGAGCTTTGGCCGAGTTCTCTAACCCTGTTCCCTGGCAGAAGATAGAGGCAGAGGGACTAGACTGTGATTACGCTCTGCTGTTCTCCAAAAAGGAGGCAGACCACCTCTTTAAACAGCTGGAGGAGGAGGTGGTGTACTCAACAGGTAGGTCAAACCTTTTTCTGTAAAGTTATGGCCAGAAGTTGCAGCTTGGTTGAACAAGTGTGACTGTTTTTGTTGCAGGGGAAGAATCAATGGTCCAGGTGTTTGGGAAAGTGTACAGTATACCGAGAAAGCAGGCCACATATGGAGATACGGGTCTCACCTACACCTATTCTGGGGTGACACGATTGGCCTGCCCGTGGACTCCAACCTTGGAATATATTCGAGATGCCGTCACAAAAACAACTGGACAAACATTTAACTTTGTTCTGGTCAACAGGTGAGAAATGACCGAATATAAGTTCAGATTGATATTTGTCTCTATTTTTAAAGGCCGACATACTAACCACAGTTTGGCAGATTGCCGATTAATTGTCCAACTTGTATTTGTCTCCCAGCTGAAAGTCTTCTTTTCCCCATCAGGTACAAAGATGGACAGGACCACATGGGTGAGCATCGTGATGATGAGAAGGAGCTGGACCCCCTCTGTCCCATCGCCTCCGTCTCTCTGGGAGCGGCACGAGACTTTATCTTCAGGCACAGAGATGCTCGGGGAAAACAGAGCCGCAGACAGATTGAACCCGTGAAGCTGGAGCTCGCTCATGGAAGCCTGCTCCTCATGAACTCACCCACCAACACGTTCTGGTACCACAGCCTCCCCGCTCGCAAGAAGATCTCCCTGCCTCGGATCAACCTCACCTTTAGACGCATCCTACTGGACAGGAAGAAATGAGCAGGAGTGGATTATCAATGGGACCAGCACCCAAGAAACCTCTTACTAAAGGGCCCCACTTAAGGCTAAATGGAGGATAAGCCCCATGTTGCTTAAACACATGGACAAATATCACAACTATAAAATATATTTGTTAATGTAGCAGCTGAATCTGAGTGACTAAATAGGTTGGATTGACTGAAGCAGACTCAGACTACCACTTAGTATAGCAGCTGGAAACATTTCTAAAGAAAGGATCAACAGTTCTTCTCACTGCATGCAGACCATTTAACCTCTCGTTGCACTAAAATGAACTGTTCATGTTGTACTGACGCAGCAATGAGGCAAAATAGACCTTTAACATGTGCTATACTGGAAGGAGGCTTATGTCTCTGGATGGTAAATGTATAGTATGATGCTCTTTAGATGGTTACAAAATGTCCGTGGAAGCTTCAAGGTCTATTTACTAGCTTTTTCCCCCCCCAGAGCTTTCGTCCCCATCGCAAGGTCTTTATAAGCTTTCAAACTCTTGTCAGTGTCTGTCTTTAGCACTAAGGAACCGTTAAACTTATGTATTTTATTTATACTTATGAAACAAGCATTGCTTATCCCTTAAGACAAAATGTTATGTTTGAAACCCTCAAGCTTGTTTGATCACCTTACGTTAAAAAAAGGTTCTGTTTGTTTCAGAAAGTGATTGCTTGATCTTCAAGGCACTTTAACTCTGTTGTCTCAAAGGTAATAAATACTTACATTACTCTAAAAAACTAAATTCTCAAGCACACGTTTTTTTTTGTTTTGATTTTTTTAATACCTGAAAACAATCACCTATACAGATTCCACACAAATACACAATATCCCACATTAATCTACTGTAGTGCAAATTGCAAACATTAACAAGTCTTGGACCGGGCCAAATATCTGTGTGACGTCGTTGGTTTGGTTGGAGCAAAGTGGCAGTTATTTCTTACGCAGAATTAAAAATATACTCAGGATAACTTGCCCAAAAATCCTGCCTTCACACACTCTGTATTGACTGAGAGCAGGTTGTTATTGATCTGTTTACCTGTTACACACAAACACCGTGCCAAATGGCTCTGATCCATCATACTGCATGTTCTCATTAGTCGCGGCACACATGGCTTCATGTGTTAAAAATCTCGGGCATCAAAGACAACATGGCACTTTAACCTCAACTGTGCAGCTCTGCAAATCATGACAGTGTGAGGTTTATTGGAAACATAGAAAAATATCAAATTCAACTGCTTGAAACATTGTGTCCACTACAGGTGTACGCACGCTGCCGGGAATCATTAGGCTATTTCGATTAGACGATAGAGAACCAGAGTTAAGGAAAAAAAATCCTACCTATCTGACTTTTCATATGTAACAACTTCTGGGTAACATTATCAGGCAGTGGACAAAACAACAGGAACCCCTTGAAGTAAACTGCAGTAAACCTTAACACCAAAAACTTAAAAATGTGCTGTAGAGTTGAGTCCGACAGCTTGAACAAAAATAATATAAACTTCACATAAGAACAGTGTATTGCAGGACTTTTACGGTAGAGTGCACTTTATTGTCAGGTGTTCCAATTTTTTTGTCCCATCGAAGCCAAAATGTTACATGACAGAAATTGTTACACGTGTCAAAGAAAATTATCTTACATGATCAATGATACTTGACTAAAAATCCTGCATATCCATAATCTTTGGGATTAAGAGCCTCCTATACTCTATCAGAGAACGTAGCCGCTCATGGATTTAATATCGGAACACATCATACAACGACCTTGGTCCATGATGTAAAATGATTTCTACAGAAACTGTCTGGTCTCATTGTCACAAAGTCCTAATCCACCTGTTGGTAACCGTGTTGTAACGGCTGTGACACGTATGTAACGAAAAGGCAGAAGTCAGTCAGTCAGGATGTGAGGCTGTGAGCTTCTGGCTACTCCTCTGAGCGCAGAGCGAGGTTCAGTCTTCGGACTCTCTCGTAGAAGAGCATGTAAGCGTTGGAAGCCAGGGCCTCGTGCAGACTGGCTTTTCGTACCGAGTCGTCTGACACCCAAAGCCACTGGGAGCTGAACGCCGAAGAGTTGTGAGGTGAGGAAGGGCTGCGACGGTACGTGACGAAATGTCCTGAGTGCATGTCCCCGTGGTGAACCAGCACAGCCGTGAGCTGGAAAAGGTACTCTGTAGAACTGGAAGGAAAGACATACGGATGGGTGTCACATAAGTCTCTGCACTCCATTTCTCCAAAGAATAATCCTTCATTTGGTGTTTCAGTGATGGTGCCAGGGAACGTCGTCAAATACATCAGTCTAAAATCTCTCATATGTGTTTCACTGGGTTGACATCTGGTAACTGTGAAGGCCACTAAGGCCGATAACAGACAGACAGATAGATGAAGCCACAAATGTTATGTACGCAGTGACTAATAAAAAAAAAAAAGTTTTCACGATCTTCACGACACTGAAAAGCTTGATATACATGCACTGTTTTCTTGTTTTTGTCTTTTTGCCTTTATTTGATAGGCAAGTGAGAGACAGACAGGAAATGGGGGGGAGGGCTACAACATGCGACAAAGATCGGCAGATAGAATCAAACTGGCGACGTTTGGTTGACCATGCACTCGTGCCACGCTCTGTAACAACTTGGCTAAGGAGGCATGAGTTTCTTGGATTATTGCACCTTGATGTTGTGTTTACCTGTAGTCATATGCGAGTCCGAGCTGTGGGTTCACACCCGCAGAGTGAAGAAACACAGACGAACAGGTTCCATTGAAAAAAGGTTTGTTGTTGTTGTTACGATGCTCTGCATCTGGAAAACAAAACACAACAAATGGATGAGGAGAAAAAAAAACTGAATATGAAGCAGAGTGAATACAGAGTTGATAAATCCAGCATACCAGTGCCATTAGGGGTGGCCTTCTCCACGGGACCGTCTGAATTTTCTGCCTTTTTAGGCTTCGCAGCACATTTGATCCGCTGACTTCTCTGTGTGGAGGCATTCTGTTTGTAGCGGTCCATTGATAGATACTCTGTGAACTGCACATGCTCCTGTCTTTTGATGGGGGTTCCTTCATTGGACCACGTCAGTCTTTGTAAATGGATGCAGAGGCACTGGGGGAGCTGGCAGAGGAAGGGACACGTTTGAAAGGACAAAACAGATTATTAGATTTTAAAAACACATTTTTGAACATTTAGGATTAGATATAATGAGTGGTTCAGATTCATTCAAAGCTTAGCTGTTTCCTTTCTCCTCCGAAATTGGGCAAAAACAAGCTTTAGTGGTGCACAGATTTTCTAAATAGTGATTAACATCTTAGGCTACTACTACTTTACTTCAAGTGACATGATAAATGCAAAAGGCAGTGGGGAGAATGTGTTGAAACAGAGGATGATTACATTTGGGCTGTGTGGTGGTGCAGAATGTCTGATTTTATATAGCAATGCTTGAGAAATGAATACTGCTGTCTTATTTTTACATCTCTGGATATTCCATTTCATAACAACCAGATTCAGGCTCCTAGCTTTACATGTTGCAAAGTGTTTGGGGCTTTGAGCTGGGAAAAATACCCAGTCCAATGTCAATCTCCTCCACTCTGTTCAGTACCAGGTACAGTGCTGCAACCCACATTCTTGGTCGGGGACACCCCTAAATGACAGTTACCTTTCCCAGTTTTAGCTGTTTAACAAATGTTGTCCTCTGGTTTTCCAGAACATGTCCATTTACCGTGGTCCCTTGTTGAAGCTAAGGAGAAATGATCCAAAAGAGAAACAAAACAAAATCAGCAAAATACACCTTTGCAAAAGGACCACGTAGGCCTTTCTGGTGTCATATGAAAGCAATTGGAAGCACCTTTATGCCAGTTTTGTAGCAAAGGTTTCCAGTAAATTACAGAATTTAACTGAATTATTACCAGCACTTGGCAAGACATTGATATTGTAGAGATTTTACCTTTGTGCAGTTTTCACACTCCACTTCTTTGATAGTTTCTGAGGAGATGAAATGCTGAAGACACTGATCTAAAGAGATAGGTCGGCCCTGGGGACAAATGCAGATGAAATTATGACAAACAGACCAACAAAAAGGTATATCAAGCACATTAACTTGTGATATTCATGTGTTCCTGACAGTTTTGCTTACCCACTGAGGTAAAGGGATGGACAGGGAGAGGCTCTCAAACGAGTCATATCGCACTGGACTCTAAACAAAAGCGAAACAGAGCTATAAATCACAGTGAGAATCTAAAAGGCCAAATAACAAAAACTAACTTGCCATTCACTTTCTTTGCAAAAAAAACAAACAAACCAACTCACTTGTTGTTCGCAGCGTTTGCACGACATGTTGCTTGTTAGACGACCATGAAAAGGATGCTGAATCTTATATGGACTTGGTATTGGGTGAAGAGGGGCTGCAAAATGAAAGAAATATTAGAGATGAAATAATAAGATTTACTTGTGGTTTGATATGCTAGGCTCCATAATTTCATTCTGCCTTACCTCGACTTCTGCAGGTCATAGTTTTCTCATCTTGATCAGGGAGACTCTGGTGTAAAACAAACACAGAATAACTGGGAGTGCAGTACCACGTTTGTCACTTCTACAAGAGCACACCGGAGGCATCAGCATGCGAGAGACATTTGTGTGCAGTTTTAAGGACAAGCAAGCAGAGAGGTGATAACTTGCCTCCAGGGACTGCATGTCAAACAAGTGAGTGACTTTGGGTTGACGATCCCGCTCCTCCTCCAGAGACGATGTAAGGACATGAAAAAGTTCGTGTGCATCCTGACAGCAGATAAACCAACGCAGAGAGACAACTTTCAAGATTTTAATAAAAACACTGCACCTACAGTTAATATAGAAATATCAGAACGTACCACTCAGAAGCATTATTGGCTAACCTGCTCTTCAAATGAACTGATGTGCCAACGGTAAAGTCTAAGAACATCTAAGAGGCATCCGGCGTCAAGTACGTCTTCCTCCCCAGGCTCATCACTGGACAGAGCTGTCAGTGCAAAACCAGAGACATATTCCATGTCAAACATATGAACAAACACTGCACGTACACTGTGCTATGGTTACTTATATCACTGGTCTTATATACCTTTAAGAAGCTGAAGCAGCGTCGCGGACAGCTGGTTGTCTTTGCATGATTGGATCGTAGGCGAACCTGAAAACTCCTCCAGCCACCTGATGAAGGACGGACATGCTGCCAAACCCTGAAGCAATGAGTTCAGGAAGCAGGTATTGCCTAAGTTCAACAGACCAGGTGCCATACCTGAAAGAAAACACGAGTCAGTTACTGCTTTACATACAGAGCTCAACATCTAGTGTGCGCAGCATATTCTCCTACTGATGCTCACCTCTCTTTCTCTTCTTTCTCTCTGTAATTGGGCCCCACAAAACGTATACTCCAGCCGCAATCGCAGCAGCTATCCCACCGATGACGCCCCAGTTTTTTATCATCTTGTTTCTGAAAAGACCAAATTATGTTAATGAAGGAGAGAATCAGCGAGAGAAAACAATAACAGATTCAGGAAGGCATGAGGGTCACAGTCACACACACACACACAGTCATACATCATGCCTGTTGTTGATGATGAAATAATAATATAATATAATAAGTGAATGTAATGGTGTAATATGTGTTTTACTATATCTAACTGGATCGGCGCACTATTAGAGATGTTAATATCTAATTACCTGTTTCACCATTACCATAAAAGTTTAACTGTTAATGTTGCTTATAGAATTATTGTACAATGTACACAAACAATATAAAGCAGCAAATCTATAGTGTTAATTAACACAACCACACGAAACAGAGAGCACGATGTGGATCTGTGCTGCTCTCCACCGTCTCTCTGGGTCAGAGGCAGTGAACTGTGTCATAGTGAGATTTGTTTCCACCCTCATTGATAAAAATGCTGATACACCACTCAGTATGATGTAATACAATTTAACAACAATAGCCTCCAACATGACCTTCAAGTTGAGCCAATAACTCATCTGAAGGCGTTTTAACAAACCCTGAACACTAGTAGTTGTATTATGGACCTAGGCTGTGATTTGTGCCTTTGTGCTTTTATCTCTATGTCCCACTGCTGTTGAGTGATTTAATCACGTTGAGTTACTGTGAACAGTTTTAAGAGAAACCCCAACTAATGCGTTTTCTTCTGCTATTCGAAGCAACAGGCACTACAACGCGTCCAAAGTAATGCAAAACAAATGCATTAATAGTGTGATCCATTAACCTTTGAGTCGTTTATCCGAGTTAAAAACAGACCAGATCAAGCAAAGCCGCTTCCAACTTAGCCTCGTTTGCCTGCACACCAGTCAGCAAGCTTTAAAACGTTACTTATTATGTTAGTTAGGTTGTTTTGCAACCGCTGCGCGACTTTATCTGAGTTAATACCGACACGAGCCACGAGCCAGCTCACACCAACATTAGCAGCTAGCTTTAGCTGAGTTTAAGCTAACTTACCGACCACCCCGAGGTCAGGCCGCCACCGGCGAACTATGTCGCCTCCATTAAATTCACATGCACCTGCTCTCTTGTAGCCTCGGCACGGGTAACATGTCTCATAGCTACGCGTCCCCGTCGGCAGCTTTTCGTGATTGTGACGCTGAACCGACTCCGTATTTGTCTGCGCATGTTTCGGGTTCGACGTGCGGCGGCGTCGTGACCCGCTTTGCTCCGGCCTCGCTGCCCCTAACACGAGCTTTACTGGGTTGTTTGCCAGCGAGGAGGTTTTACCTGACTACGGATCCGGTGCCAAGGAACTCCCCGACAAGCTTATCGGAGCTTTCTGGTCTGCACCACAACATCCTGCTTTCATTGCGGAACTCCCGTCTTCAGTGGCGTGTTTCCGGACGGACCCACGGAGGAGCGGACCGACGTGTTCACTGTTTACACTCCGACCACCAACACCTTCTTACCTTCACTCCTGCGCACATTTCTGGAGTCACATGATCTATTTACGACCTCATCAAGAGAAAATGTTTGTGTGAGTTGTTCCTTTAACTCACTGCTGCATCTATTTTTAGTTTGACAGGATATTTCTAAACGTGCTCCTGATATTTGTGCTGATTGCTGCTTGAAATGAACAATTTATCATCTTATCATCTGTTTATAATATTGGCCAAATATTTTACAGATACATATTTTCTGGATTCTTACAGGAATTTCTGAATGTTATATTCTTGTATTAAAAAGCTTTCAAAGCTTTACCTCTCTGTAGCACCTAACATTTGTTCTCTAATTGGTCTAGAGACTTTTTATCTCGTAATTATGACTTTTTATCTCAGCTTTTTTTTTTTTTTTCACCGGCGGAAACGGGCTTCCATACATATCCATAATGTTTGGTTGATTTTTTTTCTTTTTTTTTTTTTTTCTGTTTTTGCATCTTATTTAAAACGGTTAAATTTAACTAAATGATTTAACTAAATTTCCTTTAGATGTTACTCAAAGCACCTTGGACTGCCTCTGTTTTTGGAAGGGGCCAAACTAATTACTTCCAGTGCTCCCTGATAATCCTGTCATCATCCAGGAGCCGCTCATAAATGAAACATTGCCTCTAAAAGTGAAATTGCGCCACCACAGCCCCGTGTGAGGGCGCTGATAAGTTGGGACCACACGGTGATCAGCAGTCCTGTGGTGTCGGATCCTCCTGAGCTCGTGCCATCCGCTCCCCCTCTCTCTCCCCGCCTCGTGCTGTGGCTCTCTCAGGGCGGCCTCTCATTGGCTGCCGGCGGACACCCGGAGCAGGTCGCTCTCCTCGGTGCTGAAATCGCTGCTCGTCGTGATAATGTGAACGGCGATGAGGCCAACCGGAGCGTCAGTCAGTAAACAGCAAAATGGACGATGATCTGTTCCAACTGAGACAGCTGCCGTGAGTAGACTTCAGCCAGCAAACGAGCGTCCTTTGTTTTGTTTGGCTTTTTTATTATTATTATTATTATTCAGCCATGACAGCATGTTTGGCCCTCTGACTGCTTCGCATCGCGTTTGTTTGATTAGCTCGTTGGACCACAAATAGCCCCACAGTCCTTAAAGGTAGCAGTTAATTTAGTAACAGCATGTATGCAGTTATAATACCCGAGACACGCTGCTGGATTAAGACAGAAATAAGACAAACTCAGCATGCTCTGGTGTCTGCAGTTTGTTTACAGCCGTGGCGTTTTCCCTAAGAAGATTATTTTGGTTTAATATCTTCATAGGGAGCCGGTTTGCTGTGATTTCTAAGCTGATCAGTTTTCCACCTTAACTTGTAATTGTGTTGGCTGTCATGACTCAGTACCAAACGTGATTTATTTCAGCCCTCCTGAAGGCTGCCCCATAGCTTGGCCGTCATAAATAACATTTCTCAAAGATGCTGAGTTAAATAATTATATGTGAGCATCTTTAGGGGAAAGAGGACACAACACAAGGACACACGAGTTATCCAAATTAAATTGTTTGTCAATCAAAGTGTAAAAAAACGGACAGATGTGGGTTTGAACTTTCAAATCTACTCCAGAGAATGAAGCAGAAGAAAGACATGGCTATGTCACTGCTGTGATACATTCACTTGTATGTGTTTCTATCTACAGAGCTTTAAAATGAAACTGATAACTGGCTTACAGTACTGATACCTTCCATTGTAAGTAGGCTATGTTATGTAATTACAGTGATTAAGAAAGACATCACTTGCGCTCTCCAAGTTCTCTCATCCATAATGAACCGCCTGTTGTCCACATGTCGGAGAAGATTATACCTTCCAGCTGTAGAAAACATGCATATCTGTGTTTATTTAGTAAAGTACAGTGTGCAGAGCTGTCAGTTGGCCTGACTTGGTTCGCACATAGGACGAAATCACCACCCATTCACAAAATTGCATCTAGAAAAAGCTCATATCACCTAGGCAACAGCCTCTGACTCTCATTTGTGCTCAGCTATGCCCTGGCACCAGTCCTCCTAAATTCATATGGTAGAGATGTTCATCTTCCTGTATTATTGAAAATGATTTGGGCTTTTTGTTTCTTTGTTTGTAGTGTTGTCCGTTTCCGTCGCACAGGTGAGAGCACACGCTCCGAGGAGGATGGCGAGAGCAGAGAGCAGGTTGTTAAGATTGCAGAACAGACTGATCTGGAGTCTGTGGCACTTGCAGATGGAGCTCCAGTTCCTCGGGAGTTTGCCAACCCAACTGATGGTACAGTACAGCAGGGCTTTATCTTACACACTCACAACTTCTTTAACTTCCCCTGTCCCTGCACTGTCATAATAAGCTCATTCTCACTGTTGTCCTTCCTCCCCAAAGTAACATGATTTCAGATGCGTGAGATCTTTTGCTGTCTCAAGCTTTCAGATTTTCTTTTCGTGCTTGGAAACAACAGCTTATTGGATCTATTAGATCAGGCCCAACCTGTTTGTAAGAAATAGCAACAATACATATCAACACCACTCCACTGCAGTTTTACACCTTCAGTTTACTTCTGAGGGAAGCTGTTTGACCACTGTTCACACAAGGTTTATATCTGCCCCTTTAAGTACTCTCACTTTGCTCTTTCCCTCAGACACATTCATGGTAGAAGATGCCGTAGAGGCCATTGGCTTCGGGACGTTTCAGTGGAAACTCTCCATCCTCACTGGGCTGTCCTGGGTGAGGGCTGCTCTTTGCTGAAAATGCACATTTCCACATATTATATGTGTTCAGGTTTTTCAGTAAACGCTAGTATTTCCTGTGACTCTTGATTTTCCGCCTGCTCAGATGGCTGATGCTATGGAGATGATGATCCTCAGCATCTTAGCCCCACAGCTCCACTGTGAATGGAGACTGCCCAGCCTCGAGGTGGCACTGCTTACATCGGTAATGGATCTCTAATGCCTCTAAAGTGCTCTTCCTTGCAGTGCTTAGTGCTTAGGTATTGTTTGGAAATAAGTGCTTGTATTGAGCAGCGACAACCATGTGGAAAACAGTAGGGCCCCTAATGGCTTTTAATGTCATTAGATATGTGTCGCAATATCTTGATTTGAAAGACTATCAGAAGCATATTTACTTTTCTGAGTACGATGTAAGGCAACAGGGGAGCTACAGTAGGTTTTACTAGAGCTGTCACATGGTGAGACCTTGAACAGTGCATGATTTAGATATGATTAATACAACATTTACTTTTCATTAGAAGATAATCAAATGGAAATTTCACCTTCACTGACGTCCCGTGGCTCACACACCAAAACAAACAGCCAGACTACTGACAGCAGTTTGAAAACATACATGACAGGAGGTGAATAATATCAGCTATGTGTACATAACATTCCCGACCCCCTTATTATTCTTCTTGCGTTGATGCAGGCAGTGTTCATTGGGATGATGATCAGCTCCTCTCTTTGGGGAAACATATCAGACAAATACGGCAGAAAGACAGTAAGTTCTAATAAAGCCTCAGCTTGACATGGAGAGGATTTATATAATCCTGTCTCCTGTGAGACAAACATCATCAACTTGAGTTTATGGGCAATAAGAAGTCATGTTTTTGGGTTTCTGAATGAAAGCACGTGATACATATCAGACACTGTACTGTATCATATGCACCACACAGGGTCTCAAGATGAGTGTGCTGTGGACTATGTTCTATGGCCTGATGAGTGCATTTGCGCCTATTTACGGGTGGATCCTCGTCCTCCGTGCACTGGTTGGCTTTGGTATTGGAGGGGCGCCACAGTCGTGAGTAACACTCAGTTATCTCTCTGAAAACTACAGTGTAATTCGTGATTTGACTTTTATCTAACTAATGGGAACTAAATGTTCCTCTTCATAAGGGTGACACTGTATGCTGAATTTCTGCCTATGAAGTCCAGAGCCACATGCATCTTGCTGATTGAGGTATGGACGTACCTGCATATCTATCTCACTCATGTAGCAGCCGTCTGAAAATAATGCAAATGACATCCAGACATGAATTGTTCTCTTTTGCCAGCAGAATTTTATGTAATTTAGTTTTTGTCTTGCAGATATTCTGGGCTCTGGGCACTGTGTTTGAGGTCCTCTTAGCGATCCTGGTGATGCCCACTCTGGGCTGGCGCTGGTTGCTCGGCCTCTCTACCATTCCTCTCTTCATTTTTGCCATCCTATGTTTTGTGAGTATGATGTTATCTTGTCTTGAAATGCTCTACAACATGTGTTGGTTACAAATAACAGCTTTTGTCATGACATGTCTGAGCAGTGGCTACCAGAGAGCGCTCGATACGATGTGCTGACAGGGAACCAGGAAAAAGCTCTGGACACATTGAAACGCATTGCTACAGAGAATGGGGCGCCCATGCCTCTGGGAAAACTGATCGCTGCCCGACAGGTAAAAGCCTGATTCAGCAGAGCAGAAATTCTCTTGACAAAATATTAATGTATGCTGCCTGTTATGTTGTCATTTGTATATTCAGATCTTTAAAAATCTGGTCTTTTAACTAGGAGGATCGTGGAAAGATTCGAGATTTATTTTCATCGCACTTTCGCTGGACCACAGTTCTGCTGTGGTTTATTTGGTGGGTGAATGATAATGGCACCCAGTCACATCCTCAGTTATCACTCAATGATTTTTTCTTACTCACTAAGGGATTATGAAGTTTATCACCTCATGTGAACCGCCGTTGTTTCATCCTGTCTCTTTTTCTCCTCAGGTTCGCAAATGCCTTCTCTTACTACGGACTGGTGCTGCTCACTACAGAGCTGTTTCAGGAGGGAGGTGCATGTGGAAGTGAGTCACTCCTCCAACACCAACAAACGCCCTCACACACCCAAGGACACACACATTTTAATTCAGTACACTGCTGAATGAGACATTGCTGTTCACTGACTTGTGTGTTAAAAACCAAAACAGGTAATTGTATTAATAGTTTGTATATTCTTAATGAATAAACATCTGAATCAAATCAAAATGTCCACCAGGAAAAAAAATTCTATACATTTATAGTGTGTTTTTGCAAAAGCAACTCAGAGCTGCTGGGTGTGAATGTTTTTTTTGTACCTCCCTCTAGTGTCCAAAGGTAATAAGAGGGAGCTCAGATGCAGCTTGGAGTGCAAATATCTAAACTCTGACGACTACAAAGACCTCTTGTGGACCACCTTATCTGAATTCCCAGGTACATATTAGTTCATTCTCTGTCTTCACAAAGTCACTCAATATATTTTTATAATATAATTCTAGTTATAGTAGACAGTTTGTGCTATGCTATGGTTTCTCCATATTTACTAGATAAGTAAACATAGGTACAAATATGGTAATGACAGATTTAGTACTCTGACATCATGTTAACATTGCTGCGTTGATTTACTACTGTTTATTTTTAGTAATTAATGACAAAAAAGCTAATTAACATGTGATAAGTGGTGTTTTTCTCCTATTGCCTCCTATTACATCATTAACGTTATTAGTTACACCTCTGCTTGTTCCTGCAAGGACATGTCAAAATGTCTGTCTGAGAAAGATCTGCTTTGTTGCACAGGACTGCTGGTGACACTGTGGGCTATTGATCGATTGGGAAGGAGGAAGACCATGGCGTTGTGTTTCTTCATCTTCTCCATGTGCATCATTCCACTCTACGGATGCGTTGGGAGGTGAGGTGAACACTAGTGAGAGCGTTAAACATGAAATTGTGGAGCTGTCAGTTATAAAACATTATTTGTTCCTCTGTTGCAGAGCATCCATGACAGTTTTGATATTCATTGCCAGAGCTTTTATCGCAGGAGGATTCCAGGCTGCCTATGTGTACACTCCAGAGGTAAGATATCCAACCAGAGAGCCCTTTTTTGCTTGTATTGTGTAAAATGCAAACAGTTATTAGTACAAATCAGACAACATCAGGGCAGCCTCCTCAGGATTTTCTGAAACTCCGCAGGTGTACCCAACAGCAACCAGGGCTTTAGGTCTGGGAACAAGCAGTGGAATGGCCAGAGTCGGTGCCCTCATTACACCTTTTGTCGCGCAGGTAACACCTTTCTATCAGTTTTCTAATTTAAAAACATCACAACACGAGAAAGTGGTGATCACTCGTCTTTGTCCCCGGGCTTCATCCTGCAGGTGATGTTGGAGTCATCCGTATACTTGGCTCTATCCGTGTACTGCTGCTGCTGCCTCCTAGCCGCCATCGCCTCGTGTGCGCTGCCCATTGAGACAACAGGCCGGGGCCTGCAGGAGTCCAGCCACCGAGAGTGGGGCCAAGAGATGGTGGGCCGGGCATCCTCCCACAGCTCAGGGGGAATCCCTAATTCCAGCTCCGGCTCTCAGGGCTGAGGACACGTCAGCTGGAGGACAACCCGAGAGAGGTGACCACAGTGAGGAACAGAGACACGGAGTGGCGAAGAAAAGCTAGACCAGCTTTCTGTGTGCAACTCCAGCCCCATCCAATGATTCTTCACTTTAGGCACCACAGTGGCAGCACAAATATTATATATTGTCATTATATAGTCTAAAACCACTATTGCTGTCACAATTTTGCCACTGAATAACTGCACACGGGGTGACTGGAAAGACCTGAACAAGTGCAAGATTGAGAAAACAAACGGTGGACGACATGTGAACCACTCTTGAATAAGTGAGAATTCAAATACTTCAAGCAAAGTATTTGAATCCTGCTTTTATAATGCCAGAGAAGCAAAGGAGAATAGAGATGGTAATAAAGTATTAGCTTCAAGTAATCACCTTACTTTCAAAGAGCCTTAAAACTACCTATTCTGCTTGTGTTTGAGAGACCCTCTCTTGACTGTATGAAAAAGCTGCAGCATAATGGACATAAATGCGTAGATAAGAAAGAGCATTTTTTTGTGCGCACAAATTGCCTGTTAAAGTTCACTAATTACAACCTCAGCTTTACAAAAAAAGGTGCATTGTTGGAGTGACAGTTCCACATAGGATTAAATAAGGTGTGGGGCCACTTCATTTAAGATTCACTATCAAGTGAAAGGAAATACTGCACAGTAAGTCACTGACTTTCTTGTCTACAACATTGTTTTTAAATTCTGTTAAATATGTTCTTATTTTCTTGTGTCAGCATTGTCTCACATTTAAGAAAGCTTAAGAAACAAGGAAAGGCAGGTATGACTCAAGTAATAATGAAAATATCACCTCATGTCTTGATCATTATGCAGTCCTTTTATTTACAACAAACTGACAAATCTGCCAAAGCCTTGGTGAGACATCAGTGGCATCACACAGTCAACAATATTTTATAGTTACAGCACAACAGAGTCCACAGATCCTGGACGGCATTTGAAAACGAAATTACGTGAATTAACCTTTAAGTATTAAAACATTTAAGGAGTAGTTTCATCTCCCAAAGGTGACTCAACCTGGTTAGTAAGCATCACGTGATGAAAAAATGACAATAACACGAGTATATGGTGTTACGATCTATAAACCATGCTGCATCTCTTGCACACATAGACTTACACATGCATACACAACCATTTAGCAGGGTGTTACATTCTGTCTCTCTGTAAATAATGTATCAATACCTGGTTTAGTTGTTGTCTTTGCTTTTGTTTGTAACAAAGGTGATGTGGAGACAGACTGGTTCTACCAGTAACACACTGAGCAAAGTTTTGTTTAAAAAAAAAAAGTCCGAGAGATTAACTAGTACAGGCTCAGCAAGCCGAGTCTTACCTGCCAGTGTTTGAGATTTAGTGCTGCATTAAGTGTCTGTGTGCACAGATTCTTGTCAATGCACTGGATGTAAATGTGTATAATACTATAGTAAATAATCTTTCAAAAAGAGCAGTGGGTTCTTGTTATTTCTTACTAAAGAGTGTGATGCATTGCATACACATTACATTGTTTTCTGTGGAGCAATAACCCTAAAAATATGTGATACTGAATATCTGTTTGCTTTGAATGTGCAGACCAGATTCTGCAGTCTGGTATAAAAGGCACTGACTTTGAAATTTGAAAAAGAGTGTATCAGTCACTGCTGTCAGACAGAAATTCACAAGCGAGCTTTAGGACCTTTGCCTTTTTCTTCCACAATCTGGCCAAAGAGCCTCGCTGCCTCCTGGGCGCAGCCTCGGTGGATGGTGAGTCCGAAACCTCCATGGCCATAATTGTGTATGGCCTGAATGAGAGGCAGGATATTTTAGAAGTTCAACAAGTTAAAAGTAATATGTTAGACACTGCTCAGCTGTTAAAGTTTACCTCTATTGTAGATGTACCAGACTGTATGGTCTCCCTCTCCAGTCGCACTTTATTGCGAACAGGCCTGAGGCCGGCCCAGTCCTCTACTATCCTGGCGTGCTGAAGTTAGAGAACAACAAGACAAAATCTTTCTCAAGCTTCGAATTTTGCACAGTAGGCAGCTAAATACAGTTGACGTGTTGTGCCTTCAGATTTAAGTATTTTGCTGCCAAATTGTACCTTGTAGAGGACTGAATTACAAATATATAGTAGTAAAGTATGAATATATCAAAGGCAAAATGTTAAACACTTAAGCAATAGAGATAACTAATTACTATTATTTATTACAGAGAGAAAGTCGTTTTATGGCCTTTTAGACAAATAGCATTTTTTTTAATCTCACCTTGAGACTTGGCTCCAGCTTGCAAGCGCCCTCCCAGATGTTCTTATGGTCGGTGGAGTTGTTCTGTTCACTCCAGTTTCCTAACTGGAAAATCCCACCAACTGTCACAAGACGACTCCTGCAGACACAAGCAGAGAAAAACACTGTTTTACAAACTACAAAAAAATTACAAGTACTCTGACAGAAGGCAAAAGGCAAATCCATGTAGGGCTTCAGAAATAACAACACCACAGGAACTAAAACTGCACAGCAACATGTAATATGTGTATGATACTCTGCATCCAAAAGCACCAGAGTACTCTCTCACTATTAATGCTACAGGAGGAGCAGCTGTCTGTCCCTTAAGTTCAGTGTTTTGTGGCACTAAAAGTACCCTGGTATGATGTACGGTGAATTGTAGACTCCTGTTTTTAAATTGTGAGTAAGAATCCAGTGCTTCAGCCATGGAGCCTCCACCTGGATAACAAAGGAATAACAAAGTTCATATTTCCATGGTGCCTTCATTGTTGATTATATACACTATTTACAGACATTTGAACCCGCTTGCTCTCACCTTCACTATCTGACCGCGGCCTGGTTTGAGCTCGGGATCAGGCTGGAGCTCTCCCGATCTCATTCCAGTGCAGTTTATTATCACGTCTGCCCCAGTTTCTGACAGCTACATTCAGGAATAGACATTTATGATAAGAGATAACAAATGGAACAAGTGATAACATTTTGTGAGTCTTTCTTGAGGTCAATGAGGTACATGCAACTATAATATAAAAGCCTTAACTAACCTCCTTGAAAGACTGAATTTTCCGGTGATTAAATATCACCCCTCTCTTTTGCAACCTGGGAAAAACACAGAACTACGTGTATGTTATCAGCACTAGAAAACCAGACTTTTTAACTTCTCTTAAAACTGAAGCAACTCAAGATTAGGAATTGGCTACTCTAAAAAACACATGAGGACATCTGGGAGATTGTGTAGTTTTTCACTGATTTACTGTTCATTGCACAGTATATAGGTAATGATATGTAGGGGAAACACTTTAAACACATTTCATACACTAATCAGATCATTGTCTTTCACTTTGCACTGTTTATATCCAACAACACTGCAAAAAACGTAGTATAAAGGTCTCTAGACTAGATAAGATAAGACTTTACTGATCTCAGGGGAGAAAATAGGAACATAAAAGCCACTGAAATGAGTGCAGATTTATGTAACAACCATGCAGGTGCTTCCTGTCATGCTATATTGGGTAATAATTGATATCAAACAGCTCAACCAGGATGACCTCTTGACTTGTTTGGGTCTGGTAAGAAAGACAATGCTGATACAACATCTAAGGTTATCTCAGAGATATGTTTAATCACTCACCAATCCATCAGCCAAGGTAAGTATGTTTTACCTTCCACCATGAGGGCAGTGTTGAACCACCCATAACTGAACATTTTAGAAGGGAAAAATGTGTTACAAGTGTGAGAGCAGAGCAGAGTGACACAGAATTATCCACCCAATCATAAATAATACTAGCCACACATTATATTGTTTTGTAAGATAAAACACAGCACAGACACTGACATATGAGACATTTAAGTTGACTTGGAGAAAACATGGCAGATGAGGAAAAAGCTGTTTTATCAGGATCAAAAGTAACATAAGCAATTTCTGTCTTTCCCTCTGAGCATTTATTACCTGACGCCTTTTGTAGGCGTACATATATATTTATGATGTGTGTTTTTCTTTTGGCTTGCTGTCTTGTTGTATTCTTGACGTTTGATATACAGCAGTGTCTTGTAGTCCCATGTGGGAAGGGTTATCTATTACGACAGGGTAATAGATAACTACCTGACTAACTAACTGCAGCTCAGCTTTATGTTCTTTCAGTGCTCTGCTTTAATGGCTGTCTTTGCAGAAACCTACTTGTATCCAGGGAAGATCTCCAGTTCTCGTTTTGTGAGGTGCCTGAAGCCCAGGACAATGTCTCTAAATGAGGGATCCTGTAAAACAAAACCACAACACTTACTATGCAGAACCCCAATTAACCCCTGAATCTGAGTTTACCCTTGGTGAGGCCTCTCTGTTAATGTTTCCCAACCACTGCAGGCACCCATGTATGTGCGGCTGAACAAAGCTCTACTGTCCGTCAGGCTGAGTACTAATTGACCACATGTGAAAAATGTATGAATGAGTTATTTGAGGTGACATTGTAACTGTCTTCATTTGTAATTGCACATTGCCTTTACTCTGGGTTGTAAAAGGCTTCTTAAACAGGTCTAATCTTTGAGGTCAGACTCACTGTGCAGGACAAAGCACTACTCACTGGCACTGGTTCAGTGAAAAGGTTGTACCCAGACTGGAGGAATATTCCCATTTGTATGGACTCTGGTGAACTGAGGAAGCTCAGCAGGTAGTCAAATGTCTCTTTATTCCATTTGCTACATGAGGAGGACAAATGTAGCGTTAAAGGAGGGAAGTTTTGCAGATATAAAGCGGAGAATCAAAAGAGAACGCACTCACGTCTCCTGGGTGTTGCCATTGTCGTAGAGATATGGCTGCCAGAAGCCAGCAGCTCCGTCACTGGTGGTCAGCGGAGTGAAACGGTCTGCATACACCTCAATGGTCAGTGGACGGACGATGGAGTGATACTGCTCATAGATGCTCTGAGCTGTCGACAGGCCGATGACGCCCGCTCCAATCACTGCCACCCGCATGTCTGAACAACTGAATCAACAGGAGACAAAACACATTCATATATGAGACTTACTCTCACATTAAGGCATCCTATATGTAAACAGACCTACAAGACAATCTGGGTCTCAACTGCATTGTCTTCTACTACACTGGATGAATGTGACTTGATAAAAGATTAGAACATTAATATTCTATCATTATTATTAAATAATGCATTAGTTAAAATGTATGTATGTATGTATTATTATTATTATATTAGTATTACAGACTTTCGAAGAAGAAATTGAAAGCAAAAGCAGGAAATGTCTCTTTAAGAACAATGTAGAAGTCTTGATGACATGACAATAAATATAAAACAAATAGATACAAAAATAAAATACCCACTGTGCAGCCCTGCAGAGTAACTTTGGCTTAGTTTAAAAGCCTTTTCCACGTGTGTGTGTGTGTGTGTGTGTGTGTGTGTGTGTGTGTGTGTGTGTGGCTGCCTGGAGGTAATTGTTATCAGCGCATTAACAAATCTGAATCATACACTATTTGCACCTGAGTAAAACTTTTGCAAACTTGACAGCTTACAATAGGAGAGCACTATATTATGCAACATGTCGGATAAATCAGCATCTTATTTCAGCGAGGCAGACTTTCAGAAACATAGAAGGGAAAAACTAAGCCTTGTGTAAATGCTGCACAACGAAGTAGTTATTGCACAGATAGATCATCTGAAAAACATATGGTTGGAGTACCTTCGGACTCGTGTTCGCCCCGCACCGCCGGAACAGCTGAAGTTTGTCAGAAGAAGTGAGCTCAGCTGAGACATGTGAGAGGGGCGGAGACAGCAGCAGGGCTCAGGGGGGCGGAGACAGCAGCAGGGCTCAGGGGGGCGGAGACAGCAGCAGGGCTCAGGGGGGCGGAGACAGCAGCAGGGCTCAGGGGGGCGGAGACAGCAGCAGGGCCCAGGGTGCAAAGCTCAGCCTCTGGGTGCACTTCACTGGGACATCTCAAACATGTAATAATGGGGACAAATTCAGGACATAATGTAATATAATTAATTGTAGGACTACAGCTTGGCAAAACAAGGTAAAAACAATAAGTAAATATTATTATTATTATTATTAGTGTAATATTACATCATGTACATGAAGCCCTTACAAGTCACAACCACACAGGTGTTACTGATATTATTAATAAATCCTGGATCTCATGTCAGCCACTTTGTCAGCTTTACAGTAGCACAACACTCTTCTTTCTTGTCTTTATTCTGATTTATTATATTGTAGTTCATGTTTATTCTATATTCAATACACCTTATTTTATAAAATCCTACATATGCACTTTTCTGATATATCTTCTCTTAGTCTTACATAAAGTACTTTAAATGAACCACCACTGCCATATTTAGTAACTACTATTTTATTACCAAGGGAGTGCCATGAGGATGGACTGGGCCTCACAGGCAGCACCTCCTGCAGGATAATCAGCCTCCTCTCGCTGCTCTCCCTCCCTCCTTCCCTCCCTCCGTCCCTCCATCACTTGAATGCATCGTTAGCCCAGCAGCTAGCAGCTCACCAGGCCCAGCGGCCGGCCGGTGCATCCTCCTCAGCTTCCAGCCATGGCGTTGGTCACTCTGCAGCGGTCCCCGACCCCGAGCGCCGCATCTACCGCCAGCACAGCCACCACGACCGCGGGGGAGGTCAGTCTGGGTCCGGGGGTGTAAAAAAAAAAAAAAAAAAAGAAAAGTAACGACAGAGAGGTGTTGGTGGGAAGGCTGAGGATGTGGGAGATGTTGCCGGAGAAAGGCCCGTTGATTGATGCTACATTAGCAACGTTAGTTAACGTGTTATGCTAGCTAGGGCTTAAGCTAGCTAACGGGAGCTAGCAAACGTCTCCGTGACTGATAAACAGATACTGCCGGCCGCCACAAACGCCAACACGGCTGATAGATTTGCCATTTTTCAATCCAGTTAAAACATAAAAGCTCGCCAAGCCCGTTAATGTTGGTGTTAATTTGTACGAGCTAGCAGAGCTTGACAAGTGCCGTATGAATGATGGAAGCTTTAGCTAATGTTAGCTGTTTATGATGTGACTGGCTGTTATTGAAAATAACATCTTTTCCTTCAACATCGCGAACAAATACAATAAACAATAGCACAGCAGTGACTGACTAGCTGAAGCCTGAGCCCTGCTGAAGTCACATTCATTCACTAATACTATAATAATACTACTTTTATGTTGTAGTGTGTTGGTTGGATGTAGCTGTATTTCCTACAGCAGACAGTCAGTCAGTTACACAGGCTGTTTCCTGTGTTGGTTTTTATTGTGCTGTCTTGTTGGTCCCTCCAATAAGACTTTCATCACCAAAGAATAGAAAAGTAGGAGATTTCCAGACTAGGAAACAGCAACATGGGGAAAAAGACTGAACTTTTAGGTAGACACTTACTTCTTTATAACAGGGGAGAGGCACAGTTTTAGCTTTCTTGCTTTCTGGGCACCCTCAGCAAGAAAAAGTAACTACTAATCATTCAGATAGCTGCTGTCTGCTATTTTCTAGCACAATTATTTTCCTTGTTTCAGTTGCCAGACGGGGGCGCTATCCATCAGCTATTAACAAGAGAGCTCACCTTATTCTGACCACATCAGAGGGAGCAGACTTGACATCTAGAGCTGGGTTTACTCACAGCACATCAGGGTTTGAGCAAGAGATGGGTTTAATCCAAACAATGTTGGGCAACAATGCTTTCACACCATGTTTAAAACCTTTAAATGTCACGCATAGGCGTCACTGGTCGCAAATAGATTGCTCCTTCTTAAGGGAATTGGTCCCGTTGGTTTGACTGTGTTTCATCCCTGGATGTCAGTGTCTTTCCTGAGCGCTGGTGTAGTCCCGCAGCGTGGCGAGGTGTGACAGATAAAGCTGGCAGGAAGCTGCTGCAGCTATGATGTCATCTACTTGTGAGCGGCGGGTGGGGTGGTGGAGTGTTACTGTAGGAAAGGGAGGAAGAGGGAACAGAGGGATACAGGTTTAATATATGCTGGCACGAGGCAGTCATTGTGTGAGACTATTTACCCTAATACACAGTAATGGAGAGTTAGTTATGCAGTGTTACATGCTCTGCTTGCAGAATGATTCTCTAACACCCACTGGTCCTCTTCCTCTTTCTGTATGCCATCGCATTTGTGCTTTTTTTCCTGCTGACTTGCTGCAGCTGTACATTGGTGGCTATAGGATTTCCTAAACTTTTCATTGGTCAGATCTTGCATCATTTTATTTGCCTTTAGTGTATTTCCCAACTTTTGCTTTGTTGTATGAACATGTAGATATCATTTTCCTCAATCACTGCATCTACTTTAGGTCAAAATCACTCATGAATTTGTTTTGTATTCTGTAATTTATCATGTAAAAAAAAATCCACCACTTCATAGTAAAACACAGATGTAGATTTTTTCAAAATTGGTCAAAGACGTCTTGGTGAGTTTTGTAAAATCCTAATCATGATTAAACGGACTCCATAAAAATCAAGCAAAACTGAAATCTGTATCTGCTGTATTTATTTGGGTGCTAAACCACCAGACAAAGCAAACCTCTTAACAGGCTCCTGCAGTCGCCATCCTCCCTCACCCCCCCTTAACTGTTTGGCTGGCAGCATGCTATCAATTCTGCTAAATGTGATTTGTTTTCTTGAAAAAAGCAGGTTTGTGACCAAACCGAACAGATGCTTTTGACTTTGATTGCCGCAGCGTGTGCTGGTTGGTCAGCTGAACTAATCCCAATTATACCCTTGCCATGTAATTGCTTGTCATTTAATATGTTGCAGCCATGGTAGTTTTAGCAGGCTCACTTCTTATGCTGAGGAACTTCTAAGTCATATCTGCTCCCTCTGCTTCTCGCAAGCTCCTCCAGGTGGTGTGTTTAACACACACCTGCAGTGACTACACTGGTACTGTTGTGTTTGACAGCAGTCTGAGAACAAAAGACAAGACTGACTTTGACTGCCAAACTTAGATTTTCTGCTCCCTTCTGGTGCTTAAGTCAAACTATTCTCACCTGTGCCCACAGTCCCTGTTTGATGAAACATCAGTGAGCCCATTTTCACCACATAGAGCAGTACAGATCATTTAATGACAAGAGTAGTGGTATCTGCCATAAAAAACTATACCAGTACTGATATTTAGCATCTTTGCAATTTGGACTTGTTGTACTTTAAAGGAATTGCTGTATTTTGATTCTTTTGAGCATGTCAGCATCTCCGCTGTGGGTTACCTTTATGTTTAAGTGGCAGGCTCAGTATGTTTGTTAATAATGTCAAAATGGGTTTCATGTATTCATTTTTCTCTCATCTGTATTACAGGATTTTGGGAGTGAAGATGAACGGCGAATAAATCAGAGGTAAGTTTACTCAAAGTTCAGTTTAGCCCTCCTGCTGCATGGTACACTCAAAGCAAGTCAAATTTTATACACAGGTGTTGTTGACTGATTGGCTGCATCTGTCTTTGAGTCATTCAGTGAAATGTAGAGTGGCGGCAGACTAGCTGGCATCAACAAACGAGGACAACTAAGCGTCAGTGTAATAAAACACCTGTCTGTCTGTCTTGTTGGCAGAGTCATCAGTTCCTGATAGCAGAGTCTGTCAAGGAATATGTTGACAAGGGTGTCTGCATTTATATCAGCACTAAGACTGATGAGCTTGTGCTTGAACTGTGAATAATCGGTTGAGTCACTTGGCTTTTCCACAGCTTTTTTTAGTACATTTTTGATATTGGATTGACAGAAAGCTGATCATGATATTGGTACTTGACTCTTTTAGTCATTGAAAAACAGAGTGTTCACCCCGGTGCTGCTTTATAAACTTTTTCACCCTGCAAGTTCTGGCTAGTCAGCTATTGTCTGATTGATTTTTATATGAGGATTAATCAAATAAGTCACTATGTTGAAATATGAAAAACTACCATGACTCTACGGTAAATGCATAACAGGCCTTGATGCTGAAATCAGCAAATTTTTGGTCAAAAGTTTTCATGTTTTTTGTGTGTACCGATAGTGTGACAAGACTAAAAATACTTTTAAAGAGATTAGTGTTTTACAAATTGTGACAGTGTGACTCAGTCAGGTTAAAACTTGATGAAGTTAGTTCTCTGTGAAAAGCTATAGCAGAGTCCCTGGGGCAGTTTCAAAGTTTTCAAAGATGTTTTTCAAACAGAAGAAACATTGTTCATCAAGCTGAATTTGAAAGCCAGCATCTCATTGTAATCCAGCTGCAGTGAAGTTGTGCCTGAGAGTTTTAATTTCACTTAAGAGTAGATCAATACAATAGCTCTTGTAATAGCCCACATGTCTTTTGGTCCTACATGTAATATCCACTTGTCAAGATGGTGAGAATGACGACAACTGTGTCTCTATGTGTCATTCATATCGACAGAATCCTCTGTTTGAATGTGAATGTGAGTCTGTGCAGATTTTTCACATCTAAGATAATCACACATTTAAGATAATCAAATGCGTCATTCTAAGAGTTCAATTTTCAGCCATACAGCCTATGCATTTTCCCTAAGGAGTGCATGTGTGTGAGAATGATCTATTCATGGTGCAAGTCCGGTCTTGCTTTCCATTTTTTTGAGTGGCTGGTAAGCCACGTTATGCAATTAAATTATTACAGCATATTAAGTTGTCTTTTATTTGACAGGCATATTCTCCTAAGATCAGGGTGTACTGATCTAGCGCACAAGATAAATCTGTTAACGGACTGCTATTTGACTGCCAAGTGGGAGTGTTTGCGCTTGCTGTACCTGACTGACCTTGATAACGATGACAAGCCCAAGGGGTTGATGGAGGCCAACGTAAACATCTTGCAGGTGTCAGTGGCACTGAACCAAAGAATGATTTCATCTTACCATCTTGTGCACTGCAGAGTTGGGCAAGAAATATGTGTTCAGCAGATTATTAGCTCCACAGAGAAATATACCGGGACACTCTCACTTCTAATGGGAAGTGCGTTCTGCAACACCGCAACACTCATTTTTCTCACTCAAATTTGCACACTTGTGAAGACTGGTAGTGATTTTCATGCTATAATAGTTTAAAATTCTCCTTCTGGATCTGAATGTATGATATGTGTGGATAGGAACAACTTACGCAGACAAACAGCAGTAGAAGCACCACCTCTAGGTCTTTATTGTAGGTTAACAAGATGATGTCATTTGTGTGTCTTCACTGACACCTGAGGAGTTCTGTTCCTCCCCGTCCTGCCCCTCCCTCTCTCTCTTTTTACCCCCTTTCAGTGGAGCAAGTGAGAAAATGCTAGCATTATGCAACTGACAGCCCCAAGAGGAGGCTTTTTTCCCCTCATTGTGCCGGTGTGTGCAAAACACTCTGAGACCACGAATGAACCAGCCTGGGTGCTGCCTCTGTGCACCTCTCCCACATACCGCTATACCTGGTGTTTCAGAGCAGTGTCTAAGAGGACATCTGGTCTTGTTTGGCCCTATTCATGCCCATCTGGCCACCGCTGCAACACCAAACTATACCTTAACTCTGTGACATGCCATCATTCCTGCCTCCCGCTCCTACACCTTGACCTTGCGTGCACAGGAACTTCGCATGTCCAATCAGATCCCTGCACCTCTACATGCACCTGACCCACAGAGCCGTCCAAGTTTCCACCTGGAACATGACAGAACCTACGTCAGCTCGTGTGCTGCCAGTGACCAGGTGTTACAGACATTGTCCTATTGTCAAGGAGAATAGGAGGGCTATCTTGTTATGTGTGTCGCAGAGCTATTGTTCATGTCTATTAGCAAATCCTCCCAGATTAATATAGTCATGCCACTTCATTAACCACTTCATTAACCACTTCATTGGATAAGTAGGAGTTTTCCTAGTGAGAGAGGGAAAGTGACAAAGAAAGTTATAGCCTATATGAGCTTTTAACCCCCAAATACAGACTAATCTGCTGGCTCAACTGCCGTAGCATGATTATATTTTATTTCCATTTTGCGTTTTACTTTCCTTTCACGCATCTAAATAGAATATTTCACCATTGAAAGGGATTTCCTCCTTAACGTGTTGTACTCTCTAATAATCTAACACACTGTGGTTTGTTTGCAGTGAGTGACAGCCAGTGCTGGCCACTTGAAGGAGAGAGACAAGATAATCCCTCCCTTATAAGCTTGGGTATAATGAGATTTGGGAGTTCTGGGAGATTGCCAGTTCTCACCGCCCTTCCCACCAGTGCTTGGCCCATGTGTTAAGCTCCCTGGAGGCACTGCCTTGGATGCTGTTGACCCTTAAGGTGGCATGCACACGGAGGCATCCCATTAGGAAGTTTTGGCCGAAATTCCTCAGTGTGCTTTACCCCACCCCCCCACCGGAAGACAGAGAGAGAAAACGGCACTCTCAGTGGATTTTGGAGAGATGGTTTCTGTTGGACAGCAACACAAGATCGTGAGAGTGGAAATGTTTTGCAGTGGCTAAAGAGGAAGCCTGTTGTTCACTTTGTACTGAGTCAGAGCTGATGGATGAGGAAAGTAAAGAATCACAGAGTTCATGGTGGAGGAAAGGGAAATCCATCTCTTGAATTCTAGTGGATTCATTGTCCTCTGTAACCCTCTGCATGTTATTGACTTTTGTGCTTATCATTCATGAAAGATGTGAAATTTTCTCTTACTTTCTGTCTAACCTGAGCATGTAACCTTCAGTATACTGTTCAAAAGTGTGACACAGACAAAAGACGGAGGAGACAAGCACAGTTGTGTGTGCTGGAGGCAGCGGGTGGAGACTGCAGTACGTCCCCCCAGGCAGGAGTCTGTCTCACACTCAGAGACGCTCAGATGAGGGAGGAGGAGGAGGAAACATGAGGGTGTGGCGTCTGAACAGACGGCACTTCTTCACTGAGCAGCACAGACGATTGCAGGCTGTCAGTCAGTCTGTCACTCAATAGTGGTGGGCCAAGATCTGAAACCATCACTCTACTTCTTTCGCACTTTGCTCCTTCACTGTTGCTGGCGGCTGATGAAGAGGAGGTAGATCACGGCAGAGAGGCCTGGGTTTCGTTCAGGCCAACACAATGCATCTAGTTGTAGAACCCATTCAGGAGGCCATGATGAAGATGCTACCGTATTTTGTGGAGAACGCTGTGCTGACCCAGAGTGAGATAAACCGCATGTGAGTGAAGTTTATCCTCTATAATGGGGTTTCACTGATGAGATTTGAACTCAAACACTTGACTAAGGATTTGACTTCTTGCCTTATGCTCAGTGGTTATGTTTTTGAACAGTTTTGAGTTTTGAATCATTTGCCTTTATGTTGGTTTAACTTTTTAATCTGTTACTTTCGTGTAAGACTGTTGGCTGAATCATTCTGCAACAGACAACATGGTGTCACTTCAGGCCAGGAAACTGAATCAATCAGTGAACATGTCCAGCTGATATGAGATAGTGGACCTCAGTGATGCATTGGTGGCTGAGTTTCAGTGATGAATTTGGTTGTTCAGTTGTCTGGCCTTTTTTGTTGGTTTGTCTTTCTGTCTGTACAGCAGCTATAGGTACTGCAGGTTGTAATCATGCAGAATCGTTGAGGCTATCTGGCAAGCTCTTCTGTCATAGTCTTTGTTTGCTTTGATACCAGATGTATTTTTAGTCGTAGTGTTTGTGGAGAAGCTGATAGCAGGGTGCCGCAGGGCAAGAGACAGTAGAGCTGAGGCTGTTTAATTAGGATGTCTGAGTACAGTCTGTAAGCAGTGGGAAAGTTCTTCATTTACACATAAGGACACGTTTCACACGTCTTCAGGTTTCACCAAAGTGCACCTTTAAATGTTTTCAGTTATCAGGTATCACAGACTAAGACCTGTGGACTTAGTACAGCATACCGAGCAGTGACAAGGCTGTGGCTCTCTTTTTGCTCTTGCCACTTTTGCCTCATATTATCCATCACTCCCTGACAGTAGACCCTCCTGACAGCCTCATAAATCTCAAACAGAGAACAGACTGAAACAAAAATCCACTAAAGTGAGACAAAAGCTCCTGTTGAGAAGTGTCCACCCCCGTGCTTTGTCACTGTGGAACTTTTTTCTGTGGCACTGGGGGCGGAGGGAATTTATTGTGAGGTGCACAAAACGAAGTCCATTGTTCCCACAAATCATCTGTTTGGCCTTAGCCTGCTCTTCTGTATGTGGGTTTTGAAAGTCTGATCAGAGAGAGCTGAGTGAGGGAGCAGTTTCAGAGCTGGATGTGAAAATGTGACGGTGAAAGTTGTAGTTGTTGATGTTAAGACTTTCATTATTGCCTGTTTAAACCAAAAGCATTTGCTCAGTGGGTTGTGGTTATTTTATAGATGTAGGGGATGTTTCCTTATAAAAGGTATTTTTTCTATGATATACACCAATATAGGCTATGCTAATGCAAGATGGATTGGTCTTTCTTAAGGTGCCATAGTTAAAAGTAATATTAGACTGATAGCATTGCTCTTTAAAGCTTAAATGATCTAGTATAACTCACACTATACTAATGCTTTGATGTTGTAGATATATTTAGTGACAGGTTTGTTTCCAGCTCCTGTTTTGGATTTTGTTCTCATAAGACATCACTTCTTTATTTACCTAATCATGTCCTAGTTTGCCAGACTGCACACACAGAATACATGGTGCATGTGTTCCACCCTGCTGACAGGTAGATTTATGAATGTGCTCACATTGTTTTTTCAGAGAACTGGAATGAATGGCCCGAGGAAACACCTCACTTCTTTTTATTGCTTATGTCATCTGTTGACAGCTCCAAACCTAAAAAGTCAGTTTTACAAATAGGTGTGAACTGTTAAAAGCTGCTTTTCAGTAAAGGCATCACAAACAACTGCAGTTAGATCAATTATTCATGTTTTTGTTGCATTACACCAAGCTAGCAGAGACCCGACAAGTTAAATCTGAGTGCAGCCCATGCAGCAGAAAAAAGACAGATAAGCATTCAGGATCAAAGCTTGATCTATGGCTGCTACAGACCTGAGGTCTGCCTCGTAACTTGACAGCTGGGCTTTTCCACTCAGCTACTGAGGTGATCACCGGCAGCAGGCGATCCTGATTTATGCTCATCTCGTTGGCTGTGGCTGAACTGAACTGAACCGTCCTGTTAATACTTAATATTTCATCTGTCCTTCTCATTCTCACTGTCCAACGAACAAGCTGGAACGACCGCGCTGAGCTGTCGCTCTGCAGCGTGGTGTCTACGTTTCAAGGCTTTTAACTCCTTACTCTTATTTGTTTTGCAGCCTGAGTGAGAGCTTCTTCATGGTGAAGGGTGCTGCTCTCTTCCTGCAGCAGGGAAGCAGTCAACAGGGCCAGAAAGCTCATCCTCACCACAAACTTGCAGGTGAGAACCACAAGGCATGACACCCAAAGAGCACACCCTGTTATCCACATCAGTTTAGCTCAAAAACTGTAGGTCAGATCTCATCGATCTCCTCGTCAGACTTCTCTGCGCTCCCTGATACTGCAGCAGATGTTTGTAGCCGAGGTGAGGAGGATGGAGGCTGCCATGTGTTGATAAGCATGTTCCAGACGTATAGCTTAGGCAGATTAGTGCTTAAATCCAGTACATGGTAGCACTGGGAGAAAAACTTCTGTTGACTATTAAAGTAGACCCTTATTGTTTACATTACCTCGTGTGACCTCTGTGTTTCTCACTGTGCTAACTGTACAGAGTAATGGGTGCATAATATGTTTGACTATTCTCAACATACCCCTTATGTTTTTTTATCGAAGCTACATAACAACTAACTTTCAAAAATAGTCTAGTGGTTTCATATCAAATTATGAAAGAACTAAGCCAGGTCCTCCTATTTCTCCAGCATTCTGTCAACAAACTGTCTTAACCCCATTGAATCAGTGGCAAACTCTTCTGCTAGCCAACAAACTGAAGTCGCAATTTTCTATTCTTCACGAGCAAAGTAAATGAAATAAAGCTCCGGATTGGTCATGGTACAGGTGATCTGCCTCCTTCTCCACACTGCAACCCCTCAGCCCTGTTTTATCATTTTGAGTCCCTTTAACTGTGCACTTCTAGGAACACAATGGTCAACTTAAAGCCTTCGTCCAGTCCTTTATATTTCATGCCTGTCAGATACAGGCAGGTACACCCACTGCTAAACAAACCAAGCCTTGACCCTGCCAATTTTGAATATTTTAGACCCATTGCTAAATCACCATTTTTTTAATCAAAGGTTTTAGAGAAGGCTGTTTACTCAGAGTTTATTTCTTTTATGAATACTCCCATCAAAGCGTCCGTTTACTTATAGCTGAAGCTGTGCGATTTTAATTCTTTTTGATTTAAGCTCTGCATTTGACGCTGCAGATCTCTCTGCCCTGTTGGATTGCCATGAAAAGTGGGCTAGCATCAGGGACACTGCTCTAGGCTGCTTTAAATCCTATTTATCAAGCAGAACTCTCTCAGTAGTCAGGAGTAACGCCTCCTCTTCAGTAGCTCCTCTGACCTGGGTGTGCTTTGTGACAGTGACCTTTAATCTGAAAAGCAAATTACAAACATTGTTCAATCATGTTTTTTACAATTAATGAGCGTCTCAAAGACCAGGTCATTTCTCTCTCAGCCTCATCTAGAGAAGGTCATTCATACTGATATATCATCTAGGTTGGATTGTATCCAGGATTAAACCAAAAAGAAAACTGTCTCACACCTTCAGCAGCCTCAGATTCTCAGGTAGGGCTCTGCTGGCAGTTGCTGAGTCAAGACTAAAGACTAAAGGTGGTCCCTGCCAGAGGATCTGAGGCTGTCGGATCTGTGACATCTTATAAATTACCTCTCAGAAACGTATCTTTTTAGAAAAGCTTTTTATTAATTCTAGCACTTTATTGCCAACATGTCTTTTCTGTTTTTGGTATCTTATGTCTTATTTTAGTTGCCTGGTGTGCTTTGCCTCTGTCCTGAAATGGTTTAATCCTGGTTCAACCATGCAATGACCAGTTGAAAGCTGAAGACCACAAAAAACTCCTACTATTACTACTAGAGTCTTATTTTATTGATTGGACCGAACAATGGAAAGGCTGGTGTGTTTAATCAAAGCCTGTTTTTTTAAAAGTCACAATTGAAAGCCACAATCATTGCTTTAAAGACATAAAGTTGACTTTACAGCCCACTGGCATGATGGGAAATCAGCACCAGCCAACGGCCAATATTCTGCCAAGCCATTTGGCAAGTCATGGTTGGCAGCTTTGTCCACTCTACCAACCACTTTGTCAGGTAACCCACATATTTGCTGGTCCTGCTTTGTTCTCATTAAACATTTGGCCGGAGAAATAGTTGTCTAATTTCCCAGTAACTGTGGCCCGCAGAAAAAGGACATAGCGAGGTTATTTGTGCAAAGTGCTTGATGAAGGCATTCGTGGTCTGTGCACTGTATCCTAGAATCACTGACTTAAACAGAGTCAAAGATCATCTGGTCTCATCAAGGCAGTTTTGTGGAAAATAACACATCATTACAGATCTCGAAAGATAGATGAAAACAACCTTAACTGTGAAGCCGTACTGACCAGAGCTACAACATTTATGCCATTTTATAAATGTCAGTAAATGTCAATCTGTTTTTACACACAACCGAGCTGTTTCCTTAACAAGTTCTTTACTGTCACATGCACAACAATTACAGGAAGTGGTCGTTGGCAATGCAATTCTTGAATCTCAGGCTCCCTCCAACAGTTGGGGAATGAATCAATGAGTGCCCAGGAATGCAGACTAAACTGCTGCATATTTCTAAGCTGAAAGTCAGTCGAGGTAGTTATTTGAACTGGTTTGAACCTCTCGCATCAACATGGACACATGATACATAATTGTCTGTCTATATATTTACATTTCTGTGTATGACTCTCATATCTTGCAGCTGTTATTATTCAGAACAGATGCCCACCTGGCTGCCAAAGAAACACGTGAACTAAGGCCATTAACTCACTTGACTTTCTAAACAGTTTGATCCACTTGGATTCATCCAAACCAGATTTCAGCTCTGTTTATGTTTAGCAGTTGTGTTTGGAGTGGCAACACCTCAACCACTCTAATGCAGAATCTTGAATGTTTTTATATCAGATTTTAAAAGAATTTAAAAGATTTTGGCACAATTTGAGTTTTTTCTGTCATTTGAAAAAATTTGTTATTGTTATTATTATTTGTTATTAGACCAAGACATGTCTGTTTCATCGTGACATTAAAAACGCTGATTTTGCCACAAGAATCATTTTAGTCAGCATATTAAGAAAGACTGGTCGGTGGCTATGAAACTTCAGAAGGAGTTGTGAATCAGTCTGTGATTCGTAGATACAGTGCAGAGCTTTATCCAAAGAAACAAAAACAGATATGAAGACAATGAGATACGACACAAAGTGATCATTGGCGCGCTGTGAGGAATCTAACATAACGTCACTTTGAACATGTTTTGCTGAAGAGACATGCGGCTGTAAATCAGATAACAAGAGTTCATGACAAGGCAGAGTGTCGGGCACTTTCTGTTTCATGCCAGGAACCAGTCAGGACGATATGACTTGTCTGCTTGTTGTGACATATTTCAACATACTGTAGTTGGCTCTCCATCAGCTGCTACTTTGGCTCCTGCTGTTGGTCCACCTCCGCACCCCGTTTTATTATCCAGCTTCACTGACAGGTCATACCTTGAAAATGTATTGTCAGTTCATTTTTCTTCAATGAGCAGGTCATAGTTAAACACTAGGGAGCGGTGTAACTTCACATACCTTCACTAGACTAAAGTAAAGCCTTTAATCAGCACATTTTGCCTCCACCATGCATTATGTTCTCATTAATATTCTTAATCAGGGGAACAGGCTTCATCATCTTTGGATCTTCTGTTTTAAGTCAGAATGTACTGATATGAATGACGAGGTAAATTTATTATCACTGTCAAATCATCATGGATCAATTTTCCTTATGATCTTCTTCAACAGGCGACTTACCTCAACACCTGCAGGTGATGATAAACATTCTTCGCTCAGAGGACAGAATCAAACTGGTGAGAGACAACATAAGTGCACACACACATCAAAATAAAAACATGCACACACAGACGCACAGGTCAGTGACTACCAGCCTGGCACAGCGAGCCCTCCAGAATGCATTTTATTGTGTACTTAAGAAGCTTATTTGTTCTCTGTAATTACTAGCTCTTGAGAGCGGGTTTGAACACACTCAGGAGAGCATTACCAAATGTTTCCATGCTGTATGTGTGTATGCGTTAATGTGAGTTATTTCGTTTTATGTTTACCAGCGCTGTGTTCTCACACATCCTGAGGACTCGGTTACCCTATTACATCAAATCTGTGCTTTTTTCCTCGCACATCCAGCTGTGACATTTTGTTGGACACAGATTGTAACATGAGGGTCAGTTCTCTAGGGCATTTGCTGCTGCGTACAATCAGATCATTTTGCACATGGTAAAACCTGCCACACAAGATTTGTTTGAATTAAATATGGGTCAGCTCACAAGATTTAAGTTTATTTATTGTGTTTGCCAAAAGTAGATAAGTTTCAGCCAAACTCTCCCTTGAATAAACTGGTAATTAAATGTATTTCGCTTGGCACTACCACAAAAACAATTACTCTAAACCAAAATGTTCTGGCTTTGTATTTGTAATAAGTCGTCTTTACCCTGTCCAGGCGGTGCGGCTGGAGAGTGCATGGTCAGATCGTGTGCGGTACATGGTGGTATTGTACACTAGTGGGCGACAAGACACAGAGGAGAACATCCTACTGGGAATCGACTTTACCAGCAAAGATTGGTAAGAGTTTGTTTTATGATCAGTGTTTCCCACGCAGACAGATGAACCTTTAATGAACTGATATGTTCACTTACTTTCTGTTACTCGTAGATACGACAAATCAACTGCATTTATTAATCTAAACTCTAAACTCACTGAGCTCTACCTCAAACTGGAGCTACTATATATGTGCTAAATGGCACACTAAATGTTTTTGTAGAATCAGAAACAATTTTACAGTAGTTCTTTCCCCCCAGTGACCTAGTATTCTCAGTTGTCTACATATTCACTAGTGGCCAGTAAATCCTCACGACTGTACATAAAAACAGACTTTTAAAACTTATTATTATATGTCTTGTTTGTTTTAGATTCACACATATTCCTTGAGTTATTCTTGAATGTAGCATTTTTTTAAATGTGGAAAATCACATTTACATTATTGTCTGTGCATCATTTCAAAGAAAAGTAGAATTTTCCCTCTATTTTCCTGCTATTTAATCTTCATTCTTCTCTGCCAGCAAAAGCTGTTCGATCGGCATGGTGCTACCTCTGTGGAGTGACGCAAAGATCCATCTGGATGGAGATGGGTGAGTGACCCCTGCTGTCCGGACCGAGAGCACAGCTGCGACATTTAACCCAGTCATGTGTCCCTACAACACTGCATGTACACCCGACGCTTTGGATGAACGTGATACAGGCGTAGCTACGTGGCGTTCAGGGAATGACCGTCTGTGTCTGTTCCCTCCTCAGGGGCTTCACTGTGAACACGGCAGGTCGGACTCACGTCTTCAAACCCGTGTCAGTGCAGGCTATGTGGTGAGTAATGAACAACTTCTGGAGCCACAGTGGCTGCCTAAAAAGAAACTTAGCATCATGACACACCACAATTAATCTCCTGATGAACACGTGCCACTCTGCTGCAGTGAGGCAGGATGAGACAGTGCTGATTCAGTCTGCCACCTGCTGACATGAAGAGGCATGTGCAGAGAATTGCATAGACCCCTAAACAGTCTTAGTGCCACAGTAATATGATTATTTTTTTACTGAAATGTCCCACAAAGTCAGACTTACTTTAATCTTTAAACTATGACCTCTGTCTGTCCAAACAACCACAATGTAGGTCAGCCCTGCAGGTGCTGCACAAGGTATGCGAGGTGTCACGCAGGTACAACTACTTCCCTGGAGGCATGGCTCTCACCTGGATGGGCTACTATGAGAGTTGCATTTCATCGGACCAGAGCTGCATCAACGAGTGGAACGCCATGAAGGACTTGGAGACCACACGACCAGACTCGCCCACCATGTTTGTCGACAAGTCAGTAAACACAAACCGACTGAAATCAGATCCCTCGTGTAAAGATGAATCTAATCCCTGCTGTACCTGTTGTTGTAATAGCCTCACATTTCAAGAAGAGCTGCTACTGTGTGAGTCGGTGTGTGAGCTTTTTATGAGACTTAATCTTTGGTAGGCCCTCAGAGAGAGAGAGGACAGAGTGCCTTATTAAAGCCAAACTCAGAAGCATCATGACGTGCCAGGACCTCGAGAACGTCACCTGCAAACAGGTAAACACGCATTTTCATTTTTGCACGTTTGCATTTATTTCTCATAGTTTCATTTTCAGTGACAGCGTTTACATTTCATTCTCTGAGGAAGGAGGCACGACTCAGATGTTTTACTAGTTTTCAAACTGACCTCAGAATTAAATTGTATGGAAGTTGTTTCATAGATGTTTCGAGAATAAGATTTTAGAATATTTTCTAAATTCAGGAATCTTATTTACACTATTGTGTATTATAAATTGTTATATGAATATGCTGTATAATGTCATAATTATGATTTGATAGTCTTTTGACAGACATAATTTTTGTATAGGTTTTACTATACAAACTATACCAGTGATTTACCAAAATCAACACATACTGTATAATTCCTTTTGTCAGATCCGTACAGAGGTGGAGCAGCACATGAACTGTAACCTGAAGGAGTACAAAGAGTTCATCGACAATGAGATGCTGCTGATCCTGGGTCAGATGGACAAAGCCACTCTCATCTTTGACCACGTCTACCTGGTAGGACGACTGTTACCATCTCTTACGTTCACCAAAACATCTGTTATCTCCTGTGAATAACCGAGTTAAAACCAATCCCCTTCATTTCCATCCCAAAGGAAAACTGCTTTCCTGTGCAAAGATCATTTTTGGAGAAGGAACAAGCTCACAAAGATTTGAAAATATACTCAGTCTGAACAATATTTTCCTCCATTTGTTTGTAGGGCTCCGAATGGAATGCATCTAATTTGGAAGAGCTGCAAGAAACAGGGTGATTTATTTTGTATTATAGTGGAGCTAAGATAGCCATACCAAAAAACATTTTCATTATGATTCGACCGAGAAAGAATGTTGCTGATGAGTTAACATTATCTCTCCTCCCCAGGGTGGGCCATATCCTCAACGTTACCAGGGAGATAGACAACTTCTTTCCAGGCACATTCAGTTATCACAACATACGCGTCTACGATGAAGAGGCCACCGACCTGCTGGCTCACTGGAACGACACATACAACTTTATTGTTAAAGCAAAGTGAGTCGTGAGTGGGTGTGAAAACATGTTGCCCTCGTATGTATCAGACATCTCATCATTAGAGGAGACTCACATTTACTTATCATATGCTACTTTTCTACATGCCTTCGCAAAGAGAATTATGATCATTTCTTTCCTCAAATATTTCCACACATTTCAAGTCTTTTACAAGTCATTTTAATTGTATGCTGTGGTTTTTTTTTTTAACTTTATTAGAATTTAGAATTTTTATTTATAGAAATTAAAGCTAATATGTATTTTAACTGTTTTCATAGAGGATGAAAGATCATTTTTGACCTTAGATACAGTAATTTCAGGATCAGGACCAGGACCATGAGATGCAGTTGAAACCCCAAGATAACTCTATTTACTTGACTTTTTTTGGTCACACCATGTTTTTTAGGATTATGTTTTAAATTCTCCCCCCATAGAAAGAACCAGTCCAAGTGTCTAGTTCACTGTAAGATGGGTGTCAGTCGGTCTGCCTCCACCGTCATCGCTTACGCCATGAAGGAGTACGGCTGGTCGCTAGAGAAGGCTTACAACTTCGTCAAGCAAAAGCGGAGCATCACAAGACCCAACCCAAGTTTCATGAGACAACTGGCTGAATATGAGGGCATCCTGGATGCTAGGTACGGCAGCCTTTTGTATGTTTGTGTGTGTTTTCTAGTTGTCTTTTCTCAGTGGAGCTGTCTTTTGAGTTCTGCCCTCTTTACGCCTTGCTGTATTTGTATATTTCCAGTAAACAGCGTCACAACAAGCTGTGGCATCCAGATGCAGACTGCGAGATGGCAGAGGGGCAGCAGGGCTTGGCTCAGTGTTGTGGAGGGGAGGAGGGAGGCCACCTGACTCCAGAGCCAGGGATGTCTCCTTGCTGTGAGGAGGCGCTCTCTGATAAAGGGGCTGCATGCCCTTCTCCGTGCAGGACTGTTTCGCTGGAGATCGACCCTGCCTACAACAACTACTATTTCCGCCGGCTCTCTGACTCAGCACTCGACAGCGAACCGTCAACTCCCGTGCGCGGCCCTCCTCTTCTCGGCATGGAAAAAGTCTTTATAGAAATCGAGGATGTGGAGCGGGACGCTCTGCTGGATGATGAGGCTTTCGATGGGCGTGAGGGCCTGCCACTCCCCCACTTTGGGCCTACAGCAGAGGGAACTGCTGCCCAGACGTGCTCCAGGGGCCCCGAACCCCTAGAGGAGCTGCGTCTCAGGCTGGAGTTCAGCACAGTGGAGGAGGAGGATGAGGAAGAGGTGCGAAAGGAGGAGGCGGAGATGGAGGTCCTCATGCAACCAGATGATGGAGGGGGTGGGGCAGGAGGCGGAGGAGATGAAACACGAGATGCAGAAGTGGAAGGGGACACAGAGGGTAATGGGATGGACCTAGCAACCCTAAATGAAAACTCCAACAATAATAACCATTTGAGCACTCTACATATCCTCAATGTAAGTTCGAGTTACATGACTAACCAACATTTTTTAATGAAAAAGCCGTTTCATGAGACCAGTTTGAAAGAATGACCACGTTCCCTCTGACATTTTTTTTTCTTTCCTCTCTCCTCATTTAGGAAAAATCTTCTTCCATCCCTCCTCCAGTAGACACCTCTACTGTGTCTTGGTGGGATTCTAAGTTCAAAAAGAAAGACGCATCTCCACCGCTGCTTTCTAAGCTTTGCCTTAACCCCAGCCCTCCTGAAGTCCCAAGTGCTTCATTCCCACCGTCCCATACCATTTCTGAAAGCCCCACATCTTCAGTGGTACCGCTGTGCCCCTGTGGCTCTCTGTGTGACTGTGCCAACTGTGCTGCCTCCACGCCCACAGCTCTGCTCAATAGAGACGAGCAGCCAGGAGACTCAGTGCACTCACCCGAGCTGAAGGATGATGGTGATTTATTGGAGGTGAAGACAGAGAGTCAGAAATGCAAATCGGCAGCTTCTTCTGATGCTCTTCCCGAGTTGATGAGAATGGATTTGGAGGAAGAGAAGTCAGCCGTGGCTTGTTACATTAGCCAACAACAGGAGACCCTTTTGCAGCTACAGAGATCTGGGCTGGTCCGCCGGCGTGCCGAGAGACTAGAGAGACTTACAGGTTTATCTCAGGAGAGCCTGGACTCTCTGAAGCCTTTGCATGCATGCCAAATGTCAAAAAAAAGCCCCTTTCACCCCAAGGAGGAAGAGGAGTTCTCCGGCTTCACCGGGGACTTCCCTAAATCTTCTACACCTTGCCAAGTGCGGTTAGAGCCACTGGTGGTGCCACTGACCAACGACGCCTTGTTGGGGGTGGTGGGGTCTGGGTTGCTCACACCCACCTCCTCACCTCACGGCTCCACGCTCACGCGCAGCTCCAGCAGTGACAGTCTGCGCAGCGTGAGGGGGAAACCTGGCCTCGTGCGTCAGAGGGCGCAGGAGATCGAGACCCGCATGCGCCTGGCAGGCCTAACCGTGCCCTCGAGGCTGAAGCGGTCCAACTCGCTGGCCAAGTTGGGCAGCCTCAACTTCTCCTCGGAGGACCTGTGTTCAGCCTGCTCCTCAGACGCAGGAACGCTACTGCTCCTCTCGCTGTCCCCAGAGCCAGATCCTGGCCTGGAGTGGGACTCCCCCACCACGTCTGCCCTGCCTCAGCCCTGCAAGGGCCTGCACACTCCAGAGAGAGCACTACCAGGTGAGCCCAGAAGCTGACACATCAAGTGGAGGTTACATACACTCCACCCATCCCTTCATCTGTCACCCTGTGGGGCTGGAGAGTCGAGTCCAACGAAATGAAAACAAAAGACAATGCCAACTGTAATAAGGAGTGTATACTCTCCTTTGCCACATTGTTTCTCAAACTGCTGTTCACAGTGATGAAAGTCATATTGCTGTATCTGACAAATGTGTAAAGCCATCAGTTCACCTCTAACTTGGTTTGATTCACGGACAAACAAGTGCCTTACCTATGAGACCAGAGGCACAGAGCTGTGTGTTAGACTGCAGGATGAGACGGTACGTAACGCTCTTTAACCTTTAACTTCACAGCTGTTAGTACCTGATATGTACTATATTATGGTATCCATTGGCACTTAGATTATTTTTACTTGTCTGGTACAAAGTGGTAGCTTACATCAATGAACTTGAGCTTCTCAATGGAGCTCAACAGAAAGCAAAGTGTTAATAAATGTAGAGTTGTTTACCGCACAGTTTATGTTTTAGATGCTAGAGGGTTGTAAAATTAATGGTTACCTCATGTTGCATTCATGGAGCTCTTTGTCAGATGAACACCAGGCTAGAGTTTTATTCAGTTCATTTACTGGTGTCGAATTAAAGTGAGAAAATCAGTTTTGAACTCACTTAAATGTTGAGGCGTGTGTTAATGCATTTATGCGTAACAATATGTGAGTCTGTGAGTGAGTGAATGGGATGAAAGTGAGGAGAGAAGGTTGTGACTTTGTTTTGCCAGAGGCTTGCTCACTGTTTTCAACAAACAGAACAAAAACTATTCTGAGTTTGTTGTTCCTTTGCACTGCTTTTTTATTGAGTCAATACTGGTACACAGCAAGCTATCTTCCAAAATAACATCAGAGTAATGTTATTGACCTCATTGTTCCCAGCAGTGTTCTTGGGAGAGCTGAGTGAGGAGTCACGCTGCATGGCTTGAAATCATAATACAAATTTCCAAGTGTGACAGGAACTGAGGATTTATGGCAGTCAGATCACATAATGTACATGAGGGTTTTTCCCAGGCTAAACTGAACATTTCTCAAAGCGATATGAACACAAAACATGAAACATTTTACATCCAGACCTTCCTTACCTTGAATTAGCTCGTCCTTGAGGGTTGCCAACATTTTTAACTCATTTGTGCTTTTTGAAATGTGAAAGACCAAAGTTCTTTGGCTGTCTCGAATTGGATTGGAAACACCATTGAAGCTGTAAGAAATATGTGAACCGTAATGTCAATCATGTTCGTATTTAAAATGCTGTCACATCTTTTTGCACCTTTTGGGAGGAACGAAAGAGACTCAGTGAAGTCTTTGGGCTCATAGCTGTTAAGCTTTTATGCTCATATCATCGGTGAGTCTGAAAGCTTTTGTCACACTGACGTGACAACGATCACAATAGGTTACTTCACAGTTTTGTAACCATTTTCTTTTTATATTTAAGTATGCAGTAACTTTTGTACTGTACATTGCTGTAGTTTGAATGCATATTGCACTTTTTATGTTGGTCAAAATAATGTACTGTATGTGTTCATTATGGAAATAAACATTTCTTTTACATAACACTAGGACTCATGCTTTTTCTTATGGAAAACAATTCACTCAAACAATAGTAGTGTTTATTTGAAATGATTGAGAGACAAACGGAGACACAAAGGGAAGTAAAATTTGGATACAACATTACTGTAATATTTATAGATCAGTGGTATAAGATACCGTGTTAACGGTATGAACGGTATGAATGATGTGCTTGAGGCCTTCCTGAATGGAGAAACAGTAACAGGCTTAACTAAGTGACTCCACTGCGATGGAGTGTGTATCCTGACATTACATCATTGTGCCCCCATCTGTATGCTTTGGCAGGAGAACTGTTTTCTAACAGCCAGGTTATATAACATTTAGCTTCCCGTCACTGTTTGCATGACATCAGTGAATTACTTAAGTTACATGCTTGCTCCCCCTATAGTATATGACTGTGTGTCTGTAAATTGAATAGTAGGCCCTGTGTACAGTATAACATGTGGCGGCGGGGCAGTGAGGCAGTAACAGTGTTACTTAGTGTTGTTTGTGTGTGATTTCACACTAGTACAAAGCATTTCAGCTTCTGTTTTATACACATGCACATGAAATCTGAGACCGGTATTTCCAGAAATGTGAAGTGGACATGTCTGACTACTGTAAACGTGCAAACATTTAAATGACATAGAGACTCAATAGGAAGATTTGTAAAACTCATCATTAGCGTGCCAAGAAGCCTGTGGAGTCTGTCTTGAATGAATGATGATCTTAAATTAGAGACAGATTGGCTTTTGTCTGGACAAGATTGAGAGTGACCTGTAACACTTTTCTCCACTTGATGAGAACATGGGCACTGCTAGCTGCCTGTCTGTCAACACAGCAGCCTTCGGCCTGCAGTCTCTGGCTGTGGGCCCGCCCCTCTTCCCCTTCTTCTGCCGCTGAATTCTTGGCTGCCGTACGTCCACTTTTGT
This sequence comes from Pempheris klunzingeri, assembly GCF_042242105.1. Classification (NCBI taxonomy): domain Eukaryota; kingdom Metazoa; phylum Chordata; class Actinopteri; order Acropomatiformes; family Pempheridae; genus Pempheris; species Pempheris klunzingeri. The sequence goes on from NC_092018.1 coordinate 4,534,357, forward strand.
TTTATTATCTGAGGACGTATCCTGTTTTGGACGTTGCTATAGAGACCAGGAGAAACAAAAGAAAAAGGTCTGGGCTACATTTCAAATCATTTCCCACACTCCTGGACAGGTTGGCTACAATTACTCACCATTTATCCCAGACATGAGCTTTCTTTTACCATCTCCTGCTTATCTTATCATGGTTCTGGAGTGAAGTAGTATCTGTGCTGCCCACGACACCAGTACACAAACAGTGTTGGGTAAGGAAAACAGAAAAAAAATAGGACATTGGTTCCTTATGTTCACTCTTAGCAGCCTTTAACACTGGTCACTGACTGGATCCAGTTTTATTCCCTTGTCTTCTTCCACTTCGATACAAGTTGAAACCACTTGTGTATCTGAAAGCTCAGCTCAGGATCAAAACACATACTCCATGAAAATTAATCCACACAAGCAAACAAAGAGGTGTAAATATTAAAGATAGCTCCTCCAAGATGTCTCAAAACAGCAGAAATAAAGCCACAAGTCCGAGTTTCCCCCGATTGCATTAGTCAAATGTGCTGTGACATCACATGAATGTAATATAAGGCTCCCATTGCTTGTGCATTTGAGGCAGGACTGAAGATCACCAAACAACCAACAAAGAGCACTCTGTCGGTCCTGAGAGAGTTTGCGATCGACTTGGCTACAACATCTAACTGGTAAGTGTCAGCCGCAGCATATGATAGGAGACCAATATTATATGAATCTCATCGTAACAGGAATGAACTGTCATTAGTCAGGCCTGTGCCCCGCTTGTTGTGTGACCTGAGAAAAAATGATAGTTTGTCTATTTTCCAGGAGTTCAGGCTTTGTGGTTCGTGGTTCACTGGTTTTAAAGTCCTGTATGTTTGAGTATGTTGATGCAACAGAGCACATGGTGATCAAGTGATCCTTGGGCTTGGAGGGAGGATGAGACAGGAGAAAGGAGTAGTTGTTAACAGGGACAGACTGGCTGAGGGGAAGGGGCTCCCCACAACTGACTTACAGAGTAGGCGAAAGATAATCAATGAATGCAAATTCCATTGAGCTCTGCAGTGGAGTTAACTGTAGGAGTCCACATGACCTGAAGGAGAAGAAAAGCCAGTTTTGTACCGTGTTTTATCAATGCCTCACACCTCTGTGTGATTTTGCCTTGTATTTCTGCTCCCTCTCAGTATCACAGCAGAAAAAATAACATATTGGTGTGTTCTCACACAGCTGCGCCACCATTATAGGGTGATAACATTAGCTCCCTCAGCCATGTGTCTGGCTAGCATGTCAGATGATAAGACAACAGCAGTTATATGTTGTCAGACAGACGGGGGATGAGGCCAAAGACAGGAAACAGACTCATGGTCCAGATCATTGTTCATTGTTCACCATTTTCTGCTTACTGGCTGAAAACTCATTAAACAATTAGACAATCTGATGGAAAAGTTTATCTCTGCAACAAGATAATTTAGGTTTTGCCTTGTAACAACTGCTATTATTCCACCTCCTCCCACTGCCACTAATAATACACTTTTTGACCACGAATTATCATCAGCACCATAACCATCAACATTTTATACATGAGAGTTGTAACTGCAGTCAACAGCACAGGACGATGTTCTTCAAGGAATTAAATACAAAACATATCCAAAGTTAGATTAAATATGATGCAGGGCTTTTATAAAATTCACACTTTTTAATCAGTGAATGGAGCACTTATATTAACAGGCTTTGAAATGCTAACATCATGTCTTCATCATATAAGCAAAATATGGAAACACAAGGAGACTGGATTGGCACGGCACCTAATAAATTTATCAGGTCACATGAAACCAAACTGGCAAAAGATGTGTCATAAGACCTTGTAAATCCTAACAGAGAGGAATTTATCAGTTTGTCAGGCTCAGTTCTGCTGTGATGCTGATTATCCTAAAACAATGATCACAAACACCGTTCTTCTAAGGGTGAGGTGTTATATCTTAAATTCAAATAATCCATTCATTTTGCACGAGTGATGAGAAATACTGAGGTAAATGCTGCTGTAGTGATACAGCTGTATCACTCTTCCGTACAAAACAAAGGATTTAACTTCACAAATTGCTGCAAAATCTTGTGACTGTAATTTGTTGTAAAGTTGAGCAACTGTGGACATTGCAAGTGCGTGAATAACCCAACAGAGGCTATACTATAGCAGTTAAGGTCATAAGATACTCCAATTCACCGCTTCATGAAAACGGCTCCTGTGTGACGAGGAGTTGTTTACTACATGCTACATGGTCTCTCCTTAACACTGAAACCACTTCTAATGTGCAGACAGTGATGTTAATCCCAGGTGTCTGCTCCTCTTCTCTTTCAGCAGCTTCCAGTTTTCAGTGTATTATTCAAAACAGAAAATATTAGTGGGGATGTTCAGAATAACAGAGGCTGCGGTGGAGAACAAACCTCTGGGCTGGCATTCTGAACACGTGGCATGACTGAGGGGAGGATTTTGTCTTTTGTTGTGACGTTAACACCATGATTTTCTCCACAGAACAGTATGGGACAGAACCAGGATAAACTGGAAGGGGAAGAGCAGGCCCTCAGTGAAGGGCTGAGCCCTGACGCTGGAGGTGCAGGCAGTCAGACAGGTGATGTCATGGAGGGAGGAAGCTCCTGTGAGGAGGAGGCTGGTAACGCTGGGAAAAATTCAGGGGAGCCAGACGCTCCGGATCTGGATGGGAGCCCCAGCCAGGAGCCAACAACACCTTCTAGAGAGAAGCACATAAATCCGTGTGCGAGTCCTTTCCCTGCAAGGGAGGTGAGACAGGGAGGGGCTGCAGGAAAGGAAGGAGGAGGAGGAGGAAGAGGAGGAGGAGGAGGAGGAGGAGGACAAGGAGGCAGGACCACTCTACTGGTTCCACAGGATACAGACAAGAACCAAAAGAGTAGTGTGAGGACTGAGGAAAGAGCCAGATCATACAAGCTGTTTGAACAAATCAAAAGAGAGGAGAAGAAGACTGAGGAGGAGCATCGCGCATCCTCAGAGATGGAGTATCAGGAAGAAGGAACCGTCCCACATGAGGAGACCCGAGACGAAAGCTTCTCAGCTGGAGTTTCATTTGAAAAGTGCGGCCTTGCTGTTACCTCAGAGGATGCAAACCCACTTGAACGCACTGAAGAGGACTGTGTGATTGTTAAGATGAACAGATCTGGAGCTCATGCAGGAAGTGAGTTACCGTCTCTTCAACAAGATCAGAATGACACCGACATGGGTGAAGTCGTGGATGAAGATATAAAACTCTGTGCAGGAACAGAGGGCCGCTTGAGCGAGAGGAAGGGACCGCCCACAGCTCAACTCCAACATCCTTTGAAAAACAGCCCGCAGAAAGAGTCTCTATCAGACATGAGTGATACCATTCACTTTAGACCTCCGCAAGAGAGAACAGAAAGCAATACAAAAGAGGAAACGCCACCACGTGAGGTGAAGCCAGTTTTTAATGACCACTCTTCAACAAAACCAAAGGTCACTAACGCTGATGATCACAGGGAGTCAGTGAGGCCTCATCTACAAATGGACACAACTGCAACAACCACAAATCAAGAGACAGACTCACATTCAGCATCAGATCCAGCCATTGAACCCAGTTCTATCTTGGAGAAGCTACTAAGGAGAAATAGAAAGGAGGCAACCGAAGCTCTTTCAGAAATAAAAGAGGTTGACATGAACGACAAGGAGAACATTGCAGTGAGGAGCCCAGAGAGTTCAGCAACAGAGCTATCCACTGATAAAATCCATCAGTCAGATGTAAACGCATCTTTGTCTGTATTCGACATGGGGGGGTTGAAAGAGAAACTACCTGAAGAGAACCTCCCAACCAAAGATCATCACATGAAGGACCTGGACACCAGACAGACAGACGCTGCTGAGAGTATGACCTCAGACGTACTGTGTTTTCAGCCTGGAGTGATTAGAAACACTGTGTGTGAGAGTGCGCTCACAAAATCACATCATCCCAAAGCTGATTGTCAGAGTTCAAAGAGGAACATCAACTTAAAAGATGCTTCAGATGTGGAGTTAAAGCCTGATAAGACCTTCCCTGCAAACCTGCACCCAGACAGCTTACAATCAGCTGTTTCACATGAAAGAGCGTCATGTGAAGTGAGCAGTGTGATTGCTGAGGAATCTGCACCTATCATGGTGTCTCCACCAACAAACACTGATATGCAAATAGCAGACTCATGCCGATTACTTACTGCTGAGAAGACAGACATCAGTGCTGTAAGACCACCTCTACAAATAAAAGGTAACAGTGAGAGCAAAGCTGATCTGCCATCATCTGGCTCTGCGGGCTCAGATGCTCAATCTGTGAGGAGGAAGAAGGAGAGGGACTCCTCTGAAGAGACTGCTGCACCGATTGTGGATGCTGGCTCAGTTTTGGTTGCAGCCGACACAGTGGTCTCAGAGGAAAGCCACCAGGTCACAGCAGGCATGAAGCAGGATCTTCATTTGACGCTTACCACAGAAAATACCATGTCAGAGCAACCCGATAAAAAACCTGGCCACGAGAGTGATGACAGTGTCTCAAAGAGGGACACATCCCCAAACACTCCCAGATCGAGGCCTGTCTCAGAACTCATAAAGGAGACCATGCAGATGCATGAGAAGCTGCAGCATCAGGAGTGGCCAAAGCCAACGGAGGTTAAATCTGATGAGCAGGGCCAGTCGGTGAAGGTGGCACAGATGAAGGCGGCTTTCGACTCAGCTCAGAAATCCCCAGACAAGGCAATCGAGAGGAAACCATCAGTGAGAAAAGGTAAGGGTAAAATCAAATAGTAGAAGTAGTAAGTGCAGAACACACAGGGACACCAGGGCAGAAGGTAGATTAATCAGTGAGTCAGTTGTTATTGAAAAAAACAATTAACCAATGAAGTGTGCTGTGCTGGTCCATGACCCATGAGAATTTGGGCGGACAGATTCACCACAAACACTTGCATCAGCCCTCATCTACAAGACTGAAGGAGGGTGAAGAAAGCACAGATTGGATGATGGGATACAGCTGTTTTCTTCTGTCAAAGTCTGCATCTCTGGATTTGTGAAATAACGCCATCTTGTGGTGCTGTAATACACTTATGGTACACTGTGTTCTTCAGGAGAATTTAAACACATTCTTAATATTACACAATGGTATTTCGGACAGTAATCTAATATAAGCACGATCTAGTGTTTCATTGCCTATCACACTCTGTACGTTATAGTTTTTATTGATTAATATTAGAAGCAGCCTGCATAAGGGATCAAGAAATCACCATTCAGCCATTTACACTTGTATTTCTCTCCACTTGTATGACTCACCCACAACTGCACATTAACACATAAACACGGCCTCTCCCTACCCAATTATTACCCCCTCACCCTGATTTTCTGCTTTTTAATACAATGGGTCCTCCTGGCTCATTTAGTTGCTCCTAAATCCTGAGAGGTGAGTGAGTAGGACGCACTTATACATGGATAAATCTTATTAATTGTAATTTGTGTACACAAAATGCTGCTTTTCTACATTACACGATTATAATAAAACAGGGAGATAATGATAAAAAAAACAAGGTAAGAGATGATCAGAATAATACCAGAGGAGATTAAAATGTCAGAAGGGGACACAAACACTATCGATGGTGATCTCTTCCTCCACTGGGAACCTGAAGAAAAGAGGCGTCAGTGCTGTTCCTTGTTATCCGACGCGTCGCTCTGATTGGCTGACCGAGCTGTCCGTCAAAGGCCGCCGGGCCACTCAGGGCTCGCCAAGCCGAAGCAGTGGGCGTGGCTGGCGGCAGAGTGAGGAAAGAGCACCGAGCGCGAGGGAGCAAGTGGTGTCAGCAGCACAGCGGCGGCTCCGGCAGAGGGAGGACCACAGCGGGATACGTGTTGGGCTGTGTTATATCATTAGGATTCCGGGAATACTGACATTTTCCTCTCAGGAGGTAGGTTACAGATTATTATTTGGGCTGTGTAGGGTCTTGTTTTTCCCTCTTTAGTTGGGTTGCGGCGGTCTGCGCGCGTCCACCTCACGTTACAGCCACCCAGACGGGAAAGTGCATGCGCTAGCTAAAATGAATCAGGATAGTGTGAAACGTTACAATGTGTGTGTGTGTGATTTTTAGCTAGCTGTAACTTAATGTTAGCCTCCAACGGCTGTTAATCGGTAATGGCAAAAAAAAGAAAGTTTCTAATCGATTACTTAAAAAAAGAAGCTGTTTTCCAGGCAGGTTTTTGTTCCCTCCTGGTGCTGGGTGGGTTTCGTGGACGTGAAATGTGCTGTTGTAGGTTATTGAGCGGGGTGGGGTAGCTAACCACGGTGCTGCAGGAAAACTTATCTCCCAAACGAAAGGCACACATACACGGAGGTGCAGGCAGCACAGCCGCGCCCTGGCCCCTGGCACTCACACTCTTTTAGTATGGACTCCTCAAGCTGAATATTAGGATCCAAACATTAAACATGTCCAAGAATTACCCCTTTCATTTCAGCAGAGAGGGTGTATTTAGATTAAAATCCAGTATCCGCAGTATTCAGTATGGTGCCATGCTCAGAAGTGACCCACTAACACACTGGTATGGAAAATACACGGAAAAGGGTCAGAGCATAAAGGAAGACGCTGCTTCCAAGCTAGCAGCTTCAAATGTGACCCGAAATGCATAATCGGTGTGTCCTCCACCACCTCTGCTTGTTTGGCCACAACACGTGGAGAATCGTCAGCATGAAATTATGCAGAAACCCTGCAGATAGATTAACTACCTGGACCCGATCTATTAGTCAGAGCCAATAAGGGCAGATATAGAAATGTGGTGCTGCAGCTGCACCTGAGTGTATGTCTGAGTCCATCACTATTATGGTGACAGCTGTTTTTAATTACAGTCCTCTTACATGAAAACATATGCTGCAATTAGATGGAGTTTGCGCGTTAGTGGATGCTTTGACCGAGAAATTTAATCTGGGAGTGTGTCATAAGTGGGGCTGCAGCTAGTTTCATTATTGATTGACGTGTCCAATATTTTGTTTTATCCTGTTTCACCATCAGTCCAAAGCCCATACATGTTCAGCTAACAGTGGTACAAAACAGAGAAAAGCAATTCACCCATGTGCACCATAGAGAGCTGTTGGCTGATAAAATGACTACTCCTAAGCTAATCAATTAAATGACTTAATTCTTCTAGCCTTGCTCAGAAGTCTCATGAATTTGTCTCACCAAAATTTGACTTGGAGACGCAGCTAATGTGTGTCTGAAATGATAGTGCCATTCTGGGAAAGCAGTATACTGAAAATTGATCCAATAATGGAGGTTGTGGGAGGATCATTAAGGACTTGATGGCGCTTCCCTTCCAACTTGGTAGTTGTAAATAGTCCCTGCAGTCGAGTCCTGGTGGCTGGGTGATGACCCAAGTAGTCCTTTTGTGTGACCCCTCTGTACGCCATCACCTGCTCATTTGCTTGCTTGTGACAATAGGGCAGTTTGATTTGTAATGGCCATGCTTGGTGTGCCAAAAGGGCAGCATGATTTGCATATTTGACCTTTTTGGTTTCTCAGTTTCTGTGCGTGATCAGCTTTTGAGTTGCAGAAGCTTCCTTTGCTGAGACACGCTGTGGGATGCAGAGCAGGTGGAGGCTGACAGAGCGACCCTGGGGTCGACAGTCAACAGTGCTACAGCTGTGTTTGGGCTTGCTAACCATTCCAGACGCATCAACCTCTGCTGGTTGTGCTGCAGTGTACGGTCTTTAGAAGTGCGCAGCCTGCCTTCGTATGGCTGGGCTGAGAGAGGAAGTGGGTCAGGAAGCAGAGGGAAACTAAGCATGAGATGTGAAGGAGTGCTGGTTCCTATCAACTGCAGCAAGGCATGCTGGAGTGGGCTGTGGTGAACCCTTGAGTGCATTTTAAACAGTTTGAATTGTTATCAGGAAGATCATTATGATTTATATCCAGCATATCTATCCATTCCATTTATTTATTCAGTGTTGATGGAGGTCTGGCTGCTGTTCCCTGCTCGCCATCTCGAGTCCCTCTTGTCCTGCTGAAATTGTGAAGAAGTAGCACATCAGGCTCGGGCTTTGGTCTGTGGACTAAGGAGTCTGTACATTAGATGTGAAGTAGGTCAATAGTAGTTTGATATCTGTTCTGTTATAGTTGGTTCTCATGTCACTCTGCTGGAGTAATCAGCTTCCCGTGGAAAGAAGCTGGCCCACAGTTTGGCCTCTGCAACTCTGTTCGATTCAAAGATCGCATTCTTTCAACATGTCTGACGTACCTCCGTTTGTGTCCAGTCCTGTCTGTGCAAGCTGTCTCAGTCCACACATTCAGGAGGACTCTCTGCCAGAAACTTTCAGGATGACTTGCCACAACTTGAAAATTCAACAGATTTTTGGGTTTGTAGTGTGACAAATGTATTTATTTTTTCTAGACAAGATGTTCTGCATTTGTTTTTGTTTTTTTTCTGAGGACAGGTGGGAAGAAAGATCTCATTAACCAACCACCTGCTTAGTATATTAGTGTGCTTGCTTGTTTGTTTGTTTGGACCAGCCTCGTGATGAAGAGGATCACATGTCTAAATCCGTGCCACTGCTCGCTTGTACAATAGAAAACTGACACACTGTCAAACAATTTGATTTATTTCCCTCTTGTATCACTGTTTAAGGGTTTTTATAATTAAGTTTGTGTGGAATCATAATCAAAGGTGTCGTTCAGATGCAGTTGCTTCTGTTTTGACGAACCTCCTCCCAACTTTCTGATGCCTTGTAGGTTAGGAATTCCAGCAGATGCACACAGACTAATACCATTTCTCCCACTGGTCGTTCCCACCACAGCTGACAACATCTGTTGAAATGGAGCAGTGGTTAGCGCGTTGCTCATTGGGGGAGGGGGAAGTAGCTGATCAGGAAGAGGAAGGGACATGCTTTGTACTCTCAGGCTGTAATACTTCAGGGTTGACTTATTTTTTTAAATTGAACAATAGGCAGGGTTTAACATTTGCCCTGTTGAGTTGTCACCTGATTGGAGTTTGTGTTGTGGATACAAATATACCCCTACACACAAACACACACAAGAACTGGAGCATTTCCTGTTGTGAGTAATTTCATAGGATTTCGAAGTGGTCTCTTTTTAAATCTTGACTTTTTAAGTAGGATAAGAAGTTTAGGAGTTAGTCTTTTAAGTCTCACAGCAGAGTAATTGATAGAGTTGGGAATGGTGCGGGGGTGCTGGAGTACAGTTTAAGGCATGGTCAGCATCACACTAAACACACAGACACTTTCCGACACATTTATGTTTCCTATGTCTGAAACTAAGGAGTCAGTTTTTCCTGTTTTGGAATGAGGAAGTTGGCAAAAGCTCATCGTTTGGCTTCTGCTGTTGAAATCTTTTCATCTGCACACACCACATGCTGTGGATACATGTACATAACCTTTTTGTAGTTTGATGAATTTGATTTGAGCTAAAGTATTTGGTTCTGTGTACGTGTAACTAAGCACTGAGTGGGACTTTAATTCACATTGCTCTTGTGTCTGCAAATCTAATTTCCTCTACAAAGTGTAAGAGAATACAATAGCATTCCTTGAAACACTGGTGCGTAATGTATTGTGCTCCAGTAGTATTTAAACTGAGCAGAGCACACACTGCGTGGTCACTTTGAGTTGGAGAGAGGGGTGAAAAAACAACACCTTATCTCATTGTTGCAAAAAAAAAAGCACTGGAATGCAGCTGGAATCTGATTACAATGGTGGTCCGTGGCCTTGGTTACAGGAAGGGGATTTAGGTGGCGTCTCATGCGGTCTTGGTGACAAAAGGCAAAAGGCAGCCAGTGTATGGGGAGCAGTGAGGCGACATCACTGGTGTGTGTGTGTGTGGGTAGTGGGGTGGCATGTGTAGTAAAGTGTGGGAAAGAATAGTCTGTGACCATTTATAGCATTTGAGTCACTCAAGTTACAATATAATAAAACTTTCTGTGTAAAATACCAATACTATAGAGGGACGTACCTCACAAGCATGGCCAGCAGCGACCTGGACCAAAATGACGCTAGCAGCTGCATTGCAGGGAACAACAACAACAACAACAACAATGATGAAATGAACTAACAAAGAAAGGAAAACCAAAACCAAATGTAGCCGATAAGACCTTTTGGGAAACGCAGTTGAGCCTTGTTTTATTTGCTGATTGCATGCATCCGCTGTGACCTCAGCTTTAGAGTACATACCATTTTCAAGATGGAGACAAACAAGACAACCACAGGAGACCCTTCTGCTTTACAGTCAAAAGATTTTATTTTGTTTTAAGTGTAATTGTGCAGCAGCAGCTGTTTGTATATTTTCTAGAGCAGAAACAGTCTGAGTCATCAGTTAGTCAAGCACTTATTCTGAAAAGGTGTGGTTTTTTTTAGTAACCAAGGTAAGATCCCAACCGTGCTTCTGCAGCCTCAAAGTTCTTTTTTGTTAATCACTTAATTTGTCATTGTCTTTGCTGCACCTTAAAGCTGTGGGACGACTACAAGGTTTTTGCTGCCTAGTCGAGCTCAACTTGTTGTAAAAACAGGTCTATTTTTCTGTCAACATTACAGCTTATACCCCTTCAGGGCAACAACCTTGGAGAGAACCATTTGAGAAATACTTACAGTGGGCATATTTAAGAAAAAATGATTATGGAATAGTAATGGGGATGCATGCATGCAGTCAGTTTTTCTAAAATAACTCTGCTTTGGAGACTGTTTGGGCTTTCTTATAATTCTGCTCTAATTCTGCTGCCCCTCCCTCTCCCACATCAGCTCATCCCGATTTGTGGCTGGGATTTTGATGTTATGTCACATCTCATTCACCAAGCGCACTATGAAAACACCAAGCATCAGGGACAGTCTAGCACCCCAACAACAAGCTGGTGAACAGATATATAAATACAGAGTTCACAGTTTGTATTGACAAACCCATTATGTTTGGGTTTCACAGAGCCGTAGCAGGCAATGAGTTTTAATCCTGGATAGGCTGGTTATCTGCCGTAGCGGGGATCTTATAGTCCAAGTGTTGTAGGTAAGCAGTTTAGTAACTCTCATCCATGTCCATGTTTTTCTGTTGGGACTGAAGTCCAAGTTTTGTCCCCTGACGGCTGTGTAAACAACAACTTCTTTCCTACCACTGTGTCTTTATCTTCAGGGTGGGGCAGTGATGTGTAATATTTTTAATTGCCTATGAGCACTGTCGATGAGAAACCAGTAACCACAAATAGCTGTTGACAGATTGGGGTGGCCCCTTGTTTTAAATGGAATGTGCGAACATAACTGACTGTGGCAGGGATAGGCGGCATTAGATGTCATGAAAGTGCCATAGTCTTACATTTTTATGCACATACTTTTAAATCTGTATGCAGCCTGTTTCCAAAGGCCTAATATCCCAGTGGTAGGGACCTCTGATATCTCAGTGGCACTAAGTGTGGGGACATTTTTTTTTCTTTCCTCTGGACAGTGTTCCCCTCCAAGTTGTGTCATTGATCTTAGCATTCAGTTACTGAGGTGCATCTATGACCGAAAGTGACAGAAAAGGTTTTCTTTCAGCAATAAGAAGTGTTATAGGAATGACATTCAGGCACACAGACCAGACATGACCCCTTGCTAGGCTTTCTTAACTTGTTTCCTGCCCGTAGCTGTTTTGCAGTCTTATGTCAGAGCAAAACAATTTTCCCTTGGTTTAATGGAAGGCAGCACTTTGTACTGTGACTGTGAGTTAGAGGTGAGATGGGAACCTTCCATGGCCCAACACAGTGGGCTCAATGGTGAGCACGAAGGGCCTAAATTCTTCCCCTATCACCATTTCCTGTGCTCCTAAAATGTCTGATTGTCTAGTATATGTTGCTGACACACGACAAGACTGCCATTTAGAGGTATGATAATTATAAGGAGAACCACAACCACCATCATTTGTGTTTGTGCTCTTAAAGTATGGTCAGAATAACCAATTAAAGTGTTGTGCTCAATTTGCCATAAGCCTCATATATCCTCAACAGAATAGTCTGATGTAAATGGGGTTGAGGCATGCAGGGAAGGATGCTAAAAACTGTGTCACACTGGTCCCATTTTTCTGTTGGTCATTTCCTTGGGCTGTGGGGTCCTCCTTCTGTCTCTGCACATCAGGGTCAGCTCCACTGGCTCAGGAGGCAATAAGGTGCATGGCTCTCCTTTCATCTGGTTTGCCTGACAGATACTCAAGGTCTTTTTGCTTGAATTACGGCTGGATCGGTGAGCTGTAAGTCTCAGGAGAGTGTCACCGACTAGCATAGCATTCCCCCAAGGTGTGTCTCTAGGGCCCTGTGCAGACATGGCATTAACATGTGTCGACAGTGATCTGATCACAAGTGGACACTTCTAAGCACAGGTGTGCTCCTGAGCTATTACACTTTTTTTTAAAAAATGTAACATTTTAAATAATTGTTCACACTCTTTTTTACATCTGTTTGTACAAATGATGTATATATTTACATGCACACATTCTCCGTTCCATATGCACATGCTTTTTAACACCAGGTTTAAACAGATGCACTTGGATCACTTGTGACTGGATGACCCGAGTTGCATGTTAATGCCGGGTCTGAAAAGGGCCTATACGCCAGAAAAGGGCCAGAGAGAGCTCTGGCGTGTTTATGAGGCTGTCAGACTGGTGCCAGGCTTTTACTGTGTCAACACAGCCCTGCTGACAAATGTCAGCCATGATTATTATGATGATGTTAATGTTTTGGAGAGTGAATAGTAAAAACTGCAGCAGTTAAAACTTAACATTAAATAATGGATTAACAGGATTCAGGATTGACCCTGTAATTTGGCTCCTACTGTTATTTAGTGGCCTTTGTGTTTTATAAATACATTTTTTGTAATTTTGACACATACAAATTCCTCTTTCTCATACAGTTTTAATTTTAACTTATTTATTGTGTCCTCCACCGGATGAAGATAACCACTTGTTCAAATGGTGGTTCTTTACAGATATTTCCTTTGTGTTGAGCATGACTGTTCATAATTAGTCTGGGCTGTCAGTGGTAGCCACAGAAGTGTAACAGGAAGTTGGCCGTTTGGATAAGGCCTATGCCAGTTTTGAGCAGAATAATCCTGCCCCTCTGGATTCTGTGTGGTGCTCTTTAAATGCGTGCTCTTCATCTGCTTAAGTATAGTCAGAATAGTACAATTAAAAGTGTTATGTTTGCTTATTTGTGGTGCATCTTAATTTTTAGAACTGGTTTAGGCTGCAACTACAAGCAGTAGATGGAAACATGTTTTTTTCTTTTTAAGCAGAAGTGACACATTTAATGCTGTGATTTTTAGTGCACAATCAGATCACTTCCGCTGAGGTGATTCACTTCAGCTATGGCAGTCCTGCTGTACACAAAGCACGGTCCAACACCTCCGCTGGTGCAGCTGCCTCCATGCTTCACTAAAATCAAAGACAGTATTGGCGACAGGACAGCTTTGCTTGTCAGTGGGTCCATCGTGCATCCAGTTTTGGAGCAGTTTTACCAACACTTACCTTCATTTGCTGCCCATCCTCGTCTTCTCTGTGGGCTTACTTGTTTCAGGCTCATCCCATCAGGTGCAGGATAAAGATGTTCTTATGTAAGAGTCCTGCTGGATAAGTGAGTTTTTGGTTTGGCATTTGCTCATGGTGGGGTTAAGATCTATCTTTCCCAGTGAAGGATGAGAGATTTGTTCGAAGCCTTAGGAAATTCTGCCCGGGAGGCTCAGCGCAAATCCTGTCATGTCTAGCTGAGTTTCGAGGTGGCTGAGTCCTCTGTGTTAAAAGTGATTCCAGGCTTGTGTTGAGCCTGAAGTTATCAGCATCTCAGTGTGGGTCCAGGACTTGAACAGAACAGTAATGGGTTTATGCACAGGTGCAGTTTATGCAGATTGTCAGGATACACCATTACCACACAACAAGGCTCACTCACTGAGCCTTAGTGTTGCAGTCAGTTGCAGCCCCACCCAGTCTGCTCTGACCTACAGCGTGTACTCTGATAAAGCCCAACCTTCTCTCATAAAGGTTTCATATCCAGTGACTGGATCAAGTTTGTCCGGGGTGACTTTTACACGTATTACTCAATCTGGTGTACATAGTTAAGTCTTTTTTTTTTTTCTTCAAATATCTTTAACTTTAGTGAAATTTGTCAGTTTTGGCCACAATGCACAGGATTAATTGTATATTTTCTGAAACTATATCCTAAGTAACGTGATCTTGGCCATATTGGGAAAGAACAAGCCCTGATTTTTTTTTTTTTCCTTCTCCAGAGTGGTTTGTTGTTGCAACAATAACATACAGTATAATATTGAACATTTCCTGCTCTTTGTAGGGCTCAAGGATAGTGTGACTGGGGATCTTTGTGCAGGCCCAGACTGACCTCAAGAATGCGGTGATTGTTTTGTCTTGGCTAGTCACAGTATTGTGGTGATAAAACAACACATCTTATAAAGCTCCCCAGCATAAAACAATGTACTATTCTGCAAATAATTAACAGAGCCACAGTATGTTTTCAATGCTCGTTCTCTATTAAGAATGTGAAAGTCTTGATAGCATTTATGGGGGTTAGTAATTTTATCAATTGAAATGACCCTGTAGATGAATGGATGAATGGAACAAAGGGCTCAGCGTCTTCTTGAACCTACACTGCACTTGATTTGATCAGATTAGATATACTTTATTGATCCCCCATAGGGGGAAATTTACATATTACATTTGATTGGTTATTTTTGTGTTTTTCTGCCATGGAAATATGTGGTGGCTGTCTGGAAATGACACATTTCATTTGAATAGTCCACCAAAATCAGTTTACATATCAGATGAGAAATAAGCCATGCAGTCATGCTTCATTTTATATCTAAGACGCCTAAGTCATTCTTCTCAAGGTCCAGTAGCAGAGAGGCAGCACGTCAGTGCTCTCTAAAAACTCCAAATACAGCGCTGCTTGTTCTCTTCATCATCTCAGCCTCTTCCTGTAGCTCTGATTGGTCTGGCTTGCAGCTGCTCAGCAGTCCTTTGTCAATGGATGTTTTCCAGACTAAAATCTTGTAGAGAAACTTGAGCTATGGCTTAAATACTGTCTGGATTTGCAAGGCAAGGATTATTTCCAAACTCTGAGATGTAACTAGGTTTAACAGTTGTTTGCATTTTTGACATTATGAGTAACCTTTTATGACATTAGTTTGTATTTTTACTGTTGTATTGTGTTTCTTTCCTGGGTTGGTACTTCCCTGATGTTGCTAAGCAGCGTGTCTGTGTTACTAAACATGTCTGGAGACGGATTGAAGTCGACCAAACACTCTGCAATTGCCAGTGGCATAAAGTGATTTTTTTTTTTTTTAAACCATTTACACATCTAACCATGTCTCGTGCTGCTGGAGATTTAATTTACCGTCGCCCTTACCTGTTGCAGCAGACTAGATTAACCATAAAACCAGCATAAAGAGCAGCGTGCCACATTCGTACTCATTGAGTTAAGTAATTTAATACATTTCACATCTTTCACAGCTAAATTCTATGCAGCTACAACACACTTAAGAGGAAAATGATTAAAACTTTGCCTTTGTTTCTTGTGCCCACTTAACTGTTGATGAACCGGCAATAGCCTCACAAGTTGGTTATTGCTTTAGTCCCCCTCTTTTCACGCTCCTTCCCTTTCAGTAAAGAGCACTCAGTTGAGCCAAGAGAACATATGGTTCCATTAGACGACCAGTAGGGACTGGCTCTAATTGACCACATGCAGTGGCCAACGATTTCTAGCCTGTCAGACACTTGACAATCATTCAATTTAAGATATATGCCAAATTCAACTTCTTTTTCCAATCCCATGGAATATTTTTCTTCTATCATATTTTACAGGGTTTTTATTCCATGTTTGCTAAATTGAGTCATGGAAAGAAATGTGAGATGAGGGTGGTCAGCTGAACAGCCACCCTCATGGCGTTCCTAGTCATCGATGAGTATTTTCAGAAAGACCGTGGACCAAATAAATCGTGGCTTGGTTGATTTGGTCAACTGTTGCATGTGGCAAGCTGGCTGAAGTCCCAATCTGTTCTTTAACTGATGTAGCGTTGTCGATTTACCAGGGGAATCGGTAGATCTTTCAAATAACCAAGGGCCTTTTACCACCGCATCTATCACAATAACACCAGCATATTTTGTAGAGGGGAGTTACTACTAAAGGGCCGACACCATCGTGTCTAACCTGTCTGATTCCTAAAGTACACACACTTTACTTTGGATTGCTGGTAGTACATTTCATTCCCAGCCATCAGCGCTGTGGAAGGCTGCCCTCTGTATGTCAATAGGACAGTAACAAAAGAGGAAAGACTTTACGATGTACATAGTACAATAGTATTCACTATTTTACCTGTAAATAAAAGAATTGTGGTCATTCACAGCAGTAAACCCTGCAAACCTGCAATAGCAGAAAGCAGCAGCAGTATTTTGTGCGTGCAAAGCCTCCCCATAGACAGGTAGCTGATTTAGGTGTCTGTTCACATGTAGCTTCTATTCCAGCCTGATTATATGACAAATCCACAGCTCCAAAGATGAGCAAACAAGCCTCACTCCTCATGACAAAGTTGTCCTTGTTGAGCGTTTGCCCCAGGCCACTTTCACATTACTGTAATGAGGAACAACTCTTCTTTTCCCATTTTTGACATTCTTGAAAAGTACTTGTAACTGATTGATGTAAGGGTTTCACAGCAATGACAAAAGGCTGATTCTTGTCTGTTCTGTCAAAGTATCCAATTCTTGCCATCAAAACTTTTAACTAGTATATCTACTAGGATTTCTGGAGACTCTTGGGTGTCAGTCAGTTGCCCTTGGTCAGAGTCAGCCTTTCACGGAGTAATCAAATTCAGTTTCCTAGACAAATGCACTTCTCATCCAGATAAATTCAGAGGATCTTATGTAACTCAGTGAAAACTGGAAAATCTTCAGTTTAAGGAAGATTAACACTTGTTTGCAACTCTTTCATCCAATTTGAGTAAAAATCACCAATAGCGTTTGGAGACCTCAAAACTAAATATGACCTGACGTGTTGTACCGAAGAGCCAGGCCGTTAGGGCACTCCCACATCCCTACAGGAAGAACTTCCTGCTTGTGTTTTGATCTTTGTCCTGTCGGAAACACGCCATACAAGTTTCTCACTCCCTCTCGTTCTCTCCCTTTTTGCTCTGTCTCACTGTCTCTCTTACACACTCACGCATGCACGCGTACACACACACACACACACACACACACACACACACACACAATGGAAAACCACCTCCAAAACATATCCCACATCCTGTGCTGTGATTTTATCACATTGGTGATTCAGGCTGGGAAACGGTTACCATGTGCTGTGTCAAAAAAAAAAAAAAAAAAAAAAAAATATATTTTAAAAAAAGGTTTGATGAGCTTCACCCAGACCACTGAAGACCTTTTGTCTTTCTTTGTCGTAGGTTAGATTGGGCTCTGGTTCTGGTCGTGTTATGTGAAACTGGCCAGCTTTTCATTATCTTTGGAAGTGGTTTGTTTTTGTAAGCACAGCACTTGGACTTGTAGCTTTTGAATGGGCTTGTTTTCCAAAGCTCTCTTTTCTGCCAGCAGATTCTTGTCTTGGTGAAGATTTTAGCTGAACCAGCTACAAAGTCTGTTTTTGTTTGGTTTGGGTATGTCCCATTTTCCTTTGGAAGTGGCTCTTTTTAAGAGCGCCACATATAAAGAGTGTTAATATTTGAGAGATTTTAATATTTGGCACTACTAAAGATGAAAAGGCCCAAATAGGCAGTGGAAGTCATCAAACATGTATGTTTGTTGTTTGAACACATTTTTATCAGTTTTTCTAGGCTATCAATACCTTGTTGGTGTTCTTCAGAATATATTGTCACACACATGCAGACTAAATGCTCATTATGTGATCACAGGGCCAAGGAGAAGTGAGTGTGTGTGTGGGGGGGGGTGCTGGCTTGTTTTTGACTTGAAATGATCTTGTTCTCCACCATCCCCATCCTGTGTACTTGTTATATTGTTACAGAGATTTTTAAACCAGTCACAGATGCCTTCGATTCAACTCTCTCTTAAGTTCATTTGTTCATTCATTCATATGTAAAATCTCTGCTCCTCTCTGCTCTTTGCACAGATATGAGACGAGTTGTACGGCAGAGCAAGTTCCGTCATGTCTTTGGCCATGCGGTGAAGAATGACCAATGTTACGATGATATCCGGGTGTCAAGGGTCACATGGGACAGCGCCCTCTGTTCAGTCAACCCCAAGTTTGTTGCTGTAATTATTGACGCCAGTGGTGGTGGAGCTTTCCTCGTTCTCCCTCTTCACAAGGTAAGTTTATGGTGTGTCATATACGAGTTAATGCCAGCTGGCCTCTAAGACAACTGTATGGTCCCAGATAGGAGATTGCTTTGATATTTGTAGTACAAGTTCATGCCCTTTTTTGATTTTAATGAGCAGGGCAAACTGCACACTGAACCCCACTACTGGTAAAACTTTAAGGATGACAATATTCTCAGTATGTTGTCTTTTATATCTAAAAGCTTCTTTCTGTAGAGTGAAATTAACAATTGTTGATGTTACATTCGTCACCCACAATCTGTCTGCATATTGGCCACCAGGAACACATGGGTGATCAGCAGTGTCTTAATGATCTTGTTTTTTGGTAGTTATGTTGACCAACAGGCCGATCACCATAAGTATTTTGATAGAAAACTGGTTTGAGTGTAATATGCTCTGTCCTTTTTATACTGTGAAAAAGGCTGCATTCAAATGGTGTAACGCTAACCTTTTAAAGGCATTGTGTGTCTTTTTAAGTGCAGACATGCATGTGATGTTTTTGTTACAGATGATTTAAGTGGATCAAATTACGTCTGGATATTTTTAGATGGGGGCTGCTGGGGGGTGGTCTTGATATTGTCCTCACGTTGGTGATGACAAAGGGAAGAAAAGCCATGCTCTCTGAGGCATCTTATTTGGACCGACATGAATGCAAACAGAAAGCACTTAAAAATAGAGTTGAAGTAAAAAAATCTTGATTCCTGTCTTGATGCTTTTTGAGGCTGACTGCCTGTTTCCCATGCGTTGTGTACAGTAAACGATCATTTGCATTGAAGATTGAACCTCTTCCAAACAGGACTGTTGACTCGTCTTGTCATTGTACCTTTGGATTAATGTTTATCAGTGGGATGTTTCACACACCCTCACGTGTACAACAGAAACTACTCCAAAGCCCTGGAGCGAGCGGTCTCATGATTCTTGCCTCCATATAAGGAATCGCAGCTCTCCAACCAGAATTACTTTTGGGTTGGGCAAGACAGCATTTGAAGAGCTTTTAGCCGTAAACAAGCTGGGTGAATCCCTTTTGTTCTAACCTTGCTGTCATAAATGGGCTAATTAAGGTGCCATAGAGGTCAGAATTAATCCAACAAGGGTCTCTGGCATGTGCCCCAGAGAGCCCTTGGGTGCCATTATGTTTGATAGTGGTGCATTGCAGGCTGCTGGTGTTTCTGTTTGGCAGCTCCCAGCAATGGCCAAGTGGCAGGTCCCGACACAGTGAGTGACATAAGTACCGCAATACTGTTGACAGATCTAACCTGGGCCTGTAATTAGTGTACACCAGTGCGCTGCCATGTCATCTGAGAAGACTCTGGCATTGGGGACCGGATCCTTAGGCCTGTCATCACACAGCTTAAACCTCTCAGCGCCTCATTGAATACAGAGCTTGTACTGGAGGTGGGCTACGAGCTCGACTGGTTTCACACTCCTGCTGCTCTCCTTTCTGAGCCTGCGTCTGAATGAGCTGCCCTCTGCATACCATGGCCCAGTACAGTAATGGTGTGTCTGCTGAACAAAGTCTACTTTCACTACTGCACTAAAAGCTGTGAGAGACTGTGGTCTTTATGTGCAGAGCAAACCTCGGGCAATTTCCTCAACTGAGAAATTAAAAAAGGTCCTTGATATTTTATTTTATTTTTTTTTTAGATCTTCCCACATGCAAGCTGGCAGCCTTGACACAAACTAAGCCTTCAGATGTAGCGTTTTCCTCATTTCAACAAGCCGTGCATTGAGACACTGGAACTGAATACCATGTTATTTAAGTTTGTTATAGTTTGCTGTGTGTGTGTATGTTATACTTTGGACAGTGTTACCAGTATATGTTACCACCAAACCAGTTTTACAGCATAGCATGTGAAGAGAGAGCCAGTTGCTGGCATGTTGGAACGACATTAATATTAGATCTTTACGAATGGACATTACCTTTTTGAATTATTTGTTTTTTCTTTTAACATCTGCTTTTGGCATTCATCACCAATTTCATTTTCCTCAAATGGGTATTCTCAAATGAATTTTTTTTTTTTCTGACAAAGCTGGTCCATCTGGAAATCTCAGTATAGCCTCAGCTGGCAGTGCAGGTCTCAAAAGTGGGGCGAGTCTGTTGTTGGAAACAGCATGCCTAGACTGCACTGCAGTGGATCAGTAATTCAGAGCTGCTCTCAGCACCTGAGAACATTTCTAATAGACTGAATGGTTAAATACATTTGTAGGTGGATCAGAAAGCCTTTCCATTTGTTGTGGTGCGGCTGTTCAAAGTGTCTGTCTTTTCGGCCATATATTTATATTTTGCTATTGCTATTTTTTCTTTTACTATTGCTTCTTTTCACTCTCCCTGTTCTATTGTTGCTGCTGTAACATGAGAATTTCCCCCTATGGGAGATCAAATAAAGAAAAGTCTAAAGTCTTACTTTGTGAGCTTTTGCCAGACTCGGCTCTGCTTTGTGGATTAAACTGCTGGATTTAAGGACAGTTGCAGTTTGAATCACCTGGACCTCATTTCATTTTTGTTTCAAGGCCACACATCTCCTAAAAAAACCCCACCCTACCACCCCTCCCCGTCCCTAATGTGAGGGTGCATCTGTCCGGCTAACCCATCTGCCTATGCTGTGTCGCTCCCAGTCTCTGTGGGCAGCCAGCTGCTCAGGGCCTTTGTCCTGCGCTTACTCCCAGAGCAGCCCTTTGTCGTTACCACACTTTGGCTGGGGGGAGGCAGAAGTGTGATGATGCTCCTTCCCCCTTCACAATTAAGCCATATGCAGCCGTGCACTGCCTTTGTTGAAGTGACGCAATAACGGTAGGAGAATGAATTACTGAAATTATAAGCCCTCAAAGAAAGCGTTGTGCTCCCCCTGCTTACATTTCGTCATCAGATTGTGTATCTGGATGGGAAAAGCATCTCTCGGAGTTCAGAGGTTGATGTTGTGGATCTGTGACTTGAGCTGAGGTCTGAAGCACATTTTGAGGACTCAAGTATCGAAGCCATCTCTTTGTGTGACTCAGTAGGGTGAGGTTAGTGCGGCAGGCCGCTGTGACTCAGCACAGCCGAGCGTATTGTTGCTCCCTCCTGTCAGAACACAGGGATTTATAGAGAGGGCATCAGATGTCCAGCTCACCACGTCATTCCCCTGCCTCATGCTCTCAATCTCCCCCTTTCTCTTTCCTAGCAGGATGCCTGCTAATTTATTCCTTGATTTCCATATGAAGGAAGCTGTGGGAGTGAATGCAGCAGCTAGCAAGTGTTCAGTGAAACATTCCTGATAATTCCTCTCTGTTTGCTCTGCATAAGAGAAGGGAAGTCCCAGTGAATCATTACAGTTGCTGTGATTTGTGTTACAGAAATCTGACTTATCCAAGCATGCCAAAAAAAAATCCATGTCAGTCTACCCTGTTTTTAGCTAGTTTATTTTCCATGCAGACTGTTAGTCCCTTTGTGTCAATTGTTAGCACACATACAGCATTGCTTAATGTTGAAGGCATGTCCCACGTTAGTGCTTCAAACGCTGCCTCTGTACAGAAAGGATGATCAGATGTGGAGTGTGTGTTTGATTTGGAATCAATCCCTCAATGCACCATTCATTCAGTGCTCACCCTTTGGTGTTAGTAATCCCTGGGTGTGTGCACAGTGACACAGTATTTCTGTTCTGTCTCAAATACACCAGTTCGGCTGCTAACTAAGCTACGCTCTGTCTTTACAAACAGAAATACACTGGGTGTGCATAATGTCCATGGTCTTTCCCCATACTTTGGTCAGTTTGTGTTCCAAGACCTCTATACTGCTCAGCTGCCTCTGTCTCTGCCGCTTCTGCCGCTCAGTCCTGCTGACTGCAGATTTTACCATATATGGTCATTCACTGCTCCCTGCCTGACAGCCTTCCAAGACCATTTCCTCCCTGCCCCGCCATTGGCTGCTTCATGCAGTGTCGGTACACATGTGAATTCTGGGATAGGCCGAAATGTGAAGAGCGGCCAAGATGAGAGAACTGGGTTGAAGTCAGATGTTGTCTGTATCACTCTGTGTCTCAGTGCCATATTAAAATAATTATTCTAATGTGATGATCACTATGACTGCTGGATTACTGAATAATATTTGTAGTATGATAATATAGAGCTGTGGGCCCTTTGAGGAAAACAGACGTCCTTTAGTTTCCCAGTTTTAGTCATGTGATGCATTTTAAAGTCTACTGCAAATGAGTAATCAATTCATTAATTATGGTTGCATAATCTGGCAGACATAATTAAAAAAAAAAATAAAAATAATAATAATAATTGTGGACAGCCTTAAATATGTTCAAGTTCTTTCTAAAGATATCTTTTCATATGCTCTCTGTTTCTCCAGTTGGTCATTTTTCAGGCCACAGGTGCTGGACTGTATCACAGCATGCACCGGCGAGACAGGAGGATGTGGAGACATCCTTCACAGGGAATACAATATCTACTCTAGATCTAGTGTGGTTTTGAAGAGATGACAGGGCTTGTGTGGATCTAATCACTCCTCTTGTAGACATACTGGAAACACTGATCCCGTCATCAGCCGTCAGCAACTACCGCTTAGACTGAATACACTTTTTTGTTCAGTGGCCTGATCTTGCATTGCAGGAGTGACCTAGATTCACAAGCCCATGTACCAGAATTATAGAGTACCACAGTATACACTACTCACAAAAAGTTGGGATATTTGGCTTTCAGGTGAAATTTCAGGATGAACCACCACCAATACATTTCCTGGTTCAGTTAGAATTGGTATTTTAACAGTCCTCCTCATGCTGTTCACATTCTGACATCATGAGACCAAGACGACACCTAACAGTTGATCAGCAGCACCTCAACACTGGAGGCTTCAAACAGGAAGTCCTCAGACGGAGGTGTTCACTGAGCTTAGAGGGTCACAGAGTGTCATCAGGAGGTTGGAACAGTGATACAGAGACTGGAAGAGTCACAGAGAGGAGAGGAGTGGACGTCCTTTGGCCACATCCCAATTTTACGTTTACCCTCGTTTACCCTCCACTGTTAGATTTTCTTTCAATAAATTGTTTAAGATGGAGAAACTACCATTGGATGCTGATACTAAAATGTCCTACTTTCATGATATAATATCACTGTAGCATTAACTTTTTACATTTTCCATAAATTTCACCTGAAAGTCGAATATCCCTAACTTTTTGTGTACCCTGTATCTGTAGTACGTCTCTGTGAAGCGTATGTCTGCTTTATCTCTTTATCTCCATATAGCTCAGGTTTCCAGGCGTTCAGCGGTCTGCTTCACTGTATTGTTCCTGCCGTATCATACAGATGCAGAGACTTGTAAAAGTGGAAATTTCCATGGAGCTCTGAGCAGCACTGGACAGCATGCAGACCCTTTTAGTGGTGTGCATGTGTGAATCACATGTTGAGCTGCAAGGAGAGGAAGTGTGCAGGCCTCTTGTGTGAATGAAAAGAATGTCCTCTCTTGCCTTGAGGGAATGTTGTTCATCCATTTTTGTTGTGTTTCAGTGCTTTGTATGTATCGCCGTGTGATTCACTCTCATTTTCTGCAAGCTTACTTGTTGCTACGCAACTGGTTGTTTTCTAGGCATCAGACATTCCTGTTGAGGGATACAAATGTCTGTAGAGTAGTTATGGACATGTTGGGTATTCCACTGCTGAGTTTAGCCCGTTGGTGTGGGTGGTTCTTTTTTTTTTTTCACAGTGGTGCAGCTATTTTTATTTATTTATTTTTTCTTGTTCTGGACAAAATCAGTCGCAAGTCTTGCTACGCACGCTACTCATACCTGTAGGCTGGTTGCCTTGGAGATGATTTTCTTGCTTGGTTGGTTTACTCTGTTAGGGCCCATTTTTTTTTAAGAAGTGTTGTGAAAGTGTAATGACAGTCCCATGTAAAACTGTTCACCTGCCAGCCAAGATCTTGATTAATTGTATAAACCGTAGGTCCAATTACAACACTAGAGGAATGTTCTCCAGTCAACAAGTAAAAACATGAAGTAAAATCGATATTTATGACTTATTAAATCAGCTAAATTGGAGGTGATTTTCTTGTTATCTAGTTTGGTTTCTTATATAGTCAAATAATTTGACAAGGATTGGCAGCAGGATTGGATTAACAACATTTTAAAGGAGAATCAGAATTGATCCCTAAAATTGTATTAAGATCAAAGTGAAACAAATCTGTTAAACAAGTTTTTTTTCAGTTTTGTCCTGCATTCTTAAATCCACTTTTATTAGCAGTTGCAAGGATTGCTGTCAGATGTCCTTTGCTGGTGAATCTGTGGCCATTTGACACTAATAGACCTCTTCTAGCAGTCAAATGCAGGTTGAATGTGTTCAGTAGAGCGTGTTATAGGAGCTCCTAATATGAGACTCCTGTCATGTTAATCCCTGGTCATTACTTTCCGAGTCGGAGTCTGCAGCTGTAGTTTCAGTTAAACCACTGAATATTGGCATTACTGCATTACTTAAATTAAGTTTCAGTTTGGTTTGACACCTCTCTCTCGTGCTGTCTTTCTGATTTCAGTTTTCTTTAGTCAGAGTAGGGTGTTACATAAACTTTGTTTTTAAAATGACTGTAACATTAAATCTCCCAAGTGAAATGATTACTGGAGCAGAGTGTTGTCCAAAACGTGTTTGGCTTGATGTGAAAGCAGTTTAAGTAAGTCAATCAAGACCTGTTCTAACCAAATCTAATATATTCAACACATTTTGTAGAGCTCCACTGGTCTCAGGTTTTAGGGAGAACCAAGGCTCCAAACATTAATCAATACTTAAGTAAAAAATGAAGCCATCATTGAGCTCCCAGTTGCCCACCAACAGTTTTACAATTTGAGTGTTTGACATAGCCTCAAGACTACTCATCCCCTGGTGATTAGTCACTGTTACTGTATCTGCCTGTCCTGCGTGACTTCTCTCTCACTTGTGCTGCACAAGTGAGAGAGAAGTCAAATGTCTATTAAAATGTCTCACTTTAAGACAAATACAGACTTGCAAATTAGCTTGAAGCTCTGCTTTTCCAGAGGGCCGGGGGGGGGGGGGTACAACAGGTTGGCACAGGTTGGCACAGGTTGGCACAGGTTCACTCACCTGCACTCCTCTTAAGTGATCCCACTGCAGTGATGCTTGTGTTGGGAGCTACCTTTTGTAAAACTATGTTTTTGTTTTTTTTCCCGTTCGACTATTAATGGGCAACGCTAACCACTGTAGTGACCTAACTTCATGCAAGCTGCGTTCCTGCCTCGTGTATCATGTTATCAGATGTTTATGCAGGCCTGAGGCGAAATCCACTCACTTTGCTCTTCAGACCCTGGAATTTGTAATCATGTATATCAGACACAAACGGCATTAACACCTCAAAGGGTGTTATATTTGACACCTTAGCAGCCCTCCTGCTCTCATTAGTCATGCCCATACCAGAGCTGCCTGGGGCCGAGGTGTGGAATGTGAAGAACGCCTGGCTCTCTGGTCGAACTGCCGCCCTCCTCTGCCCGGCCCGGGCTGATCAGGGGGTCAAGCCCCAGAGCTTAGCTCAGGTCTTATGGGGGTTTTGTGGTTCATTGCTACAAGTCAACCATAGAAGCTCTAATTTATTTACATAGTATAGAATTATTTTGCTTTTGCTAGTCATTGAAAAGGGTTGATGGAAAATAGTGGAAAACTGAGACTAATAAGAGTCTTTATAGCGTGTCCGAACTGGAGTTAACATGTGGGATGTCTCTCTTGGTGTTGAGCTCTAAACACTCACTGCTCCCAGAGGTGGTCTTAATCTTTCTGGGCTCTCTCACCCAGGCATCTGCAAGCTGGGACAGACACAAAACATGAATGTTTGCTCATCAGAAATATTCTGTTTACATAATTGCGTGTATGAACAAGAAAAGTCTTCAATGCTTCATCAACAATGAAGTCAGCTTCTTAACACATTGATTGCTGAGGTTCAGATAAATGAGTTTACTACATTTGTAGTAAACAGTTAGTCGCCTCGCTTTTTATCTATATCTCTTGCAATTATACGACACAGTTATAGATGTCAGTTTAAAGCATGGTTTGCTGAGGACAACATCCACCCATCTGGGTCATAAGCCATCGTAGTGACAGACTAGGGACTACTATAGTAGTACTGCGCCAATTGATGTTGAAACAGTTAAATGACAGAACTGGTTTGACAGTGTTGTTGATAATGATTAGATAAGAGTGATGCGTGTGTTTTGTGGGCGAGCGAGTTTTTAACTTGGCTGAAAATGACTGACTGATAATACTTTGGATATGTTGATGTTGTGAAGATTGTGTGAGGTACTGTACTGTAAAAATAGTGGCATTATTGAAAAAAATTAAGTTAAATGGAAAATGGCTTTAGATCGTCGGCTCGTCTCATCTCCGTGATCAGTTTGCTCTTTGTCAGACTTGTTCCTGTTGCTACACCTGGTCATCAGTCTTCCTGTTTTACATCCTGTCCCCACTGTCTTCAGGAAATCATGTGCAGGAAAACTCTGAAGTCCTCTGTAATGTACTGTCTACTGTCTATATCTGTACTGTATGAGATAAAATTAACATGCACGGATATCTATGTGTCCAATATTTCGCGTTTTGTGATCCACTAAATAAAACTTGGGATTTAAAGTAGACGCTGCTGCAGAGACGTGGTCACCAGTCTCATATTTAATGACAATGTTATCTTATACCAGACGGTGGTTCATAGATCCCAACTGACAGCAGTGTCAAAGTCTGCTTTCTTTACGCTCAGCTTCAGGGTATTTTTCAGGGTGTGTTCAGCAGTCACGGTAAGGTTTAGACAAGATCTTGTGATTTTCACACACACACACACACAGAGTTCATTCTCACATACACTGGACTTTGATCACTAAACTTGGAGTTGGAGTATGTGTCACAGTCCAACTCTGTATCAGTCAGGTGACTGCGTGGTTACAGGTCCTATATTTTCATATAGCACAGAGTCACTCTTTTATTTGTATGGGTGTCCAGCCATTGTAGGACTGTAGTAACCCAGTGAACCAATGCCTCTGTCCAATCTCACAGAGATATGATTTGTGTTATTCAGAGATATCAGCCACACCCCTGTGGAAGTGCACTGTAATAGCAGCCAACTTTAAGTGCCCACTGCTAGGCTGACAAGAGCAGACATACCTGGCCAACTTGACACTCATAACCTGGACTGAGCTGTCCCTCTAAGGCCCCGGCCACCATCCTCTACTAGCCTTTGGGTTTTTGTTTCTCACCCTGTTTGTTGCCAAAATTCAAAAATATTTGAGTCACCCTGTCAGAAATGTGTGTCCCACAACCACACGTCAGGTTAGTTTAATCCAAACTTTCTCCAGTTAAACAGTTGATGTTAACATGATCTGTTTGCTACAAAAGCCATTTTCTGCTTTCAAATTCAGTACAGAGTCCTTGTGTGCTGCAGACAGTGAATGGCACTAAGAGGCTAACGGGCCATTATTTATACCGATCTCTGTATTTCTCTCTCTGACAGGTCTGTGCCTTTGAAAGCTTTAAGCCACTTGTAATCACTTGGCTACAAAAGCCATAATGTACAGTTTGGGATAATCCTGGTCTCTTTAAACTTTTAGACTGTCATTTTATTCATACCAGTAGCCCTTCCTTTCGTAGCCAGGACTCGCTGACTTCAGTAACATGCAGTTTTTGTGCTAGTTCACGCCACTGCTGCTTTACAACTGGGATGTAATTTAGCTTTTTGTTAAACAGGTTTTGAATATAATGCTGCGAGTGAATGCTGGTGTACTCATTGGTGTCCACACTGGATGGAGGCCAAGTGGGAGAAGACACGACTCAGAAGTTTGTTTTTTCTTGGTTACAAAAAAAAAAAGATAAATAGCTTCCAGCAGCCACTAAAGAAACTGAAACAATTGCATAACATGCAGCTGCAAGTAAAGGTGTACCGGGGGTAAAACTCATCTGCATTCTCAGCTGATGTCCAGTGCAGGCCTTCTTCTCAGTCAAAAAGATGTCATTTTGCTTATGGAAACTCGAACTGTGTTTGCAGTAAACTGTCACTGTAAATTCTATGAGCACGCCGTTTGTACATTTTGTACTTCATACACGGTACGAGAGGTACTCTATTATTTGCTTTATCATTAGTAATGGCTTCGAGTTGCGGTTGCTTAAGGTTTAAGTCCAGTTTTGGTTGTGCAGTTGTTAGATTTAGTAGCTCTCTCAAGCCATTATTGTTTCTATTCCATTATAATGGCAGAATAGCTGTGAGCAGTGAGTGATTCTTCTTTTTGTATTAGGGATGCCATCATGCTTAAAATAGGGCTGCTGCAGCAGGACTCTTTTCTCAGCAAGTGACATCATCTCTCCGGCCCTGTGGTGGTACTTGCAGTCAGCAGCAGGCTAGGGTGTGCCTCAGGCAGCCATCCACTACAGCATGGGTTTTGCTGGGGTCACCTCACCATGTAGAGAGAGCACCTGGCTCTCCTGGCTCAGTGCTCAGAGGTCAAGTCCACCTTCAGGCTGATTTCAGGAGGATAGAGGATGATGAACAGTATAAATGAAGGTGCTTGTGTATGTGTGTTTGTGTGCATTAGAAATTCATCCAGTCCATTAGTTGTCTAAGTAGGTTATGTAAAGGGACAGTTTAGTGTTGGATTCAGAGTTGCCATTTTAAAGTAAGGACATGCTTTGGAAAAACGAAGTATCTGTTGGCATGCGTCTACTGTATAATGACATCACCACTTATAACTTTCTTTAATTACGATGGGTGGTCCAACAGAGGCTAAATCTAATCTCAGTTTGCCTCTGTGTAGCACCAATAAAAGTGTAGCTTCTTATTTGGCTGGTGATTCTCTGGCCTTAAGCAGTCGAGTTTGTTCGTCTCTGTGCCCATAATTTATTAATCAGACATGTAAGGAGCCTCAAAATGTGGATTTTAATGTTCAAAATGTGTGCTCGTCTACAGTGCTTGGCTGGAGTTTTTGTGGGACTGGGATTTCCACTCACATCTGAAGAAAATTTCTAACCCCACACAGTTCATAAAGTGCTCTCACCCAACTGGGGTGAAATGTGGGTAAAAATGGTTTGTTGTGAAATCAAATCCTAAACGGCTCATTTTCCGTATAACATGATCTGTCTTCAAACATTTTGAGCTATGATTGTGCAGGAGGTTTGTTCTGGTTTCTTTAAATACACTTTGTTTATTAGTTTATTCTTATTAAATGACTTTGCAAGGCTCAAATTGAAAATTAAATTAAATAGAATTCAATTGAAGAGGTCAGCAACATTTTTTTTTTTTTTTTTCAATGTATTTTAGACATGCATTAAATTCTGCCTGGTTGCCCTCAGCTCTCATTCTCTGTACATGTAGTTTCATGAATGAATCTGTTAAAATGTCGTGCGTGTGTGATCTTAATTTTGCAGGTGAGATTCAGGATTACACTGTAATTGTTCTGTTCAGCATGGACAATGCTCTCTAAGCAGGACCAGACTAAGACTAATCTCATTACTCTGTTGTTTATCTTTGTCTTAACAGACGGGACGCATTGACAAATCCTACCCCACCGTGTGTGGTCACACAGGTCCGGTGTTAGACATTGACTGGTGCCCCCACAATGATCAGGTCATCGCCAGTGGCTCTGAGGACTGCACAGTGATGGTAAGGTTTGCCTCCCCTTTACACCTGAACTCAGACCTTTTTGATTGCTCACATTCTTGAGATGATAGGTGACAAGAGAATACATGCTTTTATTGCGAAAGCCCGAGCTGTTCTAACACAGGGGTGGCTGCAGATCTTACCCTCTGGATTAGATTAGGCTCAAATATGTGTTGTAGGAATAAGAGCTGGGGAATGATGTAGCTGTTTATTGAGCTGAGGTCACTGACTTTTTTTTTTTTTTTTTTGAGACTGTAGTTGTACTTTTCTCCATATGTCCTTATTTGGGCTGTGAAACGCTAGCAGTTAACGCCTGTTTGTGTTTGCTACTACCATTTCCTCACCTGAAAGTCCTGACTTCCTGTTAAACCCACTCTGAATCACTGCCATATTTATTTCATGTTTACAGAAGTATGAGCCATGAAAAGAGGAACCATTGATGGTTCCTCTCTTCATGGTATTTGACTTTGAATATCAAATTTAAGAGTTCACTGCCTAAACAGGCTCTCTGTGATGTTTTGTTAAGATTAGATGGGAGTGGGCGGTATATCTGGTGTGCTTACAGCAGACTGTACGACGAGTGCTGCTGTTAATGTTGGCAGTGCCACTGATTGCCTGTTTAAAAAATGTGAGCATAGGGTATCCTGAAACAAGCCAATATTAGCATGCTAAGAAAGGAGACAAATGCTACAGAAGTAGCTCTAAACAATGGGGGGGGAAATGGGATGCCTCAGCCATAATTTGGCCTTTGGTGAATAGAATATGCAGTTGTTGCCAGAGACGGTATATAACGGCAACCTTTTTATCACCAAACATGTCCATAAGTACAAAGGCTTTTCCCCAGAATGCCTTTTGACACAAGTAACTTTACTACATAAAAGTAGTTTGAAGGTGATGGCAAAACACTACATAATAACCCGCAAACATTTAATCCAAAACAAAATCCTGTTGTACAGCAGCTGAGAAGGTGGAGCACATCTGACTGTACATCCCAGCTGTCAATAAATCATATGACTTTGTTGGCAACTGAATTGTTGGTCACTACTGCCCCCCTCAGGCACCTTTTGGTAGCTACCATTTGTTGGCGTCCTCTGTGCAGTGGTACATCTGGTAGTTTGGGGTTGATGGATTCACAATGAAGTCATTCATCATTTTGTCAAATGCAAAATGCTAAATCCTGTCCTGTTCATGTCCTCCACAGGTGTGGCAGATTCCTGAGAATGGCCTCGTCACTTCCATGTCTGATCCAGTGGTGGTGCTGGAGGGCCACTCCAAGCGTGTTGGCATCATCACATGGCACCCAACAGCACGCAACATCCTTCTTAGCGCAGGTAAGACTTCCCTGTCTGTAAAGCTTCAAATCAACGCTTCAGTTATTCTCAGGGTTAGCCTTCGAAAGTTGCTGAAATTTAATTTGAACACAGTTCTTCAAGCTATAACATCTCATCTTGATGGCAGCTTAGACAAAATATTGCGTGTGACTTAATTGTGCTTCTATCCTGCTCACCATTACTTCACACTGTTGTCAGGTTGTGACAACCAGGTCATCATCTGGAACGTGGGCACAGGAGAGGCTATGATCACCTTGGACGACATGCACCCTGATGTCATTTACAGTGTGTGCTGGAACCGCAACGGTAGCCTCATCTGCACCTCCTGCAAGGACAAGTCCATCCGCATCATCGACCCCCGCAAGGAGGCCATTGTTGCTGTAAGCAGTCTTCAAAGATTTCTTTGTTGTGACATTTTATTGTATCTGCAGTAGCTGTAGGTGCACTGAAATGTGGTTGGTGTAGGGACACCGGAGCAGGAACCCTTTCTAAATGAAGAGCCTACGCTGTTGAACAATAGTCATATATAAAGACATCAACATAGGAATTACAATTAAGTACAAGTTGACCAGTGTCGTAGGATTAGCAGTAAGAAACATAAGTAAAGTGAACAGACTGAACTGGCAGACAAGTGCTAACTAGTGTAAACTATACTTCACAGGAGAGGGAGAAGGCACATGAGGGCACTCGACCCATGAGGGCCATTTTCCTTTCTGATGGCAACGTTCTCACCACAGGGTTCAGTCGCATGAGTGAGAGACAGCTAGCGCTCTGGAACACGGTAAGTTCATCAGTTTAGTGATTGTGGGTTTTACATTGCGCACGACTGCAAAATTCAATTTATGTAAGCTGTGAAGGTCTTGAACTTGCAATGCTTGTTTTCTACCTCATTCTTTAGATTATTCTGAGAGAAATGAAACAATACATGCATGTTAAATACAAAAGCCACATTCATAACTTTTGAATACAATGATGTAGCAACAGAAAAAAGCAGCTGTTAGCCAAAGTGGTTGTGTTCTTTTAGTAGCTGTGAGTAATGTAGCAGTTTCTCCAATATACTCCAAATAATAACTCCAATACTTGGATTTATCATTGTTTTTTTGTTTTTTTTCTTCAGCAAAACCTGGAGGAGCCCATGACTGTTAATGAGATGGACACCAGCAACGGCGTGCTCTTACCCTTCTATGACCCAGACACTAACGTTGTCTACCTCTGTGGGAAGGTATTATTCTAACAGTGCAAAATTGGAAGCCTAAATTTGATTTACATATAGCTGAAAATGGAAATAAAACGGATCTTTTTTTTTTTTTATTGACAGGGCGACAGCAGCATCCGTTTCTTTGAAATCACAGATGAGGCTCCATATGTTCACTACCTCAACACCTTCACCACCAAGGAGCCCCAGAGGGGCATGGGCTACATGCCCAAGAGGGGCCTTGACGTCAACAAGTGTGAAATTGCGAGGTAAGCTAAGCTAAGATGGATGACTAGTCGTCATCTCCAACACCAGAATTCACTTTGACTTTTGATGTTGGTCAAAGTGGTCTAATCTGGAGTTCATAGCTTCGCCACTAGGAGGCAGAGCGTAACCATGACATAACTTCTAATCTCTAAACAATTCTGAAAGCCTGTCTGTTGCCTTTGTTGTTTGATAATTCATTGAAGTGTTTGTAATTGGTTTGAATTTGTACGTTTCCAGGTTCTATAAACTGCACGAAAGGAAGTGTGAGCCTGTTGTGATGACTGTACCTAGAAAGGTGAGTCCTCATCCCAAGTGACCACTTAGCACAGTTACCAGACCTTTAATCTGCTTGTTGAAGCCAAGTGAGGCCTTGTCTTACAAATATCCAGGTTGGAGAGTTTTCCTCACAGCTTGTCACTCTGTCCCTCCCCTTCAGTCGGACCTGTTCCAGGACGACTTGTACCCAGACACAGCTGGACCTGACCCTGTCCTGGAGGCTGAGGAGTGGTTTGAAGGGAAGAATGGAGACCCCATCCTCATCTCCCTCAAGAACGGCTACGTCCCGCTCAAGAATCGCGAATTCAAGGTTGTCAAAAAGTGCAATTTGGACAACATGGTGACCAAGACCTCTGAGAACTCAAGCCCTGCCAACAAGTCTGCCTCCCCAACTCCATCGATTGTGAGTATTTGTCCTTTCTGATAAATGTAGTGCAGAATACATTAAACAGTCGTAGGAGAGATGGGCAGCTCTGACATGCATCTCACTGTCTTTAAAGATTCATGGTGGACTGCAACTAAAAATAGTTCTCATCATCATTATAATCTGCCAACTATTGTGACGTCTTGGACTATTGGTCGGACAAAACAAGGATATTCAGTTTATTGTCATAGGGGGCAAAGCAAAGCAGCAAATCCCTACAACTAAGAAGCTAGAATGAGGGAAAGTTTGGCTATTTTGTTTTATTTTTGTTGATTGATGAACTGTTTCAGCTCTACACTGCTAGAAGATATTGGCAAGTCTATGAGGACATGTCAGCTTTTTACGCTGTTTTATTTACACTGTGTTCATTTAGAAAAATAATAGTCTAAGAACAAGTCGTCTGCCACGATCCACCACCAAATAAATCCCTCACATGAGGAGGATAATGAAACCGTTAATACTAATATAATTCCTAGTCTTACCACTTAGATAAAACTGTGAGTCAGTAGATATCATCGTCTGTTATCCTGAGTCAAGTTAAAGCCCCTCGTCAGTGCCTTCATGTCTTTTGCTGGGCTTCACAGTGTTAAGCAGACAAATTGTATGTGTTCAAAGCAGGGCAGATTGCTGGTTGTCTTCTTCATGAGGTGGTTTGTAGATGTTGTTCAGCCCACTCTCTGACCCACAAACTGAGGGGTCTGCTGCCGCTCTGGGCGCCTGCTCCCGGGCGTCCTGCCGCACCTCACCCACAACACAGCCACCCGCCCGGGACCCAGCCCATGTGTGTCTCTCTGGAGTCCTGCTCTGTAATCACAGCCCACTGGGCTCCAGCGCTGGCGAAACATGTTAACCCCCAGAGTACCAGACCCTACCGCCTGGCATATACAGTATAATCCAAGACTATAGGTAGCGGTGTTGGGACAGGAAATGTCTTGGACACTGGTTCAGATGTGACTGTGCTGCTGTGTTTGTTTCATTGTCATGGTCTTTTTCTGTCTCCCACAGAAATCTGAAGCCAAGCTGGAGGAGATCTTGAAAGAAGTCAAATCCCTCAAGGACCTGGTCAGCAGTCAGGAGAAGCGAATCATCACACTTGAAGAGCAAATGTCCAAAATTGCCATTTAGGGACCCTTTACCCAACCCGCTACAATTCAGGACGTTCCATTGGCTGGGGGGTGGGCGGGACCAGTCACTGCCTATCTCAATGACAGTGTTTCGTCTGAGGCCTGCCTAGCAACGATCCCTAGCAACATTCCAGATGAACTTTTTCTTAGCCAGCCCCCGACCCTCACTTTAACACAGGTGGAATAAGGACGTGTGGCAAATTTAGCAGAAAATACTCTCACTTTTTGGTGACAAAATTATGTGGCAGTCATTTTTTTTTTAATTTTGTCTACTTGCATAAAAAGAGGTCTTCTATATTCTTTTGCATTTTAAAAATATGACCAAGAAAACTCAAGTGTCAATAGTCCCCATTTACCACTGCAAACCCCGATATTTGAAGTATCAGTGTTTAATCTTACCATAGCCCTAAATTAATAATGTTGCCAAATTAGACATTTTGTTTACACCCCCTTAACAGTATTTCTTTCTCTCTTTGTGGGAGGATTCAAAATGCAAACAGGAAAGCTCAGTGCAGTAGACTGGTTATATAAGGAGGATAATCTCATCAATAATTTACAATGAAATTAAACTAATTTAAATAAATTGCATAGTCATGCAAGGAAGACTGAAATCTCTGTAATTAGGAGGAAACAATTCTGATTGAAGACACATTTAGCTGCCACAGTCTTCACCAAATACACCAAGACATTACAGAAATGACAAAGCTGCACAAACTAACTCCTGCTCTCTGTCGTTTCTTCTCGTTCCTGCTGCTTCCTGTCATTCTGACTGTGATCAACAGTCCATGTAAACATGCATTCCTGTCTCTCTTGCTTCATTAACATTCACTATGTGCTTTTTGAAGAAAACGACACATTCCACAGATCTCATTGGCAGTTTCGTGATGTGGGGAAAAAACGACTTCTGTAAAGTTCCTCTTTCTGTAAACACTCTACTGTAGTGACTCATTTACACTGGTTGGTTGTCATTGTGACATTTCTGTGCTGCTCATGAAAAACTTGTGGATTTTCAACCTCAGCTCTTTTGTTTTTGTGAGAGGTTCAGCCACCAACCTCTGTGTTGGGTATCCACGGGTTTGGTTTTGCCCAACACACAAGTGCAGTCAAGTATTGTGGGATTATTTTTTGTCTCCCGTCCTTTGCGTTGTATGCCATCTCAGACCTGTACAAACAAAATGGGAATATATATGAAATGACACCAAGTAATCACACGTTGACTTGACTGCTCAAAACCAACTGGTGATAAAACTGGAGATTGCTACAGAAACTGTTCATGATCGACTTTAAAGGCCCAGATTGTGTGTGTGAATATGTGCCTCATGTCTTTGGTCTTTTGGGTACCCGTCACTATGAATATTCCTGCTTTGTTTCTTATTTTTGGAGGGGAGGGGGGTGTTGCGAAATGGACTCACAGTAGAGTGTCTAAGACTGGCCTCTAACTTTGATGAATTGAATAGCCGGGTTATTGCTTCACTGTTAATTTCAGCCTGTTTCTTGTTCCAGCTGTGCTTATATCCCTCTTAGCACTTCCACTTCTTGGTTTTTTTTAAAGGTTATTTCTCAGATGCCCCTATCCAGTGTAGTTATTACGAAATCAAGGAACCATTGAACTGTCC
Source organism: Pempheris klunzingeri (assembly GCF_042242105.1). Lineage (NCBI taxonomy): Eukaryota > Metazoa > Chordata > Actinopteri > Acropomatiformes > Pempheridae > Pempheris > Pempheris klunzingeri. The sequence continues at coordinate 4,570,528 of NC_092018.1, forward strand.
GGTCTGAGCTGCATCGATCAGACCGCTATGATTTAAAAAGAAAAAAAGAAAAAAAAACTCTTCCTGATGTTTTAGATGTGCTTCCCAGTGGGAGGCTGAGACGGGTAATGGTTCAGTCTGTTGTTTGCCTTTAATATTTGTTACCACTGTAAAGACCTGAAAGTGCCATAGAGGTGACCACAGAAGTGTTTGCAGGGGACTATTGTGAGAGTAGATGTGTGTAGTAAGTGGAAGAGTTGATTGGTGCCCGGATTTAAAACCACTTTGAGGTGCTATCCTTAGTGCAAACGCTATGTTCAAAGGACCCTGTTCCGAAAGTACTGTATGTCAGCCTGCTGGGCGACATCGAAAAGTCCTGCCAGTTCATCCCACGATACACCAGGCAGCATTACTGCACCTAAAAAGCATTGTGCCCCTGGCATTTTGACACTTTCCACCTCGGTACGGGTATTCAAAACATCTTGAGAAATGATGTCAAACCGAGGCGCTGTCGGCTGAACGCACAGCCTTAAAAGTCACCGCGGCTTCAATATGCAGTTTGAGCAGCGAGTCGTAGAATATTAGTTGCAAGAAATCTATAGAGTGCTACAGAAATGTGGGTCTGATGCAAATTGTACTGCCCCATCTTGTATATCAGACGGCCACTCTATGGATTCTTTATAGCACTGTTGGCACGAGAGCTAAGTTTTGAGGAGTAGTAGTGAATAGCGATCCAAAGGGACTCTGTAGGTTGGAGAAATGTGCAGTTGAAAGATAGATATGTTTGTAATTAAGGTCTAGAGAAATGAGTGAAAGCTGTGTAAATAACATGACCGTATTTTTCTTTTCTTTTTTTTTTTTTCTTTTAATTATTTCATTTTGGTTTTGTGGTTGTGCTGAAGAGGGTCTTCGTATGGGAGGTGGGTTTTAAATGTTTCCCCTAGTCTGTGTTCCCTGCACCTTGCCATAATGCATCATGAGAAAAGCAGAGCCTCTGTTGCGTTGGAGGTCTTATGAATATCGAGAAAGAAAATCTGATGTAAACGAACCGAGATGAAACCTCGTGTGGAGGTCTGCTCAGCATTTTTGTTCATTATTCTTGCTTCAAGTATCAAACATTGATTATAAGGAAAAATAATAAAGAATTTTTAAAATGGACTCATTGTACAGTTTTGAATTGGAAATGTAATGATTTGCTTGTGTCTTCTTTTAACATTTGTCTAATATTTGTCTACTGGCTGCAGGGAAACGACTACACACATAATGAAAGGAGTGAACAGTTGCCTGAATTTGAAGCTTTTTGTGGTCTGCAGTACAAAGACAAGATCCCTAGTAGACAGTACCAGTCAAAGGCTTGTACACACCTTCTCATTCAATGATTTAAAAAAATATATCTATTTTGATTATATTATAGTATCAAAGACAAACTATGCAGGAACACATGGAATTATGTAGTAAATGAAAATCAGAATATATTTTAGATTCCTCAAAGTAACCTTTTGATTTGATGACAGCTTTGCACACTTGGTATTCTCTCAATTAGCTTCATGAGGTCGTCACCTGAAATGTTTTTCAATTAACAAAATGCTCCTTGTCAAGAGTTAATTTATGGAAGTTCTTGCCCAGTTAATGTTTGAGACCATCAGATGTGTTGTGCCAAGGTGAACAGTCCTATTCGACTGCTGATCTAATCCATATTCCGGCAAGACCCTCTCAACTAAGTAAAGAGAAACGACAGTCCGTCAATTATTCAAGACATGAAGGTCAGGCTTTGCTGGTGATACCGCTGGTGGTGATTTATTCAAAATTCAAGGCACACCTGACCAGCATGGCTACCACAGCATTCTGCAGTGACAATGAGCCCAAACACCTGCTGCGGTGGTATTTACAACAACGTGTGACACAAAGTAATTAATCGCAATAGAATCCGTGTCTCTAGTTTTCTTTACTGCATCCAAAACCTGGAAGAACTGCTACCTTGTTCACACTTACGGTAAACCCTCAAACTGACCAGATATAATACCAACATCTCAGACCGGCTGTCAAAATAACTGAATGAAATAAGAAAGGAGGCATGAGCAGCCTTAAATAGACACCCTGTATCCAGAGATAAGTGCCTCCATGACCAAGACCATGAAGTTTATATGTTCACCCTGTACATGTGTTTTGCAATGAAAGGGGTGCTTTCTCTCTGCGCCAATCTTGTATGCCCTGTAGAGACAGGCTGTAATCAACTGGGACTTAATTAGAGAGGACTCGGTGGGAGGCAGAGGAGTCTTGGGACTCGCCCCGCCAAGTACAGAAATACCCATTTCCCTACAACATGGGACGGATGGACCAACTGCAATGTCTTTGCACTGAGATTTAAAAAGCACAATGCTCAGTTTATGCTATGAATGATTCATCACACATTGTGGCAAATCACTCTTTCAAGCAAAATAAACCCCCTGTTTTAAGACACTTCAGCATTGCTCCATGTCTGAGAAAAAGTCACTTGGTGCAGAATCACGTCTACATGACTGTGTCCCTCTATCCAGAAAAATGTTTACGTTAAAGAAATAAAAAAAAAAGTTCAATCCCAAACCCCAGAAGTGCAGGAGGATGAAGAAGACGGGGAGGCTGGGAAGAGGGAGGAGAAGCTGAAAATAGAGGGATGGATCATCATTTTGCAGGGAGCAGACTTTTTAGAGCTCAGTAAAAAACGCAGCAGGGAGGGCGGATGCTTGGAAACCCTTTTTCACTTTCCTCTCATTGCTTTGTCTCCCCTTTATTTCCCTCTCTGTCTCCAGCTCTGCCGTGTGCTGCTCAGAAGATAAACCCAGGATAACACATTCTGTAAGTATGTATTTAGATGTGTTGTGTATTAAAAGTAGGTGCTATTAACAAAGAAAAAGAAAAAAAGTACAGTCATTGATTTTAATGATTTTTGGACAGTCTGTGAGTCCAAACTGACAACATGCTGAGTAAAGTTTCAAATGTTAAAAGTTATTTAGTAAAACTGTGGGATGTAACCAAGTACATTTACTCAAGTACTTAAGTGTAATTTTAAGATACTTGACTTGAGTATTTCCATTTGATGGTATTTTGTATTTTGTTACATTTATTTGATAGCAACTGCTTCTTCACAGATTCAAATCCTTCACACAATAAAGTATGGTGCATTGTTACATATTAAACCACACAGCGGTTAACAGGTAGTTAAGATGTTCAACTCAAATCAACACCACAACCATTTAATTTAGCATAGCAAGTACTTTTGATACATTTTTTTGTATTTTCACTTAATTCATAATGCAGGGCTTTTTCTTGTCATGGAATGTTTTTACATTGTTATATTGCTTCTTTTATTGCTTCTTTCACCCTTGCTAACATCCAAGTTTTTCATCAGTTCTATCCTGTGTGATCTCCACTCTTTCTTAACTCTCAATGCAAAGACCTGAGGGACACCAACTGTAGACCAGTTTTATGAAAGAATATGCCTGTGGTCACATCTTTACAACATTTTGTTGTCAACTTGGGCAACCTGCTTACCTTCATCTTAAAGGTGGTTGAGAGTGCAGCTTCTCTAAAACTGCCACGTGTGTCACACTGAGTGTTGGGTAAATGTGTAATAAATGATGGCCAAGACATCAAGGACACTTCTATTTGATGAAAAGATGCTGCCATGAAAATGCGATGGATTTGAATATTTTACACGTTGCAAGCTTTACCGTACAAGATCATGTCTGAAACAGCCGTACAGTGTGTAAATGTAAACTCAAGGAGTTTGAGACATTAAACACTGGAATGTCATGAAATGAATTGCACATCTGGTGTCTGATGGCCTTTGGTTGAAGATAATGTGGATCCTACGGTGAAATACCAGTAATTATAGGTGTAATTATGAGGATTCAGGGGGCAGTGCTGACCCACAGGCTTTACATTCAAGGATGAAGACCCAGCCTACCATCTGGTCCAGCAGAGTACACACTGTATGTTCGACCACACAGGGAGGGGGGTTTCGCGCTGTACGGTGTGAATCAGAGCAGCAGCAGGTTCTCTGTAGCATGATGCTGATTAGAAGCTCGTCTTTACGGTTTAGCCCTTTGTAATTACACACCATGTCAGACTTAAGCAGGTTATGAACGGTAGCAGTCTGAGCTCCACTGTGGGCAGTTTTCATTGTTAAAGCTTGGCCTCACATTGAGAAGGATGGAGAGAGAATAGTGGAGGAAAAGTCATGTTGGACCGAGAAGTTTGTTCAGTCAGTTGTACTGTCAGTAAATGCATGTTTGCCTGGAAGCAGAAATATCTTCATCAGGTCTGTGCTGCTGTGGCCTGGTGCACAGCAGCTGCTGCCCAGTGTAAATATAGAGGCCACAGCCACAGGTCTCCCACGCCTCTGTGCTCCCTCTGGAATATAGCTTCCTCCTGGCTTTGGTGTGGTGGATGGGTGGCCTCCTTCTACTTTACAAATTATAAGGCCTTCAGCACCAAACTCGCTGTCTCCACCCCAAATAAGTAATGGCTACTCTGCTGCCTGCTAAAATAGATCTGTTGCAGGATGGGGAACGGCAGAAAACCTGAGTCAAGATGGATACTTACATTTCAGATGGAAACAGCCCTGAAAAACACTGTTTCATTTTCTCTGCATGTGCCTGTTGCATGTCAGACTGCTTGACATCAGTTAGTAGAAACATCCAAGGGGTCTCTGCTCTCTCAACCATGAACTCACATGCATTATGTGACACACTTTAAAGAAGTAGTTTGACACTGTGGGAAATGTGCGGAGGAAGTGAGTATCTTAGCGTAGTGGAAACGCACTTTTCTGTTCCTGTGCAGATGAAACAAACTGGCTGTGATGTGTTAATTAGTGAACTTTCGATGTGCTGGATGTGTTTCCAGACTCTTGTAAGCTAAGCTGCCCCCCCGGCTCCAGTCTAATAGTTGATACACAAACATAATATTGATCTTCCAGTCTAATTCCAAAAATGTGAAACTATTACTTTAAGGGGTCTCAGGCTTTTTTTGTTAGAGGATCCCTGTAATATTAGATTTGGAAATATTTCCACTTTTGATCCTGAGCTGATTCTCTGTTGTTGCTGCAGGAGGATGAAGTCCTGCTTGGTTTGCCTGGCCGCCTGTGTGACCCTGCTCTCACTGTGGAGTAGTGTGTGTCACGCCACTCCTCTGTTCTACAACGTCTCCATGGACGGCAGTGGGGATGAAGCCGAGCTGGAACTCCTTTTTCCGACCTCCTTCTCCACCCGAGCACCTGTTGATATCAGCGCTGCGACTGGACCTCCCACCCTCACCAACACCATCACCACCACCATGATCCGCCTGAAGGACTTTGTCCTGACCCGAGTAGTGGATTTCCTGCAGGAGAATTTGCTCATCATCATCGTCGTGACCTCTCTTCTCATCGTCATGGTCTTCATCATCTGCTGTGCCTCTGCCATGAGTCATAAGCGCAAACTGGAGGCCTACAAACCCCCTCCCAACCCACCCAGGAAATATATGGCCGATAAAACGGGTGCACACAAGAATTCAAGCGAGTTCCAGGAGAGGCCGTACGCTGTGGACCACGTCAAGAGGGTCCAGACTCAGAGTATGGCCTCCCCCAAGAACCTGCGCACACCCTCCAAGGCTCTGGTGGGAGAGAGGGGGAGAGACGTCAGGTCGTCGCCTCGCCAGGAGGTCAGGAGGGTCAGAGCGGCAGAGGAGGTGGAAAAGCGGAGAGAGGAGCCCAAGCACAAAGAGCAGCCCAAGCACAGGGAGGAGGTGCAGCAGAGCTCCTCCCCCAGCACCAGCTCCAGTCCGCCAACCTGCACCTGCCACCTGAAAAAGGCCCATCACTAGGCCATGTTCAAGGCTGATATTGGTTGAGAGGTGAAACGTTGCAACTATGACATAAAAAAAGAGATCAGACAGGTTGGTCATACCAAAGAGATATGAAAAAAAAATACATATGAATGCATTGTGATTCGAATACTTTTTTACAACTGCCAGCAAGAAATGCATTTCTGAAGCTTGTGCCCTTATATGACAAAACACCCATCGTTCAGTCTGAACGGTTATGAAAATATGAACCATCACCTTGTTTATTGTCTAAAATAAAAATAAATAACACAAAGAGTAGAAATTATGTGACAAGAATTCAAAATACTCAATTATGTTGCTGCATCTCAATGTTATTCATTAACAGTTATAAAAAATTTATTGATTTATTTTATTGTTGCATCCTCGGTAACCACCGAGTCTCAATCATCAGTCACTGCTGCCAAAGTAGCATCACTAGGAAAGGTGGCATGTAGGTTTTATAGGAGAATGACAAAAAGTTACCCTGTAATTCTTTCCAAATCAGAAATAAAAAGTATTCATGTGTTTTTCATATAGAGATGTTTTACTCCATATGCCTGCTAAGACAGAGGAATGAGTCCTGCTGTCCTCCACGGTATCATTTTAGCAGCTCACAGGTTTCGCTGAACCAGTCTGCTGCCATTTAGGGCAAAATCTTTGCTGCTGTAAATTAAGCTGAACGAGATGCCAGTAAACTTGATTTGTTGGATAAGTAGCAAAAACATTCTCTTTATATTTACATTCATATTTACTAATGTTGTTTTATGTCATATCATAATTGTATTTTACTTAAAGAACCCTACTTCACATAGCTTTACACCAAAATTTGCAACAGTGTTCTTTGTGGTGAGCTAAAGTTCAAACTTACATACATCTACAATCTATCTGTCCTCATATTTATTTGGTTGATAATTTCAATTGTTTATTTTTTTGGTATAAAAACTTTGCGAATCAGGGTTTGAGTTTTTTTTAAATAAGTAATACATATATAAGATAACTTATGGTTTTTGTTTTTAATGTCATCATTTGTAATGAGGCAAAGACTTGAGTACAGGGATAGATAGTATGTAATATGTTTAAAGTTGAAGGTACTTCACAATAACAGGCTGAGAAGTTTACATTTGCCGTGTTCATCTGATTTTATTTGATTAAACATTTAAATTACACACTCTCGGACTCACTGTACTCAAGTTATTGACTCAGCATCTGAACCAAGTGTGTGATTTGTACGATTTACCAAAACTTTGTTTAAAAAACTCTTTTCCCGGTGAACCTCAGATTGTTGTCCTCAGATGTTTCCAGACAGATGCTTCCTCTGTAAGTGACAGTTTTATTGTTTACAAAATGACGATGTTGTTTTGCTTCTGTTGAATAAAATTGTTGATAGTGATGTTTCTGTCCTTTTTGAAACGATGTTCCACGGTGAAGGACAAGCACGGCCCTGAGGAAAGCTAAGATTAGAAAGGCGAGGACAGTTTGAAATAATAGACGACGCATTATGTTCAACTCGGGAATCTGTAATTTTGAATTGCGTCCACTCAAGAATCATGGGTAACTATTTTTAAAGTAATTACCCAAATGTCAGATTGGTGATATCTGCTTTTTGGAGACACACAGCTACATCTCAAGGCTGTTGTACTGTGCTATGTACTATGTGTGTGCACACATATAAGACCCACTCCTCCACCTTTTTAGAACTGGCCTTGGTGAGGCAGCTGGCACCTTCACCCCCAAACACAGGACTGCAGAAGGTATTAGAGCCTGGAGATGTGGAGAGCTCCCTTTGTCCCTCACTGGCTACTGTACAAGATTGTTTAAATAATTCATCAGCAGTAAACCAGATATATAGAGGGACCTTTGCTCCAAAACAAAAGCTCATGATTTATCTGTGCAACTCTTGGAGACACTGATTTGTTCCAGAGAAGTTCAAACAAAAATTCATATAAGTTTTGTTTCCCATATTTTGAGCGAGTGATGAAATACTGCCCTCATGTGAACAGTGAAAGTATTGATTTATCAGCTATGTATTCATCTTTGCATCATGTCCCCCGGCTTCATCTCGTGATGAGTACATTAGGACCACATGTGAAATCTCTTGTTGAATTCCATTACCAATGTGTTAAAATGTGATTAAATGTTACTAAAATGGCAGAATTACAGGCCATGCAAATTAAAAAAAAGTTTGATCTGAATCATAGGAGTCAATTTTCCAAAGACCAAACATCAAAGATGACAGCACAACAGCTCAAAAGCAAGTGTAACCCTGCGTAGACTGAAACTTGAGCCCCGACACAGCTTCTCACTGGGGTCAGATTCCCCTCTCTTTGTCAATGAGGTGCTAAATAATTCGAGAAAATACAACCCCTTCACTTTCACTCTTCCCACCAGGTGACGGGAATGCAGAGGGCTGCAGGAACACCCAGAACGCACCCTGACTGAGGCTTGTTTGCTAGATTCACTGACTGTTTGAGTTTTGGGAACCTCAACGTTTGGTAACCTCAGATAAGGGAATATTTGGGACACCTGTGTTGTTACTTTCTTTTTTTTTTTTCTTCTTACACAACATCTCTTGTATTCATGTATTTTGACCCTTTTCACTGTCTGCCACTGACAAACAAAAGGACCTCTCAATCAACTTGACCGGTGAAGAGGATCCAGAATAGGTAATACAGCACCTTAAGGCTGTCGTTAAACTTTGATGAGCATCTGCCTGGAATTCTCAGCAGCAGCGGTGGTTATCTTTAGAGATCATGTAAGGACCACGGGGTGATGAGCCTGCCCATCTCTTCGGAGGAGCAGAGGATACAGGAATATAAAAATGGTAAGTGCATGGGCCTTTATCTATTTCTTTAAATAAATCACCTCAATAGGGTGTTATTATGGTGTTAATAATGGCTTTATAAATGGTTTATAACTCATTCAGTGATCAGAACAACTTTTGATGTCAGGCTATAAAAAAATCTTTGTAGCGAGTCATTAATAAATGTTTCTCCCTTTCTAAAAAGTTGAAGAGGAGTACTAATATTCACATCACATAGGTGCAAGGCTATCACCAGACAGTGTAAATGAACAACATTCACACTTTCTATTAAGACATTAACCTAGTTTTAAATGCTGATTCACTGTTAATTCATTAATAAAGGCTCACAGGTCTCTCATGTCTAAGAGGCCAACAGCCAAAGGTACACTCCTGATCAAAATCTTAAGACCGGGGGAAAAATTACAAGAATTTGCATTTCGCATTGCTGGATCATAAGCAGGTTGGCAGGTTTGGTGCTCCCTAGCAAAGTCCAAACGGGCAAGTTTGTGGCGTGGGAGGAGACGTGGCCTTTGAAGACGGTTTTTGTTCTTTAAGCCCTTCTCTCGCGGATGCTGTCTTATGGTTATTGGGCTGCAGTCAGCATCAGTAACGGCCTCAATTTGGGTCGAAGATCGGCCTGTGTCTTCATGGACAGCCCGTCGGATCCCCCGGCTCAGCGCAGGTGAAATTTTTTTGGGTCTACCACTTGACTTTTTTGTCCCATAACCCTCAGGATCCTTTAAGAAATGTAAAATGACTGTCTTACTGCGTCCAACCTCGGCAGTGATGGCACGTTGCAAGACACCTTGCATGTGCAGCTCAACAATCCTACCACAAGACAGAAAGCCTTTTTGCCTTTGCCATCAGGAGGTCATGACAGTGTTAATGCCTGAATGAAAATGACATGAAAGCCAGATTTTTGTACAGATTTTGACATTTTAAGGCTATGGTCTTCAGCTGAAAACAGCCTGTTTGAGTTTAGATGCAGTTTTCAATAAATTGCCTACTACTTCTTCTTTTTGTATTTTGAAGCTCTACTTGCAACCTGCTTACGATCCAGCAATGCGAAATGCGAATTCTTGTAATTTTTCCCCCGGTCTTGATTTGATCTTTGATCAGGAGTGTACGAATTCATGTTGAGTTATTAATGTTAATCAGTCATTAATAGATGTTTTGGAGCTCTTAGGAGGTCAAGGGTCAAACAGTCCATCAGAGCAACATTAGAACGCCATTAATTACCTGTTTTCTTAGCTAGAGTGAGACATCAGCATGTTTCCTGGTAGTGTTTGCTGTGTCTAATGTGGTTGTTTCCTCCATTCCTTGCAGTGAGTCATGCTTTGGTGCAGATGTGGTGTCCTACTGATTCTCTGCATCTGTCCTCTACCCTGCCTCATAATGTCTCCCTGTCCTCCCGGCTGCTGCTGTCCTCGTGCAGGATTTTTGGTTTTGTGCGAGTCCCTTGGTCTTAGGTCACTTCCTCGTTCGGTCCCTCTCAGTACCTCAGCTCTATCTGTGGCCAGAAACCACCTCTGTAACGTGGACCACCTGCTCCGGCCCTTCTATGGCCTACAGGAGCTCAGCCTCAGTCACAATCTGCTGGCCCGCTTCCCTCGGGGCCTGCCCCCCAGCCTGGACACCCTGCTGCTGCAAGAAAACCGCATCACTTACATCACCACAGGCGCCCTGCGCCAACTGGGCAACCTCACTCGCCTGGATCTGGAGGACAACCGCATCCGTGCCATCCAACCCGGGGCTCTTCAGGGTCTCAACAAGCTGCAGGTTCTGACTCTGAAGGGGAACCAGCTTACACGCCTCCCTCTGAATCTTCCTCCATCGCTGACCCATTTAGACCTCTCAGAAAACTGCATCTCTGTCCTGGACCTGCCCTCGCTGTCCGCCCTGGTCAATCTGCAGGTCCTGAAGATCAACAGCAACTGTCTCCGCTCCGTCCCAGAGAGCGCCTTCGACAGCCTGCGGCTTCTCAGGTCTGTGGACCTCAACAACAACCTGTGGGTGTGTGAGTGTGACATTCTGTATCTTTACCGATGGCTGCTGAGCGGCAGGCTGAAGATGGCCACTGACCTGGTGTGCACCGAGCCAGTCCATCTTGCTCACCGTCTCCTTCTGGACCTCTCTGTCGTGGCTATTTGCCCTCGTGTCCTGAAGCCAAATGAGAGGACACACCAGCTGGACCTCCACTCTGCACTGGAGACGCTGACAGTGAAGCCCACGGGATCAATCTCATTTGATAACAAGAGATATTTGGGAAGCGCGTCACAGGACGTCACTGTTGGACCCCCTTCCAAAGATAAACCCAAGACTCGTGTATCACTTGCACACTACTCTTTAGAGACCCTTACCTATGAGGAGTGTTTATCCTTAAATAACACACAACCATTCAGCCTACCCCATTTAAAAACCACTACTTCTGTCCCCGATGAGGAACACAAATGCAACATCACAGGTCGGTCCCCTCAGATTGATGCAACCTCTGCTGAAGTGACACGATCTTTGCTTTCCACAAACAGAGATGCACTCTGGCCCACTGCTGAGCCACGAGAGCTCAGACAAGAAAACTCTGCAGTGGTCATTTCTCTGCTCGCTGTGTTGTGTGTATTAGTTGCTCTCCTGATGCTGGCAGTGCTGCTTGTACTGAAAAAGGTACTTCTGCGCCAGCAGAGGGTGGCCCCGCTCGATGAAGGATCTGGTGGATGACATCAGCACAGACGCACTGAAAATGTTTTTAATTATTTAATTCACAATAATCACACGTCTCATACAATATTCTGTAGTCTGTTTTTGTATGTGTACTTAAGCATGTCCTTGAGGGACCAGTGATTTTATACACTGGAGCCAAATAAAGCCTAAATGCCAAAAAAATATATATATTTAAACAAAAAAAACACCTCAACCTATTGTTTCTGATTCACGACATGTCTCATCTGTGTTTCATGTAAAAAGCACTGCAAAGTCAGAGAGATGTTGAGATCTGATGAAACAAATCAATTCCATTAACATCTGGCACTTGAACAACATGAGAATCTTAGCTTGAGTTCAGCTTAGCTTGAGATTTTTAGAGGGTATAAAGCTCCCGGAAAGGTGCAAGACCTGATGTATGGCTATGGAAACCAATCTCCAAAACAGCACTGCAGTGAATCATTTCAGGGCCCAGTTAACAATGACGTATTAACCGCTGGCTTGTGCGCGCTCCTCCTTCTTGTCCTGTTTTAGTCGGTAGTCTGACAGCGCTGCTTTTATGGCATCTTCAGCAAGCACTGAAAGAAATGACGTGAGGTGGTGTTAGACGCACTTTGAGTGTGAAATGAAACGGAAAAAAAGGTTTCATCTTACTGAGAAATGTACAGTCAAGTAACAAATTACAGGAAAAACCTGAAACGAAAGTTAAGAAACGTCAAACTGAATAGTTTACACATGCTGTTTTTTTCCATTAATTAGTCATCCGCCCTCATGTAGAAGGTTTGAGGTGTGTGAACAGCTCTGGCTTTGTGTTGGCAGCAGGTTGTGTAATTGTATTGCTTTGAACTTACTGGAGCAATGAAGCTTGACTGGAGGAAGGCAGAGTTCTTTGGCAATGTCTGTGTTCTTGATCTTCAGAGCTTCATCGACCTACAGGATGACAGCAGGCTTGTCAGATCCTCAACAACAACAACAAAAAAAGCAGGGTTTTTGTTCAGCTACTGTTCTCATTCCCTTTTACATCTGCAACACCGACTCACCGACTTCCCCTTCACCCACTCTGTTGCCAGAGAACTGGAGGCAATGGCTGATCCGCAGCCAAATGTCTTAAATTTTGCATCAGTGATCTTGCCATTTTCGTCCACCTGAATCTGAAAACGACACATAATCATACAGGTGTGTATATAATAGTAAGCTGAAGGTGATGGCAGCAGTAACTGAGCTGCTCCTGACCGGTAACTCACCTGAAGTTTCATTACGTCGCCACAGGCTGGTGCACCCACCAAGCCAGTCCCCACATTCTTGTTGTTTTTGTCTAGAGAGCCCACATTTCTTGGGTTTTCGTAATGGTCCACCACCTTGAGGAAAGCCACAAACAGATGACGATGATTTATCGCTTTGTTGTTGAGAGTCGTGTGTTAAAAAGGCAAAGTTAGTTAGCATACAGTGCACCTTACTCTCTGACAGCACGCGCTAAGCTAACTGTTGCTAAAACTCGGGTGGCGTTGGCTGGTAACGATTGTGAATTTATGGTTAAAGACATATTAGTTACCTTTTCGTGATATGAACAAAGAGCATTCAGCTGCGGGTTGAATAACCTCCTGCTAAGTAACAACAGCGAGGACGCAGAGTAACGTAAGGACATCGTCGCCATATTGAGATACCGATGATGACCGGAAATGCACGAGTGAGTACGAGTGAGGACGACCGCTTTGTGTTGATAAACAAGTGAAGACGGAAGCTTTCCCCGATAAAGGAGCCCCTACTAGCGGCTAACAGTTGCTGCTACACTTCCTTGGCTCCACGGTGAGCCCAGTGACAGGCTCCACCTCTCACGATACTCCTGGCTTGTTAGGTTGTTACCAGGCAGACAGCCTTTCCAACATGGCAGCGCCAAGCAACGCAGAGCAAACGCAGTTGCAAGACATGGAGGAAGAAGATGCAGGGATGGAGGAGAGGGAGATGGAGTCGGACGAGGAGGACGACGAGGAGGAAGAGGGCATGGGAGAAGAAAACTCAGACGACGAAGGGGACGATTCGTCGGAAGATGAGAAAGAAAATGAAGCCGAGATCCAACGGCTGGAGGAGCAGGTAATTAGCCCACAACCGTAGCCGGGCTTATGTATCGTTAACTATCGTTAGCCGACGAGCTAATGAGAATGAATGGGTGGTAAACACGTTCAGATACAGCAAGTGGGCAGCTCCAAGGTTGTGAGCGACTCTGGTTCAACAATAACTAAAAACACATTAGTGCTAGCCAGCTGTTGGCACCCAGAACAATTAAACGGGCGCGTATGAAACGACGTCAATAAGACAGCAGTCGTGATTAGCCGACATGCTAATGTGTGATGCTAATGGATTGTCTCGTGTCACGCGCCTTTTTCTGCTATCTCATTACAGCCTCCAGCGTAGTTATAAAGAAAGTACATACATGCGTACACACAAAGTCCATGCTGTCCCAACTTTGTTTGGAATCAAGTATTTAATCTGTTGGCTTGATCACATTTCATAACATAGTTTATAACGTTAGTGCAGCGTTACACTCAGGTACCAGTTTATTAGGTGCACCCAGCTGAGAGCAGTGTATCCTCCCGTCAGTAAGGTTATATTGTTGAATTTTTGTTGTAACTAGTAAAGAGGTGTTCATTCAACTTAATGCTGTTGAATAGTTCTGCATTATTATTGATTAACAAAATAATAGAAACTGAACCTTCATGAAGATAGACTTCATTTTATTAGTGGTAACTTGGTCACTCTTAATAATTGTGTTGATTGTTAAACATGTTATATTGATAATAATGCTTTTTATTTATAGGCGCCTTTCAAGGCAGTCAAGGACGCCGTACAGTAAAAGCAATAAAATACATTAAAATGGCAGAAAAAAAAACTAAAAACAGGCAATGGAAAGTGCAGCGAGTCATAGAGAATATGTAAGTTGGAGAGCTGAAGAGTGAAAGTGAATCAGAGTTGCTGCGATCAGGAGGGAGTGAATTCCAGAGGTGGAGTGAATCCCATGGTGGTGAGGCGGGCGGAGGGGACAGTGAGATGGATGGAGGAGTAGGATCTGAGTGTGCGGGCAGGTGTGGTGATGTGGAGGAGGTCAGAGAGGTAGAGAGGGGCGAGGCAAAGGATGGCTTTGTAGGTGAGTAGTAGAATTTTATATTGAATACGGTGTGTGATGGGGAGCCAGTGGAGCTGCTGCAGAACAGGTGTGATGTGATGAATAGATGGTGTCCTCGTGATGACCCGAGCTGCTGAATTCTGAACCAGTTGTAGTTTATGGAGGGTTTTGTGAGGAAGACCAAACAGAAGAGTGTTACAGTAGTCAAGGCGGGAAGTGATGAGGCTGTGTACAAGTATGGCGGTGGTGTGAGGTGTGAGGGAGGAGCGGAGACGGTTAATGTTACGGAGATGGAAGTAAGATGACCGGGTTATGTTGATGATTTCATGATCTAATCTGTGTGTAACAGAAGTGAGATACGACATTTTCTTGGGCAGTGATACCAAATCCGTGCCAAATATATACATGAGAAGCACGAGTTAATTAATGAGTTAATGTTAAAGTAGATTGTTCACCATCTTACCCCCCTTTCATCTTTGTGTTATTTCAGCTGTCAATCAATGCCTTTGACTACAACTGCCATGTGGATCTCATCAAACTACTTAAGCAGGAGGGAGAGCTTTTCCGTCTGCGAAAGGCAAGGCAGAAGATGAGTGAGCTTTTCCCACTCACTGAAGGTTGGTGTCTGAGGTGGTTTTGGGGTCAGAAGAATCAGCTGACAGCAGCTCTACATCATTTGCAACTGAAAACACATTTTGTTCAATCCTACAGAGATCTGGCTTGACTGGCTCAAAGATGAGATCCGTCTGACAGAGGAGGAGCCAAACAGGGAGAAAGTATATGAACTCTTTGAGAAAGCCACAAAAGACTATATCTGTGAGTGTGCTGCGCCATTGTTACTGCCTTTTATTTGATATTCAGTCATCACAGACACTAATATTTAATCCTTTGTCTTAATACCCAGGTCCAGATATCTGGCTTGAGTTTGCTCAGTATTCAATTGGTGGCATGGGCTCACCAGGTGGGATCGACAAGGTGAGATCCATCTTTGAGAGAGCTGTGACAGCTGTGGGGCTTCACATGACCAAGGGACACGCCGTGTGGGAGGCGTACAGAGAGTTTGAGAACGCCATTCTGTCCACGGTACAGGTCTGTGTTTCCATCACTAGGAAAGATCTTATCCGTGGTCGGACATATGCTCTGTTTTTGTTACTGTTCGGTCACTTACACAGAACACAACTTTTCTTCTGACATAAAGTCAACTTGTATGCCTACAATGTTCAGTTAGTGTCATAGAGATGTTCGTTCTGTGTTTTAGCATTCAGGCCATAGTTAGTGGTAAACATCTCTCAGTATAATGTAGTCCAGTGCAACACAAACTTAAACTAGGAGCTCAGTTATAAAAATATGATTTAATTAATGCAATTCTCACAATGTTCTCACTTTGTAAAGGTATAATTTATAGCTGAGCTGTTATAGATTGATAGGTATGCCCAATAAAGCGGCCACTGTGTATATGCCAGAGAGACTTATTTTGAATGATGAAATTTCCAAAACGGTATAAGACAAAAGAAGATAGACAATTGGTGAATTTAATGATTTAATTAATGAGGACAGTAGTTAAGTATGGTAAAGTTGCAGGCACTATCAGTCTGTCTCTGTCACAATGGCATTGTATAAAAGCATGCCATTGAATTATAATCCACTCACTTACTTTAAAAAATACTTGAATTCTGAATCAAATTCATTTGATGTCAAACGTTTGCTTAATTTTGACACCACTTTCTCTGCTGCCTTCCCTCTCAGCCTCCCCCTGGCAGGATTCCCACCAGCGAGGAGCAAGAGCTGCTGAACACACAGCTCGGGCGAATTCATTCACTGTTTCGCCGCCAGCTGGCCGTCCCCTTAATGGGTGAGCATGACGCCTCTTCTGTCCAGACAGGCTGCTGTGAAATGGGCAAGGTTCCTGTTGTGAGGGCCGTATGTTGTGGCCCACCTGAGCAACTGTGACTTACCCCATTTATAAAGACAACACCGCCTTGTGGGACAAGTGGAGTGTGATGCTGCTTTTGAAATGCCATATGGATTTAGAAAGACAACACTCCTCTCCAGGTCCTGACTACGCTTTCAGTTTGTTGCAGGAGTGGATTAGAGATTGCCAGATGGTCTAGGACTGTTTTTTATTTCATTTTTTGTTTTTTTTTGGTTTGTTTTTATCCTAGCACAGCTGAATGTTGAACTGCTCACTAAAGTATGGCACTAAGATTAGGCAGCATACATAAAACATTTGCAAATTTACACTTTAACCTAAGATCTATACTTCTCTTTGCTTCCTGTAAATACTGTAAAAGTGCCTTTAAACTTTAATTGTGCTCTGCTGCTTTGTAGATATGGAAACCACCTATGCAGAGTATGAGGAGTGGTCTGAACGTGGGGTGCCTGAGACGGTTGTTCATCAGTACAAAAAGGCTTCGCAGCAGATGGAGAAGTGCAGGTCTTTTGAAGAGTCACTGGTAACTGACTTACATTTATATTCTGTGTTCTCTTTGCTAAAAAAACAATATCTGTCACAGTTGTCCTTCCTTCTGACTTTAAATAATGGGCACAGTTTTGCAATGTGTAACATGTGCATGCTGTTTTTGTGCTGCAGCTGGTAGCAGAGCCTCCTAAACTGGCAGAGTATCAGACCTACATCGACTTTGAGCTAAAGGAGGGCGACCCAGCACGGATCCAGATCATTTTTGAGCGGACTCTGGCAGAGAACTGCCTGGTACCAGACATGTGGGCAAAATGCACCACCTATCTTGTGAGTATTGGTCACTGTTTGTGGTGGTGATGTCTTCAAAGGGCTCCCAGTCAGACTGTCATGTTTGCTGTGCAGACTCTGGACTTGTTTCACATGCCACGACCTCTCAGTCTGATTGCTCTCAATCAGAACCTCAAACTTGCCAACTCCATTGTCTCCCAGCAGGGGCCCAACAGCTGTGATCACTGTGTTGCTCTGAGCTTCTTGATTAATTACAGTCAGTTGTTGTCCAACATCTCATTCACATGTCTTTGAACCACTGAAACAACAGATTGATAAATAATTTTACTCATATGAAAAGAATGAAATTATTGCATTTGAAAGGTTTTTTTTTTCAAATGGGCTCTTCCATCTAGTAATGAAGGAAGATCTGATGGGATGTTAGAGAATGTTGCTCATAAAAGCGACTCTTTAAACCCTCAGTAATGTGTCTTTCAGCTTGTTTAGAAGATATTCTAACCATGTTACTTGTTTTATCTGGGCTCTGAAGGATCGTCAGCTGAAAATCAAAGATTTGGTTCTCCCCACTCATGAGCGTGCTGTCAGGAACTGCCCCTGGACCATGGGTCTGTGGAAGAGCTACTTGCAAGCTTTGGAGCGGCATGGAGCTGACCATCAGACTGTCTCAGGTAACAGCTAGAGTGCGGCGGGAAGCTGGATGCATGTTGTCAAGCAGTTTGTGTGTTTTGAAGTTATGTACACATTTCTCACAAACATTATTGAAATGGACCCATATATTTTGCTGTAGGGGACGGGGATTAATTCCAAAGCCTTGTCATGTAGCGTCTTTGTCCTCCTCGCAGATGTTTTTGAAAAGGCGCTGAATGCAGGTTTCATTCAAGCGACGGATTATGTGGAAATTTGGCAGGCGTACCTCGACTACCTGAGGAGACGTGTGGATTTCAGCAAAGGTGAAGCAGTTGTGTGTGTGAGAGAAACAGAATTTGTGTTTGGAAACTATTCAGCTCACCCATTGTCCCCTTGCTAATGGTGTTTCCATTCTTTTTTTTCCAGAATCAAGTAAAGAGTTAGAGGAGTTACGAGGATCTTTCTCTCGGTCTCTAGACTACATGAAACAAGACGTTGAAGAAAGTGGGTGAATTTGAGACAGAAAGGGATCCGTTTTCCTTGTGTTGTTAGTTTAGTTCTCATATAATTCATGGTCTTGTGTCACTGCAGGGTTTGGTGAAAGTGGAGATCCTTCTTGTATCATAATGCAGATCTGGGCAAGGATAGAGGTACACAGTGTTACTATGACAACCCTTTTCTGTTTCTGGTTGAATCATGTTTAACCCTGTATTTAGTCTGTTTCTTTCTGTGTTATTTCACCTTTATTTATTGTCTTATTTTTGTGGGATTTTAGTTTATGTAACTCCTGATATAAACATTGAATCATAGGACAAAGGCAGTGAGCCTGTCCAATTTAAACTCAGTAATAGCTCTCATACTTAAGCTACCATTACCATTACAAGGTAAAGGACTGGTTACTAAACTATCGCAGGAACTGTACTTTTCCCAAAATGTGACAATTTTAGTTGAATTATTCTGTTAGAAATGATCATTTATGTCATAATCTTTATTTTGTTAATTCTGTGTAATTCGGGGATTAAAGGTCTTAGACACCATGCCTGATTTCAAGCATAGAGCAGTTTTAAATTTGTGTAATACTTAATTCTATACATTGTGCACATTTCTTCCTGGACAACTTTCAGGTTCACAAATAATTCCTGATTAAATCCCTCATATTTTTTTTTTTTCTCCATTTCTAGGCCCTCCACTGCAAGAACATGCAAAAAGCCAGAGAACTGTGGGACAGTATCATGACAAAAGGGAATGCCAAATATGCCAACATGTGGCTGGAGTACTACAACCTTGAAAGGTTTGTCAGTCCACGTCTGATGGCTTTGTGACTGATCCTTTTGCCAAAACGTGTATATGGTATCTTTGATTTTTTTGAATTTTTTTTTTATAGGTCTTATGGAGACTCTGTTCACTGTCGGAAAGCTCTCCACAGAGCAGTTCAGTGCACCTCAGACTACCCTGAGCATGTGTGTGAAGTCCTGCTTACCTTTGAGAGGGTGGAAGGTGAAAAAGAAATCAAAGTTGACATTAAATAAATAAATGAATAAATAAATGCCATGAATTACAGCACGTGCATTTTTCCTCCTCGCCAACAGGTTCTCTGGCAGACTGGGACGTGGCAGTGCAAAAGACGGAGAGCCGGCTGAACAGGATTAATGAGCAACGAGCAAAGGTAGGAGCACATATCGGCATTGTACTGAGCGGGTGCATAATTTAGCTGCCTTTGTCTAATGTTATCATGTTCTGTCTATCTGCTAGGTGGCTGAGAAAGAGGCCAACATGGCTCGCCAAGAGGGGGAGAGAGCTGATCAGCGGCGGAAGGCCAAGTTAGACAAGAAGTCTCAGAAGAAGATCCAGAAGGGAACTCGAGCTGGGGAGAAGAGGAAAGCAGAGCAGGATGATTATCAAAATGACTGGAATGAGGACTCGGGTAAATTAAGTTTGTATGATAGACCTTCTTATTTTTGAGTAAAAATGAGGCGTTTCTTGACTTTTCTTTCCCCCCTGTGACAGAACAAGCTCCTAAACGGCACAGAGGAAATGGGGACCAAACCACGGAGGAGTACATGGAGACAGAGACGGGACTCTTTGGGAGAAACGCTCCCCCTGGCTATAAGCCTGCTGGCACTAAAAGGGCCCAGCAGGGAGCTGAGGCCGCTGCCCAGAGGCACAACGATGACAAGCCAGAGCTTCGCAACGATAACAGCAGCGTTTTCATCAGCAACCTGACATACACCCTGCAGGAGCCAGAGGAAAGGCTCAGGACGCTGTTTGAGACCTGTGGTCCCATCAAGCAGATTCGCCCTGTCTTTAGCAACAAAGGGAGCTTCAAAGGCTACTGTTATGTGCAGTTTGAATCCCCAATGTCTGTCTCTGAAGCCCTGAAGCTGGACAGACACGAGGTGGAGGGCAGGCCCATGTTTGTGTCACCCTGTGTAGACAAAAGCAAAAATCCTGACTTCAAGGTAAATATGACCACAGACATAAAGGATTTTCATCCATTTAAATCACTAATTTAATGACATCTATATGGCATTATAATAATTTAATATTAGGAAGTATTACTCTCTGGCTGGTGTGACTGTAACTGTGTGATAATTTGCTATACGAGTGACCACTTTGTGTTAATGTCTCCGAAGGTGTTTAAATACAACACATCCATGGAGAAACAAAAGATCTTCATATCTGGACTGCCGTTCTCGTGCACTAAAGAGCAACTGGAGGAAATCTGCAAAAGCCACGGCACCGTCAAAGAAGTTCGTCTGGTCACATATCGTTCAGGAAAACCCAAGGTGAGACATGAAGAGCACAGCGTCCAGATGTTTGGCTAAAAACAGTCCCACTGATTAAGCTAATGAGCACCACCTATGACCATGCAGATGCTGAGGCCTCGGAGTAGAGTCTGTCGCTGATGTGTTAACCCTCTCTTGCTGCGTGGCTCTGCAGGGTCTGGCATATGTCGAGTTTGCAGACGAAGCTCAGGCTTCTCAGGCAGTTCTGAAAATGGACGGCACGGATATAGAGGACAACAAAATCTCTGTTGCTATAAGTAACCCTCCTCGCAGAAACATGGATAAAGCTGGTTCCAACAGGCCCATGTCAGACATGGCTCCTCGCCAGGTCTATGGATCGTAAGTCTGTCGACGCATTTCTCTGTCATGCTAACTAAAATAAAATCAGCTGCTGAAAGTCAGTGTTTTTTTTTTACGGTAACAAAACGTTCTTTTTTTTTTTTCTAGGAGAGGAAGAGGACGCACCCAGCTGTCATTACTCCCTCGTTCCCTGCACAGACAAGCCGGGCCTGCAAGCAAAGTGGAGAACGGGACTGCAGCTCAACAGGTGCCAGAAGCAGCCAGCGCAGCATCGTCTGCAGCTGGAGAGACGAAGCCTTTGTCAAATTCAGACTTTGCCAGGATGCTTCTCAGTAAGTGAGAGGATGAGCGAGGGAATTCCAGCCGACTTCACACTGAAAGCCATCTCGTGTCCTTACAAATTAGTGTTGTTTTTTTTCCTGCGTTTTGTTTACCAGGCCTCCCTTTAATCTGAGTCATGTTCTCATCATCCCCTCTGTGAGATTTGCCTTAATCGCCGAGCTCCATCACCAACCCTCCTTCAACCAAGACTTTTCACCAGTGTGACGGATGGTTTTTGTTTGGTTTGTCTGAAGGTGGCTGACAGGCTATTTTATAAAAAGTGTATCATATTTGTGTGTAAATATACTGTATCTAAAATTGTACGCCTCATGTTGCAAAGTGTCTTTTGTTGAGTGATGCGAAAGGGATCGAAGAGAAGCATATGGGAGAGTATTTTTTTAAATATTATGAACAGCCAAACGTGTGAATGTTGCTGAAAAGGGTCATGCAAAAGTTCAGATGTGGTGTAATATAATTGGTGTGTGTGTGTATATAAGTGGGATGTGCTACAGTGATGAAAAGATATTCTCCAGATGTTTTTAGAAAAACTTCAGATCTTTGTTGTGTAACTTATTTTGAGCTCTGAGGACACAGCTAACAAGGCTAGCAATGGTTTTTTTCCTGACTGTATAACACAACTAATCAATTAGTTTTACATGTTACCATCTCTCAGTTACCATCAGCTATTAATCACCAGTTGTGTGCTGCTATGGACTAGAGGGGTCTAGCAATTTATTTGTTTATAGGCTTCATCTTGGCCTGAGGGCCTGTTGTTACATAATGAAAACTCCCCTGACGTCATGTCACACTGTTAACGCTTGATATCGGTTATAGTATTTACAGAACTGCTCTCAGTATACAGTCTTGTGGTTTCTCTGTTTTCATACATGTCTCTCATCTCTGTTAATGTGACCTGTCTGTTCAGGGTAAAAACATCCATCATCAAGTCGCAGATGTTGTTTTAGATATCAGTCTGATTTGTGTGCTGTGGACCGAAAGAGAGGTCCGGAGGGAAATGAACCGTATTCCCTTCGCCTAGTGAAATTCAAATGGTGCACATGTAACCGTGGTGGTGATGATGCTGAAAAAATGTGTCTAATTGGCTGCTTCGGTAACCGTACACATCCCCGACTCGTTATTGTGTGCTGTAGTTTGGTTTATAAAAACAGTCTAGAGCCAATTAATTGTTTTGTGGAGTTCCAGCTATTTGCTACGTCCAGCATCTCAGATGTGGGAATTATTTGCATTTCCTTTTCTTACTGTTAAATTGAATGTATTTGGAGTTTTTTTTTGACAAAACAAGACATTTGATGACCTGACCTTTGGCTCTAGGAAATTGTGATTTTTCATTTTTCTGAGGTTTTTGAAATGGCGGTGAGTTGAATCATAATTGCAATAATTGGCAGATTAATCAGTTGATGTTTAACAAAAATAACAGCTAATTGCAGCCCTGCAAGAAATAAATGAAGACATGTATAAGGTGTTAAAAAAAGGTAGAATATGGCCATAAATACTAGGAAGTACCAGTGGAACTGTTGTGTGTGTGTGTGTGTGTACACTGTAAAGGTGAATCCTTTGTGTGTGACAACCTAAAACCTAAGTCGTTTTATAAATGTGGTCTTTACTGGTTTTGTCTGTTCAGCAGAGTTGATTTCACCCTCTGAATGAACTTGGTGTAATATGAGCCACAGTTGGCTGACAGGTCTTTGGTATTCTGGTTAAGAGGCTGTTTCTGTCATCTCCATATTATTATATCGGTCTGCAGCTCTCTTCTTCTACACAAGAGAAGAGAATCTATGCAGTTTTTCACCGTCTGTTTTCCCCATGTAAAGCGTCCACCATTTACCCATTTGTCTTGTTTGGATATTAATAATTCTGTGTGTGTACATAATCAGTCCAATATTTCAAGAAGGTCACCATAGTTTGTAATAAATATAAATCTTTACATCTAAAAAGTTTTCAAAACAGATGGAATACAAGCTATATGTATTGCTCTCACCACAGTGGCCTAATCTAAAAAAAAAAAAAAACAAATCTGAATACGTTGGTCTCTAGAAGTCACCTTCTGTTTTATGTCCAATACTAAAGGGTGGTATTTGTGCATTGCTGTTTTGTATAATTTCTATAGTGCGTGTTTAAATTTGGAATAGCGTTAAAATAAATGGTTATTTGGGGATTTTTTGTTCAAATACAATATTCATTTTCCTGCTTGTGTCATTATCTACCCTTGTATTTTTGGGTCCTGTTAAAAAAAAAAAAAAAAGATCGTCAAAAGTTATGTCATTTTTTTCTGGTCTAAAACTTGTTTAATAAAATCCTGTATATCTTTGACCCACACAGCTTTGTTCAGTCTAAACAAATTTATATATACACATCATGAAAGTTAATAGAACACTTTTATTGTAAAATAAATAATCAAATACATGAAAGTCCTTTGCAGTGTGATGAGAAACCATCTTTATCCCAAAGATGATGAACTAAACATTCCTGCACTTCACATCTCAAGTCAAACGACATGATGGTAAAGCTTTCTTTCCTCCTCCGGTCACCACTGGTCAAATTTCAGCCCAATGGGATCATGGTTACAAACTAAAAGTGGGGAGAAGGTTTGTACGAAAGCAAAAATCACATTTAAATCAACATCCTGCAGCAGTTTGAATTAATTCAGCAGGTGAAGAACCCAAACTGAAGCACGGGGACGTTAAGGAAAGAGACAATTCAACACATTTTATGATAGGATTGTTATTTAAAATCTTAAAAGCAGTCTCCCTGCTTTCTAAGTGTCTCGTGCGCCCTCTCTCCTCCCGCCTCCAGCTCAGTTGTGGACCGATATGGTCTGTTTGCAGTCGGGACAGGCCTGGTCCTGGCTGGCTGCTGGCAGCCCCACAGCGTGCTCTGTTGTCGAAATCAACAATGTGTCCAGTGTCATCTCTGTACATTTGGCTATAAAGCGAATGAAGGGCCTTACATCGCCCTCATTGGCTGTGTCTAGAGCTGCATAATATTCAGCCCGTTGTTCTTTGCGAATAGTGATGGGTGGGTATCGTGCCTGCATGAGCACAAGGTTCATGAGCAGTCGTGATGTGCGTCCGTTGCCGTCTACAAATGGGTGCACATAGACCAGTTTGTAATGGGCGAGAGCTGCGTACTCCACAGGGTGCAGCTGCAGGGCGTCCTCAGAGTTGAGCCACTGAACGAGCTCCTGCATGTGCCTCTGCAGGTCCCGAGGGTGTGGGGGAATGTGGTGGCCCACAAACACCTGGTTGGTGCGCAGCCTGCCTCCCTCCACAGGGTCCACATAGCCGAGCACCCGCCGGTGAATCTCCAGGATGTCGCTGACAGTGATGGCTCCTGTTCTGGACAACAGCGTGGTGTTGATGTACTTCATGGCTGCGTCCACACCGATAGCCTCGTTCTGCTCCAGCAGACTCTTCCCAGGGACGGCGTAACGTGTCTCGATGATGTGACGGATCTCGGACAGAGTGAGCGTGCTGCCTTCAATGGCCACTGTGTGGTAGATGTGGTGGTAGTAAGTCTCCTCCATCACTCGGCGGAGTGCAGAGTTGCCTTTAGGAATAGACATAAGCCGGCGTACTTTACTGTCAATGATGCCAAAGTAACGCTGGTCGATCTCTTCCACTAAGGGAAGAGTTCGATCTCTGCTGACCAGAGCTCTCTCATCACATGGCGAGATGGCCAAGGCTTTGGTGTAGAGGTGGTCTGCCTGGACCACATCCTTTTCCTCCTCCAGAATAGTTCCCAGCTCCGTCAGGGCATCCACGAAGTCTGGATTCATATTGAGTGCATGCACCAGCAGCTTGTGAGCCTTCTCCCTCTTCCCCAGTTTCTTCATCTCCAGAGCCTGCTGCAGTGCCGCTTTGGCCTCCAGCTCCATCTCTGCAACCACAACATGGTGGACAGCTTTATTAACATTAACATTAACATTAACATTATTATTATTGGCCTTATTTTACAGTGAAATCACAAAGCAAAGACAAACTAGAAGTGGCATTTTCAACAGATTCAGAAAACTAATATCCCAAAATGAGTTTAATACAACATATGAAAAGTTGTGATTAATTCATTTGCCTTATTAAATGTAAGGAAATTGGGTGAAAGTTAACAATCCCAGACAGAATCATCCAGATTTACAGATGGTGTGTCTCAGAGGAAGGCTGATCTCCACCTCTGGGTGTCTAACATATGGTACTGAGCTGAGCTGAGCTGAGCTGTGACTTGAGTGAATCTGTACCTTTGCTCGGCTTGGACTTGTGAGGCAGCAGGTCAAGGGCAGTGAAGGGGACAGTGAGGCTGGTGGACTGCACAGCTGGAGGCTGGTGAGAGCTTCCCCAAAGCTGACAGCGGAGCTGAGCGATGCCCTTCAGGGCGGCGCAGCACTGGTCCTCCACCCCCACCAGGGGCATCAGGATGGCCACCAGAGAGCCGAGGACGACGCACAGCAGCGGGCCCCATCCTCCCAGGACACGGCCGCTGGTGTAACGCCACACCGACACAGCAGCCATGATGACCCAAGCTTAAATCCTCCATCCTATAATAATACGGTCCCCCATGTATATCCACTCCAGCTAGGAGAGCCGAAGGGCGGCTGACAGCAGGGGAAACACGGCAAACATGACAGCCGGGAGTTACCAAAGCTGCCGAGGAAATTCAATTCAGTCACCCGACGGTTACAGCTCCTTCGTTAACCAGGTCTCTGTCGTGTCTCTGTGAGTCTAAACTGGAGGCTAAAACACCGACAGAACTGACGTTTAGACGGCGGTTTGTTTGTTGTCGGCGTCAGTACACTTGTGCACAAAATATACACATCATCTACTTCCTCGGTCTGGACGTGTGAACATCCTGGAATATGATTGGTCAGGAGCACATTGAAGGGCGGCGCTGATTGGCTGAAAATGCAGCAATACAACAAATGGTTCGTAACCGCCTCTGATTGGTTGATTAGGTTCATTGTGCCCTAAGTTTGGTCTGTCAGGCACTACTGACTGCCACACAGCAGGAGCATAATGTACTCAGGCAGCCTCATCCTAGATCTAAATTTGACATATTTTCTACTGATTTAATAAAAAAAATAATTTGCCTTACTGTATTTATTTTTGTTTATATCGAATTATAAATTTATGTTTCTTTTATCTTCTATTTACAGTTCACATTTTTACTTTTTCAAAGATTTCTGCAGCCTGTCAGAGGGAGGTGGGATTTGTCCCAAGTTCACATGAAGGTTGACCTGAGAGGTTGTGCTCTGGGATAAAGCCCCTAACAAAACCTGCAACACTTTGAGAACTGAAATATTAAAATAGACAGCTCTGAATATTTATGGAGCTGGTCTGGACTGATATTATGAGGCTGGTATTTACTTTAACAACCCCAGTTCAACACAAGTTAGCCAATGGTTTTACCAAATCATCCACAAAACCATCCAATGTGACTCTTCATGCACTGCAATTGATCATCATTGGCACCCCCCCCCCCCCCCCAAATATGTTCCAAGTTGTTTTTGCTATGGTATTTCTAATTGTTAATTGACAGCTGCAGCTTCACTGCTGGTTGTGCCGTCATTTTAGTTGTCCATCTTTTTAAATGTAGTAACAAACAGAAGAGGGCAGCATTGTTCTGTTATACAAACATCTCAGTGCATCACATCCTCTGAAGACTGCAGTAGCACTCTTGGCCTCAAAATCACTATAATCAAGATTTATTCTTATGCCATCCAGTCTTTAGGAGTCTTTATGTGCCTCATGTGCAACCTCTTTCTTCTAACATTGGGTAACCATTCAGTTCCATTTATTCTTGTCCTTCATGTCACTGGTACTTTGATATTCAGTTTGTGTATTTTTATTTGCTTGCAGCTTTTAATAAAAAAAAAAAAAATCTATTCATAGTGAATTTTCCTATTTCAGAAATGACCACCAGCTGGGTACAGCCTGTGGTGATGAGGATTGATTCCTGGCCGCATGCCAAAGCCAACACTATTAGACACATCTTCAGCAGATGGCGGACTACCAGCTCTATATAGCTGATATTCACACACAGCCTGAGACTGTCTCCACAGACAGTGCAGATAAAGTTATGAATGAACAACTATGTGGATCATTTTGTGTGGAGTTAGAGATAAAGTAAGTCTGTCATGAAATGTGCAGTTTTGAATTTGTCAAGTTATGTTGCACATTGTGCTCACAGTGAGCTCTGGGGCTGCTCGCTAACATCATTTACCACAGAGTCCCTCTGTGCTGCTCTGACCCTCGCCAATTTCACCTTGGAAGATAATGGAGTAGCCTGTTCGAGTGTGCTTGAGCTGCATTATTTCCTTTCTCCTGTTATTCATGCACTCTCTCAGACATTTTTCAAAGCAAAGAGGAAGCCAAGAGTATTTTCATTCAGATTTCTCATGCTCAGAGAGAAAGAATGAAAGAAAGAAAGACTGAAAGAAAGAAACCATGGGGGAATATTTTATCAATATGCTGCCAATGATTAACTGTAATGGGAGGAAGGACGACCAGCCGCTGCCCTTGGGATACAGGGTCTGACAGGCTCAAATTACGCTCAGAGTTGTATATGTTTGCCACCACCAAGACATTTTTATTGTTTCCCTTTGACTCATAAGCAGCTTTCATTCCACATTGCA
The DNA here is from genome assembly GCF_042242105.1 of Pempheris klunzingeri. Lineage (NCBI taxonomy): Eukaryota > Metazoa > Chordata > Actinopteri > Acropomatiformes > Pempheridae > Pempheris > Pempheris klunzingeri. The sequence continues at coordinate 4,598,350 of NC_092018.1, forward strand.
TGAAACCAGGCCTGTAGCTGGTTGCGGTGAGGCTTCATTGATTTGGATTCACATATTTGTGAAAAATGAACAAAAAACAAAAAAAGTTTTCCAATCCTCCCCTTCCTGAAAACTAGTCAAGATGATTTATGGTCTTTAATGACTCACTATCAGTGCCAAATTATTGATTATTTTTTATACATAATAGAATGACTAATTTGTAGTATACAATGTACCAATGTCACGTTATGAATGACAGTAAAAGCTGAATGAGGTGCCAGCATAATTCAATATGATCAGTGTGTCAACAGTGAACAGTGTCTGGGGGTGTGCAAGTGCACTGAAACTGATCAAATATTATCATTTTAGAAATATGAGTAACATGATCAGAGGGTGTCAATATGATTATGTGTATCGCAAATTATTTTAATGATCTAAAACCAAAGATAAAGAAAATAAAAGCTGAAAGACACATGGTTTTAAACTCAAGCTAAAAGTTACCAACCAGTACATAAGTGTTCAAAATAACAGTGTCACATGTTTAAACAGTAAGCCAGTCAGGCTGCGATCCTGAGATGTCTCCAGTGAGGCTATAACTCATGAAGGAAAGACTCCACCTCGGGGGGATGGTGTTATCGTCCAGACTCTGGCCTCCAGAGCCTCACAGGAAGGGCTCGACCATCAGTGATCTGTGGCAGTGCAGTTTGTATGTTTACCAGGTGTTTGTTGGATCGGTCACAATATCTCAGCTTCCTCTGTTTCAGTTTTAATCTAATCTCTTGTGAATCAGAAGTTGACTGTAATTGAGATTTAGTTTCTTCAAAGTGAAAGGTCCATTTTTTTTTACTGATGTGGTTTTCCCAAAGTGAGGTGAGGAGGAAATTAATTAAGATCTTTTTTCCTTAAATTGAAGGTTATAGCTGAAGCTTGCTCTTCACTGAAGGCAAAAAAAAGCGGCAGATTGAACTATCAGATGTGTGTGGAGCCAGTGTGTAACCTTGCTGTGAATGAATAAATGAAACAAATATAAAATCCATATTTATCTATCACGCTTTCTAATGTTTGCATAACACTAGTGGGTAGAATTTAACATTAATTAGCATTTTTATTTCCTTGTTAGAAACCTGGCTAGTGACATCTTGGTCACTTCCCCATATAAACCTGCACAACAACTGAGTTTAGACCCTGTTTTAGCAGACAGGCAAGGACAAATTTGGCAGAGTCGGCGACTGATGAAGGAAAAATGATGGCATGAAATGAGCAGCCCTCAGGTCATATGTGGACTAATTCTGTGCCCATCTGGCATATGCTCACATGAACTAAAAACCCCTCAGCTGTGGAAACAGCCAGAAAATGCATGAGTCTGAAGTTAAAATCATTGATGAGTGCAAATTCTGTTTTCGCTGTGTTGATGCAATTAAATGCCTCATGTCACTTTGGGATTATTACCAGAATGGAACAGCCTCATGAAAAGTTAGCCGTCTGTTATCTTGAATGCATTCCTAGATAATGCTTTTATCTCGTGTATCAGTGTTGTGAAATAAGTGTGATGCACAGAACATGAATTTACAGACTTTCTCATGATTCTGTGTGAAAACAAACTAGTTTCCACTTGTTTATTATTTGCAGATTATTTAAAGGAAAGTGTTTCTAGATGCATCAGCATGATCCTCACACCAGCTGACATGTTAACTTGACACACACTCCAGAGATCTCTTGTCACTAACTATTAAAATAACACCCTGTCTTTTCACTACTTGCAGGAACTGTTCTTCAAGTGGAAGAAAATCCATCTGCCCACCTGGAAAAAAAAGCAACCTGTCAGGGCGGGAAATAAATCCCTCTGGCGCAGACGCATCGCCTCCTCCCCTACTGGCTCGTGCTCCCCTCTCCAGCCTCTGTGGAGCCGTCAGTCTGCTTGCCTTTCTGTCTGAGAAGAGGCTTTGTTCTGGGTGACAGAGTTGGGTGTCAGAGATAGAGGATCTCGTTAGAAAGTCAGAGGGAGAGGGATGGTGGCTCTCTTTCCACTCTCTGAGTATGGATGGCTCAGAGAGCAGGGATCAGGGGGCTGTAAAATGAATGTCAGAGTGAAGGAGAGCAGCACTGGGAGCAACAACTGCCCTAAACTGTCAGCATCTAAAATGCCTATCTAAATGGAAGGCTTGTTCCAAAATGCAAGATCCACACACTCATTGGGCAGACTGACAAGTGCTGTTACAAGACGATTTGGGAGGTCAGGACGTCTTTCTTCCTCCATAGTGATGGCAGCGAAGGACACAGCTGCCTTTGGTGGCCCTCAGCCTGTCCAGGAGCTCCTCCATGAAATCAGAGAAATTAATGCACCTGCATGAAAATAATTAGTTTACAGGCTATGGTAATCTGATGTTTCCTCCTTCTCCTCCTCATCCAGCAGCCTGGAGAGCCTCACAGTGCCTGCTGAGGATCAAATGGACACTTACTGGATCTCTGTCCCTGCAGTTTTCCTGCATTGCAGTGTGATGCTACATATAGAAACAGAATTTATGAATGATTGATCAAAGATGCTGATCCTTGTTTGTGTGCGAGGGAAATATTTGTTTTGTGGCAGTAAGCTACAATAGACAGGCAGGTCTTCGTATTTGCTCTTAGGTCTTGGTGATAGGCCTGATGCATTTAACACTGTCATGTTTGCCTGTTTGTCAGCTGTAGCATATACCCTCAGATTGGATACTGTCCCTCAGCCCCAGTCTCACATGCTCCATCAGGTCCTGCTCGAGGGCCTCAGCACGGCCAACCGGTGAGTAAATGATCTTGTGGAAAGACAGGCGACAGAAATAATTAGGTCTCCACTGAGGGGCAGCCATTACCAGGGACCTTCCTCAGGCACTTCTTGATGTTTCACTTATTATCTCACTTCCACACTGGCCTGTGCTGTTCAGCGAGGTGGGTGTGCAAGCCGCCAGCTCTGTCAAATGCACCAAATCCCCCACTAACAGGCATATCTTACAGCACGCAGCCATGACTCAGCAAGTGTGGGCGGCTCATTATTTTCTTCACCCACCTAGAGATGACTGGCTGTTGACTTTGTTTGGTTTCTTTGGTAACGTACAAGGGGGAGTGCAACATAAAATGATTGCACCTTATAACACGATTAAATACAACATGGTCCATCGGATGACAATGTTTGCTTGTGTGTCGCCTGAGACTGCTCGCCTGTAGCTGTCCTGTAACTTCTTTATGAGACTTAATAAATGCAAGCTGATGATTTTGTGGCAGGAGAAACTAATCACTCCATCTGAGTGGAACTGCTCTCACAGCCACAGTCTGGATTTCTTTTTAAATGCAATATCATAGTAGTCTGTCATGTCGTCTGCATCAAATGCCTGCTGCCTTAAAAGTCACAAGTCAATCTGTGTTACCAATCATCTGCCCATTGATTAAGTAAATTGTATGATGTTGATTTTATTGATGGTTTCTTATTGCCGTGGTGACCCCCACTTGCAGGTTAAAACTCTGATTTCTCCAAAACTTTGATTTATGACAAAAAAAACCCTGCCAAACTATTTGATCAGCCTGAGCTGTACTGTGCGTTTAGTGCTAATCAGCAGATGTTAGCATGCTAACATGCTGAACTAAGATGGTAAACAAGGTGAACATTATACCGACTAAACAGCAGCATATTAACATCATCACTGTTAACATATTAGCATGAAGATGTACGATCAAAGTTACATTTCTTTACATTTGCACAGAGCAGAGATTTTTTTTCATATCTCATTTGAAAATAACATTTGCAGCTGTGAATTGTTTTGTGGCATTTTCAAATGTAGGTTTGCTTAAGTTTTATTTTCACTCTGAACCACATCAGGCAAGAATGCCTCATGAAAAGGCTCTCATATGAAAACCATCATGCTCCTTCACATTGCAGAATGATTCGCATATGCTGCTGGCAGGTGGTATTTGTGCTCCAGAGGCAACAGCGTCCACATCTGATTAATTATGCTGGGCCCATGTGGTAATCATACAAGGACCCCATCTGGAGGCTGACTTCAACATATTAAACAAAAAGCAAATAGCCAGCGGCACCTTCCTCTCCATCCTTTCCCTCCAGCTTCACGAGCAGCAAGTCCTGCATGTCAGGATGTGGGTGCAAGAGCTTCATTATCAGCTGCGTGCTTCAGAGGCCTCGTCACAACTCTTCATGAACTCTTCTTATTTCTTCTCATTGAAACTTCTACCAGATGACCCTTTTAAACATAGTAGCATTTAAGAGCCTTGGAGTACTCTAATTCATATGATATCACAGATGAACCAATTATTATCATCTAACTGATAAACCATCTGGGCACACAACCTAAAGCTGGCACTGTGATAACAAGCCAAAATCCCATGACCATGAGCCTGGATCACTGTGAGGATTAATGTGTTAATTGACTTTTTCAGAGCCATAGGATCTGTCTGATCATTTAACTGGATTTAGATGGTTAAAAGCAGCGTGGATGATCTCATAAAACCACAGATCCTGGACCATATTGGATTATCATAGCTGCATCATTTATGACATTTCTGTTTTATCCCATTAGTTCAGTTTCTATAATCTAAAAGCTAGTTTTTCTAACGAATACTTCAATTTTTATTCTGGGATACGTGTGAAAAACTGGAGTGATAAATGTGGATATGTTGCATTTATGTAGAACATCTGTCTTATCTTTTGAATTTACTCTGTGCACAACTGCAGGAAGTATTTTAGTGTGCTCAATAACATGAAGTATACTGGTGTAGTATAGTCCAAACATTTTTACAGGCAGATTTTCCAAACAGTGAGTGAGGTGACATGATATCTGAGCTTTTTTTAGATGCAAAGATAAAGCAAGGTAATGCTAGATACTTTACTTGATATCTTGAAAGATAGAAAAGCTCCTGATATATTTTGCCTTTATCATCAAGCTAATGAAGTAAAAAAACATCCAGCAAGACAGAGGTAAAAAGATGCAACAAATGTGTTGGAGCAGTTTTATATTATTACAATACAATTCAAGACAATACAATTACAAAACAATTATTCCAGTTTTGTACTAGCCGCAGACTCGAGCTCTGTATTCACTCTCCCTGAAGCTGTATACTGATATGAAGGTCCATCAATGGTCACCATTACAGACCGGCCTGTCTTTTGGTATCAGCCCTGCTTTGAAGCTGTATTTTCCTTTAAAAGCAAAAGCATCAACGGCACCAGGTCAGTGAAGCAGTCAGACTCTTGCTCTTTTCCAGCTTTTCAACCTCTTGTCAACCAAGTGTTTTCTCTTCAGCTACTCCTGCGTCATATGATCTCCACTCCCGCAGGGGAGTTCACAATCTCTTATTGTTCAGACATTTCTGGTTTGTCACAATGAAAGGACAACAACACTTGCAATGTGAAAAAAAAACATGCTCATGCCTGCTATATACGTTAGTGAGGGAACTTTTCATCTCTCTGTCAGATGAAAATCTTATTGTTGTCATATAGTGGGTAAATAATAGTAAAGGATTTACTGTGTCTCGTCTGAATGAGAAGCAGACATATCTCTGAGCTCTTCTTATCCATCTGTGCCCTTGATGGATAAAACCCTGTAAACGTAAAGATTTAACATGGATTCATGTTGGTCCATCTGTGCATATCACTGTTGGCATGCAGCCAGCTCTAATCCTCCTGAGCATAGAGTGTGTATGTGTGTGTACAGCCACATATGTCAATGCGTGTGTCTACTCTTTTCCCCTCTCTTCCCCGTCAATACAATATCACATAGAAAAGACAAATAATCACTCATGACTGAAGCCTCTTGTCACCTTGATTTTCTGAAAGTGTATCATTTCCTCCTTTATGACTGATGTACAAAAACAATAAAGTATCATTGGATTTATCAGCATTCATGATTTTAGATTATTTAAAAATATACAGCTTCTATTGGGCATCAGAGGTCAAGTAATGCTAAAATGACTATTGACTAGTATCAATGATCAAAGTTATTACAATTCATCCTCTGTGGACCATAAATGTTTTATTTTTCCAAATTTCACACCAATCCTTTGTTCAAATCTTTTGATAAAAACCACCTGATCGAGCTGGAGAAAAAGTCAGAGGTTCACCAAAGACAAACTGATTCCTCCTCTGGGGAGCATGAATGTTCCAACAGTAATCCATCCAACAGTTGTTGAGATAATTCACTCTAAACCACCAAAGTGGTGGACCGACCAACCAGCACGCTGACATTATCCCCTGAGCCACGTCATTAGCAAGGCTGGAAATAGTCCTGTGGCCAATGGCATTTTTCAGATAGTAAACAAAAGCTAATAAGAGATGTTGCCAAGGTTTAAAGGATGACTTTTTTCCACACAACATCCAACTACCGGCCTATTTCAATTTCGGCCTACAGTCAATGACACTCATGTCACATTCGGAGGAAATCAATAATTCTGTGGTCAGTAGTGAACTGGCATCCAGTGATTGACTTGCCTACAGTTGTATTGATGACAGGCTCTCATTAGTCAGACATCCATCCACCCACCCATTGTCTATATCGCTTATCCGTCAGGGTCGCCAATCCCAACTGACTTCAAGAGGCGGGGTCACCCTGGACACGTCGCCTGCCGACTCTATGCAAACTCTACCCAGAAAGACGTGTGTCCAGGTTCAAACCGGGATTCGAACCTGGAACCTTCTTGCTGTGCCGCAACAATGCTAACCACCGCACCACCATGCTGCCCCTTCAGTCAGACATGAGTGCAATAATATATGCAAATAGATCTTGACATTTGTTTATCAGCAGGACCCTGGAAACACCTGAATGTTACAGAGTCATTTTTAATGTTAATTAATGTTATGTAAATGTTGGCTGTGAAAAAGGTCTGTTAGAGCCCAACTACTTCACACATTCAAATATGTGCTGTGTTGCATCGCTTCAGACAAAAATGCTGCCAAATTATTGTGGATCTAATAATAACTGGTGAGTGATTGAGACGTATGAAGTTATCACTTCCTGAGATTAATGCCACTGCTTTGTTCCACAGATCTTTTCAACATGATTACTATCTATTTCTGATATGGTGACTCAAAGTCACAGTCCATTTTAATCCTCATTGTGGAGGTGGATTTTAGTTAAACAGATTTATGATGCTGAATGGAGCATCTCTGCTACGCTCTGATCCATTAACGGGTTGCAAGCAGAAGACTCTAATGTAGTGATAACGCTCAAGTTACTTTTAAATACAATTTAGAGGGCACACTGGCTGGCAAAGAGTGGAACCTGATACTGTACGGTGGAGACCAGCAGGGGAGGAGGTAAGGACCCGTCCTGATTGCAGGAATAAAAAAGTGTTCAGTGGCTTTTTGCAATGTGTGAAAGCTTGAAAAACACAGTGGCTGATTGGCATGTTTCACACAGGAAGGTTTCATAAATTTGTTTTATTCTTGTATAAGATGTAGCTGTCATGGCCAAGTTTGAGAAGAAATGGTTTAAAGCATAAAATCTGCCAATAGATGAGTTATGCAGTGTGTGAACTATTATTGTAAACCATGGAAACAGCAGATTTAAAGTCATGCAGTCAGAGCTTGTGAAACAGAAATAGTCACTTTCATTTGGTGAAAATATTTCAAGCCAACACTGACTTTTATAATCTGAGGAGGAGAAGTTAGAGTGCAGCAAAGCTTGATGTTCTCAAGGACGCTCCATCAGGGTACAGACGTTGCTTGAACTGAAGTCATGTGCAGACCCAGAGAAAGATTATACCTTTTTATTGTGTGCATTTGATTATTTATAACCTCGGCCTTCATCAGGAAATCTAATCTGCAGGGCGCCAGCAGGTCTGTGCATCCTCTGCAGTGAAGGTGATTTTGCTAAAATGGATCTAAATAGGTCAGGTAGGCAAGCTGTATGCAATTAAATATTTCCTAATTTACTAGAGAGCTGTATGTGGTTCAGGATTGACACGCATAAGCTCATTTCATGAACATGTGTAATTTACTTGTTCATTATAATAATCAAGAGAATGTGAAGACACTCAAGGAAACTCAGAAGAACTTCGCAGGGTGCGACGAGGGGCTCCGTTAGTTTCACAAAGAATTATTTTCTCCTTCGTGTGTTAGAATAAGGTTCCACACTTAATAGTAAAAATGCAATTACCCTGCTAATTTGAACAAAGTAAACTGTAGTCGAGCCAAATGTATATCAAGCACACAACATGTACATGTTAACTGTATGTGATTATTGAATCTCTAAACACATAGAAGAAACAAATACAAGTAAATAAGGTTTCATCAGTTTCACCATAAAGGTTCTTCCTGCCTGGATAAGCATTCTTGTCAGTAAACCAATGTTACACTTGAGAGCGAGGCTGTCCTCCTCTCTCATTGTAACATCTTTGCCATCTGTGGTTCTTCATCTTGCTGCTTCAGATGTATGACTCCATGATGCAGGAGAGAACTGATTCAGTCTGCAATGACGGCAGCAGTGTTCTGTGTTTCTGTGTGTGTGTGTGTGTGTGTGTGTGTGTGTGTGTGTGCACGTGTGTGTTGTTATTAGAAACATCTGCAAGAAAAACTGGAGTTGAAATATCAAACTAAAACCAGTGTGTTTATTGTCTGAGAACGCTGTCGTTTCACCTCGTGCTTTATGGTTTTCTGAATTCTGTGGCCTACATGCCTGCCTCCCCTGACTGCTTTGAACAGTTACATCTGGCCTTTGACAGACGCCTGGCAGAGAAAAGGGTAACATCATAGCCTTATCACTCACTAAAAACATACTTCTCTTTTGCACATTCTGGCAGAGGAACTTAAAGGTTCAATAAAACAGAATTAATATGAAGTAAAGCTGTGATTAACAACAGTAGGAAAATGACTGAATACGCTTAATAACAAAATCCTTTTTGTTTGCCGGGATTATGGATCAATATGGAATTTAATATAATTTCTAAGAGCTTTAGTTTGATGTCTGAAGGGCTCGGCGATATTCTTGTACGCTGTCACTATATATATAAGTATAACTATAAGTCCGCTATCGATCATTTGCCATGTGCAAAGTGCATTTAACACCCACAATACTTAAACAAACATTCACAAAACAAATGTTATACAATTTTAAATGTGAAAATGCAGTACTGAAAGTATTCAGGGGGTGTTGAGAAATCACCCGGTCAGCTGATTGCTAAGCAGATGTGTTGTGTGGTGTCTCTTAACACGTTTTAAGAAAACACCAGACCGAGCTCTGGACACCATCAAGTCAGCAGCAGGGGAAGGTCTGTGCTGCAGGTATGACGTCTTTCAGTGATCTTAATATTATCCAGGAGTTGATTTAGAATCAAAAACATTTTTCATTTAATAACTTTTTGTTAATTGAAGTTAAATTTGATAAAATGCTGGTCATTTATAATATTTTCCTTTTTTTCCCAGAGAAATCTCTTAGACTGTCCTGCTCTTCAAGCTGAAATGGATCATACAGAATATGCAGAGTATAATTATAATTACAGTTATGATGAGACTTTTCTGCATGAGGAGCCAGTTTTTCAACACGAACCGAAGTGCCTGAAGGAAGTCTTATGTGTGACTTTACTCGCAGTCAGTGTGGTCATTTTTCTACTGGGCTTCTGTGGAAATGCCTTGGTCATCTGGATCTCTGGATTCAAGATGAAGAAGTCCATCAACACCACCTGGTACCTGAGCCTTGCGATCTCTGACTGCGTCTTTTGCACCTTCCTACCGTTCAGCATCACCTACATGGCAATGGAGGAGTGGATCTTTGGCTCTTTCTTGTGCAAATTCACCTCCTTTGTCATGTTCGTCAACATGTTCAGCAGCATCTTCCTCCTGGTCGTCATCAGTGTCGACCGCTGTGTGTCAGTCATGTTTCCAGTGTGGGCCCAGAACCATCGCACCATTAAAAAGGCGTCCATTATTGTTCTCCTGGCCTGGCTCCTTGCCATCGGACTGAGTATTCCCTCTGTGATCTTCCGTAATGTTGGCACTCACCTCGGTAGGACCATTTGCTTCAACAACTATACATTAAGCCCAGACAGTCACAAGATAGTTGCACTGTGCCGCTTCTTTGCAGGGTTTATTGCCCCTTTTATCATCATCATCATCTGCTACTCTATCATCATCCTCAAACTTCGCACCAACAGGATGACAAAATCCTCCAAACCCTTCAAAGTCATGAGTGCTCTGGTCGCTGCTTTCTTCACCTGCTGGCTGCCGTACCACGTGTTCGTCCTGCTTGAGCTGGACCACCAAAACTACGACCACAACCTTTTAGCAACCGGACTCAAAGTAGGCACTGCCATGGCAGCAGCTAACAGCTTCCTCAACCCAGTGTTATATGTTTTCATGGGCAATGACTTCAAGCGGAAGTTCAAGAGCTCTGTGCTCTCAAAGATGGAGAACGCGATGGCAGATGAAGGCCGCACCACCAGCCGATACCTGTCCAGAACCAGCTCCATGGACGGCAGAGCTTCTACGCACATCTAGAGGTGTCAATCATTAATCCAGAGCTGCTTCACTCGCTTTACAACAAAAATCCAATTAATTAACACAAGACTTGAAATATTTTGTTGCCTGCGAAAACACACTCATGAATCAATCTGTACAGATTGACTGTGCAAATTAGCCTTTTTGTTGCAACAGTTGGCAGGATTGAGAAAGCTGTTGCCAAAGCACACTCACAGACATATAATGTATTTGCAGAATCTGCAAACTTGAGCCAATATCTAAACATGTACTTAGCTCATTTTGCATTGCAGGGTGGGTGACATCAATCCCATCCAGCAGGAGTGTTTTCAGAGCAGTGTCTGTGGAAAGTTTTGCAGGGAACTTTAATTGCAGTACATAGAGGTCGTAAAAAAACAAGAACTGTATATTTTCTGATAATAAATAAAAAAAATGCATTATCATTATATTAAGCACTGTCTGAAATTATATTAAGAAAATGAACATTCGAAGGGCTCCATTCATCAAAATATCTGCAATCAAAAATGTTGCCAGCATTATGTTTCACAAATGTTTGTTACTTGTTAATTACAGATTGCATTTGTTTTGATAAGGGAATGAAGTTAAAAATCAACAGGAGAGGAAGTAATCTCATGCTGAAAACTGCAGTTTGTATGTTGCTTGTGTGGCTTCCGGGAGTATTCGCCCCTTTTGCCATAGACCTGATTGTTGTACGGTTTTAATTTGCTTCCCTTCACCTCCAAACTGATGCCTCGGACTGATCCATCGGACTGATCCATTGGCCTCATCGACTGCTGGACTCTTTATTAGATTGTTTGTTTGCTTACACTTGTTTATTTCAGTGAACTTTGTAAAGCACTATGAGACACTCTGTTGTGATATTGGGCTATACAAATAAATTGAATTGAAAACTTGAATTGAAAACTAAAATAATAAGCACAAGGGCCCACAATTAAATAAACCGAAGATAATGAAGTGCGCTAGTCAAAGGAAAAGAGCTGATAAATGATTACTTCTCTTCCATGCACATAAAACCTCAAAACCCTTCACCCAGAAAAGGGATACTCTATGTGCAGTGTAGTTAGTTCTCATGACTTGTGGAGAAATATCTAGTGTCTTCCACTGCATGCTACAATCTATACTGGACAGCTTATTGTGTGAGATTGTATAACTCTAAGAGTACAAATACCACTCATGGACATCTGTTTGTGTTATATCATGTGTGAGATCTGTGCGGTAAATCTGTTTTGTGCAATACATGTATGAATGTGTTTCTCTCTTTTTTTTCAAAAATAAAGCTGTATTACTATTACAATCTTTGACGTATTCATTACTCAAAGCTGATTTCCTCAATAACTTGAAAATGTTCCCATATTTATTTATAATTTATCCAGAGACATGGTAGTGTGATCACGTTCAGAGGAGAACTTTAATAGAAGTTAAATGACTTAAGTTAGATTGGACAAATAAGAAAATGTAACTATATTTATTATCACTTGCAGTAATAAATGTGATGCTATGACTCCTATCACCACTGCTCACCAGCAGTCAGTAGACTAGTGGGACCTCTTCACGCAGCATATTCAGATATATTACACAGATAAAAGCAGAAAGTGGAAAATATGAGCTCAGCTTGTTTTTAACAAAAAAGTAAAATGTTGCAACATCTCCAGAGCAATGCTGCTTTTCCTGAATATGTACAGGACATGGTGCAAAAGATAGATTTTATGAGCATTTGTTGTGAATAGGGAACCTTTGAGTGGAAGCTCTCTCAAGTAGCTCACTTTCTGTTCATAATAATATATGAGGAATCATAACAAGAAGCTTGCTTGGTGATTTTTTTTTATGTTGAAACAGTGGACGGAGGGGAGGAGACTAAACTTCAAAGGTTTCATGAGACACTGGCAGTGAGTCACAGGGAAACTTTGAAAGTTTGCCTGCATTCATCAACCTTTTAACAGCAGTTTGACAACATGGAAGTTAGAAAGGGCACTCTTGAAGTGACAAACCTAAATACATAATCATCTGCAGAGCAGACAGTCACCATCTTGTCGGTGAACACGGTAGATTATCGGTGACTGAAGAGTCAGATAGCTCCATTAGTAGCTGGTGGAGACCAAAACAGGGCTAAAAGGAGAGTGGGTATTGGACTTGTATTCATAAAGTAGTCAGAAATACAACTCCAAATGAGCGCTAATGTTGCTCCACATCTGCTGGATGTGTAGATAGACAAACAAAAAGAGCATGTTTTTATAGCAGGCACTTACCAAAAGTATTTATTGTAAGTGACCATCATGTTTGCAGATAAGATAAGATAAGAGCCCACATCATGCTGAAATATTACCTTAACTGTCACCTGTGTACTTTTTGCCATTTATCCTCATTCAAGTAGGGATGAGTTACCATTTGTTAGTTGCCACAAATTCAGATTTTTCTGATCTGGCATGACTATTGACTATTGACTATTGTGGATGGCAATATCATTCAGTCTGTGGATCACTCTGTCCTCGTCTTTGTTGATTTGAATGGATCACCATGGTAAATTGGCACCGCCAATCATGTTCCTCTCAGGATGACTTAAAATAACATCCCTTAACTTTTTAACCTTGATCTCACACCACCAGGACCAAATTATAACTTGCTCTATAATTCGGTTTATAGCCAAATGGCTGCAAAGCAAATGACATTCACATCAGCCATAATTGTACTTTTGTGTTTAGTGTCATCTTAATTCCAAGGTTTCTTCAGAAATTCAACTGTAGCACATCATTTTATGTATTCATTTATTGGGTCTTATCACGTACATTCATTCCATAGAAAATACATTCAAATGTGACACCTATGTTCAGAAAGTGCCGCCTTGTCAATGAAAGCAAGAGTCAATAAAGTTTAAAGCATGTGTTAAAAATAGAAACAACCTCTCCCATTTACTTGTTGCAATACAAATATTGTGTCAGGTACATGTGTCAGCACACACTATAAAAATATATTTATATGAAAATGGAAGTCAATTCATGTTTCCTGGCTCTCAGTCACCAGTGTTTTATGTTCTATTTATCTATATATTCCGTATTTATTCATATATTTGTTTATTCTAAGCATATGGCATAGCACATTGAGTACTGTTATAAGACGTGCTGCTTATAAAACCGGAGCAGATTTTTTCACATTTCTGTGGTGACTGTTTTTTTTTTTTTTTAATTCTGAAGAGTAAGACGATCAACAGCCTTTAAGTTTCATAGCTCTTCTTACAACAAAGCAATGAAAAGAAACAGTTTTCACATTCAGTATGATTAACTGTAAATAAACGATCGCTACTGCTAAAGGTAACTTCCAATCTATAACAACAGTGTAATGCCTAATTCCTCGGTGATCTTTGGGGCAAGTGTTGCACAGCGAAGTGCTTTTTGGATTTCTGCGTCAAGTCCAGTGTTAAGAAAACATATTCACAACCAAATTAGTCAACATGTGCACTGCACACCAGAGATAAATAAACGCTGTCGAGATAAATCCTCTTCTCTCCTTGAGTCAGTGCCTTCAAGAGGGATTATTCATCTTCTTGAATACGAGGAGCTGAGAATTGAGTCCTTTACCTCTTCATCATTGAAACATGACTTCTCTTACATACAGTAAGCTGAATAACTTATAAAAACTTGGAAACACACAGTATCATTATCAGGTAGTTATAGCCTGCATATTGCATTTTTCCCTCAGAGAAAGGGCTGAACCAAGTTTTCAGTAAAGTTCATGTATAAAATAGTATTGTTCTGTAACTGTGATAGCAGCAGAAGGTTAGTAAATGTTTTGATTTCTCTGAATCCTTCTACACAAAATAAGCTCATACCACACATTATGCAGTATTGTATAATATCTTTTGGGTCAAATGTTTTGTCACTGGCAACAAATCACCCAGCACAGTCAGAAGAGCCTATCTGTAGTCACAGCTATTGTACCATCTTCATATTAAGGCATGTGCACATGCCTACGCTGCACATGTGCATAGAGCAGAATAAGAAGCTGCTGAAGTTCAACAGAGAATGAAAAAAAGATTAATATAAAGTAGAAAATGGGGGGGGGGGGTAAAGAGAATGCATTCTTCTCACTACAGCTTCAACCTATGTGACTTCAGAGAAAAACAATTGAGAAAACTATCAAGGTCATGTAATCCTACAAAATATGGCGCAGAGTCTGGTGACAGTCCAATTAAAAGAGGAAAGAAAAGGGAAAAGGGAAGTGAGGAGATCACGTATATCATCTTGGCATATATTCCTCTGGAACTCCTGACATCTTCCTTTTCTTCAAAGCAGCGTCTACTGTTCTGATCAGTTCATTGATGGTCGCTCGCATTTCAGGAGTATAGGGGTCATATTCAAGCTTCCGTAGCCCTGATCGCTTGAAGTTTCCATCCTTCTGGCCTTCGACGCAGAGCAGGCGGTCCTCAGAAACCTTCAAACCCAGAAACTCGACCATCCCCTTCAGCTGGGAGAACAGGTCCCTCTTCAGATTCTCAAAGTGGACCACCTGAACAGTCTTCCCATAATTCAGCCAGTCCAACGTGTGGGACGCCCACCAAGGAGCATAGTTCCTCACAAACTCAGGCCACTCTGCAGGACAAATGACAGTACAGAAAATGAACAAAGACCGCACTGAATAAAGTCCATTATATTGTGCAACAGAACAAACACTCAGGCCGTATAAGAATTGCACTTTGAAATGCCAGTAAAACATTCGGCTTCTTCTCTTTAGTGGGCACATTAATCACATGTATGCCCTGAGCAGGAATAGTTCATCTGACATCTACTTTTTTGTTCATTCTAAAAACTCTTTCACGGTTTACTCTGCAATTAATGTGTGAAATTAACAACAATCCAATAGATCTATAAATGTATATAAATGGGGACCAAATACTAAGAAATTGGCTAAAAAAAAAGGGGGAAAAAGAAATCCAAACTCGAACAGATAAGAAATGTGTAAAACAGCTATCAGGGAGATCATACAACAAGGAGACTTCATCACCACTGTGACTAAACACAGACAATGACGATGCATGGAATGTGACTGCAAACAAAATCAATGCAATCTTTATTCTTGTTGAAATTTTAAAAAACTAATGCAACAGCTTTTGCAAAGAAGCTGTAAAGATGAATATTTGCAATAATTTGCAGCTTTTCTTACATAGGTGTCTAAAAGTCTAAAATTGCCTTGACCTCGTTTGAAGAGCAATGAGATGTAAAATAAATAAATTAAAAAAACCAATGCGGGGGCTGAATGAAGGGAAACGAGAGTCACGATAAACAAACCAAACACTGATGTCATTTAGCTCAAGAGGTGTGTTGCAATTCATGGCTGGGTGTATGAAGTCATTTCTAAGCCGTGTGGACAGTAGAGTGGACATTCCTGGTTGTCAAACTGCAGAGGTGCTGTAGGAAAATCCTTTGCTTGCAACTTTTACTCATTGATAATCTACTGGCCCATAAAAGCAGCCGCTGGCAGGAGCTGTGCTGCATTAGCATCTTTACTGTTAGGGGAGGTTGTCGTTAAAGTTTAAAGCCTGCTGAGTTTGGAGTGCTGTCTCAGAAACCAATGAGAGAGACAGCTTTAGGACCACAGAGGACAGAGTATTATATACTGCATCCAAAAACACAACCGGCTCTATAGAAACACTGAGGAAGTGCATCTTTGACCGTACCAGGTCTGACCTCCATCTTATCAGATTTCTTAATAAAACTGGAACCTAAAATAGGAAGGGACAAAACATTTGTCGCTCTTCCCCTGAACACCCTGTTCTGTTAATGTTTGACTGAATATCATCATTTAGTTAAGATACTTATGTTCTTGTTAACAGCCTCTAGCTCCCTCAACCAAATAACACTGAAAACTCCACTTTGTAAAACGACATGCCCTTCAAAATAAGTTGCTCGTGCGCCTGAGTTGACCTTATGGGGCCACACTGGAAGGCATCAGTGTCTATAACATCATCCGAGCCCCACGATCTCCCTCTGCAGAGGTGAGTGCATCAAATCGTACATGTGGCTCCCCCGAACACAATGTCATGCTGTCTCTCAAACTGGATCCTCTTGCTGCGTATTCGAAGTGGCAGCTGTCATAAAGCCTTTCTCTTTACTGATGTCACTGCATTAATTCCCCACCGACAGACGGAATAAACATTCATTGGAGATAGCAGGCCAAATGTGCTGATGTTCTCACAAGGACAGGCAACTGCTGGGTCGGCAACTCTCCAGCCTCTGGAAAATCGATTAAACCTCACAGAAAGTCAGATAGATGATACGTGAAAAAGACAAAACCAGTTGCCATGGTTACCAGGACACACCGAGGTGGATGAATGTATTCAGAAAAACAGATTATGCATGAAATATAATTATATTTTAGCACAGCCCAGACATTTTATAGACAAAGAGTTACTGGACCCAAAGGTTACATTCCTTTAATCTAATAACCTCTTTAGCCACCAAGTGGAATTTAACTTGACACATGACACACAAGCGGTTGCTCAATGCAACGTGCACTGTCTGAATATAGTATATAAATCAGCAACATCATAAATCAAGTAAATAATTACCATTATTACAGAAACGGGAGGGTGTTTTGTTTTTCCTTTCTTATACTTGGATACGTATAAATGCTGGAGCACGAAGAATCAGTACACAATTTAAAAAAAAATCTGTTCCCACTTGCTGGCAACTTTCTTAAAGGAACAGTTCGACAAATAGATTCACTTTGTGACAGAGAGTAAGATGAGAAGACTCATAGAAGCGCAGAACACTCACTTCTGTCCTATGAAGCTGCAGCCAGCAACTCATTAACTTATCTTAGCACAAAGCAGTAGTCTGCCTACCAGTAGCTCTAAGCTCGCTAAGGAAAATGCCTCATTTGTTTGATCCGTAGAAAAACTGAGGAGAAAACATCGCAACTGGCCGTTTGAGAAGGGCTGATGGCCGGGAGCAGTGACCGACTGAAGTCTCTGTGGCTCAGAGCCAAAGATATAAAATGTTAATAAAAAATGAGTGAGGTTTAGAGGTGCTGGACAAAACCAGGCTAACTGTGTCACCCTGTTTACGCTAACTAGCTGCTGGCTGTAGCTCAGTAACAGCCAGATGTAAGACTTATGTTAATCTTCTCAGGAAGCCAAAAGTACTCATGTCTCATCTACACACACACACACACACACACACACACAGTCCATACACACATAGATTTCCTAATTAAATGCAGCACGAGAGTCTGAGGAAGATGCTGGATTTACCTGGTGATACACCCCATGACACAACTAACTCAAGTGACTGAGGCTGTGGTTCATTGACTAACAGTTTCATTTCTCTTTTCTGAAAACAGAGAGAGATTGCGCCTGACGTTCTTCAACTTGAAACGTCGTGCTTTGCCACACTGGTTTATAAGGTCAAACCCACTAAAACAGCCCTCTGTTTATTGCTCATTTCCTTAATTTCCTGACCATCCTACGTCACCATATACCTAGTTTCTTGGATATTACCACATACTTCCTGCGAAGACAAATTTAGTTTTCCATTCAATTACGTAGGGCTGGGGGAAGTTTTCAGAGTTTTTGTCATGTAAGGGTTATTTTAGGGGTCCACATGTGGAAGTATGATGGCTGGTGGATGATGGCCGAGATTTGGATGGAGAGATTCTGGAGAAAAAGATATCAGATATTCTTAGAGTTTGTTTTGTAAACTGTAAAGAAATCTCAACTATCTTGCTTTCAGTTATGTTTCCACAACACAAAGAGTTTTTCTCTTTCCTTACATTACTTTGCAGGATACATTGGTACAAATACCGTATGACCCCGTAGGTACAGCAGCTCACCTTTCCCTTTCCAGTGGGCCTGGGAAGCAAATCCAATGTGGCCGCCATACTTTCTGTTAAATTCTGCCATGAGGGCTTTGTAGGGGTTTCGGATCATGAGGATGCTGGAGTCAAAGGATTCAATCTCTTTCTTGCCGCTCTCATGAGTCTTGATGCAGATTGTCCTCCCGCTCCGCCAGTGGTCCCGCTCCCCTTTAAATCCTGTGAAAACATGACATCCCACAGTGAATATCTATATCTATTTAATCCACGGAGGTGTATTCATGAATTAATATGTTTGCGAGTCATGTCAGCTCAAATGTTGAAGCCTACCTTTATTGTAAAGGGAGCCATCAAAGTAATAGCTGCCGGTGTAGAAGCCAGTGGTGAGCTCTATGAGGTGGCGAGCCCAGGTGTTGCCGGCTCCGGGGAAACTGGCGAGGGCCACCAGCTGCTTGGCACGAGTTGGGAGGAAGTGCCGGTCCATGCAGCGGTTATCTGACAAAACACACAGACCTACAGGTTATAGTACTGATTTATTGTATGTGTTGAAACATCTACATTGATAAAAACAGGAATGATCTGCGACGGTGTCTCCGAACGTGAGGTGAACTATGACTCTGGATCACAGTCAAGCTTCAGACAGATACTGAAACTTAGTCACTTTTGGCTATAAATGCTGATGTTAATGTACTGGAGTAAAATAAACAACAGGTGCAGTTTCTGAGAACAATTGCTTTAGGTTCACTTCCCACTGCAGCTTAGCACTGAACCTCCTTTTTTCAGTTACTGAAACTGTGTTTTTTGCTAATCCAAGCCACAGCTGCCTGGTGCATTGAGGAAACACTGCCCACAACAACACATATGCAAGAGAGAGGCAGACTTTATATAGACACAAACAAGCATAACAAACATAACAAACAACAAACATGTTTTTTTGTTAAAACCTCTGAAATTTGACTGTTAAAGGTTGTGATCAAAGTATACTGTATAACTAAAGTAAACTAAAGCAATAACCCATTATCACAGATGGCAGGAACAGTAACTGTATAATGTAAATCATTATTATATCATACATTATTGTAAATGGTTTAAAACAGAAATAAAAGTAAATAAAGATAAAGATGTAGGTCAGAGAACAATGAGAGTCAGGTATTTGTTAATTTACAAGAAGTCAGCAGTTGCTACTTTTTCACACACTGTGCTGTCAGTAGATGTTTTTCCTGCACGCAGGGCGCAGCCTACACTCCGGTTCCCTGCCATGTCTCTCATTCGACTGTGCCTTCGATATAATGCTTTGACTGCGCTGCCGGATGTGAGCCACCAAACATCTACCTTGAACCTGCGTCTGGTACACCACAAAGTACTCGCTGTTCCCGCAGCTCTCAAACTCTTCCCCGTAGCAGCGGTGGAGACACATGCCCTCGTCCTCCAGCTCATGAAGGGTGAAGAGAGGAGTCGGGAAGCCGCAGTAGCATCGATCCCCAGCCAGGACGGCCAGTGATTTCTCCTGAAATATAGCAGCCATTACACCCTGAAGACACACTCATGTGCACCAGTGTACAATGCATGAACACACTCACTCCCTCACCCTCTCTGTGCACAGGTCCACGCACTTGTCCACGGACATGTTTTGGATGACCGAACTGAAGGGAAGTGCCAGAGTGACATTGTCTGGCCTGCGGAAGCACCCTTTGAAAATGGCACTGCCATCTGAAACAGACAGAACAAATGTGATTCACCAGTAGGAGGAGAAAACACAATATACTCCAGTGTTATGGTTTCTGAGCACAACTTGGCCTCTCTTCATTGACCCCTGATGAAGAGATCCCACTGGAGCTGTCCCCGAGTCTACTGAGGCCCTGACCTGCCGACGGACTCGACCAACAGCAGCACTTACATCTCTGCAGTATGTTGATGACCTTTAACCTCCTGTCCTCACTCTGGTCTGACTCATGGCCATATATCACAACCATCTCCTCTCTTTTTCTGCTGCTTCTGCACATTCATCTTAGCTTAATAACAGAATGACTGGACAATTATTAGTTTTCAACCTCACGACTATTCAAACAAAATAACCTGAAAAGTGGTTTTAAAACATTGGCTCAATTGTTTACGATATGCAGCCTGTGACAGGAGAGCAGCATCCGTTTGTTAGAGGTTGAAAACCATTGTGAAAATTTAAATATCCATTTCACATTTATTTCAGGCTGTCAACGTGTCAGGCGTGCTTATATATATATAAAGCCGTCCCTGCTGTCTCTCTACATCTGACTCATTGCTAACAGAGGAAGGAAACCAAGCACTTAAAGCTGTTTACTGTCACCGTGATGAAGTCAGCATGCTTATGAATGCAAATTGGGCTGTGCGTCTGTCGTATTCCTTCCTATTTAAGTTCATGCTACCAACACCTCACCAAAGCCGTTGAGATGCTGTATGACTATCAATGCTGTGAGGCATTAAAATAAGGTAACACCTCTTGTAAATTAGCTCTGGCCATGTGTGTGTGTCTGATGTTTTATTTATTTTTGACCTTTTTCTCTGACTAAAAGTTGCATTTTTAATGTCATGTCCATGTTCTCTCCATTTCCCTGCAGTATATCTTCAGTGCACCTTCTTTCTGTTGCCCTTCTTTGTCCTCACATGTGGCTTTTTAAACAAGCTGAAATGCTTTTTTTGTGCTCTGTTGACTCATACATATGCAGCATTTAAACATACAGTATATCATAAACGAGGTCTTGAAAGGCAAATAATAGATCACTGAAGCTAACACGCAGCTGAGTGAATTCTTCATGGTTTTACAGATGGGCTTTAAAACAACGAGGCAAAGGAAATAAATGCAGAATAACATCTATGCAGAATTGGCAAAAAACAGCCACCTCGACACATTTCCTGCATTTCCTCCTCACATGACGGAGATCAGGGTCAGAGGTGAAAATGCAGACATGAAGAGCTTATTCAGCAGTCTGATATAAGGCACAGAGGACAAAAAGCAGAAATGAGAACAATAATAAACAAACAACTCTGGACCGGACTAGGAAAGATAAGTTTGATAGATTTAGATTCATTTAGCAGAATATTTCTGTGAAGTAGCAGGCAGATAAGAAAAAAGAAGAACAAAGGGAAGAAGGTCGTTGCGCAAAGTTACCTCACCTTGTGGACTTTTTTAAATCTCGCAGCAAAAAGCACCAAAGAAAGGAGCCCACGCTATCTCGCAACAGTCTTCAACAATCTCAACACACAGATCTTTTTCACTTCTGATTATCAGCCCGTCCCTCACTTCCCTTTAGTTTTTCAGCAGCAGGGTGTTTAGGATGCAGACCACGGCTGGCTGGGCAACGTAGGTAGCACAGCTCTCCGGGGAAAGAGGTAAACACAACAGAGCAGCCTGCTCCCAACTGTGGCATTAACCCAAAATAAAGCAAATATCCTCCCTCAATACATACAATTTGTGTCTCAGTGGATCCAGTTATACAGTAAACTCAGCTCAGATTTTTTGGACCAAATTGTCATTGAAGCTACTGAGAGAAATGATTAAAATCTTAAATGTGATAGTGCCCTCGTATTTGCTTGATAGGCCTGTGTGGAGCAGCATGTGGTTCCTACTGTGTGAGGCCCGGGGGAGGTTTTTTTTGTGTTGCAGTGCATCCGACTCACAGCGGCGCGCTGACTCCTGGCTCAGCTCCAGCCTATAGATGGACAGTCGGTTGGCTCCTCCGCACATGTTGCTCTTCTCTCCTTTACAATCCATATTGCATTCACTCTCTGAGGTATTGGGTGCCTGGATCTTGTGGCCACAGTAGCACTCCGCTCCGAACTCCAGACCCGCAAACATGTAACCTCTGGAGGACAGAGGGAGGAAAAAGGATTAGCATCGTTAGTTAAGGACGACAGAGCGGTTGGAGATTGGACGTCGATTGTTCTGAGCCTTCATTACGTGTCTTAATCCTTCACAGGCCAATAGAGACGACCATTCAGAGCAACTGGATGAGCAGAACCAAAAAAATTATGCACAGAGGATGTTGAAGTAAAGATGAAAATACATCCAAATATTACTCTGGAATAACACGTCTCCCTTTGGTGAAGATGAGAGAAATTGCACAAGCACAAGAGAAATTGCAAGGCTCTAATGCAAAGCCAATTATACATATACTTGAAGATTGAATCCATCAGAGAGGGCCTCCTCTCTGCTTCCTTTTTTTTCATGGAGGATTTGACTCCCAAGAGGCCGTTTGGATGCAATTAGACGTCTAACACCCCCCTCACACAGGACAAATCCCCTGGGCCGTCAATCAAACCCAAACCTCTGTGCGCTGCTATGTGCTGTTGCCCCTCATTTGTTTGTCTGTTTTTATTAACTCGCTGCTCTGAGAGAAGCACGAAGCAAGAGGAGGAAGGAGCTGCAAACAAGCGCCTCTCTCTGTTCCTATTCTCCGCTCTGTGAATCAGCGATGGGTGTAATTCAATGCATTCGATAGAGCCGTCCCTGGTATTCCTCAGGGAGGAAAAAAGAGGTGAGAGAAGAGATAGGGAGGCAGCAGAGAGAGAAAGACAGGATGTGAGGAAACTCCTCCAAATGGAGGAGAGGAGCTGTGAGATAAATGCTTTATACAAAATAGTTGCATTTAAACCCCACACAGAAACACCGGGATCAATAAATATTGGATTTTTCTGTCAATACAGATATCAACAGAAAAAATTGAATTATAAAGTATCATCAGATGTTGTTATGTATAAATACATAAATTAAAATGAATGGATGACACCCACATATGACCAAAAACTGTGGGTGTTAATACAACAACCTCAACTCTCAAGAAACAAGATGTTTGGAAGCTGGCTGCAGGTTCAGTCGGTTCTCCAGTTCGTCCCAAAAGTGATGGATACAAGGCTGGACCATCAAACCGTTAAGGCAGGCAAACGAAGCCAAAGAGAGGGCTAGCACTCTTAAATCCAGGCTTTTCCCAAGATAGTGTTGACTGCATGTGGCCTAAATCCACAGTCCCATTTTATAAACAAATTGTTTGCACACTGACAAAAGAAGGTGGCACAATGGCGACACTTTCTGGCACAATGTGTTAAACTCATAAATTGATGCTTTGGTATTGGTTGGACAGTACTGTTACTCTTCAGTGTCGTGTTTTCTGTGCAAATTGGCAATTCAAATATCAGCTTGAGGCCCATTAACAAGCCGTCCTGAAGCTTTCTTATGCATCACATGATCGTCCTCTATTGACGCATTTGGCTCAGTTGTACACAGATGTTCAAATTTCCATTCTTTTGAGATTGTTTAAGCCACATTGTTGTTGAATGCAGTTTTCAAGGTCAAAAACTGTTCAAACTCAATGATGTAATATGATTAAAAGCCCCACAACAGCTACCAATTGGGCCTTGAGGTGAGATTGTTTGTTTTTTTCCTCCACTCTAACCTTCTTTTATTATTAGTATTATCATTATTTTGCACATAAAGATATATATCGATGTTAATATCTGTGACAAGCCTGTATTGGTCAATAGCTGCCATCAGATCGTGAGGAAGGACCCTTCAATCACTGTCAGTGTTTTTAATTTCCACATGAACTCTCCTGCAGTTCTGCTTTATTTCTCAGCCTGACAGCAGAAATAGAGAAAGAGAGAAAAAAGGGAGGGGTTTTTTGGTTATTTGCTGCTCTCATACCTTTCTGCACAGTTGTCCTGGCATCGGAATACAGTCATTTTTTTGTAGTCAAAAAAGGAAACTCCTCTCAGCGCTCTTTTCTGTGTGTCATCAATGTAGCAGCCGATATACTTTGCTGAAAAAGAGAAAAAATACACGTTAGTTATGGATACAAAAAAACACATTTTAAAAAGAAAATCCATAGATACATACAGTCTATGATGTCAGTGTCTGCAACGCTAGCCTCTGTAGTAACAGAGCCCACGAGGAGTCCAAACTGGGGCAGAATCTTTATTTATTTATGAAGACACACATCCCCTTCTAGTGGCCTGTAACTGTAGTGGCAGCCATCTCTCTGCATTATTTCAGAAGTGTGTGGGGGTTGGGCTTCAGTGAACCTCTGCAGAGGCAGCAACCCTTCACTAGCTCCTTCCCTCCCATTAAAAACACTGGTTCTCTTTTTAACCGAGCTGCACAGGCTCTACTGTATCTTTAACAAACAAACCTCTCACCATCTGCGCTGTGCCATTACCCCTCTGAGCCTCTGTTAATAGCTAAATGAGTCCTAGTCCCCTGCATTACTTTAATTGTTGTGGTCTGAAAGGCCTGCGTTTTAGCAGCATGTGGTGTGCTGCAGGACTCGGCTGTAATCTTCCTCCTAACTGTTGTCGAGCAGGAAAATAATCTGCTTTGCGATGAAGGGAAATGCTGATTTAAATGAAGCTGGAGGTAAAGGATGAAACAGCAGATGCAACTGATGTGTTCATATTATTATTAGCAAGTCTGTTTTCACTGTGCAAACATTGCACAGTAGCCTCCCTGTACCTGGTGCAACACATTAACTAATGTCAACAGTCTACTCCTGTTTTCCCTTCTGTACAGTATGTTTCTGTGCTACTGCATCACACAGTGCAAATGTGTTTATGTGCTGCAGTCGGCATCTTATGCTGCAATATTTCCTCCAAATTAAAGTCAGAGCCTGTGAGAAGAACAGCGTTTGCAGTGAGAGGAGAGGAGAGAAAAAAAATCAAACAGAACAGGCTTCTGAAGATGGCTGAGAGTGCTGAGTAATGAGTGGTGCTGGATGTATGGGAGCAAATTAATGCTTTGAAGGTACTAATTACTCTATTATCACTTTCAGCTGCAGTCCTGTGAGGTTAGCGTTTCAGCGAAGGGAAAATGGGAGGGGAGGACAGAGCCAGACTGAGAGAGACCCTCATTTGATCAGATAAACCAAAGCTTGAATTGACATTGTAAACATGTTTGTTTTTCTGGCCCTGTATTGTGAAGAAATAGCTCAACACTGTAGTAGTAAAAACATTGCTTTTAATATTCTACACTCTAATGCGCAGCAGGATACTACCCTGTACTATGACTCCGTTTTTGTAATAGAATCACTTATTTATTTTCTCTTCTGGCTTGACCCTCTTCAGGCTCAGAGAGGTTGGCGTCGGTCCCAGAGTAGAGTGTGTTAAAAATCAGGAAAAAGCAGCCTCCACATTTTGTCACAGCACTAAAACAGACAGAGCAGCAGTCACTCAGACTTATGCTTCATATTTATTGGCGGTTTTGACTCTCCACCTGCCTCAACTGCACTCTGGAGGGAAACCAGAAAACCCACATAAGCACAATGTATTTAAAGTAAAACCCTGGAGTTATTTATGATCATTCAGTGATTATTTGAAGACATTACTGATATGAGTGAATATTAGCACGTAAATAGCATGTCCTGGTTTCCTGAGGATTCATCTCCATTACAGCTGAGTCATATCTGGACCAGATGTTGGAATACTGGTGGAATAAAAACTAGGAACATTTACACAGGCATTGTTATTACTTTGCACTATATTGTATTATTCTAATCATACTTATACTATAATACATTATACTCAGAACATTTGTCTGAGAGCTATGGTTACTTTGCAGATTAAAATTTACATTAAAAAACAACAACTGTCCAACAGTATGTAAAATAGTTAAAGTATCAATACAATATAAAAATGCTGCTTACATTTTAATGTATATAATACAATATAATATTACTATATATACATATATAGTATTTTACTCTGAAAGGAGTTATTCTGCATGAGTGCTTTAAGTATATTTTGATGAGAAAACGTTTTACTGTTGAGAATACTGTTGCATGGTGTGTGTGCATGGTGGAGATCCACTGTTGACTTTGTTTTCAATAGTTTATACTTTATCCAACAGTGCAGAGAGGGTGTGATAGGGAAAAACAGGGAGCAGGAAGAGGGAAGTGAGCGAGCAGTAAATGATATCCTCTAATCAGCTCTTTGATCATGTTTCAAAAGGAATAAGTAAGCAGGATATTCATGCCATCCAAGGTCAGAGGTCTGGACAGACACGGCCCGTCCTCATGCTGTTGTTTTCAAAACCTTGATGTGATTTGATAAGATGTCTCAGTGCCAGTCAGGAGTTTATGTGTAAACCTTTTCTGACAGGACTGTGTAGTCACCGCTTATAAACAAACAGAGGAAAAAATCCCACCATCATGAAACCTCTTGGACGTTGTGATTGTGTGAAGGCTCCAGTGTGGCTGAACATGTGCTGAGCAGCACTGAGCGAAGCTGCAGCTGCAGCACTGTGGGTGAGACCCTTGAAGAGTTCACCCTGAGACACCACAGACGATTTAATAATAATCATCATCTCTCTACACTCAAAAGAGATTTCCTACAGTACCAATTGCAGCTAGAAATTCTCCATCTCCAATGCCATTAAGGCTGTGCAGTTTGTAATCAGGAATGGCTTTGGGTCAATTTCATTTAAGCATGGAGTTTTGGAGGGACAAGTGCTGTGTGTTTGCCAGTGGATGTGCAGCATACGTCAACCAATAATCACAGTTTTATTGGGATGTTATTATAATAAGTGTTCTGATAACAATTTACACAAGAATCCAGTTGTGCAGGCTGAGAAGTCATTATTAGTGTTGCAACACTGCAATTATTCTTTAATAGTTGGCACATAGTGTTAATATTTCCTCATTCAATTTACTCTATTGTACCAGTAAATTCTATCTGTGCCTTTGGTGGTCTGCACAGGTGCTCACTGCATTGCAAGTTACCAACTGATTTTGAATTTTGAGGCTGCTGTTTAAACTGGAAAACAATACCATTGGTACAGCATAGTTAAGTGTGTAGTCTTGGTGTAACCCACCTCTTCCGTCGTCCATGTCTTTGGCATTGCGTCCTTTAAGTGCACGGTTCCAGTTATTGGTGTAGTCCCCCCCCCTGCGCACCGTCTCATGGTCCGCATGCCTGGTCTTTCTCATCCACGGGGGGCCATACCTCCGTCCAGACCTGCGTGTCTCCTTAAACACTCTACTCATGATGCCAAGCCCCCGAGTGTCTGACATTGAAGTCCGGCTGCCCATCTCTGCAGCTACCACAGAGTCCCGGCCCCCTCTGGCTCCAGAGCTGCTGTCCCCGACAAAGCCAGAGTGCAGGAAGACGAGGCTCCCGGCGGTTAGGTAGAGGAGGATGAGGGAAAAGAATCTGACAGGTTTCCTGCGGAAATAGCGCTGTATCTTCAGCAGAGGCTTGGCCATGCTGGCTCCCCCTGCCACTCAGACACACTCTGCCAGTGACGAAAACTCATACAGCAGAAGAATCAACACCAGCTTTCCCACCACACAGCCCCAAACTAAATGAAGAAAAAGTCAGTTTAAGTGTACAGTAATCCTGTTTGAGGGTCATGCACACAATAGCATGACTTTCCCCTCATGTATGCCTCTTCAGTGTCATGAGGAAGATGCTTGACACCTGTTCACTGTGTAGCTCTGCCGATCTTGTCCACGTGAGAGTCTCCCTGCCTTCCCGCTGACAGTCCAGCCCTGAGAGCTGGCTCGGGGGCCACGGCATGAAAGGTGAGTGGCTCCAAGTGAAAGATGATCGCCCAACACTGCTTTCACTCCAATTATCAGCCTACAGAGATGCCTCACCAGCACAGCAGTGGCACTTTCTCCCACGCTGTGCAGAAGGAAGAGGGTTTTATTTAGCGGCTGAGCTGAGATCCTGTCGTCTTTGTGGGCCCGGCTATTCACTGAGGCGATCCGGGGGAGAGAGGGCGTGACTCACCATCTGCAGCAAAGACAAGCACACAAAAAAAAGGATGAATAAGCGTACACCTGAGTAAGCTGTATCTCACGTGGAGAATAACATGAGCAGGCTACCAAAGAAAATACATCTCAAAGCTTCCTGCTCAGCTTTAAGACAATCTGAGAAGTGTTGTCAGAGACACAGAAACTGTGCATTCACACAATGTTGTTCAAACAATGTAACATGGACTCGGGCTAAATCGTCCTCATTCGTGCTCTGTCAAACTCACATTAACAACAATATAAATTGGTACAGAGATAAGAAAAGGAAAAAATAGGATTAAAAGCAATCAAAGGAAACTTATCTCTGTTGTTAGTTTGTTCACCAAACAGCTGAAAAAGCTTCACGACAACAAGCTCACAGCTCCACACTATCTTTAATAAATTAGGTTAAGCCGAAAGGGGAAAAACAGAGACAAAGCTCTACCCTGCAGCATTTTCACTGATGTCTTTGGAAACTAATGTGTGTGGGAATTGAAGGGAATTAAAAACACTACTGAAGATGATCTAAGCTGATGATAATTTGTGTGAATATGTGACAGGAAAGAGCAAACAGGCTCACTTTCAAAGAATGCAGAGGTTAAAAAACTCAGTCTACTCATCCATTTGATGTGGACCAATTTCTCAGCATAATTCTGTTTGATTGCTGCATTTTTTATGATGGTTGAATCCAGACTTCCCAAATTCTCTGCAGCCTCTCTCAAAGGAGTCTCTGTTCTGGGACGAGCCTGGGAGGCTACAATTGGAAGGTGTAACGCAACACTCCTTGGGGGTCAGGGAATTTTCCAGAACATTCGAGGGGACGCTCGCCCTTGTGGCTCTCTGTCTGCCCCGAGACAAATCCGCAGAATACTTGTCACCTGAAACCTCAAAGGCACTGTAGACCCGCCTTGGCTTTCCACCCCTCTACTTTTCCCTCCGGTAGTCTGGGAAGAGTCTGAAACGCTCAAGGAGAAATGGATCACATTCTGCTCATGAGCTTCAACCTGGGCACAAAGACAATCCTCATCCTGTCTGACTTCTCAAAACTTTGCCTCTGTATCCTGTTCAGTCATTTCTATATACCTGCAAAGACGGCTTTCATTACCGATAGATATCTTTTAATTATTCAATACTTTGTTCATTTTCAGAGCAAATCTCTTTTCCCAAGTCGGATCAAGTTCCAAAATGACAAACACTAAATGTTCTGAGGTATAAATGAAGGGTGTTGCTGCTCTGATGCATCAAAGTTAATAGAAAACTAAGTATAGTACTACATACAAAACCTAAAAGACAAAAAAAGGTTTATTGCAGGATTCAAAGTTTAAGAATGAGGAGACAAGTGCCGTCAGAGAAATAAATGTGCTATGGTGTCTAATTGTTAGAATAGAGCAAAAGCTTACAAATTACCCAAAACATGCACAAATAAATTTGCAACATTTTGAAGGAATTGTTTAAGACTTTCGGATTTGCATTCGCTTTTTTGTGATATTAGTGATACCACTCTCATTTCCATACGCTAAATTTAAGAGGAAACAGCTCGCCTCGATCTGTCCTAACTTCAAAAATACCTTTAAGGCTCCCTGATTACCATGTTACATTGTGGTTTTAGTGGGAGTTTGTATTTCTTGTCACTCTGTATGCTAAGCTAAGCTAAGCTAATCAGCTTCTGCCTCAATGTTTATATTACACATAGTGGTATTGATCGCTAATGCTCCTCCCAAACAATTAATTTAAACATTTGTATTTGAAATGTTTCATTCCCATCAAGAGCCTCTACTCACAGGGACTCACACAAACGCATTGATAATTCTTCATTTCTGCAGCTCAGCAGCTGTGTAAATAATAGTGACCCACAGGCTTATCTGTCACCCTGATGATTTTTCAGTCCAGTGTCAGGATTTTGCTCCTTGTCGATTATTCATATTTCATGATGATACAAGATACAATAACTCTCAAACAATCTAGTCTTTGTTTCAAACTGAATAATCTGTTTGCCGTAGAGAAATACAACCATATGTAGGTTAGGTTCCCCACAGGGTTACAAGGTCTAAATACAAAAATAATACTGCTTACTTTAACTTGCCTCTTACTGCTAATTCACTATGGAGGGAAACAGTACACCAAAAATGTGTAGTGGCATCTTGGTGGGACTGAATTGCTGTCAGCAAAGATGCACAAGAGAGCATTGTGTTACGGTTGTGTGTGTTTATGTCACGTTACAAAGAATACAGCTAAGATGAAGAGAGGCCCTTCTGTTCTGACACAGGACGACAGCAAGCAGGCTTATGAGGGTGAACAGATGGAGAAAACGCCAACAGGGCCACACACAGGTTAATTACTGGTGTTAATAATTCATATCCCCCCTCAATTAAGAAAATGAAATTGAACTCGTGGCTAATTCGCAGGTTCAAATGACAGTAACAAGCGTGTGGATGTACTCTTGTTGCAGTTGTATGGAGCCTACATATTGTATGAGAGTGAGAGTCTATCTGTGACACTGAGCTTGTAGGCACAGCTGTTTCGGTACTTGATTTTAAAATACCCTTAGCTTTACGGGTATGTCGTCAGAAAGATAGTGTATTGTAAAAGTGTTGATGATGACACTAGATTTAGTTTAGATTTAGCTTTTACACGTGCTGCAGTTCATCCTGTGGAGGATTTTCAAAATCATCATTGTCTGGAGATCATACAAATTTTATGGGCAGTCCATCCAATAGTTGCTGGGACGTTACAGTCTGAACCAAAGTGGTGGACAAAGCGACTGACAGTCCAGTTTTTGCTATTAATGGGACCAGTGGCTAAAAATCAGGTGTCACACTAGCAAACAGACAGATAGATGAAGAGGAAATGCAACAGACAAGAGATGGGAGGTGCTGCAGAGGTCTATTTACCAAATCATGGCAATTACTCAAGTAGAGCGGACATGAACTCACTGACTGACCATTAATACACATTCATATTAAATGAGCCAGCAAATATTTAATCAGGGTGGATTTAGGGGAGGAAACGTCAAAGTTAATCTTTGGTGAGCAGGCCAACAGCCAGCTCAGCTTGTGCTGCAGGCAAATGTGTCCACCAGTCAGTCCATAAATAATCTTCATATCTGTCCTGGGACTCATTGACCGGGGACGGGGTTAAGCGAGAACTGTGGTCAACTCTGTGACACCTCTCGAGTTCAGACAGAACACCTTCAGCAAACCAGGAGTCACCTTGAGCACAACTGTGACGACAGACACAATAGCTGCAGTAAAAAAGCTTTGTGATTTTGCATTATTTTCTGTTGTTTGAAGGACAGAAACTTCCAAGAAAACTGATGTCATATGTGGTAAAAAAGACACAAAAGAGAAGGAAAACATTAGTACTATTACTAATAGCACTAATGTTTTTCTTCTCTTTTGTGTCTCTTTTAGTGCAAACACTGTTATACAACACTCCTAAAACAAGATGTGAAATCTGAAGGGGTTGGATACTGAGAAGTTGGATATTTTGCCAGGATCGAAGCGGATAAAATATTCAGTTTTGTTACTAGGTTCTACAGATGTAATCCATTTCCTTTCTCTCATTTGCCAAAAAGCATTTTTCACTTGAACGTGGGTGAGGCTGCAGTGCAAATCACATCAGCTGAAATAAATTAACTGTGATATCTTCCCATGGTTTAAAACTGTGTTTGTTTGCTTTGTTTTCACAGTGGTAAAAGTTACAAAAATACAAGATAACGACAGTATAGTGAAATGTCACTGAGGTTATGTTTGGTTCACAGTAAAACCAACATTGATAGTCATTACCAGTGGGTTTGTTGAAGGAGGAAACACACTATTGCGGTAGAAACTGTCAGTATTAACAGTGGCAGGAAGAAGAGGTTATCCGGTGCCTCAGTGGGAAAGGAAACCATTTGAGTCTTGTCTTATTGTCCTATTTTCTAACACCATGTTTGCATTATGTGCACACACACTCAACTTTAAGCCCCATCCTGTAAAAGTACTGTACTGTAACATGTGTGATGTCTTCAGCAGCAGAAGGGTTAACAGCGTTAACCACAGCAGCCCTGACCCTCCGCTCACCCCGGGGCCTGTCTTTTTCCGCTCTCCTAGTGTGTTTGGCCTGCCAGTGCGCATTAGCTGTGTTTGTCAAATCAAATCAAACTAAAGATCACATTCCTCCCCCGGTGATAACACTGGTGATAACACTGGCCATGCTTGTGTTTACGGAGACTGTTCCACGCCATCCTACTTGCAGAGTTGTCTCACTACTGATCCAGGACAAAACTCAAGAACACCAGACAGCAGCAAGGAGCATCTCTGAATGAGCACTGAATTGTTTTGCGCTAACATCTTTAATACCTAAGCACAAAACAATAAAACGTGTTGTGCAGGTGAACCAATAATATTAATGAGAGAAAGACTGCCGTTCACACGTAAAATGGAGAAAGTAAAAAAAAAAACTAGTTAGAATTTTTGCTGCTCTGCAGAACAGATTTGAGCATCTTGCTCAGAGCAGATGGCAACTCTTAGGAGTGCGTGACCCCTGAAAACTGGAGTGAGGCACAACTTCTTCCAATAACCACAGGATCACACTGCAAGCAGTTTTCTTTGCTTAGCGTTTGGCAAAAGTTACCACGGTATGCGCAACAATTTGGCTTCCCATTTTCCTTTCTGCCATTTTAATTAAGCCTGTGTTTGATCTCAGTGTGTGCCCGCATTAGTGATTGGCTTGATGCCCGATACACTTAATTAGTGGTGGCCACTCCAAAGGAAGCTCATCAGCAAAGATGTTTGCAAGAATCTCTGTACAGCGACAGATTATATGAAACTAGGAGAGTGGTTTTCAAGCTCCTGACAAGGATTTTGCCACAAATTGTTCCTTGTTATACAGACAACATCCACTTCCGCTTCAGTGAATACAATTAAGTGCCACTCCACAAACCCTGTGATGAAACTTGCGTTCCACAATACAAATTATTGTTTATTGTGTGTTATTTATCGGTAGGTCACATCTGAGCATCCTTCCATTAATCCCTCGTTAACTGTCTACTTAAAGGTTAACTTTGCAACACGTGATTGAAAATGTCTTAATTTTCAGTTTAGATTGCTTGTGTGGTTTCATTTTATGGGATCCCTCAATCTTGGCCACCAAACTGCTGAATAAACTTGTAAAATTTTAATGTAGATAACACTGTACAACTGAACAAGTTGTACTGCACATTAGCAAAAAAAGCAGCAGCTGTACTGTGAAGCTCAATTTTAAGTATAAATGCTGCCAGTTCTGGCCTCAAGAGAACAGAGAGGAAAGTAATTCCACTGCTAATGGTAAAAACAAAGCACACAGACAATATTTTTTTCAACCAAATGGTCTGAAAGAAGAAGATTATGCACAAATTGCAAAATACTGTTTTTTTAAGTCTCAATCCATCAAAGGTTTTCGTCACCTTTTCTACTATAAAACATTTGGTTCGTGTGTTGGTTTGACATATTTTCAATTCCTTCAGCAGCCGAGGAGCCAATCATTACTTTAGGATGAGGTGGGAATGAAAACAGACCTTGAATTATGTAGGTGGGGTGACACACACACACACACACACAGCTTAAATGCAACACATCTGTATTCATCTTTCATTGTATGTGGAAAGAGACTTCCCAGCTGGTCTTTTACTTATTCAGTTAAGAAAAGGTCAACACACACACAGACAACACATAGTATTTTTTCCATGGGGGTTCACAGAAGCAAATTCAGGATTCGACACTGTTGTATTTCACAGCATCAATACCTGTCAACTCTTCAGGAAAGCAGCAAAGTGATCACATTCACTCCCCAGATCAGCACATCCCAGCTACAAAACTCCATCTCAACCGATCATCGGAATAGTCAATATTACAGGTTGATCATTAGCACAGATACATCAGCATCAATGCGTATGTCGGCTGAAAAGGTTTGAGTAAATCTGAAAAAAAAAAAAAAAGTCAAATGAGGACTGACAAGTTCATGTTTCAAGTCTAAAATGTGTCGCTCTAATGCTGGCGTTACTTGACAAAGGGAATAGAGGTTGTACCTTACATGGAATAAGAAGTAGGCGAAGTGTTTGGTTAAACTGGCTGTGATTGTAAAGTAATCGCACCAACGAACAAATGAGATTTCAGACCCCGACAGAAATCACGAGCTCTGACCCTTGTGTTGTGTGTGTGGTAGACGGGGTTTACATTTCTTGTTTTTTGTTTGTCTGTTACTGAGATTGATTCATACTGTCTGCTGCAGTCATGATATGATTTTTCTGTTTAGCTCTGTTTGATATTATCCGCCCAAAGCCTTGGAGTAATTGCAAATACTGCATACATGCATTCGGCTTGGTAGAAGTTGAACAGGCCGATCATTTTTAAGCACACCCTATAAAGCTTAAAAATTAAGCCCAGGATGGCAGGGAAAAAGCTCATTGTAATCCTGATAATACTCAATGGTCCATTAAGCTCGGTGGTGACCTTTTAGTCTGAAAGAGAAGAGGTAAATTAAAAGGTCTAAAAATAATGTAATCCTCTTCTTTGACTGGTGCACAGTAGCGTTAAGCTGCAGCATTGAAATCGAGTGACCGAATATCGTGAACATTTCCACCAGTATCCGGCGATAAGCAACTCAAAAGAACAGAGGAGTGAAGGAATAATAGGTCCATTGTGATTGTGGACACAAAGCAGAAGAGTTCAATTAGGCATGAGCAAAAAGACAAATACTGAACAAGCCATTTGCACCAAATCTGGATTAGAGCTAATTCTTTGACTCGCAGACTAGTTTGGTCAGGCAGTATGGAGTCTACTTGTAAATCTGAAGGAATGAAGGAAAGGGAGAAATGAAAGAGGAGAGGCTGAAAAGAATCTTTAATGCCAACAGAAAAGACAGTCCCGGCGCTAATGATGTGTCACAAAGCTCCAAACTGAGAGAAATTCTTGTTGTGTGCGTTTCAGACCTTCCCTCAGTGGCTGCCACTCCCAGATCCCTCTTGGCCACATAGATGGACATTTGAGTAACAATCACTTCAGTCTGTCTGTCTACTTCATAAAAGAAGTGATTATTCTGCAGGGGGGAGTGGAGCTGTCAATGGGAGCTCAAATGATGTCTTCCTCTATCCAACCCTAACAAAGCTCTTCATTCAAGCCCTTACAGAATATCTGCACTTCAGTTTTCTTAAACAGCAAAAGAGCCCGCTCCTCTTTTTTCTTCTCCCACCTTCACTAAACACAGAAGATCTCTTTGCTTTAATTAAAAGTGAATTCTCCCGGCTCAGTTCTGCTGTGAATCTCAGACCTTTCTGCTTGAACAGCCTTGAGAGGGGATTGCAGAGGGTTTCAGCAAATGTTTAGTTGGTGAGGAGGAGGAGGAGGAGGAGGAGGAGGAGTGAGGAGGAGGGAGGGAATAGGAAAAATAGGAAATGCCTCTATATGGAACTTGAGGCAATTTTCAACAGCACAACACACACACTTGAGAAACACAGTTATTTATTAACTGACAAGGCACCTTTTTTTCCAACAAAACCTGCATCTTACTGAGTAGAAGCATTTATCGCCAGAACCAAAGTGGGTGTTTGTATTGGCTAGGTTATCTTTAGAGGAACTTACTAACAAATATTTTGAATATTAATGTGACTCAGTATTTGCCATTTGTGAGCTTGGACGACTGTTGTGTAAAACAGGAGGCCAGAAAAACACCACTTTAATCTGTGGATGCATCCAAATCTGAAAATACACTCAATGACACAAACAGGACTATGGAGACTTAAATAGTCACATTTACTCATCCCTGGTTCCTAGAAATGATGTTTGCATGCTTATGATTTGTTTTGCCAATTACATTTTGAGGGGAAATGTAATTGCTGCCTTGATCATGTTCTCTAGCAAATGTTTCCTTTAGTGGAGGAGGTGGGAGGTGGTCGGAGTAGATGGGGGGGTGCACAAAACTCATGGGTTTTGCCGATAGTTAGCTGTAGCACCCACTCTGCTGAAGTGTCCTCAAGCAAGAAGCTGAATCCTCAAGCACTGTTGTACTGCAGCTAACCCCTCACCCTGACCTCCCGTCATGAGAGAGGAATAAAAAGAGCATTTTGTATGTATTTTCAAAGCAGTATAACGAATTACAGTTCAGTCTGAAATTACTCAGCCAGAGGTACCGACCATTACAGTAAATATGTGCTTCAGCAGCTCTGAGCTGAAATGAAATGACTGGTTGCATCTGAAGTTATGATGAGGACTGAAAAAAATCTCAGATTTAAAGTTAAAGTTAAAGTTAAAGTCTCCTCTTTCGTTTTAGTGAACTACATTGTGGTCTCACAGACTAGACCGACAGAGCTGATCCAGTTCCAACCAGAAAAATCGAGCTTTGCCTTGTTGATCCGTTTTGTCAGCTCAACACATTTAACAGTTAAGATTTCCAGCATTGTATGAGCTTGAGAGCTGCATGAGTCTGCGAACGTTCAAACCTGGGAAAAGAGAGGATTAGAGAGGCCGCTAAATACGTGGTCTGGAGTAAAGGGGTGATCCTGCCCTCAGCACCTCATGCTGGGATCACTTCAGACAATCCAAGATCCAGAAACTGTAGGTTGTTGTCTCAGCATGAAACCCAGTCAACAATAAGCATTCAGTAAAACAGTCAAGTAGTTTGTACTTGATTGTGTGTGTGTGTGTGTGTGTGTGTGTGTGTGTGAACAAATACAAATACGAGTCATTGGAGTGGCCTACCGGTTTAAACCGGAGATTTAAACCATATAACTGCTTATAACTTCTTGCTTGAATATATATCATCATAAATATATAATACTACCATCAGTGTCATCATTATTTCTGATGCCTGGGTGTTTAAATGTTAAAAAAAAACGGATAATGAGGAACTAATTTGAACAACTCAGTTGTGTAGAATCTGAAAGTAACCAGTACCTCATACCGTCGTGGAGTAGAAAGCACAATATTTCCCCTAAATGTTGTGGAATAGAAGCATAAAAAGCAACCGAAACCGTACTTCAGTACAGTACTTAAGAAAACATGCTTGTGTTGTCTTTACCACTGAAATATGCTGATTTTGGATTGAATACTAATTTAAATACAGACTAATCCACTGTAAGACACTTTTACAGTTTTACAAACACTTAGTGATGCTTGGGGAAATCTCTGGAGCTTGATAACAAACATTTGATAACAGCTGTGATAGTTGACAGCTGTATGAGCAGAAATCAACCACAATCAACCACAGAC
Source organism: Pempheris klunzingeri (assembly GCF_042242105.1). Lineage (NCBI taxonomy): Eukaryota > Metazoa > Chordata > Actinopteri > Acropomatiformes > Pempheridae > Pempheris > Pempheris klunzingeri. The sequence goes on from NC_092018.1 coordinate 4,635,579, forward strand.
TGTGGCCTCAACAGAACAGAGTATAACGCAGCCAAAACATGTGTTTTGATTCATGATAAAAATCTTTTTTTTTCTCCACTGGAAAGACACATTCTCTTGATGTTAGTATGCAGTCTATATTTCTTTTACCGCCTACACATACAAGTCACAGAAGAATCTAAAGTATCTGACGCCCATGCTCGTGGAGCTGTTCAAAGTCTGTCTGGGAAATAAACTCTAATGTAAGTGAAGATGACACAAGCTGGAGAAAAGTAGGTACAACAGACAATATCTGAACTGCTCTGAACATCACAACCACACAGACTTTATTTTCCTTCAATGAAAAGAGACTGAAAGGATAGCATGAGAACCGGCAGCTCGTCTGTCACTCTGAGCGTTGTTGTACACAAGCTATTTAGCTGTTTTTGATGAGCTGTTCAATGTGCACAATCACGAAGGGCAGCGAGCTGTGTGCAGTGGTCTGGATGCATTCACTGGAGGAGCATGAAGTGTGTATGGGTAGGCTGCTCTGTAAGCATGCCATGCAAAATGTGTACTGAACCATGGGCCTCATCAGCAACACGCAAATCTGCCTGCAAAGGTTGAGCAGCACCAGAGGCCCGCTGTCAACATATCCTGTCCAATTAAACATGAGCATCATTAGAGGCCTATTTTCAGTCAGCTGTTGTTGATGTTGATGTCATCTCGTCCTCGTCGTTGGTGCCGTCAGCTCAACTTCAGATGACAATTCCATGACAAAGCAAATGAACACGTTGAAGTCTGCACCGCTCTACTCGCAACTTAAGCTGGTCTTGTGTAGCAACGTACTTATTATGTATTTGAAGTCTAGACAAACACTCGGTGAGTTTAATGTGTGTTTGAGCCAAATCTTGAAGTAATGAGAGTACATTTTGATTCTCTTGGAGTAATTGAGTTTTATACATAAGTGTATTTGTGCATGAGTTTACGATATACTCTGTTTAAGTACAGATACCATATATTTCTTACATGTAGCTATGTGTATGTTTGGATCTATTAAAGAGAATGTAAGGATATACCATTTTATGTCTTAATGCTCAATTCACTTATACCTCTATTTATCCTATGCCATTTTTACTCATATTCTCATTTTTGTTGTTGTTAGACAACATCTAGTATCATTAGTAATGTTCTCACTGTAGGGTTCCAGTGTTACAGCATGAACCTAAAAGCAAAAAGAAACTGCGAAAATGTCACTCAAGCAATTATGGAAATGTTGCGTGTACACAGTATGTGTACACAGGGGAGCACCATAGTATGCAATTAAATGTGCCTGTGTGTGTGTGTGTGTGTGTAGAGGTAGAAATGAGCAAAGTAACTGGGGATTCAGGCTTCCTGACAGATGCCTGCTTTGGGCTCGTAGGAAGAAGAGAGCCTCGGTGCTGCAGCCTCTCCTAAGATGAATAAAATATGACAGGCATGCAGTAGTGTTTCACTGTTGCTCTGATGCAACATGGACAACAGCTCAGAGTGAACGGAAAAAAACACAAGGCGGTGTGTGCACATGACTGGGTGTGTGAGATCTACAAACAGAAAATCTAGGAGTGTGAGATGGCTGCAATGTTCTTAATCATTTTCCTAAAAGAATACTTGCACTTAAGTCAAATAAGGATGTGGTTGAATTTACGTAAAGAGTCAATCCACCCACGTCAAGAGGACATTTTGGCTCACTTCCCTCCAAGTGTAATAGTTCCAAAGAAAACTTTTCTCCATGAGCGCTGTGGATTTTGTAACCGAGGCACTATTTATGGAGAGACATGTTACTGCTACCTTTCTCAATGCTGTGAGCACCAAAAACTAAATTCTCTACACCTCAGTTATATTGGAGTGGAGGCAGGGATATCGGCGGAGGAAATACAAAGAACTGAGCTCCTCTGATGATGACTTTTGGTACAATTATTGTCACAACACAGACCAACTGCACATGACTCCCAGCAACCAGTCAGCTGTAACACCATCACAAGCAAAATAAGCAAAACAGCAGAAATGAACACCTATAAGTCATAAATAAACGGTTTAAATGTCCAGCTTATGCTACTCAAAAATGAATCACCATCAATTCCAGGATGCCCTTTACATAATGCCCTTCTCATGTTTTATTTGTGCTGCAATATTATCTAACAATTCCATTAAACCATCCCGTCCATTAGAAGAGGCACAGTGAAGGGGAGCTTGAGACCATGTGGTGCTGTGGTGGAACCACTACAGTCTAATGCAGTCTGTGTTTTGGCCTCAACCCTTCAGCCGGGCCGCATTCAAGTTGCCGCGGTTCACTGAGGAGATGTTCTGAGCCAGGAGTCTCTGAAGTGGGCGCTTGAGCTGAGTCATCCCACCCTGAGGCAACCTGGGAAAGACATCTGCACAGTCACTGAGAGAGTGGAGGTGATGAGGGTTGACAGGGCGCGGCAATGGGCTCGTGGCTGACCAGGCGTGCTTCATTTACTGCATGTGATAGTTCCTAACATGACGGCCAACCTGGGCAGCTTTCTGACAGACGGAGAATGTTAGCGCTGCGGAGGAGCTCGTGTGTGCGCTCTGCTTACTGCCAGATTCGGAAAAGTAGCTGATAAGGGGATAGGCTTAAGCGCTCATCCTGCTTGCTGCTGGAAATTAATGGAACAACATGTAAGGCTGAATGCAGGAAAAATAAGCACTTACTTAAAATGTGTATAAATAGACGAGGCTTGGTTGCTGTTGCACATCTTTCAGTTGAAATCCCAGGAGATGCAATTACTGAGCGCAAACTATCATGAGAATGTGCTACTGTTTACCCTTTAATGACATATTCCCAACAGGAAATAAGCAAAAGTAGTTTGAGTATCCTGTTATTCCATCATAATCACAGAGGCAGAGGAGTGGTTTGGGGAGGAAGGGAGGGTCTTCTTATGGCCAAGTGGTTCATTTCACATCAACCTGACAAATTTCTCTTTTAAGCGCGAGAGCCCAATCAGGCTCCAGCACACCGAGAGGAGACCTGACGCCACTGCTGACAGTGACAGCCCAGGCGGACAGACCCGGGGGGGGACCTCACTCCCAATGGCTCGTTATCACAGGGGATATTGCGATATTGTTAGGACAGGGCTTATTAAAATCTCCTGACATCCTGCTTGAAGAAGACACCTGTCTGTTTCTTCACAGTGCAGTCTGGATGAGGGTTGATGTGTTTTCACAGATTGACAAACACTGCTTGAGCTGAGAAAACACCACAAGCTCAGTAGTTCAGTAATATGGATAAAATATCTACTTAATCGACCTAATAGAGCTTTAAAAAGACTTATTTATATGTTAGATTAGATTGTGCATCCCAGCCAACCTTCTCAGAATCAGAGGAAACTGATTGTGACTTATTACCTTTATTGCTTCATTACTCAGTTTTTTTTTATCTATTAGGATATAGGTAACATAAATGTGAGAACTCTTTTACCATTTAGTCCTCCAGTTTCCTCGAAGTGGAGTTGGTAAACTAAATTTCTCCATTTAAATGCTCAGCTGTTGCCAAGTTGGAGCTCTGTTGGTGCAGCAGGTACAGAGAACAGAGCTCAGCAGTTTGACACCAACAAAGGCCTTTTTGTGCAGGAGGGATCAAGTTGAAGAAAGGACAAGGGGGTCTGCTACTGGAGGTGAGCAATTACAGCGGTGATGTGCTAATCTCGGCCACTGGCACCGTCTCAAGGTCGGGCATGGACCACAGAGAATGTAGCTTTTATATTCACTGTTTTCTCCTTATCTTCTGTTCCTCATCTTTTTTTATTTCCTCAATTGCTCTCACACTCCCCTCTCATCATTCTACCTCAAACACACACACACACACACACACACACACACACACTGTCAAGGCTTCTGCTTCCCCTGAGCAGTTAATGTTGGACGTCCACACAGATGTGAGTCACTCTGACCGTGTGGAGGGCAAACAGAGGGTTTGGGTCAGACTGAGGGGACCAGAGTTGATGCCACAGCTGAGATCCTCACTGACCTACTGGTGATGTTGTGATAATCCATGAATTGCGGAGCTTTAATAATGAATATGCCGCTGCTTGAGCACAGTCATTTTGTGTTCTCAAACTGGGGGGAAATATGGAACTGATGGAACTAGTAAAAGTTACTGTAACACTTCACATGCATGAGTCGCTCTGTATTACCAACGTGTGAGCAGATTGTAATGGTACTTGAAAAATTACACCTCCCCAAACGTTCTCTGTTGCCTCACCATGGCACCAAGAATGCTCACCACAACACAATGTCCATGTGAGCAATAAAAAAAGTTTTATCTGGTAAATGGGAAAGTGTTTGAGTTCAGAAGGAAACCAGGTTCAGCATCAGCAGGGCGTACAATTCATCGCTAGCAAAATACTATCTGAGTGCATATGTTAGGTAGCTAACTTGCAAGATTGCTTCACCAGCTGATGTGATTCATGATATCAACTTATGTATTATGACAAACAGCAAATGATGTAACTGTACAAAGCAACCAGGAACGATTGCTTCCTACCAGCCAAGAGCGATGCAAGGCAGGGACGGCCAGCTAGCTAACTGTGAGCTAAGCTATGCTAAGGTTAGCCAGCTAGCTGTAAGTAGCTTCATGGCATGGATGGATAATGTCATTTCAATTTGGGAACATCATTTTTTTTTTCAGCTTGCAAAAAAGGAGCCCGAAAACAAAAGTTGAAGAAACAGTAATTAGATAGCAACAGATATTTTATTCCACCATAATAATTATGTCCATTCAGTCAATGCAGATATGAAAATGTTACAAATAACAATCCTGGATTAGGACTCAGTCGCCATGTCTCCAAGGAAAATACACCCAGGATGGCCTTTCACCTGCATCACAGGTTAGGAGTTACACAAACACACACACACACACACACAGTCCTACACCTCATATTAGCCTTGTTTGGATTAAACGACATTCATGTGCTCAGCAGGGCGTCTGTCTCAGTCTGAACAGCAGGTCCTAGTTCAAAAATATAATTGGCTATTAAACTTTTGTTCAGTCTCTGCATACTGCATGTAAGCCGTCTGAGAGGTTTTCCTCACATGCTGCACATTAGGATGCAGACAGAATAAGAAAACTTCATACCTAGCATTTGATTCTTACAGTAGGTGTTTTATACAGTGTTGGTTTTCTTTGTCAGTTTGTTTAAGCTCCACTTTAGCTTAACATACCAACCAGTATTTCCTTACCACCTGTCAAGGCCGTGATTATCTGGATACGTCTTGCAGACGAGGTCCAGTTTTGTGAATAATCCTCCTATAAGCTGAAAATCTGGCCGAGATGTGCATGCAAAGAGGCTGACCCACTCCTTGGCTCTTCTTGTCCATACCAAAAGTTTTACAGATTATCCTCTTTCTAAAATCATCTTCTCTTTTGAGGAAAAGGAAAATAAGACCATTTGCGTTTGAAATCACACCAATGAAAGTAGAATTTTTAGCCACTGAGCGTGAAACTACTATTCTGCCTTTGAGTGTCAGACACTATATAAACAGTCAGCACGTCTTTGGCGAAGACAGCAGAGTATTTAATGCCAAGCTATTTCTGTGGGAGCTCTAATGAGGATCTTGACATCCTCTCTTGATGGTGATATATCAGGGCCAAGTACACCGCCCAGCCTACACACAGCTCGCACTGCACCACTGTTATTTCACTGTAATGGCTAGCGCAGGCATGCAAACTGTAATTATTGTCAGTTCCTCTGGCGATCTTCAAAGCTGGCGGCCATTGGACATGATCCATGGCACGTCCCTGAGAGGTCGCCAAGAGGATGAAGAGATAAGCTCTGGAGGAATTCAAAGCCTTCTCACTGTGCTGCTGGCCACTCCGTCACCACACAAAGGACATCATATCTGAGCCACTTTCAAGTTCTCTTCTGCAGCCACAGTCAGGCCTGCGTGAAATTCAACATCACATTCACAAAAGCATTTCTGTGTTTCAGGATTTAATCTTTATGGTGCAATAGCAAAGGCTGATGCCCCACTTAAGTCCCGGAGGGGCTCCTGGTGATGCAAAATGCTGCGACTTTGACCCTGATAATTCACTAAATGAACAGCAGCACTGGGGGGAGCGCCGTCTCATTCTCTGGTGTACATATATGAATTTCAGTCGTTGCCATAGTTCGCTGACGTCTGTTCCCTTCTGCCTCAGGGAGGACTGAGCTCATGGGACAGCACAGCCGCTGTTAGCAACAATAAAATCTGTGTGATTTTATTTTTCAAATGAGGGTCTGCATACACTGAAACCAGCTGAAACCACATTACTGCACAATGTGATAGAGACTCCCATTACCAGAGGGTTAGAATAGAATTAGGAGGGGGGGCATTCATTTGTATTTTACAGTGACATTCATAGTATTGATCAGTTCTGCTTGGTCTAGATTCAGGAGCTATGAACTGAGTGCTCCCTCTGCCATAACTAGAGCCTTGTCCAGCTCTATGCTTTTTATTTACTGTCATGCCAAGTGCCGAAATAGCGGCAGCATGAGCAATTAGTGGCGTTCATCAATTGATTTTAACAGCATTGTGATCAATCTTCACGACCATTAATGTTCTTGTTCCTCTACTTCAACACCTCATAGTGAGCAGCAGGTTCAATACAGTGATGTACAATACGCCGAGGTCATCAGAAACAATGACAGGGAGAGGAGGCTGCTGAATTCACATCATTTCAATAAAATCATCAGGAGAACAGCTGAGGATGAATAGTGTAACAAATTATTGATTCATCTCCAAATTATGTTCTCAATTTTTTTTTTTTGGATAAAATGTCAGAAAATAGTAAAATACATTAACACCTCCTTGGAGGCCATGTCGATATATTCAAATATCTTGTTATGTTTTAAAACTAAAATACATTTAATATACAATGGTACAAAACAGAGAAAAGCAGCAGGTCCTCACATTTGAAAAGCTAGAACCAGAGAATACTTTTTCTGGTAAAAAAAATTATTAATCACAAAAGACAAACACAAATAATAAACAAACATTAATAGATAAATGCAATCTGAGTAGAAAGAAGCGTGGCTAATCCAGAAAAATCTACGTATTAGCTTCTTAAAGCAAAGAAACAAATGAGGGGATGAAATGCAGGTTAGCTTCTGCTTGTTTTCTTAGTCTGATTTGCAGCTCTGGTTAAAAATTTGCAAGAGTGCTCTAACTAAAGTCCACTGACTTCACACTTGGGGGGAAACGGCTCAGTCGGTGGGCCACCAACAACACACCTGGTTAGAGACCAATGCATCTTCACTGCCCAGTGAACATGATAATGTACTGAGTAGAGAGCTCAACATCTGTCACACAGCAGCTACAAACACTGCAGCTGCAAATATCACAGACAAATATCAAGATGAACCTCTCAGTTGGATTCGCTGAACACTGTAGGAGCTAAATAAATACGAAGATGGAAAAATAATGAATACATTCTGAAAGTGGCTGTGTGCAGAAACAGACAGGGAGGCACCTCCGCTTCACTCAGGTATTTATGTCACCTGAGGCTCAGTCTAATCACAACATGTAGGCCCAATGCATCTGCTGCTCAGGGTTTCCTTTAACAACTAGTAGCTTCTTTATACATGAGCAAAACAATAAAAACACTAAAATAAACCCTGGACAAGCGATTTCTGGGTTTGTGGCTTTTGGTCTACTTCAGAAATGTTAACCAGCAGCAGTGCTGAGTCCACACAGACTTCTGCACCAACACATGCACAACCTGAGCTGCTACATTTAAGCTTTTCCTTCTGGCTTTTTATCGAACCAAGTGCAATGCTGGTGGTGACTTCACCTTACCTCAGACACGGCAGGAGGGCTTGAGCGGATGGTTTGATGTTGCAGCTCTCAGGAAGAAACTCAGCTGAGGATGGTTCATCTCTCAGGCTCAGGCATGATGTTTCATCTCCACGGTCATTCAGCCAAATATGACCAGCAGCATGTCCTCTGAATCACTGCTCACTCCCTGCGCTTTGATCCGCACATAACTAACGCTAGTTTATCACTCTCATTAGCTCACACAGTCTGTTCAATAATTTACCGTGGAGCACCGCAGACAGACGGCTACGCATTTCCAGCCTCCAGAAGGAGGGAGTGATGTTAACGGCCCCGTAGGCTCACTAGTCCGCACCAGCCCCGCTCTCACCGCTTCCTCCTCGGTTCACTCGCTCCAGTCAGCTGTTCGGGTCAAAGCGTGGATGCGACGCAGACGGTGTGTCGACCTGTGTTTTACTGTCGCCTGTCCCGGTGAGGGGGAAGCCTGCCTGACGCTGCGGAGAGGCAGCGCCGCACCGTGCGCCCTGCGCTCCCACACGGACCAACAGCACTGCCTGCTGTACTTAAAGAGACACAGCAGAGCTCGGAGAGCTGCTTTCTGGGCCACGCAGAACAGGTTTGGCGCGGTGACACACTCCCTGCTGATTGGCCGATTTGAGTTTGATTTCGTCGGCTGAGGACTTCAGTCAGGATTGAAATCTAAATGGTTAGTTTTGCGCGTGCCAGCTCTCGTCCACAGGTCTCTTTTAATTACAAATCATCACAATATCCCCCAGATACTGTTGATCTGAAGAGGAAAGTTGAACCACCATGTAGTCTCATCAAGCCTATATTAGCTCTCTGTGATCTCTCATCTCTCTCATTAGTAATTATAGCAGTTTGCTCGGTTAGTTTAAAGTGCAGTTGGACCAGATTTGTCTGTGTGGAGAAAATAAATGCTCCACATACCATCACACATAACATCTACCTTGTCACACTAATACAAAACATGCTGTGGACTAAACATACAGATTATTACCATGTGTTGTTTAAAGTATGGCCATCATTTTAGTTTTTATAATTTTATACACCTCTTTCAGGGTCCTTATATACACAAACAACCACCACCTCAGAGCTGACTTTAGATAAACTGCAGAACGTCTGTCTGCAAGAATCCAAGAGTTGTGAGAGATGTGAACTTTCTCTATGAGTCAATAGGAGCTACAAACACACTGATACCACTGTCACGTTTTGATTACCACTGAGTGTTGTTGCCTGCTCTGCGTTCTGATTTTAATCCGTTTCTGCTTCACCCCATTCAAACCCACCTCCAGATGTTCAGCTGCTGTGTGTTTCCTTGCTGCACGCAGGATTTCTAGAGTGAGGTCGGGGTGATCATCCATTCTGTTTAACTGCAAATCTCCTTGTGTGTAAACTGTGTGCTTCAATCAGTTTTATCGTTCTGGCCCTGACAGTCATGGCTGTTAAATCAATGGCTTAGACCAACTGCATTACACAGATCTTTAAAGGGCATGTACACAAATAGAGATTCACATGCTAGCAGAGCCCACGTAAGAACACAGATAGGTTGAAATAGAGTTTAGAGTCTCCAGTACACTTATCTGGAGTATTTTTGGAAAATAAAAATCGTTAAGAAAAGAAAAAAAACATCATGCTGAAAGGATGTTGTGGGTTTGTGTCACCTATGAGGTTAGTCATAGCCTACTTCCAGCGCCAGCACCTGCAGTCTGAACGAGCCCCTCACTTATTACAAGCTTAACGCTGGTCTGTCTCTAAGGGTTGGTGTGCTGACACAACAGAGATGACTCTGCATGTTTCAGCAGCATCAATTCATGGGTTGGTTGCTGTCTGTGCTGTCGCCTGTAGCGCTGTCACCTACAATTACTTTCCCCTACATGGTGACTCAGCGACAGGCTCCAACTTGGAGGGGCACTCTTGAAATGGGCAGTGTTCAGCAGTGATATTACTCATGCTGAATCAGGCAGACAGGACCGGACAGCAGAATCCTAAAACTTTCTGGCTGATGTTTGAGAAAGACACATGGATTTTGTGGGTTTGTCTAGATAAACTGTGCCGTAGAGTGCTTCCGATAGAAGCAAAACATCTCTCCTATTTTTATGTCTTTTTCAAGGATATACACACATGCATGCATTGTTAGAGGTCAAAAGTGGGGGGTAAATCATGTGGTGCAGGAGATAAAAATCCAGGCCAGCCAACGCAGCGTCAAACACTCATAAATCTGCATCACAAGCCAGCAGTCACTTCATTGTGTGCACTGTGCGTTGGCCTGTGTGTGACCACCACTGGTTAATCCCCTTCAGATCCAGAAGACAGAAGTAAATAGACGATAATGGGCTCATTGTGTAAATCTGCTCTCTCATGGGGATGAGTAGGCGGCGGTAGGAAAGGGGGATGGAGAGAATGTTCCTTTATTTTCAGATTGTGAAAAGTTAAATCGTCCTTGTCAGAATATGACAAATGGGAGTTGTGAGCCCAGATAGCACACGATCCAAATAATAAGAATACAATGTGAAATCCTGCTGCTGGATCTCTGCCTCTGTCAGTGGAATATGTGGACATACATTCCAGCACAACATATCTCAAACAAAAAGCATGAGTCTGAAGTCTATCACAGACATTTTTATGGATAATCCCCCACAGTACCTGCTGGATTCGAAGGGAGGATGCTCCCAAAAGATCAATCCAGCATTCGTGCTGCAAACAGAGTTTCAATATGGGGAGAACTTCTGTTTTCATGAGAAACAGTTCTTTGGCACATTTTTGCAACGTGACTGCTGTTCATACTCTTACATGCTGATACAAGAATGCTAAATAATGCCTTTTGGTTAGCTGTGAATGGCAGGCAGAGACTCATACTGGTGTCAGGAGTCAACATGTGCCTCGTCGTCACTGGTGATCATTCAGTTTAAGGTTTCTTAAAGGAAATTCTCACATAACGAACATCAAAACACCCACAGCTTTCAGAAACACCGTCGTCAGAGAGATATACTTGTTTGGAAGGGCTAAGTTTCCATTATTTGTCACATGAGATCAGGATCAGGTAAAGCTCACTCACGAATGTCACTGTCGCCTCCGGCACACTGGAGACAGTGAAACGTCAGCTGTGTAACTTTAGCTCATCGTCCACAGAGCAAAGTTGAGATCAGCTCTGCATGCAAACATCCTTTTGTGGTGGGTTTAGAATTTCACAAGCATGTAACAGACAGACAGAGGCAGAACCATGAGGTGGTGAGGAAGTCGTTTCCCACATCACAGCTACACATGAGACGGACATCAGCTGTAACCACTTCTTTGTCAAAAAATATCTTTTAAAACTGTCAAAGAGAAACATCTTTAAATTTCTAATTCCAGGTTTTGGTAATAATACTTAGAACTAATAATGTACAACTAAGAAAAGCAGCCAGTACTCAGAGTTGAGAAGCTGGAGGTGGCAATTGTGTGAACTTTCTGTTTGAACAAGACTACAGTGCACAGCCATGTTAGCAACTCTGTGGGACTGCAGGCCACAGCAGCGCTTTGGGCTAAATGCTAGCACACTAACAATGAATGATAATGTACAATACTGATGTTTAACAGGTATAATGTTCGCCGTGCTTGTTGTCTTGTTGTGTTAGCATGTAAACGTCATCAGCACTAAATACAATGTACAGCTGATGGAGAGGTCATTAATTTTGCAGCATATTTGGTCGTAAAACAATGTGTTGGAAACATTTACAGTTTGACCAGGTGGAAAGTCAGAGGATCACTGGAGTTATTACAATTCATCCTGACGGGAACATGAATGTCTGGACCAAATGTCACAACTTGTCACAACAAATATCGGCCTCATGTCGACCTCAGAGAGAAAGTCTGAGCATTACGGTCATTAGGATTTATCCTCTGGGGGACATAAACACAAAATCTAATAGCAATCCTTCAAATGGTCTTTTTAACTAAGTCTAATTTATTGATGAGTAAATAGTTTCAGACTACAGTAATTTTCGCCACTGTAAATATGCCTACATTAACAAACTATAAACTTTTAAATCTAATTTAATTTTTAGTTTTAGTTTAATTCGTAATTCAGTATAGCTGTACACTAGACTAAAGAGTGCACTCTATAGGTCTAAAACAACCATCCAGCTAACACTTCAAACTGTGGCCACAAACAACAAAACACAATTGATGCGGTTTTCCTTTTCTCATTTTTTCTCAGATATTGGTGATTGTGCATCACCACCAACTTTGCATGCCAATCAACTGATAATCTTGTGTCATGTTTATCGACCTGCAGAGTGATTTATTATCTGCCTGGCGATCCTGTGCCCACGCGACCAATCAGTGATTCTCCATGGGATCAGCAGTGAAACCTCCCCAGTCTGGCACATTTACAAAAATACATCACTCGGCTATGTTTAGGTTTTTTTCTGCACCGTGGTAATCATCTCTATCTAATGAGAACCTTATAATTCCTTTCTGGAATAGTTCTTATTGATTTAACCAGGGAGTAATACGATCAATAAGTGTAGTTGCTGTGCACTATGTTTGACCTTTAAACCAATAAACACTTGCTTCACACTCCGCAGGCAGTTTTTTGGCAACAGACACAGTTACATAAGTGAGCTTTATGTTGTGAGCAATTCTTTTGTTAAATTAAATAAATTTCAGTTTACTTTGCAGGGATTCAAGGATTCAAGGACATTCGTGAACACTTTTCGCATGCAGCACTGGAAGGATCTTAAGCTCAGAGTTTCCACACACTCTAGGCTCATTCACATTGCCTGAACAACTTGAAATCTTACTTTGTGAAATTTAGAAAAAAAAAACTTCCTTCTGGGAACGAGGCAGATGTATGGCTGAAGTTCTTCATTGTTCTTACCTTGATGTTGCCCCCTCGAGGATTAAGATGCAGCACAGACTCATAAAATGCTGTTCCGACTCCCACATGGTTTCTCTGTCAACTATAAAGGGATACTATTATTAAAAAAGCACTTCTGCTCATCAGTACTTGATGAGTGATTAAAGAGAAACACTGCTGCTGCTGCTGCTGCTGCTGCTGCTAACGATTGTTTTCGTATGACTGTTTCCTACTAATAGTGGTTTCATTACCATGTCCTGTTTTAGTATCTCATCAGAAGAGATGGCTGAGACGTTTTTGCACATACACACTGGCACTGGCTTCCTGTCTCCATCATAGATATTGCAGCGCTACGGTCGGGCTGCACCCACAGGGAGACAGATACAGTTTAAATCAGTAAATGTTTGTCATGCGGTGAAGCGAGTATCCGTTTGCATCATGATTTTCATCAATCTGTATTACTACATCACTGTCATTCCATATTCTGTGTGTTGTTCGTGACAGTCTGGATAAACTGTAATCCTGTGACTGACTGGAAGTCATGCATCAAGTACCGGTGACAGATAGCGGCGCTGACTTATTTTCTGTCAAGCTGTGCCCTTCACTGAGGCTGTGTGGGCCAGGATGGGACTGATAAGCTTCCCTTGGCTCCATTAATACCAACAAATGTCCTTAAGTTTGTTGCTTAGAGAGTTTATCGTAATCATGGATGTCCGATTGAGAGTATGTTCTGTTTCTGTGAACACTAACCACTAGCCAGCATTGTGAAACCTGCTAAGGCCTCAGTCAGACAGCATAACACAGCAGCATGACATATTGGGTTGTAGTATGACGAATAGTGATGAAATGTCCTCTGATACGGATAATGTTGTAGACGAAGGTGTGAAAGAAAGCAGGTTCTGGCTGGTTTCTCTTGAAGGAGCAGGTGTAGCAGCATTTGATGAGGTTGCAGTCCTCTATTAAAACTGGTGATGGATGCTGGCATAAATAATTCAACAGTCTTTCTGAAAACTACCAAAAAAATAGATCCTGCATTATTTAAAGGGCACACTGAATTAATTAGAAATATGAATTAATGATGAGATTATCCTGAGCATTCAACTTAAATCACTGGCAGTAGCACTCCAGCAATCAACCAACGAATCGGTCTTTGCTGTAGATTTTCCGCACAAAAAAAATATTCTGCTTAGAAGATCAATGCTGTGAAATCAGCAACACACTGTAATTGCTATTCAGGGAGAGTCTCAATGTCGTTGCGGCAGCCCGGGGTAGTATTACCAGAGACCTACATCTTTCAGTCACCATAAAAAAATAATGATTCTTTCACTGAGTTTCATTTGATCCCTTTGACTCTGCCGTGTGTCGTATCTCATTAGACACATCTGACACAGTTTGGGATGTTTTGGTCAGTAGTCTCATTTCCTCGGCCCTGCTATCAGTGTCACGCGCAGCGCTTCGGCTTAAACAAAATCACACTCTTGAGGAAAAACACATCCATGCGTTCTGTTTTTGATGATAGTTTCTTATTATTTATAAGTGGTGTGAAACTTTATGCCTGACCATGAGGACGTATGCTCAGTAGAGATGTGCTCGTGTTAAATGCTCCGTACTCTACTCTGTTCTCTATGAAGCAGTGTATGCAGATGTTATTAGTAACCATCCTTTTACCAACCAGCATAACACGATACTTCAAGTCTTCAAAGACCAAAGGCATAAAAAAGGGAGGAACTGCAGACATTGACGAATGTCATTGACTGTGACACATGCACATAATTTCAAGTGGCTTTGTTGCAGTCCCTCACATCTGCCAAACTGTCTCAAAGCTCCAGCTCCTCTCTTATGTGTCCATTGTCTCTTGTCTTGTATTATTAATGACTGCAGTGTGAATGACAACGAAGACAAAGAAGAGTTGTAGAGAATGGTTGTGTGTGTGTGTGTGTGTTTGTGGCTGAAATAGCGATATCAGGGGATATTCTGTTCAGTTTATCTCTTTTAGAAAGTTTTAAAAACAGACTGTGGCAAATATCACTACAGATACTCTGTAAACGAGTTGAATATGTTTAGATTCCCATGATTTGAGGAGCTCGTCTGAAGCTGTTTGATGTCTCCCTAATTGCCTCTGGGGATAGCGACTGAAAATAAACTGCCTCAAATACCAATTCAAATACAGCATTTTCTGACTTCCTGTGGATATCTGAGTTTAATCCAAGTCAGGTTACTTTGCACAAACACTTCCTGACATTTAAAAATACCCCCCTTTACGTAAGCATCAACCTCAGTGAAGTTGAGCAATAGCGTCAAAACCCTACTATTACAAAACACTGCTGCAACACTGTCCCTGCCTGGGGGAATAATGAGGCTTTTACTTTGTATTTAAAAACCAACTGTGATGATGCTTCCCAATCCAAAACCAATTCACTGACTTTAACACATTTGCCATTCCCTAACCTACAGTGCATTAACCTACATTACAGAGAAGGATTTTCTGTCCGTGCTCATTGGTGCATTTGTTTGTTTTTGAACACCGTGTAACAAAAACTCATTCTGGTAATTGGGGCTTGTGTCTCTTCAGGAAATTACAGGGTGTCAAATTGTTTAGCGAGGCCCAGAACCAGACCGGTCCTCTACTGATAATTATACATCATAGAAAATCATTCACACACACACACACACACACACACACACACACACACTTACCCTCACACAGACATGCCCAAATTCATGGAAATACCTCCTCACACACACACACACACACACACACACACACACACACACATATATACAAATTCACACAGTGATTTTTGGTAAAGGTCAGCCTTTTGCTCTGAGCACTCACATTACACTTTCTATGGGCGTCTGTTGTTTATTAAAACAGAATAAAAAAAAATACATATATATATATATATATATATATATATATAAATTTCGAGACAGCTGTCGAACGGCAGCTCACTTGTGTCACCATCATCCATTCTGAGCATACCCAAGAGAGTTGACCCACTTTGTGGTGCAATTCGTCTCAGTGACATCCTCCTTCACTTCTGTCTTTTACTGCCACTGTCACCATAAATAAATTCAGATGACCTCAAAAACGAAGGAAAGTTCATTTCTGTGTTTTTTCTGTTCATACTGACACTTTAACACATTAAAAAAGTCAGTCAGGATCAACAGTAATCTACACTGCTGTTTGTTTGACACAGTCAATGGGCAGCGCAGTCCTGGACCGTGCTCTGTTGAGAATTTTCAGTCCAAATGATGATTCCTTTTTTTTGTGTCTGCTATAACACACATGTCTGCTCTATAATTTGTCTTGTGTCCCCCTGTGAGACAAAATCTGAAACCAATAGGGAGAAATGAATCATTATATCCACATGTTCAGTGATGTGTGCGTGTGGTTATCTGACTGTTCGCGGCTAATCCCAAAAACTATGGGACCAATCAGCCTAATATTTTTTGTGCATATTTATGCCTGTTTGCTGAATGACCTCTTTCTGAAAAAGAAATACTATCTTATTGACTATTTTATACCATCATTGACTTCTGGCTGCAAGTCATCATCCACTGCTTCAGTTTGAAATCATAGAGCAAAAGGCTTTTCCAGCACTAGGGTAGTCTTAAAACAGGTAGCAAGCAGTGGTGGCAAGATGAGCATGCTAGCTAGCCTTAATAATCTAGTTTTTCCAGATAGCGAATGAGGCTACTGGTTGTATGTGCAAAAACATACAAGGAAAGCAAAATATATCAAAATTAATTGGACACAGTGCGATCGTAGTTCGAGTTTTTCTTTAGGTGTCACTGAGGGATCGCTACTTGGATCCGTACTGCTTTTACCTTTTGACTTCAGACCCCAGTGTTGGGTGAGATGCTACAACATTATAAGGCTTGATTTGTTAAGGACTGTGCAGACCAGCCATCTGCATGTGGCCTTAACAAGCCATGTGGTGTGTGAGGATAAGAAATGGACTCCAACATTATCAGTAGCAGATGACAGTCATGTTCACAGTGTGTGGAGGCAGAGCAAGCTGAGTGTGTGTGCTCATGTGAGATTAGATGTCCTTCCGTACCGCAGATCAGGAGGATAATCTCTATTAAATGAAACAAAGGATCATCTCAGTTACAAGTATAATGTTGATATTCATTTTAACCAATCTTAGTCATCTAGTACAAGAATATTTATGACTGAGAGCAGAAAAAGTAATGCTATGATGAGAGTGTTGGGCAAGGTAAGCATTTGTTAGAGTGGTCCCTTCAATTTGAATAAAGATAAATCACAAGAAAGAGATTGATAATAAATTATACGGGAAAAAGAACAAGACTGTATGAAGTAGCACAGCATCTTACAAAATCAATTTCATCTGAATAAAGGAACATGTAACACCATCCGCAAGTCAGATGGGGTGCAAGTGTAGATTAATCAGCCTCAGGTCCAAAGTCAGTTCCCTGCCATCTTCATGAGAACAGACTAAACATAAGCTACTGAAATATCTGTGCAACCTCATAAAGTTTAGCATGGAAGAAGCATTTTATTCCTGCATCAAAAGAGACAAGAAAAATGGGGGGGAGGGGAGTCTTTATTGTGATGATACACAGAAAACACATCAGACATCTTGGCTTTTTCTATACGCATGCCAACTCACAACATCTATTCCAGCCTTATTCAAAGTCCAGTGAAATTCTTCAGAGGAAAACTGGATGAGCTGCAGTACTGCTGATTTTTTTATGCCATCCTTCAGGAAGCACAAAACCAGGCTCCCTCGCTGTGCACAAGATTTTATTTGGATATGAAGTGGAGCCATATTCAGTGAGATATGCACAGACCCCACACAGACATACTACCTATCATGTCTGTCTGTATACAAATAAGCCAATTCACCATCAATAACAGAGGTATGGAAAAACATCTGCCACAAGTTGAACATTATCAGATGAAGAACGGTTCAAAATGTTCCTGCCAAATATTTCATACCTAAAATACATGTGACTAAAATACATGCGTTTGCAGGTATAATCTGGTTTAGACTGTTTAGACTGAGAGAAAACCTTTGGATGGTGACAATAGAAGAGATACGAGCACCCTCTCCGTTCTGTGAAAAGAAAATGGACTCTCCATAAGCTCACAACAGCAGCTAATTTTTGGGAGAAAGGCCAACTAATGCCGTGAGCTGTGGCCTCATTACCAGCAAGAGGTGAGCTTTATTTAGGGACAGACTTGTTATGTATGCACATCTCAAACAGCCTGAAAGAAGCTCCAAAAAATCCTCATTAAACAAAGGCAACTGGTGCAGCAGGGGCACACTGTAGCATCCCAGCCTCAAAAGCTCTTATCTGCATATGAATAGCTGGCAAGATATACTCATTAGCATATTAATGGGTTGAAGAGGAAAACATAAATAAACAAATATGCTTATTCATACATACTGGACAAATCCTGTATGCATAAATATAAAGGTTGCACATGAATATATGATGGAGGTTGAATTAAGCAATTTACAGCCTTATCCTCTGCACTGTACACACAAAACATTTGAACCTTTGTTCTGCAAGTTTTTCTATACTGATTGCACTGCGTCGCTATAGGTAACTGCCACCACACACCGGCCAGATGTGTCAGCTCTGCGTGGTGGCTGTGCAGATAAGTGCACATCAAGGAAACCACAAAATAGAGCAAATCTACAACAAGCTCTGCAGGAACAGTGAGATCTGTTTCAAGTTTTGTTTCTGAGTGAAAAAATGTCAGAGCTGCTACAAAGAAGCTAGATAAGAGTGTAAACACGCATCCGTAAACAAAAAAATGCAGCAGTTTTAACTTGTGAACATTTTTCACACATTTGCAAAACTGATGTTTTTTTAATGGGGGAAAACACCACACAAACCTTTTCTATATGATAAATAATTAATTAAATTAACTAACTATGTCTATACTGGGTCTGTAACCCTCAAACTAACCATGTTTTAACTGTATAGGTGCCATAGTGAGAAATATAATAATCAAACAATTAAACAATACAGTAAAAAAATACAAAAGAGTTCATAGAAAAAAAAGAACAAAAATGAAGAATGAATTTTTAATACAGTGAAGTTTAGTTAGCATTTACATCAATTCATCGGTGGACAGGACAGATGCATATATACTTATATGCATCTATAATGTAATTAATAATGCAGTCTTTGTTAAGTTCTTTGAGACTTTTACTGTAAGGTTATGAATAGAATACATTCAAGTTTAATGCATAGAACTTTTGCACACACAAAGGTTTTGTAGATCACTAAAAATGCTCCTGTCCCAGTTCCTTCCGTCATCCTTCCATTACTGCAAGTAATGTTTTATTATTCTTCTCATTATCTTATCTATCAGGAAACTCCCCTCTTTGGCTGCAGCACTGGTATTATTCTTTGTGACTAGTAGCACTTTATAATCAACCATGAACTCTGCTTCCTTCACTTTATCTTTGCACACACATGAACACACAGACACGCACAGACCGCACGCTCACTCAAATTAAAAGAGATGGGATCCTCATTTCTTCACACAATACACAGCAAGTAAAAATAAGAGAGTGGGGCAATAGAGGAACAGCAGGGGAAATTTTACTTTTTCAAGAAAAATTGTTAAAACACAATCATGATATGTTTGTGGAGCAGGGACCATCAAATCCACTGATACTGCTGGATTTCTGGGACCACAGAAGATCTGAAGAAGCTCCAACATGAGGCTCAGCTGCTGGTTTAACTCTTTGCCTGGCACCGATAAACGTCTTCACACCCTGCAGTAGGAGTTAGACAGTGACCCATCGTCCCCTTCATGGCCCATTCAGGCCCTCAAACACTTCCCCTCTGCCATGCGTGACCATTAATTTACTGGCCCTTGGGCTGCCCTGTCTATGGCTATTGATCAAACTGTGCTCCCAGTGCTAATTTAGTGCCAATGATACATTCTGTCATGAGGGAAGCAGGAAGGGAGTATTGATTCACGTACAGTTGTGCTAGGGGCGCTGCTGCAGCACCATGCCACGACGAGGGCCCAATTAACTTCAGAACCTCTTAAAGCGCTGCATTCACATTTGATTTGGCTCTGCTCTCTTTTACACTTACTTTGTGTGTTGACCTCTTGTGTTACCTGTAACACCAGCAGACCCAGATGTGGTTCAGTTCCTAGTGCGATCATCCACTGTGAAAATATATGTTCTGGTGGTGTTGGTAGGCAGTTTAGATGAAAAGCATTAACCCAGTTTCACACTGATATATGCACATATACTCATAAAATGTCTTTCTGTACCACTGCCAATAGCATTTATTGAGCTCTAAGACATGAAAAAAAAAGTTTTGACATTTTAGAATTACAAAAGCAAATCATAATGTAATTTTTCTCCTGTTTTATCATAATCTCTATGGATACATGGTTGTCCCAATATACTCATAAGAAAGAACATTATGGGGACTGATGTCATTCTAAAAAGTTGAATTCAGTGTAAAATAAACAAGAACAAAATAACAAACAAATGGAAATGCCATCAGACACATGGGTGAGACATTTTCTGCTTGCTGAACTATTTTGTGACCAAACCAATGAAAGTTAAAAATGACATAATATTTTATATTAATGGTAATCAGAGGCACAGGAGTACAAAACACAAAGCAGTTTGATAGAGCTGAGTGAAAAGAGTGAGGCGGAGTGAGGCAGCTGTGCAAAGATTTCACGGCTCCTTCCTTGCATTTTTTGCTGCTATGCTGCCACCCAGTGACTCTGGGGCAGTAATCCAGATGAAGTTATTCACTGACAGTACAAATTAAGGCTTTTTATTTAGCAAAAAAAGTTAGAAAATGCATATCACAATGCAGTAGAAATATGACAAACACAGAAGGAAACATAGAATCATGAATATGAAAAATCAACATTAAATTTGGTAGATTTGATTTGTAGGAATTTGTTAAACAAACATGAAAAAAAAAAAAAACATTGTTGTCTTGAAATACAACAAACTGTTTCACCTCACAAGTATATAAATGTTAAGCATGAAGTCAGATTAGTATAATCACAGCAGGCGTCACTGTGGCCACTAACTTACTGCACCATCGCATGAAACTTTAACAAAGTAACAGCACTGAGTCACAAAGCGCATCATGATACACGGTTGCCAAATAACCCAGATTTCTAAACATGTTAGAGTTTTTTTAAATGCACACTTATATCCATAACATGTTGGATTATTACAATTTGTGTGTAGTTCATATTAAAAGTCTTGTGTAAACAGTCACCTACTGCTGTTGTAAAAGTGCTTCTGAATCATATTTATTTAAACAGCTGATTCAGTTCATAACATAAGTAAAATAATGTATGTTGCAATAACATCATACACAATATGCAACATCTTAAATAAAGGTTTTGGTTGTCTAATTAAATATAGATATATCTAAAAATTATTGTTATTCATGAAAGGCACTTAAGGCAGGTAACATTAAGTTCCATGACAGACGCTTTACTTGTTAAATGAAAAAAAGAACATTTAAGCCACAGATTAATTATTTTCTCAGCCTTCAGGTTAGTTCTAGTTTTTGCACAAATAAGAAAACAGATACAAAACTGGAGTGACAGCATTTTCACCTTTAAGTGGTGATATGGTGTAAAATGCACGCATCGTTGTTAAGAAACATCTTAAATTGTTCTTTGCATCCTTTCAATATGAAACGCTCTGGCAATTTCTTATAAGAGCATGTTTTCAGTTCTTAAAGGCACTCCTAAAAGAGAGTTTGTAGGACAGATAAGGCCAAGAATACGCTTTTGGGCACATTATTTTAGACAATCCCATATACATGTAGATGGTCTGCATAATATATTTTCCCAAAGCTTGCAGTTCCAACTCCGACCGAACCCTTTCCCCCCCAGTGCCAGACAGAAGTTAGAGTTTAAAAGATGTGTTACAACCTAACTATAAGCTCATCTTGCTCTCAGAGACAGGAGGTTAATTATTAAAAAAACATATTACCTAATGCTACTGCACAATCCCAAAGTCAAAGCTTGGGTTAAAATAAATTACATTTCCACCAAAGTGAACCTTTCTCTGTTAAGAAGATAACACAGTTAGTGATTAAGTGTAGATTTTGAGTCAATAGAAAATGAAACTCTGAATGGGGAGCTACCAGATTACCAGATAAGTGCTGCCCTCTTGGAGATTATCTGCCCTCATTAGCCCAATTCAGCTTTATAGACGAAGATCAAAGGCACCACTTATAATCTCTAAGTCTCTTGTGAGCTGCCTGCTCCAAGACGGTTCAAAATAATGTCAAATGCATTACTGAAAAATAATATCAACTCATTCCTCAACCTGTAGTGATCAGACATGATTCAGCCTTATTTGAGCTCAGTGCACATGGGGAGACCACTGACCTGCAGCCCTGATCACATCCCCCACTAACTCACTACTGCGTGTAAGGGAGGTGAACACTAGTGATGGTCAAATGAGTCTGTATCTTAGCAGCAAAATCTGAAATCTTTATGTTGTGCATTCAATGCATTTGAGAGAAATCCACAATTTACTTGATTGTGATTCCTACAAACACTTATGTCTGTAGCTGTTTTAACAAAAATATTTGTCTGGTTCTGTTCATGATGACCACCTTATGTGTGTTCCTTTATGCGAGCTGTGTTCGGGCCCTGGAAAGTTATGTAAATCACATGTTAAAATATTTCCAAACACAAACACTGAAGTGCCTTTGCCTGCATCTCAGGCTCAGACGCAAGCTCGCTGTGACCGAGTTCAGAGGCTGGATCCTCTGGAGGGTTTACAGGCGACCTTTTTGGGTCCTGCACCTGCTGCTCCTACTAAAATGAGAGTTCGTAGCTTCTCACAGGTCAAAACTAACCATGCATTCAGGTGGTCCATGTCAATCGTAAAGTCAAACATTTCTAAGTTTGTACCCAGGCAGCTGACCTTAAAAGGCGAATGACGTGTAAATACTGGTGGCAAACTAGAGCAAGTTTCATAATAGTTGATTTTAGATAGCTCCGACATTTCAGCTCAACACAGGGTGGACAACTGTCAAATAGTGTCAAACATTTGACGTCAACACGAGGATTGCCTGAACGCTACATTTACTGGAACAGGACAATGCATAATGGTTGGGCCGAGCAGATAACACTTGTTGAAACTGTTTTTCCCTGCTGCATTGCAGGAAACTTTCAAATGGGACGGGCCTCTTCAGCCCCTTTGTGGTGTAATCGATCCTTTGAAGGATTCAAGCTGTAGATGAATAAAACTCTGCTATTGCCGTGTGCTTCCAGGCTGATTAATACACTCCTACACCACACAAACCTTTTCTACCTTTGGTTGGATCGAACACCTGTGCAGTCTTGACAAGGCGCATGATCACTCATACCTAAATTAAATTAAAATAAATTAACCATAAGTTTGGGGACAAAATCTCAGATTTTCATTATACACTGTCTACAGGGTCAAGGGATCTTTTCATCCTGTTGAAATCAACAGCAAGTGGCTTGAGTTTGAGAGAGAGCCACAAATGTACCGTGGGCTTAAGAGTCTGTTCTTTGCTAGAACAAAAAGGGATAACATTAAAAGTTCATGATAGAAACTTAAGGCTGTGTATCTCATACAGTAAATATAGTTCTTTACATCACTAAAAAGCATAATTCACACACACTTTCACCGACGAACAAACACACAGACGCGGCTCGACCTCTATTTTTGGTCACGCCTCTAAAGTAAACAAGGCTTCAGACGCCGGGTTGTCCAGGTTTTGCTTTTCTGGCAGGGAATCCTCTGCATCCAAGTCGATTGTGGATATCATGGCAGTTTTAAGTCTCTGAGGATTAGAGAAGGAAAACTTTTAGAAGCAAACAAGCTTTTAGAAAACTATGTTCAAGCACATTGTGCCAGTGCTTATTCAACGAGAAAAAAAGTAGTGGCAAAGACAGAAAGTGCTCTAACACTCTTTTTCATATTTATCATCATATCATCTCATTTTTTGACTGAACGGCAGCGTCAGTCTGTCTGTTGTATATGTAACCCTAAAAACAGTCTGAAAAGACTGAATTATGAGTCTTATACTCACCTGAAGAAGTGAGCCTTTGTTATTATAGAGCTCTTGAATGGCTCCAAGTGGGATCCACACTAATGAGACCAATGTGACGCCCCAGCCCACCCATTCAGCCCACACTGGGTAAGTATACTGTCCATAGCGAGCAGGACTGTACTGGACGATGCTGGAGGTCAGGATACACTATGTAGGAAGAAGGACAGTCTTAAAACTCTGTTGAATAACCATCATTATTAATATTATTGCACTGGCAATTGTAGGCAATAATTAAGAACCTGTTGTGATTTTATATACAGTTAAACCTCACCACCACCAAAATAGGACAGAGCAGTAGCCAACAGAGACGAAAGAAAATGTTTGGACTTTTTCCTTGCATCCTCTCGACCATTAAGGAGACACGTGGGACACCTGATGGAAAAAACAAGTTCTGCTTAAACATTTGGAATAACCATGTACCAAAAATACAGGTTTCCTTATGGTTTGCATATGCAAGATGTTTGGAATTCAGTTTAACAGTTGACCAGCCACATAAAAATGCTGGTGGCTTAGAGGCGTGCAGCGTTTACCAGAAACATCTGGGTCTGAACTTGTGAACTTTATGTGGATCTTACCAAAGATCCAGCAGACAGCTACAACTTCAAAGAAAGCCAAGAACACGAGGGAAACCACAGCGGTGTAGTGGTCCATGAGCTGAAACACATAGACACCTCCCTGTGCAGGACCGAGAAGAGAGAGGGAGGAAGAGAAAGACCAAAATGAAACAACCATATGTAGGCTACCAAACAAATATGTTTCTCTGAGAAGTAAAAGAGTTTTGCTGTACTGCACCTGGGTAATATGAGGAATCCCCAGGACAAAGCAAACAAGGCACACAGCCAGGGTCACCAGCTCTTCTCTCTTCAGGAAGCGCAGAACTTCAGGACCAAACTCATCTTTTATGAACGTTACAGCCACCTCCACTGTAGCAAACTGTGACACACAGAAGGCATTTACTGTGTTTATAATAGTTGGTTCCCTCTTGGTTTGTTATGGAGTTATGGGGACATTTTTGCATCCTTGTTTAGGGCACAATTATGACTCCCATTTTTCTTCCAGTTCCCTTTGAATGTGCCCTCCCCCTGACAAACTAAAGTCTGAGAGAAAGAAAAAATCTTCAGTTTTATTGATATGAATGTTTCCAACAAATTAAAATTCAAAGAGCTCAAATTTGTTGCTGTGTTTATGGGAGCGTTGGAGATGTTTACCTGGCTGTCCAGGCCCAGACACAGCAGCATAAAGAAGAACAGGGGGGCCCACAGCTGAAAGACGGGCATGGTGGACAGGACTTCAGGGTACACAACAAACACCAAACCAGGACCTGAAACGGGACACAGTAAAGGTCTCATTAGCACTATTAGATGCAAATGTACAAATTCGGCTGGCAGCTGCCAAGATTAAACAAATGTTTGTTCCCTTTGTACAGAGCCACATCAGCTGTTTCACCCAGTTTTCATGCTAAGTTAAGCTACACAGCTGCAGGCCCCGGCTAAATATTTACCATGAAAAATAAGACTGATAAAAAAAAACAATGGATGTTGCCATTTTCGGGAAAAATAATGTCAAAATAACCTCCCTGTGCACTTGGTTTCTACAGCCACTAGTGTTTTTTCGGTTACTAACAGAATAGGCTTTCGCAGCATCAGATAATTTAGGCTCGGCGCCATACATGAGGTGTTAAAGAGCATCACTGGATACTTTTTCATGGAAGGGTAAGTTTAGTGATACTAAACTCCATAGTCAATAAAGAATGAATGAGTCACGGCTACTGGAGGAAGATGGAGTACAGGATGGCTTTACTTTGTAAATAATGTATTCAGAGAATTTAATCTGTATTTCGTCTTTGCAAATTTCACACCATTTATTATGTAACATCCAGGAAACTTACTGACTTGTTTCTACCTGGTTTGCCGTTTAAAACTTAACTAAGCGACATATTTTCCACCTGCACGGTAGGAGTTACTGGCAACAGATCAGCAGCCAAAACTGTCAGACAGAGGACTGTCCTGAAACTCAAACACCAAAATGATTTTGAACAACTGCTTCTCACACGATGCAGGATTTTCCATTACTGGTTTGAGGGCAATGTAAGCAGCGATCACTCTTCCTCAGGGAGGTAAGATCACGAGGCAGTTGTCATTTGACGGTGTGATTAGGGCTGGCAGAGAAACAGTCTTTTGATCACCACACAGGATTCCTATCTGCCCGAGGGGCTGAATGCAAGTTGTCTCTGTTTTTAATAATGCATTAGTTAGCTGACAAAGCTCCTGTTCAGCTGTTGTTTGAGCATTTGGTTACTGAAGCCAAAACTCCCTCTGAGTTTTTTATGCAGTTCATTTTTTTTTAATTAACCTACAAACCACTTTATCTCAGTTGACTGCTAAACCATGCATCGGGCATCTTTGGTACATAATTTATGTCACTACAGCAAACATATGCACAATGAAGTTCTGTTCATGTTACTGCTACATATGGCTATAATTCATGACATGATTTAAAGGGAGACACTATTACTTTTAATCTCTAGGATGGGTCAATAATCATAAATGCTCCCATAGGAAGGAAAACAAAAACAAGTTCTCACAGCTGTGGATCTATTTCTATGTCCACCTCTATTTCTATAAGGCCCTGACATCATTTTATAAAAACACATCAAGCCCACGATTCTGTCTTCTTGTTTAGAGACTTAGAATAAAACAAAGCTATGAGACAATGATAGGACGGCCTTTCCCGGCTTGATTCTCACCATCCGTAGCTATGTTGTCCACTGGGAGGTTATGTATATGTGCCATGTAGCCAATAGCTGAGAAGATCACAAAGCCAGCCAAGATACTAGTGAATGAGTTGGTAAATGATACAATTAAAGCATCCCTGGGAAAGAAGGGGGACAAAAAAAACAATGTCAGTGTTGTCACAGTAACAAGACACTCAGGAAAACAAACGCACCAGATTACGAAGCAGACATTTGGTCATTCAAACAGCTGTTTTAAGTCTTTAACTACATCAGCAACTTGTCAGAAATGATTGATGATTGAAAATTAAAGTAAAAAGTGTCTCCAGCAGGTTAATAGTGTCGGGCAGTTGAGGCCTTCTGGTCTGTTTCCTGTATTCGACAGAGAAGCTGCGGCCTACTGTGCATGAGTAAATATACTTTATTAAATCATCAGTCATCTCTTCTTGGTTTAAATGAAACTATTCATTATTAAATTTCTTTTAAATTTTCTTCCTTTCCTCCCTGTGTGGATCAGATGGGGTTCATTTCAGTTCACTGCAGGATGGGAGTAAAACCTCTCTAGAGATCTGCAGATAGCGGGTAGTAACAACCGCATATTTAGAAGGAGAAGACCAAAACTGGAACTTCTTCCATAAACAATTAGTCCTCTTTGATCCTCTGCTGCTGAGCGCAAAACAGCCATAAGAAAACTGCTCTTACAACATAGACAACTGAGAGTACTGCTGTTCAGCTCCCGGCACGTAGTCACGTTCATAGTCAATCGTATAGTAATTTGTGGTAAAAGCATAGTGTAACATCTTAATTCATTGTATTTTTAGTTAAGTGTACTTCTAGAAGTCTGTGATGGTACTCTAACATGTACACTGAGGGAGCCAACAACAAATGTTTATACTGACAATTAATATATACAGTCTAATATTACAACATTAGATTTGCATGTCTATTATTACTTATATATCGTATAACTGATATCATTTAAACTTTTTGTTCATCATGTCACAAAATGATTCAACATGTTTGGGTTATGCAGCTGAATATCAGCGAGCGGAGTTCACAAAAAGCACATTCACTATTTTGACTAATGAACATGAAGCCTCAGCACAGCTTTCACAGACAGACAGACAGTATTGTGTCTTTACCTGAGAATGTTGTTGTTGAACTTGTTGTAACTGGCCATCGAAATCATGGAGCCAAATGCTATTCCTATGGAGTTAAACACCTGGGCAGCTGCATGAACCCAAACCTATGGAGAAGGAGAGTGTGACGACAAACTTAAACATAGTTTCAATTTAATTTAGTTTTAACGGCTCTGGAAAGCTACTTTTGAAATCAGCTTGTTTTTGAAATGGGCTTCTCCAAGAATGAAACAATTTCCACCAAAGTTTGAACAGTGTTGGTTCTTTCACGTCAGAGATTTCTGCATTTGTGTGTGTATCTGAGGTCTTCGTACTGACTAGACATTTACTGATAAATACTGAATGTTAGAGAAATACCTGAGAATCATGCTTTGAATGTATATGTATGCGCAGGATCACTTATCTTTACATTTACAGTAAAGTAAAGTATCCGGCTTACTTGTTCTTGAGTAGTTAAGAAAGTCCCAGCTGTAGCCAGTCCAGACTGTTCAGGGAGATTTGAAGCTCCCGTACAGGATTTTATTCAGCATCAGAGGGAAACTGTCACTCTAGTTTAGCTTTCTGACCTGATATTTTGTTCGGGCAGCTGTTCCTGAAATCTTCAAAGCCAACTTTTCCACTGTCTAAGGCGATCCTGAGTATAACCTCAGGACCGGGCCAAAGTAGTTTATCGAGTTCATTGCTGCAATGACCTCTTCACCTCTTTCCTCTTGCAGTTGAGGCTTTTATTGAGTTTGAAGCTTATGCAAACACAAAATAAAAGCCCATTCTCAGGGACCTATATCAGGGACCTGCAACCTAAGAAAACAAGGTTATATTTGCATTAAGTTTGCTCTCTGAAATACACAGACTAGTTAAATATAGAATTGATATGTTTTGTAAATCTGCACTGTATGAAATCAATATGATTTAAACATCTAAAGTCTTTTCCCCTGGTGGCATTCATTAACCCATTAGTCTCACCTTCACTTCAAACAGTTTGCTCCAGACAGGTGTAACAAAGTAGAGAATACCAGTCTTGGCTCCAGGAAGCTGCACGTTGTTGATGAGCAGTGCAAACAAGATGAAGTACGGAAATACAGCGGTGAAATACACGACCTATGTGACACAAACACAGAAATTGATCAATGTGTGGGTTTGTTGCGTAGGTGATGTTGCAACAGTTGAGCTCGTCTGTGGCCTGTTTCCAGTGACACCAGCGAGGATGAGTTGTGTTTTGCACACAAGGAAATTTCTCAGTTTGGAGAAACAAGGTTACTCTATCAGGTCAGGTTAACATTTCGAGTTGATGAATTACTGCGCAGTGTATCTAATTAAAAATTGGATAAAGAAACATTCACTTTGGAAGGATGTCTTATTTCACACCTCCTCTCTGTTTCATTTTGTCATGTCCTGATTCTGAGTTTCCTGTGGAAACATGCTTGTTTTGCATCTGAAGCTGGTCTGTTTTACACCAAAGTATTTTTCATCTACCTCCTCAGCATGCAACAAAAGTAACACATAAAGCAGAAAACGGTGCATCAAAGGTATATGGATATGGTGCAAACACTTTCAGGATAACTCATTATTTTAATATAGATATATATACACACACATGGATCCCCTGCGTATAAGACTCCTCGTATTTATCTGTGACATTAACTGTGACCAAATGTCAGAGGACGGGAAGTTTTAAAACAATGACATTAAAGAATGGGACAAACATAACATGAATCCTAATCACCACCATACAGAAACACGTGGCACAGAAGCAGCTATTAGTCTGACCTTGCCCGTGGATTTGACTCCTTTGAAGATGCAAAAGTACACGATGACCCAGGAAATAATGAGATAGCCAAAGAGTTCCCAGCGTAGGCCACCAACCTCTTCAATGCCACTGGTTTTCTCCAGGAGCCTGTGACTGGAAAAAGGGAAGAAGAAGCATGAAAATACAAATAATGATTCCCAATGTGTCCTTGAAGCAAATGAAAACTTGGTCATCTCAGATATCAGATAACCATGACTGATTGAGGAACAGTTTAAATTCTTTATCAAGAGTTTTGACAAAGAATTAACACACAATCCTAAAACTGTCAACACATTTTGACTCACATGTTGCTAAACACCTGTACAAAAGTATGTGACAAACAAATGCAGAAATCTCTCATGTGAAATAACCAAAAAGTTGGCAGAAAATTGCATGTTCACATGAGACCCACATCAGCTTCCTCCAGCGATGCAACACAGGGGAAAAGAAAAGCTGGAGCAGTGCCACAGATAGCATGAATTCACACACATATGTCATATTTCTGCAGCTGAACGTGAAGTGAACGATTCTCACTCGAAGAACTGTTGGCTGGCCGACTGCAGGTGGGTGGAGTTGCCGGGGAAACCGCTGGAGCAGTTTCCAACAGCATTCCAGGTGTTGTTGCACGAAGTCCAGGGGAGGTCTGCTCCGAACGAGTTGAACAAATAGTAAAGCGTCCAGCTCATGAGCACATTGTAGTACGTGGAGAACACAAAGGAGATAACGACTGTGGCCAGACCGACACCTGCGGAGTGACACGTGGGGGAGGAGGAGAGGTCGGGGGGGCACAAATGAGACACGACTCTGCAGACATTATGTCACCTACAGGGAAGAAGTGGTACACTTTTCAAAACTCATATAAAAGCACTCTAATGCTCCTTATCTTGCAGTGAGGTGTCGCTTATTTGGGCTTTAGGGTTGTAATTGTGGGATTAAACTACATCTCTCAGAGAAGAGCCAGTGTCGTGGGTAATCTCTGGTCAGAGCTGGCCAAGAAGAAGTCAAGCAAACTCGGCCACAGATAAAAGGCATTCCTGGAGCAGTGGATTAGAAATTCCCCCGTGTCATTTGGCCTGTGAATGTAACAGGCTCTTGACCAAATGAGTAAAGGTGAGATCAAAGTCCTCCAACAGATGTAAATTATTCAGTCTTTTAACACCTGTGGCTCCTGGCTGTGTTATCAGATTTCAGCTTTGGGATGTGTATGCCTGCACTATGTGTTTATTTCTTACGTGTGTGCTTTGCGGGGTTTTTTTCCACCAATGACTCAGCAAAAGAGCTTGGCCTCTAGAGCAGGTTCACTGTTTGGCTCAAAGACACTTCAGTGGGGTGTACAGGGAGGATTAACCCTGAAAAATTTGAAGTACAGGAAAGTATCCTCTTTGTTTCTACCGTATAAACTGTAATTTCTAGAGAAACAGCAGTTCGTTTTGTACTTTCTAGAAATCATTTTATATTCTGATATCAATACTTTAAAGCAATAGTGCAACATTTGACTGGAAATATGCTTGTTCGCTGACTTGTGGAGAGTTAGATGAGGAGATTAATACCACTCTCACATATAAAGTTAATACTTAGCTGGTGTTAGACAAGCACAAGGACTGGAAACAGGGGGGCACAGCTTGCCTGGCTCTGTCCAAGAGTAACAAAATCTTCCGCCGCAAAAGATCAACATGTTTTATCTATTTCTTTAATCTGTATACAAAGAGAAGTGTAAGGGTTTGAAGAAGAGTTTGTCAGGCAACTGATGAACACATGACCGCCTCGCCAAGCTAGCCGTGCCACCCGTTTCCAGTCTCAATGCTAAGCTATGCTGATAAAGCTAAACTGGCATCTAGCTCCAGCTACACATTCACCATACTGCTGTGAAAGTAGCATCGAACTCGCGTAACTCTCAGCAACAAAGCGAATAAGTGAAGACGCCAAACTATCACTTTTTCTATTCCTATTCCTGATCTTTTGCATCATGTTATAATTTCCATCTTTGTTATCTTTGTCTTGTGAGAGCGATGGAGAAATGTTTAACCACTGACGGAAACAGAAACTCTGGGGCTCTCTGTTTTTCAATAGTATATGAAAACTTTGTCTCCTGAAAATATTATTTCTACTCGAGTGGAATGCCATGCGTCACTGCATCCATTGTCACTAGCTGGTAAAATGGTAGGAGAGGTGGCTGAAAAACACCAGTGTGTCATCATAAAGACAGAACCAAAGGAAACCCCCTCTGAGCTTCGGGATCAGCTAGACCCACTGTGTATGGTCCGCACTATGCGCTCCTTCCTTTGTGATAGCCTGTTTGCCTCTTCACTAGCTTACATGGATGACTGCTCCACTGGTACACCAGACACACTCCAAGTGGAGAAGTGATGCGTCATTTCAAACCGCCAACACATTACAGTCTGCTGGACTCAAAAACAAGGCAACAAAGACAAAGATGGAGGGAATCAGTTAGAGCTATCCTCGTCTGTCTCTTCTTTATCAGTTTGTTTGCCTGTCGTGCTTCACTAGACATTCTCACTGAGACAAATGAGACTATCAACTGTCATCATGGCAGAAAATGTGACCAGTTAAAATTACACATGCATATGCTGTGATCAAGCATACTGCAGAGAAACTAACTGTGGGCATATTGATTTGTGATAGATATTTGTGAGCATCTAAATCACGGGTCACAGGTACATCACAGCAAACTGCACTGAGTTGCACATGGAAATCATTCAAAAGAACATACAGAAAAAAACTACCTGTTTTTGGCCCTGGTTTAGCACAGAGCAATAACCAGGAAGAAATGAGCGATAAATCAAGTGAAGGACCCATACGTTTTGACCGGGTAGATAATCTCTGTCTTAAGATAAGAAAACTTTGGAGAAAAACCGTAAGTTAGAACAAGAAAGGCAGCATTTTTCAATTCACACCCATTAGTATTGATCGTTGATGGCTGGGCTCTTGTGACTGCCAGTGCTCTCCAAGTCCACATATTTCAGATCATTCATCATTTGATTTATAGTTTTGCAAACACCCCCAGATGTGTGTGATTTTTTGTCACAGTGAGCTTTTAAACAAATTACCCTTTATACTGATCCACATGATTTGCCTGAAGTTTACAGTTCATTTACAGAACTAATGTAGACTGTGAGAGCAAATCCTCAGTCACCCATATTTGACTTAATTATCATTCAAATTTAAGGATAATCAGTTCATGGTTCTGTTGATTGTGTGATTTCTTTTTTCAGTTATATATATTTTAAAGTTCATTCAATTCCAGAGGATGCACAATTCAAATTTCAAGATAAAGAAGTCAAAAAAGGCAGTGATTGAAATGTTGGCTTAACAAGTTCTCATCCATCAACATGTAAAAACAATTCATTTATCAGGCAGAAAAGGGGAGATTTCATTTTTAAAAGAAAACTGAAAGCACCCCAATGCACAGCACAGTCCTCTGAACTGATCATTCAAATAATAGAAAATGCTAATGACTGTTGCTAAGGTGCTGGAAGGAGGTTTCCTCACACTTCGATCCACCCAGTGTACTGCATAGATCCAAGTGTGCGGAAACCTCCGTTATTAATATTATTAAACATTTTCAGTCTGGATTTGGATCCATCTGGATCTTTGGACCTGCACCAAATAGACAGAGACAGAAGTGTGGGATACATGTGCTAGATGTTTTTAATTTTAATCAAAAGCAGGAGGTCATGAGAAAATAGTGATAATGTTGGAAATAAAGAAATCATTTTGGTTTGGCACCAAAAAATTAATCCCTTGCTTCTTGGCACATGGGCTAAGTCCCACCAAGTTTCATTGAACATTTGTATACGAGATATCCTAACAGAGAGAGACCAAAACCATGGGCTCAGAGGCAGACATAAAATTAAACAATCGCCTAATGCACTCATATTATCACTTATGATTATGGTCATGAGGCATCGATATCATATACATATCATCCCTCCTGCACAGAGGAGGGATGATATGAACCGGTATTACAGGCTGGACAAGATGACTTTAATATTTGCCATGTTTTCTATCAATCGTCCTGACAGCCACCACAAAATGCCCCTGGAGTTTTTGTCTCTTTCACAAAGTGTTTACAGCTGAAAATCTGCTTCATGTGATCAAGAAATTACGCCTGAGAGTAACATTTAGGTCGACTCTTCTATTGTTTCATTTCTTTTCATATTTCTTGTTTCCCATTCTATTTGGATGTACACGTTGTTAACACTATTCATTTCATGTAAAGATTAGTTTATAGGATCGTACTGAAAAACCATTATTCCTCTGTAGTTCAAAAATGTGCTGCTCTCTGTTTACAGACTGTATTGATCAACTTGGATTTCTGGGACTGATAGTTAATAATTCACTTTTTTGGGGAGGTATTTTGTTCGACAATGGATTGTAGAAACATTTCTACGGCAAGATCCATACAAAGATATTACTATAAAACATTCAATAATTTCAGTGGTACTTCTGCAATCTTATCACCTTTTGGCTTGTTTAGATCAGTCACTCTGAACATGTGAGTATACGAGAGGTTTGTGGGTTAGTCTTGGTAATGTATTCATTACCAAGACTAATGTATTCATTACCAAGACTGGTGTAACACTGGGTAAAGATTAACTTGTCATTTGTATACATACTCCAATCAGTGTCTCCTCGAAAGACTGTCCCCAAAGACGTGAGAACTGAAGGAGAATTCATCAGATGTTCATCTCTTGTCACATGAGAGGAGCCTTTGGCCTGAAGAGTCACTCACCTTTTAACAAGGGACAGATTTTGGCGAGAGCATGCACAGGCCCTAAACGAGTGTACTGCCCAATAGCAAACTCCATGAAGAGCAGAGGGATGCCACAAAGGATCACCATGATGAAATATGGGACCAGGAAGGCACCTGAGTCAGAAGAACAGAAGGGAACAGTGGGTGGCTGAGACTATCAGTACCTCCTGAGTACGTGCACTCATAAGTATGAATAATGGCCTCTGGATGGACAAAAATGATGTGGCAGCTATATTGTGTCATTGATTGATGAAGCATACTTACTGTACAACATGCGAAACAAGTTGCTTGTAACGGCTCGTGGTGCATGTGAAAAAATGCCATGTTCATGCTTCCATGGTTAACATCTTTATACTGAGCTTACTTTGTCTCTAGAGATCAATGTGTCCTTTAATCACATCCCAGACGCCGAAGGGTCTGCTCTAAGGAGGAAGACTCAGACTTTTATTTATAACTGCAGGCCGGATGGTTTATTATTGCACACCAACCATGAAGCTTACGTTATTTCAGTCAAAATGAAAGCTGACAAGTGCTGGAGCTCTTGCTTAACAACAGCTGGATCCTGTAGTTGCTAAGCTGAAGTTTTGCTGAGTCATTCTTGTTAATGACAGAGAGAAAGCATGTACGTCTAACTCATCTGTAGAGTGACTGTTGATGAACATACGGTTTGTTCTTTTCTAATTCAACACTTCTGCTATTGATCATCTTTCAAAGAAGGTCAAACATTTGCTTGTGTTTGTCATTTTAACCATAAGATGAAGAGAAGATCCACATAAGATGTGACCGTCTCAGCTTTAAGAAGTGGATCCATTTCAGATGCTTACATTTTTTCCCCCCACAGTCCAAAGATATGCAGGCGAACGGGGGCGACTCTAAAATTCCCTGAAGGTGTGAATGTGAGTGCAGATGTCTCTGTCTGTGTGCGTTAACTACGTGACAGACTTGGCAACGTGTGCGAGGTTACGCAGCCTCGTTTTGCCCAGTATGTGCTGGCTGGGATACAGTCCAGCCACCTGAAAACCTGGACACGGTTTACAGAACGGACAGATGGCTGGACAAGGAAGGACTTTAAACTTAATTAATAAAAGATAGATGCTTCATCCACACAGGGGCGAAACTTTTCATTTCAAAATAAAAACACTTCTTCTTTACAGTCAGTTTCTGGTGTATTAACCCTGGTTATGACTGAGATTATTGTTCTAGGAAAAGTCATTCAGTGATCCTCCATGTGACTGATCTTAAATCTACAGACTCTAAGGAAACGACTCATCCCAAAGTCCGAGCAGCAGATACAGCAGGTGACAGTTTGTTTGATGCTAGCACTGTTCAGGAAGTACTGTACTCTTTATTAGGTACACCGTACAAGCTATAGCAGCTCAACACAGGAGCTCAACCATAAGTTCCACCTTTATTAAGTTTGCTGTGTGTAAACTAACTTGGCAGATTCTGGTTATTTGTAATGTTTCCGTTTCAGATCGCAACACATTACACTGAAGGGTGTTTCTAGTTTTGTCCATTTCACATCCATGTGTGAGGCAGGACATATGTGTAACCCATATGATGACATCTCTATGACGGGGGGGGATGAACATTATAGGCATCAGAAAAGTGACTGTATGACACACCAGACTGCATTAGAAGCTAATAATTATAGTTTGAATAGTCTTATCTAGGTGATGATGCGTTTAGTGGCTGCTGGATGAGTTTTGGTGGCTGTACACCAATATACACTCAGGTAGCCTCGATGCAAAACAGAAAGCTGTTTCATTATCAGCACACGTGTCTACGGTAATCAGTGAATCATTTCCCCCTAATCCAGCCCCTTATCGATCAGGATCACAACAGTATCTTTATGAATGAGTCCTGACGGTACCTCCACCGCTGCTGTAGCACAGGTAGGGAAACCTCCACACATTGCCGAGTCCCACCGCGTAGCCCACCGATGCGAGGATGAACTCCAGCCGGCTGCTCCATGTGGGTCTCTGCGCCTCCGCTCCCGCAGTCCTGTCGGCGATCATTTTGAGATCTGAGGGTTTCAGAGCACAATCTCTGGCATCAGACGGCATCTTTGAATTTTCGGCACCGACCTCCATTGTGGCGAATCAGCTGCACGCTTATCAAACACCCGAAATGTATCAAATCCGGTTAAATTTGGACTGAACCAATAGCAAATGAGCCCTGACGAGTGAATTGTCGACCAGGTGAAATTCTCTATGGGGTGATGTAACAGCACCGGCGTCTGTTACTTAACAAAGATTCATCATTTCCTATGTGAGCCTGCAGGGTGAGACAGTAGGAAGCCTCCAGCACAGTGACACATGGACGTGCAGAGTCCACTAGGTCTGCTCCCCTGTCAGCACCACTGCTCTGATGTGACATGTGTGCAGATGTCCTCCTCCACCACTGCTGCTCCACCAAGCTCTCCACACTGACGTCCGCTTCTCACCAAAATAAAAGCCCTGGCTCAGCATGACAACACACTGATGTGTCACCAGGATGAACTTCTTACATGTGCAATGTTTGGCGAAAAGACGTCTGTTCATTTTGATCGTGAAGTTGAACTTTTATGCAAACAGATGAGATGGTGACTTCCTACAGCACTGTGGTTTACCTGGGGCCAGGTGGTGTTACAGCATGGGAGCGAGAAGCCTGCAGGTTAGTTTGCACAACAAATGAAATAGTGTTCATGAC
The DNA here is from genome assembly GCF_042242105.1 of Pempheris klunzingeri. NCBI lineage: Eukaryota > Metazoa > Chordata > Actinopteri > Acropomatiformes > Pempheridae > Pempheris > Pempheris klunzingeri. The sequence continues at coordinate 4,672,419 of NC_092018.1, forward strand.
AAACCAAGAAAATCCTCTGCACTAGAGATGGGATTTATGGCTCTTTGAAGGGAGCCGGATCTTGAGGAGCCGTTCCTTTCAAAAGAGCCGTTCAAACGACTGACTTATTTATTTATTAGAAGTCAACCCGGGGTAACTTGTTTTCATCAAGGAAACAATCACTGGTAGCAGTTGTAAAATAAGATTTGGTTCAGAATAATTCAAATTTATACATATCTATTCTGAAATATTGATTATAATTTCATTTGGCTTGTGTTTTCAGTGTAATCATTCCATGAGATGGTGCCATACCAACATGCTTTGACAGTGAGATCACTATTTTGAATTTTCCCCTCAACTAAAAAACTTTGTGGCACAATAAAAACTATGCAGGCTGCAGATAACTTCCATGCAAAATAACTTTAGTGTGACATTTTCCACACATGAACATTTTAACAATACAGAAATAAAATGAAAATAATAAATAAGTATATATATATATATATAATATAAATAAAACTAGAATAGAAATTAGGACATGATACAAATGTGAATGCATAATTGTACTAAACTACCTGGTGTGTGTTCACCTGAACTACTTTACAAACAGGAACTCAGCTCCTTGACTCGAATCCACATCAGAACAATGGAAACAATAACAAATGACTTTTCTTCAGTCATTAATTTCTCCTGCTCCCTGAATGTAAATCTCTTCAGTCCAGTCGGGCGGTGCTCACCAATGTCTCCTCCCCTAATGCTGTGCATCTGTAGCTGCGTTCACGTGAATGGAGCTGCTGTGGATGACTCAAACTCGATGTCATTAGTCGTTCAGGTGAAGGCAGCATGGACAGCTCAGACTCGTGGGGCACACAGGTGACACATGAAGGCAGCGTGGACAGCTCAGACACGTGGGGCACACAGGTGACCCATGAAGGCAGCACAGGCAATTTGCATAAAAGAACGGTTCGCAAACGAACAGCTCGCAACTGCGAATCGGTTCTCATCGTTCACTTAAAAGAGCCGTTCAAAAGACTCGACTCGTTCGCGAACGTCACATCTCTACTCTGCACCACCACCACAGTCTTTTTTTATACTGATGTAAGACTTGGTTGCGCAACATGGCACTAAAACGCCTACGAAAATAACGTAGCTGGTCTTAAAAAAGCGTTTCTGGTTTGAGAGAATAGGACCCTCTCCTGCATGACTCCTCCCCATGTCAAAATAAGAGCTCGTCTTATGCTCTCAATCACTGCTGCATGGACTGTTGGATCACACGAATAAGAGCCATCAAAATAAAGTGAATAGGCATCACGGATCTGAATTTAATGAAATAGTAGTGATAATACAGCAACTATGAAATATCAAATTACTAAAACACTCCTATCTAATAGCCTAATTGTTAGTCACTTGTTTCATTAAGCATCACAGTGTAAACGCAGCCTCATTTTTGGAGCCACTGTCTGAATTAGTTTATACTGTCCCCTAAAACCAGACCTCAGTGTGTAGTTTTAATGGTCTGATGCCTTAATGAGTGTCCTCTGAACTTCAGAGTTTACTGAACACTTGAATCTGTTTGAGCTGAAAGACACAATTTCATTTCATAAGTAACATGCCTCGATTTGAAAACAAAATAGTGATTAAACTGTGTCCGTCCTAAAACCAGCTGTATTTCTCTCTGGATGAAATGTCATTTTTGGCAGTTTTCTTTTACCATAACTGTACACGAAGGAGGTTAGAATACACTTGTGTTAAATTTACCTCAAATTTCAGGGATACTAACCAATTCTGAAGTTCAGCCTTTCTGTTATCACTCTCTAAGATTGTCCAGAAATGCTGGGATTGATGTACAAGATGTACAACAGATATCAGCGGACAACACAACCTCTCTGTGTTCACTTGTAGCCGTTCAATTCCAGCAGACCCACAAGCTTCCTCTGAAAACATCTGATGTATAATATTTGTGTGTGTCCCACGTGAAATATACCAACAATCTGAAGTAAACTCTGCACTAAAAGTGAAAGGGAATTATTTTTGCAGTTTCTAAGAAATAAGTGTGTCTGGTATGAACAGGAAACCACAGGTAGCACAGGACCCATCAGCCTCATCGTCACACTCAGTTTGATCTTAGACTGAACGTGGAGGGAGAAAAACTAAATAAATATCAAGCTGTAGAGCAAAGAAGAACAGGCAGTCAGCATCACAGGATCCAACCTAGAAAACTTAAAGTCACTTTGTGAATGTGTGCTGTGTGTCTCATCCTCTGGTCCCGCTGACATTGTGTTCTCATGTAGCGTCCTACGCATTCCTGCACTCAGATGAAGAGAGCTGACCTTGGATGCATCCGGCCCAAGAACGACCAGCCGCCACCAGACTTGAACTTTACTTTGACTTTATCTGAACTCTGCACAGCAAAGCAAACTCAATCACAAAAAAAAAAAGATAAACATTAGGAACCGCAGCCTCAGAGCTGATGCTGAGGTCGGGATCTGTACGCAACAACAGTGTGCTCACTGCAGCAGGAAGTGTGTGTATCAGAGAAGTTAATCATGACGATCTGCACAAGACCACAATGTGACTGCTGGGATACAAACGCCTCCACATTTCAGAAGTGATGTGTAGTTAATATGTGACCTTTTACACACTAAAATGATTTCAATCAGCTCTACACAATGAGGGTGCAGAGACTTGACAAATGATTTATTAATAGAGCTGATGCCATGTGATTGTCCCCAAATCACTATCAAGATTTTCACAAACAAATGACCGTGCCCTGAGGTCAGAGGGGCAGAGTACTTCCTGCAGCGTGTGTGTTAAAGTCTCCATCCTGTGGTGTTCAGAGGACGAGGACCTGAACGAGCTAATTGCATTACATTATAAACAGAAGCTCTGACGGCGGTTGATGCTCTGTAGCCGGCGCATGAATTTAGAAAGATGAACAGACAGTTTTACTGTAACTACTTCATGGGCAGATGAAAGAAGAAGTGGCTCAACACTGATTTCACGTCGGGTCATGTTTTGGTTAGAGTCAGAGAGGTTCAATGTGGCATCATGAGTGCATTTACCTCAGCAAACACTCTGTACCAACAAATCCCTCTCAATATCAAATACATATTGTTATTTGACAAAAGAGGAGACCACCTGCGCTCTGTGAGAAGGATTTCTCACAGACTCACTCCACAAATGAGGAAAAAAAGATTAATAACAAGCATATCAGGAAAATCCTACTGATTACAGTTTAGCTGCTCTGTTTGCTCCATCAACACAGTACCTCAAACCATAAAATAACACCTGCTATCATTCTGTGTCAATTAAAGAGCTACGTTATCCACTCAAATCACAACAACACCACCGGCCTGCTTCCAATAGGTGATACATACTTTATGCTGAGCTTTATGGAGTCAAATCAGAAAACCCCAGAAACATTTTTCTCTCACTGGGGAAAATCTTGAGGATTTTATGAGCAGTAGACACCCTGCTGAGTTATGGACCACTTTGATAAATAAGTATCTCCCCCCCAAGAATTATATTCCTTACTGTTTGAAGAAGGCTTTTAGGCCTTCATGATGGCCCAATGTAACTGAACAATTAATCAACTAAATAACATTTTCAAATATTTTATGTGTGTAAAATGTTCTGCATAGAGGAGATTTATGATCACGACCTCAGTATCTCTGAGATTCTTACTATGGCCCTGCTTACAATGGCATTAGTTTCAAGGGCTGTTTATTTCCACATGTTAAAATCGAAGAAATGACATATGAATAAAGGAAACTGATGTGCAAGGGAAAAGGACAGATAAGATTAAAATGTACAATGTCACAGCAGACAGGAGAAGCTATAGAAAAAGAATATGTACAGTTAAGACAGGAAGTCTAAAAATAGAAACAATATGATATAAAAAGCAATATAAAATTGTGGCTCAGAGGTTGAGTGGGTCGTCCATCAATCAGAAAGGTCGCTGGTTCAAGGATTCAAGGATTCAAGGAACTTTATTTGTCATACCAACACACATTTACACATGAGGAGGTACGAAATTACGTTCTCAGGTCCTGTTTTAAGCCTCAATAAATATAGAATAAAATACAGAAAATAGAAAATAGAGGTCCTATATAAAATAGAAGTACTAAGAGGAAGAGCACTATAAAATAAAATAAAAATATAATTTACACCTCTATTAACATAAGTCGAAGTGTCCTTGGGCAAGACACTGAATGTGAAAGAATTAATCTCCTCCAACTCAGATTCCTCCTGTTTCAATGATGTGTGAGTGAGGATGTGATGTAAAAGCGCTTTGAGTGGTCAAAATGACTAGAAAGACGCTACACAACTACAGAGCATTTACCATTTAATATACATAATAAGAGGAATATAAAAAAAAAACCTACCTTCATGTAAATAAGCTTCACCCTGTTTGGGATAAATATCGATGTACTCTGCACATTACATTTGGTACACTTGGTACTGTTTCTAGTGTGTATTACACTTTGTATTTATTTACCTGCTACATGCAACATTTTGTACATTTTTATTTTACTTATTTATTGTTTGTATTCATGGTGGTGGTCACTTTTTCTATCTATCTATCTATCTATCTATCTATCTATCTATCTATCTATCTATCTATCTATCTATCTATCTATCTATCTATCTATCTATCTATCTATCTATCTATCCATAATCTATCTATCTATCTATCTATCTATCTATCTATCTATCTATCTATCTATCTATCTATCTATCTATCTATCTATCTATCTATCCATAATCTATCTATCTATCTATCTATCTATCTATCTATCTATCTATCTATCTATCTATCTATCTATTATCTATCTATCTATCTATCTATCTATCTATTATCTATCTATCTATCTATCTATTATCTATCTATCTATCTATCCATTATCTATCTATCTATCTATCTATCTATCTATCTATCTATCTATCTATCTATCTATCTATCTATCTATCTATCTATCTATCTATCCATTATCTATCTATCTATCTATCTATCTATCTATCTATCTATCTATCTATCTATCTATCTATCTATCTATCTATCTATCTATTATCTATCTATCTATCCATTATCTATCTATCTATCTATCTATCTATCTATCTATCTATCTATCTATCTATCTATCTATCTATCTATCTATGTTACTGTGTCCTGCTCCACTCAGCCTGCAGTGCGCTCATCGAGACAGTAGGTGGCGCCCCCGTTCTTCGGCTCCACTTCGGGTCCGACCTCGGGTTTCTCCGTGGTTTCCTCCTGCCTCCAGGTGCTGCACTGAACCCTTCCGCTCTCCGTACAGGAATGTGCAGACTGCATTACGTCAGTTATCCTGCCAGCGGCCAGAAAGCAGCTCCGTCCAGGAGGACAGAGGTTTCTCCTTTTTTCTGTGGGGAATTAAAGGGCGTTTTGTGTGTTGTTTTTTTTTTATTTCCCCGTCGCACTGACAGTCGGGAGTCCAGAGTGGACGACGGGACGCGGAGGAATGAAAGTTTGAAGCGGCGCGTCTCGGCTCTGCTGCTTCAGTATGAAAAGTTTGTAAAAGAGAAGTTTGAACATCGACGACACTCAGAAAGTAGATGGAGGAGCCGGGAGGTGAGGACTGCTTCAGGTTGTAGCTTCTCACTGAGGAGAGCTTACATTGTTTCTGTTTTTATAACTGCTGTTTTATACCTGCTGTGGCTGTACTTCAGTGTTACTGCACTGTGAGGACTCTCCCTCCTCCTTTCCTCCAGGTACAGATGAGTGTTACTGTGCGGGCTGTGGAGAGAAAATCCAGGACTCGTTTCACATCAAAGTCCTCCAGGACACCTGGCACAACGCCTGCTTTCAGTAAGTGTTGAAGTTTATCTTGAACTTTCCTGGCCTCTGTGCTGCTTACACTGTTTACTCAGTCCTAGTCTGATAAGTGAGTGCTTTCAGAGGAAGAAGAGGGGGAACACTTTGCACTGACATGGACACATTGTTTTGCTTTCTCTGTTGGTCAATATGCTGGCTGCTCTCTCTGTTTGGGTGTCCTTACAAACGGCCTTGTGGATTATCCCAGAAGCTTCTGTCTTGTAGCCTAAACATGGGCTTAGATCTGTTTTAACAGTTCACCATTGTTTTTTGTGCCCCTCTGTGCTAAATGCCCCCTGTAGCATGTCATTCCTGCCCCTGCCACAGCTGACCGACCTCCACACGGGGGGACATGGAGGTTCTTGAACCCAGCTTGGTCAGCGGTCAAACTCTCCTGGAGGACTTTACACAGGCTCTCTGCTCCGAGGCTTAATGATTGCCACACTGGAGCTGGAGTGAGCTCTCTGGCTTCCACAGGTCACTGCCTCGTGGTGAGATCTCTCTGTGCCGAGCAGTGAACCTGTGGCTGGGTGACATACTGTACATGCCAGCGTGATATAACGCTCATAGGTGGTTTCCCCCTCGCTTAACAGTAACATTCACATGTCCTCTTTGGAGTGAAGGTGGCTCTGATTCTTCTTCACGATCAAACTCCTGTCATGTGAGGTTTGAATTGGCCGCAGGATCACAGCAGCATTTTTAATGACGAGAACGTGTTAAATAGTCACTGCGCCTAGATTGACACTAACATCATAAAACAGATGACTGATAATTGGGTGCCTGAAGCTGTGAATGTAGCTGATTAGAGAGCAGCTTTTTTTCCCAGAAGCCACATACTGTAGAGTATATCCAAAAATCCTTTGGTTTTATGACTGCAGTTTGGCTCTGGTGGACTTCTGGCAAGTCCAAAAAGCCTCAAGAATAGAAGAAATGTAGTGCTGACTCTGTGTTGTCGTCTTCTGACAACTGAAATAGCCCTCTTGAAGTTTTGAGTCATTATCTAGTTGCACGTTGTCCTCACATAACCTGCGATTTCATCCTTTCCAAACACTGACTCTTCAATAACACACACAGCTCCTTGCATCATGATTGGTGACACAGCTGTGCTGCTGTCCATTGATCCATTGATTTTTTTTTTGGCATCCTCCTTCATGGCGACACCTTTGACATGTGAAGATATTAGATATTTTGCGTGTGGCAGTGTGGGAGGCCAGGCTGCAGTATTGTCATTCATCTAAATGTGCTGCGCTGTTTGTCCCTCTGAGGTTTGACTGCTGGCTTCAGAATTTCATTACAAAGGTTGAAATATCTCCACGCTGCGGTAATTTGACTCTCTGATCACTGCTGAGTCTCTTGCTGAGTCTCTGAACTTGTTGAGTTCAGTTTGTGCAGAAAAAATGAGATGTCCTTGTTAGTATGACACCCCCTGTGGTGCCCCTATTGTCTAACGTCCACATGCTGCCACTGTGGCCTCCATGCACCTCCACCTTGTGTAACATACTTACAGGATGACGTCACTCCCATTCCAGTAAACCTGGCAGTGTTATTGAGGCCTATAGGTGACGACTCTGCTGCGCTCTGCATTCCTAGACGGCGATTCAGAGATGCGAGTCCGCTTTCTCAGACACCGACTGAAGAATCCTGTCTTTTTTTTTGTTGTTTTTTTTTTTCCTTTCAAAGAAGGAAGACAAGCCACAGAAAGAGTATTGTGTTTCATATTTATTTACAACACAGGATGGGGCTTTACCTAATACCTATGAAATAGCAAATACATGAGTCACAGGTTCATGTAGAGAAACTTATTGTTTTTCTTTTATTGCTTCTCTTACTGGTTGGTACCACCTCTTACAATCTGTGCATCCTAGATCTCCTCACAGGCAGCACAGAACCAACAAGTTGATAAATCAGGAGTTGATAGTCAGAAAAGGAGTCTGCAGCCTTTCTGTGTTCAGTGTTAAGGCGAAAAAAAAGGACACATTTGCAGGTTTTAGCTTTTCAGATCTTTCATTTATTTGGTATTTTTGATAGTAACATTAGAGTATTTAGGATTTTGAACTCATTATTATTATTTGAATTTATTTCTTTTCTTTTCTAAACAAAATTAATTATTGAGAAAATAATCTGTTGCAGCTCTAATGCAACAAACAATTGCTAAAGTTCTTTTTATTTTTTTGGCATGTAATCTAAGCCTTGTTACATTGATAAGGTCCTGACCTTGTGGTTTGAAAGGAGAGAATAAAGTGTCCCTCTCCACGCCTTAGAACGAGGTTTCTGTGCCCTAACATGAACACAACAGTCACACACCCAAAGATAACATCCCATTAAAAGTGAAACACACCCTCTTCAGGTCTTCAAGCCACAGCTTACGGTCCCTCAATTCTATCTCCACTCCATACTCCAACAAAGGAATACACTCCTGCAGGAATGTGAATTTAAGGAAATGAGCAATGTTTGCTTTGTAGTGTTTGTGCAGGCAGGACCATTGCATTGTTCACTGAAGAACCACCTGAACGTGCCTGCCCCCCTTTCACCATAGCACACGGAGGGAAGTCAGGTGTTGTTATAAGCACTTTATTTTAATATATTATAGGGACTTAATGGACAGTAATTACAGTTTATCATCTGGTTTTGTTAAGGAAGGCTTTTTGTTCAGAGCAGGGTGGCCAAGATTTTTGTTATTCCTGCCGCACCTGGACAGATAACAAATGTCACACATAACAGCTGAGATACTCTCATCCTCGTCCATCAGTATCACTTGGCAGTACTAATACTGGTACTGATCCTACTAGTACTGTTGTGTATGTTGTAGCTTGAAAATATACAGCAGTTATGATATCTGACAAGGTAATATCCAAGACCGATTTCTGCTATTTACAGAAATCATTTAAACGAGTGCAGAGTTCAGGAAGTTCTGCTTGCAATGTTGTGGAGAACCACTCACCCACTCACCCTTCAGTCCTCAGCAAGTGTGGAGTCGATGGGATGAACAGCTCTCCAGATCTGTGAAGGTCATTCACACACAGACACAGATGGACAGAGATTCCCTCCTTTTATATGAGATGATGGTGCCACAGCTTCATCTGTCGGCCAAATGGCACCAAATATATACATATATATATATATATCTGCACGTGTGCAGCAAAAGTGGTTGCGATTGTGTAAAGTGTTCACGAGTTATGACATTTGTTGTAAAATGAGTTCTGCACACAGAATTTAAGCAAACTTTGAGGGACAGTTATAGCAAAGCTGTATGGACTATCAAAAGTCTGGAGGAGCAACATCTTCCTGCTTGGACCAGAGACGCTCTGTACCAAACTGGTTGATAACTGGTGAAAATGTGTAGGACAAATCTAGTAAATCTAGTAGCAAATGGGTGTGGATCATGTGTCTAGATTTGTCTAGACCTACAGAATCCAGAATCCAGGATACATACACACACACACACACACACACACACACACAGATTCCTTCCTTAATAGTTACGTGACTACAAGTCTTATTCAAATAGTTTCATAAACAGATACTCCAATTTTGTGTAATTCTGTGTCCAGACTGTGTGACATCTTTCACCCACTAATCAGATCTGTGGCCTTTAGTGCAGCTGTGGCCACAGCAGCACAACCACCATTACTCATGCAATCCTCACCCCAGCAAACTTTCAGCTCCGCTTCCCCTCATCATGTCACAGTGTGATGAACCAGGCTGGAGTCATCACCACGCTGACCTCGGGCTCATTTTAAATATTTGTTGCTTTCATCTCAGACGAACAGTCAGTTTATTTGCTCCCATTATATGTTACAACGGCAATAACACGGACGCTACTTGATGTTGAAGACTCCAACCTTGCTTACCAGTGCTTACCCCTCTCCCCACTTTCCTCTCCACAATAGACACAAACATGTGGTCTTCCCTCTGGAAGACGGCTCTTTCTTAACTAATGCCAGAAAATTTTGAAAAATGTGGAATCTTTGCCAAAGTCAATAAGCCTGGATCAACTATACCTGCAGTGCAGAGACCAACGTGATGCATGAGACTCAGCTGAAGGCTGCTGCCAGCACTGCACCAAAAGACTAAAAATGCATAAAAACCACATTCCCACTCAATGTAATGTTTTTGAGTTGTCACTTTGTCTTTCATACTTGAAATGCATGAGGCGTAAATGTGATATTCATAACGAGAATTAAGAGAGCATTTCCCAAAAGAGCAAAAGCATCAGCAGAGCTCTCACAGTCATGTTGGATCAGCCCGTAGCCCTGAGTTAGAAATAGCTACTAATCAAGAAGTCAGGACAGTGTCGGTGAAAACTTTATTATTGTAGTCATTCCTGAAAGCAACGTGCGTCACACGTGAATCTGAAGTCTCTTTCAGCATCCTTGATCAAATTACTTAGAAACCAAGGTAGAAACAGTCGGAGCATTTGCAAAGTCTGAATGCAGCAACAGTGCACAAAAGAAAAAAGAAAAGCAGGACTGCAGACATTTCAGTAACCTAATCTCTGACAGAGCAGTTCATCCATGATTGTATTCTGGCAGTCGAACCTGCTGCCACCATTTTGAATAACCAGTGCAGCTTGTTCGAGGAACGCTCATAGCCTACAGGTGCTTTCCAGTCTGCTAGCAGCTTTAGCATTCCTCACTCTGAACATTTTGTCCTGAAGTCACAGCCAGAAATGTCCCTTCTTCATCTTCCTCTCGGATGACAGTTTGGATCAATCCGCTGTTATTATGCAATAAACTGGAATGAACTACGACAAGTTCTTGATATTTATCTTTTTAAAATTGTTATTTTTGTAGCATTTCACCTGAATTAGACACTCAAAAGTAGACATTGGCTGAAAATATGGGGAGAAAGATTAGCAGACAATGAGATCAAGGCCTGACCCCAGGATGTTACATCTGTGATTTGTACCTTTGACCACAGGGCTAACAGGATGCTTTGTTATTATTTACACTGACCAAGGTAAGAAAATGCACAATGAGAAGTTTGTTAAGTGCCTGGAAGCAAAAACTGCACAATAAACAACCAGATGATCTGAGGACTTTGCCCCTGTAGAGATTTTTTTGAACCTGTTGTAACAGGATCTATAGGTTGATGTCAAAGTAGTCGAGCAGTTTCCTTCAAACAACTGGATCCTATTAAGGTGCAGGAAATTGGCAAAGTCTTTGGCAGCCTTGTTGGCAGCGTGCAGAGGCTAATGACCAAACGTTCCTTATACCCACCGTCTGCTAAGGCTGCCAGATTCTGCGTTCTCTAAGTGGAGCAAATCTTTGTGCTGTCTGTTTTTATTACACTATAATTCTGCACAAATAACGGCACCAATGCAAGACCCATCACATGTCAGGAATGAGGTATTTACTGTGCCCTCAACCTTGTTAAGAGGAAAGTACACGTCGTCGTCAGGAACATGCCCCCAGCTAATGTTCCTGTCTCATCCACCCTTGGAGTTGAAAGGTTTGTGTTCAGCAGTAAAATGAATGGTGTCTGAACCAGCTCTCTTGTTATTCAACATCATTCACTGCTATGTAATGTATGTAATAAGAGAAATGTTCACATAGTTTAACCAGTTTGGATTCTGGTTCAGATTTTTCTCTCAAACTTTTTGGTAAACTGCTGGTAGTTTGGTAGTCTAGTCTCTCTAAAAGTTAAATTCATAATAATAAGAACTTGATTAATTTTCTTAGTAGGTAAAGACATTTAATTTATCAATGAAGTCAGTCAGCCTCTTGAATGTGATGATTTGCTGCTTTTCTGTGATTTAAAACAACAAATGGCAACTTGTGATGAGTATTTCTAAAATATTTTTATTTTATACATTAAGAGATTAATAGATAATGAGAGTAACAGTGTTGCAGCGCTGCTGTGTTGAATTACCTGTGTGAGACAGAGTGGAGACACAGAGTGTCTGTTGTTATGCAGTATGAGAGCAGACCGGCAACATTATCAGCAGCATTATGCCAGAGTGTCTGCCACATCAGCTTGAAGGTGATTGCTTAAGGGGTGGAAAAGTCCCTGCTGAAAACACCAAGACTGTCTTTGTCCTCTCAGGTGCTCTGTGTGCTGTGACCACCTGACTAACTGGTACTATGAGAAGGATGGAAAGCTCTACTGTCGCAAACACTACTGGGAGAAGTTTGGAGAGCTCTGTCATGGCTGCTCTCTGCTCATGACCGGACCTGCCATGGTAAGTCTGCTGCGCTTTGTGTTTTTTACCCTTTTGGCAAGAGATTTTTAGGCTTGGTGTTGGTCTGTGGATGGATTAACATAAAAATTCATAAAACAAATACCATCTGAACCAAAACGTAATCAACTACAGTTGTACTTTAAAATCAGAGGAGAACTCTACTGATTTTACATGTCAAAGAATCACTGAGCCTGTAACAGCACTTGTATATCTTCTGTGACCTTTCTGGCTCGGAGACTATATAGTTTAGTTATTAACTGGGCGTGTGGATTGCGAAAGATGTTGGTATTTACCAGGCAGCAAGGATACAACAAAAGGGACTGTCAAGTTGCATTATTGGAAGTGTAAGATCAAGAGTATTTGAAGCCTTACCTGTGCAAGGGACTATATCTTCAAAATAGATGTTTGATTATGACCATTTGTAGCTTAAATCCCTCAACTTTATAGAAACTCTGGGTTTTTTTCTAGTGTAGAATGAGTAGTACAAGCTACAAGCACAAGTTAGTGTGCCTAAACTCCTGTTTGCTGATCTGTCATTGCGGGAGACTTCAGTCTAATAAAGCCCAGCACTGGGTCAAGGCTATTAGACCACTGTTGCTTCATGGGATTGCCAGGCTTTTAAAGTATGCTTTGCCATGATCGTATAACAACAATTGCCAACAATTTCCTCCTCTACTTAAATAATACCAGAGTGCCCACAGAGCATGTCAATGCTGTTTGTGTTCCAGTTACTCCCTCCTCCTCCAGATTAGTACTAACATGCATTAAAAGGCAGGGGGGGTGTTTCTGTGGCAATTATTACATTTACAGATGAGTGATACTTTACATTGGCTGCTGCTGATCGTAGCACATTGGGCTCTGGACCTCACTAGTGAATTCCCCCTTGAGGCCCCATTATGTTCTCTCTCTGTACAGAAGTTCTTCACAGTTCACTTCCCGAAAATACTCAGAGGATCTAGTGGGAAGACGCTAGAACATGAGGTGGTTTTGGAGCCCATCATGTTCAGTCCTCTGTGGTGAGGCGGTCCTGTAGATATTTCCCACAGTCCGCCACTCATCTCATCGCGTGCACTGATGGGCTTTCAGAGATTAAGTGTCTGTTGTGAAAGACGATGTAACTTTTATGAGAAAAATAACATTTTTTCCTCTACAAATTTGATTCATAAGGAATCAAATGCATTCTTGCTCACTCCTATTCTGTCTGGAGTTTTGCTGCTACAGCTTTACTTGGTTGGGTTTGACTGAGGAGCTTACAGGCTACTGTTAGTAAGCTTTGGCCAGGTATTACTATGTAAATTACATTATTAGGTTAGTCCACTGACACTTTTGTTAAGCTATGTTTTAGCATTTACCATTATGCTGTACTTGCTACTTGTGGCCACATTTCAGCAAAAGGTTATGCAGTGTTGCTTTGAAGGAAATTCATGCGTTTACTTTTTGGTTAATTTTCACCATCACAGGTTTTGTCTTAGTCATGTTACAGCAGACTGAACAGTCCTTTGATGCAAAGACCTTGATGAAAGTTAGTAGTCTTTACCGTTCAGTTTACACTGATTGGCCGTGCCTGCAGACTGACATATGCTATCAATTAGATTTCTTAAAAATGGTATTCACTGAAATGTAGAGGGCAATGCACCATCGAAGAAGTAATAGTAAAAGTCAAATCTAGCATCAGAGAAACTGATGTATGTTGAGTTGAATCCAAACGTCGGCTTTGATTTAGTATCTACAAGTTGAAACATGAAATTCAGAGTGGCAGCAGCTCTTGCTGGTCACAACCAGGGTCACTTGTCTAACATGGAGCCAGGCTGAAGTTTTTTCTTTTTGCCACCAAGCAACGCTCACAATGGAGGCTTCTATTTAGTATTGGCATCCTGCTTCATCAGCCAGTGAAGCCAAGTGTTTTTGGCAGAGCTGATTTGGCACCACAGCCTCGCGGTCAGAAAGAGAATCATTGTGGGCCATCAGCAGAGGAGGGTCATGCAGAGCTGCTGATGCTTGTAAAGCATTCAAGTCCAAAACACTGTTTTTTTTGTCCTTCTTATAATTATTCATTTTATTATTTCTGTTGATTGAGGATGTATTTTTGTGTATTTGACTAACATAACATGTAATTTATCAGCTTCTGCTGTCCAGTGTCACAGCATCTACCGCTCCATAATCAAACCTTCTGAGTTCTTCTTCACACTGATCTTGTTTTGCCAGGTTAGTGCAGGTTGTGACCTTGATCAGTGGTGGTGGTTGTGGTCTTGGCTCGAAGGCAGGGAGTTACAGACTCCTGAGATGTCACAATGATTTGGCTGACATCACTCTAATCGGTCTGTGGCAGCGGGGAACCCTTTCCCAGCACTGAGACACTGAGTCAGAGCGGTGGCTAATGTGGGAAAAAATACCGGTATCAACTTTCAATGTACTTACATTGTAGATAACTAACTCATTTTATTACTGTGTCCCAAATCCATGTGTGTATTCGTACAAGAAAAGTGACAAACTAAAGTCAGTATGACAACCCTTGATGGACATGATTCTCCCACAATGTAGGCAATAGTGGAGCTGCTCACAGCTGGAAAACAAGACAAGAAATGTAAAAAACTTTAGTTGGTAGAGGCATTCTAAAGTTGTAGTTCGATTAACACCCAACAATGCGTGTGTTGCATATATAATTCTACTAAGAAAACCTTTATTTAATATTGCACTTTAACCAGTTTCTATCAAAAGAAGTTTTTCCTGTGCACAATTAGACACATTGGGCCTCATGCTAGAACCACTTGTGTGAACACATTTGCACCACATTTGCACACATTCACCAGTTTTCTGGTATTTAGGATTTTAGGCACAAACGAATGTGACGAGTGGTCCAGATGTGTGGGACCTGTACAGGTTGTCTGCCTCTCTCCACTGGGAAAATACTTGTTTGATCTGAAATCATAATGCCTTTTATCTCAATGAATTTAAACGTGAGACTGTAACTGAGTAAAATAAAATGCTTAAATAAGGTTCTTGAGATTTTCTGATTTTATTGTCATATTTTAGCAGCTTTCTGTCCACTATCATCCTCTAATCCTCCAGTGTTGACAGTGTAACATCACCTGCTGTCGGCTTTACCACTCTTTTGTGTAATATCTCCCCCTCTTTGATCTGGCAGCATTTGAAAAAAAAGTAAGAAAAGCTGAGGATAAGAATATGAAAATGTTTTTGCAGGACGCCTATTATCTGATCTTGCGTGAGAGAGCAGTAAAAAGTAAAAAAAAAAACAAGTGTAACTGAAATTTCAGAAAGGGAAATGGGACAGGCAGTGTTAATGAGAGAGAAAGCACATGACAGACTGTGAGCTGGTTTCAGAGGGTTCAAAGCAAGAACGTCAGCGAGTCGAGTGGTTCAGACCTGCAGAGGGAGGTGACATCATAGCAGATTCCAGACAGTGTGAGAGTAAAGCAGGTGTTACGACTGTGTCACAGTGGGTGGAGAGCAGAGAGCAAAAGGCAGCATGAGACGCTCATCTCTGACGAGCAAAACACAGCAGAGCCGGGCAGCAGCCTCACCGTCAGCACATCACTTCTCTCTGCTAGGAGCCGTGTGAATGTTTTGAGGATCAGACCATTTGTTTGTGGTTCCAGGTGGCCGGAGAACACAAGTATCACCCTGAGTGCTTCGTGTGTCTGAGCTGCAAGGTGGTGATTGAGGACAGGGATACCTACGCCTTAGTCGAGCGATCGAAACTCTACTGGTAAGACACCTGCGTGGCTCTTCTTAAAGCTGTTTGCAATATTTGATGCTGCTGGCTCAGGTTGATACGCCACTAAAATTAAATAAGTAATGGTGTCTCTGAATATCAGCACAACCTATTCTTTTAGTAGAGTTCTGCTTGTTACAAGAATTACATTTAATTTTAATGCAAAGTAGCATCTTCACAAGTGTTTTGTTAAATGTGTAGCGTTTCAGTTAATATGTGAATTTGTTATTCAAAGACTGGTTTGAAGAATTGCCCTCAAGCTGATGTTCATCCATAAGTGTTCATTATTAGTCACTTATTATTCAATAATGTAACAACATGTGTGGTGTCCACACGTGCAGAGATTCACCCCACTTCTCTGTTGTGTGCAGTGGAAAGTGCTACAAGCAGGTGGTCCTTACACCCATGTTGGAAAAGCGCTCGCACGACTCGGTCCTAGACTCCCTGCCCCACACTGTGACCCTCATCTCGATGCCCTCTGCAGCCAACGGCAAGAGGGGCCTCTCTGTCTCAGTGCTGAGGGACGTCAACGGTTCAGCAAGTGTTCAAGTCAAAGAGTAAGTGGGACAGCATGAGTAATGCTTTACGCCAGACTGATTATAGGCTTGCTAAGTAGCAGAGCACTGGTGTGTGCGCGCGTAAGTGGGCCACTGCCAGAAAAGGTAGTTATTGATAGTTTGATATGATGTAAGAGTGTGACCAAGTTCACTTTGACCTGATGTCTTTAAATCAGTACATTCCCTCCATGGTGCGAACACTCACATACGTGTTGGTGCCGTGTTGTTCCAGAGTCAAAGGGATGCTTATTAGTCCAGAGGTGCGAAATGCCATCCACGCTGGGGACAGGATCCTGGAGATTAATGGCCTTGCTGTCGGGACACTGATGGAGGAGGAGGTGGGTTTATACCTTGCCCACATCTCTGACACCCATGGGGTGATGTGTGTGATGTGAAATTCTTCAAGTGAAACCAATTAGCATCGTTGTTAAGTGCAAGTCCATTCCTTGAGTGCAATTTGCAAAGCTATGTTCTTGCTGTGTATCGACTGCACATGTGATTTTTGGCATTCCTCACATTCCTCCATCATTTATACATTCTTTGGCTGGGAGAGAACGGTATGTGGAATGACTGCACTTAAAAGATGTTCCCCACAACCTCACCCTCATTACAGTCATATCAACTGTCATCATTCACTGCTTGGGTTTTGCTTTTGTTTTTTGTTTGTAAGTTCCCAGCTCCAGTATCCTTTTCCTCCTGTAACACATTTCAATATTATATCCCGTCTCAAAAGAGTCACATTGTTTGTGTAACAATTCCTAACTAATCTAACTGTGCATGTGTAGAAGTACAAGCTGATACAGTTTAACATGACAATAGATACAATAAATCCCACATCCACAAGTGTTATGTATGATAATCATGGGTAATGTAGTTTGTGGTGCTGTTTAATTGTGTTGGGTTATATTCTACCTCATTTATATCAGTGAGGGTAGGCTAAATAACAGACAACACTTTTTTAGATTTAATTAGCCACAGTGAAGATGAAATCAAATTTTATTTATGCCGAGGAATGAGGGGAATCCCAGGAAGAGTGTGATCTATTCACTGGAACAACTCCTACCTCACCCTTACCTCTCGTTGGTTTTCATAGGTGGAGGATCTCATTCACCGCACCAGTCACACGCTGCAGCTGCTCATAGAGTACGACCCAGTCAGGCAGCGTTTAGATCGGCTCAGGCTGGGATCACCAAGAAACCGGCTGGGAGTCCCAGCCACCGCCCGCATGCGCCTGTCCTCCCCTTCTGATGCAGTCCTGGAGAGAACCGATGTGGTTGATGACGGCACACTGAAAAGGAGGTCTTTGAGGTAAAGCAGTCAAAAGCCATACAGCTTGCAATTGTGAGTCTGTAATGGACAAGAGATGACTGTACATAGTTTCTGTCATTTTTAGTCAACCATGTTCTCTTTACTCCAGACGCAGTAATAGCATATGCAAGTCACCCGGGCCAAATTCTCCTAAAGAGACACCTTTTATGACACGGGACATCGGGCGCTCTGAATCCCTGAGATCCTCCAGCAGCTGCTCTCATCGCATCTTCCGGCCATGTGACCTCATCCATGGAGAGATCCTAGGAAAAGGCTTCTTCGGGCAGGCCATCAAGGTCAGCATCCAACTATCATCGTCTCTTCATCTGTGTGTTTTACTCACTCCATTCAGTTGGTTCCTCTTGCGGTTGGCCTCAAGTAATACACGTGTTGCTTTTGTCCCACTGACAGGTGACTCATAAAGCCACAGGAGAGGTGATGGTGATGAAGGAGCTGATCCGTTGTGATGAGGAGACACAGAAAACTTTCCTAAAGGAGGTTGGTCAT
This sequence comes from Pempheris klunzingeri, assembly GCF_042242105.1. Lineage (NCBI taxonomy): Eukaryota > Metazoa > Chordata > Actinopteri > Acropomatiformes > Pempheridae > Pempheris > Pempheris klunzingeri. The sequence continues at coordinate 4,690,535 of NC_092018.1, forward strand.
CTGGAGCAGGAGGCCTGCACTTCTTCACAGACAAACCAGAGTCCTCTGGCTCTGCAAGGAGCTTTGATTTGTTATAATCACAACTAAAAGCATGCCACATGCTCCCACAATTACCTCTTTGTACCTTGTTATTTTGAGTTTTTCCCCAAGGCTTGTGGGGCAAAAGTAATTTTAATTGTATTTAATTATTATATCCATTGATTTAGGTTTTTTTTTTTTTTTTTTAAATTAAATTAAATTTCACATATGTGGAAACTGATTCAAGTTGATGAGATTGCAAATGTTAACTCTACTTCTGTTCCTGCCCAAACTTCAGGTCAAAGTAATGCGAAGCCTTGATCATCCCCACGTTTTAAGATTCATCGGTGTGCTATACAAGGACAAGAGGCTGAATTTGATAACCGAGTATATCGAGGGAGGCACCCTGAAGGATTTCATCAGAGACAGGGTGAGTTAACTAGTTGATTCACTTAACCCAGTCCCTCTCCTCTTCCACAGCAGAGCACAAAAAAGCCCTTCACTGGCCACAGAAAGCTGTTTGCATTGTGGGAGGCGACTGACCTGAAGTAAACTCCTCACTGATAGAGGGCTCTCAGCTCAATAGTGGGCCGACTGGCATGTCAGCTGGTCAAGACGTAGAATGAAAAAAAGTTTGAGAAAATGTTCCTAGGTGAAATTAAAAGAGCTGCGCTCCCCTCCTCCCACTGCTGACTATTCAGCGAGGCACACGGCCCAGTGAGGAAAGGGAGAGTGTTTTTTGTCTCTAATTATGTTTAAACTGTGTGGGGCAGGGACAGTCTTGAATTTCATTTGTAACAGTTTAATTTAGTTCACTATTACTGTTGAATACTGTTTTCCTGTCTCTATCTTACAGCAAAATAATTTTGCATTTACCCCTATTGTGCATTATGTGGCCTCTGAGGGGGCCTCTATTCATTTCTCTCTTTTGTTTTTTTTTTCTTTGCTCGTGACTAACAGGACCTGTTTCCATGGGAGCAAAGGGTGAGCTTTGCAAAGAGCATCGCTTCTGGCATGGTGAGTTGGCCTCTTGCAAAGACATTACTGTAAGTGAAATCTTTGGCTGCTATTTTCAGCCGTGTAAATGTGCATGGCACATGGAAACTGTGTGAATAGTGCTGAAAAGTTTTACCATATAAAAATGAATTTTCTTGGACATGTGTGAATTTGATCTTCCTTGACTTTCCTCTTTGTTTCAGGCCTACCTTCACTCAATGAGCATCATACACAGAGACCTCAATTCTCACAACTGCCTGGTTAAACTGGTAGGTGACATGGCATCTTAGCAGCCATTACACATCATAAAATCTAATGAGAATAAGGGTGGGAACGATTTGTAGGTTTCATGAACTGAGTAAAAGTTGGCATGCTGTCAGTTGTAGAGTAAAAATAGTTCCCAGCGCTGTGATTTGCCAAAACAGTTGTGTCTATATTAAGAGGAGTTGTTTTAAAACCTTTTTTGATGCTTTAAGTGTGGCTCTTCACTGTAAATCAGGTTCAAAGTGAACAATTGAGTGTCATCTTTTAACAGGACAACACAGTGGTCGTTGCTGACTTTGGATTGTCCCGACTAATAGTAGAGGACAAAGTGAAGCCTCCACCTGAAAAACCCTCAACCAAGAAGAGGGTGTTCAGGCGCGTTGACCGAAAGAAGCGGTACACCGTCGTGGGAAACCCTTACTGGATGGCTCCAGAGATGCTAAATGGTGAGAATCTGACCATGAATAAATGACCACGTTAATTTTTAGAGGACGATTTATTCTGTGGGTCACTGAGTGCATTTACTTTATCCTTTTAATTGATGTTTTTTTCAGGTAAACGCTATGATGAGAAGGTGGACATTTTCTCCTTTGGAATTGTACTGTGTGAGGTAAGAACGTGCTTATTTCACTCACATTATCTGCTTTTCTGATAACATGGCTCGTGACTGCAGTGCTTTTGGTTGGCAATTGTAAAATACTGGATGTGGGAGCTTCGAGGCAAACATCAGTAACCGCTTCAAAAGCAGCTTTTCCTCACAGCTCTATCATCAGATCATGAAAACACAACATGATGGCACCTCGGTTTACCAAACAAACAAGTCTCTACAGATCTAAAATGCAAATGTGTACTTATGACATTATGCATTTTTTACCTTTGCTTATATTTCACAAGTTCAAATAGACAACAACAGCGATAGTAATTAAACAATCACAAATGTAATAACATTTCACTAAAAACACATCAGATAAGAAAAAAAGAAAATGATGTAGAAACACTCAGTAACATACAGCAGTGACACCACTTACATTAATGGGCTGAAGCATGTTATGGTTAAAGGTACAGTGTGTAGGATTCAGGAGGCTCTATTGGCAGAAATGGAATAATTATGTTTTCACTTGTGCATAATCACCTGAAATTAAGAATCATTGAGTTTTTGTTGGCTAAGAATGGGCCCTTAATATCTATTCACGGAGCGGGTCCTCTTCCTCGGAGTCTGCCATGTTTTTACGTACTTACGTTGATGTAGCACGAATCCACAGGCTGGAAGATGAAGAAGAAAGAAGAGGAATATCATTTGGTGTTGTGACAAACGGAAGTTCATTCTTTTTAATTGGCACAAGGAAAAGCATGGTCGGCCCCTGTATCTTCTCCTACATGCTTCGACAGGGAGGGGTAGTCAGTTAGTAGTAATCTCCAACGTCACTGCTAGATGCCACTGAATCCTACACGCTGCACCTTTTAATGCGTTCAGCCTGGCATTCCTAACGTGAGTGTCTCTACCTATCATTATTGGATTGATGCTTACCTCCTCCTCTGTCTCGTGTTTTCCAGATCATTGGAAAAGTCTATGCAGACCCCGAGTGCCTCCCCAGGACTCTGGACTTTGGCTTGAATGTTGGCAAGTTTGTGGAGAAGTTCCTCCCTGAAGACTGTCCGCCAGCTTTCTTTCCACTGGCTGTGGCCTGCTGCGACCTCACGCCAGACAACCGGTAAGCACCAACTGTCATTGTTTTTGTATGCAGCTTACACTTTATTGTGAAAAGTTTTTTACAGCGTTGCTTTGTTTGGTGCAACCCAGGCTGAAGCTGACAGTGTGTTGAAATAAATGAACAGTGGTAGATTGCTGGTGTGCAGCTGTGATATCTATAGGAATGATGGCGTGTACATCCACATGAGCAATGTGTCCACCTTCACCTTGAGAGACGGTGTCCAGCCAGTTATTTGATCTCTGCCGAAGCAGTTGTGGGAAGAAAACAGCTTATTTTCAGATGCCATCTTGACCTGCCTGCACGGGAGCATGTCTCTGCTGCCAGATTGCTTCCTCATGTTTTCTCTCAACCTTGTCAATCTGGTTTTAACCTCAAACCCCTGTTCTCCTCCTCCTCCCTCAGTCCACCTAGCCAGAAGCTGGAGGACTGGTTTGAAGCTCTGTCCCTAAACCAGGAGCTGGGGATCCACCTTCCAGCCGAACTGGATGAACTGCATCAGAGTCTGAGTCGACTCCACTGGCCAAAAGACGGCTCCCCAGCCCAGAGCACAAACCAGCCGTCAACCCCAACGGCGGCCTCTCCAGACTGTTCCAGTAAGACAGACAATTGCACCTAGGACCTGTGCCTCTTTTTTTTGACCCCTCTGAACTGCTGCACTAATACTGTGGATGAGAATAAGAGAAAATTGCATTGAGCCCGAGCCATATTAGAACTGGATAACCTGTGGTAGCTCTCTCTCTGTCTCCCTGTGTGGGACCTTAACTCTTGAGAGCGCCAGTGAACTGCAATGTTCGTGGAAAGACGCATTTCAAACAAGTGTTATTTACTTTTTTTAAACATTTTCTTAACACTACTCAGCCCCCACATACCTTGCACAGGGTTGTACTCATGTTTACTGTGTACAAAGACGATATGCGACTTTCTGCGGTCCTTTCCCTGACAGAAGATGATCATCTTCTAGTCCGCATGTGCCAGCAGTTATGTTTTTCTGGTTCTGAAGTTGTCGTGTGCTTTGTGTGGAATGCACAGATCAGTCCTTGCCCACACGAGGACTCACTTCACTGCAACGAAAACAAAGATGCTTGACTGGCTGATTGACTTGTCCAAGTAAACAGAGGGCAGGGCTTGAAGAAAACGGGTGTGACTTAATGCAGCAGTGGAAGCAAAACACACACTGACCCCGAATATTTGCATCACTCTGAGATTTGACACAAGATGGTGAAGGAATGTTTCTCGCTTTTTTTCATTGAAGCACCACTGATCTAAGTTTTGACGAGATGGTTACAAGTATGGTTCTGTACTTTGTAGTCTAATGATTGTAATTAATTTCTTAGAATGATGAGTGAACACATGTTTACCACACTGACATTTCGTTCAAAGTTTCTATCAAACGCCTGATGCCTGTTTTAGAAAAAAACATTTTGGAAAGTAGGACTGTTATTAATAATTGTCAGATATAACCATACAAGAGTGGCCCATAAAAGTTGCTTTGTACAGAAGAACTGGATTTGTTTTTTCTTAAGCAGTATATATAGAAATGTACATATTATGCCTCTAATTGGATTTCATTTTCTAATGGGAAGTCGAGATTTGTAGATTTTTTTTTTTTTTTTAGACATTTCGTTAACGATGGACGTTCTTGCCTCTCTGCCATCATCACGCAAGGTACTGACGACCAGTTGTAACCACTATTATTATTTATATAACTGTAGCGTTTCATAAATAAACTGTTTGAAAGTTGGCTTTTTTTTATTTATTATTATTCAGTTTTAAATGTGAGTAAAACTGTTGCTAAGCTTTTACAATTCAGGATCAGAGTTCAGTCAATGTTAAAACACACCGCAGAAATCATTCTGGGAGTAGGCATCACGCTGGGCTACTTCTATAAGAGGTCAGTGTCTAAATCACAGAACACTCACTTGTTTTTCTCTCGTTGAAGAGGCATTCAATCTGGCTCCACAATATCACTTTTACATTGTGTACATCTGCCTCTCTAAATCTCTTTGCCCCACGTAGTTATTATCTGAATCGGTTTTCTCAGTTGGCTGCAGTAAGGTATTAAAGAATTGCCAACAGAGGGAGCTGGTGCAAAACGTTCCCGCTGTGAACAAACGTTGAATAGTAAGTCAACCGTAAAAGCATTCCTGCTGTCTTACGTGTTTCTAGTGGGGAAAACAAATCCCTCTACCTTCATCATTTTAAATATACAGATTATATGAAATCATAGTGTCTGTTTGATGTTTTATTTCAGTCTCAGCAGTGAAAATCTCCATTCACACAAACAAGTACTAAATCCAAATGCTCAGCAACAGTATTTTGAACACGTTGCTTATATGAAGAAAGTAATTATTACAGCCAGCACATAGGTGATTAACATAACGGAGCAGCGGTAACCCAAGATTACCTGCCATGTGGATTGGGCAACAATCACAAAACAAGTTCATCTGGAGTGCTTAACAAACTAGAAATGCACTGAGGAGTAACAAAGTAAAATCTTCTGCGTGTGATGGTTTCTATTTTCAGGCAGGTATTTTCTAAATGTCCTCCTCAATCAGTAGTTCTACTTTTCAAGATGCAAAGGAACGGTCCCTGAATACAAACGTACAGCAGGTAACCACGGACATGCATTCATGTTTCCCAATGTTTTCTGAAGGAACGACACCAAACTTTGGACTGTTTCTATTCTACTCCATTCTTGTCTCTAACCCGAAGTGAGTGCATAAATCGGTTGTCTGAATCTAATCTAAGAACCAGGATTCTTCAGCACTTTAACACACTCTCGCTGTCCTGCTCCACAGAGACAAACTTCAGGCTTTGTCTCATCCCATCTGTTCTCTGTTATGGCAGTGCTATTTTGTCCTGAGGACCAACTACTGTCTGTCATGCTGCAGAGAGCACTCTGTATTTTTCCTGTCACTCCTTAACCTGTGGAAGAAAAGGGCAAGTCCTCTTTCATGTCTGCCGATGACAGCCATCATTCTTTGCAACGGCGTTGCCCCATCAGTCGATTACAAACACAAATAAAATCACCCGTGAAAAGATAAACGAATACATTCATAAGCATCATGCTAAGGCAATTTCCCTTGTTTTCAGTGGGCCTGTTTCACCTCATGTTCCTGCATTCTGTCTCAGAGGAGGACTATTTTTGGACACTCACATCTGTGTCACCAGTGTGTCTCCAAGACAAAGCTTTCTTTATACATACACGCTCCTCGTCCGTGTCTCCCTCAGCACAGCCAGTGGGTCGATACAAAAAAAAAAAAAAATCGCATATTTATGTAACCACGCACGTCCTGTGGAGAGTACCTTCTCCACATGGAAACATAATAAAAAACTAAAAGTTATGGACAATCCCCCAATAAACACCATCTCTTCATAAAGAATTGGTTTCATCACACACCATTATAAACACTGACTTGTCAACGTCCATTTGACTAGATATTCATACTGATATTTAAGGGCGAGGCCCGTGACCTTATTTTTTGGCTATCAAAGGTATCAAATATGAATATTAAAGACCTCGGATATATCTTCATCATCAACATGTTCACCTTAGTGGCTTCTAGTTGGTAAGACTGTGTCCACTGTGAGTCAGCTCATCTTGTTTGTGTCTCAGTTGTAGAAAAACGAAGGAAAGGGGACACAGCATTCAGTTCAAGTCTTTGGAGCAAACGTTGCTCCCCTACTCCTTCTTTAACAGTTACTCTGGGAGGCGGAGAGGAGAAACGATGATGGGAGTGTTTTGGTCCACAAAACGTATCACAGTGATGTTTGAGGACTGCGCGCCACCTCACGCTCCAGGTGTACCAGCTTGCTGGCCCATGAGAGGGTCCCCGCCCTCCACGCCTTCCTGGACGGGGTTCGTCTCGTGCTCTGCTGTGATGACGATGGTGTTCTCGTCTACCAGCTCGCAGGTGGGGTTGGAGAAAGCTGACAGGGGCAGGGTTATCCTCTGCATCTCGCGCTCATACACTCGCTGCTCGTGCTGCTTCTTTAGGTCTCGGCCCCTGAGCACAAACACGCAAGAGAGAAAAGTTAAAACCTGTAATAACTGATTGTTTAGGGCCACTTGTTGTGTGGTGCTGGCAGGTAGTGCAGTGAGAATACAACTAAACAGTAAGGTTGTGGATCTGAAAACCAAAACAATGAGCTGAAAGAAGCTAGAACGCACTTTAGACCTGAGGGAAACGCAGATATGGGTCCCCAAATACAAAAAGTCCTGTGCTAATAAATAATAATGAAACAATGTTGATTATAGCTGCGCTAACAATCAAATCTATTTCATCTCATTTAAATTAGCAACCAGTGTCAAGTCAAATTTTGCTGTAATATAATAAAAACCTCAAGTAGTCTTGTAGCTGACACTGTCTCATCGCCACTCCACCATTTTGGGGGGGGGCACCCAAGCTAAATATTAATGATAAGGAGCTTTAAATAACACAAGGGACAGATGGTGCATGGGAACACAGAACTAACAAGCTGGCACTGAGTTTATCTGGTCCGAGGCAACACAGTGATGGGACTCAGCATGAGGCTGCTCTCTACTGATCTGGAGCCAGAGCACGGTGCAGCACAAAATGAAACAGGGATTTGAAAAACACGCCTCAGTGCAGCATATTGTGCAACTGTGCTCTGCTCTGAAACACTGTATATCACAACTGCTTCTTCACAGCAAGGGTGTGGTTCACTTTGTCAAGCACATTTGATAAAAAAAATTAAATTAGTTTAGCTTAGCACAAACACAGCTAGCCTGACTCTAATCATATTGTATGCTGTTTGTGGAATACAAAAACCAAACCTGTTTGTTAGGAAATAGAAAATGTGCAGACACGCTTATGCTAATACATTTTTATGTTAGTACATTTATGCTTTATTATCATGAAGTTTTAGCCTGATGCTGGACTGTGTGATGGTTGCTGTGACCTTTACACAGATCAAAGAGATGTGTGTTGGCGTAGGATGTATCAGACTGTGCTTGCATTCTTGAGATAAAGAAGAGTTGGAGAAGGCCTTGAACGGAGAGAAGTCAGCGCACCTGCGTTTCCCACCAACCTCCCCTGCAAGGAGGAGAGGGAGCAGGGTGCGGCGGAGGACTAATGAGAGGAGGAACTTTGCTTATACATGTTATATATGCTTGAAAGACACTGAGACTGCTCAGTGCAGATGTAGATCTTTGCCTGTACTCCTTGCTTGTTGCAAGTAAAACTTTGAACTGAGATCTCTGTCTCTGGGAGTTTATCTTGTGTGTTGGGAAATTAATGGTACGAACTAACAGCGAAAATACAGTTCTGGTCTTATAGAAATAATTTCCTGACACTGTTTTATTGTGGCTTATGAGCCAGACACTATTTCTTGGTCTGGACCAGAGTCTTCCTGGAAACTAACTGATCTCCCAGTTTCCAGTGTTTATGCTAAGCTAAGATATCCATTAAGATATCAGTTTGATATATTTTCCACATAATAAAGCAGTGCATTTTGGGACATCTAAATGACGTAGAGTTTAAACACTTGTAAATCACTGCAGAGCTTCAGCCTGTTCCCGGTGGGGGTATAGTATGGTCCTCTATGTGCAGAGGGAGTTTGATTACAGAGAATATGGGCATGCTTGGCACACAACTATCACATTACTGGAGGCGATGTCACTGCATGCTTATGAAAGGTATAAACCTTCTGACATAATATGCTCCTCCTCCTTATTAATAATCACCTCCTAAAAATAGAAAACAGTGACACGGGCACTGCTAATCAGATTTGAGAGCCAAACACTGACCAGTAAGGATGTTTTGTGTATTGCCAGAGGGAATCAGAGCTCCACTTTCACAACCGTGGGGCCGTTATGTTGAACATTACGTAACTGCAACAAATGTGCAGCCCTCCTCCGCACTCTCCTCTCTTTCAAAAATGCAAAGTGAGAATGCTCAAAATAGAGTGCAGGCACTTCACTTCCTGCCATGATGCCCCACTCGTTCTGTTGAGGTTGTCACGATAAAAGCATGCATGGCCTCCTGTGACGGCTGCGCTACATCACAGTGGAACAACAGAGAGCTTTATTGGGAATTTGAACAACACCTGATGCCCTTAACTCAAGAGACCATTCAGATGCATGCTGTCACGTGTGTTTCACTAACTGAGCTGGTTTTAGAGCTATCGACACCACATGTGCCAGCGGAAACAGGAAGACACAAGGCGGCTCTGAAGCGTCACACTTTGGCTTTAAGCCAGAAGCAGATGTACACAATGTAAAAGTGATATTGTGGAACCAGATTGAATGCCTCTTCAACGAGAGAAAAACAAGTGAGTGTTCTGTGATTTAGACACTGACCTCTTATAGAAGTAGCCCAACGTGATGCCTACTCCCAGAATGATTATAATTGCCATCATGAGGATGCCGATGACATAACCTGAGCACCAAAAAGAAAACATAGATGGTTAAAAACTGAACATATGAATACACGAAATTGTAATCTAGCGTATACAGTATGTTTTCAGAGGAATAACAGCTACAACGCACCCAGCATGCCAAGGTCCTTCTTCTTTTTGGGTCCTGTGCGCACTCGCTGGCTGATTCCCATCACCGGCTGCACAGCAGCAACTTCTCCCTGAGACGCTCTGGACTTGGCCGGCTGGAAGCTCTCTGTGGAGGGAGTGGTTCCTGTTGGGTTGAGGGATTCGGCCTCTGCTGGCACTGTAGACGCTTGTTCTGGAGACACAATTGAACAATGCCAGTGTTAAACAGCAGCTGCTGACATACTGTCAACAGAAGCCGAATCGTATCAAAGTAAAATGAGATCACTCAGAGTCATTGGGGGTCTCTAATGTGAATAGTAGTTTATTTCATTTACTTTTGTCTGCACTGTTTTATTGTACACTTGTTATAATGATGCACATAAAATACACTTTGGCTTGATTTGGCCTGACTAGAAGTGCATCATCTGGACCATGAGGTTTCTAATGAACAACAGCAGAATCAAAGCTCTAATGAAGCTATTGTGACATAAATCAGTTAGAGGATTGGCGAGCGTGTGCCTCCTTCATGTGTGCCTGACGTGAACAGGCTCTGCGTGCTCGGCTCTGTTTCAGGAGACAGCAGGGCTCAGACAGGGATGTCAAAATCTGCTCTCTAGCTTTTTTTCCCTACAGGTTGTTGTTTACAAACTGGGCTGAAGTTAAAGGGCCTGAGGTCATAAATCTAAGCAACCAATTAGCTGCTGTCTCTAAGGGCAGACTCCTCCTGTCTGCCAATGGGCTCAGTTTGAGGCGTGGTCAACAGCTTTCTTGAAAGTGCACTTTCTGACATGCCGCTGCAGGGCTTTGTTTTTTTGTGACTTGGGGTGGGTTCTGCACCGGGAGGAAACAAAGAGTAAAGGAGAGGAGTTCTCACAATGGCTTAGCCCCGACCAACTGACCCACTACAGACTAGTACTCTTTAATATGGAGAGTAAATCCACCTCAGCAATGACTTGCATATGGTTTATTTATGGATAAAAAAAAAACAGAGCCTTTTTAAAAACTTTTTTGTTGACCCATCAAAGTTTCAAATTTGGCTGCATCCTCTCCCATCAAGCCATTTCTGCGTTAACTAATTAGAACATGTACACGGCTCCAAAGATTTCACCTCATTATTTTTCCCCAGCATAGCCCACTTTTTATAATAATGAGAGCTTCGCAGGGAAGGGAACATAATTGCTGGCAGCATCAAGAGAGGTAGTCTGAAAAACCTCACAGAGGCATCTCACTGTTGTTTTCTTATTAATTTGAAATATGCATATTAATCTTTGCCGGCTTGGACTTCTGCAGCACTTGTTCCGGCTGTTTTTCCACAAATGATCAATCTCCTTGTGCAAATGCCAACTGCTCAGGTTATCATACAGTGTGTAAACAGTGTTTACTTACCTTTGCATGTGTCAATTGCACAGAATTGTCTCTGGACCGTCCCATCTGGGCCAGCAATGTAGCACCAAGGCCCCTCCGAGGAGTCTGGGTTTCGGCAGTAATTGTGATCTCCCACACCTACAGGAGGAACGGTAAAAACAGCACATGTCTGCGACCGTTGTCTCGTGGAAATACAGGCTTGTCTCTGTCTGTCTGTGTGTCTGTGTGTCCTGCTGTGTGGGTAAACCAGTGGATTCATCAATCATTAACGCTAGTTCACCACACTACATAAACAGGCCGCCACAAGCACAAAGGCAGGAAAGAGCAGCTACTGTATAAAAGAAGCCATGTAACACCAGAAGTGGACAAATAAGTGGTGCAGGAGCTCAAGTGAGGCCTGCAAATATCATCATTACCTGTAGCAAGCTAAATGTATCATTGCACTGTATCAACATCTCAACAAAGAAGTTGGAGTTGTTTGTTTCCCTGTGAGGAAACTGTTGGACCCATCAGCACCAGCGACAATCAGACACATCAGCTGGAGCTTGTTTACCTGTCTGAGAATCAGGGTGGATGTTGACATCATAGTCTCTGGTGGTGTTGATCCAGTTCAGACAGGTGAGGCCTGAAGAGGAGCTCTGCTGTCCCCCTCTGTACTCCACACCACTGGATCTCATGCAGTCTGAGAATAACAACGTCACATGTGAGCACAACACCTATAAGTGACTGTGCAATCAAAGCAAGTGAGGAAAATGTGTTCCATTAATATGAGTGCATTTGATGCAAATCAGCCCACACAGTATACTTTTTTCTTTTTTTACAACAAATTACAAATTAACTTTAAAAAAATAGTCTATAATGTATATTTGTACCTTTGTGGCTTCCATCTGATGCGCTGCTCTGCACTGTCGCCACGCTCAGGAAAACAACGTGCAAGGAGAAAACCAGTTTGCAGAGCTGACGGGCTGAATTCACCGACAACATGGTGCGCTGAGGAGATGCTTCTTCTCTCAAGTGAAAAAAGATTAAAGAGAATATACAAAATGGACGAAGGGCCTGTGCTGAACGTGCAGCAGACCACCGCTGGAGTCCCAGCTCTTGTTTTTGTCAGAGGAGCTCAGCCTTTCTTCGTAAACAGCCTTCAGTGGGAGGAGGAGGAGGAGGAGGAGGAGGAGGAGGAGGAGCTTTGCAGTACAGCCCTCAACGTCCTAAAGCCTCACCAGATTCACACACACACACACACAGCAGAGGAAAACAGTCTGGCAACTTATCATGGCGTGCAGCCTTGTGAGAGGAGACTCATCATCAAAACAGTCAGCATGGAAGGTCGCAGAAGTTCAGCCACACTGATGCTGGAGCTGCTGGTTCCTTCCATAATCCATCCTACTTTTTCCTATTCTCCATCCAACAATAATTTCCATGCTTATTGCATTTTCTGTGGTTGTCTATAAATAGGTGCTCTGCTTTCAGTTTTCATTATAAAACACAGCGAGTCATTACTTTCCATTTATGATCCAGTCCTATCTGGCTCTCAGTGCTGGGTGCATCTGCCCGGACCTTTCCTGCTTCCCAGGCTTCCTCTCCACCCCAGGAGGCCTGTTTTTCTCCCTCTGGACTCAGTGGAGGCTGATAAAGGGCAGCTGCCAATAGTTTTTGCCTCTATCCGTCTGTGCACAGGGAGCTGTAAACCCAGAGCAGAGGGGCCCTGTGTCAGTGTTGGCCGACTGCTGGTGAGGAAGGCTCACTGTCCACTGAGCCACTTTTCAAAGAGATGCTTACCCAGTTTTCAGGCAATTACCAGAGCAAACAAACAGCATCTGTCCAGCACTCTCCAGCACACTCTGCACATTCAGGGCCACGAGGGGAGCCTCTCCCAGCATGCACCGAGTGAAACCACAGGTCCCTACACTATTAAAGGGTGAACCAGCTAATTCCTATGGAAGCCATACTCCAGAGCAAAATGGAAAATAAACAGATATAAGATTAGTTATGGTGTAAATAAGATGATCGTGGTAACCAAAGATTCAAGTGTAAGAGCCTACTGAAATAAAATTAAAAGATAAAAAGTCCAACTTTTGATTTATTAAGCTTATCATCGCCCCTTTTTTCATCTGTGTTTGCTTTTCTTGGTAGAAAAGAACTTCCATAACTTCCCAACCTGAGCTGCAGTCGACTGATTCAGTGGAGTCGCTGAAAACTGCAGATGGGCAACATATCAAAAAAAGTGATGTGGGACCTTGTTCTCAGTGGAAGCTTCTGCTTAGATCTCTGACATAGCTGAGGATTAGTTTTGAATCATCAGAATATTGAAATTCTTGATGGCCCCATAACAGACTAAAAGCCTAATCCTTCATTTTGCTGTAACTACAGGCTTTGCAGTGTGCATTACTTCAAATGAGCAATGCCTGTAAGGTGAATGGTACAGTAGCCTTTGTTTACAGTATGTCTTAGTGGGGATCTCAGGCTCTGCAAAAGCTTTGAGAAAATGAACCCCAGTAGCAATGATTATATGAAAGACAAACAGAATAACAACTTCAATGGTTCCCTTTATTATGTTCAGCATAAACAGCTCTTTAAAAAAACAAGAAAGCACAGTTAAACTGATAAAAGCCTTCTTTCAATGGATTTCAATGATTTAGATTGTTCCTGTAATTCCATTTGTAGAATAAAATTTTTAACCTGAAGGTCCGCAATCCACTGGATACAACAGTGGAAAAACAATCTCTTCATCCTCCAAATGATGCGCGCACACACACACACACACACACACACGCACACCTAATAAACGTGGTTGCACCTACTTGGCCTTGTTCCCTGTTGCCATAGTTAATCATTTAATCAGCAGGAGGCAGGCTTACTGAGAGTCCAGAGACAAGGAAGGACTTTTATTAAATCAGGTTTGTTTGATACACACTTTGCCTTCAGGAAATGTCAAACCTTTCCTCAAACTTTGTTTTCAGCGAGAACACAACACAATAGACATATTGTTCAAGCAGATCTGATAGATGAACACAAAGTAAAATGACTATTTCATTATAATGATGCCTTTGTTTTCAGGAAAGTCATGTGTTTTTTTTCTTGCCTTTGTCTTGAAGTAGAGCAATTTAAGGCCATGAGTTATGAAGCTCAAACTAATTGAATCTATAAAGTTGAAATATATGGTTTTGTTTTTGTCTAGTGACATCCATACACTCAGCATCAATAAATGCATACGGTAAGTGGTATCAGGTGTAGCGAAAGTCAAACTTAAGGAGACTTCTTGACATGATCATTCAAGGTTTGTCCAAAAAATGTTGATGTCCCAGTTTTGCCCAACAACTTTCATTATCTAGCGTTTCCTTGATTTCTGCATCATGTTCTGACACAGAATGCGTCAAGAACACGACCAACACAAACCACCTGTGGCTTCCTTCAAGGCGCTCGTTAATCCCACAGGGCTCTGCACCAGGTGTTAATTTTGGCCTGGGTAGCAGGGAAACACATTGCATAAGCATTCTGTATGAATCATTAATACGAGCTTGATGTCATAGCTGTTGCATAACCTAGATGGTCACAAGCACAATGCTTCATGCATAGAAAATGGACCTTTAAGTGAAACATTATCTCAGCTACATATAAAGGTGAAACAGAAAAAAATTTAATAAAAAATGGTGGCCCTGCTGTTTTACAGTCAAATTTTGTTAAACTGATTGCTTACTATCTATTCTGAGACTTTAATCAATATCATATCCCAAGGAAATAAATGGTATGAGGATACAAGAACATGTACATTTAATTAAAAGCCTAACATAGCCAACTATAGCATATACAAACTCTTTCATGTCAGTGTTTGTCTAATACTGAGAGCCGCCCATCTCAAACAAAAACACCGGGCTGCCTGATGATGTAAGACTGCTGTAGTGTGCGGTCCTTAGTGCAGCAACTGCCTACTCCCTATCAGATCCAGTCAATCATCTTCAGCCCTCATGTGGTTGGAAACAGGACACTTATACAGGCAGAAAGCCTCTAATGGAGCATTAAAACGTACACTGCATCCCCTGCTGGGCACCAAGAGGCCAATTTCCCCTGATGCTGTGGCATTACATCACTACATCAGCCTGAGCTCTGCTACTGTTGCTGGTGAGACATGGAAAACATGGGACTTACAAGAACAGGGCATGAGAGCACTGCTGCTGGTTAAAACAGACCTGGAGGTACTCTGGTGGCTGCTCCTCTGCATACAAAATCTTTATTCTAAAAATGAATACAGCTTCAGAACACGTAATACCATACACTCTTATGTCAAATCATTCTAGCAAAAACAGTCAGCTAGAGCTTATGAGGAACAACTTTCTTGCTATAGTGTGGACAAGGCACCTAATGCCCAGTGGGTCCCTTCTCTGTTATATGATGACAGGCACAAGTGACTGAAGCCACTGAACTCTTAACTGTCAGCCTGCCAAGCACTGGTGTACAGCAGCACCAGCAGCTGCAACACTCATTCAGGACCAAGGCTGCACATTCAGCAAGCGTAAGCATTCCTGAAATATCCACAGGTTATTTCATCACTGGGTGTCATCGGCCAAAAGGCTCTGGCCGGTGACTGTATGTGAAAAGCCGCTCCGTTCCATCATTGTGGCAGCTCTCCAGCCACAGCAGCTGTTATAGCAGGGGGAAAGCGGACACCGTTCTGACTGAGAAGGCCACAAACGTCCTGTAAACTCATGTGCAGCGATGAAGCGTCACAAAGGTGTCGTACATCATCAGATGTCTTCAACAAGTGGAGGAGAAAGGCAGCCCTGGCGAAGAGGCCACACAGGGTGCTGTGGAAACGGGGGTCCACGAGGAGAGCGAGCCAGGCCGGGGTCAGTGTCTCTGCTAGAGAGAGAGTAAATAATTGCATTGTAACACAGCAATTGTAGATGTCATTAACACATTTATATATTGGGACTGACAAGCTGATGTGGTACCTGGCTGGAGTTCTTTGCAGACTGACAGGCTGTCCAGCACCTGTGCAGCACTCTCCTCTGCCCATCCACTCAGGCTCTGTGCCAACGCAGAGGACTCCGAGTGTTTTTCAGCCATCTGTAGAAGGTAAGGCAGCACATGTGCAGACATCACAGAGGGCTCTGCAAACACATTGGCCTCATCCTGCTCATACAGACTGGAACACCTGAGTAACAGAGCAATAAAAGCAGGTAAGCGACACCCAATCAAGGTTGCTCTGTTTGTACAAGTGTATTGATTCAGTGAGGCAGCTCACCCAGTCTCTGAGGCCTCTCTCAGCACAGATCTGAGGTCAGACTGAGGCAGGTTACACAGCAGCACCTCCAATGTACCAGGAGTATCCCAGCATTCCTCCAGCAGCAGGTCCAGCAGGAGCGGCAGAGCCTGGTTGACTTGCATCAGGTAGACTCTCGTCTGACTTCCTCCTCTTCTCGCATGTTGCAACATGGAGGTAAAACAGGCCGCTTTCATCCTCACCTGCTGGCTTTGGTCCTGCAGCAAGTAAAGGCCCGTGGTGATCAACCTAAAGCAGAAAGATTCAACATTTTATTACAGAGTCTATCATTTAATTGACAATCTTATCTGTCATTTTCATACCTGCTCACGACGGCAGGCAGGGTGCTGTGTCCTCTCAGACTGTGGCTCATTAGTGGAGCTCCAGCCACACACAGAGCCTCAGCACACGCCATCCTGAGCACTTCAGGGGCATCTGGCGACCGCTGGCTTTCCAAGACACTACACCAGCGCTGGAACATGGACATCCTCACTGGACTGATTTGCAGAACGATCAGGAAAGTTAGTAGCTGCAGGTAGAAGACGTGATTTTATACTGAACGAAAAAAGACAGCAAAACATTTAATACCTGGAGTTTGACCCCTGGGAGAGCAGCAGACTAGCAGCATGCAGAGCCTGGGACAGTAACTGTGGCCCCCCCCGCTGGGCCTCCAGGTCTCCAAGCAACAAATCCAGACACTCAGGCACTGGCTCCTCCAGTGGGGCCAACTGAGGAAGACGTTGGGGTAAAGCAGAATCATCTCCAGCCATCACTGCTACCAGGGCTGCGAGGTAGGTCCTGCGGTACTCCACACAGTGGCTCAACAACGCCTCCTTCAGGTTTGACTGAAGACAGAGAGCCTTCATTTAATCCTCTAATTTACTTGTCAAATCAGTCATGTGACTTTAAATGCCAAACAGGTGTTTCCCCCTGAGTGACTCTCAACAGGCATCAGAGATGAATCACTTGCACATCACAAAAAAAACAGAAGAAAAACATCATACTTTTAATTTAAGATTCCTTTGGTTTGCTTTTCTCATTCATTGACGTAGAGAATTATGTTTTTACTTAGACATGTTTTAACTGTTTCAAGTGGTTTCCATTAGTGATTTCCATGATAATCCCCCTAACCTGTTTCTCCTGTTATTAGGGGGCCGCTTGCAAGCAAAGCCCACTATTGTGCCAGCTATGCAAAGCATAGGGCACAATAGTGGGCCTTGCTTGCAAGCGGCCCCCTAATAAGTGCTGTAAAATAAATGACTGGGACACATAAACAGTAGTCCCTATCTTTACACACTGTGAGGAGATATGCAGTATCTTCATCTTATCAGAGAGAGCCAATTAAACACTAAACAGGATGTAGATGGGAAGGCACAACTGGGTGGTCTAGATAATGTAACATAATAAAAGGGCCGATATCTTCAGCCTGACTGTACTCAAGTCAAGATTATAGAACAGAATAGCTTATAGACACACCCTGTCTTATGTCAGAGGGAGAAAAAGATCTCCAGCCAGATTTCATTATATTTAAGCCTATCTTTGCTTCCTCAATTTCCTCACATTGTGCTCTAACAAGGTCATTATTCTGAAAGCTGTTAGACAGGTTTTTGGGAAGGTTGTTTTCTTTATGCTGAAATCTCGGCAGCAGATGATAATATCTCACCTGCAACACCCTCTGGATCACTTCTTTCAAGCCGGTCTGCTGCGAAACCCGCCCATCAACCACACACGAAACCAAAGCCAGCCTCAGATCAGGGCTCACTGCAGAGAAGCTGTCCCAGATTTGACGAGCCTCCTGTGGATCTGCACACAGAAAGTGGATGGCTTGTTGATGGAAGAATGACAACCCCACCTGTGGAGATGACACAGATAAAGCATCAGATAGAATGTGCTACTTTTATTTTACTTTTTTTTATCCATTAATATTCAGTGTTCTGGAGAAATAATGAATATTTTAAGCCAGGTTTTAGGCACTTTAAGATCTTGACTATTTTTGTATAGCAGTAAAAATTCTTGACTAAATAAGCAACAATTACAATGAAATAAAAAAAAAAACAAAAAAAAAACTCAGCTAATCTTCCCCATCTGGACGGTGCAGATGTGGTTTAATCATATGTGACACAACATGAGGTAACAACCACAAACGTCAGCTTGAGAAAACAGAGAAAACAGTTTTTCAAGGTCTCTAATACACATTCCATGTAAATGCACCTATATCTATATCGATGTCATCAATAAAAAGCTATGAAAACAATTTCTGTTTTCTAACTATGGGTCTGTCAGCATGCGTTTCACACACCTGAAGCTCCTGTTGAGGAGTTTGGAGGTCATGCCTGAGTAGGTCACTGAGCTTTGACAGGTAGCTCTCACAACAGTATCTTCTTAGTAAGTCTGCCACTGCGAGGTATGCCGCTCTCACTAAGGGGCAGCGTTCAGCTTCAGTCACCAGCCACAGCGAGGCGTCCACTCTGCTCAGCACCTCACACAGGTCAGCTGAAGGCGCACTGGGAATAGAAACACAGCAGGACTTCAAAGCCTGAAGGTGTCTGATGAATGAATGAATGAATGAATGAATGAATGAGGCTTTTTGAAATCCTGAAAGTGTCTGATGAATGAATAAGCAGCTCTTCACCTGACTGTGCACAGAGCTCTCTCCAGAATAGCTTTGATCTGCAGCAGCTGTCCGTGGAGCCGGTTGTGACAGCAGCGCTCCTGTGGACTGGGCAGCTGAGCCGTCAGTTGGATGAGGATGTTCATGTACTCTGAGGGGGGAGTCATGGCAACCAAAGCCTTAGAGGCCATCACTCTCACGCTGTAAACAGGACTGGCAGCCAGCTGGAGTAAAGGAGGCAGGAAGTCTGACAAAGTTCTGGCAGAGGAAGACCAGAGAAGACATTCACTCGGTCAAATAATGTTCAATAACGTACTTAGTTGAGACTAAGTTGATCTTCATATCTTACTCTTGGCAAAAAAGCAAAATGTCACATGTCCCAAAATGTCAAATTATTCCTTTAACTGCTCGTCTTCCGTCAAAACATTAAGGTCAAAGAATCTGACCAAAATACATAAAATACATAGTTTTTACCTTCATCACTGGTGAAGGTGAGCGGATTACAGATTCCCCTGGTCTAACATTTGGTTTAAATAAAAACCTACATACTTTCAGCCTGGATGAAAACCACTGCTATTAAGAACTAATAGTTAACCTGACCAAACCGTCTAGTGATAAAGTAAACAGTATTCACTCTGTTGAGTCCTGGACACCAGGCTGGAGCTGGGCCAACAGAGTGAGGACAGGGTAGAGCGAGGGCTGGAGGTGTAGCTTGGCCTCATTAGGTGGACACTGGAGGTCTTGTGCTGCCCCTCTCAGCTCGCCCAGAAGGAAGGGCTGCAGCGCAGGGTAGTGGAAGAAGAAGGCAAGGGGGGACATGCCATGCTGGGCAGGGCCACCCTCCTCGGTGCTGGGTCGCTGGCCAAGCATTCGCGAACACAGAGAACCTGGAAACAGATTTGAGTCACTGTAGCAGTATAAATCAGAGCTAAACCAAATAATTAATCAGTTCGCCAAAAGACATATAATTATCATTCAGCAAATATCTTATTTTCAGTCATTTTTTTAAGCAAGATACCAAAAATCCCCTTGCTCAAGCACCTACAATGTGAGCTTGTACTAGATTTCATTTAACTGATTATCTTAAAAAATAACAATTGAATATTTGGGGTTTTGACTGTCAGCTGTGTGCCTGTGTCTTACTGTAAAGTTGCAGAGCAGCATTCCTCATGGCCCAGCAGGGAGAACTGAGTAGAGTGAGTGACAAGATGGCCACAGCAGGAGCAAACTGAAGGACAGCTACTCCCAGACCTGAACCTCGCACCAGGGCCTGCAGAGTGTGAACTGCACACACCTGTAAGGGAGAGGACAATGACATGACCACATCATCCTCTTTGTGGTTACAAACACCACTCCGCTCGCTCTACAAACCTGTGGCAGGTCCAGTGTTTGGTCCCAGTTGTCAGGTAGAGGGGTTTTGGCTGTCTCCAGTAAGGTTTGCATACTGTTGGCTAACAGTGCTTTTGCTTTACCGGCCTCCCCGGCCGACACAACACACAGGATGAGCATAGGCAACCCTGCAGCCCGCCGGGTCACAGAGGTAGAGCGAGGGGACTGCACCACCTGCAATCCCTGTAAGGACATAGGAGAGGAAACGTATCCTTAAGCCAGACAGTCTAGCATCCACCTTTATTAATGAAAAATACATGCATGTATCACCACTCACTAGCTTCAGCATGTTGGACGGGATATCCCTTAGCTCTGGATCACTGCTGCTCAACAGAGAGGCACAGAACTTGGTGAAACCCACACAGCAGCCCTCTACTGCCCCCTGGTGAACACAAACATGTCTTTCAGAAAAGAGCACAAGAGGCAAAGTGATTCAGACTCAACGGCTCTAAATGGGTCTGTAAGACGTACCCAGTGACGACATTTGAGAAGAATATTCTTGAATACGTTTGATGCTCTCAGTAGATCCTCTTTTGTTAGGAGGCACCTGCTGGGTTTGGATTCTGTGAGCATTTTCTCCACCAGAGAACCCAAAAGGATTCCTATTTCCTAATAACAAAACATGGAATAAAAGTCACATTCAACTCGTGCTTAAAACTTAAAGGCTGAGTGACAGGTCCTCAATGTAGTAAATAGAAAAAAGAACACGAGGACTTCTCTTTTTTCAAATAAGAAACCATGACAGCTAGTAATATTGAAAAAATACACATGAAGCTGAGCTAAAATGCCACACTCTTCTTTTTAAATACTGATATGTCCAATTATACATTTTAATGGTGCCTCAGGTTCTGTTTCACCTTGAGGGAGACCCAGCAGCAGGTGAGAACGAGGCTGTGCTCTTCAGATAGCAGGACGCACTCCTCTCCATCCCCTTGGCCTCGTCTAGACTCCTGAGCTATTAGAGAGCTGATGGCGTTTCCCATATCACAAAAAGAAGGGGGGGCATCTAAGACAGAAGGGAACGATTTATTGTTTAGTGTCATAGATAAATCTGAAATGTAGTGTTGTACTTCATCCACAAATCAGTATTATTCCTGCAGATTACTCCATTACCCTTTTCAGTGGCACAAGTATCTCCGTAGAGAACACCCAGCAGCAGCAGAGAGATATTCTCCAGCAGGTTTAGCACCTCAGTGGTCAGACTCTGGTCAAGTGAGTCATCAACGCTGCTGGGTGCCTCAAGCAAACACCTCTGAAGGGCACTTAGAACACCTGGAACATAATTTGTGACAGGATTTAAAGAAGCAAACGTTTTCTAGCCATCATTAACGGCAGGTGTCAGTCTTGTGGTCTAACCGTGCATAGGCTTGGTTCTGGCAGCAAGCATCATGTCAGCCTTGGCTGCCAGGTAGTGCTCCTCCAGCTCCTTCACCAGGAATCTGACCATGCAGGAGCCCTTGGGGTTCCTCCCACGGCTGACGGCGATGGAACTGTTCCACCTGCAATCCTCAGGCTGCTCTTGTGATCTGCAAGTAGAACAACTGATAACTGCTCATCTGTTACATCTGAAGCATGCATAACTCCAAACAAAGGTACGCAGGGGGCAAAGGCTTACTTCTGAAGGAGGACATTCATCATCAGCGCTCCCATCTGAGCTTCCTGCACCCGAGGACTGCACAGAAGCTGTTTGGTTCGCGTGAGCAACACTGCAGCAACATCATCCGGAAAACTGGGTGGGAAAAATCTCAACAATAGCCCAGCTGAGAGCTCCCGAATCTGTTCAAAGAAAAAAAAAATCCCTTTTCCGCTCTTTATAATATTCTTCAGCCTTCATCTTCCATTTGAACCATACAAAAGAAATATGAGGCAGGTTAAGGCAGCTCTACCTCATTTGTAGAGTCTTCTAAACAGCTGATGAGGACCAGCTGTTTTGACCTGCAGATGAAATCCCACTGTCCTCTTTGTCTGGCACAGTTGATAAGAGAACTCATATTCGCTGCAAAGCCAAAAATAATATAAAAGAAGTTCACATTCCATATGAACCAAATACCAGCAGCGTATAGGATTTTTTCTTTACTTTCACTGGTTTTTAAATTGACCTGGAGGTTGTCCCTTCTTCTTGTCTGGGCTCCAGCTGTCTGTGCAGGTCTCCAGAACTGCAGACAGCAACAGCAACGCAGTCTTCTTCCTCTGGTAACTGTGTCCTGGAGCCAGATGGCCGTATGGAAGCTGACCCAACCATTCCACGAAACCTATGTGATGTACAAAAAGGTTTTGATGAAAGCAAAAAAGACAAAATGGAAAGATTTGCTGAAGAAAGACAGAACTTTTAATTACAAACAATGCAGCAAAAGGTAGATAATATTAGGCTGGATGCCAAGTGAGACATGATATCATATGATAAATATGTATAATCTCACCAATTCCCTGTTCCAGTATATCCTGTGGCCTCTCTGAGTGGATGGCATCTCCATTTTTTTTGCAGTTCTGTCCTCTGACACGTGCCAAGCAGCCGTCTCTTATACGAACCAGAAACCTCTTCACTGCAGCCTGGAAATGTTGGCGAAACGGCGAAGACTCACAGTTTAGATTTTGAGGAATGAACATCTTCATTACTGACATCTCCTCTATAGTGGGGGTGTCTTTGGTCTTTGGGCTGCAGCAGAGGAGGTTGAGAGCAGCGAGACGGACTTTGTCATCTGCAGATCCAAGAGCTAGCTGGAGGGTTTCAAGAGTGGAGCACCCCCGCAGGGCCCAGGGAGAGCCTCCAGTTACGGCTCTATAGGAGCTCATGATGCAGGCCCAGGCGTGGAGGTGGCCGGGGGCCGATGGGTCCAGGGAGGCTAGCAGAGGATCCACAGCTGAGGGGAAGACTTGAAAGGTGCAGGGTAATAAGTGTGTTGAGCTGTTGTTCTGTACCAGAGTCACAGCAGACATTAGCGCCTCATGAAGGACGGGCCGCCAACACCTCGCCCACTGATTGGCCAGATCCAGCTCAGTGGGGGGAGCGGACTTTTGCGAGCCTTCACACAGCTCTCGCCTCTGCTGCTGGATCAGACACTTGTAAAGCTCTGATCCACATGGCGACAGGTGATTGGCCGACAAGCACTTCAGGATATGATTGGGTATATCAGGATATTGATCCAGCACCTGATTAATTAAAGAGACATGATCATAACAATTACTGACTACATTATAACATTATCATTAACCCTGTATTAACCCTTTATCCTCACCGTGTCAGTTCCTAGGAACGGCAGTAGGGCACAAAGGCGATGATATTTGGCTTTGGCTTCCCAAGGTAGTTTGATTATTCGCTGAAGTAGAGTGAAATAAAGAGTCTTCTTTGTGTCACAAAACTGCTCACAATCCACCTCATAGATGTCCAGCAGGAGACAAAAGGCACTGCGCACAAATTCTGGCACACCCTCCACCTGCCGAGTCACAGTAAGACAAACAGTCAGTCGGCAGTTTATTAGGTACACCTGGCTAAAACTAATGCAGTCTAATGCTAATCGAACAGTCCTGCAATAAGTGTTCCTTCATGAAGGTTGTGATGTTCAGTTGTTTCAGAGAGGTGTTCAATCAACAGTACAGTCACATCATGCTGTTGAAGTGGATTGCATTATTACAGAGAGGTGTTTCTATTCTTTAGCCTACTGTCATTGGTTTAAATGGGGTGGACAAAATAATAGAAACAGTGCAGTACAGTTCAACAGCCCTACAAACTACATCCTCTAAGATGACCATACAGATGAATCAACACCTCTATTAAACAGTTTCAACATGAAGGATGACTTACTGCACTGCTGCATTATTTTTAGACATGTGTACCTAATAAACTGGCAGTTGAGTGTATTTCTTAATGATAACCAAACTTTTGCCAAACTGCACTTTTCATTAATGGTACAGTCAGATTAGAATAGTGTCAAGCATAAATTCTTGACATACAATGTCCTGCATCCTGCATTATATGGTGATATGTTGAGCTTACAAAGTGAAATAATCACCTTTTATTTTTGCAGTAATATAATGCGGTTAATTTGACTCACTGGGCTTTCTGCATTGGTCCAGATCATGTCAATGAGCTCCTGCTGCAGCCGGCTGCTGTCAGGCAGAAGGCGAGCGCCTGTCATCTTCCAGATATCAGCCAGGCATTCTTTAACTTTCTTCAGCCATAGTGTTAATACTGGAACAACATGCCATATTTGAACAGGTGACGCTGTCATTAAAGCACACGAATAATTATATGAATAAATAATGCAAATTACTCACCTTCAAATGCAAAGTAGTGACAATCCAGCTTCTCCTCACACAGTGCATAGACCAGAGGGAACAAACCTTTTAGCAGCAAACACATCTGCAGAAGAAGGGAGAATGGATTTGGTGATGAAAGCAAGTAAAAATTAAATATATTTTTTAATGTGAGCTTTAACTGGATTGACCTCTGTGGCATCCACGTGTGAGCTGAGCAGGATGTGAGGTCGACAGCAGGTCAGGAGGCCCCTGCTCACAGCCAGCCTGTCCACTCCGTCCTGCCCTGAAGGGATGCACTGTACCTGGAGGGCACCAACACTCAGCAGCCAGGGCTCTGAGAAATATCACAAATAACAGCTATTCCGTCATGAATCTGTAGCCACTCACACTCAGTTACAGAATATGTAGTCTACTGTATAGAGCAATTTTTTGGATATAGCAGAGAAATAGACCAAATCTATCTACATTTTACTCACATGTGCACATAACTGGGCTACGTTCCAAAATCAGGTTCTCTCATGCTATTTGTAAAGCAGTGTTGGCGGTTGCTTACCTGCATGAGAGACCTGTAGCAGACTCCAGGCTGCAGCCTCTCCAGCCCTGCTCTCTTGTGCTGTGTTGATCAGCATGGCCACAGCAGTGCCTGCCAGAAGACGAGTGTCCCTGCCGCAGCACTGCAACAGAGGACACACAGACTGATGACACATAATAAAAGTAACAGCTAAACAGGCCTCTTTCTTTTGAATAAGTGACTCTGAACTAATGATTTAATAAGAAACCTGTCCAAGCATGATATCCATAAGAGCCTGCAGGATCTTCTGCACCGCTGGGCCCCTGTGCTCCTTGTCCCACACCAGAGGAGCCACCTCACTGGACAACAGCTGAAATATCTGCAAGCACACCTGCAGAGATCACAGTTCTCTGGTCAGACACAAGGATCACGCAAGTCTGCGGTGAATGCAGCTGACTCATGAAGCGCACTGCTCTTGTCATACCTTGACAGCGATGTAACACAGTGGTCCGTCTCTTAGGGATTCTTGTTGTAACACAACAGGGAATAACTCTGACACTTTGTTCAGCAAGGACAGGCATGACCCTCGCCACACCTCACGACCAACAGTGCTGTCTTCCAGGAACATACAGACTAAAAAGGTACAAACATAAATAAAAATACACCCTAATACATTTACAGAAACTAACATATAAATTAGCGACATACTGTAATAACACATCATCTTTGCCACCAACCTCTCTGCAGATCCTCAAAAGACAATATCTGAAAAGAAGAGAAGCTAGAAGTTATTTACAGTGCCTTACCTTAAATATGTGACAGATATAAGTTATAGTGAGAGCTCTGAGCTCTGTACCTGGTCAGTAAGGACTATGGAGTGCAAACATTGATGGGTTTCTCTAAAAACCAGCTGGTGGTCCACCTTTGCCAAATGTTGCAACATCTGTCGAGCAAATATGTAGTTTCAGTGAGATTCCACTTTGTTGTAAGCGTTGCACACTGGACATTCATGCTGCAGAGCTGACCTGGTCCACTTTGCGACAGGCTGTGGAGCTGGTGACCATCTGCAGCTGCATGGAGATGAGGAGCCTGACAAGAAGCAGGACATGTCTCTCCTCTAACACCTGAAGCTGTGCCTCTGAGATCTGTCTCAGCAGCTGGACAGCCTCCTCCAAACAGCGCTCCTTGGATCTTTTCACACTACTCCTGCTCATGCAAGCACAATCATTCACTCATGAACACACCTTCAATTAAAAAATAAAATGTGACAATGTTGTTCTCAAACATGTTGAGGTTCTGGGCACCAACCTGGAGGATTCACACAGTTTATCAACAAAGACCCTGAGTGTTTGGCTGACATTTTCAGGAGCCTCATCCTCGGTGATCACACAGTCTTGCAGACTCGTCATCAGCTCCTCAACAGACAGCATTGTTTTACTAACTCCTCTGTACATATTCCTGGTGTCAGACACATTGGCAGCACGCTGGTTTCCTGGTCACGTGACAGGACTCTAACTCTACTCTTATCTGACTGGTGGTCATGGTAGAAGTGCAGCCACGTGCTGCCACCTAGAGGCAGCTTCTCATATGTTTTTTTTTTTCCAAATTAAAATTAATAGATGAATCAACTGGCTAAGACATCCAAAAATAATCTACCAAAAGAGACAGATTAAGATGCAAATTTAAATGTATAAAACATATAAAGAACTTCATATTCTATTAGGGAACACCAGCAGTCATCTAGCAGTCACTTTCTCACTCCTTGTGCAAAAGAGGCAGTTTCTGTGTGTGTGGGTAACATTATATGTGTATTATATGAATCTATGAAGATGAGACTGCCTCTGTTAGTAGGGCTACGGACTCCCCCTTACCTTCTTAAAATAACTGTAAATATAGATATGAGCACAGTAAATAATATTACTTGAATTTAACGTGCTATGCCTTCCAGTGGTTACTTCACTGATGACCAGCGTCCACTGTGTTGAGTAGTAACTGGGATAATGTAATAAGATTACCAAAAAATAAGTAACTACAATTACATTTGACAGTTGCAATAACACATACATGTTCAAGGTTTACTTCACTACACTTTTGATTACTTATCTTTTATTATGAAACTTAATCAACGCTATTAACTCACAAACAGCAACAAACACTCAAACTGAGGAAACAGGATCCCACATATTGTAACAACATATTGTAGCAAAGTCCATTTATTTGCATTGACAGTGTTATGAGATGTACAGAGAGAAAAAGGAATATTAGTGGAGATCACATTTTTGTGGTGATGTGCAATATTTTCAATGTTTGATTTGGAGGTAATCCATAAATATCCAGATATTTTTTTAAATAATTCAATGGATTACGTTTCTGGTAGCATAAATTACCGTATAATTTGTGTTCAGTGACAGTAATCAAACCCTGCCGGTGTCCCGGTCTGTACATGTACTGACCACTCCCGGACAGGTGGGGTCGCCCTCATGAATTTAAGCGTAAATTAGCGTAACTTCCGGATTGCCCTTTTCTCGGCTCTGATTCGTTGGCAGCCTGCGTTGCCATGACATCACTAACGCTAACAGTTTACAAATATGTCGACTGTGTAATCCGAAGTGAACCTAATGGCTAACGTGGTTGATAAACTGTTTTGTTCGTCCATTTCACGCCCGGCCGCATGTGTTTTACTGTTCATTTATTTGGCTCACACTCAAAACGTTGTCGGTAAGACCTTAACTGGTTTTACATTAAAATAGCTAACGCTGCTAAAGCAAACCGAGCTAGCGGTAAAGAGCTAGCCAAGAGTTAGCTTAACTAGAGACCCATGCTATCGTTAAAAGTTACTTCAGTTTAGTTACTTGTTAGATAATTTTATGCAGTTAATAGTGAAGCAGTAAACATAAATGTTCCTATTATGTCCAACAGTTTTCCAGCCGTTATATCTGACTACAACCGGACCATCGGTCAGTGCGCTTTTACTTGGAAACATGTCGGACATCTCTCTGAGTCTGAGGACCGTAACTCCATCTAACACAACAGGTGAAATATATAGAGAAAGCCCGATGCTCTCCCTTCAGTCCATCTTTGTAGGGGACTTGTTTTCTTGTAGTGTCTGGAGTTCCTTGCTCTAATATCTACTATAACGTAGTACACTTAGATTGTGATGTCTGTTGTTATTTTGAAAAGCTTTGGTGGTTGGTGATGGTTTGTTTTCTTCCACAGGAAGCATCGGTTCTCCCTCATGTGTGTCTGAGTTTACACAGTGGGTGCCCTCAACAGAGCAGGTGGGAAAGGTAAGGAGCCGGCATTACAGTAAAAAGTAATATTCATCATATTTACAGGCCATGTTGAAATAATGCTTAAGAAAGAGGCAGTTGGACAAAGTTTATAGGTTATTTTAATAGTGCTGATATTGTATTGTGAACATCCATTTTTCTTTATGCCTCATGCTTGTTTCATTTGATACCCCAGACTGCAGTCCGAGTTCAGCTGAGACTGAACAAAAGTCTGCGTTTGTGTGGTGAGAATGAGACAGACACAGACTGCTGTCCAAAGCCACTGTGCGTCCTGGAGACTCTTCAGGTGGCGGCCTGTGTCGGCGGCACACCTCAGACATCACTGGTGATCCAGGCCAAGATACATGCCTTGTTGCTTCCTGCTAATATTGGAGCTGGTAATTCAAATGGAACTGAATAAAAATGGGCCTTCGTTCTAAGGATGTGCTGCATTTCTAATAACTATACATCTCCTGTCCATTTCAGAAAATAACACCATCATCCCTAACCAAGTGTACCTGCCACTGGGCTCTTGTCCCTGTGACCTGACTTTCAGCGCATGTGATGTGCGCTGCTGCTGTGACAAGGTATTTACACCCCTCACATTAGTACAAGTTTACCAAGAGAACACATTTTAGGCAAATGTATTACCATGTGTGTTAATTAACACCCTGTCTTTCACTCTAACAGGACTGCTCCATTGAAGACTTGAAGCTGTTTGTGTCCCACTGTCTCCCAGGGCCCTTTGGCGGACAGGTCTCTCCTGCTCCAGATTATCAGTGCTCTGTGCAGTCCTCTGAGAACTCCCCAGATTGGTTTCCATTTTTATGTGTCAATTCTCCACCTGAAAACAACCCTTACCTTGGGCTTTTTTATCAGGGATACACAATGTGAGAAATGATTGAATATATATTTTTTTTATTGTGTGTGTCATTAAATTCATTTTTGGGACATTTTTCATTTTCATTTATCATTAACCATTGATCTTTTGCCCTTTAACTTTTCTAGTCCATCTAAGCCCGGTCCATCCTTCCAAATGCCCATTTTGTCAACTCCGGTGCCAGTAAATGTTTATAATCAAGGAAGTCCTATTTTCACTTTAAATGACCAGTACTTCACTATTCCCCAGGTTAGTTGTATGTATGTTTTTTAGATTATATTTTGCATTGCATGTGTTACCTAAGCTGTAACAACTAATCCCTTGTATATTTCTGTTCCACAGAAGATGCTTGGGCGGTGTGTTAGTAATGCTCCTGTAGCATTTTTGAAAAATTTCAAAGACACGTGTGTAACTCTGCTACTCTCCTGTCCAACTGGATCTCCCTTACTGACATCACTAACGGATTTGAGGATCAAAGTGAAGGATGGGCAAGGCGGTATGTTTTACCTGCTAAACATACTGTAGCAATGCTTTGCTATGACCTGGAGCTCTTTGAATGCATGTGTCTTTACTTTTTGTTTTAATTTTTTGGCTGTATTCCAGGCGATGTTATGGTGGATGTCATTGATGAAGTGGCCACTGACTTGAGTCCGTTCATTTCAAGTGCAGAGGCTGTTGCCTCTCCAGGTATGTAGTGTACAACATACTGTATCATTATCAAAGCAGGTTAAACTGACAATTAACCTAAATGTTGAAATATGTTAATACTTCTCTGACAGATGAGAAAATGGTTTGTGAGAATGTGACCTTGGCGCTGGATTACAAATTCTACTGGAAAGGAAATGGCATCACAAGCATCACACTAACGCACACTGTTGGGACCATCACTTCAAATAGTAGTGGTAAGTGCCCATGACACATACCATGGTAATTTTAATAGATATGTTTGATGTAGTTTTGGCTCATTTTTGCTATTCTATCTCCCAAACAGTGGTGTTAACTACAAGGTATTCTGCTGTGTTTCTAAATGGAGAATTCATGGGTGAGACCAACTCAGGGAACCCAGGTGAGAGCAAGGCAAAATATTTAGTCCTGAGAATGGTTGTGGAAGTGAACTGTTCTGTAGAAAATATTTCACAGTACCTGTTACATTGGGTAACACAGACATTTTAAATAATAGGTTATCAGGTGGGAAGGCCTGTCATTGCTGGAATGGAGGACACTTTGGACAATAATACGGGTTTAATACAGAGGACGTCCATCAATCTTTGGAAACCAGGTGAAAGTTATTAAGTCATGCTGTTGATTTCTGGCTCACTATATGTAGTATAATAGTGAATTGTTACAAGTTGACTAACTGACTGCTTTCTGATGTGGCTTACAGTGAGTGATGGACTCTGTTCCACTGCTGAGAGGAAGCCAGTTCTGTTTGGGGAGAATTCAACATCAGGATGTCTGCTACGTGTCAGCCAACAGAATCTGACTGAGTGTACTCTCCTGAGGTCAGTAGCCCACCGTGAATTCATCTGTGTCTATATACTGTATATATATATATATATATATATATATATATATATATATATATATATATATATATATATATATATATATATATATATATATATATATATATATATATATATATATATATATATATATATATATATATATATATATATATACACAGTGGGGCAAAAAAGTATTCAGTCTAACCCTATTCTTAAAAAGATGAGAGAGGCCTGTAATTTTCAGGTGACCAAATACTTATTTTACAGAGGAATTTACCAATTAATTCAGTAAAAATCCTACAATGTGATTTCCTGGATTCTTTCCCCCCATTCTGTCTCTCATAGTTGAAGTGTACCTATGATGAAAATGACAGGCCTCTCTCATCTTTTTAAGTGGGAGAACTTGCACAATTGGTGGCTGACTAAATACTTTTTTGCCCCACTGTATATATATTTGTACTGGAGTAAAATATAATGTTTTTTCTCCTTTTAGAAAGACTGTAACTTCTCTCCAGGCGGCTTTGATTACAGCCACATATGTGGCAAAGAGTGGAAACCCAGATCCTTTAACCATGACAGACTGGGTGAATATAAGCTGTAAGTAGATAGTTCAAAGTTTCCTTTTTGTGCAGTCCTTATATGTTTGAGTAATGATATCATGCATTTGGTATTCAATGTTGCCAATTTTCTTTTTCTTTTCTACATGTGAATTCCAGTTGTGACACTGAATACAAGCACAACTATGGAGGATACCACAAGTTCATGCTATGGGATCCCATCCCACCAGCATATTCATATTTGGAGTCTCATCACTGGAATGGTAGACGGCATAACTCAAAGGGATATCCGTGCTGTGCAAGTCAGGTGTGTATCAGGGGGATACTCATTGTAAATGACTCACTGTAAATTGTGTTCTCAATTCAGGAGGAGCTGGTAATTGTTATAAGTCACCAAAGGTATTATAAGTCATTGTGAATCAAGGATCTTATTTTGATCATTTTAGCTACAGCCTGTCTACCTGGGCACTGGACTGTGGAGGAGGTGTTTCTCCATGTGTGGACCCAGTGGAGACTCAGTTCTTCCCCGTCACCTCGGCAGTCACCTTTACTGACATTCCTATCAACACAGGTCCACCAAAAACCAGGTGCCGCCTCAAACAGCAAGACTGCCGTAATACGTAGATTTGTTAACTTGAGCCAAATAAATTCTATAATGTATGAGCTGCCTGACTGGTTCTAACCTAGAGTCCGATGTTTGGGTTTGACTTTTTCCCCCAGGTTTCAGATCAACTTCACAGAGTATGACTGTAACAGGAATGATGTGTGTTGGCTGGAGCTTGCCTTCCCCTTCACTAAGTATTACACAGGTGGGAATTTATCAAGTCCTACGAAATCTGTTCAGTATTTTATTGTTTCCTTTAGTTGATCATTCAGTAAATTGTAAATTTTCATCATGCTAAGAAACATGTAATTACTGTGAAAATCCATCATTTAAGCTCATAATCGTTATGTTCATCTTTAGAGCTGACAGCTTTATGAATTTAGGACTTTAATAAGGACGATGCAGCTTCATCTCTAAATTTCTGACTTATTTTTACCTTTGTCCTCCCCAGGTGAGAGGTATTCTCAGGCACTGGCTAAAGGTCTTATCTTGGTTTTCTTCTTTATCACTGCCTCGATTCTTGGGACTCCATGGAGGCAGATCAGACAGGTGTGGAGCTGTGCCGCCCGCTGAAACTCTGAGAAAAATAATGCTGAGAAAAACAAAAAAGAAGACACTCAGACAAAGGGATAATGGGGGAGTGAGAAACAAAACAAAAGGATGTAATTACCTTATTTTCCATCAGACCCTGTTTATAATTATATAGTTTTTACATGTTTAAAATATGTTTGTGGGAATGTAAATAGTATTGGTGCTCCATTTTGTAATAAAAATATTTTTCTATGACTTTTTTCAAGCTCAGTCCCACATATACTTTTCATCACAACATTATTATTGATAGATTTGAAAAGCTTATGGAGTGTGGCATGGCTCAATGCTGGGTCTTTGTTTATTCATTTTTAAATGCTCCCACATATTATATATCATATTATTATATTTGATCCAGCTGAATCAGGGCACACAGAGGTCCCCCGCTCATCTAGCAGTTAAATCTGCCAATGATAATATATAAGTGTTTATTCTTGCTGAGCAATAGAATAATATTTAAAGAATAAACATTAAGTGGCTGATGGCAACTAGCATCACCTCAGAGGAGATGAGTGCTCCAACTTTGAATATCCTAGATACTTCTCAAGTGTTTCAGAGCCCCTTTTTAAATTTGTGTTATGATAATGGTAAGAACTCACTACATCATGAAGACTTTTTTTTTTCTGTAATACTGTCTGGTGGACCTATTAGCCTCTGACGTGTCTGTATCGATGAAGAGGGAAAATGTGAAGGTGCTTTGTGTGTACATTTGCCTTCAGACAGCGTGGAGGGCTTATAGGCCCTGTTGCCTGTCTGATGCGTAGTGCGCAGACTCGCGGTGGCAGCGCTCATTGGTCAAAGGTGGACTCAGCGCTGTGGAAGTCGGTCCTGTTCAACAGTGAGAAGTGGAGTGACGTGTAGTACTATGGAGACCACAAGCGGACGGCTGCTAAAACTTCATAAACTATGAGAAGAGTTCACACCGCGCCTCTGGATATGCTACGGTAGCTGTCTTTAAACCGCTGGCTTCACAAATTCAGGTCCAACTTTGAGGAAACAAGTTTTTCCATCCAAGAACTAAACAGCCCGGCGCTCACTGGCTAACCCACTAGCTAGCAGGAACAGCCTCTGCTGTAACAATGGTTATCTAAAGTGTCCGTGATGTTAGTCAAATTTTGTTTTATCACAGCAGCCAGAGCATGAAAAGCACCACAATGGACTTGACTGACCGCCGTTGAGGTGCTACACTTTCACGGAGAACCGCACTTGTTAGCTTGCTAACATTAGCACGACGGCTGAGCAGGCAAATATCAGAGCGACCTGTCAAAATGAGCTCCCTGCTCCGGGGTGAGGAGATGTGTTTGGCCCAACTGTTCCTGCAGTCCGGGTCAGCATACGACTGCATCAGTGAACTGGGAGAACTGGGGCTTGTGGAGTTCAGAGACGTAAGTCCCGAGACAGACCGATTTTAATCTCCTAACTAATAAAAACACAGTAATATCTCACTTTGAATGAGGCTACTGCTGAGTTTTCTAACATTGGAAACACTCAACCAAGTGTTACTTTCTGTAACATTTACCTCATTTCAAACCACACGTGGCAGTTTTGCTCACAGAGGAAGTAATCTGCATCCTCCAGACACCATAGATCATAGTTGTTGTAAAATGCTGCTGTAAAGTAGTCCCTACAGGTACTTACTGTGTTGTTTATGATGGCTTGTCCTGGAGATAGTGGTGTGTCCCACACTGTCGTGGAGATGAAGATTGTTAATCATTCAGTTCTTGACTGAATGTGTCCTCTGAACCTGTTTCAGCTCAACCCCAGTGTTAACGCCTTCCAGCGAAAACATGTCAATGAGATAAAAAAATGTGAAGAGATGGAGAGGATCCTCGGTAAGCATATATTTATCTTTATTATAAAAAAAATACTAGTAAGGTAGGAAATCAAACTCTTTAACCTCAGACAGGATGAATATAAAGCAATAATGACTGAAGAACATGTAGTACATGAGGACACAGAGGGCCTTCTCTCTGAATTAAATTGAGAGCCACTGACCCGACAGTCATGAGAAATGTCAGCTGGTTGAATGAAATGCCATCTTTGGTTAACGAAACCCTTTTTTATTAGATTAAGGGAAAGGAGCAGCACACTGTCAGATGTTGCTTCAAATCCAGTGGTAAAGTTGAATATATAATGCATATAAAGATTGATATTAATTTTAAACAGGATACCTTCTGAGGGAAGTCAAGAAAGCAGACATTCCTCTGCCAGAAGGAGACGTGAACCCAGTGGCTCCTTTACCCAAGCATGTCATTGCTATAATGGTTAGTCACCTGCTTATGTATCATCATGTATCATTTTTACGTTGAACGGTTCAACTAAATGTATGTAGTGCAGTATTTTCTCTATGTAAAACACTGAATCTCACTTTGCTCTGCTCTACGATTACGCTGAAAATATATATATATATATATTTTTATCTTAAAATGTAATATTATATTGGTATATGACTGGGTTTTGTGTGTGATCATAGGAGCAGCTGCAGAGGCTAGAAGTGGAGCTGGGTGAAGTCACCAGGAATAAAGAGAAGCTGCAGAGGAATCTCTTGGAGCTGACAGAGTACACACACATGCTGCGCATCACCCGCAACTTTGTACAAAGAACTGCTGATGTTAGTGCACCATCCCATTATGTAGTTATGAAGCAAATAATTATTTTATGACAGTTAGAATCCGTTCTTTGATTTGATTCTCTCCTTTACCGCATGCATCGTGTCTTTACTTTTAGCGGGAGCCCCTACAAGTACAGTATGAGGAGTTTCCCTTCCTAGAAAAGGACTCGATGATGGACTACAGCAGCATGCAGAGACTTGGAGCCAAACTGGGGTGAGGGCTGAAATTCTGCAAGTCATATCAGCTTCATGTTTGTGTTTGGACTTTTAGGAAGCACTAGGTCTGTCATCATTTACCTTTAACATAAAAGTAAGTGGGATGCACTGTTGCTGCTACACATTTAAAGAAAGACTAAAATCAATCATGTGGCACTTTTTTTTTTCACTTACAGACTCACTTCATACACAGTTCACACACAAACAGAAGAAATTCACACGTTTGCAATAACTGAAATGCAGCTGTGGCTGAAACAAAAACAGATTCTTAGAGTTTATACTGCTCACATGAAGTTAACTCAGTGGTGTGAGAACAGTTTGGGCTCTGTAAAAATGACAGAGGTTTAGTTGAATGTGAGTTTTTGTTGATTGGGAATGTGCAGCGACAGCTCAAAGGAGAGACTGCTAACCTCACAGATGCATGTCTCTGCAGTCACTACGCTTCTATCCTGCTACACAGACAGTGTCACAGTTACAGCAGGAAGCTTGTGCTATATTCAGCTGAGCACAATGTGGCATCAGTACGTGTTTAGGTGATAGCACATCTGTAGTCAGTGTGACATTAACCAGATTGCTCACACGCACAAGTGTCAGTGAGGGTGTTGACACATGCGAACACACACAGCCTCCGTCCTCCCTGTCTCCCAGATAACCATTGGTTGTGGCTGGTAATTATTTGGATATTGTTAATTATTTGGAATTGAAATTTGAAAGTGAAGATGTTGGTTTAAGTTCAGAATGACCTGGAATAAAAACATATATATATATATATTTTACATAAAAACTTTTCTTTTGTGAAGTAGTTGCACAATTTCTGAATTTGGAAATGTAATTATGAAAACAATGCCAACAATGTTGAAGATGAATTTTAAATAATTTTATTATGGGCTACTGTGATTTTATCATGATATCATTCTTGTGATATATTTAAGTTAAAAGCTTTGTTTAAAAGATTGTGTGCCCTAATAGGCACATGTGTTAGGGTGTTTGTGAATGGTCTCCTCATCTTCTTGCAGTTTCATTTCTGGGCTTATTCAGAGGGTGAAGATCGAGGCCTTTGAGCGGATGCTTTGGAGAGTGTGTAAAGGCTACACCATCCTCAGCTATGCTGAGGTCGAGGAGTATCTGGACGATCCGGACACGGTGGGTTTTTCAAAGCCACTATTTGTTCTACAGTTTAACTACTTTTATTATGTATTTCCTGCATCACAATGTGAGTTTAAAATATCAAAAGGGAAGGCAGAGGAAACATTTGCATGAACTACAGATTTTGTCTTCATCTCACTCCCTAAGTTTTTAAAACTTTATTTATTCAAAATAGATTAGATTATTTTCCTCTAAATCAACTTTGAACACACCTTTGGCTTCATCCATGAGTGCTTCTAAGGACAAATGAGATCTTCTGTGTCTGTACATGATCAGGAATTTTGTAGAACGAATCAATATTCTCTGTATCCATACTGTTTGTAGGTAAAAGGTAAATTGATGTGCAGTGAGTTGAATGAAACAATTTATAAGTCACGTATAAGCTGATGCATATATATCCTTAACCTGTTTTATGCCATGTTCAAGGTCATGACATTTCCCCAAGAATATTAGTAAAATATTGTATGAAAAAACGGATCAGTTAATTTAGCTACAATAGCATCAATTTATTAATAGGAAAAACAACACACATTTGCTTCATGTTGAATGTCACAGTGCAGAGAACAGAGTATTGTCAAGCATTACAAATGACAAAAAGGGAAAAAAAATTGTGACCAAATCTATGAATGTACATTGGTTAGATAATGGGACACCAGTGAAGCTGTTGTGGGGTCTGTTTGTGTCCTTCTTGCTGTTATCATAAACAATGAGTGCTGTGATCTTGTCTATTCACATTGAGTGACACCACTAATCCACTTATCCATTTCCTCTGCTTGACCTGAAGGCAGGCATGCACGCCTGCCACTGATCAGTAATGGAATGTCAGGACATACTTTCACCGATGGAAAATCAGGAAAATTTGCAAGCAATGTTAATGTGTTGCTTGACATTAAGATAAAAAAAAAAACAAAAAAAATCCTCAGTTGTGCCTTTTCAAAAATCGGGTAGAGAATACCCAATTTCCCTCCAAAAAATACATATGATTGGTTCATTTATATCAAATATAAAGTTTTTTGAACAGAAAGTTTGTTCACACTAAAAAGAAAACCTACTCTGAGCCCAGGATGACTCTTCTATTTTTGTTATCGATGGCGCATCTGGCTCTTATCACTGATGACTTCCTCTTCCTCTCTGCAGGGTGAGCCTACCAAAAGTGTGGTGTTCCTGATCTCTTACTGGGGCGACCAAATTGGCCAAAAAGTGAAGAAGATCTGTGACTGGTAATTATTCTATGGTTGTTATATTAATAGCAGAAAAAAAGGGGCAGATATCTGTTTGTTTTGTTTGTGCTTGCCTCAGCAGTAGTAGTAAGTTGTGAATAACATGTTTTCTCCCTCCATAGCTACCACTGTCACTTGTATCCGTACCCCAGTAGCAATGAGGAGAGGAACGATGTTGTTGAAGGATTAAAGACTCGCATTCAGGACCTGCACACAGTATGTTTGTTTTTTTGTTTTTTTTTCAAGAATCTATTAATGCAGATGTTTAGTTGGTGACAGAAGGTAGTTGTTCTGTTTGCCATTTGTTAAAGGTTTACTTGTAAATGTGTTTGCCGCCATCTCCCAGTTAAAATATAAGCTGGATAATTTAAGATATAAGCCAAAACACGCTTGTAGAAAATCCTGGGTTCAGTCAATCACATCACATCCTCTTCCCAAGCTGCCTTTTAACTAAAGAACAAAATGAAATGGCTGATTTATTTTCTAAAAGTTTAACCCACTTTCAGTCAGGTGCTCTAGAGTCTGTCTGGTAAACTGTGAATCGTTTGGTAGCTTTAACACACTGTGACTGAAAAATAGAATTGGTTTCACCCCCTGTAGCACATGATCAACATGAGGCCTCAGCTAAAAGTTGAACAGTTTTTTTTTGTTTTTTTTTCATCCCTTCCCTTTTCTTGGCTGCTCCTTTTGTTGGCCTCATATTCTCACACACACACACACTGACAAATGGCTCCTGTTTAATATGTAAATGTTTAATCATGTTAATGTACCATACATATTCATGAAAACTGAAAAACTGTCAGGTTAGCAAACTTTACAAAACTTTAACTGAGGTTCCTGTGTATATCTGTGTGTGTCCAGGTGCTTCATAGGACAGAGGACTACCTGAAACAGGTCCTGATTAAGGCTTCAGAGTCTGTCTACACCTGGGTCATCCAGGTCAAGAAGATGAAGGCCATCTACTATATTCTGAACCAGTGTAGTTTTGATGTCACCAACAAGTGTCTGATCGCTGAGGTGTGGTGTCCTGTCAATGACATTCCCACCCTGCGGAGGGCCCTGGAAGAAGGATCGGTGAGGAAACCGCAGAGTTGCTCTGTTTGACTTTGGTCTCGCCACAGGCTTTCTTTTTCTGTTTATTTAACCAGGGCTATTGCTTTGCCAGCAAGCTCTGTATGAGGCATTGGTTTCATTTTGCTCTCTTAAGTTGAAGAAAAAGATATTTTGGATGACATGGCAAGAGCACTGAAATGCCACTGTTCATTCAATTTGTGTAGTGAGGAGGACAGGCTGTGTATTTGGGATAAAGACACACAAAGAAGACATACAAAGATGCACCAAATGGAATAACCGTTCACACAGAGCTTTATTTATCATTTTGCCACATCTGGCTCCAAAATGACTGCATTATGCTAAAAGTACTGAACCACAAAGGGACATTATATTCACTGTCTCTTTCTGTTTTTCTTTTTTGTGAAATTGCATGTATCGCCTACTTTTTGCAGTTGTAAACAATGTTTGAATACATTTTGTGCCATTAGTTTATGGCGGCATGCTGACCTTTTGATTTGACGTTGGTATTTCAGAGGAAAAGTGGAGCAACAGTTCCTTCCTTTGTCAATCGTATCCCCACCAACGACACTCCCCCCACCCTGATAAGGACCAACAAATTTACATCTGGCTTCCAGAACATAGTGGATGCCTATGGAGTGGGCTGTTACAGGGAGGT
The DNA here is from genome assembly GCF_042242105.1 of Pempheris klunzingeri. Classification (NCBI taxonomy): domain Eukaryota; kingdom Metazoa; phylum Chordata; class Actinopteri; order Acropomatiformes; family Pempheridae; genus Pempheris; species Pempheris klunzingeri. Next base: position 4,729,753 of record NC_092018.1, read on the forward strand.
TAACCCTGGTGAGTGGGATCCCTTGGCTTTTTTTGGGATTTTCATTTTTCCTCTTTGTATATGCACAAATACGTTATCAGAAGAGGCTCCAAAAATAAAATGTGCCTGCAAAGTCCTTTATCTATCAGTTTGAAAACATGTTAAGGTCTCATGTGGCTGTGTGAGAAATCAAAGATGTGAAGCAAAGGTAAAGGCCTTTTTTATTGTAAATGCTCTCTCCTGTCACAACACTAGATTTGATCCTGAGCTAAAGCCACTGTTACAGCTTGTGAAAATGAGCTACATTTAAAAAAATATCTTGACTTCTTTTTTTTTCTAGCTCCTTTCACAATCATCACTTTCCCATTCCTGTTCGCCGTGATGTTTGGAGACCTGGGGCACGGAGTGATCATGGCTCTGTTTGCTTTTTGGATGGTGCTGTACGAGAACAACCGCAAACTTAAAAACACAAGAAATGAGGTAAGTGGCCGCACCAAAGCTATTTTTCACCTGATGCACATCTTAAGGCTCACTGAAGCAGCCTAATGAAAGCTGTTGTGTGCAATATAGTGTGTCTGAAGTGTAACTGGGTCTTTTGATGTGTGCATGCAGATCTGGAACACATTTTTTGAGGGGCGTTATATCATCCTGCTGATGGGCCTTTTCTCCATCTATACTGGCCTGATATACAATGACTGTTTCTCTAAGTCCCTGAACATCTTTGGGTCTGGATGGAGTGTGAAGGCCATGTTCAAAGAGAAGGTGTGGAGGTAAGTAGTTCATGACAAGAGGGACTTCACTCAAACAGCTAAACAGGCACAGAAGAGCATACGTATTATTTTTATTGTTAAGAACCTATTATACGTGTTTGAAGACATAAAGACAAGAGTGGCTTTGTTTCATAATGACACACATTTAACACACACTGGTTCATTTGTGTCTAACAGGGAAGCTGATCTCCACGTGCATGGATTTCTTACTCTGGATCCAAATGTTACAGGAGTTTTCAATGGACCGTACCCTCTGGGAATTGACCCAGTAAGTAGAGAATATTGAAGGACAGTCGTGAATAATACAATTTGTCATATCATATCTCTTATACATAGATTTTATCATTGCCTCTCATCTTTGTGGAGGTTTCAAGGAGCCTTCATCAGGGATGCAAACTTGTCAACTTGTCAACTGATTCCAAAATAGGTTATTTCTGCGAGGACAGATTTTCAGGGAATGAAATGAGGACTGGGCCTTCTGAATTGTTCACTTCTTTGTCACCCCTGATGAGTTTGCACCCCTTATCATACTCGCAGTAAGAAGGACATGGACACCTAAAGTTACACATGCAAAAGCACATTTTTGTGTGCATAATTGCCAAAAACATTGCAGTTAAATAATACAAATCACCACATGGTTACCGCACTTGTCATAGCACGTCAGTGATTTTGCTGAAATGTTCAACAGTTTAGTTTTTGGCTTCCATGAATCGCATAAAGGCATACCAATCCTAGATTGAATCCTTAGAGTTGAAGTTATTGGATCACTTGGGCAGAAATTATTAAATTACATTTAACATTATTAAAATATTTACATTATGACATTATTCGATCCCTTTCAGACACAATGTCATCCTGTCATGACTTAATCAAAGCATTACTGGAGTTTATTTTGTAACAATTAAAACTACTCACTGCATCTTTCTGTTTAGATTTGGAACTTGGCATCCAACCGCCTTACATTTCTGAACTCCTATAAGATGAAGATGTCAGTGATATTGGGCATCATACACATGAGCTTCGGGGTCATCCTCAGCACTTATAATCATTTGTAAGTACCAGTTTGTTTGTTTTTTCACTTTGTAAAGCCCTTAATGTTAGATGTTATAGTTTTTAACAGCCTGCCTTGTTTTCACAACCAAATACAGGCACTTTAGGAAGAAGCACAACCTGTACTTGGTCTTTCTCCCTGAGCTCCTGTTCCTGCTGTGTCTGTTTGGCTACCTGGTGTTCATGATACTCTACAAGTGGCTGTTTTTCACTGCTAAGGACTCCAGACAGGCTCCGAGCATCCTCATCCACTTCATAAACATGTTCCTCATGCAGGGTGATGGTGTGCAGCCTCTCTACCCAGGACAGGTGAGAAGCTAATGTAAAGCTCCATTCCTGCTACAGTGTGACTGCACTGTGCGCCTGTGTTCTTACTGAACACATTAAATCTAATGTCGGTTGAAATTCATTACAGATGTCACTGAGACAGATCATTGTGATGTGATTCAGTGTTGTTTTTTGCCTCACAGACTGGCCTGCAGGTATTTCTGGTGGTTATTGCTGTTCTCTCAGTGCCTGTCCTCCTCCTGGGGAAACCTTTCTACCTTAATTGGCTTCACAATGGAAGCCACCGACTGGGAATGTACAGGGTGAGGGTTTGAAAAGCATGTCTGCCCGTGAATGTGTGCATGGATACAGAAAAAAATCTCTCTTCTCTCTCTGTAAGTATGAACATCTGATTTGTTTGTTTCTCTGTGCCTTCTCAGGGATATGAGCGAGTGCGGCGTAACAGTGAGGAGGAGCTCTACCTGTTGAGGACTCATGACATGGAGGAGGGCAACAGTCACAGTGATCTCTCTGCTAGTGGAGAGTGCCAGACAGAGGAGGTCAGCACAGCAAAACAACCAGATAGTCCTTATCCGCAAGCATGGTTATTTTTTTATTACTTTCCGTCAGTGATGCTGAGTTTTGTTTTGTTGCTGTGATAGTTTGACTTTGCAGATGAGCTCCTGCATCAGGCCATCCACACGATAGAGTACTGCCTAGGTTGCATCTCCAACACAGCCTCCTACCTAAGGCTCTGGGCTCTGAGCCTGGCACATGCCCGTGAGTATGATCATTTGCAGTACAATACACAGTTAGCTGTACAAGCACACATTGAACACAGTGTCTTATATCACACACAATTATCATAACATAAACTGAGTTATTTTATAAATTATAGATAACTCAAGTTTAACTTAAGTAGTTTTTTTGGCTTTTAGGTTTTATTCCACAATGTAACTATTTACTTTTGGCTCAGTGTGAGAAGATCTCAAAATGTGCTCATGCACAGCATTTCATGGCTTATTAAACTGATTTTAATTCATATTCTATAACAAATTAAATGATTAGAGGGAAAATTGATTACTGCTTTAACGAAGGCAGAACCAAATTTAATATCTCTAATCTCTGAGTGATTTCATATATCATAATTGAGCTGTGATGGAAGTGTCGCAGAAATCTTATTAGGCCGTGTCAGATAAGATTACTGGCATGCTATTTAAAGAAAGAACTACTTGATGTCCCTCTCAAACATAATTCTGACATGAACCCTGAAGTCATTTAGTAGTCATGTCGAACCCATTCAAACTATTTTGCAACCTTGTTCATGATCAGACACAGAAATGTAAGCGTGGATCAAAGCCAAGGAATGTAGCCCAATGACTGGCCTGAGTATTAGTAACTGGCATATACGTCCCCTCTGTCGTGATTCCCTACATCGATGGCGCACATGCTCTTTTCTCTGTTTTCTCAGAGTTATCAGAGGTGCTGTGGGCCATGGTGATGCGAGTAGGACTACGAATGGACACCAGTCTTGGGATTTTATTCCTGGTGCCTGTGTTTAGCCTGTTTGCTGTTCTCACTGTGTCCATCCTCCTGGTGATGGAGGGTCTGTCTGCATTCCTTCATGCCCTCCGGCTGCACTGGTAAGATAACCATCAACGCTAAAGTACATGCATCACTGACACAGCCAAAGAGCTTGGACTTATCTCACTGTTTTATATTAATAGCAGCTGTTTGTTTTTTTCCGCAGGGTGGAGTTTCAGAATAAATTCTACAGTGGGACTGGAGTCAAGTTTTGCCCCTTTTCCTTTTCTGTCCTGCCCTCCAGCTTTGAGCATGATTGCTTACTGTGAAGAGACCGTCTGGTTACACTTTTAGGTGGTAAACAGAGCCAAAGCAAGCCACCAGGCCTCCATGCTTACAAAGACATATTCCAGAGATGTCATGAGGTGATATTTTTCTTTTCATCTTTTAATTTGTCTCGTACAGACATGATATGGGGACACGTTGGCCCGAAACGCGCTGCCCTCCCCGCAGTTTCAAGACTACAGAGAGTGCAGAGCGTAATGTTAAGAAATAATTTCCCTTTTGCAAATGTGCGAGTGTAAGAATCATCAGTTTACTTCTGAGGTTTTATTGGATGGAAAAAACCACATCCACCAAACTTGGAGTAAATGAGTAAAGAAAAGACATATGATTTCAGTATGGGATAGCTTATCAGTAAGAAACAAAATGGTTGGCCACAAGATTTGTCAGGGTAAATTTGTTGCTATTTTTAATGGGATTTGCTTATTAAATAAGGTAAAAGATCAAAATAACATCCAACTTTCCTTGAAGTAAAAAAACATTTTATTTATTCATTTCTGTGTCCCTCCAATTTGTAGTTGATTTTGTCATTAATTTCAGAATAATTGTTGTTATTTCAGTTATTTTGACTCTGGTTTCCATACACTGAATAATGAGCCACCTTTCACTTACGTACTTACGTTCTTGCTCAGCTTTTTGTCGTACTGACTGCCTTACAGACGTGCAACCAAATGAGAGTATGCTGTATAATTTTTCAGTTTCCTTTGTATAAACACTGCAAAGGATCATGGACTGGTGTGACGAGATGTATATACTTTTACAGAATTATTTTTTAATTTATTACATTTTAAAATGTTGCATTAGTTAAATATGAATGTTAATGGGGTATGGTTTTTACTTTTATGCATTCACAGTGTTGCCTATGCATCTGCCACTTAATCTACAATTTAACATTTAACGTTCCATTACTTTGTTGAGCCAGCTCTGCTGGACGGGCGCCCTTTGCTTTGAAAGATCGTACTCTATCCATATCCACCCCAGTGGTTGGCCTGTATTAAATCTCATTAGGAGATGATGGAATTACATTAGTAGTATTTGCTAAGTTTGTGGATTTGTTAGTATGGTGTAGAATTGGTATTTTCTTCTATGGGAAGGAGGCTTAACTGTCATCATTGTCACATTGTTGAAATGTCTGTACTTTTTCACTAGTAACACAGTTTGCTACAGTAAGATGCTGCCACACATTTTTGAAAGTCATGACCTTATGTGTCCTTCTTATGTGTGTCAAGTTTTAACGGTGGATTAGTGTGATGTTAAATCTTGATGATACAAGTGGCAGTCACTGTTTTATTGGGGCCAGTGGTGTTTGATTACCAGTTATCCACCTTTTGTTAACCACCGAATTGTTGTACGGGTCAGTCGAAGGGGTGTTGTAATTTTCTTCTAATGCAGCCCAAATTTTGGACTGTCTTGTCTCTCAGTGTGACAAACACTACGTGCTCTACTTCTTTTGAGAAAACGATCCTCATGTCAATAATAAATTGTATTTGTTTGTTTTTTCCCCCCTTCAAATATGTTTTTTTTGAGTATGTAGACAAGCTACAACACCAAAAACATTTTTGACCCATTTTGTGTAGCAACATTTTATATTTTAAAGATGTTTGCGGTCAGAATTCCCAAGTTCATTAACTTAAATCTTAGCTAGCTAATCTTTAGCTAGTATGATTTGTGGTTCTGGGAAGGTGACCTTTGTGCTTCTTTTTATACGTTGCTTTAATTTGATGTGATTTGAATTGAATGTACACAGAAAAACTATGAAAGTCTTTATGCAGTATACTTGAGAGGGATTACTAGAAAATGTACATTTTGCATCATTTTTATCAAATCAGTTGTCTGAAACAGTTACTCCTCTATTTGTACATTTCTGATTCACCAACTGATCATTGAAGTGCCCTTTAAATCAGCTGATCAAGAGATTTATCAGTTTTTGATCAGTTTTGAATTAGCACCCCAATTAATAGCAGACTCTGTGTTGATCTGACGTAATTATGAAGAAATTGAAATAAATACTAACAAGCTGTTATTTTGTTTTAAGATGGGCTTATTTTGAACAAAGCTGTGTGTGTGTGTGTGTGTGTGTTGACAAGTTAAAACCACAGAGAATTATATAATAATGGCTTCATCAACAGAACTTACTAACAATTAAATAATCCTTATAGGATAATATATTCATTATGCATTAATAACATTTTACAGCTTTTAATTGCTCTCCCTCTCAGACTGAAGTCTGACCCACAGGCACCTGTGGCCTGCTGCCTGCTGCCTGCTAGTCTGCGCTCTGGGAATAGTATCCCTACGCCTGCCCCTTCACTACCGCGGAAGGAAACCATAGCGGTTTCTAGTTGCCATGGCAACCGGAAATCGCTCCACCACAGTGCGACTGTTCAGATAAATGTAGTGTCCCACCACTAAGTGTTGTCAAAGTTTAGATTAAACTTAAAGCAGTTAAGGCTTTTGGGACTCAAAATGTTGCGGAGTGGTAACAAATTTTTTTTATTTTCTTAAAAAATGGTCCACGACGATTTACGAGTGGAGTGGATCCGGCAGCGCGTTTCTGCCGGTTTCAATTTAGCGGACTGTCCCAACAGCTTCGACGAACTTCTGAGTCGGGAAGATGGAGAGGAAGAGGAGAAGATCATCCGCTATCTGAACGTCGTCTCCGAGGAAGACTCGCCGTCATGTCTTGTGTTTTTCAAAACCATCAGAGAGGAGGAGGAGGAGGTTGAAGTTGAAATCCCGGTCGGTAAGTGGATGAAGGTGTAGCGTTAGCCTCGGGATGCTCTCATTACCTGACATTTGTTAGCACACATTCGGTTCTCCTCTCCACAAGCTCACCTGGCAAACATCACCGCTAACAGATCAATGTTTACCTCCGTGTATGCAGGAGATGGGAAGTATCCAGATCCTTAAGTAAATACCCTGGTACAAGGAAAAGTCCTGCATTAGAAATGATAGCATGAAAGTATAATCAGGAAAATACTTAAAAGCAAAAGGCAGAAAAATGTCCATGTTATATAAACTACTAATATAATATATATCATGTGATTGTTGGGCTACTCGTGCATTCATTTAAGCAGGATTTTACTGTTTATTTATTAACTAATGGTGTAATTACCTGTTTATTTATTAACTAATGGTGTAATTACCTGACACATCTTTTCAGCTGTACTTTGTATTGTCTGCTGGTTTAATTCATAACAAAAAAAAATCACGTTTTATGTGCACAACAACCTTAGATTGTAAAGTAACTGTAGCCATCAGATTAGTGACATAAAAAGTGATATGTTTCCCTCTGAAAGTTTGTGCGGTAGAAGTACAAAGTGGTGTGAAAAGAAAAGACTCAAAGTACAAGTACCTCAAACTTTAGTACTTCAGTGTACTTTAAATGTAAATGTATATTTCACCACTGCATCTAACTATACTGCAATGTTCATAAACTCAGATGGGAGGGAGGATAGAGACTCTTCAGATCCTGACAAGTCCTGGAGCCAAAGTGGAGCACAGATAACCTCAGACTCAGAGGAGATGGATGGACAAAGTCCCAGCCATGTGAGATTGAACTTTAAGTTGACCCCTTTTGTCTTAACTGCTTACAGATTGTGGCTGTGTTTGACATCATTAGTGAGTATTAAACTCATGTCTGGTTTTGTGTTTTGCAGAGGACGGAGGTCCAAGTGGTCTATCACATTGAGCTTCATATGGCAGTAAACAAATACCCAGAGAGATTTCTGAAATCCCGTGTCTTCTACTTTATCAGGAACACAAAGGGTGGGAGGTCATTATCATTACATTAAAGCATGTCCAGGCCTCTAATGCACCTACATAGAATTAACCAAAAGATTACTTTTTCTGTTTTAAAAAGAGACCATTGTTGAACCACTGGACATGAATGAGGCCAATGTCTTAATGCCCAGGTTGTTTGACATTGGCATGCATAGTGGAGACCCCCTTGTTGTTCTGCGGAACAAACTTGCCCAAGTAAGTGAAATGAAAAACAACTTGCACACAACACAACAGCAACCACTAACAGTCAGACAGAAACTGATCGTAACAACAGCAGAAGCACTGTGAACCACACATATCAAAAATGTCTAAGCAAAGAATACAGGATGCAAATTTTCTCTTTGTCTCCTGTCAGGTGTATTTACCTTTGCTCACGGCCCACCAGATGAAGATCAGTGGTGCAGGTTATCAAAGCAGGGCAGTTTCTCCTCAGGAGGAGACTGGTAGAGAGGGTGAAGAAGAAAGTTCAGTGAAGACAAGTGGACAATTCACGGTTCGTGATGAGCTGCTCAACAGGACGTACAAGTTTTTAGCCCTGATCAACACAACTCTCCAACACCTTCAGATTCAAGGTTTGGTAAATAGAGAAAAACAAGCCTTTCATATACTATTTTTAACAACAGTACAATCTAAACGTCAGTGTCTTTGCCACAGATGAGATTGCGTTGCACATCCCCGAGCTAGACCTGGAGCCAGAGGTGGATGTGCTGCTTTCTAATCCAGAGATGGTAGAGAAGTTGGAGCAGTGTGTGATGAACTGGCATACGCAGATTACCATTATTATGGAGGAGCAGCAAAATAAAAAGCCACAGGTTGGTGTCCCTCCCTTTATTCTCCCCCTAGATTCACTGCAGTCAGGCATGGTGGTGTCACAGTTAGAGAACTTCTACTTCAGCTGAAGAACTTAAGGTCAGAATTCACATGTATAGTTGCTACTGAAATATCTGATATATTACCAGAAAATTAGATCCCTGTCAGCTCAGAATGAAATGAGGTAGAAGAAAGCATAAAACACACACTGTGATATCCATACACCAATATGAAACGCTAACTTTTCATTTTCCTTCAGGCACCCGGCCCTTTGGCTGAGATCGTTTTTTGGCAGGAGCGTGCATCCGTCCTCAGCGCTCTGAGTGAGCAACTCAAACAGCCTGTGGTAAAGAAGATCTTGGAGGTGATGACTAAAGCAGATGCAGGCATTGTTCAGACCCTAGAAGGAACCGTCGCCGAACTAACTAAATACCGCGTGGAGTCAGACGATAATATACGCTTCCTCAGCACATTGGAAAGACACTTCATGGTGAGCTTTTCATGAATGAAATATTGCTGAGTATTATTTGACTTACAGTTTACACTGAGCAGCGTAACTATCATGAGCTGATGTTTACAAAAACACACTTTTTGTAGCTGCACACGCCAAGAAAATGCCTTTTAATCAGTATAGTGATTATAGAATTGGTCTTCTGACTGCACCTTTACTTTTATCAAAGTCACCATCTATCTGTTGTAGAATCTGGCTACTGGAGCAAATTTCAGTGTGATCCTGGAGAACATCCCTCCTCTGATGGACAGTCTGCAAATTGTGTGGATAATATCTTCCCACTATAACACGAATGAGCGTATGGTCCCTCTAATGGAGCGCATTGCCTGGCAGCTGTGTGAGCGTGTGAATCAAGGAATTGATGTCCACACAATATTCAAGTACGTAGATTTTACACTGGTGGTTCAGATTTGAGATTTAAACGTTTTGACTAAACTACTGAACTAACTCCTGTTTTCTAATGTCATTGTTGGTCAGTATTCAGTGAGAATCCTTTACTTTAATAGGTTGCTTTGTGATTTCAGTGTAGCTTAACATTGTGCTGTGCCTTGGACAGAGATAACAGGGAACTGGCCAAATCCAAGGTGCACGATGCCAAGCAGGTTCTGGACCAGTGGAAGTCATCCTACTTTGAGATGCGCGCTGAAATTGAGGAATCAGGCAGGGATCGACGCTGGGAATTTGACCGTAAGAGACTGTTTGAGAGGACTGATTACATGTCCTCTGTCTGCCAGGACCTGTACAATGTTTTGCAGGTCAGTGTACTCACACTTCATAAATACTGATCTCTTACTCGATAACTGAACATTTGAATGTCTAAAAAGCAACAAGACTTCTCCTGGATTTGTGTTGTGCAGATTTTGGAGGAGTTCTATAACATCTTCGGTCCGGAGCTAAAAAGTGTGACTGGTGACCCAAAACGCATCGATGAAGTGCTGTGTAGAGTGGAGAGCCTGGTTTTGCCGATTGAGGACGTCAGTTTTAATCCTTTCAACATCTGCAAGATGAGCAGCTGGAAAATGATCATGCAAGACTTCGACACTACAGTTCAGGTGAGTTGTGGACCAACGTCAATGTACTTGTCAGTTTTTTTTTTTATCTGTGTGCTGTATTTCAGTTGTCAAGCTGATCCACTTCTTACATGTGTCTGCTCAGGCTATTGAGGGAGAGGCCATCAACTTCATCGATCAGTCTTTTAAGACACTGCGCTCCTCAGCTGCTGCCTTTGACATGCTCCTAAAATTCAAACACATCCGCTCCAGAGAGACCATCAACAAGCATTTGATGAGAAAGTTTAATGACATCCTGGCTCAGTATTGTAAAGAGGTACTGTACTGTAAAATTAAGAAAAAATACAGACTGATATTTGATTTTGCAGTTACACTTGCAGTTCAGTTCAGTTTATTAATCCATATAAGACCTGGAACTTACATCGCACGCAAGCCTCATCATTCAACATCAATATTTTAAATAAAATATACAACTAAACCATATGTCATGTTGTGCTACTGTACTCTGTAGAGTGAGCATGGTCTGCTTCAAGGACATTTGTAGAAGGCCGAAGTCTTTTTGTTGTTTGTTATAGGTGGACAGCATAAAAGAAATCTTTGAGGCACAGAAGGACAAACCACCGCTAAATAAGAATGAGCCTCCTGTGGCAGGAGCCATCAGCTGGGTCCGATCTCTTTTCCACCGCATCAAACATACCATTCTTCCCTTCCTGAAAGTGCCGGAGATGGTGGAGAGTGAACAGAGCAAAGTGGTGAGTTATTTCACGCTTGCACAGCTGTGTAGGTCAGTGTAAATATAATTCTGTGCAGACAGCAAAATGTTATTAAAAGCTGTTTTGTGCTACTTTTGCTGCGTTCTGCTCAGGCCAAAGACAAATATGTGGAAATGGCAGTGCAGATTAAAGAATATGAGGAGAAGAAGTATCAGGGTTGGGTGGCTGAGACAGAACGCAACTTGCCTTTGCTAATGAAAAACACCCTGTTGGTCATGACCAGTGAAAACCAAATCCAGGCAGAACTAGTATGTATCTCTCTCTTAATCAACATTGTGCAAAATGCAGATACATTAACTATTGCTACTCTCTCAAATTCCCTGCATTTATTTTTCTCATTCTAAGGATGTCCCACCAACTGAAAGCAGCCGACAGATGGGTGCGAAATACATTGTGAACTTTGCACCAGAGATCAATGAAATAATTTCTGAGACAAACAACCTTGTGTCACTGGGCTACCCTGTGCCTTCTCTGGCTCAAAATGTTGCTCTGCAGGAGCACAAATTGATCAGGTAATGATAGTCACCAATAACTCAATGCAAACGTCAAACCAAACCATAAACCCACCGATTGATGTAATCTCTGGCCTGACCTGTTTCAACCTTGGTTTTAGGTATGTTAATGACCTGAACAACCTCGTCAGCTGCTACCACTCCGTAACGGACAGCCTGAATGAGGCAAAGTTCATTATGCTGTCTCAACAGATCAAAATTGTCAAAAAAGACATGGATTTTGGATGCAAAAGACTCAACTGGAATTCCTTGGGTATGATGCACTCATAGGTTAAAATGTCTGTGTAATCTGATTTATGCACATTTGTGGTCTGATAAAACTAGTGTTTTCTGTCAAATTGACATTTTTGATTTTAGGCATTGCCGACTTCATCAGCCGAAGCATTCAGGTTGTCTCTAAGTTTGAGTCAGTTGTCAATCAGATTCAGAAGAATGAGAGGGATATCGAGTCCAAGTTGCAATCCATGGTGATGGCCAACTTACTGAAATATCCAGTCCCAGATAAATCAAACGACTTACCAGGTAGAACTAATAGAAGGATGTCATCTATTGGATAAAATACTGTATAATACTTATTGTAAGTATTCAAACTTATTTCTATTTTCAAGGTGTCAAGGAGTTCTGTGAACGTATTGAGCACGAGCGGGGCAAGACGGTGAATTTACTGAGGAGGAAGTATGCCGACATTGGGCCGCTCATCATTAAGACAGAGCATTTGATCGTGGAAACCAGCAGCGGCAAAGCCAAATGTATGGCAGGTTATTACGCACACTGGGAACGCAAGATGCTAGACTCACTTACAAAGATGGTGCTGAGGTAATTGCATGATGCTATTGTTTTTGAAATGATCTACTTTGTGAGCAGTGATAATCACTGCTGCTTTGAAATGTATCACAATATTTGGCTCAGCCATCGCAACATTCTTCTTGTTGTCTTTCACATTTAGGAACATTCAGGCTTTCAACATGACGCTGATGGGAAGTACCACTCTTTTCCAAATTGATACCATCCTGTCTGCCCCTAAGATTGTGTTACAGCCCCAAAGCAATGAGATCTACTGGCTGATCATGCAGTGTATCAGAGACTGTGTGGAGAGCACCAAGGTGGGATCATCATGATTCTCCTTTGTATCACTGCATTTTTATTGAATATTGAACCTGTCATTTGACACAGATGATATGGCTCGATTATACTCGTATATCTGTATTTCAGCAATTTGTGCGTTGGATGCATGGGACCTGCATTGAGTGCCCTCCACAGCCTGCGGGTGGTGAGGAGGAGATGGTGACATTCAGCTTCTACAGTGACGTGTGGCAGCATCCTCAGATAAATGAAAGTGCCATGGCAGTATCCCAGAACGTCCAGCGGCTGCTCCTGTCTGTGGATCGGTACCTTAACCACTGGAAACGCTACCGGCCTCTCTGGGAAAGGAACAAAACCGTTGTCAATGAGAAGTTTGCAGCAAGAAAACCATCCTGTGTCATGTATGATGATAAGCTGCAGTTCATTTCTCGTATCAATCAGGAGGTGATGCTGGAGCCTTTGTTTAAGAATGAGCACAGCATCCATCTAAACCTGGAGCCTCTGGCTCACACAGTGCGGGAGATCGCTGAGTCCTGGATCACTTCACTTGGTAGCTTCCTCAACAAGCCTACCAAAGAGGATCTCTTCAGTTTGAGAGATGAACTCACGGTATTGAATCAGGCGACACTGTTTGTTTTGTTTCTTATAGTGAATATTTTTTTGTTTTTTAATGTGATCTATCTTTTATTATTTTAAACAACAGCAACTCTTTGCAAAGCTGAAACAGACCCCTGACACTTTTGAAGAGCTGACGTCTGTCCTTGGCACCATCTCAGACATAAGACACATGTCTCTAGAGGTGGAGATGAGATATACTGATATCCAGGAAAGATACAGAACACTGGCCATGTATAAAGTGGAGGTATTATGTCTTATAGTTAAATTATGGTCCCTTGTAAAGCACAAATTGTTATTGTTTTCATTGTTGAACTGTTTGGGCTCTATTTTCTATGTGTAGGTTGGAGAGGATGAACTGGAGCTGGTGGCCAATATTGTCCAAATGTGGAATGACCTGTTCACAGAATCCAGACTAGTGGATCAAAGTCTGACAGATGTCAAGAAATCATTTACTGAAGTAAGACATCAATTAAGCTTCTTAAACTTAAAGTACGGTTGTTTTTTTTAGAAATGTACACTTACAGTTCTCTACCTTTTCTCCCTCCATTAAACTCAAAGACCACAAAGAACAAGGTCGAAGAGTTTAAGCAGGAGTTGTCTATATTTGCTGAAAGTTTCAACATGCATGGTCCTGGAGCTGTTGGAGATGATTTGGAGAAAGGTACTTGTGCTCTTGATCCTTTAGTTGTTCCACCAAGAACAATAATTTAATGTGTCAAATCTTAAAATGTAGATGAGAAACCAGACTCTCTCTTTTCTTCTTTTCAGGACTAACCATCATGGGAAAATATGAGGCAGACCTTGCCAAGGTAGTGGTAACACGCCAGGAACAAGCTAATGCTGAGAAGCTGTTGGACCTACCAGTCACAGTGTACCCAGAGGTTATCAGCATGCAGAAGGACATGAAAGGCTTGAAACAGATCTATGATATCTACAAAGCTCAGAAGGTTGGATATGGTGGCTGTCATTTAAACATTTAAATTTCATATGAGGACACATTACACATGATTCTGCTCAACTTGGCTTTTTTTGTATTTTGTGTGTTTGTCCTTTACATCTTTCAGGATGCAAAGACAGAGTGGTCTCAGGCCTTGTGGGCGGATTTAAACATCCAGCTGCTACAGGAGGGTGTTGATGGTTTCATAAAAAGCTTGAGGCAACTGCCCAAAGATGTGCGGGCTTTACCTGTGGCCCTCTTCCTGGAAGGACGCATGAAGGAATTCAAAGAGTCTCTGCCTCTTCTGCTGGACCTGAAGAATGAAGCCCTCAGAGAAAGGTCAGTCTGCAGATTGACATCAGAACCTACCTGGAATAAATAAAGAAGACACCCAATACAAAAAGCCAGTTAATTAATATTATGAGCATGAAATATTCTAAATGTACACTAACTCGTCTATCAATGTATAAATACGATCAGTACCATGAGATCAAATGAGACATGTGAATTGAAAATGAACATGTGTTTTTTATATTTGGGGGTGAAGACACTGGAAGGAACTGATGGAAAGGACCGACACTCGCTTTGTGATGAACCCTGAAAGCTTCACTCTGGAGAACATGTTTGCTATGGAGCTGCACAACCATGCAAATGTCATTCGTGACATCGTGACCTCTGCTGTTAAAGAGCTCAGTATTGAGAAGGCAAGTTTCAGTCTTTGTGAATGATCTCAAACTGGAGATATATCAAAGCTACTTATGAAACATATTATCTGTGTGGGGGTTTGTGTGTTTGTGTTTCCAGGGAGTTAAAGAGGTGGTGGAGACCTGGGAAAACATGAAGTTCAGTGTGCTTCCCTATTGTAAGGGCACCCAGGAACGTGGAACTATTATGGGTGCAGTGGATGAGATCCTGCTGAATGTGGACAACGATGCAATGAACTTACAGAGCATGGCGGGCAGCCGGTTTGTTGGGCCTTTTCTTGGGCCCATACAACAGTGGGAAAAGGACCTGTCCCTTATCAGTGAGACCATAGAGGTCAGTGAGAGAGGATTATTCTCCCATCAAACTTAAGCTGATCCAAAAACTTCCTTACTGAAAAAATAATTCCTCTACAGGTATGGTTGCTGGTGCAACGAAAATGGATGTATCTGGAGAGCATATTCATCGGTGGAGACATTCGCTCACAGTTACCAGAGGAAGCCAAGAAATTTGATAACATTGACAAAAAGTTTAAAGAGGTGAGTGTTGCCATAATGTTAGCCTGATAAAAAGTACTTTTGCTGGAGATTTCAAAATAATATTGTTTCCTTCATGTTTTGTGTAGATAATGAGTAACACAGTGAAGGCTCCAAACATTAAGCAGTGTTGCCTGGTTCCCAACCGACTAACAGACCTGCAGGCCCTGAGTGATGGTCTAGAGAGGTGCCAAAAGAGTCTTAATGAGTACCTGGACTCCAAGCGCAATGCGTTTCCTCGCTTCTTCTTCATTTCTGATGATGAACTGCTCAGCATTCTGGGGAGCAGTGACCCAGCCTGTGTCCAGGAGCACATGATCAAGGTATCAAAGATGAGGAGAATCACTGCTTGTCATGTGTGTGAAACATTTTGCTACATAGTTCTTGTTTCTTTGTTCCACAAGATGTATGACAACATAGCATCTCTGAGGTTTGATATGGAAAGCAGCGGGGAGATGGTAGCTGGAGCCTTGGTGTCTGCTGAGGATGAGGTGATGGAGCTGAAGAAGCCCATCCCAGTGGAGGGCAGGGTGGAAGAGTGGATGATGGAAATACTGCTGGAGATGAGGAGGACAAATAGACTCATCACCAAGGACGCAATCTTCCACTATTGTAAAGACAGGAGCAGGTGTGTGTAGATACCACATGTCTGTGAGCCATTTTGTCTGTGTGTGTGTGTGTGTGTGTGCGCAAATAAGACACAGTAAATCTGTCATCCCAATGTTGTTCAGGGTGGATTGGATGCTGCTGTATCAGGGCATGGTGGTGCTGGCTGCAAATCAAGTGTGGTGGACCTGGGAAGTAGAGGATGTCTTTAAGAATGTGAAGAGCGGACAGAAGCACGCACTGAAGGAGTATGCTGAGAAAATGCACCAGCAGATTGATGAGTTGGTAACACGCATCACACAGCCTATGAGGAAAAATGACAGACGGAAGATAAACACCGTGCTTATCATCGATGTCCATGCAAGAGACATTATTGACAGCTTTGTACAAAAGAGGTGAACTTGACTTTTCCACTTGCAGATTCTTTCATCGCACTTGTGTTTGAAGGTGACTGCAAATAAAATAAAATTCTAATTATCTTTCCAGTATAATGGATGCGCAGGAGTTTGAGTGGGAAAGCCAACTAAGATTCTATTGGGTCCGGGAACATGACAACCTATTTGTCCATCAGTGCAGTGCTTCCTTTTCTTACGGATATGAATACATGGGGTTGAACGGTCGATTGGTTATAACCCCACTGACAGACCGTATCTACCTCACCCTCA
The DNA here is from genome assembly GCF_042242105.1 of Pempheris klunzingeri. Lineage (NCBI taxonomy): Eukaryota > Metazoa > Chordata > Actinopteri > Acropomatiformes > Pempheridae > Pempheris > Pempheris klunzingeri. Next base: position 4,746,231 of record NC_092018.1, read on the forward strand.
CCCAGGTCTGAAAGGCTTTGCAACTTCATATCAACCAAACAAATGAGTAAAACACCCAAGCAGACACATGTAAATTGCTCTGTTAGCTTGTTTTGACAACAGGATTCCCGTATGTGGGTGTGTGTTTATGACATAGGCCCTCTCCATGTACCTGGGTGGAGCTCCTGCCGGACCGGCTGGTACAGGAAAGACAGAGTCCACCAAAGATCTGGCCAAGGCTTTAGGGCTACTCTGTGTAGTTACAAACTGCGGTGAAGGCATGGACTACATGGTAAGAAGCACACACCTCAAGAGCCAACAGCTGCTGAAAAATAGCTTAGTACCTTAAATCTGTGTGTGTAATATGTGTGACATTTTCCTGAGAAAGGACATCAGTTAAATCACAGTTAAAACGTTATTTTCCCCCCAAATGATTAATAAATGTATACATTTACAAAACAAACAAGAACATGTTTGTGTCTCACATGTAAAAACTGCAGCCACACCCCCTTGACTGATAAAAAGTGTCTGTAATTCTCAGATATGTGTGTATATGGTGTGTTCATGCACTTGTGTGCATGTGCTGGAAAAATCAAGCATATCCACACATAACTGTATACAAATTGTTGTCTCACTGCCGATGCGCACACTTGCATCGGTCTCAAAGGTGATGACTAAAAGCTGCACTAATCATTTGTAAGATCTGTTGAGTGTACAAACATTACTCTGTTGTATTCTCTGCTGTACAATCATGGTTTTCCTCTTTGTGTGCAGGCTGTGGGTAAGATCTTCTCTGGTCTTGCCCAGTGTGGAGCCTGGGGCTGCTTTGACGAGTTCAACCGCATCGATGCCTCAGTGTTGTCAGTTATCTCCTCCCAAATACAGACTATCCGCAATGCTCTCATTCTGCACCTTAAAAAGTTTCATGTAAGTCTGCTGATGTTATACAGAATCACTAATGACTAATGCAGTTTTCATATAAATTCAAGGATATTTAACAAAGATTGAATGTTATTTCACTCATGATAGTTGATAGTTGGTTTTTTAGCCTTTAAGCAGATGAGTCATTGACCTTTATTCCCTCTAAACCACCTTCTTCTCACCACACTAACAGTTTGAAGGGCAAGAGATCAGCCTGGATGACCACATGGGGATTTTCATCACCATGAATCCAGGTTATGCAGGACGCACAGAGCTGCCTGAATCAGTCAAAGCCCTCTTCAGGCCTGTAGTGGTCATTGTGCCTGACTTGCAGCAGATTTGTGAGATCATGCTCTTCTCTGAGGGCTTCTTACTGGCTAAGGTGAGGAATGCACACCCAAAACACAAATTACGTAGTTACTATTTAGCCGATGCTCTCATCTTGAGCAATGCACAATGAACCACGTATACACAGTGCCACTATGTACAAGCTCTATATTAGGGCTTTCAGGTAATTTGGTAGTGTAAGGATACTTTACAATGAATTACTCACCATTACTTATAGCTTTAAGCATGGAAAGACACGTTTTTTTATAAGCATGCAAAAATCTCTATTTCTACACGGCAAACTGCCTACTGCTTACCTACATTCAGTTTCTTGTTTAGGATTTTCTCTCTTCACTTTTGCTCAATTCAGGTGCTAGCAAAGAAGATGACTGTGCTGTATAAGCTTGCTCGTGAGCAGCTCTCCAAGCAGTCTCATTATGACTTTGGCCTGCGAGCCCTGAAGTCTGTCCTTGTGATGGCAGGAGAGCTGAAGCGAGGCTCACCAGACCTCTGTGAGGTAGAGGCCAATGAACATGTTTCATGTTTTGCTTTAATGTAGTGATTGACTTTTTCAGGCAAAATATGCTGTTGCCACAGCATATATAACAGATTTTCAATCTTGAAAATGTTCTTTAATCCTTGTGAATATAATAATGCGGTTCATTATATAATGCTTGGTCTTTTGTCACTTAATCACTGTTATTTCCATCTTGTCTTTTCACAGGATGTGGTGTTGATGCGTGCTCTCAGAGACATGAACCTGCCCAAGTTTGTGTTTGAGGACGTGCCTCTGTTCCTTGGGCTGATTGCAGACCTGTTCCCTGGCCTGGACTGTCCTCGTGTTCGCTATCCAAACTTCAATGATGCTGTGGAACAGATCCTGCAAGATAATGAACTCGTCATGCTGCCTAACCAGGTGTCACATTTGGGTCTTAGATTTGATTGTTTGAAATACAGGCTTTCCTTAAAGATTGTTGAGTTTTTAGCCTGTGAGTTTTTAGATGTTGATATAACTTATTCTTTATGCCATCTGTGGTTTCAGGTGGATAAAGTGGTGCAGATGTACGAGACGATGATGACCAGACACACTACTATGGTTGTGGGCCCAACAGGTGGAGGGAAATCAGTTGTGATCAGCACATTATGTCAAGCTCAGACCAAGTCAGTGTCAGTTTATATCGCCTAGATTTACACCGTATTGCTGATCTTTTGTATGAACAAAATCAACTTTCATTTTATCTCATCATCAGATTGGGATTGCAGACCAAGATGTATCCTTTGAACCCTAAAGCCATGAGTGTCATTGAACTTTACGGTGTGCTGGACCCTGACACTCGAGACTGGACTGATGGGATCCTATCCAACATCTTCCGTGACATCAACAAGCCTACTGACAAAAAAGAAAGGAGGTAAAAGAAAAATCCTCTAAGGAGACATTTAAGCAATCTGTGATGTACTGTAATTCATTCATTCAGACACTGAGAGAAGAGGAAAGTCTTCTGTGGAATAGTACAGAGATGAACTTTGACTCACAGGTACATCCTGTTCGACGGGGATGTGGATGCTCTGTGGGTTGAGAATATGAACTCAGTGATGGATGACAACAAGCTCCTCACTCTTGCCAATGGCGAAAGGATCCGATTGCAGAATCACTGTGCCCTGCTGTTTGAGGTGTGTTTGAATTTCTAGATTGCTGTCAGCAGCACCTTTCCCTAAACTTTTCTGCAAAGCACATTTCAGAGCATAACATATGGAAACTTCACCACCACAGGTTGGAGATCTGCAGTATGCTTCCCCTGCTACTGTTTCCCGTTGTGGGATGGTTTTCGTGGACCCCAAAAACCTGCGATACACCCCATACTGGCAGAGATGGGTGAACAACAGACCTGGCAGGGTATGAGAAAAAGCAGCTGCCCTATGTAATAAATGTAGTTGCTTAAAACTCGATAACATCTCAATGCTGTCTTTGTTGTTTTTAGGAACAAGAAGCACTCAAAAAACTCTTTGAGAAATATGTGCACAGCTGTATTGACATGATTGTGGATGGTATTGTTGATGGCAAACAGGGCCAGAAACTGAAGACTATTGTCCCTCAGACAGATCTGAACATGGTAGGTTAAATCTCATCCATCTATTGCATTTATACATGAACAATTAGTCCCATATTCATGAACTGTGCTTGTGTTGGCTGCATGCTCAGGTGACTCAGCTGTGCTTGACACTGGATGCGTTGCTTGAGAGTGAGAACAGCAGTGCTGAAGTCCTGGAGTGTTACTTCCTTGAAGCTCTGTACTGCTCACTAGGTGCCACATTGCTTGAGAGTGGCAGGATCAGGTTTGACGATTTCATCAAAAGACTTTCCTGCTTAACCACAGTACATAATGAGAAAGCCCTGGCTGGACCTGGAGAGATTCCAGGTACAAAGCAAGAGTTTATACTTTGATGATTACGAAATTAACAATGAAGATTCTGCCTTTTTAATATACCCTTTTCTGCACAGTTTGATTGTGTGTAACATTTGATAATGTATACCATAGAAAAGGGATATGACTTTACATTATATGAGATTATTAAAAAAATCAAGAATCAGAAAGAAATCATTACAGACACTGTTTAAAATCAATGAAGAGGTTTTAGTTTTTACTTAAAGCTCTTTTTTATTTTTTTACACGAATACCTGCAGCTGCATTTTATTATGCTACTGTTCCACCTTATCATTGATAACAAAATGTCTGCATCTATACAGGATACCTCCCAACTCTGTATGATTTCCACTTTGATGGAACACAAGAGAAGTGGGTTCCCTGGAGTTCCCTGGTCACCAAATACATCCACAACCCTGACATAAAGTTTGCTGATATTCTAGGTAAAGGTCAATTTCGTGAGCTGAATGCACAGATTTAGACTTAAACCTTTGTGGCTCTCCCGCGTTCCTCATTCCACTTTGATTCCCTCCATCCTTGGTTTAGTGCCAACTATTGACACTGTGAGAGCCAGCTGGATCCTGGGACAGATGGTGAAGATAAAGAGGCCAGTGCTTCTGGTTGGAGAGTCTGGTACTTCCAAGACGGCCACCATTCATAACTTCCTGAAGAACGTCAGCGCAGATTCAACCGTGAGTTAACCATCTAATAATGCATGTGTACACTTGTTACGTCACTTGAGTTAACATTTCTTCCCTTCTGTTTCTAGATTACTCTGATCATCAACTTCTCATCCAGAACCACTTCAATGGACCTGCAGAGGAACCTGGAGGCCAATGTGGAAAAAAGGACTAAAGAGATCTATGTGCCTCCTATGGGGAAGAGATTGCTGGTCTTCATGGATGACATGAATATGCCAAAGGTACCTGCTCCAAGCTCTGGACAAAGTCTGTTGTCTCCTTTGCTGTCGTGAGTGACAGCGTTTGTGTGTTTGATATTATTGTAATATACTGTATGCTCATCCAGGTGGACAATTATGGCACACAACAGCCTATTGCTCTTCTGAGACTGTTATTGGACAGAGGAGGCATATATGACAGAGGAAAGGAGCTTAACTGCAAAATCCTCAAGAATCTTGGCTTTGTTGCTGCCATGGGAAAGGCAGGAGGTGGGAGGAATGAGGTCGATCCGCGCTTTGTCTCACTCTTCAGTGTCTTCAGCATGCCCTTCCCTCCACTGGAGTCCCTCCACCTCATCTATGCTTCCATTATCAAAGGTCACACCAGGGTGAGTATCTCTTTCCCACATGGATCAATACATATCAGAATCTCAGTCATCTAAGATTTAATAAACTTGATCAAATGTTTTAGTCGTTTGAGGATGCCATACAGAGGGTTTGTGATAAAATCACCATCTGCACACTGGAACTGTACGACAACGTTATCAAAGATCTGCCACCCACTCCCTCCAAGTTCCACTATATCTTCAACCTGAGGGACTTGTCAAGGATCTACAGTGGACTGACCCTCACCAAACCTGACAGGTCTGATCCAACACATTAACTCTAGTAACAGACTCACAGAGACTTTGCAGTTTAAGGTCTGTGTTTCTGAATGTCTTTTACCTGATTTCTCTCTAACAGGTTTTTGTCTGTCACCCAATTTGTGCGTGTCTGGAGAAATGAGTGCCTGAGAATCTTCCACGATAGACTCATTGATAAAACTGACAAAGCCTTGGTAATTATTGATAACAGTAATGAATATTTACTGTAGATTCTAAGAACAAACAATGTGTATAATTGTTCCTCTGTGATTACAAATGCAGGCTCAAAATCTACTGTCTACTAGATACTTTTGTTGAGTTGTATCTGTCGTGTTTTCAAATGGACCCAATGCACTTTTGGCCCTCAGGTCCAAGGCCACATAAAGAACCTGATTGAAGAGCATTTCAAGTCTGACGTGGAGGCAGTCATGAGGGACCCAATTCTTTTTGGAGACTACAGGACTGCCCTCAGTGAGACTGAACCAAGGGTTTATGAGGATATACAGGACTATGATGCTTCAAAAGCCCTGTTTCAGGTATCATCTTTGATTAACTGTGACAAGTGGCCTATAACGCGTTAGCTTTAGAAGTTTGTTACCACTGTTTTTATCTGACATATTCTGTCCTTAAGTACACTGACAGGCTACTTTGTTGTTGCATTCTGCAGGAAATTCTAGAGGAGTACAATGAGAACAAGACGAGGATGAACCTAGTACTGTTTGATGACGCTCTGGAACATCTGACCCGGGTGCACCGCATCATCCGCATTGATCGTGGCCACGCACTGCTCGTCGGTGTGGGGGGCTCTGGCAAGCAGTCCCTCACCAAGCTTGCTGCCTTCACCGCTGGCTGTGAGGTTGTAAAACACAAGAACCATGATGGGTGTAGTGAGGGGCAAATGATTCTCTGTGACAAAACCAATGCCCAAATTTTGTTTGTGTAGACTTACAGGTATAAAGACAAATGTCATATGTGCTATAATTACACTTAAGGCAGAGCAAGTAGACTTTTTTATTGTTCAGCACTAGACACCAAATGTGCCATTTGTGTAATGGGGGAAGATTTAAACAAGATACAAGTCATCTAGAGTATAAGAATCCATAAGAATGTGGCATTTTAACTTTGAATATTTGACTCTGTACTATTACAGCTTTAGTGAAGCACTGTAACATGTCTTCCAATGTGGAATAAGCAGTCTTCTAACGTTAAAGCTGCTAAAGGAGAAATTTAAAGGGAAAATTAGAGTTTGAGAGGCTAAGCAGAGTTAGACTATACCTTCATAGCGATCTATCTTAACTCTGACTTTCATGTTGTCTAATATCACATATAGAGAAACGTTTGCAAAGAAATCTCAAGCATTTAGTAATGGTATCATTTTTCCAGGTGTTCGAGATTACACTTAGCAGAGGGTACAGTGAGCCAAACTTCCGTGACGACCTGAAAACACTGTACTTGAAGCTTGGCATTGAAAATAAGAAGATAGTGTTCCTTTTTACTGATGCCCATGTTGCTGAGGAAGGCTTCTTGGAACTCATTAACAACATGCTCACCTCAGGTTTGATGTCACTCTAACCTCCTGGCTCAGACCTCATTTATCTTCCCCAAAGGTTACAGCTGTAAAACTCTGATCATGGTCTCCTTTTATAGGCATTGTCCCTGCATTGTTCCCTGATGATGAGAGGGAGTCAGTTCTCAACCAGATTCGAGATGAGGCTCTGAAGATGGGAGCAGGTCATTCTAAAGAGAGTCTGTGGCAGTACTTTGTCAAAAAGAGCGCCAACAATCTACATATTGTTTTAGGCATGTCTCCGGTGGGAGACACCCTAAGGACACGCTGCAGGAACTTCCCAGGTGAAATACAGTCAGGCTTCACTTAACTTCATTATAATTTCTGATTTTATTTTACCAACTGTGCATATGTTTTTTTTCTAATAAACAGGACTGATGAATAACACTGTGATAGACTGGTTCCTGCCTTGGCCTCCACAAGCCTTACTTGCAGTGGCTCAATCTTTCCTCGGTGTGTAATTTCACACAATTATATATCTTTTAAATGCATTTGTTACGGAAAAGTTAGATTTTCTTCACTTTGCTTAGCTGTGAAACCCTGAATTTAGAGAGGTCTTTCACAGGATTCACAGAGTCTTGTTTTTATTTTTTTTTTTCCTAACAGGTGAAAGTCCCATGATTCCTGAGGCACACTCTGCAGCAGTGGTAGCTCACATATGCATGGTCCATAGCTCTGTGGGTGACTACAGCAAACTATTCCAGCAGAAACTTAGGCGTTGTAACTTTGTTACACCAAAGAACTACTTGGACTTCATTAGCACCTATTCTAACCTCTTGGAGGAAAAAGACCAATATATCCTTGGTGAGAAGATGAATAAATGTGGTGCCTGTGTGGAAGGACTTAGACTGGTGCCACACAGCTGTTGTGAATTGATGTGTTTGTCATGATTTGAAAGACTTTGTTTTGTTAACTTTTCTCTCATGTTTCAGCTCAGTGCAAGCATCTAGAAGGAGGTTTGGATAAACTGAAGGAGGCCAGTGAGCAGCTGGCTGAGCTGAATGTCAAGCTAGCAGAGCAGAGGGTGGTCCTCGCGGAAAAGTCCACAGCTTGTGAGGCCCTGCTGGATGAGATCACCACAAACACAACTGTAGGTCAGTAAGCACCTGCATCTCTGTAAGGTTATAATAAATGCAGTCTACTCAAGGATTCTGAATCTTAACACAGCTGTTACAAACCACTTATGAATAACTTTTAGCTGAAGAGAAAAAGACTTTGGCGGAAGACAAAGCCAAAGAGATTGAAGAGCAGAACAAAGTGATATCCATTGAGAAGAAAGAAGCTGAAAGTTCCTTGGCTGAGGCTCTGCCGGCATTAGAGGCAGCCCGCAAAGCCCTGCAAGACCTGGAAAAATCAGATGTCACAGAGATCCGGTAAGCCCTCTTCTTTCCTCAGAGCATCATGTTGATCCTGCTGTTGTAAAAGCTAGTGATGATGAATGAATAGATAAACAGTGACGTCTGTAATGCAGACACCCATACTAAACCTCTGTGAAGAAAATAGATGAAAACATGCTGTCTAAGGGGATTGATAAATATTTTAGAATGTTTCACGTCAATCCTTCAAAGCCTGGACTTCATATAACTAACCAAAAAATCTGTTAATCTGTCCGCTCCCTTTTATCTGCCTTTTCCTGCTGGTCCATTGTTTAGATCCTTTGCCAAGCCACCCAAACAGGTGCAGGTGGTTTGTGAGTGCATCCTGGTGATGCGTGGCTACAAGGATATCAGTTGGCAGTCCGCCAAGGGGATGATGTCAGAGGCTAACTTCTTGCGCTCGCTGATGGAAATGGACTGTGATTCAATAAGTAACAGCCAGGTCAGGACTGTCAAGGGTAAGTCAGCCTCATGACCAATGGAAACCTACCATCAAAATGCAAATCATATAACCATGTGCTGTATATAGTAGTGGCATTTGCATTTGCCAAGTATGCCATCATTGTTTCTTTTCAATGTCCCAACTAGGTTTCCTAAAGAACCTCCAGACGAGCTTTGAGGAGATGCAAGCCATTAGTAAGGCTGGCTCAGGAATGCTAAAGTTTGTTGAGGCTATCATGGGTTACTGTGATGTTTCCAGGGAGATAAAACCTAAGAGAGAAAAGGTAATGTAAGGGTTGCATATGCTATTACATCACGCTCTATGAGAAGGAACACGGATTAAGTCATATTTAATAAATGTCTTTCTTTAGGTGGCACGCTTAGAGAAGAACTTCTTCCAGAGTAAGCGTGAGCTGGAACGCATTCAGAGTGAGCTCAGCAATATACAGAAAGAGTTGCAGGCTCTTGGAGAGAAGTACCACTCTGCCATCGGGGAAAAACAGCTCCTACAAGAGGAGGCTGAGCTCATGGAGAGGAGACTGGTAGCTGCTGACAAACTCATCTCTGGCCTGAGCTCTGAGAATGAACGGTGAGGCTATAAAAGAAGGAACACATGCAGTCACAACATTTGCACCTATGAGCCTAACCAACCCTGCTTAGAGTAGCTTATTTCTTTTTCTTCCATGTTTTCTATCCCTTTGTGTCTCCAACTATCTCTCTTTACAACATGTTCTTTTGAACTATCAACGCTCAGGTGGACACAAGATCTGGAGGAGTTGAAGCAGCGGCGTGTGCGTCTCCTGGGTGACTGTCTGATCTCTGCTGCTTTCTTGAGTTATGAGGGGGCCTTCAGCTGGGACTTCAGAGATGAAATGGTGTACCAACTGTGGGTGAAGGATGTGCAGGAGAGAGGCATCCCCTTGAGCCAGCCTTTCAAAACTGAAAACCTTCTGACTGATGAGGTGGAAATCAGCAGGTGAGAGGGGGTGTGTTAAATGTTGAAAATGAGAAGACAATATGAATTTGTCCTATCAAATCATGGTAATTAGGTGTTGTGGTAGCAGGACAGGTGCCTGTTACAAATATGTAGATTTGTCTTTATTTTGGTTGTATTATATAGGTTCAACTGGCTATAGAGGCTATGGAGTTAACTACAGAACATGTCAAATGAACCCTTTCTGACAGATGGGGCTCAGAGGGCTTGCCTCCAGATGAACTGTCAGTGCAAAATGGAATCCTCACAACCAGGGGGAGCCGATTTCCCATGTGTATTGACCCTCAACAGCAAGCTCTTAATTGGATTAAGAAGAAGGAGCAAAACAATAACCTCAAGGTACAACAAATGATGTGTCATTACTGCTCACAAGTCCCAGAATGACAGCCCCAGCACTGTGAAGGAATCACAGGGTGCAGTTCTGACAGCGTAATCATCTGTTTTCCCCCAGATCTCATCTTTCAATGATCCAGACTTCCTGAAGCAGTTAGAGATGGCCATCAAATATGGCTTCCCATTCCTTTTCCAAGATGTGGATGAGTACATCGACCCAGTGATTGATAATGTCCTGGAGAAGAATGTAAAAGGAGCAGAGGGCAGACAGGTCATCATGCTGGGCGACAAGGAAGTTGACTTTGATCCCAACTTTAAACTGTACCTCAACACAAAACTGGCTAACCCCAAATATTCCCCATCAGTGTTTGGAAAAGCCATGGTCATTAACTATACTGGTATGATCCTTTGGCATGGCGACCATAGTTTTTGTCTGTAGCATTTAAACAGCACTAAAGTACTAAATGCTCTGTCTGTCCATGTTTTGTATCTATGTTACATGCAGTGACCCTTAAGGGTCTGGAGGACCAGCTGCTGAGTGTTATTATGGGCTTTGAGAAGAAGGAGCTGGAGGAGCAGCGTGAGCTTTTGATCCAGGAGACGAGCAACAATAAGAAGCTGCTGAAGAACCTCGGGGACTCCCTGCTCCGAGAACTGGCCACGTCTACAGGCAATATGTTGGATAACACAGAGTTGATCCACACACTGGAAGAAACAAAGTTAAAAGCCAGTGAGGTCAGTCTGGCTACAGCAAGCAGAGCAAAGCAATTTCACTGAAGTCATTAATCATATTTTTTTCACTGTTTGATGTTGTTATCAACAGGTGTTTGAGAAACTGAAATTGGCTGAGAAGACGTCCACTGATATTGATAAACTCAGAGATGGCTACCGACCTGCTGCCAAGCGCGGTGCGATCCTGTTCTTTGTCCTGACAGAAATGGCTCTGGTGAACACCATGTACCAGTACTCTCTAGCCTCCTACCTGGAAGTGTTTGACTTTGCACTGCGCAAATCTCTGCCTGGTTTCGTCCTGCTCCAAAGACTGAAGAACATCATGAACACACTGACATACGGTGTTTATAACTATGGCTGCACAGGTAAAATGATAAAGACATATTAATGGAAGTGATGGAAAAAGGTCAACAAGGGAAGGCACAATATGTATGTTTTAGATGTTAGATCTTATAACCACAACTCTCTGTTTATTCTTAGGTCTGTTTGAGAGACACAAGCTGCTGTTTTCCTTTAACATGACCATCAAGATTGAGCAGGCAGAAGGGAGGGTACCTCAGGAGGAGTTGGAGTTCTTTATAAAGGGTGAGATATCCAGAGAAGTTGAACTGTTCTTAAATGCTTAAGTAGAATCCAGCGATCACAAACACACACAAAAATATATATTCACAATGTAAATGTTCTTATTTACTGGCTGGTGTGTGAAGGTAATCTATCCCTGGAAAAGAGCATGCGCAAAAAGCCTTGTGACTGGCTTCCAGACCAGGGCTGGGAGGACATAGTGAAACTTGCAGAGCTTTTTCCTGACCAGTTTGGCTCCCTGCCTGATGATGTGGAGAAAAATTCCACTGTCTGGAAGTCTGTAAGTGGCCACATTGACGGAAATCACCATCAGCATGTTACTTAACAGGCTGAGAGTTTAACCTTGGTTCATTTTCTCCTCAGTGGTATGACCTAGATGTCCCAGAACAGGCTCCGTTCCCCATGAAATATGAGGAGAACCTGTTGGCCTTTCAGAAGCTGCTGCTGCTGCGTTGCTTTTGTGTTGATAGAGTCTACAGAGCTGTGACTGACTACGTCACTGTCACAATGGGAGAAAAGTGAGACTGTTTCTATTGCAATGATTAAGCTAGATATATACACATATGTACATACACACTGTCACTGTGTGTATACATACTGTGCTTCCGACTAAGTTAACTAAACACATTTATTTGATAAAGTTTACATAAATATGTAATCAAGCCCTGCATTTTCACATTTTCTTGTATTTCTGCTCAGATATGTTCAGCCCCCTGTGATCAGCTTTGATGCAATTTATGAGCAAAGCACACCTTCCTCCCCCATTGTCTTCATCCTGAGCCCTGGCTCTGACCCATGCAGTGACCTTATGAAACTAGCAGAGAGGTCAGGCCTTGGAGGCAACAAGTTCAAGTTTCTCGCTATGGGCCAAGGCCAAGAGAAGGTACCGAAGACTTCTTTTCCACATTTCAGCCATGAAACTTTTAAGTCTGGTCAAGTGAAATGGGCATAGGGATCACTAAGTAGTTCCACTAAGTAACAATAAGAAGCTGAGGGTGATTGTGTTCTGTACCTATGATGAAGGTGGCACTGCAGTTGCTGGAGAGGGCAGTGGCCCGTGGCCATTGGCTGATGTTACAGAACTGCCACCTCTTGGTAAAGTGGCTAAAGGAACTGGAGAAGTCCTTAGAGAGGATCACCAAGCCCAACCCCAACTTCCGCCTGTGGATTACCACCAACCCCATTAAGGATTTCCCTATTGGCATTCTGCAAAAGTCTCTTAAGGTGAAACACATTTTCTCTTGATCTTTTTGTAGATTTTCTGGAGATGACAGGGTTAACTTTCCAAGATCCTGGTGTTCTGATGGTGAACACTGTGCAGAGAAAGAACAATAATAATAGAGACAGGTTGTTAAAATTGTCAGTATGTTTACATGTACTTAATATTGTGTGCAGGTAGTGACGGAGCCACCAAATGGTCTCAAGCTGAACATGAGAGCCACGTACTCTAAAATCTCCCATGAGACCTTGACTGCTTGCCCACACCCTGGCTTCTCCAGCCTGGTGTATGTGCTGGCCTTCTTCCATGCTGTGGTGCAGGAGAGACGCAAGTACGGCAAGATTGGCTGGAATGTCCCCTACGACTTCAACGAGTCCGACTTCTTAGTACGTCATTTACACTGTGCTGGAAAAATGGATCTTTATAATTCAATAATTATTCACATTTCAATGGTTTAAACAATGTAACTGTGCTCAACAGGTGTGTATGGAGATCCTGAACACCTACCTAACTAATTCTTACAACCAAGGAGACAGAAGTATTCCCTGGGGAAGTCTCAAATACCTTATTGGGGAGGTTAGGCTAAATTCATTGTGTTTTAATAATTTCTCAGTCTATTACGTTTTTGGCTTCTGCTGTAAATGTTGTATGTCTGTGTAATGTTTTATAGGTGATGTACGGTGGGCGAGCCATAGATAGCTTTGACCGAAGGATCCTGACTGTCTACATGGATGAGTACTTTGGAGACTTCCTCCTCAGCACCTCTCGTCGCTTCCATTTCTTCTGCAACAAGGATGTAGATTACAAGATCCCTCTAGATGGGCCCAAGAAAATATATGTTGGTCAGTTGGTGGTTTCTTTATTTAACATTTTCTCACTTAAAGTTGATTTTCTGTCATCACTTGCAGGCTTGTTATCTGTTACAGGTGAGATTGAGGCCCTGCCACTTGCAAACACACCAGAGGTAATGGGTCTTCATTCCAATGCAGAGATAGGATACTTCACACAGGCAGCTAAAGACATGTGGACTCACCTGATAGACCTGCAGCCTCAGACAGGTATGATTTGGCATCTTTCATCTATCTTACCTTTCAATTGATTTCAAAAGAAAAAATTCTACCGTTCTTTGGCTGCTGAAGATAATTCCTAAAATGTAATAAAGCAGTATTTATTATTTTTCAGATACTGTTGAATGATGTTTGCTTCACTCTTTTTACCAGCATGCTGCTGAGTACTTTTCTTATGGCCGTCACACACTCTCTTCTGCCTCAGGTGAATCTGGTGGAAGCATTAGTAGGGATGAGTACATCAGCCAGGTGGCCCAGGACATTCAGAACAAGCTGCCCAAGTTATTTGACTTGGATGTGATCCGTAAAAAGTTCGGCACGGACATTTCTCCGACCTCAGTAGTGCTGCTTCAAGAACTAGAGCGCTTCAACAAGCTAGTGGTCCGCATGCAGCGCTCTCTGGCTGAGCTGCAGAGGGTGAGAGGCAGGGACAGGGGACAGCAATATGGTGGAAAACAAACGGTCAGTCGGTGCAGCTTTGTGCCTCACACGGGTTTTCGATTTGTGTCCCCTAGGCCTTAGCTGGTGAGGTTGGTATGAGCAGTGAGTTGGATGAGGTCGCTCGGGCCCTTTTTAATGGACAGATCCCTGCCATTTGGAAGAAGTTGGCACCCGACACTCTGAAGTCTCTCGGCAACTGGATGAGCCACTTCAAGAGGCGTCATGAACAGTATAGCTACTGGGTGAGGATGGACACGCTCTATCACAGATGATCTTGTATGCTTTCTAAATCATGCTGGCATCGCAGGACAGGTAACCAACAAGTTCACAATATAACAATATACTGTATCTTAAGTCTGATGTATCTTTTATCCACCAGGTGGATGAGGGAGAACCAAAGGTTATGTGGCTTTCAGGACTCCATATCCCTGAGTCCTACCTGACTGCACTGGTCCAAGCCGCATGTAGGAAAAATGGTTGGCCTCTGGATCTTTCCACACTGTACACAGAGGTGACCCAGTACCGCAGTGAGGATGAAGTCAGTGACAGACCTGGACAGGGTAATGAAATGACACTCACTATCTGCAGCATAGTTAGAGATGAGTTAGAAAGACTGATCGTATTTTTCCCTGCAGGCTGCTTTGTATCTGGCCTGTATCTCGAGGGAGCAGACTGGGACACGGAGAAGGGCTGCCTAGTGAGGAGTAAACCAAAAGTTTTGGTGGCTGAACTGCCCATTCTCAGAGTCATCCCCATAGAGACCCGATGCCTCAGGTTACAGGTGTGGACCACAGGCCTCCACACAATACTTTACTTCACTGCATTGACAGTTTTTCCTAATTGTCGTGTTTATTTTTGCATGTTTTTCGTACCACAGGATACTCTGCGGACGCCGGTGTACACCACCACCTTGCGGAGGAATGCAATGGGTGTGGGACTGGTGTTTGAGGCAGATCTGTTCACCACCCTGCACATCTCTCAATGGGTGCTTCAGGGAGTCTCTTTATGTCTCAACACTGACTAAAGACAAGCCTCAGCCTCACTGAACTGGTTTGCTTTCACACAGTCTGTTCACAGCATGTTAATTAAGAACAAACATGCCTGTATTTTTTTAGAGAAAAATATACTTTTACATACTTCTGACTTAAGGGCAGATTACAGGAAAACACATAATTGTTAGATACACACAAGAAAATGAGAAATCATTATCCAGCTTTCATTATTTTCTCACTAGATGGCAGCACACAACAGTACTGAGCTCTTGACCCTGGGCAGCAGCTCCAGGGATTTCTCTTGGTGTTTTACCAATATGCTACAGTGGGTCAGTATCTTTCAGGCCTAAAAGTCTCTAATTGTTTATCTATTCATAAATAAATGTTGTAGTTCGACCATCTTTCATTTTTCTCTTTCTTAACTAAATTGTTTCAGAATCTGGTCCAATCTTAAAAAGGGACAGCGTGAGTCTGAATGTTTCTCCTGACGTTGTAAGGGGAACATAAGCTGCTGCATACAGTGGAAAATGTACCACTGACCAAAGGCTGCTAAAGTTTTCCACTTTACCCAAGTAACTTTTTAGCTTTTCTCAGCAGTATAGGCCGCAGCGTTTGCTTTATTGTAACTTTTAACAAACAGATCTAGTGCAGCACTGAGTAATCGAGGCTGCTGAGGTCAGCATGCCAAAGCAGGTGAAGTTTTCTCTGAAAATCAGACCGCCCCGGAGGATCTGGCAGCTGGTGTGGCAGTGAGGTCACAAAAACACAGAAATAAAAACTGCAACAGTTTTGAGCCATAATGCACACAACATATATCATGTGGCCTGATTGTGAGAGTACAGCTGCAACCTATAGACATAAATCATTTTAAGGCAAGAGACTGCCAACATAAATATGTTACATTTACTTAAGTCTTGTTGCTTTAAAGTCCTTACCCTCACATGACATCACTGTCGTGCTCCTTATTACTGTATTGTGTCACATGAAAGGGCCCCTTCTGAATGGCAGAGGGTAAAGGCCAGACAGGCCCCTTTTCAGCTTTAGCTGGTGCCACTATCATAAAGAGTGAAGATCAGGACATGTTTATGGCCAAACACAGGAGGGGCGGAGAGGAATTGTGTTTCCCTGTTGAAAAGAGTGAAAGAATGGTGTGCTGTTTAATGAACCTACTCTTCATTAGAGTGAGCAGATTCTTCAGTAAAGACACACCTACGCCCCTCAATACGTACAGTAATGCGGCTCTCCCTGTTTGCACAGGAAAGGGGAAGGAAATTATAGAAGCAGGAGAGTTACAGCTCAAAAATGACAAATAAGAAAAAAAAGAATGGAAGCGGGCCCGTCTCTTTCCTCTGGGGTCAAAATTATTTTCAGCTGCTCTGACTGCAGGGATTTACATTAACCCTAACTGCTCCACTTCCTGCTTGGCACCATTGCACACACCGAATGGCCTCGTAAAATGCCAAGGGTGCCCTGAAACAAAAAACTCTGACACATCATTTTCCAGCCTTCCCCAACCCCCTCCAGTCCCAAGCAGTTTCCGTTTGTTGTGATTGAGAGCAGGTGGGCTTGCCCTGTCCCATTCAAGTGTGTTGTTCATGTGCTGCTGACTTTCCCCATGTAGTACGGGAGTGATGAGTGCCAGCCTGAATGCCCCTCTGTGAGTGTCAAAGTGTTAACACCGTCTCCCTTTTGCTGAGAACTACAGCACACCAGCCAGATGCACAAGTGCTCATTTCTGTCTGCAGCATCTTCTGCAGCTGGTGGGACCTGCAGCTCATCCCACGGGGGCCTGAGAGGTGTAGTCACCCCAGCCACAGATATACATCTTGGGCCCCAGTTTTTGGTTGCAGTTCCAGGTGTTTGGTTTGGAGCAGGACCGCAGCCCTGTGGTTTACTGGCTGCTTGCACTGAAAACCTACATGTCCCACATGCACTGCAGAGGGAGGCTACAGTAACCTCAACTATTCTCCTGCCACTGTCTGTCTGGACTCTGATGGCTCTGACAGAGACTGCTTAAGGCAGCCACATGACAAAAAACATCACAGATAGATGTTGAAGTAAAAAACGACGCTAACAATCCAGTCATGACCCTCACTGTATGGGTTTTTAATATAACTTTTCAGTTTTAATACAGCCAGATCTTAGTCGTAATGTGTTTTATGTTCAGTTGCGTTCATCCAAAACAAAACAAAAAAGGAAGAAAGAAAAAATATTTCTCATCACCGGCACAGCTCCAGTGATTTCAGAGGAACCTCAGAGGAGAAGCAGCAGCAGCAGGAGCCCATAATTCACTTGGAACAAAAACAGTGCGTAATGCGCCGTCGCCTTGAGCGCGCATTGTCCTGTGTGGTGAGAGGCTGGAACAGGGCAGGGAAGCACTGAGCCAGCAGGCTGAGCTCTTAGAAGACCCGAGGAGACTATAAAAGTGCTCTCATGCCCGCTGCAGCAAAGGCTCGACTCGATACGCGCACAGACAGACGGAGGCAGGCAGAGCAGACAGACAGAGGACAGAGGACAACACACACACACACACACACACACACACACACTTTACAACACACATGCTTTATTCTGTGTCATAGGTAGAGACTAACGAGCAGCCGGAGTTCATGCGGCGGCATCTTTCTTTAGTTCACTCAGGATTTTAGAACAAACTCACTATTCTACAGATAAACCAGCGTCTCTGGCTTTTTCTGAACTTTACCGCACACAAGTGCGTGTTTGCTACTTTAGTGACGAGGATGCGCGTCTTCTCCAGCAGACCCGCTGCTGTTTGACACATTTCTCCCCCCCACCCTCACACCCCCTCCGAGCTGGATTCACCAAGCGGTGTGCTTTCTAACCGGGGGAAGTTTGGCTCATTGAAACTTTTCTGGCCGTACTTTTGATGCCACGGAAATGGGACCGCGCCAACGGGAGAGCGTGTCCGCGCTGTGCAGGAGAAGCTTGCTCTGGACCGTGCTGATCCTCTGGCTGACCACGGTTGTTGGCGGGACCTGGAAGACTGGACTTTACAAAACCTACTCAGCCGGGACGCAGACAGCAGCCTCTCACACCTCAGTCTATCAGAAAAGGTAAAGAAGTGATATGAATACACCACCTGGACCTGCTCTACTGTCTGTTAACCCACAAGTTTGTCTTGATACATGCACATAATAACCTTTTTCCCCTCTGCAGGCTTTCTAAAACCTTTTAGCTCCACTTTTTGTGTCCTCTTGTCAGTGCATGACTGCAGAGCTACTCCCATCTCCATCCATCTACCAGGTCCTATTGTCTTCCTGACAGTTGGTTTCCTTTTTCCTGTGCTGGCAGCACACATTGCTCTGTTGACTCCCATCCTCATTGTTGTCCCGGCTCACCCACCTTCTCCGTGGGTCTCTGTGTGCTCTCTATCCCTGCGGCAGGAGACGGTGGAGCAGCAGCAACATCTGCTCCGTCTCAGCTGTCAGGGAGCCCCTCAAAGCGTTTAGTCCTCAGATCTGTCCACATAAAACCTGCTCCTCTGTGGATCCCAGTGGCGAAGACAGGATGCATCTTGAATAAGTGTTACAGACAGCGAATGAGGGGGCGATGATTTTTATGTCTGTAATAAAGTGCATAAGATTGATAGCTGAAGAAAAGGTCACTGGATAAAAAGGAGGATGAGATGTTTCATGCAGTGATTGATTGTGTAACAGCAGAGTTGTTGACGCGGGTGTTTCTGAAGGAGATCCTCTAGACTAAACACACTTGGAGGAGCTCTAACCAGCTCTGCTTCCCTTCTGGGCAGAGTTTACCTCCGAGACAAGCCAGTGCTTCATGATGAGAGGACGCTTCCCATCCTACAAATATTTATGCTGTCAGGTTGTGAGTGTGCGGGCCGAACATGGCCGGAGGCTGAAACCCCTTCTCCCTGATCAGGCCCTCTTCTTCTGGGTGTGTCCAGGTGGCCTTCAGCGCTCCGCTGGCTCAGCTCCCTGCTCACCCCCCCTGTCGCTCACGGCCAGAGGTTTTGTGGACATGTTTACTAAACACAAGCAGCTGGGACTCCACCACATCTGTGCTTGTTCAGGGAGTTTATAGTTGCTGCTGTTTGTAAGTGGCAATGGAGGAGTGACAGGATAGATGGAGAGGAAGCCGTCGGTGGTGGTGGTGGTGTGAGGCAGCCACCCTGGAGAGGTCAGAGAGTTTGAGGCGGCATGAGCCTCAAGTCCACTGCTGTGTGGCTCTGATCCGTCAGAGCAGCAGTTTATGGTGTGTGGACAAAGCCAAACAGTGGCAGTGAGATTACAGAGCACAGAGGGCCCTCTGAGGGGCATCAGAAACCTGACAGTCAATGACAAATTCCAGGAACTTCAAAGGAAGTAAATATTAATTTTAGACTTGGAACCTGCCTGTGACAGGAACAACTTGTGTAAGAATGTCCTCCTGTACTGGCTCTGTCTTCACACAGTGATTACCCAAATCAAAGGGGATTAACGACTCTTGAGTAATTTCTTGACTGGTGCTGGTGCTCTGCAGAGGAGCTGATAAAGTGTTCATTCACCTTTAGCGTCTATATGAGCTCAGTACACTGAGGGGTTACGGAGGAAGCTGCTTCTTTATTTCTTGTCTCGCCCACTTCTTTATCCTCCCTCCGAGGACTTGTCATGGTCTGACAGGCAGTCTGAACCCTGTGGCCGCCCTCATTCCTCACACATCTTAACCATATTTACGTTTTCTTTAAGCATGGGAATGAAGATGACAGAGATTCCAGTAGGCTGAGCTCTTTGTGGCTTAAAGCACATCGGCTTTAGATTTGACCAATCAAGGAACTTTAGGTAATGTATGTAAAGTGTTTGTGGATGTTAGGAGGCGGTCTCCAAACGCACAGATCCATTAATAAAGAGTGGTGGCTGATACTGTCATCAGGATTACTCTCAAGGAATGAGATAATAACATGAATCAGCAATTATTTTGATCAACTGTATGAGTCACTGTCTAAGCAACAAATACAGAAAACTGATGATTTTATCTTCCCAAATGTTAAGATTTGCTGTTTTTCACTATTAGTAACGAAATATCTTAGTTTTTGGACTTTTCTGCTGCACAAAACAAGACAAGTCAAGACATGCTGGGCTCTTGGGAAACAGAAGTGGGCATTTTTCACCAAGATTAATCAAAAAAATAATGAACAGATTAATTGTTAGTGGCAGCTGTTGCCTCAGTCCTTCACTCTTCGATAGTTGTAAATTGAGTCTCTTTGCGTTTTGGACTGTTGCTTGGACAGAAAAAGGCATGTTAAGATGTCACTCTGGGCTGTGTGATACTGTGATGGCCATTTTCACATTTCATTTTATAAACTGAATGATTGAACTAAGACAATAGAAAAGCTGCACACTGTACACTGCTGGTCACCCATTCACAGGGTCAGTGTCACATTCATGGCCAGCGGAGCAGCTCAGCTCCACCTGATGGATCATTCATGATGTGTGATCAGGCCCTATGGAGCCATAGGCGCGTTATAAGTTGAGTGGAATTCCCTTTTCTCCTCCAGCCTCAACCACTTAAAGATGCATGCACCCGTTACACAGAGACACACTCAAAGCTCACAGGTGTCCACGCCTGAAAGCTGGAAACGGACTAAGACAAATGAGAGTTTTCCTTGTTTTCCTGAGGCTGCTGTGAAGAGTCACTTAGCCCTGACCTTGAAGGCCTCACTGTGGTGCTTTGAAGATCTTCACACGGAAAACACACAGGAGCTTTGAACCTGCAATAAGATAGTCTTGATATGGTCTATTATCATATCATTTAGTAATTCCCTTTTGTCAGTTGGACATTTTGTTTTCTAGTACAGTTTCTCTTACACTCTGGTTCTTTCAATTTTTTCCAGATGCTGCATATTATGACTCCAGGAATGTTGCATCCCCCTCTCTTTATTAATTTCACAATGACTCTATTTCTCTCTTTTTGTCATTTGTTGTAGCACCCCATCTATCTTATGCCTCCTCTGTATCCCGTGGGACCAACAGTGCTTCATAATTGTCTTTCCGTCCAGCTCTCTATTCCCATCGGAAGCTCCCTTGTGTGACCCTTGTGATAAAATGACCTTTGTCTGCTCTCCTCTCATCTGGCCGTTTGCCACATCTGTCTTTTGTCCTTTGTTTTGCAATGGATTTTTCCCACAGACAGAAATCTAGAGAATTTCCTTTAGATTTCTATCCACGCTGCTTTTCAAACATATCTTTTAGTGCTGGGCCTTCCTCCTCCCACAGTGCGTGAATGGACGGGTGGATGGAGAGGGAGTCGGTTCACACGGCTTAACTCCCAGCCTCCTCCTCCTCCTCCCTGCACTGCAGAAAGTGCACCAACTCGGTAGTGTTATCATGAAAGATGCAGACTGCATAGCGTACAAGGCGAAATGAGGGCAGGCGCAGTAACTAGAATACAGAATATAAGCCTTTTTGACAAGTTCATGAGCTCTCTGTCAGCATTTGCATTCATTTACAGTTCAGGACGTTTTTGTTTCCCTCCGATATTTTACTGTCTTGGTGTCTGCAGCATTCGGGAACAGATGGGCCAAAGCTGTGAGTTTTCTGTCTGTTAAAGATTGGGGATTTCTTTTTTAACCATTAGCTGTGGCTGTGTGCGACTGTGAGAGATGGTAGATGATTTATTTAGCTTGGGCTCAGCATTCAGAGTGTGCCATGTTTGCTTAGAGACCCGATACTCACCGAGGGCCTGCTTGGTGCTTTTGCCAGTGAAACAGCATGGTGCTGGTGGGTTTCACACTTCGTAACGCAGAAGTGCCGCCAGTAAGAGG
Source organism: Pempheris klunzingeri (assembly GCF_042242105.1). NCBI lineage: Eukaryota > Metazoa > Chordata > Actinopteri > Acropomatiformes > Pempheridae > Pempheris > Pempheris klunzingeri. Next base: position 4,767,948 of record NC_092018.1, read on the forward strand.
AAGGTGTTGACTATGAAACATTTCAGAGTGAAAGCCCAAGTGCACCAAGCACCTGTGTCCCTTTATGAATAAAGCCAGACAACATTCAATGGGCCATTGTGTAGTGGTTCTCAGCAACAAAATGAGGGAAATTATTTGCTGTAGGCCTTATAAGTTAAACGGATTTTATTATTTACATTCCAGAGGAGATAATCATATTACTTGTACCGAGTTAATACAATTATCTTTAGGCATCAAAGGAGTATATCCTCATATCTTCATCCTCTCTGCAGTGGAGAAAGGATTATTCTTGCTGCCTTGTACGATTACGCATTGTGTTAATCAGTTTTAGCAAGCTATGTAGGTGATGCAGGTATTGGTTTCAAGCCATTTGGGAATTTTTTTATCTGTTATGCCAACTGCTTTTGTTATTTCATTCACTCAAGCAGCAGCGGTTGGCATTTCCTCCTTGGTAATTGCATAAGTGCATTGCAAAGAGAGACGGAGAGACCATAAAACCTCCCCCCACTTCCCTCCTCGTACCCCCTGGTGACAATCATAGCTGTTCCCAGGTGAAATCTCCTCTCATCAGCCTGGGAAAGTCAGATGTTTATCTGCTGGGTCTGGAGGATAAGTGGTGGGGAGGAGTTAGGGTTAGTGCGCCCTCCCCTTACTCCCAGCTCTACCTGACCACAGCTCCTTCAATGTCTGAAATTTTCCACCGATGATTAGAGCAATTTTTTCTGGACAAGGGAAAGCAATCATGGAGTAATCATATAGATCCGTGTTCGTTTTTGTAGCTTCATGGATGTTACATCAATGGTGGGCCTGTATTTAAATAACATGTGTGGCAGATGAAATCCCTGCTCGCTTTACTTGAGAAGTTCAAGATTAATTGAAAGTGTGTCTTACTTTTGCACAGTTCGGAATATGTTGTCTCAGTCTCAAGCATTTAACATTTGTAACTTTGTGTGACTTTTTGCAAAATCCAGCAAAGAATAAAAAGTATTAACATTATTTTATGGGCTAAATGTTTATTACATGAATGGAAAAAAATGGAGAGCAATCAATGATCGTCATATTAAAAAGACATTTCTGTGAAGTGCTGCATTAGAGGTGCTCCTGCTCGCTGGTTCAGGTCTGTGTATGCGGCCACCACAACATGTGGGGATTGTTAATGGGAGCTGGTCCAGGGCTGCTTCGCATCCTCCGCCTTTGGCAGTTTCCTTTAGTGTAAACTGTCTCTCACACACACAAGCATATGGTCTCACATATTGACAAACAGACTTTGGTGGGAACGTCACCCCCCCTCCACGCTTGCAAACATGTTGGCAGCAGAACACACAAAGTGTAGTTTTGTGCTTCGAGCCGCCCAACCTCCTTTTTTGGTTTCTATATGGAGCTCTGTCTCTATACATCTATTGACTGGGTAAACACAGGCCATAGTAATTGTTTTCCTTGTTTTCTTGCCCAGCCACAGCCATTTGAAGGTAATCAGGGTGTTTGTGCACTTCATTGTTAATAAAGTAATAGTAAAATATGGTAGCTCAAATGTTTTTCATACATTAAAGGCGAGTACCCACCCTTCAGTGTTGTCTTGATTTAGTAAGCAGAGGAATGAGATGAAGCTGGCCTCTCAAGCTAAAGTTTTTTCATTGCTCCTGCGCCATCAGGAGCAGATATCTACTCGCCTGTTACATAATTTGATGCTTTTAGCCTAATGGTGGCATCGAGCGCTTTAACTGGAGCCTTTTTCTGGGTGAAAATCTTTCATTTTGCTTCAGAAAGACAAAAAAACTTGAATGTAAAAGCAAGTACACTTGACTCTCTACTTGACTCTCCAAGTGATCATATTTTCACTATCAGATCTCAACCTCTGACCTTTACATGGGTCACCCCCCCCCCTAGCAGGCCTCAGTGAATCCTGATGATGTCGTATAAAGTCTCTCCAGGAAGGGAGAGGATATGTGACCCAGGATCAACCCGAGTTGAAAAACTCTAATCTCCGCATGGGACCTCGTCCTCTGCTTTATTCCCCCCTGAAGGAGAGCCAAATGCAAACATCTGTGCATTGATAGAGGAGAGACTACAAATACAGCCCACAATGCACTCCTGCAAATCTCGTGGCTGATTAAAACCGTGTAAACACCATAAAGAAGGTTCAAAACAAAAGGGTGGGGGAAGGGAGGGAAGAAGACAACAGTGTACTGAATGAGCCTGCGTGGCTAATTTCCCTTTGTGAGTCCACCTCAGCGTGAGTGCGCTTGCTTGAAGGTGTTTTGAAAATATTCGCTGTTCTTCCTTTAATTATTTACTTTGAAAATAGAATTTTCTTCTGTATCTGAAAATAATAACTTCTGTTTTATTCTGCACTTTGCATTTGTGGCTTTCACTCATTCTGTTTCTCCCTTCAGGAACTGGTGTCCCCACACAGTCACCAAGACAGTGACTTGCCAGGTGCAGAATGGGACAATCCTCCAGCGGGTCTACCAGACATGCCGCTGGCCACAGGGATGCACAGGGGGCAGGTGAGAAGGCCAGGGGAGCTTACCTCACTTAAACCAGGCTTAACACAACTCTTGGACTGTTTGTGTTAGTTGGTTGTGCAGTTTATTAGTAGAAAGTCAGTTTCAAAATTAAAGTTTTATTGTCATTCTTCTTGGACTCACAGGGTTTTTCTGTTTCATCTTTTGTCACTGCGGTTCACGACATGTTCACGTTGTTTTGTTTATACTGTTCTCACCACAAGCAAGTCGGAAAAAACATTCCCATCACATCCGATTTGTTTCGAGTCGTCTGAGATAACAGGAATTCTTCTGTATCCTCCTCCAAAAACTACAGATCACTGACAGTTATATCAGCAGTGTGTTTGTGTCTGGTTTTCTTGACTGACAGTGAAATCTATTGTAAGATGAACCACTTTCTCCACCTAAAATCATTCACAATAGATCAAAATTCAATGCAGCTGCACCACATTGCGTTCTGAGTACGGAGCACCTGAACATTTTCAAACCACCTCTTCCAGGGCAAAGACAAAAGGCATTCTGGGAAATGAAGGAAAGAAGAAAATGTGAATTATGGAGGTTTAGTAGAATTTGAAAAACACAAAATCATCAAAAATAATCTGAGCAACTCACTGAATAAACACATAAGAGATAATGGTTAACGTCAGGGTCCCGCATCGCCCCAGTTGGGTTTGTTTTGCAATAGTTACAGCTGAACATTATCCCATGTATTACACAGAGAGAGCAGGTTATCAGAGTCACTCTGCTTCCACAGACAGCTGTTATTACCTGTGTCTACATGACAGCTGTACATTTTGTGTGTGTGTGTGTGTGTTTTCTAGCTACAGGACTGTGGTCAGGCCTTCCTATAAAGTGGTGTACCGCACTGTGACCTCTCTGGAGTGGAAATGCTGTCCAGGATTCAGCGGTGCTGCCTGTGAAGAAGGTCAGTCAAGACAGAAGCACTCACGGACAGATGCACACTTATCATACAGTTATACAGCAGCTGATGGAAATGACAGTTTGGGTCAGCGTCACGATCAGCATCACAAGAACTACCTTAGAGAGACTTAGAGAGTTTAACTGCTGTCAGTTTTCTCTTTCTTTCTTATCAGCTCCTTTCCTGTACCCGCCACTCTGTTTCCTCTGTGTATCATTCTTTATCTCTTCCTCATTTATCACCATCTGCACCCCTCTGTTTTGCATCGCTGTCTCGTATGTGTCTGACTTCCAACGCACGTGTACGAGTTATACTTTAAAACAGGAGTGATTTCCATTAGGCTTACATAAGTCTGCTTCTGTCTTCTAAATGAAGTTAAGAAGTTAAGAAATAAGATCCCTCAGCCTGCCGAGAGTGAGTCAGATTCCTGCTCTTTATTAATCAGTTTTAATGTGTTCGGCGTAAGAGTCATTGTACTACGTAAGGCTTGATTCTTTTGTGTGGTTTTCAGTTTTATGGTCCAGCTGGAACCGAGTCTTCATCCTCTTAAACTGCCATGCTAGCTCTGCTGTTTTCATTTTTTGACTACAGTAGCTGCCCACCACACACACACATACACACACACACACACACACCCACACACACGCTCCCTGCGTATAATGACTTCCCCTGGCACTGGCCCCCGTGTCTCTGCAGTCTGGGGAGAAGGGTGGAGCGTCTGTTTTTGCCGGGACCCAGGACTTGACTGGGTGTAACATAAATTTCAGGCTTTTGACACAAAGGACAATAAATGTTTACAGTGGTTAAAGTGGTCACTTTTTTGTGGTGCTGAAAGCAGGGAGCTGCTTTTCTCTTTTATGCTCCCACTCCCAGGTGAGCTAAGAACAGCTCACAGCCCCCCCAGTGGCCTGTAGTCTGCAGGAGACATTTCTCCACTTTTCCTGCTTGCTTGGACACGGCACACATCAAAACTGTCAAAGTGTCATGCTCGTTTTAAACCTTCCCCACTCTCAAAGTCAAAAAACACATTTGCATTCAGACAACTCAGACTTTACTTAACAAAAGCGGAGGCACACACAGTCAAACAGGGAGGAAATTATCCAATTAAGTTGTTGCCGGAGGAGATTCCCCTCCGGTTGTCATGGCAGTAGGGGGCTGTTGAGCCAGCAGGGATGCTGGGATTAGCCACTTATCTGAGCGTCGTTACGGGTGGCTCAGATCACAGGCGGCGCTGAGTGGAAGTGACAGGTCCCATTCACAGGGCCTTTACTCTTCGGCACCATGGATGCTATCCAGGGCCACCGGCGCTTTGTTCTGCTCCTGCAGTGTGAGCAGAACCTCTTGCCAGTGCAGAACCTGATACCCCGCTGATGTCCGCCTCATACGCTGCTTTAAGGAGAAATAAAAGCTTGCCACACGGGCAAAGCTGGAGACCGGATTGTGCTAAATTCTGTTGCCATAGTGTTGCCAAGTGAAATTAAAGCTGCACTCGTAGTTCAGTGGGTGCAAGTTTCAAATCCAGGCTCTTAGTACCTGTGTGTGGCTCCATCTGCAAATCTCAAACATTTCTTTGTGGATTTGCAGACAGCTGTGAGAGCTTGTTTGACCTTGGTTCAGGCTGAAAAAAAAGGCACAGTAAACAAAGCACCTCTGTTATATAAAAGACCAAACAGATATCTCTAACACTGCACTTTTCAAAATCTACCGTCTAGGTCAGACATTGAAGACATATTGCTTTTGATCTCATAAATCTCATAAATAGCCAAAACCGGATGCATCTATCTTTAAAGACCTCTTTTGGAGGTTCAGTATTCTTATATACCTTTGCTCCCATCATCCCCTTTCCTCTGCTTGTCTGCTTTTCACAGACTGTGGAAAATGTGTATGATCCGCTCATTTACTCTCGCTGCACTGCTTTATACTTCACCGTTCTCTCACCGGGCCACCCCAAAAGCCTCTGGCCACGTCTGACTCCCAAGGCTGGTCTGCATTACAGCAGATCTCAGCAATGTCCATACCACCAGGACTCTGGGGCTGGGGCTGCCTTAAGGTGCAAGAGAGGAAAGGAAGTGTGCTATAAGCCGAGAGCACGGCCACTGATACGGTTATTTTCCAAATGGAGATGAGAGAGTTGTTTTCTCTTGTGTCCCTCCGTTCTCACTCCTCTGTCTGCCAGCCGATTGGTCAACATACGTAAATCAACGAGTCCAGTCTGAAGCAAAGATAACGTGTCTCTGTTTAAGTCTTGGATTGTGTGTTTCCAAAAGAAAAGCAGCAGAGCGTGGAGATAAATGAGAGAACATTATGAGAAGAGTTCATGGCATGCTGTCATCCAGTCCAGTGAGCAGTTTTTGACCTATCACGTTCAAACCGAGGGCTCCAAAAGCAAAACATTACATCACACCCAGGCTGATAAACAAACTTTCTCCATCGGAGTCCAAGCAGAGTAAGATAACACTGCATCGGACAGGCACCTTTCACATTTGCTCTCCTTTTCTTATTTCCTCACCCCGACCTCAAGACTTGGCTGGAATTCCAGGCCAGTGGTGTAATTACTGTGTCCTAATTGTTTTCTATGAGGTTTGGGAGATATTGTCTTACTTCTGGACCTGGAACACAATGGTCTTTATCTCTGATTGAGCCTGAGAAAAAAAAAGGCTAAGCATTTGCAGATGGAGGCACTTTCATAGCCTGCCAGAAACAGGGATTTAATGTATGCCTAGTTGGCTTTGGCATTCCAAGTAAGTAAATGCTTGTTTTCAGATGGGATATCCCAGCCCATGCTACATCACACACAAATATCAAAATTATACCTAATTTAGAGGCAATTTTGTGATATGAAAATATCAAATGTAACCCATAAAAGCAACATTATTACATTAAAGCCTGTTCTCAAAGGCTCTATCCCATAGGGGTTGCATCAGTGTCAATATACACTACATTAAATCAAAGAAGGATGATTGCACACTCAGCAGTTGTGGAACTCTGTAAAATTCATAGATATTTTGGACTTTAGCACTTTTATCTGCTAATTTTGATGGAGCCTTAAAAGTGTGAAGATGACAGCAGTTGATATCCTGCTCGTGGTTTGATTTATGGGGGACAGCACTTAAAAGAAATATGGCTGCAGCTTATCGCAGGAGGGGGCCACCATTCTGCAAAACATATGGGGGAATGTAGACTTGAATTAGCACGGCTGTCAGTGCTCTGCCGGGGGGAAGGGGGTCCCCATCAAGCCGTATCTTGCAGCCAAGCGGAGGCTGTGGTTTTTGGGTCACAATTACGGTATGGCTGGGAGGCGTGCTGTCTGAAATAAGCCACAGAAATGTAATCTGTGTTTTCACAGCTCAGCGCAGCTTATCACAGGCCTCCACGCTAAACCCTGCGCTTTAAACATCAGTCAGCTGCAGCTTGCCATTAGCAAAGGGAGAGTGGGAGTGCGTGGACGCCGGTATATGTGTCTGTCTGACTGCCAGAGTGAACGTGTGGGTGGGAGAGCGAGGTGTTGAGGATTTGTACAGTGAGAGATGCAGCTGTTCAGCGTGATTAGCTGCTTTAATGGCAGCAGGCTTTAGTAGCTGTGAGAGGAGCGACCCCAGCCTGAGGTCAGAGGGAAACAAGAGCAGGTGACCTCCACTCCCACTCCTCTTAGACCACACAAAGTCATTACACGGACAAAACATAGCCACCTTTTCACTCAGCCCTCCCCTTTTCTCTCTGGCACATTCCTGGATTCAGCTCTGTTCGCATCAGCAGGTGTTAAATATGTTATTCTCTCTTGCTTCAACTCATTCACAAAAAAACAGATTTATCGACAGATTTAGACGCACTCACTCACACATCCCGAGTATTTATGCAGTCATGAGAGGAGATCCACAAAGACACGTAAATCAGATACATACAGGGAGGCAGGCGGCAGCCAGCGAGCAGAAAAAGGCCACAGCAGCTGATATTCATGGTTATGTAAATGGCCAGCGCAGCACAAGTGCTGAGCCGAAATTGGAAGCAGCTGAAGTTACGGCGAACTGGGCTGAAGGCCCCAGATGAGATTAGACATGGAAGCGTCTAGCCCTTTCAGCCCACACTGCTCCGCTCAGGGGAATTGTCATTAAAGTCATTAATTAACAAACAACACCACTGAAAATACCGACTGGCCAAACTAAAATGAACTAAACTAAACAGTGGAGAGAAGTTTCTCTTCTTTCTGCTTCTGCCTGCCTTTCTTTCCACTCTGTCTTGCATCAAGTTTATGAAAAAATATACTTCACAGAGGGCTTCAGGTATTTAAATTGGAATATACACTAATAATTATGATAATATCATCATGACATTATTTTGAAATGTTCCATGCAAACCACATAGAGAGCACACACTGTACAGCACAAACCTTACAGCCTGTGGAATAATAATGATAGGGTCATAAGAACTGTAATTCTGTCTCCTATGCCTTGATGGTTTATGTTTGGCTTTAGTATTGTGATGCTGAAGGCAAAGACCGACACAGTCATTGTAGAATATCATTTTCTGGTACGACCAGGTTCTTTTAGTCTTATATACATTTTATTATTTGCTATCCTTTCTGTACACCAAGAACCACATTTGGTTTGATGCTTCATGCTCAATTTGCTTACCTGCATCTTCTGGTGTCTTCGTTCTTAAATCTAAAATAAATGGCAGTGAACGTCAAGAAATACAGATGCACAAATTTTTAGCTGAATCTTTTTTAAAGTTTCAAACATACTTAGCCTTGATTCTGAGTTAAGTTTTATGTATCTGGCTCCTGGACTGGAAATGCCTCTTCTGCTTACTGATTTATTTATTGTTTCCCAAGACTTCTCCCGGGAGTGCATTGAAAACTGTTTTTCCTGCTGTCAGAAAGAAATGAAGTGGGCCGAGTCAGCAGCGCAAAAAACTTTTAGGGATGAAAATAGACACACACCCACAAATACACACACACACACACACACACACCCACACACCATGGCAGCTGGAGTATTCTTCTGTCCCCAATAAAGCAGAGGCATTTCCCCTCACCCAGTAGTTTAAGTGGACTTGTGTGCTGACTGAGTGACCCACAAACAGACGTGCCCTTTACAGCCTGACTGATCACGCTATCACGAGCAGAGAGAAGAGAGACTCTCTTCCTGCCCGAGATAAAGCTAAGTGAACTTGTAACTTTTTATCATGTAGAAAGATAAAGAAAAGACCAAACCTTTAAAATCCTGCCCTTTTTAAATCTTCCTCAGTGGTGAAGGTGTGGGCTTTACCTCCTTTCTCTCATCTCTGATCCACTCAGCGACTGATGTCATTAAAGCTGCATTAACCCCGCCTGCCCCCTGCCCTTCAACATATCACCATCTCCCAGCTTGCAGGTATAGAGTGGCATGATGTAGGTAGTGTATAACACAGCACTACTGTCTTTAGGTAGGCTCTGAGAAGGTAATGAAGCATATTTGGCGTTTTGACGTCAGCACTGAGACAATGGCGGCATTGATGGAGTGGGTACGCTCTGGGTCCAGTTGGTTCTATACAGCTGTGATGAGTTCAGTGGACCAAAATGCTGTATACAGCCCACTGGGAAGACTGGGAATCTCTTTCACAACCCCAGACTCACTGCAGATCACCATCTGTCAACCAATTTGTCAGAATTCCAGTGCACATTCACTTTGATTCCACCTTTTTCTGTCTTGATCTTCGTTCTCCCTCTTTATTTATTTTCATAAAACTGTACAATGCGTTTTTTTCTTTACCACCTTTTGCTTTAACTTTCTCATTTATGACAGTCAAGACAAAACATATACTATGTACAGCGGTGCAGTGGTACAGCCCACATGCTCCAAGCTCTCCTCATAATATGAATACAAGTTACTGAACATCTTTTTTCACTTTGAAGACACGATTGATGATGAAATTCAGGGTTAAAGGAAGATTATTCCATTAATGGTTTGGCCAATGTGTCAAAAAGTGAAAAATGTGATGTATTCAGTTAGTTTGTTTCATATGATCAAACATCCAAAACCCAAAGATATTGAATTTAAATTAATATGAGACAATAAAAAACAGCAAATCTTCACATTTGAGAAACATAAGCCATCAGTGAATCAGCTTTTGCTAATTGATTTTCTCCCAATTGACCAAACATTTCAGCTTCTTCACAAATTCACTCTTTCATTCTCTTGCTCCTCTTTTTTCTATCAGTCTTTTGAGTCCCTGTAAAATCCAGTCATGCTTCCCTCTTACCCCTGTCTCATCCCCACTCCTGGTTATATCTACATTCTGCACCGCAAAAACACATAAAAATACAATGAAAACAGTTGCTTTTAGATGAAACACACTCTTGTACGCTGTACCAGTCTGCGGTTGTTTTACACTCCCAGTAGTCCTAATGATCTAGCTGCTTGTTTGTCACTGTTATGAGTTCATAAACATATGCAACACCACATAAGAGAAGGCTCCGTGGGTTGGGATTTTATGAAGCCGACCTTCAAACCTCCTTCACTCCCATGTATACTAAACCACAAGCAGACCACCACATCACAGAGATCTTGCTGTGGTGTGTTGTGGTGACATCATTTATGGCCTCTCATATCACAGACCTCCCAAACATCCCACCCCTCCGGGTCTGTCTCAGTTTCCCAGCCACTAAACGCTGCACTCTTGGACAACTTGTAGAATTTGAAGAAGTCGTTGCCCCCGACTGACTCTTGAGCTCTATTTTGAGCCGGTCTTTGCATATATTTCCATTTGCTCATGTGGTTGATTCGGTGCTCAGCAGGGATGAGGGGAGTGGTGCTGATGGTTGTGATTAGTTCTGGACTGAAGACGAGAGTGGAGAGGAGGTTTGGATGAACTGTACCAGCAGACGGCCTAATTAGAGACATTCCTGGTCGGCTGTCTGAGCTCAAACCTGACAGAGGAGCAGGCATTCCCCTTGAGGAGCCAATCGTCTTGACCAAAGATGAATGACCTCACTTGATTGGCCAGAGGAGGAAAGAGTGGAGGATAATAGAGCTTGCCTCTGGAGATCCAATGTCTTATTAAACTATTACTCTGCATCTTATATGTTGCCTGAATGTTTGCTTCACTCCATTGACTGTTGCATCATTCACTCTTTTGTTGTTTTGCACCAGGGATCAGGAGGGACACCATTTCATTCCTCTGTGTACTGTGATGTACTGCACTTTATACAGATGGAAGAAAACAATGTCCCTCTTATGTCTTGTCTTATGGAGGGTTGTCAGTGTTGACAATGGCTATCTCACAAGATCTGAACAAAACTGCAATAAGATATTGTAATGTTGACCATCCGGATGTTGAATTTATGGTACATGTAGGAGTATTTAGAATTACTGACACATCATACAAAGGGGCAAAATTATACAAATGCAGCAATAATAAATATACACCTGACACCAAAGTTGCCAAAACAAAACTGGTTTAAAACATTCATCATTACCCAACTTGCACTTAGATCCCGTGCCCCCTTCTATGAATGCCATAGTGTATGGTCCCATTTCTTATTTACTGTTTCTAATGCATTTTGTAAAGTACACTGAGTTGCCTCTTTGTATAAAATGTGCTATCACAGCATTCTTCAGTGCTGCAGTGTTTCACAGAAAGTGTGCAGGTTTCATGTGTGCAGAGTGCTGTTTACCCTGTACTAATAGAGCATGTAAGACATGCATCATTTAGGAAAGTCTCCTTTGCTGGAGAAAGCTGCATCGTCTGGGGTCATGTTTTTGGTGCTTCGCTTAATATCCGCACACAGATGGGCCTGCACACACATTCCTGTTCATTTGACAGCGCTGCACAGACCGTTTCAACTTGGCACGGCACTTTTACCATTTTCTTCCTTGCTTGGAGATGCACATGTTGTTGAGATCATCTCGGGGGCACAGACTGATGTGCAGATTGTTCAGGAAGTGTTGTATGCTTCACTGGTCCAGGTCCAGTTTTCGTGGCTGGAGGAAGAGGCTGTGGCAGTGCTGGTGTGGCTGGTGAACCAGTGTCAGGGGCTCAGAGCCAGGGAGGCCCAGCGGGGTGAGCTCATTAACAACAGGACGTACTCCTGAACCTCTAAACCCAGGCCTGCATTCCGCCCGCTCCGCTGCCCCCTGGGACTCATCCAGGGGGGGCTTTAACAGCCCTGATGTTTTGGTTGGACCCTTGCCACAGCCAGAGCTGAGCTGTGCATGACGACTCCCCACTCCCCCGCCTCAATCAGTACCATAAATACAGTCCAGCGAGGGTGTCTGTGTGTTCCTGCTTCCTCAGGTGTTTACGGCTCTCTCAGCTCACAGCCAGGGCCTGGCAGCAAACAAACACTAATGCTCACACACATGCAGGCATGTTAAAGCCACCAAAAGCACCTGCTCTCACAAGCACTGACACATATATCAAGTGTGTATTTACAGACAGACCCGTGACCCAGACTAAATTAAAGGTAAAGGGTCGTACAAACATGAAAAAAAGCAGTGAGCTGAGCTTGCTGAGTCGCTGTAATCAATAAGCTTGATACAGGACGCAGACACACATTCTATGTCTCTCTCTGTTCCTGCACGCAGACACTCTGTATATCAGTTGCACGTGTGCCTTTTGACAGATAGACTGACAGGGCAGTAAATCACGGCTACTGTGCCAGATTTAGAGCTCTATCCGCTCTGTCTGCTGCTATCACTGGCTGCTTGAGGGACAGAGGATGATGTCATGGCCCTTTTATTTCCGCTGGCTACCCTTCGCTTCGTCGTCTTAAAGGGCTCCGTCTCACCTGATGGGGACTGCATGTGGCCTCATGAAACCATGTCTGCTTTGTGCCTTGAGGAGACACCAGGGCTGACAGCCAAATAGGACAATCATCAAGCTCAAAATAACCAAACACACATCTTTGGTTATCCTGTGCTTCAATGCAAGTACCACTGTGTGTATTCATGTCAGTTTATGTGCGCTTGAGTGGCAGTGGAGGTAGTTTGTGTGTGTTATTGAAAAGAAGATTAGTGTACCTTTCATCTACTTGCTTCATGTTGTCTCCTCTATCAGGATAAATAGGCTGAACAGGCTATTTGAAGACATCTGCTTGAGCTTTGAAAAAACTTTAAAGTTACTGTGTGAAGACATTGCACGAGGCCATTTCACCATTTTCTGATATTTTTATTGAGCAACCAATTGTGCACCCCTGCATTGTAGAATGACAATAAATGAACCTTGTACCTTGTAAGGCAGTTTGGATTCACCATAACATTCACCAAATGACACATGCTTCTCATTTTACACATTACAGAACTAAAGAAAACAAGGAGGCAAAGTAAAGGTTTAGTTTCACTGTGATCGATGCTCACAGCGGTTACATGATTGTAGTTTTTCTCATTTGTATATATTGCCTGAATACTTATCTATCGAAGATTAGGTAAATGCTGATACTGATATGTCAGAAACCACAGTTGTACAGTTCAGAGGATCTGGTGCTGAACCACTGCCTGCACACAAATTGGCCTCTCTGAGCCTTTTTAAAATGGTTACCGTCTTTGGACTTCCCCCATCATTACATCCTATTTACAAAAGACCAAAAGGATTATTCTCAGTTAATGCGTTTTATATGAACCCTTCACTTTGCCTGTGTAAACCTAGCTACTCGAGTAAACAGAGCTCTATTGAAACAGAGTTACTAAATCTGTGGCCAGATGGGCTCTTGACCCCGAGACAAAGTGGAGAATTACAGTTTGTCCTGAAAGTCCAAGCTCAGTTCTCGCCCCCTCTCTCTTCCCTCTGGCCTCGCTCAGAGGGGGGGATAATCTATTCCCTCTTTCCTAGATGGAGAAAGAGATGAGTGTGTAAAATGAGAATGCCTGTACTAGTGAAAGGGTGGCACGGCTCCAGTGGGACACGTTTCTCCAAGTGCTGCCAGGTAGAAAAGGCAATAAGAGCGAGAATGGAAAACAGGACGTGTTTTTCCTCCTCTCTTGTTGTCACAAGCTGACACTTGCACTGAAACGGGATGGCACTGTTGTTTTAAGCAAGACGAAGGAGAAATATTATAAGGGACATGGAGAGAAAGGGAAATGGAGAGGTTTTCTTAACTGGAAAGGCTTGTTCATATTACCGTTAAAAGGACAAAGAACAGACTGAAGTAATAATCATGATGAGCATCATTCATACTTTCTCTACGAGCCATAACCACAATGTTCCTTTGAGGTAATTTATCTTTTCGAAATGTAACTGAACTTTAGAAGTAAAATTAGATTTGAGGCTCCCTTGTCTGTATGTGCTCTGTCTGTCTGACCCTCTCACAGTCTATGCACCGCTACCCAGTGGGTGTGGGTGGGTAGCCATAGGGACGCCAACGGGGTGAAAGGGCAGAGAATTGAGGGGTGCAGGGTTTGTGCTTTCCTGTAGAATAATGGCAAGTATTGTTCCTCAAGTGGCAGCAGTATATCAAGACTATCACGGGACATTGCTTGACATACTCATTATGTGTCCGTCTTAAATTTCTGAGACACTTCAGAGCTGTATGTTGTGAGATGGTCATGCTAAGGCAGTACAATATGTCCCTTTTAGCGCCTGAGTATCAGTAAATCAAAAGCCAGAGAGAGAGCACCGGGCAAGTGCCTCAGCATTTAGGAAGATGATTGACTAGCAGGGAGAATTGAAGGCACTTTGTCTTGTGTTCTTTCTTCTTTAGTGTTGTGGTCTAACTGTCCCTTGTTCCCCTGTTTTCTCTTCATCCACACTGTCAGACTGTAAACCGTCGCCAGCATGGATCCCTGCCAGAGATACAGAGACTCCAGAGGTCATTATGAGTGACAGTTAAATCTCAGCCTATTACTCTAACTGTTGATGTGTAATTGTGATGGAGGCCTTACACACTCCCTGATCCGCACAGGGACAGGAGAGGTCACGCTGGGAGATGAATTATGAACACACATCAGGGTCATTCATCCATCAGGGCAGCTCTTTTCGCCAAACTGGAATTCCTTTCCCCTGGCTGCACCTGACAGTGCAGAAACCTTAGCCCGAGCCATCGTCAGTTCACTTTTTGTTCCAAAAGTGCAGCTGAGTTTGCTGGAGCTTCTCAGGAGGCTCTCTGTCAAGACCGAGGCAGCTTCTGTCAGCAGCAAGCAGCCGCCCTCCACTCTGGAAGTGCCTGAAGGATCGATCTGAGGGGCCGTGCAGCGAGACGGGTGGAGCGTGGATGGCTATCATCAGCAGTTTGGCTCACTTCTTCTACTAATATTGTTGGAATAAAAGCTGGAGTAGAATTGTTGATGAAAGGTGTAGGTGTTGAAAGGAAATGGCAAAATGTGGTACAGTGTGTGCAGATGGAACGGCAATAGGGACACATTGGTCAAAGAATGGGCGGCCATTTAAAAGGTTCCCCAGAGATGTGTTTAGATGAACGCCAGGAAGTCATCCATGACGCCCCAAGTCACAAAATCTAAACATGACCGAACCTTTTTGGGAAGTTATGGAGCACAAAGTTTATATATGTCTGAGTCATCTGTTTTGCAGAATGTTTCAGTATCCCACATACAGTTTGGGGCTTGTATGAGAAGAAGAGACGGCAATGCTGCAGTCAACTGTGTTGATACATGCAGCAACAAAGCACGTGACTTTGACACGGGATACTTTTGTGATCCTCTTTCCCACCAATAGTCAACTTCTAACTTCCCACCTATCTTGCCACAGTGTGAATGAGGTCTGCGGTTGCTCAAAGCTCTGACTCAGAGCTGTAGTCTGCATGAATTATGATGAGTCTTTGCAGTCTTTCAGTTTACTACTACACAGAAACAGGGAGGTCAACTTTAGTGCTAAAACAGTATAAAACTGCTTGTTGTTATCATGGCACCGCAAGGTGATGTCATGTGTATTTCTGGAGCTTTTATAACGCTTTAAAGTGAAATACTTTTTTATAGGAGTGTATAGTTTGATATAGATGGGTGTGTAATGGGTTTTAAAGCCCTGAATTGTCGCTTGTCAATTGTGATATTTACAGCTTTCAGAAGTGGTTAAACACAGCAGATGAAACAGAAACAGTCCACTGCGTCAGCACAATTAGCCCTCATGTTTGGTGTGTAGATGGTCAAACTTAATCTCTCATTAGTGACTTTTACGAATCAATTAAAACACGATAAATAGCAGGGGATTGCGGGTGCATAAATGGATTAAGAGCTCCTGAGAGGTGCCACTGATGTTTTTTGGTTCACCACTGCGTCTTGACATCTTTAATGAGCAGCGACTCTGTACTTTAGCCTACTGGTGTTCGACTACTGTGAGAGGAGGAGATGAAGAGGGATCACTTGCTCTGCTCACAAACACTCCCTTCCATATCTTGGAGTGCCACAGTTTGATATACTTCAGGCGTACTTGGGCTCGGGGTCAGACAGCGGGACACATCCATCCATTTTAACTCCAGCACAAAATGTCTGGAGACATCGGGTCCTTCTCCGCCAAGACCTCCAGGTCTGATCCACAGGACAACTCAGACTGCCAGATAGCACCGATGAAGAGGGGAGGACAGAGAGGATACACACATCATCTCTGGACTACACACAGACACAATCACACACACAAGTGCACTCTAGACAGACACTGCAAGCATACACACACATGGGGAACGTATTTAGTCGAGTCAGGCCAGATGTTTTATCTCAGTATGTATGTGCTCCCTCTAACAGAGGGGTGTTAATCTCTGCAGCTGGAAGCTCGGCATGCTGCTGCTGTGACCGGGACCGCACTTAGAGATTACGCAATCCTGACTAAGGGGGGGGGCATATGTGTGATTTTAGACCTAAAAAGCCACAGAAGATCTCATGCACCATAAATCTCTGACAGACCTAGAGCGACTTCTTCTTTGCAGCTTTGCGTCTTTCTGAAACTTTCCTCTTCACCTCACTGACCGTCTAAATACGAGCATGCATCTCTAAATGACTTTTACTCTGCTGTAATGGTCTAATAGTTGCTGGAATGACACAATGATGTTCGTGTGATGATTAACGTCTTGCTGCTGATTACTGTATGTGATTAACACTGTAAACAGTATAACTGCACATTAATCATGATCAAATTAATCATTTTACTCAGTCGACATGTAGTTTACGGATGCTGTTAACACCTAAGTATTTTTCTTATGCTAGCAATTAAAGACTTCTAATAAGTAGCATCTGTCATTACGTAACATGTGTCCACACATTTTTTTCTTGTTGTGTGGAAATGCTGAGTTGATTAATCGATAAGCTGACCGACCAAGACGAATACATCAGTAAGTTGATGATTATCCTGTAGCATCATTTATAAAGCAGACATTCCAAACATTCTCTGGTTACAACCTCTCAAATGTGAGGATTTGCAGATTTTCTTTGGTTTATAGCATTATAAATCAAATATCTTTGAGTTTTGGACTTTTAGTGGGAGTAAACAAACATTTGAAAATGTATGATAGACCTTTTCTGGCATGTCCCATACTGAGAGAATCGGTTAATCAAAAAAATACAGACAAGATATTTGCTGTTAGTTGCAGCCCTGGTTTCATGATTGGTTCTATAACCAATAATATTGATTCTTAGATGTTATTTCTAAATAGTTTCATAAAGGGCTGAAGCCTTTAGTCAATTAGCTGAGAGACCAAAACG
Source organism: Pempheris klunzingeri (assembly GCF_042242105.1). Taxonomy (NCBI): domain Eukaryota; kingdom Metazoa; phylum Chordata; class Actinopteri; order Acropomatiformes; family Pempheridae; genus Pempheris; species Pempheris klunzingeri. The sequence goes on from NC_092018.1 coordinate 4,784,993, forward strand.
AACAATTGTGGAAAATTGCGTCAAAATCACATCACATCAAAATGTTTAATGCCAAAAGGTGACTGGCTCCAGCTTCTCAGGTGTGAATATTTGTGTCTTTATGACAGATGGATCTGCTGTTTTCATTATATATAATGAATCCTGAAAAGATAATTATTTGCAGCCTTAGTTTTCTAGAAGTTCCACTACAGTACACACTGATGTTACTAAAGCGTGAACCGTGGAGTTTGTGTGTTGAAGTTTCTTTTCCTCAATCAGCAGTTTCTCACAGTGTGGGTGTGAGGGAGTGCAGTTGTTGAAAAACTTTGTGAATGCCAGCAGGGAGGAGTTTGAAAGGGAGCTTGTGTTTCTTTGTAATGTGATGCTGAGATAAGGGCAGCATCCACCACATCAGCCCCTGCTGGCGCCCCGCAGGGTCGACGGACCCCTGTTGACCTGAATCTGTGATCACACAGTCTGTTTTATTAGCTGACAGGAGCAACGTGATTAATGGCTCGGCATTGTCCGCCTCTCGTTGGGCCTGTTGTTTTTCTCTGCTGTAAAGGCAGTGATGGTTTGCGAGGTTTTTGATCTGCGTTTCCTCGCTCCTCTGATCCTGTAATCTGCTTCTACTCCCCTGCATGGGAGCCTCTCCCCTGTATGTGTGTGTGTGCTTTCATCCCTGTGTGCATGTCTTCAAACAGCCAGCACTGTCTGTGGGCATGTTGTGTTGAAGTGCTTTTTAGAGATAAGACCCTCATTCTGGTGTGATGGCAGAAGGGTAGAGGATTAAGGGAGTGAGAACACTGCGAATAGAAGCATCCCCTCTTCCTCCCTCTGCCTCCTCTTTTCTTCCCCTCTCTTATCTTCACTCCTGTTTCATTTTCTTCCCAGCAGTTTTCTCATTTCTTTTTCTGAGTGATCTGCAGCAGGGGCAGTAAATTGCGGTGTGTTTGCACACTGTGGGAGAGTTTCTGTGTCCCTGTCACAGTCTTTAGCCTGAGAGCAGCGGAGAGTGGATGTCACATTAGCACTGGAGCACTCCATCACCTAGCAGCACCTCTGCCTTGGCAAAGAGAGAAAGAGTTGGACTTAAAGTAACACTGAGTGAGGAATGGTGCATCACTGAGAGCTCTCCTCCACTGGTTCATCTCAGCCAAAAGATGAGCCAAGAAAACCCCCAAATCCTTTAGTCTACATTTGATAAATCTCCTTTTGAAGCATAAAATACCCGAAAAATGAAACACTGCTGATTCTAATGATTTGAGACTTTTCCTTAAGGCTGATATGAAAGCTTGTTTAATGGTGGATTGGGGGGGGGGGATATTGAAGGGGGGTATTGAAGTATATAAACTTTTAATGTCTATCTATCTTTTAATTGTCTATGTAAGACACACGGGAAAATACTGCTAGTGTTGCTGTAGTTATGACCTCTTCAGACTTTCTCCCTCCTGTTTGCAGCATGAAGTAGGTGAAGATGTGCCAATAATTTTCTGCCCCACATACTGTAATTCACACACACACAGGTGTGACAACAAAGCCCCTCCTTTGATTATTTTTTCTTTTCTTTTCTTTTCTTTTGCTTCCATGCCCAAACACTCCAGGACCCTGATCTGGAGACTGAGTTGTAGCAAAACACCCGCTATCCTCTGTGTCAGTAGTTTTGTCCTCTGCACTTCTCAGCCCCTCTTTAGCTTATCATCCCTTTGTGGAGCATGCATACTTATCTCCAATGGTGCAAAACACAAACAAACCATTGCCCCCGCATGCTTGAGGGGCCACTTAATTTCCATCTGTCAGAGAAAGCAGACACGAGACAGAACCACATGTTGGAGTAACACTGGCCAGATCTGAGGTGTCGTCGCTGGGTTTGGGTGGGTGGTTGTGGGGTCTGGCGTAACTCAGAAGACAGAACAGAGACAGAACAGACACCTGTGCAGAGGGCACATGAGGCACACAGTGGGCCTTCATGAGTAATAATCTTCCATCTGTGCTGATAAAATGAAGAGCAGGAATACATCAGCATCAAGATTACTTACTGCAGCTTAAGTGGCGTGCACACACAATCAACATTGGATTTTGTTTACCAGACAGTGTCTGTCATGACTATGCTTATCTGCAGGGTGCTGACCTCCTCTGAGGGTCATTTTGTTTACTTCCTAGGGTGTTTCCAAAACTGAGATGCTACAGATAGATCTGACTCCTCATGGATTAGCGTTTGACATTCCTACAAGCAGTAATTAGTGTTATCCACTGCATGCACTGTGTGTCTGCTCTTGGCATGGGTTTTCTCCCTGAATACTGCACATGTACACACGCACTAATTTCCCATTAATGTTTGCGGATATACTCAGTTTATTTTCGTTGTGCCCAGAGGGTCTCGCCATGTTAGCCTTGTTAATCCTGCTGTTGTATCTCTGACAGAAGACCACAGCTCTTCGCCATCTCTGTGTATTTGTCTTGCTGTGGGTTGTTTTGGTAATTCAAATACTTTACACAGTGTAGTGTCATGATGAAAACTTCCTCTACGTCTTCTAGTGTTGTCTCAAATGGATTAAAGAGCACGTCCTGTTTTTTCTGTCAGGGCAAAGGTCAGACGCTGTATGGATCTATTCTGAGGTCACTGCAGATCAGTCATCGTGTTTGTTTTGTCTGTCTTCTGTTTTGCTGGATGTAAGTTTAGTCGCTGTAAAGCCTGCAGTGCAGTGCAGGAGAATGAGGTCCAGATTGCTGCATAGTCTGACACATACATGTTCATTTATATCTTCATCATGAAAGGCTCCTTATACTGTGTAAACTGTATGCATGACAGAAGAGAGCCATGGTTAAAATCGGCCTCGTTTGTGATTTGCGTTTTGTGTTTGTGTAACCTCAATGAGCCGAGGTCCGGCATACCTGTGTTATTTCTGGAGTTAAAGCCTTACCTCCTGCAGGCCAGCCATCAGCCATCAGCCACCAGCACAGTGCAGGTTAGCGCTGTGTTGGATTAGCGCAGGTTTGACCCCCCACCAGGTGTGTGCGACCTGTGTTGCCGTCTCACGTCTCGGCTGTGGTGTCGTATTCACCGGCGCCTCTCTGTGAGTCTACCTGAGTAGAGGCTCACGCTATCACCCTAAACCCAAAAAGCCCAATCAGCTTTGATCCCACCCTGCGGCCCCTGGAAGTAAGTGGGGTCTAATCCCTGAAAAGCCTTAGAAAGCTACAGAGGAATGCCTGGCACACAGCACACCATTCACCCAGGGATTAGACTGAGGAGCTCAGCTTCACACAGTCATTCACTCCACCCACTCTGTGTGAGTATACACATGTGGGCTTGTGGTGTGTGCGTGCATATGTACATGTATGCAAATTTTGCATGCATACAGGGGTTACACAAAATAATCTAAAAACCTCAAGAGGACTTTGCTAACACTGCCAGAAGGCTGGGTCATATTAGGTTGAATGCTAATTAGCAGCATTTGTTAGTAATAAAAGAGGTTTGGAAACAAGGTCTAACATGAGTTTTCAAATCAGCAGGAGCACTAAAGAGGCCAAATGATCTGTGCCAAGACTGAGGGTACACTGGTCCCAAAAACAAACCATTTAGTGTGTCAAGTAAAACCTCCTTCCAAATTGGAGCTTGTAGATATATATATATAAAAAAAAGTCTAAACATATATTCACAATAACAATATACAAACAGTTCCAACACTTTGCTAAGATTCTTTGCATAGCAAATATATGCAAAATCACGCATGATCATCAAATTGTTCTCCACTGATTGATTAAATCAGACAAAACACACGTGAAACAGAATCATCAACTCTTAATGTGTTAGTGTGTAACTGAGAATCATTAATTTGGACATCAGACTTTTGTAAAATGATCCATCGTTACAAGATTCCACTGAAAGCCAATAAATTATGATGTTACTGAACTATAGCTCAGCCCTGTCACACATGGTTTCATTAATTCTTGTTTCCTCGGTAATGAGATAACTGTCTGTTCATTTGTCAGTCTGGAACCTGGAGCACTTTTATAAACATCTGTAACCCAGAAATCGACAGCAGCTGATCACCATCCGGTTTGATCACACCAACACTCTGAACAGATCTTTTTTTTATCCCCTATTGATCCTCGAAGGAGAAAGCTGAGAGCTGAAAATGCGAACCCGCTGCCTTTAATTATAGTTTCATTTTCTGCAGCAGTAGGATTACGTTAAGTGTGTCCACAAGAAACAGCGAGTGCGGAGGCCCCGTCTGTCAGCACACTGAGAGGAGGGACGCAGTAGTATCAGGTGGACCACTGTGTTATTCAAACTCACGTCACAGACGCACAGTATCTCAGTCCTGTGTGTGTTTTAACAGGTGCACAGCTGTACAGAATAATGATATAATGATGCAGAGTGATGTTCAGATTGGACATAAAGTCGACGGTGTTGAAGACAATGTAGCAGCAGTTTGCTGTAGACTCATTAATCTTACGCTGAACCAGGGGTGTGGAGGGACTGATGTTGATCCTGGCACTGTGCTGCTGCTTTGAGAGCTTACCCATATGTGATTGTTAGTATGCAATGGAGCGACGGAGCATCACTAGGTGGATTTTATCTGATCTAATGAAAGAGATGTGTGTCTGATGTCAGTTTATTTTATTTTTTCTACTCTTACCTGGGAGTATTCTTGATAAGCACTCCTTCCTGTGGTTTTGCTGTTGTTCTGCCGCTCTCAGAATAAACCAGGGGCTTTGAGACCCTGCTGCTGAGTGAGGCCTGCATGTGACTCAGCCACAGTCCACAGCAAAGGACTTCTTTAAACATGCAGTGTGTTGGACACACAGACTCAGCCGGCTGCGCTTTTATCAGCCAGACTTCCATGTCTGTTTTCCTTTCATGCATGAACGTATCTGCCGTCAGGGGACCTATTATGACCCTGAGTACCCAAAGTGCAGATATGGAACAGTGTCTCTGTACTGAAACAAGAGCCTTAAGGAACCCTTAAGGGTTCAGTATGCTTAAAACAAACTAGTTTGCACTAGTTAGACACTGTCTGACCACATCTGACGGTTAAAGTGTCTGTGGCTGTTGTAAGTGTCCATCATAGAGGGTGCTGACACACACAGATCCTCAGTTAGTGTCCACTAAGAGACGTTCATGCTGTTCCAACTGATTGTACACATGAAAAACCTAATGCAAGTTTGGATTTTGACTGCTGTACACCTCGGCAAGGCTGTGGAGTTCACTCATGAACAAAGTTATATATCATTATTGTCCTCACCAGAGTGTATTATATGTGGGCTTATGGTCTAACGAGCATGTTGAATGTATTTTCTTCCTTGTAAAACATTTGCAAGACATTTTCTTTAAAATGTTTGGTTTGCATCCGTCTTCTCTTTTGCCCTTTGCTGGAGCATTTCTACTTTTCTGTCTGTCTGTTGACCAACTGAATGTTTCAGACAGTGTTTATTGATCTGACAGGCACCTCGTTTGAAGCATACTGAGGCCTTAAATGTTGGTGGATTTCATGGTTTTTCTAGCATTAAGGGGTTATATGGTTCACTTAGAAGGGAGAGAAGTTTGTTTCCCCATTGAGTTTCTGAAACTTTCAAAATCCTGTCATAGAGCATGAGTTCACATAATTCCTTCAGTTTAACACCAGTTAAAAATGACAATAAACGGGTCACTCTTTAAGCTGCAACACTCAGAGGGGCTTTTACTCAACAGTTTATGTTTCTACAGACTGTTTATATTGGCACTCAAGCATATTTACAACGACGAGGGGAATATCTGATGAGAAGATATTGCAAATAAAATTTCTTCTCACTGACTCCTCTGTCCCGTTTTAAAGCACGTGCTGAAACGGTGGTCTTAAGCTATTTCAATATGTTACATCCAACATTTTTCTCCCTGACAAACCTCTGCGCAGGGTCGAATACCTCCACATTAAAATGATCCACGCTTATGGAGGCAAAATGGAGATTAGGGTGTTATATGAGATGTCCCGAAGGAAACTGACAAATCAAATGATTTGTTATGTTGGAGGAAATGGACAATGCTGTGCGAGAGAAGCTGAATCATGAGGAAAATTGAAACAATAGTGAAGAAAGATTTGGCCTACTTCTTACCACACATGTCTACTGCTCTCTGTTCATTTATAGCCCTGCAGAGTGAGGCAGGTTTATGGTTTGCTATTGAAGCAAAATATCGTCGCAAGGGGAGTTGGAATGGCTACAATCTGGCAATCATGTCTTGGCTATGGATAGACGAGTTTAGTCACTATCACACAGTTATTGTGTTCGGTTGGAGCGTTTGTGTTTGGTTGTCATGGATCCTGCTGCATGGCTGTCAAAGGAGGCTTGATTGTTTTTATTGTTTACATGGGTGGTTAAGGAAAAGTATAGGTTATTGAAACCTTTTTTCTTAACGAGACTTGCTCTCATGTGTATTCACACACAAATCATACCACAGGAGGGAAATTACATTTGGCTGGTGTGGCAACGGGCCTCTAAGCCGTAATAAGTGAGCATTCAGACCAACCTTGGACAAATAAACTGTGTGTTGGGCTGGACGTGTCCTTCAAACAGTCAGAGCAAAGGATTTACTCACCCAGTGTCGAGTGTGTATAGGGGAGGACAAGGGGCAGGATGTTTAGCTGAAGGTTTGTGGATTGGCCTGTGCTTTGCTTGGCTGCAGCTGTGGGCAGAAAGCTGGAGCGCATGTCAACCTCTGTATGGTAATGAACAGGGTCAGAGTAAAGGGTCTGCTGGCCAGGAATTCAGCAGCATGTTTTTGCAGAGAGCAGCAGTGTGTAAACTCTTCCTCTCCACTGCTGCTCCTATTCCAGAGCCAGTTACCTTCCTCCAAAAGAGGAAGAAATATGCCTTCCAGTACCTCGAACACTGTCTTCTTAACACACCTCTGGGTAAACCTATATTCAGACATCATCCAGTTTTGTTCAGAGATGGAGGGTGTGTGAGCCCTGCAGCTTCAGGGTGATGACAGGACTTCTGGGCTAAACTAGCTGCTTGTTAAACCATAATGTCTTTTTTTTCCACATGTGTATGGAAGCTTAAAGGGTTTTTTTTAAAGACACATTTGACAAGCTGTACAAGTAATGTAAGCACTTACTTTTGCTGTTGATTGATTAGTACCGTGATGTAATCATGTTTTCAGTGACTAATAACTATTGTGTAAGTCATTATTTCTTAAGGTAACTTCTTCAACATGGTCTTATTTATGTAGACTTGGCCGTCCTTCCCATCACTTAATAAGATTGTGTGGTGTTGTTAACAGCTGACATGTCTGAACCTGGCTGCATCCTTGAAATAGAAGTCTGAGTGAGCAAGAATGAGCCGTCAGGTGATAATACATATTTTAGACAAACTAAAAGGTTGACCGATCTTGTTTGGAATAATGTTAAGGTGAAATATAAAATGATCTTCCAGTTATTTTTATTATTCTTACCACAGTCCTTGCAGCTGTTCCTCTTGAGTCTTGTCTAGGGATTTTTATTGACATTTTAGGTGGACTGTTTTAGTTTAGGGGGTTAGTGGGCCCCATCAGACTTTATTGTAGCGGTGTTGCTCTTCTCAGATCTCTCAGTGAGCGCAGTGGTGTCATAACCAATAGAAATGATGGCCAAGTACTGTAAAAGCCCAGTTGTAATAAAGCATAATTATCTTTTAAAGGCCTCACATAATGTTGATGTGGTTTTCTTTTTCAATTTAAATCACAATAGCTTATAAAGTGTTCAACAGCTCAAGTGCAGCATGCAAGATATTTAAAGCGTATGTAGTAACAGACTGTATGTGTTACAGTGCATGCGTGTGTGTGGAGGTCTAATTCTGGTCCTGGTTGTTTTTAGAGCTTTTCTTTGACGACCACTTGCGGCCGCGTTTTGGCTCAGAGGAGTGTGGTTTAATTACTGCGGTGTGTGGGGAGTATTTTATATGGAGAGGTCACAGACAAGATGGACCCCTCCCTGCCACACTAAAACAGCAGCAGAAGATCGTGTGGTTTGATCCAGTCATGTCCGGGTCTGCAGCCCTGTTTTCACTGGTTTCCCTGGTGACTGCAGGAGGCTCAGAGATGGAGAGATGGGGGAAAAAGGTTACACCTCGCTGGATGAGATGCCAACCGAGGTCACTGAAAGGGAGGGTGACGCCAAGGAAAAGTTTACAAAGCAGCTTTTATTTGGGTCGGCGAGGGTCACGAGGGAGGAGCCGGGTTTCATCGGACTTCTGTGTTATTGTGTCTCCCTTAATAAAAGTGAAGGGTGTGAGCTGGTGTCAGCCTCGGCCACACGCTTTTATTAGACATCTGCTGCTTTCAAGTGGAGGAAATGTTTAAAGGCTGGCGGGTGGATTTGCAGTACAGCCTGTCACAACCACATACTATCTCAAATCGGCACGCTACAATCCGACAGATGTGCCCACCACCAATTTTAGCCACTTTACACAGACCACAGCATTGTTTGCTTTATGGCACAGAGAAAATTGTTCCCATTTTACCATACGCTTTAGGATTTTGTTTTTAGAAACAATGGAGACAACAGCAAATTAGAGTTATTCCATTTTTACATTCACTTTAAATTCTTGGGTTTTTATTCTCTCACGTTTGCCTCTTGTTGTTGTGGGCGTTCATGCAGCACTTTGCACACTGAAGCGACCAACAGGCTTTTTGTAAAAGGAGTGAACACCACCACACTGCTACACCCCCAAGCAAGTGGTTAACAAACAGTGGAAGCAAGTCTGCTCTGCTTAGTAATTAGAGGCAAAGGTGGTGAGTGACTGTAAAACAAAGCTCAATTTTCCTGTAATTAGTATCTACTAGTGCCTTGCAGGTATTCTCGACAGTCTGGACCAAACCTCTGTGGGGTAGAAAGCTGTGGGTCTCGCATGATGAAACTGCGTGGGAAATGCAATAAGCAGGAAGCATGGTGAGAGGAAGGGAGGGAAGGAGGGCAGGTTGTGGAAGGTGAGTGCTGCATCCTGTGCAGAGAGGTCTACACCACAGCTGTCTGTGCCCAGCGAGGCCAGTTTTCTGTCCAGGAATGGCAATGGGAGCACATGTCTGTAGGCCAGACAAACACCGCTGTCAGCAGACACCCCAGTCACCTCAGCAGTCAGACTATTCAGCCCGACGCAGCTCTGTAATTACACACCGCCGCCTGCTGTGCAGGGGGCGGTAGGGGCAGCCAGACTGAGATGCAGACCCCATCGCTGCCATCAGCATCACTACAGGCATGTGCTGGAAAAACAGAGAGAGTGAGAGAGATAGGGAGAGAGAGTGAGAGGGAAGACGAGGTAAAGAAAGCCCTGTCTGGGACAGAGAGGCGTGAAGAGAGGCAGGAGAGACCCTCCTCCTTCCTGTGAAAGATTAGAGGCTGTGCGTGCGAGCACATCTGGATGGGCTGGAAGAGCTGAAAGGACTGATGTGAGAATCGGCACAGCCAGAACTGAGGAAGATGAGTGACACAACACTGCTGCTCACTAGTGGCCTCAGCATCGGTTGTCTCTGTTTGCATGTATGTTTTTGTGCAAAATGCCTTAAACATATAGAAACAGCTACAGATGCATTAGTTAACAGCTGAAGTAGGCCTCTGATCACAGATCTTATTGTGTTGGTTCTGACAGCTGAAAATGAACTAAAATACAACAATGTCCTTCTCAAATCGAAGTGCATTTATGTACATTTTATACAAGTAGAAGTCAAAGAAGTACAGAATATAATTTATATGCTTTTTATGATAATGTTTTAAAGTATTTTTCTACATATGTCGACCAGCTAACTGTAACAGTAATAAACAATAAACTTCAATAAAAGTAAAGTGACTTTAAAACTACCAGTACAAGTACTTAAATCTTTTCCTCAGATGCAGTAACCAGACTAAATGTAATTAATTATTTTCACCCTTTGCAGTGACAGGTGGAGGTCTAGCGCTGTGCAGGGTGTGTTTAGGGTGGTGTGGTGAGTGTGTGCTGCCCTGCAGTGCCTTGACTTAAGTGTCTGTGCTGATTGATGAGGTGCAATGTGTGTGTGACCCTACACGCTCTCACCTCAGGGTCCTGGAGGCTAGAGCCAAATTTCACTTGCAGCAGGTCTTTGCAGCACCGCACCCAGACTTGTAGACCAGAGCAGATGTAGACTGGCCGCCTCAATGTACTTGTTTTGCTAAGGTGAGGATTCAGTCCCGCTCAGCTTATCTTTTCCTCTGGGATCAATTATCTGGTCAATTGTTATAGCAAGGCTGCACTTCCCTCTCACCTGTAATTACAGCTGAACCTGTCCAGTGTGTGGGCTGCTCCACTCTCAGGCTGAGAGGTGGGGAGGCAGAGTGGCAATTCCAAGGGAAGGAAATGATGAAGTGTGTCCCACCCTTTAAGTCAACCACCTAATAAAAGAAACCTGCAACCCTGGGAAAGCGCAGTAAACGCTGGGGTTCAGATGCAGGGTTTTGTGCTGGGCAGAGCACCAAGCCCTAATGACCAGACTGAGACCTGTCAGCTGTATGGGAGGTGGACGCTGCTGACAGGTCTGCTTTAACACACTTTAATACCGGCTGAGATTGAGTCAGCCATCAATGAAAAGCTCCAGCAGCCTTTGGAGAAGAGAGGCATGTTCGCATCCATTTTTTTTCTCTCCCGCAAAACAAACTGAAATACCTCAGCTCAGAGTATCAGCTGATTCATTTCTCTGGCCACCATGACTGAATTCATCTAAATGATTGTAAAATTACTAAATATGGTAAAGACACAGACAAAAACAGTATTTAGTATTTTGTTTTATTCACCAAATGTAACTTTCATGTGCATTAGAATTAATAACTGAATGGTCTTCACATTCCTGTCATGACATCTCTGTACCTGACATAGTGTAGCAGGTCTGCATATTAATAACATATTTGTCCACTACCTATTTTTTGAGGTGCATTGGATAAGACTGTGCAGAAGTAATTCTAAAAATATACAATAACTGGGTTTCACACAGCTCCTTTTTGGAAAAACAGAACAGAATAAAACAAAAGCTGGATCACCTCAGTCTGTCTCTTTGGGATTCAAAAATAGACAAAAGAAACCGCTTACTCTGCAAACATATGTTCTGAGTAGCTTTCTTGTTCTGCCCGACTTGTTTCGAGGAGCACAGTGTTCTCTGTGAGTAGACTGCTTGTGTGTGTGTGCATGTTTATCTGAAGACAGCAGCAGGAGCAGCAGTCAGTCCAAGGCGGTGCGGAGACAGAGACAAACGCCTCCCCGGGTTGGCTGTCAGCACCTGGTCACTAATGATGCTGCAGCGCTGAGCTCAGCTAATTGACCCGACAGAGATGGATCAGGACCTTACACTTTGCTGTGTCTGCTCGCTGCAGTGTGTGTGTGTGTTTTGATGTTTGCATTCATGGCTGCCAGACCCTGTACTGTATCTCCTCACAGGAACTTCAAATTTTGAGATAAGACAGTTAGACTCAAGGAAACAGAGCAGACAAGCTGTACAACACAATTTCTGCTTCAGATATTCATCCACCCTCCTCTACAGACCATATGAGAGTTCAACCAAAGTCTCACTCGCACATTCATAAAGCTTCTTAAGGCCTGCTGCTGAATCTTTCTGCACTGAAGCAGAGAGCAAATAAACCTCAGAAGGTGATGAGCTTGGAGGATCAGACAGTGAGTGTGAGATGTGTGTTTAAGGGCTCTGGTTGGCAGGACGAACTGGCCTCTTAGCATGAGGGCTCTGGTTTATTTTCACTGGGAGAGTATCACTGAAGGAGTGACCTTGGCCCATTAATAATACAGCCAGTGTGTGTGCATATGTGTGTGTTTGTCACGCTTTTCTCACACACACACATGCAGACAAAACTCTACACAAAAGCACTTGCATACACACCTTAGTTTGTAGAGCGAGAGGTGCAGCTGCAGTCTTGCTCATTGTACCCAAGGCTCTCTCTGGTGGTTCCAGCACAGGCCAATAATAATAGTTTTGTAATAAAGCTGCCATAATAATATTGTAATGATATAATCGTAACAGCAGGTTTTAGAATCTAAATCAAAATTTTGCGTTCTCTTGAGTGCAGTCAGCTGAGACTGAGGGCTTCCCTCTTCGGCCCTGATCACACTTGGCATAAATGTGTCTCTGGTTTGGCTCACAATCAGTCTGTTCCTGAGGCAAGTTACTATTTACTCTCTTTCTGTCTGCATTGTCCTCGCTCAATTTTGTTTTTTTTGTTTGTTTGTTAGTTTGAAGTAGTTATTTGAAGATGCAGTATGCAAAAAAAAGTCTTAAAGTGTGTATTTTTCTCCATCAGCAAATTCACCAATAAAATGTAATGAGGGTAAGGAGGTGAGATATAATCACGACTGATAACTCAGTACTCAATTGAGATGCATTTAACGCCTCATGTGAGCTGCAGTTTGTTGCAGCTGGACCTGGACACTGTTTGAATACACAATACAAAGGCAGCGTAATACTGATGTCAGTACTCTCACAATGAAAATCTAACTTCAACAAACATGCATTCATTATATTGTAGTTGAGCTACACTGTTAAGTCAATATTTTCTTTTAATTTGACATGCTAGTGTTCACTTTACTCACCTACGGTGTTTTTCTTTTATTCGAGCAGCGAGCGATGTGCAGCAGAGGAATCACAGGAGGTGAAGTCCTGTCAGGGGGATACATGTGTGGCTTGGCAGACCTGTTGCTCAGATTTCAACACACAACTTCAATGGTCTGTTTAACTTAAGCTACATGCTATTGCGCATATTATCATCATGAACTTGAGCATGAACAATCCTTTCTAAACGACTTAACACACATTCATTATGAAATAGGAAATTCTATCCTTCTCGCTTAGACCTTCGCTCCTCTTTTATTGCACCAGAGGAGGTAAAGTTTATTCAAAGAGTGTTTGTAAACAAATGACTGTACTCTGTGTGTGTGTGTGTGTGTGTGTGTGTGTGTGTGTGTGTGAGAGAGAGAGAGAGAGAGAGAGAGAGAGAGAAGTGGAACCAAAGACAGAGCTGATGTCAGGACGGCCTCTGGCCCACTGAACTCTCTGTGGGGGTATTCCTCTAATGAAGAGCTCAGACTCCGTCACTGATTAGGGCCCAGTGAAACATGGGGGCAAAAGGTCAAATGCATTCACACATTTCTTTGACCCCCTCACTTGGGCAATTAGCCCACTGAGAACAAAGAGTGGATACAGTGAGCCGTGTCCATAGGGGGGCATTCATTAGCTGTGATGATGTTATTGTTGGCTGAGAGAGCGATGGACCACACTGGAAGCATCCGAGATCGTCCTCTTTCTTCTGCGTGCACACACACTTTCAGTAAACAGACTCTGTCACAGGAGATGCAGAGGAAAAGAGGGGTGATGCAGGAAGAGGTGTGTGTGTGGGAGACAGTTGTCCTTGCGCCAAAGCCGGCTTAAGGCTTCATACAATAGCTCGAGTGTGGGTGAGGGGATCTTGGCGCTTGAATGTTCTTTACTCTGGAGGGAGAAGAGGTGCCGTTAGGGGCGAGAGCTAGATTTCCAACCCACAGCCCCCTCCATTTGTAATTGAATGCAGCCATCTACATGAGCCGAGCTCCAGAGAAAAGGACCCTGTCATGTGCATGTACATGTAGCCTACACACACACACACACACACACACACACACACACCCCCACACACCTCTCTCGGCCTTCCCCATGTGGACTGAAGTGGGGAGCAGATGAGAAAAGAGCAGATCAAAGTGTGTGTTCTCCACGTCTCTGCCTGTCTCAGTTTATACTGTTATCAAAATGTGGAAGACTTTTCTCCGATCTACAGCGCATGCCATAACATTTCTGTCTCAGGTCTTATATGGTTTGAATCCATCTACACTTGTAATCCTCTGAGAAATAACCAGAACCCAAAACAGTGAAATCATGAGTACAGAGGTTGAGGAGAGGGAATTATTGCAGTGGTCTCAATTTACCCTAAACCATGTGTTCTGTGTACGTTTCATACTCCTCTTTTGCCTTCTCTCCCCCCTCTTTAATCACTAAAACCATTATGCTTTCCTGTCTTAAGTTCCCAAATGTTTATTTTTCTTCGTGACAATAAGCTCTGCATTTTCCCTCTCTGGGTCTGCTGCAGTGGATAGAGACTGATCACCGATGTTACGACAAGTGAGGCTGTAAAAGAAGAACACCGTTCTCCTGCTCCGGTTTGGTGCTGCAGGTGCTATTTCATGGCTTCTTTTAGTGTAGCACTTGGCGTTGGCTGTGGCTGCTGGCCACTGAATAGAAAGACGTGCTTCCTGGTGGCTAATGAGGTGCTGAACCCAGCCTCTTGTTTGTATCAGGAGCACCTGGGCCGACCAGAGCCAGACCAGGCAGGACAAAGGAGGCAGTCTAGCATTTCCACAAAGGTCTGCCCATTCAAAACATCCACAACCCAGGGACACAAACTCCCACACTTCATAAAATGAAGGCAAGACAGAATGCGAGCCGAGACTACCCATTCTCTCTGCACAAGGAAACTATTGTTTGTCTTTACACGCCCTCTCTCTCGGGCTTTGCGATTTTATACTCCATAAAGAAACAAGGCAAAAGGAAAGCAACTTGGCAAAGCCTCAGTGCACACACTGTTTGTCTCTTGGAAATGTAACAGAGACAAAAGCTGTCTGTCTTCTGTCTTCTCTACATCCCATCAACTTTTTGTCAGATCTTTAGAGCTGATAGTAAGAGGCTCACCTGGAGGATAGCAGCCCAGCTTGGACATGCATAACCTGGTGTCTCCCACAGTGAAACATCTTCACACAACCCACAGCACAGTCTGTGTGAGACATTACATTAAACACAAAATTACAGTTTGCAGCAACGTGTGTCCGTCGTGTCTTTCTTGTTTTTCTGTTGTCCTCTGAACAGTAACAGAACAGTAATACTGAACAATCCTTCAAAAGTCTGGATATTATTCATGTCAGCTTGGTATCCACAGTAATGGTTAAGGTTTTTAGTGACGGAAAGTCGGTGGCCATGGTAAACAAACTATGGTTAAGGTTAGGCCACTAAAAAGCCTGGTTAGAGGTAGGGAGAGACTGTGGTTACATTATATAACAAAACTAACATTAACTGCAGATCAGTTTGGGGACACAGTCCATAAAATGTCAGAAAATAGTGAAAAATGCTTCCAACAGTTGCAAACCCAAAGATTTTCAATGACATAAAATAGAGAAGAGCAGCAAATCCTGACATTTGAACAGCTGAAACCAGAGAATCTTTAGTGTTTTTCCTCAACGCATTATTCGATTAATCAACTAATGGTCTCAGCTCTAATGTCAGCAGTATACTGTAAAAGGTTGTTTGAATGGATTTCCAGTGGCGGATATTGGGGCAAATAGATCTTGGTGAGAGTTTGAAACTATTCGATTCCTGTGTTGGATATGAATGGAAATAGAAACTTCTAAATCTTAAGATTATGTTGTCAAGGTCAAGAAACTGTAACTTCAAACCCAAGCCACAGAGGTGACATTTTTCTGTCTGTTTGTCTTCCGTTACAGATGCAGGGAACCAGCTTGTGGCTCAGGAGGCATTAAGGAAACCATCCACGCTACGCCGGCCATCTGCGCGCACAGGAGAGTCAATCTCTAGTAAGAATTATGAATATTTGACTACTTTGATCATACAACACAGTGGCAAAGATATCCTACATAATTAAGTGTCTGATTCCTGCTTTTTTTAGATTGTCTCAACTGCAGTCGAATCACCGCTTTGAGTGACAAGTTGAGCTCACTGGAGGCGAAGGTATGGACTCGGTGTCCGGGTCACTGAGGAATATGATAGCCCTGCATTAAACAAGCATATTGTTTTTAATTGCCCACACTTGTTTTATGTCTTCCTGTACCAGGTCCAATTACTCACAGCCCCGGCGTCCGTATCACATCACCACCTTCAGGGTAAAGGAGGAACTGCACCAGAGGCCTCATTACTGATGGGGGCCGTGCCCGCTCAGGGAGCTCCTGGTGAGCAGGGACCTGCAGGTAGATATATCACACTGACATGCAGGAAGTTAAAGAAATACTGTATGTTTCCATTAAGTGGAGTCCAGGCTTTTGTGTTGTGATAATTGAGTCAGAAATCTTTCCTTTCAGCTTTCCTCCACCAGCAGCAGCTCTCTTTCTGACCTTTACCTGCTCACCTCTGCTCATATCCTATTTCCTCCGCAGCACATACACTCGTTTCCTTCAGCAAAAGTAAGAGCCCAGTTGTCTGCGCTGCTCACTTTCAGCGCTCTGTGGCAGTGTGGAAAGCGAGCACTTCAGATTATGAGAGTCGTCTCCTGTCCTGGAGTTGAGCCCAGCGCTTGGCTGCAGCTAACAACACTTTGCTAACCCTGCTGCACTGTCAGGAGATGCATGTGTTTAGGCAAATGTTGTTCCCAGTTATAGCCACTATGTGAAGGAACTTTGTCTGATTGTAGAATCAAATTACTCTGATGGCACAAGTTTTGATTTGTAGAAAAATAAGACAATCCTGGCAAAAATGGCTCCCGTCTATGTCTGTGTTCTAAATCACACCCTAATTCACGTATTCACTCCTCCCTAAATGAAAGACACTCAGTAGGGGGCAGTAAAGTCAGACTTTGATCTTTGATTTTTTATTATTTTCAAACTTGTAGTCTTCAGCCCCAACCGGCGCTGACTCAAGTGACATCAGTTGAGGTAATTCAGACAGCGCCCTCTGGAGCTTATATAGTGAATCATATATATATCTTCTTTATAAACTACAAAAACTCTTACTTTTCTTTAACTAATGAAAATAATTAGTATTTGGAGCTGAGCTTTAACAGCCCTAACGATGACCGAGGGCTTAGGATGACTTTATGACTTTAGAGAGAGAAGAATTTAGAGTTTCTCTTCATCCCTCAGTGGATTTTAGATCGCCTTAGATCGTTTGAGACAAGATTTTCTCACCAAGCTACACCTCTCTGTTTTCATTACAGGTCCTCAGGGCGAAAAGGGGAGAGATGGGCTTCCTGGCAGAGAAGGTAAATTGCAACCATAATTGCCTTTCATTTGATGTGAAACCATTTTAGATATAAACCAGTTAAGGCTTAATGATTACTCTTAACTGTTTCCTCCTCGTAGGGAAGGCAGGCTCTCGAGGGCTACCAGGTCCCTCTGGGCCTCGGGGGGATCCCGGGCTAAGGGGCCCATCTGGCACGCCTGGATCGAGGGGAACCCCAGGACCTGCAGGTAAGAGAAGACTGAGGGTAGAAAGACAGACAGCATACTAGTTAGCAGACAGTTGTGAGCTGAGAGGAAGAAATGAACCATGTCTTAGTAGATGTTGACACAGTTTGTCAATACTCATGTTGTAAAGATGTGAGTGTTTGTTTGTCGTTGAGAGACACAGAGGGAATTGCAGGGCACTTGTATACTTAACCTATTGTCTGTGTATTTGAATGGTTCACTACTGACCAAGAACCCATGGAAACAACAGTGGAACAACAGAAGTATTTGTCTTTCTCTTAAACCACTCGGCCAGCCCACAGACCCTCCAGCGGTGAATGTCGAAGCGTTCCAGCAGCCCCTGAGGCCTGCTGGTAACTTACTGGAATTTGGGCATTTTCTTTGTTGGCTTTTAAAATCATATGTTTCTAAAAGTGCTGTTTTAGTGGGCAGCAAAAGCATTTGTTTTCAGACTACATATAAACTCCCAACATGTGCTGCTGCTCATGGTCACCGAACCAGAACAGACACCGAACCATAAATCTGCTCTATGTATTCAGAGCTCAGTGGTTATGTACAAATTGTAAATGACCTGTTGGGGGAAAGAGTAAATCCACAGGCAGCTGTGACTTGAATGATAATAAAGTAAATGACGGTATAAGTGATCAGAACATGTGTTCTCGCTATAGGCTGTTATTTCTCCGTTCTGGATCATGAAGGGAGTGCCTCTCCTTTCAGGCTAACATATGACCCCTGCTCTGTGCCTGCTGCTGGGTAAAGATGAGATGTGGAGCAAAAGTTAAACTACAAACCCATTTTCCGAGAAGCGCCATGTGACTTCAATCTGAAATGAACATGAGCTATATATACACAAATCCCTGGTCCTTATGATTTCCATATGCCTGTGGTGTTATTGTTTTTTCTATCTCCATTACTTCATAAGTACCCAAAACCAGTGCTATGTCTTGCATCCGAAGCTATGTTTTTCTTATTGTGCTGATCTTTTTTCATTTTCTTAAAGAGAAAGATAAACACAGGACTGGAATGTGTCCAATGTCACAGAAAATGTAGACAAATGTGTTTTTGAGCCGGAGGTTATGGGAAAGATGGGAGAGAAGTGAACTTGTGTTGTTTGGAGATGTGATATTGTACATTATGATGAGGCCTAATAAGTTACAGGAGAGTTGTATTGCAAAGTTTGGCTCATATTTTGATGCAGCATCCTTTTGCTGCTCAAGGGAACCATTACTCTGTAGGAGAAACGAAAATTGTTTTCCCAAATATGTCGCATAGCCTCCAAAGAGCCACTTTGATTGGCCATTTGAACCACTGTGCTGCACATTGTTGCTTACAGTCGCCCTGGAGCAGCCATAACACAGACGGTCATGCTGCAGTGTTTACCAAGCTAAGTGAAAACGGCCCACGGAGGTGTCAAATCAGAGCTGTAATAACATTACCTTGCAAAGCAGTAATTAGTGGACTGTCATTGTCAGTTGCATCAGTGCATAAACAGAGAGGTGGCGAGTGTGGGTCTGTCGGACGGCAAGAGGTGGCGTTTAGGGGGCAGCATTACCTCAGAGAGTCCAAACGATGAGGTCAGATGTAGTTGTGCTGGTGCTTTTTTTCCACCTTCAAAAAAACGAGGACAGACACTTTCACATGTGGACAAGCTAGTGGTGTGTATGCAGGGGTCATTTCATTTACCATGAGCCCATGAGCCAGTGCCAGTAACACTGTGCCGGGTTTAATGGTGTTTATTTGAGCTTTCCCATGCCCCCAAGTAAGTTCCCAGCACTGGACCATTAAACACCCTCCTCCTGTTAATTACAGAGAAACTAAGTCATCCATGTCATACCCTCCTCCTTCTCTGTCCAGCGGCTGATTTAACTCCACATGTGCACATGGGCAGATATAAAGGCACACACACACACACAGAAACACACACACCCATGACAGACACTAATATCTTAATCTAATCTATTTCCTCTCTGGTCTTTA
This sequence comes from Pempheris klunzingeri, assembly GCF_042242105.1. Taxonomy (NCBI): domain Eukaryota; kingdom Metazoa; phylum Chordata; class Actinopteri; order Acropomatiformes; family Pempheridae; genus Pempheris; species Pempheris klunzingeri. The sequence continues at coordinate 4,804,136 of NC_092018.1, forward strand.
TCATAGTTTATCTTATCATCATCACATTACCCAAAGTCATTTATCATTTTCCTCTCCAGAAGAAACTTTTAACGTCATATTTTGACATTTCTTATGTCTGTCATCACAGTGATGTTTCTGTTATTCCTCCTCTCAGGCCCCCGTGGTCCACCAGGACTCCCAGGAGAGAGGGGTCTACCGGGCCCTCCTGGCCCTCCAGGGCCTCCAGCGCCGGCTAGTGCCCACATCCCAGAGCCAGACAACAGTAAGTCTCCGGACAAGCAGCAGACTTCATACAGTTGCTGTGACAACAAATGCCACACCGAATAGTTAAAACTACTCTTTAGCAATAGTAATACCACTAAAGCTTATTCTGTAATAGTCTTAAAACAGTACTCCACTGAATCAGCATTGGACTCCTTAGACAGAGTCTTAATTAAAAAAGGTTAAAAGACATCATCTTTTTTATTTCACCAAGTCTTTTTGCTTGCCAAAACCTGGTGCCTACGTTACCCAAAGTGCAACTCAACTGCAGACAATTCCATCTGAGCTTTGGGTGTGTTGCTTAGTAGCAGGTGATTTAGCCCCTGCAGAGGTTTGGTTCACTCTAACTCCGCACCCGCAGGTTTATTTTCATTTTCAAACTTGTAGTCTTCAGCCCCAGCCAACACTGACTCAAGTGACATCACTTGAGGTAATTCATCAGACTTCACTTTGCTCTCTTTGGCATCACAAAAGACTTAATACTACTTTTTTTTCATTTCATATATGCAGTAGGGACCCGTACACAGACTTTGATGTGCAGAATGTAGAGTGCAGTGCGCAAAGTCAGTTTGCCTTGAGCTCAGCATGAGTGCATGAGCACAAATTCAATCAAAGCTTTTGTTCTCCAGCAGGGTGACGTAAGTTTCACAGACTTCCAGCTTTAACTGCTGATATTCATGTGTCTTAAGCAGCGTCACAGACGTGTTCTCTCCTGCTGCTTGAAAGCTCCCACAAGTTTTAGGACGACTGATAAACAAAAGAAACAGCATGAATGAGAAACAGACAAGATGGCGGTAATCCTTTAACTGCTACTTGTGTATTGTCTACCAGCCAAGGAGAACAGAATCAAAGAGTATTAAATGGAGGTGGAGACAGTCTGAGATGGACAAAGATTTCACATGCTGGGATGAGAACCTGTCTGTCACTGATGTCACTCAACAACTTCCAGATGTAGGCCGCTGCTCAGACAGCTGAGGGGGAGTGCGAGAGACAGATGGGGGCCTGCACCGACTCTTTCAAGGTCAACACATCGGAGGGTTTTATGTGTGGATTCAGTGGTAAAACAAAGTATGCAGCATACAGATTTGTAAGCTCTGGGTTCCTGTGTGGAGAAAGCTGCGGGTGCGTTGAGGTTGGCATGATGATTTCCGAGACTGCGAGCCATTTCTTTCACATCAAAGTAACAGTAGGGGATGTCGGGTGAGTGGGGGTTCTACGCTGAGCTTCCTTTGGAAAACACTGGCTTATTTGGCTTTTACGTCTGCATCAGGAGGTTGGAATTCCCTTCTGAAGAACAGGAGAGGATTCCTAAACCAGCAGCCAGAACAGGAAGTAGTGAAGTACTGAACTGTTGGGACACGTTGGGCCTCAGATCCCCGTGTGCTCTTACTAGAAAATGAGGAGAGAGTGTAGAAATAGACAGAGAGAGAGCGGCCCTGTTTTGGATGTCACCTCTGGTCCTGATCTGTTAGCGGTGTGCAACGTTCTGGCAGCTGGAGGATGTTTCTGGCTGTCAGCCCTCCTCCTCCTCCTCCTCTCTGACTCTCCTGAAGTCTCATGCTGTGATTGGATCTGTGTTTCCTGTCAGTATAAAATGACCTAATGACTACACAGCTCCTCTATCAATCACACGTTCACCACCCTCTTCCTCTTGTCCTTTCTCTTTAGACACGTTGACTTGTCAAAGTCCAGTCAGTGTTGTTTCGCAGTAGATATGGAAAGTTTTTCTTTTTCACTATTACATAACTTCTTTTTTTTTTAATGAATGTGAATCACTGATCTACTACGGACAGTGCTTTTGAACACACTATAGTGTCGTTTACAACCCTGTGGAAGTCATTAGATGAAGTTTGAGTATTTGTTAGGAAACAGTGCCCTCTGGAGGTCTTTATAATGTAAGAACCAGGGGCTTCATTGCCCCAATTTGAGCTTCTCGGGCAGCATCAACTCAGCAGGACTGCATTCAACATTCAACTTCCTTTCCAGGTGTGAATGGCAGCAGGACACACACAGCAACAAAAAAACAGAGATCAAACATCACCCACTGAAAGGCTCAGGTCAATACTACACTACTGAGGGACCGCGTTCTCTCAGGCTAATTATGGATCATTCCTCATTGACTAAAATTGGCCCACCCAGACGGCAACCATGGAGCCAGCCCTAAACATCATCATCATCATCATCATCTACAAATGCTACCAAAATAGAAACATTTTATTTGTGGAGCTTGTTGGAGTCACAGCACCACACAAAGTAATGCATATGCATAGTACAAAACTGCATCTAAGAGTATAACTGAGTATAACTATTCAAACAGCATTATGTTATGTAAAGGTTTGATATATTATTATTGCAGTTATTTGTATCAGCTTTGTTCCTGTTGGTGAATATCATCCACAGACAGAAAAGTAGCTCTTTTTCTTTTTTTTTTTTTGTTTCAACTCCAGACCGTGGGAAAGACCCCTTCTTCACTAACACTTTCCATGACTCACGAGGGGTGCCTGTTCCAGGACCGCAGGGTCCTCCCGGGCCTATCGGTGAGTGTTTATCACTACCCATACTGTGTTTATCCCCCTGCAGCACAGAGCATGTTTGTGTTGTGTTTGTGAAACCAGTCAATGCTGAAAGTAGTAGCAGATGATGAACACTGTAGATTGTCTGAAACTGTAGGTATATCTGCTGTTTTTTCCAACACACTCTTGTAAATAGCATCAATTTCATTCAACTTTCCCATTCAGATGTAATTTGGTCTCTAATTTAAGAAGGATGTTGGCTCAGTTTTTGTGATTTTATGAACCAGGTGCCACCAGGAGTCCACACACACTGAATGACCGCCTACAGGTGCTAGTGTGCAGGCGAAACACTCCCTCCTTCCAGAGGGTCAAGGTGCTTGGTACTAATGTGACTTTTTCTGCCTATCATTCAGGACCCCCAGGTCCCAGAGGCCCGCTTGGACCTCCTGGCCCGCTTGGACAGAATGTAAGCTCGCTCACCATCCATAGTGCTGCACTGCATTCAATTACAGTTAAGCACTGTCAGATTTATTGCAGTACACATTCATCATTGTCTCTGTGAATTTCCTTTCTGACTGAATACAGGGGAAACATGGAGCCCCTGGAGCGCAGGGCCCTGTGGGGCCAAAGGGAGAACGTGGGGAGAGAGTGAGTACTCTCAGAGCTTGATGATATTCAAGTTGCTTTCTTTGCCTCTTACCCTTACACAACAAAACTCTCCTGTGACATGCGTTTGGTTTTTCAGGGTCCTTTAGGTTACCCAGGAGAGAGGGGCTTCAGAGGCGAGCCGGTAAGCCACCCCCACCCTGCTGCCATGAGGAATATGGCCCGAGTAAACATGCGTATGGGGGGAAACATCAACACATGTCATAGCTGGTTATATTACTGTAAACTACACTAACCAGCAGCACTGCACACCACACCGAACAGTGACAACACAGTCTAAGGGAGAATGAGCTCTTTCTGTCAGAGTAAAGTGCTGCAACTTTTTCATTCATGTTTCGACGTCAGACTCAGTTTTTTCTGTTGTTAATATTTCTTCACAGGGAGTACCAGGTCTCAAGGGAGAGCCAGGAGAGAAGGGCTTGCCGGTAAGAAAGTAGTTGGTGGTGGTAGTTCACAGTTCACACGAAGACACAGGGCCTGGACAGGAGGGTTTTGATTTTAGCTTGAAGGTTTTAAAAAAAACTTTTTTAAGATCCCTTTCTTGAGCATTAAATATTTTCTCTGTGTCTGTCTAACCCTTATTTTTCCTCTTACTTCTTTCACATTTTACAAGAGCAATCTAAATGTAAGATATTTTTATTTATGTCATCACATGCTCACTTTGCAATGAGTCTCTTCAGTGACCTAAATTAAGTCTAACCATGACCCACATCTCAGGTTATGGTTATGGTCCTTTTACAATCACCATGTTTATGGCTGTGATTGGCCACTAAGTGGTGTTCATCTCTTTTTCTCTCAAGTCCATTCTCTCCTACCTGCTGATATTCATAAAGTGTCTGTTTTACATGGTTGTGTTTGTTTGACTATTTATGGTTTTTACTGTTGATCTGTCTGATTCTGTGTGTGAAGCCTTTTGATGTTAATGTGTTTTTGTTTTTGTTGGTCCTTGGGGTGTGCTCTGGACTGCTGTCCCCTGTCACGACACTGTCCTCTTGACCCGAAAGCTGTCTGACTCCCTCTGCAAGCTACTGTCCCCATGGCTACCTTTCACAGTCACCTTTTTCAGCATCTGACTTTGGCATATACATAGAAACATACAAAGTGAACAATGTCAGTCCTATCGCTGACTCAATGAGATCATATAGAATATAGTAAAATCCTAATTTATACTCATTTTATTTGAATTCAATGTGTTGCCTGAGATCAAATTGAACTACAAAGAAAATGCGTGAAATGTATATGCCAAATCACTCCATACGTGTCAGTGGTGGGTCCTGTTGGGTTCAGAGGTGTTGTGCTCTGATGTGAGTGGAGTGGATACAGCTATCCTCTTTTATCCCACATTGCAACCTTGCATGATTTCACCTTTAAGAACTGCACCACATAAACTTTCTCTCCTGGATGTCAGGAGTCAATTTCAAAATAGATCTAATGAGTGAAACAACAGCATAACTAATTAAAACAGAAATAAGGCAAAGTAGCTCAACGTTTTATTTGAGGATTAATTCTGTTGACAACACTAAGAGTCTATCCAGCAGTGCTGTGAGGCCGTATTGTAACGTCAGCACACTAACATGTTCAGAAGGACGGTGTTAACTTGCCGGTGTTTAGCAGACATGTTTACCATGTTCACCATCTTAGATTGCTAATTATCACCACACACAATGTACAGCTGATGCTGATGGGAATGTGTCTGCTGTATTTGGTCATTAACCAAAGATCAAATGAAGATTTTGACCTGATGATGGCGTCAGAGCATCACAATATTACAGTTCATCCTGAGGGGACCGTGAGTAGCCTACATATCATTTCATGGCAATCCATCCAGTAATTATTGAGATATTTCAGTCTGAAACAATGTGGTGGGCACACCAACAAACAATCAGTGGAACTTTGCCTTTTTTCTTCAAACATTAAGTATGTCCTTGATTGTCTTACTAATCAGTGCATTTCTTTGTGGGAATCGCTCACCTGGGCACCAAAAGCTTCCGCTATTCTCTGCATGCCATTTTTGTGATGGTCTCTGTCTGCTTTACTTCCCTTGTTCAACTACATTTGTTCTTTTTGAAGTTATGACTCGCGAAGCCATTGCCTTATCCTTTAACAAAAGACGAATTAATTAGATTTCAGTGTGAAACTCTATCTCTACTTTTGTGACCACTGCGGTAAGAATGAAAGCTGTGGTGCTGAAAATACTCGCCTGGCTTAACTGCTACCCAACATGAACGCAGATGGCATGATCAGATCTAAATCCTGGGAGAGTGTAGACCAGCTGTGTTATGTCACCAACATGAGGATGGTCTGTAACGTGCATGCTGATGTTGCCCAGCCCGGCATGGCAGAGACTGACTTAATGTAGCAGCATGGCCAGAGAATGAGAATGAGGGAGATACAGAGAAATACGGGGAGCAGATATGTCTGAGAGTGCTGGGCAGATATGTGGACTGTTTTAACCTTCTAACTGCTGAACTGTACTGAGAGAGAGAAATGATCTGCATCTTGGCGAGCAGTTCTTTGGCTTGTGCTCCTTACCTTGACGGCTGTATCTATCTTCACAGGGGGACGGAATACATCAGATCAGAGAGGCGCTGAAGATCTTAGCCGAGAGGGTTTTAATCCTTGAGACTATGATCGGTATTCATGGTGAGTAGGAGGCCTGAGGCAGGGGTCAGCTTTAGGCAGGGGTCAAAGGTGGGGGGACTCATACTCCCACTGTGCCTCACTGCTGGGACAGGGAGTGGGAACAGTCGCGAGCAGCCCCAGGACTCAGGCTGGTGTTTCCACCCCCTCACACAGTCCCCCTGTCACTGCTCTCTGATAGGACATTAGCTTGCAGATGTTCCAAGACTTGCAGGCAGACCTTGAGCTTCTGGCTCGCAGGGTGACGCTGCTGGAGGCTATCATCTGGCCAGGTAACGCTGAGACATCCTCCCCCACAGCTCTGCTGGCCCTCACTGACCTTTTTTTATACATGTAAATGTAGAAAGTGTTGATCGATTGTTAGAAGCATAAAATTTCTGTTCACCACTTGTCACTGAACTGCCGAATGTTGATCCGCTCACTGGAAAGTAGACGTCGCTTAGAAATATATTCTCATGAATGAGTCGTGTTGGTTGTGACGACCTCAACTTTAAATTCCCTGAAAACATGTTTACTCAGTCAGCCTCTCACTGTGCGAGATGTGGTCCTACATGAACACTGCCAAAGTTTTAACAATTTTAGTTATTGTGGATTTTTCTCTGCTCGTCTCACTAGTTTAAAGTGGGCGAGGCTCAGTTGGAAGATTATGTCACATGCTTCCAAGCATTAAGATTACGATTTAACGATTTGAGTCAAAGCTGAGTTTGAGTTTGAACTTCTTATAAACTCAACTCATTAAATAACTAAGATTGTATGATAACATTAGCTTTGATTGTTGTCATTAATTCATGAATGTAATTGAGAAAAACTAAGATTTGAAACTTTTCAGGGGCTTTAATCTTTTGTATCATAATCGTGCTTTGTAGGTAAATGTGTACCGATGGATGTAAAGCTTGTTAGTCTAGCCAGTAGTGCTGCAATAACTAGCCAATAAAACAATTAGTCAAATCAATCAATCTTGAATCAACAATTAATTCCTTAAATCATTTATCAAGTGAAAAAGCCAAACAAATTAAACTGCATAAAACTGCATATCTTTGGGAGCTGGGAAATTGTAAATTTATGCTATTTTTCAACATTTTATAGATGATAAATGATGCAATAGATGCAATAAGAGTTAAGTAAAATAAGATGTTGCAGCCCTACTAACCAGATGCAGAATCAGGTAAAGAAGGATTTGATGAATCCATTGAACACTCTGACAAGCTAGTTGATTGATAACTTTAATATAAAAACTGGGCAGCTGGTGTTCAGTCGACATGAGAGCCGACTCCTGACGTCTCCAGATTAAAAGATGCATGAGAGTAGACTTGGATTAGGACTACAGAGTGCACGTCCACACACACTGATAGACAGGGAGGCCCCGTTCCAACTGCTGTCTTTCTTCAACAGAGCCTGATCTAGGGTCTGGGGATGGACCGTTTGGCACAGCCTCCCCTAGTTTCTACAGAGATAAGCGAGCAGGTGTGCTTCCATATCGACTTGCTTCTCCTCTGTCCTCCGACACCAAGGTTCGAGGGAAGTAGCCCCCCTCCCCGCTCACCCGGAGGATGACAGGCTGGGTTGACTCCCCCTCCTATAGGTCTCGTCGGCACTTCAGATTTAGACCTTATCTGATAGCCTGTCTGGGCTTTACCGTCAGATTTAGGATGGGGGACACCTCAGGGAAACTCCACTGATACTCCACAAAGCCCTCCTCCATCGGGAACCTGAGAACTAGTTTGACCCCCGCCCATCGCCATAACCAAACACTTATCTTTACATCACACACCCAGCAGCTCCTACTGTGTCTCATTTCTTTGGCTACAGAACTAAAGCCTCAGAATAAAGGAAAAAAAAGGAAAATCTGAATCTTCTATGGTGCTCCTCGAGCTACAGACAGTTCTGGACAATAAGGGTCATTTAGAGTAATCAATTAAAGGAGAAATCCGGTGTGAGAAAATAGACTGGATATGAGTTTGTATTGCTTTCACAATGTAACTGCAATCTGAGGAGATTCCACTATTTAAGTATACTGCGCATGTACAGTTTGCAGGACACAAGTACACAAACAAACCTCTTCTTCTAGTATTCATTTTGTTATACCTATATTGTTAAACTCAATGTTATGTAGTGCACTAAGATGAAGTCATCTCCACTCTAACTGAGATACTGTATGTGTTGCTAACAGTGATTTGTAGTTTTCTGGTGTGAGTGTTCCCCCCCCCCCTTACAGTACAGACTGATAAAGTGAGTTAATATACAATAGTATATTTACATTAATCTGTGCAACAAAAAAAGCACAAATATTTGCATTTGGGTTTGTTTGCATAATAACAAAAAGAGTCATAATCCATACAAACTAAATATGAAACATGTTAAAATGAAAATCTGCAAACTGGCTGAACATTTCAAGATCTTTAACACACAAACACACACACGGAGGAAATAGCAAAACTGTTAATGGGACTTGAATATATGTTTTACCACTGTTGTGTTGGTAAACTTAAACTGTTCTGATGAAAAGACTTGATAATTGTTTCATCTTATATCAAACTTATTGTGAAACTATTTAAAATGATCAATTGTAGTTTGTTTTGTATGCTGTTGTGTAACCATTTCATATTTCAAACGTTTTGGGTTTTTTTTTTTCTTGCAAATGTGTTATTGTGTTAAGATAATCCTGTCTAGATGATTGGTGTAATAAAATAATATTCATTGTTTTTTTTAACATGTCACCTCTCTCTTCATTTGTGTTTCAACCGTATTCATTAAACACGATTACAACATAAATAAATGTACATTTTATGATACAGAAATTGTCTCCAAAGCAGTCAAGTCTGCAGCTACACTTGATTAGAGTCACAGTCGTGGAAAAAGAACAGCTCAGTCTTTCCTCCCACTTTTCCACAAGAATTCCGATCATTAAAATGTTTCTACAAGTAGCCCACAGGGAAAATCTAATAATGAAGCTCAGAAAAACCCAAGCATGATGCATGTCCACTTTACTGCACGAGAGCAAACGCTCTTCCAGCCCAGGAGTGTGAGGTCGTCTAGCTCCTCTGTGGTGGCAGGTGGCTCTTCCCTTTTGACACCACCACAGCCTGTTCGCCAACGCTGTCATCGATGAGCAGAGAAATGGCGCCATCTAACTGTTTTGAGGCTGCTAACGCCACCACAGCTTTCTCTGTGGGGAACCCCATCTTCTCCAACTGCTGAAGTCTGAGAGGAAAGATTGGTATTTTAGTAAACCATGAATGACAACTTCAAATCACATAAATAAAACAGATAATGTGAGGAGTCCAAAAACAGCATGATAGACTTGATTATATTCAGTTATTACGAACCGCAGGGAGGAAACTGATGATTTGGGCACCTCCACTTTTGCATCAGGATTGTCAGGAGCATCCTGTAATGAAGCCAGTATCCCAGCTCTTAACATCTGTTCCTCCAGCACCTCGGCCTCTGACTGTGCAGCCGACTCTGTCATTATCCAGGCAGGCACTGGATCTATCACCCATGGGTGGTGGTTCAAAACAGGTGAATCCCTCATTGGGGGAGCAGCTGCCTGATCTACGGGCATCATCTGAGGAGGTGATCTAGATCTGTGACAGATGACGTTAAAATAGTAAAACTGACTCCGCCATGCATGCTGCTGGGGAGTGTAAATAGATAATAGGGATGTAAATAAATCTCACCTCTGTGAGGTAGTGTAAGTGGGCAACCTGAACTTGGCTGCAGTGGGAACATATGCCCACTCAGGAATGAAATCCAAGATTCTGGCCTGCTCCAGCTCCTGTAACATCCCGATGAAGGACAGACTGTCTGAGAGGGACATTAAGTATCATAAAAAGACTTAAGGGAGAGCCATTGTATTGTACATGGAGATGTGCTTCATTATAGATTTGGTGTGTGTGTAAGGGAGGGGGACTTAAACCCACAGCAACAAATTACACATCTACACTATGAGTCATCAAGACAATTATGTTTGAAATGCTGTCACAGGTTTGCCTAAGGAGAAATTAAATTTGTTATCAAAGGTCTTTTAAAGGCCTTACACACTTATACAGGTGTTCTCATTTGCTGAGGATGATTAGACTTCTGCTCAGACTGAATATTGAATTTCTCTGTGCGAATATGAATGAAAAGGCCACAAGTTACAATTGTCCTCTGTGACACCTGACAGGACTAAAGGTGCAAGCATGGAAGTTTAACAAAACATGCAGCAAAGTGAGACAGATGTCAATAAGGCGCAGTCTGAGCACACCCACAGTTTTATTATGGGTGGCACAGCGGCTTCAAGTCATGCAGAAGTTAACCACGCCTGTAAAAACTAGAATATTTGTTTGTTGGAGAATGTATTTTTGTACATGCAACAAATGACTGCATAGCCGGGAATGGATACAGTAGTGTCCGATGCATATCGTGCAGAAGTGAAGCAGGGCTGGGGTCCCAGGTAGCAGCAGCAGACCAATCAGCAGAAGAAACCAGGGGAGAAACCAGACTGGCAAACACCTCAGGAGCCTCCTCTGTGTCACCTGTCGACACTGCACCGTAAACAGAGCCAGCTGGATGGCAGAGTAACCACAGATCCGACTGGCCTCACCCCCACCGACAAAGAGGACCAGGGTGTAAAGAAGAGGTAACATGGTCATGGTCAGGATGGAGAGGGCGAGGAAGGTCACTGTTCCCCATCGACGCTCCTGACACTGTCCAACCATCAGCAGGAGGGCAACACTGACCAGCAGAGAGGGCAGGTCATCGTGACTGAGAGCATACAGGAACACATCTGAGGGGGAGAAAGGGAGGCGTTACATTCATTTCACCAACACTACAGTATCACATTGACATGTAACCGTAGAGCACAGTTACCTCTGACCCTCGGGAAGTCTCCACCCGGACCTAAGCTGAGACTCGCCTGGATGCCCCCGGCATACAGCAGCAGCATGAGTGTAACCAGTGAAGATGTTCCCAGGCAGAATCCAGGGCGATCTGAGCCAAACCAAAACCATACTGACAACATGCGATTCAGCATGATTCAGGACGAGCTGCAGTTCCTCCGATCACTTGTCCTTTTGTGGCACAGCTCTGGCAAATAAGCATCTATTTCTGCTCATTTCTGTGTCCTTAAAACCTGACAAATAAATGTCTTTTTTTTTTAAAAAAAAAAAACAATCCTGGATTGGAAATATTTACAAGTGGATTCCCACTTCCGCAATACGTCATTTCCTTCTTCTTCCTCGTGTCCAGTTGATAAACTGGAGTAAAGGAGCATTACCGCCACCTACTGGACACACCGGGCGCACAAATGGACAAAAAAGTGGACATGTAGCTTTGAACACATCTCAAACCGCACACTGCAGTCATGGGTACTTCCCTCAAAACTATAATGATATTCAGTAGGTTATCTTTTTACATTTTCCAACTAGTCCTTCCATCAATTTCTCAAGTGAGAATCTTTTAAAATAACATTCTCATATACCTCAAACAATCTATGTGAATCTACCTACAAATTTTCCACGTTTTCCAAATTTTCAGGCTGTTTGATGATGATCAACATCAACATCATCTTCCTTTTTAATTTCTAAGATTAATATTTGGCTTTAAGAACAATGAAGGTGTCCTCTGCAATGGTGATATTGAAACAACAAAAGCACGTACTTGTTTCTTGCTCTCATACCCAGTCGTGCTGGAGACAATTCGTAGAATGGTTAGGGAAACCAAAGGGATGCCTCATATAGACCATAACAGTATTATGTTTGGTGTTCTATGACAAGACAAAAAACTGGATGCAATTGTCAATGACTTGCTAATTCTAGACAAATTCTCTAAGTATTAATTCAAAGACCCCACCCATCTTCATGTGCTATAATAAAGATAAAGATAAAGACACAACTTTATTGATCCCTCAGTGGGGAAAAGTTCGCTGTTACTGCAGCTCAAAGGACAGACAAAGCACACAGTTAAAGAAATAGAAAATTAAACATAATATATGCAGAAAAACCTTATATACACAAAAGAAACATTATATACGCAAGTAATACAATAATTATAAAGAAACAACAACAGGGTGGGATGGGATGGAAACATTATATGGATTATGTATTATGGATTATTGCACAGTTGTCCATGAGTTGAGGAATAATAATGACATGAAACTCTATGTTAAGTCTCTGAAATTAATGAAATCAAGATATGCCAAAATTCTCCATGTATTACAGGAAAGTGTTTCTTAGTCAAGCCCTAACTTTTGACTTATATATACTTAAATGTTTTATTCAGCCTATTTTTTGTGTGTGTGTGTGTGTTTTATGAATATTATCCTTACGCAGTGACGTAGACGGGCCGGACCGTCTGACTCCTCCCTCCGTGGATCGTCTCTGACGCAGCCATAAGGGGCCGAATATCTCGCGAGATTTGGTGACTCGGTGAAGAGAAGAGCGTTTCCACAGTAGCCAGCTCCGTCCAGTCGTCCTGCACAGGCACACTAAAATGGCGTCGGCACCGGGTAAGTGGAGAATTGTGATTTTTTTAAAACACTGGTTTCGAATAAATGGTCTTATTTAATTTACACAGTTAAGTGGCTAGAGTTATTATAGAAGAGATAACGTCGGATCAGTCCGTCTTTTCGGTTTGTATTGTACCGAATGTCGTTTAGCGTTAGCATAAGGCCTATGCTAGTCATGTTAGCTTATAGACTCGTTGCGGTATTTTCTACCGGGTGTTTTTTTTATTTCTGCACAGCGAGGTTACTGATGGACGCTACATCACCAGTTTTGCCAAAAATGTATTTGTAAATGCATGCGGCGATAGTTAATTCATCTTATATTCGTCTGAATTTTTGGATGGGTTTTATTAGCGAAAGAGGTCAGAGTGCGATTGAATGGCGGCCTGACGACGGCTGTTAGCTTCATCAACATTAGCATCGCTACTGGCGCGCAACCACTGTTTTGTCTGAGTGCTCAGTCGTTAGCCAGCAATTGAATTAACCACCGTGTGACTTTCCTTTACCAGATTACAGCTCCTACAATCAGACCAGCGCCCAGCAGGGGTAAGAGACCTAAATTACTTTATTAGTGTGACTCAATGTAACGTTTTTCTATGTGTGTAATTATCTGGGGGCTCATGGTCCTTTCAGTCTTAACGTCACTGCTGGAGACTAAATCAAGCAGTTATGGATGTAGATGCTTTTTTTTTTTTTTTAAGGATTGTTTTTAATTTTTAACGAATGTGATGCATGAAACTGGACGAGATTAATTCCTGCAAACAATAATTTAGATACAATCCATTAGTAATCTGTGGGTGCATTTAGGTTTAGTGTGAAGCGACACTATATAAATGCTAATAAACTCTCTTGTGTTTTTACAGGTATGCTTCTTATGCTGCCCAGCCCTCACAAAGTTATGGACAGTCAGCACAGGTGAGACTTATTTTAGTGGGGTTGTACTTGGACTGTTGTAAACTGCTTCTTGCTGAGCCAGGGGTTTATCAAGATTGTGATAGTTGCTATCTTAACATCACAGATTATTTGTGATGGAACGCTACCGCAGGTCATTTCTCCCATCAGCCATCAGACTCTGTAACACCAGCATCACTGGCTGATGTTAATATACTGCCTACCATCCATGTCATTCCATTCCTGTCTAAAGTGTAAATATCCTATGGTGTAAATATTTATTTCATTTCATCACAACCATATATTTATATTTATTTTTGCTATTTTTGTCTTTTCTATTGCTTTGTTTTTTTTTTTTCACTCTCCCTGTTTATATTGTTGCTGCTGTAACAAGAAAATTTCCCCCTATGGGGGATCAAATAAAGAAAGTCTAAGTCTATTTAAAAGATGGAAATTGGTTTAAAACATGCATATATGAATGGCAGCGATCATTTTTTCTTTTGACATTTAATGAGGGTAAGGTGGGAACAGGAAGTAATCTAGATGTATGTAAAATTATCATTCATGTTTAATGTCATTAAGTATATAAGAACCAGTCGAGACTTTGGCTTTTGTTGAGTTTGTTTGTTCTACCCAGCAGCTAAAGTGTGGTCTCTTATTTCAGCAGAGTTATGGTCAACAGAGCTATGGATCATACGCCCAACCTGCTGCTGCTGACGGCAGTTACACCCAGACGACACCTGCCACTGGAGGTTACCCTCAGCAGCAACAACAATATGGGTCCTCGTACGGCCAGCCAGCTTCAGGTCAGTTATTCAAATAAGAACATTTGACTCATGTTTGTGCCCGACACTTCTTACATTGGGCAGAATGAAAAAGCTAAAAGCAAGTTGTGGTATTTGCTTACTTAATTTCTGGTTGATACGCTGCCCTCACTATTACTTAGAGGGCGTGTTAATTCTATCAAACACAGAAATGGCACAATTTGTATAATAATTCACACCCAGAATTGTGGTCCACATTTGATTTGAGTATATCCAAAGTAAGTCCACACAGCACAAAACAAAAATCAAGTTTGATTTCATACAGTTGCGTGCTTTCAACATTTGTCATTATCTGACGTTTACAACGAAATAAGACATGGGCTTATTTGTGGCCATTATCAAAGGCAAAGTCGGTGTAGAAAGAGAGGCAGGCTAGCAAACAGTGCTGTAGCAGTGCTGCAGTCTGGGTGGACAACACATGCAAGTCGCAGCAGTTCAGTGAGGTAGCTGCCAAACAGCAGTGAGGTAGGCTGTGTGTTCCAAGGCCAAAAACATACCATTAAAGTGAGTGATCACAATGTTGATTCAGAAATGCCTGTACGTTTTAGCGTTATGATTGTCATACCTAATAAACACTCAAATATTATTATTCCCTATGCATTTCTTACAGCTGGCTATCCTGCTGCCCAGTCTACCACTCATAGCTACTCCCAGTCAGCCCAGGGTTATGGAGCCAGTGGTTATGACAGCACTCCTGCTGCTGCTGCTCCAGCTGCCTCTCAGTCCTACGGTTCTCAGCCAGGGTACACTGCCCAGTCCGCTTACCCTGGTTATGGCCAGCAGGCTGCTCCCACTGCACCACAGAGGTATGTAGCCCTTGTCTAGAAACCCAATGATAGTCAACATAAACATGTTTTTTTTTTTCTCAATTCCCTGTTTTGCTTTGTTTATCAGTTACAATGCTAACAGCCAGCCGGCTAGTTACAACCAAAGTAGCTACTCCCAGCCAGCAGCATATGGCCAGCAACAGCCTGGCTACCAGGCCCAGCAGGCCAGCTACGGCCAGCAGCAGGGGTACCAGCAGCAGACCCCTCAGCAGCAACAGGCTCCTCCTGCTTACCCTCCTCAGGCTGCTGGTTCCTATGGGCAGCCTACAACCAACCAGTACAGCCAGCAAGGTGGACCACCCAGTTACAACCAGTCCAACCATTACAGTAAGTTTGTCTTTTCTCCCATGCTTTACTGCTGTTTTCACATCTTCATTGCTGCAGTTCAGTCACTGTAACAATATGTTGTTAGCTGTATGTTTGATGCATTTGTTTTCCCCCTTTTGTAGATAATTACAGACAGGATGGTCAAGGTGGAAGTTCTGGTTACTCTGGCTCTGACTCTGCAAGGTACCCCGGTGGAGGGGAGAGCAGGGGCCCTGGCAGGGACGGTTTTGATCGAGGTGGAATGATGCATCGTGGCCGTGGAGGCATGGGCCGTGGCATGGGGTAAGTGTCTTTCCTTAGCATTTAATCTCACATTTATTTTGACTCTACAGGTGCTGTGGCCACTTGGGGCAGGGCTGAGACAGATGGAGTAATCCAAAGCACCATACCAGAAATTATGCAACTTCTCTTATAATACGGAAACGTCGTGATTTATCAGCAATCAATGCTGTAAAATGAGTTTCACCTGTAACGTGTGAAGCCCATGATTGAAGGTGTAGCACATGCCAACATTGGCAGCAATTGTAGCCATTCTCATCCAGTTTCAGCCCTGCCTCTGATTTGGCCAAAGGTAAGAAAAGTTTTTAATTCAAGCTTACTTTGATCTAGACCTGTGCATAAACATTTAGGAATGACCAGCTTATATCCTAGAACATTTGATAATAAGGCAATATCAAAAAGTTTTAGGACAACTGGGAGGATGCATAGACCACAATTGGTCAGGAAATGTCACAAAATACACTTGCAAAATATCATATCTACATATTATCAAAGCTATAATGTTTCCTTAAGGAAAATTCAAAAACTTTCACTATTTCAGCAACACTTATAAATCAGTTTCTCACATTGGTACCTCATTTTCTGTAGAGCGACACAATTTCTACAAGAATAACGCAATCAGCAGTTGCAGTTTTTTTTTTTTCCTATTGTGAAGATGGAGTCCTTAACTAAAATTTATTGTGCCCTGAAAGACCTTACAATAGAACATTGATATTTTAGGAAATTTAAAATACACCCCATGCAGTACAAAGTGTTGCATTTCAGATACTTATTTTTGCTCAAGTGCAATGTTTGGGTCAATATATTTCCTCTTGATAAGGTGTTTTCCATTTTTACTCAAATTCATTCACTGGTGTTTTCAGTTTGTGGTTGGTTTTTGCACAGCGGTCACTGGCAATAATTATCTGTCCTCATTTGATTGGCCTGAAGGAGTTAAACAAAAAATGGTAATATGGCGTCATAAAAAAGGTCAGATATGCTAATGGTACTGTAAAACCGTAGTAATCAATTGTATCATAACAGTAACAACTTGAGGAATTATTTTCCAAGATTCTCAGTTTTGTGCTCATAGCTCCAGCATTGGTCCTGCAAGATGATCAGAACTTTTCACTTGATGCCATTTGTTTTGCTAAAAGAAGCAGTTGAATCTCTTAAATGGGTTTTTGCAATCAGTGTGTTAATATTCATACAAGCTAAAACGCATCAGTGAAGACTAAACATTGAGAGCAAATTTGATACAAATGACACTTTTTCTCGACACGTTTACTGTTATTTGCTAGCCATGTACTGGTTTCTGGTGTCACACCAATTTGACAAAGTTAGAGGAAAAAACAGGTGTAGTAATTTTGCAAGAAAACATGGGAAACCACAGGTCCTATTAAGACTGTACACAGTATACAATATTGAAGGAGTTCTCTAGGAGTTGTCTTAGTGCAGATACACTTGGACCATGTATTTTGGTGTAGCAGAATCAAATCTAATCTCCACCTGGTTACAAAAACTGGTGTTCATTTGTCTTTAACTGCGTGTCTTACTTAGAGGTGTGTGTGTGTGCGCCCCCACGGTAGTGAAATTAGGTCCTTGACACATCAACTCTGGTACCCTCATTGACATGCCAATCAAATTTGCTCTTGATGCAGAATGGGCACTTGAACAGTTTGTTCCCTGTCACTGCACAATGCCTACTATTCTCTGTAGCCGGAAATGGTTTGACCCAACCCCAAATCAGATTAAGACATTCAGGGCCCTTGAAAGGGAAGAGAGAGGGTTTGCCAAGAGAGAGGCCAGGGGTATTAAGGTGAACAGAGGTTGTACTGTACATTTGTTTTGGTTCACATTGGTCACTGCTGTAAAACCAAAGGTTGGAGAAAAACCTAACAAAACATTTGGTTTCTTAAACAATACAGAGGACGTCTCAATGTAAATATTTGACATGACAGGTTTTCAGATCTGGTTTTGGGAAGACATACTTTTTTTTTTTCAAAAAGATGTTATTTCAGCTGTTTATTTTTTTACTATAGTTTGACAGTTTCATCTTTTCTGGTTCACCAGTGTAAACCTTTTTCCTAAATAGTTCTGCATGACTTGATTCCTCTGGTTTTTGGTGCAGGAAACACACACCCACACACACATACTCACATTTCAGTGAGTTTTATACATGACAGGACTCTTAAAGCAACTCTGTAGTGTTACCAAAGTAGGAAACAAAGCTTAGAAACAAATTGCATAAATAGGAATAAAACCCTAAATACATTTATAAACTCAGATGTAGCATAGATTGTTAAGTTTTAATTTTAGTGTAATTTTAGCTTTGCACAGTGTATGTTGTGTTCGGGGGGAGGTGGGGGGGCTGGGCACATGTCATTTTAAAATGTTGTTTTTGTGGTTTGGATTACAAATGTTTGATTACATTCTTTTGAGCACTTTTTAACATGCTTTGTCACATTTATACCGTACAGGTAACAGTGAGAGCCATTTAAAACCATCTATTCTCTAAAAAGTATCTGTACTCAGTACAGAGCCGCCAGCTTAAGCAGCAGGAGGGAGCTTTAACAAAGATTCGGGGTCTGCCATTTTTTCAAGAACTGAGGATGGTGGTTTTTTTTATAAGCATGATGGGTATTTTAATTGAGTCTTTGTTTTTAATGTAACGTAACCCTGGTAAACATTGTAAAAACATTCTTTTGGTTTTGATTTTCTCGAACAATGTATAGTTTTTTTTTTCTTTTACTACCTGGTGAATGTAATCGCCTGATCATGTTGTGAATTTCAGATGCATTGTGTCTATTTTTACACTTAAACACATCTTAATCAGCTGTGACTTTTGTTAGAATTAATGTTATTGGTGTGGTGGCTTGTTGCTGGGTAAAACTATGCATGCCACCAATGCATCTGAAATCTTTCTACCTGTGTACAAATGTTTGGGTTTTGTCACATTTTGAAAGGCAGTGAAAATGTTAGTATATTCGTATTTTTTGCACAAATGTATCCACTACTGCAAACTGTCACTGAAGCTGTATTGAGCTAGCTAAGAAATGGCACATAATTAATATTTTTATCCCCCCGATTAGACTGTGTACGTGTAATTTTGGGGAGATTTTATTTGCTGTTGGGCTAGGTAGAATGTTTTGATTACTCCCTCAATCAAGCCACTTTGCTCGAGCCATGGAAGTGGCTGTAAAAGGGAAATCGCCTTCATATCTCCATTTATTCCCCCATAGCAGCGCTGGAGACAGAGGTGGCTTCAGTAAGCCTGGTGGTAAGTTAACGAGTATTACACTGGTTAGTTTTTGAGCAAATATGCCTCGAGTATTGATGTGTCGTACATTGTGGTATGCAAAATTTATTTACATGAACACATCTGAAAATATTTGGGAATTTTTTTCAATGCCTGAGACCATTTTCTCTGGGGTACTTGGTATAATTCAGTCACTGCTTATGGTTTGACAATGAGTTTTTGACAGGTAAATGACAAATTTCCACTCAAACGTGTCTGTTACTGCTTTAACAAAACTCATGAGCTGAATTCCTGGGTTTTTTTGAGGGTTTCTTACTGGTCTTAGAGGCTTTTACACAAGTATTTGCCATAGGGTCTGAGGTGTTCCATTTTCAATTCAATATATCACTTGTGGGAATTGTGGTGTACCATAAGTTGCCATTTTCAACTTCCCAGTATGGCTGACAGCGTTTTATAAGGGAGTGTCTGGATTATGTTTTGTAGTACTCCTCAGGTGTTGTACACTCGACTTCAGGGGCACACACTGACTTTTTTCCAATCTGTTTCTCCTCCCCTCGACTGATGGCCTGCAGGACCTATGGGCGGTGACGAGCGTGAAATGGGTGAGTAGAATCACACTAGACCCATTCATTACTCCTCCACAATGCTATTCATATACTTGATGTGTCGAACATTGTTTGGAAAGATTGTATTTTTACCGGATATTTGACTTTTTTGTCGTAGGACGCCCTGAAGAGCAGGATGACTCTGAGAACAGCACGATCTACATCACAGGGTTGACTGAGAAGGCGAACCTGGAAGAGATGGCTGAGTTTTTCAAACACGTCGGCCCAATCAGGGTAAGAATCTTATCTTGGACTGTTGGTGTAAGAAACTTAAGTGGAAACTAAACAAGATTGATTCTCTTTTGTGTGTGAAGATTAACCGCAGACTTGGCCAGCCTGCCATTAACATCTACACAGACAAGGACACAGGAAAGCCCAAGGGAGACGCCACCCTGTCCTATGAAGAGCCAATCTGTGCCAAGGCAGCTGTGGAGCATTTTGATGGTACGATTTATTCACTGTGCACATCAGACCTGGACAGAATCTCCAACAAAACATGGAAAGCACTTTCTAAAAATCATCCCACTAATATAATTTGAGTGTTTTTTTTTTTTTGTTTGTTTGTTTTTTTTTTTTTTAAATCATGCTTCTGTATTCTAGGGAAGGAGTTCCAAGGCCGAAGGCTGAAGGTATCCATGGCGCGCCGAAAGCCCATGATGGGTGGAATGAGAGGCGGTATGCCCATGCGAGATGGCATGATGGGTCGTGGAGGTAAATGTCAGCAGTATTTAACCATATTTACACCATTCTTTATTTTCAGGGCTTCATGTGATGTGAAAACACCCATTTTTTCCTCTGACATCTATCTTACTTTTGGCTCAAAAGAAACCACTTGCCTAAGAAGTTGAAGTATTGGCTCCTCAGTCTCTTGCTTCAGATGACAAACAGTTGAACCCTTTAGCACATTGGAAGATTGGCACAGTTTGCTGCCACAGTTGGAGACAGCTGACACAATATTAAATGGTTAGAATACAGTCGGGATTAAAAAGTGCCTTAAAAGTAACCCTTTTCCTGTTATCAGGTATGATGGGTCGTGGAGGAGACCGTGGTGGGTTCGGCCCACGAGGTGGTCCACGTGGTATGGGCAGAGGTGGACCCACAGGAGGAAACATGCAGCAGAGAGCTGGGGACTGGGAGTGTCCTAACCCGTATGTATTGCTTTGTAGTGTCTTTTTATATTAAAGATTTTTAGTATTATTATTATTATTGTTATATATATTTTTTTAATTGTCTGTGTTCTCAGGGGTTGTGGCAACCAGAACTTTGCCTGGAGGATGGAGTGTAACCAGTGCAAAGCCCCCAAACCAGAAGGGCTGGGCGGTGGCCCTCCGTTCCCCCCTGGAGGTGACCGAGGCAGAGGCGGAATGGGCATGCGAGGAGGCAGAGGCATGGACCGTGGTGGGCCGGCAGGAGCCGGCGGCCCAGGCGGCCCTGGAGGTTTCCGTGGGGGCTGGGGAGGCGACCGTGGTGGATTCAGAGGACGCGGTGGAATGGACAGGGGAGGTTTCCGTGGAGCTGGCCGTGGGGGACCACCCATGGACCGAATGGGTGGCAGAGGTGGAAGAGGAATGGGCCCGCCAGGTGGCAAGATGGATATGAGGTAGGACTGGGACGACTCCTAACAAGCAAAGGTTATTTTGCTCTTGACATTGAGAATTTCCAAGACTGAAGACCATTATATTAGATTTGCCTTATTTTTGAAGCTATTGAAACTAAACCGTCAATATTGGTGCATAAACAGGACACCATAAATATAGCGATTGGTCACTTCTGTTTTTTTTTGTAGGGACCATCGCCAGGAGCGCAGAGACCGACCCTACTGAAGGACAACTTCTTAACCGCTTTTCTTGTGGAATTCGATTTTTAAGACGAGAATTTTTAATTTATGATTCCATATTTCAGTGGTTGCTAAACTGCTTTCAAACATCTTGTGCAGTTACATTCAACTCGTGTTTTCATTTTCTTTATTTTAGTTGACCCATGTTTATTCTTTATATCTCGTATTGTGCACGTTTTTTTGTTGCTTTTTTAAATATGCAGATTAGTTTTCACATTGTATTGTAAAATGCAACGTTTTTCATTTTGTTAACATAATTGCTTCCCCTTTCCCATAACTTACAGTTGTATGATGACAAATTTGGGAAAATAAAATTTTACTGATTTGATGTTTGAGTAGTGGTTTTACTGAACTTTACAAAATGAAGTCATACTAAATATGAACTTGGATTTCACATTACTTGTGGTTGTTTTTGTCCAGTGACTATAATTATGTTGCTGCTGTATCTATATTTAGTAGGTTCTTAAAGGACATGAGGCCATTACAGCTGCCACTGATAATACCACAAGTGAACAGACGAGAATTTTAAATGATGCAGCTTGTGGATGCCATCAAAAGTTAAGATTGGGCATAAAATGAGAGAAGAAATGCGTCTTTGACCAAGAGGCGTCAGTTTTGGTGTCTGTAGAGATGATGAAAGTGGTCACATGACTGTTGGATACTTATTCCACCACATGATTATTTATCTGATCTGTGATGACTTCCAAGTTATCAAACATCTTCAGCACTTTAGATAATTCATCTTGCATCAGTTATGCATTATATTTCTAGACCCAGAGAAGAGCTCTACTGTTTTGGTTTTCCTGTGGACCACTGGTCTGTAGATCTGCAGCTCTTCTTGCCGATAGGGGGCGCTGGTTGCTCTGAAACCTGCGGTGCTGCAGTTGTGACTCAGAGGACGCTGGATGGGTTCTGAGTCTGCTGCCTTGGAGCGATGACGCCACATCTCCTTGTTCACACACAAGACTGAAGGGCCTGACCTGACAGGACTTCAAGTCTTCTCTTGTGAGTGACTACGTTAAAGTTTTAAGCAACAGTCTCAACAAACTAGAAGAAACTTATTTTCCACCGTGCCAGGCACAGCTATGAGATTGTAAACTGATAATCTGGGACAAAATGACGCTGGCATCAACTCCACCAAAAATACCTCACACATTCTTCCCTCAAATGTTCCCATTTTGACTGCCTTTATTGAGCAGTGCTCCCTTAGCTGAATTAAGCGCTGATATTAATCACAGATGTCAATCTTTGGCACATCTTGTTTTAAACATCTGGCCAACATGTGGCTATTAAGACCATCCCACGGCTCTTTGATGTTTCCTTTTCATACGCCTACAGTAGTTTCTGTTAAACACTTACTCGCTTCTTCACTGTAACACTTCATTGTCCACTTTGCTGAGGCAGACATGTCGGCAGTAAGCACATGTATGTTTCTGTATCTGTCAGGACAAACTGTGGGGCGAAAAACACAGAATGAGGTCCTATTTTCTTGATGAGGAATAGCTGATCGGTCACGGCTTCACACGTTAGAGGTGGTCTGGCCTCTCAGTCCTGTTGTTGATGGCAGTAATCAAGGCTCGTGTCTCTGTTTTTATTAATTAAGGTCCTCTGCGTTATCCTTTGGGGAAACCCTGCCACAGCTGACATCTTGAAGTGCTTCTCATTTGCTGCGGCCAGTTGCTCATGTGGATTAATAGAGTGCCCAGCGCTCTCCCTCTCTCCCTCTCTCCCTCTCTCCCTCTCCCTTTACTGACAGAAAAGCTGATTCATCCAGGCCCAGAAAATGATCTCATCAAACCCCACCTCTCCATCTTTTTCTCTCTATATCTCTCTTCCGCCCACCCCCCTCCCTCCCTTCCTTTCTTTCTCTCTCTCTCTCTTAAACAGACACATCCCTCTTTTTAAATGAAAACAAGCCCTCCTTCTTGACGGTCTGCTTTGCTTAAATTCAAACAATCACACATTAGGAGAGTACGTGAGCTGCTCCAATGGTGGAGAGCCCACCATTTAAAAAAAGAAAAGAATTCGTCAAGGGGGAAAAATGAGATGGTGGAAAAGACTTTTAAAGGCCCAGTCAGAAGTTTTTGAACATACAGATTCCTGCTACAGCCAAACTCACGATGAAAAATAAGGGCCCATGTAAAATATTTTTCAACAGCATCAGAAATCATTAAAAGCTCGTGTTGAGTTTGTGTTAAAAGACCCCAAAGGACAGTTTCTAATCATGTGCTTTAAAGTTTAGTGATAAGGCTAGCCTTTTGTTTGCCCCAAGCAACTTTCCCTCATGTTTTCAACATACCACCACAACCGGAAAATCTGGTCTCTTGCTCCGAACTTTGACCCAAGTTTCAAAAGAACAGTGTGTCTGTGATGTTTGCCGCTCAACTGACTATCTAAGGGACCCCCAAAAACCTAGTCCCCAGTCACACTAACAGCAGCCCTGTTATCTTGTGCACTATGTGACGGACGCTCATCTCCTGTCATGCACACAGTAGATCATGTGCTTTTGTGTCGGCTACTGTGTCTTGAGCTCTGTTCACTGGGCTGGATAACACTGCCCATCCACTGCATATCTCCCACTATCTCCCTTTATAATCCCCAATCTGCTGCTGGTTCAGGTTTTACAGGCTCCGTCCTCCCAGGTGTGACATCTTTGAATTGTTGCCCTCACACACCAATAATCACACATCAGTTACAAAACAGACAGGAGGCTCAGAAAAGACTGTTAAAGCTTAACTAAGACATCAGAGTTTCTTCCTCATCGCAGCCTTTAAGCACTGGTGAGATTACACAGTTGGAAGGGAATTTCTCGCACTAGGCGGAGTGTCTGTCTCATGATGCTGGGATGCAAGGCTTTATTGGCCTTCATCGCTGGAGGCTGTTTGATGAGGAGTCAACACAAAGACTTCTTTAATGAAGCCTGCTCACTGTATGTGTTAACGCAAATGTAAAATATACAAGTGTTTAGAAAGAGTAAGGATGCAAACAATGCAAGAACAATGAGCTGAATCGATACTACAGTAATGGAACATGGTAAACCTGCCTGCCATTTACAGCAGGGGTGTATTGACATGTGTGTACTGAGGGAAATATCTTAATATCAGAGCTGCTTCTCACCCTGCTGCAGAGAAAACACGGTGCATTGCTTTAGAGGAGACCAGCAGTGCATCAAGTTGCCACCGTGTGAAGGAGTGCACTCTGACTTGGAGAACATGGGGTTAAGTTTTCCTCCTCTGCCGGGCGTTTATCCCTCCTAATGGGATGTGCCACCGAGTCGCTCTGCTGCTCTAAGCCACAGCAGGTCAACATATTCAGTGCGAGAGGCGGGCCTATCTGCGGGGAGGATGAGCTGCGGACTCGGTGCTGCTCACTGGTCGTGATTTCATCGGTGAGGAGCTCAGTCGGCTGACCGCCTCCGACGCGCAGACATGGTGACACGTGGATTTCTGTGGGTGAGAGGACCCGCCGGCCGCCGGGCGGATTAACTTCGTTCGTCCCATGGGCGTGTGTCGCTCTCCTTCTCGGTCCGGGACCCGACGATGCGCTCTGTAAAGGGAGCGGGTTTCGCAGAGACATCCGGAAAACGCATCCATGCGCCACGGCCGCTGCGCATCCCGCTATGCCCATGACAACAACACAAAGCCTGCTTTAAGGAGCCGCACATGCACATCGGCATCGGCATGGGTGCGTCAACACGATTATTTCTCTACGTGATGCGGATGAGGCTTTGGAGCGCAGTCGTGCAATGAGACAATCGGGAATTATCAAGTAGACTTTATTGATAGGCTACACAATCCGACAATATGGCTGATCAGAGCAACATCCAGTCCGCCGCCTCCAAGAGTATCCGGCCCTTTAAATCCAGCGAGGAGTACCTGTATGCCATGAAGGAGGATCTGGCTGAATGGCTGAACACCCTGTACGACCTAGATCTCACTGCGGACACCTTCATGGATGGGCTGGGGACGGGCTGTGCCCTCTGTCGGCACGCCAACAACGTGAACCGCGCCGCGCAGGACTTCCAGCTGGAGTACCCGGAGGCTGCACAGTCCATGAAGGTGCCATCCAAAGATGTTTGCTTTCAGTCACGCAACGTCGTCCCCGGCTCGTTCGTGGCGCGGGATAACGTGTCCAATTTCATCACCTGGTGCAGACAGGAGCTCTGGATCAAAGACGTCCTCATGTTTGAGACCAACGACTTGGTGGAGAGATGCAACGAGAAGAATTTTGTTCTGTGCCTCCTCGAGGTGGCGCGACGCGGGTCCAAGTTTGGCATGTTGGCCCCCATGTTGATCCAGCTGGAGGAGGAGATCGAGGAGGAGATCCGGGACCAGGAGAGCCTGCGGATCGACGCAGGGGAGCCAGAATCTGAGCAGAGCCCGCCTCTGAGCAGGTGTTTCAGTCGGAAGGAGAGCTGCCAGAGTGTGGAGGATGAGGATGAGGACGAGGATGAGCCTGATCCAGAGCCGTTCATCTGGCAGCCGAAGAGAGTTTTATGTGACATGCGTAATTTGGATGAGTTGGTGAGTTGCCCGTGAAAAGATAAAAACACAAGCCACTGCATGCTAGCCTCCATCCTGAATTAACTATTTACTCCACAAGAACTCAACATGTCTCACTGCTGCATTATGAATAATTCAGATGGTCACAGAATAGCAGGATTATCAGTCACACACTATTTTATCATCACTACCCATAACATGAAAGACTCTGTCCCACAGGCTGAACACCCTCTGGCCTTGGTCAGAACTAAATGTCATCCCGTGTGTTTTGTCTGTTGCTAAACATCACGAAGCAGCTGATTGAAGACAGTAAAACACAGAAATGTGCCAAAAGTGGAGCTCCCTCTCTGAAAATATCATGTCCGTGCTATGAAACAGACAGGCCCCTACCTTATAGATTCCCTGTGGTGTGGGTGTGTGCGTACATCTGTGCATACCTTCGCTTTAGGCCGAGCTGTTAAATTCCCGCTCACCTGTGGCGTCAGTGTGTGTTTGACTCAGGGGAGCTCTGACAAGTCAGAGGTCACATTTCTCCTGCATTCTTGTAGAATTGACAGAGACTGAAGATTCAGAGCTGAAGATCACCTTCGACCTCTTTGTCCATCTAGAACAATCGATACAATATCTAACCATACTTATTTGTTCACTGACTCTGCAGCTCCTTTTTCCCAACACTTCTAAAAATGTCCCTCTCTGCAGTTTGGTTTCTAATACATTTCCTGTGCTGTGAAATTCAAACCATCGACTCTTGTCTTGTCACCGTTGAACTGGTTGACCTTTGCCAGGGCCTGCTGCACATAAGAGAGGCAAAGATCTTGTTAGGGCAGAGCTAATGAGCTGACTGGCAGACCAGCAGAACATTGGCTTGGGCTGTGAGTGAGCGAGAGAGAGGGGGGTGGGGGTGTGAAGTCAATGTTTTCATGTTGATGAGGAGAAGAACAATGTCCGTCTTTGGCACCGAAGATGTGAGGGACAGTGGAGAGGGAGGAGGGGACGCAGTGGACAGTCACACTCCTGCTGGTCAGGCAGCAGAGCACAGCGGTTCTAGTGTTGCCTCCACGGACAGAAATAGGAGAGCATGTGGAGGAGGATGTGCGCTGTTCCCATCCAGACTGTCTGAGTCCGCACACTCTCACTCATATGACTGAGTACTGGGGATTATACAAGCAGACTACATTTTAGGACAAAAAGATCACAGGGAGGGTACAGAGCGTATGCCTGTCTTTCCTTTTTCTGTCATCTGCTCTGACACATCCCTCAGCACACGCTCACACACAAACGCAGTCTCGTCTGTTGGACAGCCAAACCGACGCCTTCTGGCCAGCTTCGGCTGACTTGGGAAGTGGTGTTCCCGCTCATCTCGTCCACTCTCCCTGTCGTACTTAGAAAACTGCTTGCATGTAAGCTGTGCAGCTGTCCACACCAGCGACACGAGGCTCCTCAAATGGGAAACCACAGTGGTATCAAGATAAGAGCAGCAGCAGTGTTAGAATCGTACAGCACCAACAGGGGTACTTCACATTGTTTGCTAAGTTGTACTTGAACAATCTGTCTAATGTCACCCAGGCACTGTGTGAGGCATATTTCCACTGAATTCTTCTTAATGCCCTGCGCTGTAGTGCATCTACCACATTTTCTTTAAATAGATGTAGTAATAGCTGCTCGATCAGATATCCTTTACAGTTCTTGCTGCGAGGCGTCTCTATCCTCCATAACATCAGTCACAGGTTTATGCTGCAGAATACTTGTGCGCTTTTCTTTGTGTTTCTGTAGTGGCCTTACAAGAGATTAGTGTCTCTTTATTACTGGAAACCTCATTGCTTGTAGCCATGAGTGTCTGACAGGGAGGGAGAGGAAGAAAGTTTAAGGGCTTAGCTTCATTGGTCCACAGCTGTGGCACCAGACTGCACGTCTGTTACCCTCAGAGGCGACTTTCCTGCATCATCCCGGGTGGATTGTATTTCACAGGATGGTTCGGCTCTTTTTTTTTTTATTTACTGATTTTTCTCTGTAAAAAAAAAAAAAAAATGCTGAATTGATTTTGAAGCTGCTTTTTGAAAATACATAATTTATCAACCCGTTCATGAACTGCCTCCACATTCATATCCAATAACATTATTGAATGCCATCTATTAATTACCAGGCCATTAACTCCCACAGAGATGTCTCACATCCTTGTGCAAGCTGAAACGCTACATATATTCAGCTTCCTGTTAGTTGCCATATTTTCTTCAACCTACCACCACTGTAACTATGTGATCACAGGACGTTGTCCTTACATGTATGCACCACCATGATGGCCTAATTCCAACTAAATCTCAAACAGAAAACTTGAGCTGTACAACAGTGTGAGTGAGATTGGTTTACAGTCAGTTTAGCATTTGTTTCCTGTACAGCTTGTAGCATCTCAATGAGATTTGTACATTTGGCAACTTCTTCCTTACGTTGTGTGGTGGTTGGACAATCAAACTAATCTTCTTGTTGAGCTCAATAAGACAATACAAGTGTAGCGATAATAGGATTGCGGGTCATTATTCTAATGAGTGTTGTAGTCTGCATACTGACAACAGGATCATTTGAAGTAATTCCCTTTAAGGGCATGTGGCTCTTCAATAGTAAGGGTACAAATGTAGCACCAAATATTGTCTGTCCTCTGTACTTTCGTCTTATTGACTCAGTAAACTTGTGACTCTCAATGCAAACAGACGATGCGGCAGCTACCTGCTGGATACAGTAGGTATTTAATCTTAACACACCGGCGTGTAAATACTCACCACCACTGTGTCTCCCACTAATCTGCCACTAAAGTTATTACTCATCTCACCGTGGGACCGTTTTCCACTGCAAAGTTGAGGAAGTGGCTGGCATCTCATTTCCTTCGTCATAGTTTGAGTCAGTGATAAATGTTCCTGTTTCCCTCCTGTCTCCGAAGTGATGCCGACAGCAGCTGATAGTCATTACTATACTGTATGACCACATAAAGTTTATCCTATGCATTAGGGGATTGTTTTTTATATCCCCACTCGACGGAGATTATGACAGCGACTTTGACTGAATCTGCATTTTGCTATGTGCTGCAAGCAGCCTAACGTAAACAAACATGGCTGCCTGTCTACACAAAACATGACCTTTTTGTATAATTTCCAGGTCTTGCAATTTGGCCCCTGGACTTAATTGTGAGAACACCTACAAAGCTATACAAACTGGTACACATGTAATAATGTAAATGACACTTACTGACCCCTTAATGCACTCTCAGATTGTTCACATGTTTACTGCATGTATAGGCATCTATGCAGTACAATAGTTGAGCTTATAAACAACAGGCCATAGCAGCGTCACAGCTTTTGTCACCTTCCTTCACTCGCATCTGTCCTTCTTCTTGCTCAGTCATATAAACTGGTTCATGTCTCTTCTCACCCCAGGCTTCAATGTTCAGCCCCTGTTCAGTTCATATATGTGCAAGCCCCCATTCCCTTCCCCCGCTCAATCTCCACTACAGATGATAAAGCGATGAGCAGAGCAGTATGTCTTGCTGGTGGCATTGAAGAGGAGACGTGAATATACTGTTGACAGCGAGGTAATCAAAGGCTGACGTCTCAATCAAAGGCTTTGGATGGAGACACCAGCAGAGCAAAGGGGACGGGAAATAAAGGGGGAAGATGAATGTATTATGCCTATATGGGCAGTCTGCTCCATTAACCATAGGGTCCAATTCGCGCATTCAGGGAGTAAAAAAGGGGAGTAGACAACAGATAGTGTGCCTAGAGTGACTTTACTGTACACTCTGTTAAGCTTGACTGGAATGGATGTTACTCTGAGAGGGAGAGCTACAGTAGAGAGGGAGCTAGAGTGAAAGAGAAAAGTAGGTCATCATGCGTTGCATTGGGTCACACTCATACGCTTTGCTGAGGGAGCGTGGCAACCTTCAGTGTTTCTCCCCACTGTGTCACATGCACTCAAGATTTTAGGGGTCTAGTATTTTAAAGGATTTTTTCACCTGCTAGATTTTGCGAGATACCTGAACAGAACAGACGAGATCTCCCTCCCCCCAACTATTTTCCATGCAGCAGGGTGCATGTGGAAACAGCTGAGTCCGCGCTTTGTGCTTTTTGTCTCTATTGCAGCATTTGATGCTATCACCTGATGGTTTCCATGATTAGCATTTAATTGGGTGTTTATCTGAATAGGCTTCTGCCTGTGTGAGTAGTCTGGTTCTTTATTTTGCACCCGTCTGCAGCCTCCTCAGGCTGGTTTCAGGTGGAGACTGCTACAAGCAGAGTGCTTCTTGAGCCTCATCAAAACAAAATCATGTAGACGCTGACGTGATACTAAACTTCCTGCGCTGGGTGATTACATTGCTGTTTGACTGAAGCATATGAATAATAGAGTTATTCACCTTGCAGCACTTGATGTCCATTATATTGCTCCATCCTCCCAGCTCCCCAGTGGGCAGGCTGTCATGCGGCCAGAAGATAGGCATCGATTTTCAGAGAATGGTTTCCTTGAAGCAGTGGATGTGGCCTGCCATGGAGTAAATATCATTACATTTTCCACCCTGATCAAACACACGTCACAGGTTATGAAATCTATAAATCTATCTCGTTGTTATCATTGTAACAGTTAAAGGAATAGTTTGACATTTTGTGAAATCTGCTCAGGAGCTATGAGCTACAGCCAGCTTAGCTTATCTCACCATTAAAATGGGAAACATCCAGTCTGCCCCCTTCAAACAAGCTCAAATGTGTTAATAACTGAGCTATAATTTGCTGATAGGATGATTGTGTTACCTTTGGACAGAGCCAGGCAAGTTGTTTCCAGTTTTTTAGCAAAGGCTGCAAGATGTAAGAGTGATCTTCTCACCCAGCTCTCAGTCATGAAGAAACTGCCTTAAAGCATTTGTTTATATTCAAAGTATAACCATAACTTACTATATTATTTTCCCTGTGGAAAGGTACTTGCGTACCTGACCCTCTGTTTTTCTGTCCCTTCTCTGCTGGTCGGGCTTGTTGGACCAGCACGCTAACAGTCTTTAAATACATGTATTTCCACAATATCTCCAGTTTGTCCCCTCAGGTTACAGGATCAACATTATCATTATTCATTCAGTCATTCAATGCCTCGGGTTGATTAAAGAGATGATCTGTGCAAAGGAGGCTGCTCCATGTTTATGAGATGTTGCGTAGTTATACAGGCTGTCAGGCCGGTGGTTTAATAGAAGATAGACTCTGATATCTTGCCGTTTTCAGTGTGCCTTCACAGGCTTCAGGAATGCTGACTGTGGGTGGTGGAGCAATAACTGCTCAAGTTCCCCCCAAGTCTTCCTCCTGCCACGCCCGCACCCCCAGTGGCATAGTTATCTTCCACTGCGTGCTTATCTGATGGGGAGGTTGTTCTATCTTGGGTTTCCAAGTTTCCAGTCATGACAGGAGATCCTCAGGGGCAATGAGATAAGCTAAGAGTCTTGTCATTTTTTTAAACTTACACTGAAAGTACTGTATGTGCCGTGCCATATAATCTTAATCCTCCCAGTTTTCTTCACCTTTTGAAAGTACTATGTATTCTGTCATAAACCCTCCAATCTGCAATTGTCTCTCAGTCAAATCCTGGAAACACCCTCATGTAAATTCCTGTGGAGTGAGCTGTTGTCATGTTCAGTTTTTATTGTTGGAGTTTGGCAGTAATTATCCTTTGCAAAGCAATCATAAAGGGAGCCAGTTACAGCAGGCCAGCACACCTATGTTTGATGACTGCACTATAGCAAACTGTGTGGCCGTGCATTGTCTGTTGAGTCACGAGGAGAACCGACAGATATTCAAATGGACGTGTGGCTTCCTAAAGCACATTTACAAACTTTGGATCTCACTCTCAAAACCTAAACCACAAAATCAGAAAACTGAAACTGTATTTTGTGTATTCACATTATAACAATCAATAAATTAGAATTATATACCATATATGAGCAAATATACTTATTAGAATAGAACAATACTAATAAACGTTTAGACCACATTCCTTTGTTCTGGTACGTGTATGTTAAGATACAGTTTACAGACTAAGTGTAGCACCACATTATAAATAAGTAGAAAATGGGGAATGGAACTTAAACATCTTTATCTCTCCCCTCCCATTTCCCCTCTGCTTCCCCAGGGTTTGCTCAGCCCTCAGTGAATGGTCCTTCAGATGTTTGCAGGTCAGGAAGGAAAGGAACTAAGAGATTGTTGACTCACACTGAGCAGATATGACGTGATCGAGCAGCGGGATCATTAAAGCAGTACATACTGTGTATGTTCTTTACATTCAGCTGCCCGAAGACAAACCCAGCAGCTCGATTTGAAAGGAATAACACAGAAGTCTCTTACTAATCAAAATGTTTCTCTGTCTGTTCATGCCAAAACATCTCTGCATTACTATCTTAAGATAGACACAGCAGATTCCCAGCGTAGGGGCGTGCTGTGGATCGTTCAGACGCTTTTCGTTTTTCTCTCTTTTCCTTCTCAAACATCTGCAGCTCTTGCTGACATGACAACATGCGTCCATAATTCATCCTTCAGTTTTTCGCAGTGTTCCCTCTTCACTTCCGCATGCTTCCTGTGTGACCTTGTGTCCCCCCCCCACCCCACCCTTTCTGGTGTGTGTGTGTGTGTGTGAAAGCGTATGTGTTTTGGTTTCACTGTGTCTGAGCGGTACCCGTTGTTGACACAGCGAAGACATGGGAAGTGCACACATTTCATGCCATCGCTTCCACAGAGTAAATACTTCAAATATCAGAGCTGCTGTTGATTATTAAAAACACTTCATGCTTTGACTGTGTCCTGCTCACTGTTTCATATGAGACCCAGTGTGAGTCCTTCACCTTCCCTCTGGAGGAAAACTTATGACCTCAGCTGAACAGCTCTGGGGGAGGTGTTGGAGCGAGAGAATGGCTTTACTATAGCAGGAATGAAAAAAAGGCACACTGTACAGTTATAAAAGGGAAGGCTAAGGCTATGTGTGTGTCTGTTGCCATAGCAATCTTTCCATTAAGTCACTGGCTGGGGTTTTTCCGAACAGGGCTCGTCCACCTACTGACAGAATGAAAGACGGAGTGACAGAGCAGAGAAAGGGAGGAAGTGAGCAGATGTAGAAATGTTAACAAAACCCAGAAAACAAAGACAAATATAGGTCTGGTCAGCCATTGCATGGGCTGAAAATACAGGCTGATAGACAACAAAGCACATGGGAGAGAAAAGAAGGCCGAACAGACGCAGGTGAGAGGGAGAACAGAGAGGCAGGTGAGGTGCTGGGGCTTAGTGCTGATTCCACCCTCTGTAATTAGCATGTGGACAAAAGAAGGGTGCTGTTTCAAGAAAATAACAAGGTTCCTCCTTAATCTTCCAAATGCACCACACAGTAGGTGTTGTAGGACAACCTGTTCACACACACACACACACGTGACCCACATCCCCTTAGCCCTCTATACAACATGAAAGACACTGTAAACACCCAAAGAGTTGGAGTTCGCAACCTGAGATTTTCCACCAACACGTCATTTGATCACTTAAATATCAATAAAATCCACTCCTCCCTTTTGTAATTGCTGCCCTTGCGCACACAATTATGGAGCAGTTATTGCTCCTCTCTCCCTGTGCTTTCCACCGTCCACTTTGCTGCTTTACTTTCTCTCCCCCACGGTCGACAAGTGTGCATACGCCTTTGTCTGAAAGAGACGCCAAGAAAAACATCAAAGTCGTCCAATCCAGCGAGAGCCCAGGCCTGTGCTACACAGGCGGCGCTCGCTCTACCCTGCAGTTGTGTCTGACTCCAGTCGTCTAATAAGCACCCCAACCGCAGCAAGGGCACCAGCTCTGACTCTCTCAATTCAAAACCCAGCTGGCAGCACAGGCCTGCTGACATCATCACCACCGGTCTGGTTTCTCTGCTCTTTCTCTCCTCAGTTTATGATGTCACAACCAGAAACATTGTCATGTAGCAGCCGAGTGAGGGAGAGCGTTCATTAGCATGTCCACCAATGTATTTTTGTGCTTTTGCGACACTTTGTGGTGGATGAAGTTCTGGAGAGATGAAATGAGGCAGGGCTTTTAATGTGGTAACAGAGCGGGGCGGGGCACCCGGTAGGTGCCCAGAGAGTAATGTTGGCAGGAAGATGACGCACACACACTCAACACCCTCATACACTCAAGAGGCCAAGACTTCTCATTTCTCACACTAACAAACAAAGTCACTGTGCTGTTGACACATAGCGCTCAGGACCAGCAGCACTCTGGTTACGGTTACAGATATGTGACTAAACTTGATCTCATCTTGGGGGTGGGGGGGGGGGAGGATTGTTGCCAGGTTCCTCCCGGATGTGTGTGTCATGTTTGTCTCCCGTGGGTGTTGAACCGCTCTGTTTTGTTCTCCTCAGGTGCGTGAGATTCTGGGCCGGTGTTCCTGTCCAGCTCAATTCCCCATGATCAAGGTGTCGGAGGGGAAGTACAAAGTGGGAGACTCGAGTGCACTGATCTTCATCAGGGTAGGCCCTCATCACCATAAACACAACTGTCTGTCACCATGAAGCATGACACATCTCTTGTGTGTCTGCTTTTCATGTTTATCGATTAAGGTACAGTTCAGTAGACAGGAAAATAATCATGCATTATATTGTCAGTGAAAATGTTGCAGTCAAGATGTTTTGATCACCTGCACGGCTTTCATTGGATGTCCAACACAAACACAAATATTCCAGTCTTTAAAACATGTTTTATGATTCATTTCTAAGGATAGTTATAATTATTACCCCAGCTGTTTGTGGTAAACATCGACTTCCTGGTTCAACAGTGAATTACTCACTTTGTCTTGCTCTAAATTTTCTTTTATTCTACAGGGACTCCTTAAGAGGACTGTTTTTAATTGAAATGTTTTCATGTTCATGTAGAATAAAAAGCAAATCGGGAACAAGATGGCAATGAGCGGGTACTCTTTTTTTGTCTTTTTCTGCTGATTATTGTTACCCAACACTTGCCAAAAATGTGCACATACGCTAGTGCCTGCTGATGATTATCTGTTTCAACTTTGACCCACTGTATTTTCCCTAATTGTGGGCACACAGTTATCCTGTGTTATGAGGGATTATTGCCAACAAACCTGGTGTTCCCACGTTCAGTTTTACCTCCAGATAACATGTTTTGTCTGACTAAACAGTCTGATTTATATAACCACTGATGTTTCTTGGCCCCTCAGATTTCTCGTATTGATGTTGCCATGTTGCCAGATCTCAGACAGAAATGACGGCCAAAGCTACAAAAGAGTAGTCCTTAGTTGTAATGAACCTGAATTATCCCTTAAGCCAGTTTTACACTACATGTTTAGCAGAATGTATGTGATACTTTGGTGCATAGCACAGAGCACCGTGGGGCTGGCAGTAATTGCATGGAGCCATAGGGTGTTGGCATATGGCATCATATGTTGTTTCAAGGAGAACAGGGTTATGTGGCAACATATAAACCACTCAGCTGCTTGGCTGCCCAGAGAACTGTACAGTGGATGTCACAGCGTTTTGATTTCTCTCTCTCAAGTGTTTGCAAGTGTTTACAAACTACCTTCTACTGGCCCACTCCCAGGGATTTGCTTTTTTCCACTGAGACACAAGTAGAGCTTTAGGTAATTTCCTGAGTCGAGCCTTATCTTAGCTGGAGCCTGTTTCTGCTGGACTCTTTGTCTCAGTTTCAGTTTAAGAGCTGCCGCTGTATCTACATCAGGCCTCCCAGGGCTGGGCAGGAAGGCTGCTGGGTAAAAGGGATTGATTTGGTTTCACCTACCCAAAACGTAGCCCAGACAGATTAATGGACTCTTTGGATGGCATTCCAAGTTGTCTGCCTTTACATTATTGCTCTGTCTGACTGTCAGTAATGTCAATATTTCCTCACTTTTAGCGGCACCACTTGGTCCACACAGGGAGATGTGATATACGCAATGTGATAAAATGTTTGGCACTGCCCTGGGAAGCTCTGGTAAAAAGCTTTTTCTACCTTCATAGTGAGCTTTACTCAAGAGGTCTTGAAGGTGTCATGTGTACCGAATTCAGTAGCATTAACAGTGAGTACTGTACTGTAACTAAGTACTGTAGAAAATTATTAGGGTGCAAAGAGGAGCTGAATCTTATATTTAACTTTTTAAAAAAGCAAGACCCTCCACCTATTAGTTGAAAATATAGTGCTGAGCTGGTATCGCCATTAATAACTAAAGACAAAGAATTTGTCTTATTTTCTTACTCACTTATTTTCTATTATGATGCAGACTAAAGTGGTCGTCTGTAATAAATGAAGGCCTGAAACAGACAGAGACAGAATTGTTCTCCATGGGTGTCATAAACACACATTTATGGCACGTTATGCACATTAAATCCATCATTAGCGGCTGTTTTTTATATTTTTAATTAATCCTGTGAGGGAAAGCTGAAGTATAAATTTAGGGTATGTCAAAAAAATTAAAGACCCTTTACTGCTCCTCCCAGAGCAATCAGACCTCCCTCCCTTCAGCAAAAATAAAAACACCTAACCCTCCACGTCTCCTCCCTCCTAATAATTTTCTTACACTCCCTAAGATGGACTGTGAAGTGTGTTATCTGTGGAAGCTCATGTCTGTGGAAACAGCCGTTTTAATGAGACAGACATATTTTAAAATAGCCGCTTGTGATGTGTTTGTCTCTGGGAGCCTTTGACTTG
Source organism: Pempheris klunzingeri (assembly GCF_042242105.1). Lineage (NCBI taxonomy): Eukaryota > Metazoa > Chordata > Actinopteri > Acropomatiformes > Pempheridae > Pempheris > Pempheris klunzingeri. The sequence continues at coordinate 4,840,718 of NC_092018.1, forward strand.
TCAGATTAGCCCTCTTCATGCCATCTCCGCCCTCTCATGATTCCTCACTGGGGATGACAGCGATTACGCATATGCCCCAGCAGCTACAAGTGCGGCCAACACACTTCCCTTAGTCTTCTGAGGAGAGGAAGCGGACAGCCACTTTGAAAGCCAACAATCCCCCATTCAGCTGCCAAAGCTCTGACAAGGATCTCGAGCAGAACGAGGGGATGAGGTGGAGAAAGCAAATGGGCGAACGGCCCCATATGAACAGAGGGGGGAGTTAATAAGACATCTTTGTCTCCAGGGAGGACGCTCCCTAGAGGGAGGAGATGCCTGCAGTCATGGTGCTCAACAGCTGAAATGAACTATGAGCTTAATTTTTCAACTCACCAACAAGATTTGAGAAGAAACTGGTTCAACACGCCCCCGCAATGATGACAAGAAGTCTCTCTGTTCGCTGTTGCCATAGAAACAGGTCTCTCTGCACTGGTGCAGACTGTGATACCCCTTCAGTGGTTGGCAAATTAGGCAGCTAAGCCACGGATCTAAAGTGGAACATGGTCCCCAAACATTTATTTGGCCTCAACAGACTCCTCCATAATGCTGCAGCATTATCTGTGTGAAATATGTAATAATGATTTTCAGTATTTATGACGCGTTCTACTGTCTTTGTGGTCGCATTGTGCTGTTAGATGACTGCATGACAATGAAGATAGTTAATTTATGAGCTGACAGTCTGGAAATGAGTACTGCGTGATTAGCATTTTAAGAGCCCGGATGATTCTTTTTATACTTATTCTATTATCCCAGTCCAGTTACACAACTGTATTTATTTATTCAGATTCCCAGTGGCCGTTACCATCATGACAGCTACTCCTCCTCCACAGTTAAAGAACAATAACAAAGTCATTATAGAGATCTATGTCACATCAACACTTCTATTATTGTATACTGTGCACTATGCAAAAACTAAGATTGCTGATCACAGAGTCAGAGCTGACAGCAGATCTAGTCTGTGAACTGCTGGGACAAAGTGTGTTTCTCTCTGTTGAAAAGGGTCTATTTCTCCTGTCCCTGGTGTAGCTTTGTCCCTCCACAGTACGTGGATCTCTGTTAGCGGACCTTAATGACATTAATACCAGTGATGATGAAAATATTAAATGAAACTCGTGCCACCTTGCTTTTCACTGCTGGCACATGACGGTCACGCAGCCTCACACAAACAGTAAACCTGTTACTGACATAAGGCCAAAGCAGTGGAGAGTAAGCAGTTTATACTCTCAGGTCTGATAGAGATAAGCAGATCAGCTGTTTTGACGGATTTTATGTAGTTGGGGACCAACGCCGATGAAAAGACCTGTATTGGATTGGCAGGGATTGTGTTAGTGAGAAGTTGGGATCAGACTTTGGTGCACACGCCATGTCCATGGCCTCTTTCTGACCATGGTCAGGAACCCGGGATGAGACGCTGTGCCACGTGTGGTTTGCTGTAAATAAACTCTGTGCCAGCCTGCACAGATGTACCATTATGGCTTTGCCTCGCCTGCCCTCTGAGGCACGGGTACAACCTTTAAAACATGTGGCTGGCAGACCCTATTACACAACCCAAGGCAGGGGGATGCATCCACAGGGCTGTCACATCAGTCAGATTGTGTTGCCTCAGTGAAGGCAGCTTCTGCCTGGAGGGAGCTCTTTGGTCTAATCTTGTGGATGTTTGTGCCTCAAAGAGCAGAGGAGAGTAGGAAGTGACATATCCACCGACCCCCCTCTGTTATGGCTATCCAGGCCCCCTCTTGTCTCTGCTCCTCTCCCCGATAACTAAAATCTCAGCTGAGGAGCAGAGCGGACAGCAGGGGTGAGTTGTTACCATGCTAATTCACCCTGCTACCCTCAGAAAACATGGGGAAGCCAGCTGAGAGGCATGAGAAAGAGAGGCCGAAAAAAGTGTCTTTCACAGCACTTTGGCTCTTTATTATGCTACCATACTCTGTTTAATTGTGAGTTGGCATGGCAATGAACAGCCCTCATAATGGCAGCAGCTGGGGGTGATGTGGGAGAAAGAGGAGGCGTGGGGGAGGGAGAGGCAGGGGCACAGGCAGGGGTGCATCTATATGTTACGTAACCGAGAAGGCTGGCCAGCCTTCAGCAAGCTGTCCCACTTGTGGAATTTCCATATCTATTGACTTGTGCAGTGTGTGTGGTGGTGCTGTATATCAAAGGATTTAGCCATTTTATTTGTGCATGAATGTGTAAGCTACTTTCTGTTTCTCTAATGAAGCCTTGTTGTCTCTTTTACTCATTCAGGTCCTTCGCACTCATGTGATGGTGCGTGTTGGAGGGGGCTGGGACACATTGGAGCACTATTTGGACAAGCACGATCCGTGTCGTTGCGCTGCTTTCGGTGAGGTCACTTCCTATTCCCCGTCAGCCTCTTACAAAACAACTTCATTGTTGTATCTCAGTATTGCATGATTCATAATATAATTAAGATGATTAAAAACCCATTCACATCTGATGCACTATGTTCATACAAGGAGCAGACACTGTGAAGGGGAGTCATGTTGAGAAATGGGGTTTATCATTCAGTCTTAATAGACATATAACTGTAATTTATTCAATTCTGAATTCTGTCCGTTCACATATTCAGATTTTTGCTGTTGACTTATTTGGTTTTGTTATATCACCTGGCAGCTATCAGTTTGTTTCATACTGAAGCTAGACCAAAATTCCCTCCAAATGTAGGTCTGCAAAATGATGCAGGTTTGTAATGGAAAATGTGCAGCCCACACTAACTGATCCCATAACACATCTGTGCAGCAACTCACCTCAACACAAAGACTTTTAATGCTGATAACCTGGACAACTATCCTAACCATTCAGTGTTTACACTCACTTTGATTAGCAGCACAGAGAACAGTGATACATGCCCATAGCTATGCTGGGGGAGACCATACCTCCCTATCCGTGGGTCCAAACTGCTGCTGAGGTGGTGATGTCAAGGGCCGAGCGTCTGGTCTGGACAGCTGACTGCTGAATTCATAATTGGTGTTACAGCTCTAACCACTAGGAGACCATAGAGTATTAAGTAATTATAGAAGTAGGCCTTTTGTGTTCTATAAATGTTCTCCCTAAACACTGGGATCATGTGCATTTCTCTGGTCGGCTAGATTCACAAGTAAGGGTCCATCTCTCTGGCTCATGTTATCTACTGCTGCTATCTAAGAGCTTAATGACATTGATGTGGTTATCTATAATATATATCCGGACCATGGCTTTTAATCTTTGATGATGTTGTTTAGAGGTCTGCTTTAAACACTTGCTATGGATCTGTCTCCCCAGCCCACCGCTACCACCAGGCTAAAGCCTGTGGCCAAGGCCAGGGAGGCCAGAGCAAGTCCTCGAGTGCCCACTCTTCCCGCTCCACCAGCCCGGGTCCACACTGGCGAAATGATGGCATTGCACCTTACAAACCTCCTGACAGGCGCTCCTTGGAGCCGCCCTCTGCTCCGTGTTCCTCCTCCACCCGGCCCGGCCGCTCTCAGAACCCTTCTGTCCACACTGAGCTGGACTCCGGTGCAGCACGTACTCTACTCCCACGGCCGCCACGAGACCGCTCAGAGCCCCGCCACGTTAATCCTCTCAGGTGAGTGTGTGTGTCTACGCATGTGTGCGGATAAGTGTGTTACCATGATAAGAAATTAATCTCTCTCAAGTAGCCTGGCTGGCCGCGCTCACTTTTTGCTGCTTGCTCTTTTGTGCCCACTGATGAGCAGGCAGACAGACGGACACACACATAAAGGACTGGGAACATACGCAACGAATACACGTTACAGGAAGCCTCAGATTAGACCAGAGCAGATTTATCTAATCTCAGGTGACATTGCCCTGATAAATCCGTCTCACACAGCCACCCTACAGCACTTCCTAGTGGCTACAACGTAGACACCAAACATGTTTATTGAGCTCTCCTTCGCTCCCCCTTTTCTCTCTTTTACCTTCAATCAGTTAATAAGACTATAGACGGCAGTGATTGCGTGTGAGCTTTTACTCAAGTCTTTCTTCTCTTGCCACGGCAAACAGATGGTCTCAATTATTATGAAGCCACTGACAAATAAAACGACACATCAGTTTTCTCTGATACCCATCTGAAGTGGCATCAGAGCCAGAGTAGTGGCATGTTATCTGCTGTTCTTTCTATGAGATATAAAGACAATAAGATCTGCTTAAGCTCTTTGTGAAGAGCTTAAGAGCAAAAGGTCTAGTTGGTCACATACCTTCCCTATATGTCAGAGTGTGAAGGCGCCATTGTTTAACACAATTTGAAGCTGAATGGTGGTTTACTTTGGCCTCCAGCCAATGTGTGGCTCATTTCTGTATTGAGCAATGGCTCAGACCAGACGTCAAGGCAACAGCTCATTCGAATTAACCCTGTGTGGGTGGGGCATCCCCTTTCAAGTTCACCAGACTATATAGAGGCTAATCTGCCGACTATCCCCAGACAACTGGTCACAGCTAACTCAGGAAGTAGGTCAACAGGTGGGCTCTGAATTACCATGCATGAATATTAACAACTCTAATTTCTGAGGATATTTTTAGAAGTTTGGTTTGATAAAACACTAATTAAAGGCAAAACCTGACGTCTATATGAAAACGGAACTGTATCCTCACCACAACACTGTTTTCGGATTCATTCAAAGTCAAATATTTGTGAACCTTGGAGTAAAATGACAATTTTAGAAACAGACCAAATGCTATTTTCTTTCCTGCATATGAAGGTATATATGAAACTGAACTCTTTATAGTCAAAGAAATAACACAGCCTCTACTTTAACTCTTCAGAGTCTCAGACCGCCCGTCGGCGTCAAAGACACAAACACAAAGAAAGCAAGCTAAACAGTTTTAATGGGAAACACAAAGGTAAAATGAAAAGTAGTACAAAACGGCCATTTTACCCCAAGACTCTGGAGGGTTAAATATCCAATTTACGAGACCCAATGACACAGTTAAACCTGATGGTCCTTCTGCTGTGTAACAGTCGAGTGATGTCTGATGGACAAAAGGCTGCAATGTGTTGGGTTATAAACCCTGCAAGACCAAGTATATGGTATTATTGTAAATATAAATGATTCAGTGTTTTCTTCCCACATTGTAGGAATAAGGACACAAAGTTACCAGCAACAAGACGTCTGTCAGGAGGCAGTGACTCCTCTACAGCCTCCTCTAAGGGAGGTGGAGGTGGAGGAGGAGGAGGAGGAGGAGGGGGACGGCACTCTCTTGGTGGCACCTCACGGCGCTCTGGTGAAGAGGTAGTTCTGCTTGTCAGTCGCAAAGAGGGGAGGCATATGATTGAGAGGCCTGTAGCTGGAAATCAGTCCCCATCCCTGCGTCCCTCACTGCCCCGCGCACGGAGCCAGTCTCGGGAACGTCCTGCACTCGCTCCGATGCTCAAACCCAACCCGCCACAAGGATCCTCTGAGGGACCGCGTACACCCCGCACAGAGAGGGGCCGGTCCCTTGGAAACGAGGGTCCGAGGAGGCTCCATGCTCCACGTTCCCACAGCCAGAGTAAGCTACAGAGCCGTACTCGGTCCAGGGATGCCAGCCCGGGATCTGCTTCCTGCTACAGAGACCCTCAGCCCCCGACCCCAGACAGACGAGAGGACCTTCGGGCCAAACAAATGCCCCCATCCTCTCCCAGATTAGCCAGTGGGTTCACCAAGAGGCTGTCATCCTCATGCTCTAACTCACCCATTAAAGGGGGCCAGAACAACAACAGCAGCCCCAGCAAGAAGACGATAACTACTCCCAGACCTCCTGCCCCTCGCTCACCCTCCATAGGAAAAGGCAGACTACTACCACCAGTCACCGCAGGAGGGCGACGTTCACCACACTCATCTCCCCGCAATTCTCACCATCATGCTACCCGCTCCCCTCGATCATTACAGGGCCCTCGCTCTGCTGGACGAGGCCATCAGAGGAACTGGTTTGGCCTGGACTGCCAGGAGCCAGAGGAGGAAGGTTTGGGCTCTGGCTTCCAGATGCTGCCAACGCTAGACCCCCAGAGGGAGCAGGACCTGTACCGCAGCTTTGAGGCTGAGTTTCTGGCCAATACACAGCAGGCTAAAGGAGTGTCTAGTAGAGCCCCAGTAGGAGCGACCCTGCAGGGAGCTGGGACACATTCAGCGCCAGGACTCACTGATGCTAATGTCACAGACTCTGCCTATTCCTCTTCTAACTCATCCACCTCCTCCCTGAATGTGGGCGCAAAGATAGGAACCCTGCCTGACCTCAGGGAATCCAAGAGAACTGTTCCCCGCCACTTCCCTCTGGAGGACCCTTTACATTTGCTTTATGGACACAATTTTGCAGGACCACACAACTTTGGTCAAGGGGAGCCTGAGCACTGGGGGGAGCGTGGAGGGGGTCTCAAGAAGCTCCCAGCCATCTCTAGCTCCATAGAGGAGAGGGAACTTCAATCTTCCCTGCCTGGTCATGGGGACACAGAGTCAGACAGATTGATGAATCAGGTCCCCTCACAACCTGCTTTCCCCTCTAGGAACATAAATGGAGACCTTGGAGGTTGTCCTTCTACAGGGGGGGTTGCAGCCCAGCAGGGTCAGCTCAGCTGGGGCACAGGACGTGAAGGAGATGTTCCCCTGGAGAATCACCAGCCAAACTTACCTTATGATCTAGAAAATGGTGACGCCAGTGATGACCTCCCGCCCCCAGAGGCTTGTCCGTCACCTGTGCCTCTTCCCCCTTCTGAGGACTGCTCCTTTCAGGATTCCTCCAGTGAAAACTCTTCTATGTGCTTCAGTCTGAGTGAATCCCGGTCAGAATCCCCCCCACCATCGTTAGCCCTGACCAATGGGGATGCTGATGGAGAAGTGTTGCAGACTAAGAAGGGGCAAAAGAAGGCAGACAGGGTAGCCCCTATCTCTAAGCACAAATTGAGAGCCAGGTTCAGGCCTCGCACTGACAACAGGCCGGACAACAGCCCCTCACGTATCCCCACCCCAGTCAGCTACAGAGATCTGCAGGCTCACGACACACTTTCCCCATGCCACACCCCACCGTTGTCCCCTCAGAGCTCGCGCTCTACTGGTCGTCCAGCCACATGCAAGAGCCTGCACCAGGCCTTCGCAGATATGATCCATCCTCAGCCACGTTCTCCAGCCATGGGCAACAAGGATTGCTCCTACCCTGGACAGTCCGGGAGCCTGGACACTGAAGCGTGGATGTAGCACAAAAGGCACAAGGGGTTGTTGTCATAAACTTTGACTACTGTGTAAAAAAAAAGACTTAAGACTGGGCTATAGACTGTTTTCATTGCATGTCTAACACTCCTTTTTCACTTAGTTTCTCCCCTCAAGAACTGCAGGGGGTTTACATTGCTTTTATTTTGCACTCAAGCCAAATTATTTATTACCAAAGGAATGGTCTTTAATATTACTTTTACTGTATTTTTTGTGTGCATGGGGATGCTTTTGCCAATCATAAGGTGTTTTTTTGCAAGACACTTGTGAAATTGATACAGAGAAATAGAGAGAGAGCATATGTGCTGCCATGTGCCCCACTAAGGGGTGTGGTAAAGTGCCAGGGATTTAAAGCTGCAACTCTATAAACAGTGTGAACACTAAACCTTTAGTCAGATGGACCGGCTCCCTCTTGTGGTTTGCCACAGCATCTCTGCTTGCCTTGATAGTCAACTTACTGGTATGACTGTGATATTTTCAGTTTTTCCACATTAGTGGTCTTTACATATAACTCGGTAAACTCATATTCACAAGATACTAATAGGTAACATAGACAAAGGTACCCTCAACATCCCTCTGGCTTTATCAACACCACATGCACCACCAATCTCTGTACAGTCGTCTGCTGTTATTAAAGCTGGTGTCACCTTTTCAACAGTCGATGTCAAATAGTCAAAATAGATGATATTTGTTTTTAAATGCTTAATGTGTTACAGGTTTTCAACATCATGTTTAATGCAGTAAACATTTTAACTTTATTTCTACTTTTAAATGGATTAAGCGTAAAAATATGAGGAGCAGTGAAGGGTGAATTCCTTTGTGTCATTGTCACTGAAATGAGATGTTGAGAGTGCTTCCTCTGACCAAACTGTACTCTGGAAAACAATGCTTCATATACACATGTGCAAGAGTCAGATGTTTTGGAGAATGAATGTGTAAATACTCAAAATGTTCATGTGCCCACTGAAAGATGTGGGTATTTTGTATATAGGAAGGCATTGACTATACAGTTTAATGTACATACTCACTGTAATCAGTTCTGTGCTGCCTTAGCTATGCAATATTGATGTTGGAAATGCCTTGACAATTCCCTTTGCCTTAAAATGTATTCGCAGGTTAGTTTTTGAATGTTTTTGCTCAACATCACTAAGATCTACTTGGTAACACTACATTGCCATCATTAACTGTTTATGATAACAGAAATTGGAAAGTTTGAGCGAGAATGTGGAAAAATCTGGGGGACGTTGCCAATTTTAAATTATAAATTATACTTGATGTAGGTGAACTAATCATGATAAAGATATGTAATTTATTGCCTCTGAATCCCATTACCTGTTTTGAAACACAAGAAGCCAGATAATCTATTTAGCAGATGGATTTCAAAGACATGACACAATCTATGGTGACATCTAGTGGCTAGAGAAGGACATGTTTAATACACAATTAAAGCACGTGTTGTCACATTGTCACATCCTTCCTCCACACTTTTGGAATGGTATGTTCCGATGCTGATTAGAGCCAACAGAGCCAATAATGATGGTATGATAAGGTTAGTTTGATGTATGAAGAATGAGTTTGACTTGAGTGTCTACATGTGTGCAGCAGTGCATAAATAATAGATACTGTAATTGGATAGTAGGGTTCTCTTGTGTGGCTCTTGCACAGTTGTCAAGAGTATGAGAAGCCAGACCCCAGCTGCAGTATTTCTGTGTTCGGTATTTAACTGGTGTGGACTTTTGTAAAATACTTGAAAGTGGAGACATGGGAATTGTAGTGTTAGTGCCCTGCAAAAAAAACATCATTACCTCCGAAATTTGTTTTTCATGTGTTTCCTCCGGGTTTTGAGAGACTTTGGAAACAGAGTCAGTGAAAAGGAAGTGAATAACTTTTTTTTGCAGGGCACTGACACAGTGAATAGGCAAGAAAAAAAGAGTGTGCATACGTTTGTGTACATACCATGTGAGAATATGTACAGAGTTTGAGTGAAGAAGGGAGTGATGCTGGTCTAATTTATTTATTTATGAAATTAAGTGTCAGTGGGCTCAAGTGACATCTGTGTCCAAAGGTCTCTTAAGTGAGATGTGAGTGTTTAGGGAAAATCAAATGAGATGTGGCCCAGTGTTTTCAGGACTATAGATCAACAGTATAGTGTAAAGAGACGTTCTGTTAGAAATGTTGCCAGTTTAAAAACTGACTTGACCCAACAGACAACTTAAACGTATTTGGGCTGTTCTGTTTTCAGAGCTACATTAATCTGATTTAATGCCGACTCCTCACTGCTGGTAATGATTTATGATGTATCAGTATTGTTAGAGCCACATATACATCCAATATGTCGCCGATCATCAGTTCCACCCATATAAACAGATTTTAACACGTATCCTAGTTGTCTTAAATTTCAATTTGTTTTGGCTTATTTTAAGACATTCGCATTTTGATCTACTGGTGTTTAAAACTTACCGGGTACACGAACTGTGAATTCATACAAACATGCCGCCACATTTGGTTATCAACCACAAAAAGAGTGAGTGTCCTTCCATAACCTGCTCTTTCACCTGCACAACTTCATGAAACTCTCTCTCCTTCTCTCTATCCCTCATCAGCAAAATCTGAATGTTCATAATCAGACAATTTCTTGTTTGCTAATGTTATTTTCACTAAAACTTCAGTTAAATGTACAGATTGCTTGACATTGTGGACTTTGTATGTATGAAATAGCAATACTGCAACATTTCACTGTTTTTTTTTAAGTTGAACATGCTGTCAAGTTGTTCTTGTAATAAATATTTTCCTCTGAAGTTGATGAATTTTGTCCAATTAATATTTCACGCAGAGCTTTGGTCACAGCAGTCTGCAGAACAGGTTGATGTTCGATTTAGGAAAAGTTCTTTGAGAAAAGTCTAAATGTTAATGTGGGTAATGACAATATTATTCTCTATGCACAATGCGATTTACTAACTTTTTGTACTTGAACTAAAATGTCTTTGTTGCAAAAGTTGCAAGAGACTGTGTGTAATCATTCCATTAGTCCATTTGAGTCATGTCTAATGAACCCTTTGTGCACACTTCTCAGTTTAAAAGCTCAAAAGTCCAAGAAATCTGAATGCTGCATACCCTGCTCTGTCTTTGAGAACATGCAAAAGATAATGTAACCAGCCAGTTTAGTAAAATAATGTTATTGAAACTATTGTAGCTTAGAATAATCCTAGTGAAAAGTGTTGAAACTGTTTCAGAGAGGTGTTGATTCATGGTTATGGTCATTTAAGAGGCTATAATGTGTACTGCCTCACCGATTTAAATGAATGAACAAGACATAAGAAACAACTCTAATCCTGACATGATGTGAACTGATATACATGGCATGGACAAAATATTAGAAACACCTCCCAGTTTATCACCTGCAGGGTTCAGACTGCATCTGTAACCCAATAAAACTGGACATATTCACAGGATTATTTTTGTCTTTCAGTAACTGGATCAGACAAATGTTTCATAATCTTCCAGACTTGATGATTCTTATAGTTGATATTTTGTAAACTACTCTGTATGGTGTCTTTACTGTGTTGTGTTTCCTTCTACATCCATCTGAAGAAAACAATTTCTACAAACTTCTACAATTTCTGCAAACGTCTGCATAACGTGTGTTATGAACAAGCCTCTCTGAATGAAAGCTGACGCCAGCATCTGTTTGTAAACGTTATTTTGTGGAAAGACGGAAGTAAATGAAGTGGGAGGGGACGAAGGCCATCACAGCCCCTACTACGCCTGTCACGGTAAGATGTTTGTGGGGATTTTCTCTCCAAATTCATTGTGTGACGAGTCTAATTTGAACTCCAGAAGGTACGCTAATTCGTTGGGTAAGGTTTAAACCAGGCCGGCAGATTAAGAGCTTAACTATCCCGGCAAAGGCTTCCTTAAGCCTGTACTTAGAAGGTCATGTCTCAGCTGTGCAGGCTAGAAAAGTGTCCAGGCGCTAGCTGACACTGACAGACACACTGCAACAGACAGCTAGCCGTTAGCACCACTTTCATCCAGATAACTACTGCAAACATGCAGGAATGGGCGAATCAATTATGCGTGAGTAACTCATCGATCGTTAACTGCGGGAACAATCTGCACTAGTTTAATTACCTTTCGGTTGCTGTTGTATTGTACGGGCTCGAGCCTGCTATGCTAACGTTAATGTCATGTTAGCCTGATGCTAGCCAGCTAGCGAACCTTTCCTCTACTTTTATTTTTAGCTAAGATAGCTTCTCAACTTAAAGTCATCTAGTTTGGAGTACTAATGTTGTTAGTGTGGAAACTATTTAAGAGAACACTGTTTGTTCGGTGTCAGTGTGACATGGCTACGGTGTGAATTATCGTATAAAACCGTAGTCGGCTAATATTGGCTCGTTAGCTACGTCGTCAGTTGAGTTAGCGCATCGTATTTGGATAGCTTGATGCTAGCAGCCTGTCCGGTGGTGACAGCTACCTGAAGCTCAGTTGGTTAATGAAACCGCAACATTAAACATTAATTCAGACTGTCTGAATAAACCATAATAAAGAACCAGCTGTCAGTAGCCGAATGAAATTATTAGTCGTAATGATTTGGATTAAGGTGCCACCTGATTCATTCAGTGTAGGCCACTGCCAGGGACTACATCACTATAATGAAGTATTTCATATTGTGTGTTGTTGTAACAATACATGATGATCTCCAGTTTTTTAGAAATATCAGTGTGTTGTCATTCAACACTGTAACCAGATAATACTAAATGCTTACAACACTAAAAGAGCCAAAGGCAGCAGAAGTGTAATGATTGCTCCATAAGCTATATGTTATAGTAGGAGGGTGTTCCACTTTTTAATCTGAATTTCTGTTCCTTTTTTTTGGGGGGGGGGGGGGTGTTAAACTGACCAGTATTTCTTTAACTTCAACACTATTGCTCAAATTTTACAGCAGGAAGTGTTGTGTAAATGGAAGAAGAACTGTCAGTAAGAGGTGCTTGATAGACAGACGTTTTGCATTCAATCTTGTTGCAGAATTGTCCAAAGCAAAGTTGAAATGCGCACAGAATTTTATCTCCTGTGAACATAGAGGAAAAGCAGGGCATCGCCTTGTGCATCAGATGAAGGGTAGATTAGCTGCACAACTCACTCAAATAGAAAACGCTTCAGTCTGCAGACTTGAAACTGTTGTACCCACTGTCATATTGGAAGGGTTTATCTGAGATTGTCACTCATTCACAAATGTGTGACGGCTTATTGATATAATCTTCTCTCCAATCTCAATAACTGTCCCAGAAGGGGAAAAGGCAAAAAAAGATATGTGCCATATATTCCAGATACTCTGAAGACCTTTGGTACGTTCTGCGGGTTTAAACTCAACATAATCGATCAGCTGGCAGCGGTCTGATTTGTCACTCACTCTTTCCCCAGTGATATTTAGATATTTAGGAATCAGCCTATGGTTACCAAATTTGCAACGTTTCTGCTGGGAAGCCAACATGCAAAAAATTACACACTGGGCCCTCTCTCCTGAAACTCAGTGGTGCCAGCTGGAATTACATTCATGTTAGTCTTCCTCCTTAAAAACCTCCATGTGCCATGCCAACAGGCTTCAGCCCAAACAGTACACACATAATCCAATTGTCATATCCACTTTGAAAGTCTGGCAACAAATCAACCAACACATTGGCTGGAACACACTCCCCCTTAACACCCCAAGATGTAATTAATAACTTTTCAAACCTGCTTAGATCAATACCAGATTCTCTCTTTGGGACATACCAGGTCTTGGCTCGCTCACTTGTGTACGACGTTCAGCTTGCAACAATCTGGCCTGTTTAAGTTCAAATTCAACATTTCCTCAAATTAAAATCACCTTCTTTTCCAGTTGCCTCTTTAGGAATTGAAAATCGATTGCCATGACAAAAATTACAAGGTGGCTATTTTGTTTTTATAAGACCTCCCAGTTCCAAATACACTTCAGCCTTTTCTGAAGACTGAAACACTATGGGAAACAGAACGATGTCATGCCTGACGATCGGTGGACTCAACGTCTTGTAAATGTCGTCTTGTACAAAATTGCAGCTCAGACGATTCAAAATAGTTTTGGAGGGTACACCACAGTATGCTTTGGTCTGGGGGAGTACCTACAGCCTTATTTCAGAGTCCTTTCAGTAATATTTAAACACGTAATAGAACCATTCCCACAGATTGCTATATTTGGAACACCTTGAAGCTGGTGAAAACGTTGCCATTAAGCAAGCAAACATAATCTCATTTACCTCTCTAATAGTCAACTGGAGAATACTTTCATTATGGAAGAAACCATTGTCCCCATCTTGTACTAGCGTGATACAGTGTCTATTTTGGAGATGGAAAAGATCAAATTCTTCATAAGGGGGCCGACAGACAAATTTGACAGACTTTGCCAGCATTTGATCACTTATGTTAAGAGTCTGACTTCCGTTTCCCCAGATTTATTACATGGGTGAGACAGTTGATACAATCTACCATCTGGACCCTACATTTTGACGTAACATTGAAAATGTTGTGATACACTGGGCTCTCTCTTAAAGGGCACAAACTGTGTCACTGTATTGTTTTATGATGATTCCTAAAATGTTAATAACTAATGTTTTAAACCATTATGGGGTCCTGGATTAAGCATGGAAATCAGCAACAGGAAAACATTGAAGCTGACTCAGTATTGTCAGCCACATTCATGATGACCAAGAAGATTCATGTTTAAAAAGGAGATAGAGAGGCGATATCTGTGTCTGTGTTTCCTCGCAAAATCCATTGTTTTGTCCTCTGATAGATCGCTACCATTTGTTCAAGAGATGACAGGAATTCCTTTTATTTCCCTGTGCTTGCACTTCTAGTATTTCCTGTTGCTCCTGTGATGCTCTAAAGTTTCCACTCAGGGAAATATCTCACAATCATCCTCACCCTCTCTATCTTTTCCAGGAGAGTCGACAATTTGGATCCAAGATGACGGACTCAAAGTACTTCACCACTACCAAGAAAGGTCTGATAGCTTTAGGATTTATTAATTCATGCGATAAATGGTTTAACATGTAAACCACTTCAGTGTCAAGTTACAAGTTCAGTTCTAAACCATTAGTAGTGTCCATGCATTGTTTTATGCAAATGCTTTGTGGATTTTGTGACATACTTAGCTGGTTGGTGCAAGGGGAGACTTTTTTTTGCTGTTAATACAGTCCAGTTAATTTAAGATTGTTCAGTGCGTTCAGAATAATTAAGTTGGATGTAGAGCAATATGATGCGTTACATGTTCATTATCATTAAGTCTGTGAAGCCAAAGATGCTTACTCATTTAAGGTTTTAAGAGATACTCAAAACATGAATGCATATTCTGTAAGCGTGACCTCAAACCATTGAACCAAAGATGTTATCACCCTGGTTTGTATCATCTTTATTGCCAAGAACTGAACAGCTCTTGTTATTGTGAATCAGATTTGCACACACTGAGTGTTATCTTTCAGAGATTTAACTTCCCTGCTGTGCTTCCTGCTGTATTTGTGTGGCCCCCCTCACACACCCAGAAAAGTATATATTCCCACACACGGGGTTTAGAGGCTCAAAGAGATGCTTATGAGGAATCATGTACAGACTTTGTTTAGGGATTGTTTGAGACATAAGAGCACATTTCTCTCAGTATCTGCTTTTTCTGTGCATCTGTTGTTAACATCTCAAGGAAGACTGGGAGTGATTAGTGGTTTACAATGTCTCTCTAAGTAGGCTGACTCAAGTTTAAGCCCAAAATTGACAGTGTACTGACATTGTATGCTTTTCTAGTCTTAATTCATGCAGTTACACCGCACTGAAATGAAAAACTAGATCAAAAATTGCACAAAGCAACAACAAAACGTCTTTGTTGTCCTTCAGGAAAAGTTCACACAATGACATGAGCACAGTTTTTAAATGTTGGCAGTTCTTCAGCGATAATTCAGTTTTTAGAATTTTAAGATACACCTACACATAGATCAAGATCCTCAATACCAAATTCTGTTTTAAAAGTTGATAAAAAGATCTCATTGAATAATCGGCCAGCCCCATCACTGGACCACTAGAAGACTTCTTGATCAAGATGGTTGCTTGTTGCACCAAAACCCTGACAACCAATACCACCCACCAGTATCAGAGACTGCTGGGGATGTTAAACTCCCCAGTCTGTATTTATGAAGAAATCTAATAGACATGGAAAGTCTGTACATCGTATGCCAACGTGTCCACTGTCGTGTTTGCATTTGTGAAAAGAGGGTAATGCTGCATATTCCCCCTTTCCACCCCCTACATCACAAATGGATTACATGATGTATGATTCCCCTTTTTTCTCTTGTGTGTACAGGGGAGATCTTTGAGCTCAAGGCAGAGCTGAACAGTGACAAGAAAGAGAAAAAGAAGGAGGCTGTGAAGAAGGTCATCGCATCCATGACAGTTGGCAAGGATGTGAGGTGAGCCAGGCAAAACAATGTCAGACACACCCACACTGGAATAATGCACTGTAACACATCACCCTCGATTCTGAGTCAGCAGCCACGTAACACCTTGTCCCTCCTTCAGCGCTCTGTTCCCAGATGTAGTGAACTGCATGCAGACGGACAACCTGGAACTGAAAAAGCTGGTCTACCTCTACCTGATGAACTATGCCAAGAGTCAGCCAGACATGGCTATCATGGCTGTTAACACGTTTGTAAAGGTAAAACTCTTATCTGGCATCTGGAATATGTTAAACCAATAGTCAGATAAACTGGGACCAAGTCTAGATACCAGTGCCCATGTGCTCATGTTACATACAGGAGTACAGACATTCATTCATAGCACTTTATGGTTGGGAGGATAAATATTCTCTCGCTAATTTGAACCTACTCATGCATGCTACTTTGAGCAACACCCCTCTGTACAGCTGTGTGGAGTGACTTGCCTTTATTTCCCTTTTGAATCTCTTTGACTTAATGAGATAATTACCAAACCTCAAGGCACCGGTTTGCTTAAATACAGCCATCAGTATCCTTGGTTTGTTTGATTGTTTCTGTCCTTCCCTTTTGTCATATTGCAGTAGCAGTGCCGCCTCACTACATGATACTTCAATTCTTTACAGAATGCTAATGCACATAAATGTTAAAAACATTTAAAATGTCTCTAAAATAATTTAGTATGATGTAGTAATAAATCAAAAGTTATGACAAAACTTCCTCCCTGAACCACCCATCTAGGACTGTGAAGACCCTAACCCTCTAATCCGGGCCCTTGCTGTTCGTACAATGGGCTGCATCCGTGTGGACAAGATCACCGAGTACCTCTGTGAGCCACTGAGGAAATGTCTGAAGGACGAAGACCCATATGTGAGGAAGACGGCAGCTGTGTGCGTAGCAAAGCTTCATGATATCAACGCCCAGTTGGTGGAGGACCAAGGCTTCCTTGACACCCTTAAAGACCTCATCTCTGACTCCAACCCCATGGTATGACTCCTCAGGAAGTCAGATTTTACTTAGAATTACTTACAATTTTGCTCATACAATGCCTTTATCTCTATCTTGTCTAGCTAGTGGCTAGTATTTGTCTGTTGGCATTAATTTGTACGCTTGTCTTCATCTTCAGGTTGTAGCAAACGCAGTGGCAGCACTGTCTGAGATCGCAGAGTCTCACCCCAACAGTAATCTTCTGGACCTGAACCCTCAGACCATCAACAAGTTGCTGACAGCTTTAAATGAGTGCACAGAGTGGGGACAGATATTCATTCTTGACTGCCTGGCCAATTACACACCTCGTGATGACCGCGAGTCCCAAAGGTAAGAGAAAGCACTACTTACCAAATTAACATTACGTTTTCCCAGGAAACCCTGTGTAACTTTCTGCTCTTCCTCTCCCAATATCATCAACATCGACCAGCATCTGTGAGCGCGTGACGCCACGGCTCTCGCATGCCAACTCTGCCGTGGTGTTGTCAGCAGTTAAAGTTTTAATGAAGTTCATGGAGATGCTGCCCAAAGACTTGGACTACTATGGCACCCTGCTGAAGAAGCTCGCCCCTCCGCTGGTCACTCTGCTCTCTGCTGAGCCCGAGTTGCAATATGTGGCCCTTAGAAACATCAACCTTATCGTACAGAGACGGTAAATGTGGGGAGATGGCCTGGGGTGGTGAATTCACTCTGCATTGTACTTGGGGCCGTAATTGAGGTTGCATTTACTGTAGTATGGCGCATTTCAGTTGGATGCCTTTTACTGTATTGCCACACATAACAAGAAATGCCAATGTCCCTTTTTAGCCCAGAGATCCTGAAACACGAGATGAAGGTCTTCTTTGTAAAGTACAATGACCCAATCTATGTCAAACTGGAGAAGCTGGACATCATGATTCGCCTAGCATCTCAGGCCAACATCGCCCAGGTAACACACCCACTGCTGTAATACATCATTGTGTTGGAAAACCATTATCTTAGGATGCTTTTAAGAGAGAGGTTCATTGTTCGTCATCTCAGTGACACTAATGACAGTGACAATAATAATTTATATAGCACCTTGGGAGACTGTTGTTACAAAGGACTTCACAAACAAGGAAAAATAAAATGAAGCAGGAGAACAATTGAATATAAAAGAAAAATAACAAAACGGTTAAAAGTAATGATAAAACACTGGATAAATGTAACACATAAAATAACAGATTAGGAACAGATAAAAGAATTAAGAAAAGGTCTCACTGTAAGTCTTGAGAGACGACTTGAAAGAAGGCAGTAAACTTTCTCATCTAAGTTCATCAGGTCAGCTGGTCCAAAGGGGTCTTCACACTTAGTCTGTAGACTTTACTGGGGAACATCAAACAGGCCTTTATCAGAGGACCTCAGGCTACAGGCTGGTGACTAATGAGGTATAAGCTCAGTCAGGTAGCTCTGTCCCATACCGTGCTGGCCCTTAAATGTCAAGATTAAAAAGATTAAATGGTTATAATGATCTTTCTTTCATGATCTGGTTAAAGGTCTGGTAGCTGCGTTATGGACACTTGTGTAATAATTCTTTTAGCCAAGGCATGTCTTAAAAGCACAAATAACTCTCTGAAGATCATTAAAAGTAATAAAAGACCTAATTCTTGAGATGTTTCTCAAAGACAAAAGACATGACTGAGCTAAATTTGGAGGAATCTGGAGCACACCCGGAAAATAAAGAACTACTGATGATTGAAAGCAGACAAGGGACAAACTAGAGCCTCTAAAAAGAATTTGTTTTAATTAGAATTCGGTTGATATTATTTACAGCGGACCTGACGATGGTGTGACTAATGCTTGTCGACCTCTCTGTAGGTCCTGGCTGAGCTGAAGGAGTACGCCACTGAGGTGGATGTGGACTTTGTACGTAAAGCGGTCAGAGCCATTGGCCGCTGTGCCATCAAAGTAGAGGTGGGTGGAAATGATGGTTTGTTTGTCAAAGCCTTGTGTCATCAGTGCAGTTCAATGACAAAGCAACAGCTAATATGATTTCACATTTACTGGTACTCAATCAGATCACAACAGTGTAAATGATAAATAGGCACAGTTGCAAGGTAGCGCTGTCATAATAACTGTGCTTTATTGGTGTACTGTTGGTTTTAATAGCACGTACTTAAAAGGAACAGGAAGGCTGTTTACTGTTGAAGCCTGAACCTGAGGGATTATTTAAGCCTCAACTTGGATATATAAAGTCACTTAGTAATATCTTTTAATTTACATATGAGAAGTTTTTTTTTCCCTAACTAAACATGATTTGTTTTTCCTGGTGACTCACTGTTGGTAAAGCAATAAAACTGCTTCCATTTCACATATTATATGCACACATTTTGTGTGCATATGGTTATACTTTTATTCTGTATGCCTGTCGTAACTAATGTTTTTTTTCTCTCCATTAATTAGCAATCCGCGGAGCGCTGCGTCAGCACACTGCTAGACCTCATCCAAACCAAGGTCAACTATGTGGTGCAGGAGGCCATCGTGGTCATCAAGGACATCTTCCGCAAGTACCCCAACAAGTAGGTTCCCTCTTAGGCATTGTTGTGTTCATTTGCTCATTCTTTGTCAACAGGCTGGCCAATCAAATTGACATTGTACATGTGTGATGTAAGACCCAATACATGCTTTGGATTGTTGTCAGAGCTGTAGTATTTACTCACACACTGTTGTACACAAATAGACATCTCAACTGTTCCACTTCACTGAGCCTCAGATTATTTTCCCTTGGTTTTTAAATGGGCAGAGTGAAAGCTCATTACACAAACAAAAAGCATTTCCAGATTGGCCTTTATCCTGAAAGGAATGCAAAAGCACTCTCTGGCAAGAGAATCGTTCTCAGTAACACACAGTGTTTGTAGTGGACAGCACTTAACACCCTGCCTCCATTGCACCTGGTTAAAGGTCAGGTGGATTTGGCTGGAGCATGACTTCTGCTGTGGGTTCATGTGGCAGACAGAAACCTCTCCCACACAGCAGTAGACCAACACTGTGAAGTCGTGAGTCTCCAAGGGAGCAGCTTTGCAAAGCTTCCAGCTTGGCATGGCTCAAGCCTTTTAGCTCTATGAGTCACTACTCACTCAAACTGCTGCCTTTTCTATCAATTAGCCTTCAACTAAATCTTTCTGACTTGGCACATCTTGTATTAAAAGCATTATGTAAATGTTATTGGTTGTTATCACGCGTTTTATGCAGATCAGAAACACCTCAACTGCAGGAATTCATCAACCACTGCAGAAAAAAATTGCTGATAACAAATGAATGACCGAAAGACCAACCTGTTCTAAAGGGACACTGAATATTGGATTTACATTTGTCAGGCTGCCAGAACAGACAGCTCCAGAGTAATGCTAATGTTGCTCTGTCTGCTTGGAGTGAAAGTAGGTGGTTGTTGGCTATATTTTATAAGCCAGTGACATGTAGTGGCTGTTTATCAGCCAGCTTCCTCAGCTATTTTAGTTTTTTTCTGTCTCAGGTGGACGCAAATAGAATAATTCAGTTTTAAGTAATTATGGTCATTTTGATCAATGCGATTTGCAGTGTTTTAGTGCGTATAACATTGTTTTTTTGTGACTGTCTCCAGGTATGAGAGTGTGATTGCCACCCTGTGTGAAAACCTGGACTCCCTGGATGAGCCAGAGGCTCGTGCCGCCATGATCTGGATTGTGGGAGAGTATGCTGAGCGCATTGACAACGCTGATGAGCTGCTGGAGAGCTTTTTGGAGGGTTTCCACGATGAAAGCACTCAGGTGTGTTTAAAAGATGGAGGTCATTTATAAAATGTGATGTGCATTTTTAATGGTAGTGACACCAATTATTTGCAGTTAAGTAACACACTTGTTGGCCTCTGTATTTGAAAATAATTAACGCCACCAGTCAGCTGCTGCAAAGCACTGAAAATGGAGATGCCATAGGGAAACACACAAGTATTACAGAGTCAAGTAGTCTAATCTCTTCTAACTGTGAGAAATTAAAGAATTCTAGATGGGCAAAATATTTTATTTTACTGTGACAAACCGTGCTTAAAGGGGAGACACCACAACAATCTGAAGACTTCTTATATCTGACTCAGAGACATGTTTTGTCGAGAAGCCAGCCTTGTGCTCTTACACGGTTTGCTATGAGATTACACCATTTACATTCTTAAATGGCCCCTGATAAATAATAGATCAATGATATATCATATACCATATCATTGCCTCGATATTGCCTAACTATTTATATTAAGTGATATTGTGGGTAGAAACAATTGTTCCCTTTTGTGCTGTTGTTTAGTAACAGGAGATTGGACTTTGTGTTCACCGTGTCCTTTAGGTGCAGCTGCAGCTACTGACAGCAATCGTCAAGTTGTTCCTGAAAAAGCCTACGGAGACCCAGGAGCTGGTGCAGCAGGTGTTGAGTCTAGCCACACAGGTGAGGGGGAAAAACACACTTCAACATTTTATGTTCCTGTCATCATCTCTGTCTACAAATATTTGATGCTTCTCACTGTGGTGTTTACTATTCTGAACTCACTGTCCATGTCTTCCTCCTCTAGTTTGTGTAATTTGTTCTTACTCCATAGATCGTCTTTGCTCCTGGGCGCTTGTTTTTGTATCATTTATGAGGAGTTCTCTAGTCTTAATCATTGTGGGGACACTGCTGTATTGTATTGACAGCATTGATCTGAGCCTCAGGAATGACTGCAGTGGTTTGAGCTTACTCTGCTGTTACACTTATTGTGTTTTAATGGTTTTAAGGTAGTGAGTTCATTTAAAAAATGAAAACAAACATTCCTAGAAAATTCTATGTTGTATTATCTGAAGTTATATCGGTATCTGATTCTATGTCAGAATTTACCATGAAGGTCCATTATTCTTTTATTAGATGTATTTTAGAGTAAACATCTTTTCATCTTGCAACTGTGGTTTCATAATGAAAAAAGAGGGTTGAGTCAATATCTGAGACAATGTCAACTAAAGACTAAACATTTTAAGTTTCACAAAGATGGAATTTATTACCAAGCTTGAGCATTGTGTTACTATTGGTTTCTATAGTTTCATCTACAGTAATAAACTAGTAACTCTGCATGCCACGACACTCAAGGTAGGCAGGAAGCAGCAATGGGCAGAAACTGTGCCGACAAAATATATTTCTTATTCATTGAACTTAAATTATTGGAGAGGCTTATATATCAGCATTTTCAGATGTTACTGCATAGACAAATGGAGGTCTTTTTTTTAAGCTTATTTGACTTTCTCTGTGTATTCCACAGTATTTAAATGTACTGTGTCAGACTGCCTCATACATTAGCCAAATCGTAGCACTACCAAGGCTGACTTAGTTTTTGATATCTTTGAATCACCGCTCAGCCTGTCATATCCAGGCCAAGACAGAAAAGACTCTAGCATTAAGTATTTATTAAACAAGCTCCATGAATAGTAATCCTTCCCCCTCCATCTCTTTCTGCAGGACTCTGATAACCCAGACCTTAGGGACCGTGGCTACATCTACTGGCGTCTGCTCTCCACAGACCCCGTGGCTGCTAAGGAGGTGGTTCTGGCTGAGAAGCCCTTGATCTCCGAGGAGACGGATCTGATCGAGCCCACTCTGCTGGAGGAGCTCATCTGCCACATTGGTACTCTGGCCTCTGTCTACCACAAGCCTCCCAGTGCCTTTGTGGAGGGCAGCCGTGGTGTTCAGCACAAGAGACTCCCTGGCAGTGCTGGATCGTGAGTCGTGCACAAACGTCTTGACTCGCTGTTATGTTTCCCTTCAAATCTGCACTTTGTAGCAGCGTCAACCTGTGCAGCTGTTATTTAATCTTTCCAGCCTCTAAAAACAACTCATCACATTTACTCTCTGCCATTTTTCACAGCAGACTAGATGGAGTTATGTCAGCATTTTAATGACAAATTAGGTTTACAGTGTATTTGAAAATCACCAGAAACATCTAGTTCAAAATAACAATAATCAAAACATGCATAAGCTAACTGAGTGAAATCTGTTTCTCGTTTTGTTTTATATCCACCAGTGGGGAGAGTGCTGACAGCCCAGACGCAGGTTCTGCTAGTGGAGTTTCTGAGGCGCCCCCTGCTGTCATCCCATCCCAGGGAGACCTCCTGGGAGACCTGCTTAATCTGGACCTGACACCTCCCACCACCACCGGACCACCGCCAGCCCCTTCCACTGGCATGCAGATGGGAGCTATGGACCTTCTTGGAGGAGGACTGGACAGCCTGGTAGGTCTAGTGACGGTGTCGTGCTCTGAAAGGCTGGTATAACACATAGTTGTTGATTTCAGTTATAGGCTTAATGACAATGGGACCTAGTGACGGTGATGTATCTTTGAATTAGATCTTTTTTTATTCCTTTTTGATGCCTTTTTCTTGTGACCCCTTTGTGTTTTCCTTTCTTTGTTCAATGCTGCACCTGCAGATGGGGGATGAGTCTGAGCCGGTAACTACATAGAGGGCACAACATTTATAAACCATGCCAGCCCATTTTAGAGGATTCATTTAATCACTGCTGATTTACTGTAGTTGTCATGCATCAGTCTGACATTTACATTCATCATTTACCTTTTTTTGCTATTGTGATATCTACGGTAAGCATGCTGTTTAGTCCTCGGGTCCATCTCTTTTCTTATCTCTGGGCTCTGCGATGTGTTTCATGTTTCAATCAGCCGCCCATTCCCCTGCGGACGGACACTCCTCAGTCACCTCAGCTCCCTCATCAGTCCCCATCGCCCCCAGATTACAGCCCCACTGAGGTTGGTCCAGGGGACCACGCTGGACCAGTAAAGGCCAGCACCAGCCTAGAACTCCCTCCTGTCCCCTGTTGTACCACTGTGTCCTCTGAATAGTTGTCCCCAGCAGTGATCTGTGCCTGTTTGCACTTTGTATTACATTGTTAATGTTCCTCACTCCATTTAGGTGAGATTCTAGAAAATCTTGCCTATGTGTTTTTTGTTGTTGTCAAAATGATGTCTTCTAAACACAGTAGTTTAGCTTTGTCACTGTGTCGAATCACTATTTTTTTCATCACCAGTCTTGTTCACGATACACACGTTTTGTGAATGGGATTTGAACTTGGTATATTTCAGTAGCCACTCAGCCAGACTTGTGTGGACAGTAAAAGGTCTGCTGTCTCCTTTACTGGTGTCTCCCCCTTCTTACTATTATTTGTTAATAGTGAAAATCCCCTAGCTCTCAGAAAGATATTTCTTAGACCCTCACACCTCTCCATCCATCCTCCTCAAAACCTCTAGAATATGATTTAATGTTGCATCAAGAGATGACCTGAATTTTTTGATGTGCTTCTTACCCCCTACCCAGCTTGGCGGAGATCTCGGAGGAAGTCCTGCTGTAAGTAATTCTATCTTACTTATCTAGTTTCTTTTAGGCTCTGATTGCTCAGTACAGGCTTACACTGTACGTGTTGTGGTGACGTGTTGCTTTGTGACCCATAGATGGGGGCTGGTTTTGGTGCTCCACCAGCTGCAATGCCGGCCTCTTTTGGCCCCCCTGTTAGCGGCGGTCTAGATGATCTGTTTGATCTTGGAGGTGGAGTTGGTATGCCCATGGGAGCCTACAGCCCCCCTAAAACAGTGAGTCTTAATAAGCTGGGATAAGACCTACTAAAAGATTTTGTTACAGCGGTCATGGGATCCTTGATAAAATAACCAGTCTTGTCTCTTTTCAGGTTTGGCTTCCGGCCATGAAGGCCAAGGGTCTGGAGATATTGGGCACTTTTGCGCGCCGTGCTGGGGTCATCCAAATGGAGATGACCCTCACTAATAAAGCTATGAGTGTCATGACTGATTTTGCCATCCAGTTTAACAGAAACAGGTAAAAACCACCTACTAAGCAACGCACTGGGATTTTCTGTATATTTAAGCATTTTGTAAACCACCTTTTTCCCGTTTGTAGCTTTGGTCTCGCTCCGGCTGGCCCACTCCAGGTTCTCACCCCTGTTAGCCCAAACCAGAATATTGAAGTTAGTCTCCCCCTCAGTACTGTGGGACCTGTCATGAAGATGGAGCCTCTCACTAACCTGCAGGTAATGCTTCCCCAATATGTCTGTGATTGTGCTAGTTTACGTTGTGCTGAACAGTGGCGTTTTTTCCCTGCCCCTACTTCAGTTTTCCATAAATCCTGACTAGAAGCACAATGTTATGTATGCCAACTGTTTTGATTGTTGTCAACACTGGCTTCCTACTGGGCCCAGGGCCTCAAACACCGTGACACCATGCTGTCAGACATGTATTGCAATGTAAACAGCAGTCAGCAGACATGGCTTCTTAAGTTTTTGATTGTAAGAAGGTTATTTTTATCTGTCAAATTCCAAGTTAAAGCTGGTGGTATTTTAACTTTTAAGTCATTTATCTTTATATGTCCTGCATTTACAAAAGTAAAACATCAACATGCTTCACGATTGAAATATTCATGGACCCGACTATCTCTTGGTACATGAAGTTTTCCCCAGATACGACCATGTGCCTTAAATGATCAGTAATACATCCTCACTGACATTCAGCTATACTGTTGAACTCCCATGTTGTGAATAAACCAGGATTAAAACATTAAAAAACAGCCTTCAAAGCAGTTGTGATAAGTAAATAAAAGGAGCGGCAGCGGCATGCAAGTTTTTGATCAGGGTGGTTCTTTTAACTGGGCAGAATGGTGGACGGGTGCTGTATGCAGCTGGAGAGAGAAGATAAGAGTGTCGAGAGGGATGATAGAGGTGGGGGCAGTCATTAATGGTCACAGAACACATGGCTCCTTTGTTTCTCCTGGCCTCAGTAGCTGCCTCTAGGCCCTGCTTTGATGGGCACTTTTGTCTGTTTTGACATTTTCTCTGATGTTTTATTTGGAGAAACTCAGCATTGTTTTTGTCTTGATAGAAGATAATGTCCCAGAATATTATTTTGAGTACTCTTTTAACAGCAGATGTTTTACAGCAGTTTTTTGATACTTGTGCACCGTCACTGTCAATAAAACCTTTTCATTTGGCACACCTCAGGGAAATGCTTTAGTGACTTTGGGTGTGACTTTCATGGCCGTTTTTGCAAGTGTAATGACAGCAATTACATTTAAAGACATCAAAGTGGCAACTTTGGCGGGTTTGCTGATTACATCAATGGATATATACAATATGCTCAGACAGTAGTAAAGAAATCCCAAAAACCAAAAATGTCAGAAAATAGTTAGATATATGAATTACATTTCCCACAGCAAGAGTTGATAAATAATAGCTTGTTGTGGCTAACCTAAAAACTTCTTTTGAAGAAATGACTATCAAAGTAGTTGCCAATTATTTTTCTGTCTTGCCAGTCACAATGTGGACAATACTTCACAAACTATCCCAGTGAAGTATTGCACGAAAATATCTTTGCACGCAAAAGAAAGGCCTGACAGAGTTTCAGAACCACTAATCATGTAGATTGACTCAATACAGCACACAAGACTTTTGATAATCTGTCAAAAATGATATGATGCCATAGCCTTTATAGTTGGCGTCTGACCTCCTCTTATCCTTTTTATAATAGAGTTATTTTAGTTTGCAAACATACAGAATGAAGCTCTGTGTACTTTGCGTAGGGCTTACTGACAGTCCTGCGTTGCTCCCAGGAATAAGAAGCCCTAATGAATAATTCACGAGTCCTTCTCCCGCTATCCTCTGGCCGAACTCACCGTCCTTCTCTCAGCACTTCTTTGTTGAGCAGCCTAATCAATATCAATGTCTTCTGCTTTTTACTTCAGGTACCCCCAATATACCACAGTGGTTCTCGTATTTCATTGTCTTATATGCCACCAGGGCCCAAAGACTGTGAAAGGTCCTGCCTGAGCAGCTTAGGCTAACAATCTGATTCTTTTTTTTATTTATAGACCTGCTTTTAGGTGCTATTTTCTCTCACTTGTTGGTCATGTGTGTTTTATTTTTGGTTTAACCACTGTCAGCTATTCTTAGCTCATTATATTTTCATCTCTGTTTATGCCCTCTTATAAAGCACTCTCTGAAGGCTGATTGTAGAAGTGGTTATTTATTTTTTACATATTTAGCTTGTAAGTAATATTTGCTGATATTTTCTTCTCTCATGCCCACTGAAAGACACAGCATGGT
The DNA here is from genome assembly GCF_042242105.1 of Pempheris klunzingeri. NCBI lineage: Eukaryota > Metazoa > Chordata > Actinopteri > Acropomatiformes > Pempheridae > Pempheris > Pempheris klunzingeri. The sequence goes on from NC_092018.1 coordinate 4,867,551, forward strand.
GGGAGGCCAGTAAAGAACGTGGATATCGTTGATAATATGGTAGAATTTAGTACTGCCTTGCGTTCCTTAAGGACTGTAGCCCTCTCGTTCAGTAAACAGCACACAAAACTGGGCACTTGAAAATTAATTACCCATATATTGCTTCTTGTTTTTCCTCCTTTCCTCGTCCCTTGGATGTAATCACTTGCAGGTGGCTGTTAAGAACAACATTGACGTATTCTACTTCAGCTGCCAGTACCCCATCAGCATGCTGTTTGTAGAGGACGGGAAGATGGGTGAGTGTCTCTTGGCTGAATCTCTTCAATCCAAAACCCTGCTGACGTCAACAACTTACACAGACGTCAGTCTTTCAGTGAGGGCATGTTATGAGCATGTGAAGAAGTGTGTGTGACGTAGGTGTGTGAGACAGTCCACCTGTCTGCACTGATTCAGCTCTTGGGGCTGCACAGTTGCTGCTAGACTGTACACCGTTGCTGTTTTTGAACCGTTTCTTCTCCTTTTTTTGTGTGTTGCTGTTTGATTTAATCTGTGAAAACGTGTTGGCATTTCTCGCTGCGGAGCCTCCTGATGGGGCTGCAGCCAGAGGCAGTTAGCTAATGCTCCAGAGCATCAGCAGTAAACCTTGTGTGTTGTGCAGAATCAAACCAGACACACACTACTTTGACATGTTTTTCACCGCAGTGTGTATGTTTACCTTTACCACAAATACTACAGGTGTTCTCATGCTGTGCACATTCCAGTGTATTGTCTGTCTTTGGACTCCTCCAGTGATTGTGTCTCTTCATCCACAGAGCGACAGGTGTTCCTCGCCACATGGAAAGACATTCCTAATGACAACGAGGCCCAGTTCCAGATTAAAGACTGTCATCTCAGCTCAGGTGAGAAGGATGAAAAGAGAGAGTGCACCAACTGAAGAGCACTGCGCAACCATATCCTGCAGCTTCCTTGTATGAAATATGAATTGAAAATAGCCCAGCAGGCTCAAACTCAGAAGCTCGCTAATGAAACAGATAATATTTAATGAGAGCCCATCAGCTGCAGTCCGTGTTTACATGTAATAATTTAGTTTTACACAAGTGTGAGAGAAGCTGAACTGGAGAAGAATTCCTTATTACAGCTTAATGGAATAATGATTGGACGTAATGATTGTTGCTGGTATTAATCAAACCCTCAGGTGTTACCGGGGAAACTGAGTTATGGCTTGTGAAAAAACTTAATATTTTGATTGCAAAATGCATAAATATACAATTGAACAATCCTTTTTTTTTTTCCTTTTAATAAGAAACCAGGGTAAAAGCGGAATAAAGCCCTTTTGTGGTTTATATAATCAGGAATTAATGGACTTCAGCCTTCAGTTCTTTGGCTTCCCAGTTGTCCGTTAATTCCTGATAATGGACACCTTGTCGGCTATTATCTCTTACTTATTGAGTGTATCATTGCTGCACAACCACCCTGGAGTGACATTTTGGGGGATGATAAGAGAAAAAGAGAAACTGCATGGTCTGGCGTGTTTAATGTTTGCCGTCTAATGACTGAAACTGAATATTACAAATCAGCCATAGCTTGTTAAGACGGTATAAATTCAGTTAAACAGGTAAAATATTGACTGCATTGTGTTCATGCTCCGTCAACAGATGCGGCCTCCAACAAACTGCAGGGTAGCAACGTCTTCACCATCGCCAAGCGCACAGTGGAGGGTCAGGACATGCTTTATCAGTCGATGAAACTCACCAACGGCATCTGGGTGCTGGCTGAGCTGAGGGTGCAGGCAGGGAACCCAAACTACACGGTGAGTATTAGCTGATATGAGCTGTCAGAAAGTCAACTACTGTAGGTGGAGGTATGATGGATTGGAGAGTTCAGTTTGCCAAATGTTGGGTTCAGTTTGCCAAATGCTTTCATATGTTGTAAAAGATTCACTGGAACTGGGGAAACAGTTTCTGTAATCTATAAACCTGTAATCTGTAATCCTATCTGTAACCTGGTTATTTTTACTATTCAATTTCACCTTGATTTCTTTTATTATTATTATTGAACAGTTTTCTTATTAGTTTATCATGTCAGTGTTACAGGAGTAGGACAATACTACAAAACATGGTGTAAGAAAAACAATTGAATAAATTCAAGTAAGTCCCCTACACATGCTCTTATCTGTGCTTGAAATCTAATCGAGCACCTCATAAATTTTTGTTCAGGTCAAAAAAAAGTCCTGTCTTCCAAACTACCTTTTTCAATCCACTGAGCTTTGATTGATTCTATCTCAAACAGTGAATTCAGCCAAACTTTCATCATTATCTGGACCTTTGGCTGTTTTTGGAGGCTGATAATCATGCCCACCATCATGAACACAAATTGGGGACCAAAGGGATTACAGGACTTAATAACTTTGATCCAGAATAGTCTCACTAATGTGCAGAAGACGCTAAAACGCTGTTGAATTAAGTCGATATGATACAGTTAACAAAATACTGTCATGGCTGCACGTCATCGATGGACACCAATGATGCGTCAGTGGCTGATCTGAACAAGCAGAGACATGACGGAGACTGATGTTCAGTAATGAGTGGTGAGCGTGTTGAAAGTGGGGGGCTGGTTGATTGTGCAGTGATTAGATTGTGGGGCCTGTATTAGTGATTCATCTGTGTGTTTGTGTGCGTGCGCACATGTTTGTTTGTCTACTCAACTGTGTCGTTGCATGTCACAGTCTCTTGTTATGATGGATTGTATTTGGCTCAGACAGTCTGCATGACTGGTCCAGAGCGGCGACCTTGGTGTGACTCTCCTCCTCGCTCATCACTCAGGCTGCGTTCGGATCATGTTTTTATTTATAAGGTGGCATTAACTATCTTTTCATCTTCTCCTGTCTACAGTAGTCAGTTCGTCACTCACCCAGCTCTCGCCCATCAAATCTTCACTTTTTTTAAACTGGTTTACACCTTCCTCAGTTCAGTACGTCATTGTGTAGCCTCACCTGACATAGATTTTGAAAAAGAAAAAAAAGCAAGATTTCAGGATATTTCCTTCTGATAACATATGAGATTATTTGACTGACGTGAAAGATGATTTTCACTTAATCGCTGTCTGCTGGTTTCAATGTGCATTTTTCATTTTCTCGCTCTTGATTAGTTGCATTTTTATTTCCCCCGTGCGTCCATTTTATGGGGTAACCTCATTAATGTGGGAAGGGTTTATGTTCAGTGCTCCTTCTCTCATTTTGATTTCATGTTAATTTTTAAGTTCCTCCAAAGAGCTAGAAAGACTCTCTTACTTTTTGCAGATGGACCATAAATTGTTTATTGAGGAGGGGACAAGACTTCCAAGTTAACGGTGCTGCATGTACAGTGTGTACTGCTTGTCTCTCCGAGTTGCTGGCTGCTCCATGGTCCCTGCACTCTTGGCACGGCACATTAAAGCCAAGCTGCTAAAGCCTTTTGTCAGCAGCTATTTTTAGAGCTGAAGAAGTAAAGCTCTGCCACAGCATATTCTCTGTATTTCACTGTGCCTCTGAAGAAAGACATTAAAACAACTAGGGCTCATTGCTATGAGCGGAGACAATAGCATGTTGGGTCTTTGCTGCTGCATACCCATACTGTTTTAAGGTTTTTCTCATATCTCAAAACTTGGTTAGCTTCAGCTCTCCCATGATGCCTCACTACTTATAGCTGTGTCCCAATTAAACACTCATATAAATTCTAGCTGGGTTTGACGCACTAGTGCATTAACAACAGTGCTAATGGACACTATTACCCACAATGGAAACAAATTGTGAACACAACAGTGAACAATATTTTAAAACGCCACACACCAAGGTCATGTAAAGCATAACGGTTTATTAACAGCAATGAACAACTCTTTCACCTAATGAATAATAAAGCCGCTCTAAGTAATGATAGAAAACGTAGAAAAATTAGTCCATCGCAGTGTTGTGTGTATTATTTGTGTTGTCTATGATATTTTCTTTAACCTGCTCTCTAAAAGGCATCTTTGCATTGGAAAACTAAATAAAAGGAGATACAATCCACATAAAAACAATAAAAAAAACACACAATTAAAACTGTGTCAATTGCAAAGGGACAATGACTAATTTACGTAGCTTCGAATCAGAATTCTAGCTTTAGCAAAAGCTGTGTGATCTTGCATGTTTTTAGATTTTTGAAAAGTGTGGACCTATTTTTTTACCAAAAAAAAGCCAAAATGGACGGACCAATTAAAAGAGAACTTTGCTAGAGCAACGCCATCTAGTCACAAGAATTTAATTAAAAGGAAATGTAAGTTGCAACATTTTGAACCAATATTAATGATATAAACGCAGCTTACTTATAAAACTTAACACTGAGTAGACAAAGAAGAAAGATTATATATTTAAAATTTGAAAAGAAATACAATCTAAATTTAGTGTTGGATATCAATATGCAGTTTCACATTGATGGGAAGCAGGAGGAAAAAGTTAGCCTGGCTCTGTCCAAAGAAAAGCACTAACTCTTTTTTTTAGTTTGTTTAAACCAGAGAAAAAAATGGACTGTAAAAGCAACATTCTGTGTCTGTACAGGGGGTTATGTGTTGGATGAAGTCATGTCATCATGTCTCCTCATTATTTAGCCGGAGAATCAGCTGTCAGGACGACCGTTAAATGATTTGAAAGCAGTGTAGTATGATGCTAATACTATAAATATAACGTGATAATCAATCACACAAACAAAGCTGACCATCTAAATGTCACCGCTGAGCATCTGTCTGCAGTGTCCTGGGTGGCAGCTGCAAATGTTAACGTAACGGAGGGCACGTCATGGATGACCTTTCACCTCCCGCAGGTAAAAGGTCATCATGTGATGTTCACCGACTGATGGGCAGCCAGGTTATTTCATTTAAAGCAAAATTATTATTCATTGTCAAAAATTCCCCTTGAAAAAGGCCACGCACAGCCCTAAAATAACGCCTTTGCACCTGATGAACGTCATTCCAATATTCACTCTCCTTGGCCCTGTTTCTGTTCTCCACCAACTCCTGAGGAAAATATGTGGCTCTTTAGCTGCTAGAAGCACCACTGTGTTCAGCAGATAGTTGGTGATGAGCAGCTGGTGTACGGTGAGTTTCCAGAGCTTCTGATGTCATCAGAAGAACAAACTAAAAGAGTAAAGTTGTGGGCAGGACAACTTAACAGTGAGCTCAAACTTCCTCTAAAACTCCTTAAAGCAGAGGGGAACTGCATATTAAGGTGATAATTCTCTGCGCATTCATCACTTTGACAGACCTCTTTCCCATGTGAGCTCCATCGCGGCTCATGTATACTTTATAGTTTTTATATTGGAGAACTGGGACACCGCTTTTCTCTTTGACATGACGCATGGTGTTCTCATCTGCCATCTGCTGTCCCCATGGCAACCATGTGACCAGTGATGCTGGCTGATTTTCTCTCCTCACCTCTTGAGCTGGTAAATCTGAGGGCTTTGGTAAAAGTGAGTTTCAACATAGAAATGGACACCAATGTGCCGCCTGTCACAGAAATAGATCTGCTGTCTGTGTACAGAAGCCTGAAGCCAGTGTCAGTGAATGATGTAGGACAAGGTCTGAACCATTAGACCGCAACTTTTGCCCAGTAAACCAAGGATGTGTTTACCTGCAGCGGCTCCATGTATATTCATACAGGTTTCAGAGAGACTCCTGCAGTGTTTAGCGTGATCAGCAATGTGATGTTTCTCATGGGAGAGTTTTGGCTGAAAAGAAAAAAAAAACATCTCATGTAATGCTGCCATTTTGTAACTAAGCATCAGAAAGACAGAGTTACATTAATACTAGATTGGAGTTCATTGTCTTGGGATGATAAACCAAAGCTGGATAGAAATAAGAATTACACCTCTGAATTGGTGTAGCACCACCAGATCATCATTACTGTGGCTCCCCGTCTCCTCCTTGTGCCTTATTTCCTCGCCCGTGTGCCACTAATAAAATACAATAATAACATTTTAGCAGCAAGCCTTAAGCTGCACACATGAATGTCGCAGTTTCTAGCTCTGTAAATAGCAGATTCTACACAGCGGACAGAGCATCCGCATTTCTTCACATCTCTTACCCCATGCTGAGAGCAGAGCGGCAGCCTAAATGCTGCCAGCAGCAACATGCATTAGTAAAGAGTTCTGAGAGCACAGAGGCAACACTTAAGGAGCTGTGCAGTGTTACTGCTTTATTCCACTGCAGCTCTGTGGACTCCACCAAAACACACCCCATCATCTTTGTTTGATCTCAGTATCCATTAATCCATTAATTACGATAATGGTGCCAGTCTCGCTAGAGAAAACATTAGTGTTGTCACAATACTGGAATTTCAAATCCAGACACAGCACAATGAAAAAGATGCGGTTTTTAAGATCTACAGGAAAAAAACAAGAGACAATTGAGAGCTTGACTAAAAAACATGGCTGAGAGCAGTACTTTGTAATTGTGGTGAGGCAGTGCTGAGGAGGAATACTGAATAATAATACATAATCTAAAACATAACATGATAAATCCAAGAAGAAATACGGTGAAATAAGGTAACCAGGGGTGTTATGAGTGCATCATGTTATCACAGTCTGGCTGGATACCTGTTGTTTCACATCACTCCCCCCCTCTCTTTGCCCTCTACCCTGTCAGTTCTCCACTAAAAGGACGCAGTGCACAGAAATACTTAAAATAATCAAGGAAATAGAAGATAAATCACTCAAATGGAAATTCAGTTGTCTGAAACCCAGCAGGACTTTCTCTGGACCCGTTCATTTTTAGGTTTCATTTCTTCTCTTTCTCTGTTGCTTGTGGGCCTGCACTTGCTATCAAAAGCAGACTTTACTCTGTGACACCCGCAGACTGTTTTCCAGTGGGACAAATGCGACTCCCAAATGACAGTGATGAAAGAACAACGCTGTTCGTAAGGCCGAGTTGCTCCATGTGGACAGAGATGGCTACATTCTGTCTGCCTGCCTGTCTGTCTGCCTGTCTGTCTGCCTCTGTCAGGAAGAAGAATGCAGGTTGTTTTCTTGAATTCTCCCACGTCACAGAAACGTTCGGGTTATTAAAGGTTCAATTCGTCATAGGAGGAAGCACAGCTGGTTTTGACCGTGCAGCAATTAATTAGTGAAACACTTTGAAATATTCAGAATCACTGATGTATTTATTAGTGAGTGTTCAGTGCAGCACTATGTCCTGACGCAATTATACCAAAGCTCCAGCTGCCTCGCGTTTGTTTCTGGATCTGAGGAAATAAGTGTGATTGCAGCAGTATGATTGCTGATGGGAGGGTGAAAAATTGAGTTTGTCAGGCTGTATCAAATCCTAAAGCTGCTCCCAGCTGAGGCTGACATCAAAGAGCGGAGAGGCTGTTTACTCCAGTGTGTTTGTGTACTGTATCTTTATTTCTGTCTGTGTGTCTTAATGGGTCTGATAACACTGAATTAAGGAGAGTTTCAATCCAAAGCTGCTGTTTTTCTCTCTCACCTCACCTGCCTGTGGTACCTCACGCCCTCTACGTCCCGCTGCGGGACACATGAAGCCTGTTGTGTGTTGCACCTTACCAGACTGGCTCATGCTCAGCCCTGCTCGCCTCCTCTCTCCCCCAGGTCTCTCTGAAGTGCAGAGCCCCGGAGGTGTCCCAGTGTGTGTTCCAGAGCTACGAGGCCATGCTGAAGAACTGATGAACAACCCTACATCGACCCAGCCGCTGCCCTCACAGATTCCTGGCACCTTCTCCTGCTCTCCCTCACCTGACTCACGAACCATATTACAACCTCCCGCAGTGCAGGAGCCACTTCCTGCTGTGTCGGGCCCACAGGCTGCACTCCGTATGTCAGCCAACAGTTTAATTAGGATGGTTAATGATGACTTTTGTCCCATTTACACCCATCGCTTATTTTCTCCCCTTCAGCCTTTTTTTGTGGTTACTATCATGGCTATCATGTCGCCTTGTTGTCTGTTTGCTCAGGCACAAGTTTCAGTTTCAGGACATTATCTTATGATAAAACACTCTGAGCAGGTCCTCATCTCCTCCCTGCCCGAGGCGTCCTTTGATTCCTTTGGGGGTGGGCGGCTGTGTGACTTGCATTCCCATGACTGTTTCCTCTCCACGAGGCTCTTTAATCATTATCTAGCCCAATTCTCTGCAAATTAGAGTCTATTTTTAGTGTCCACAATCTGCAGGTGAATCATCAGTGTGGAAATATTTACTTGGGGTACTTTTCAGTTAAAATGCAGCAGATAAACTCTCCTTCCCCCACCTCTGCCCGTGTGAAGGTGTCTGTCTGGGCCTTGGAATAGACAGAAATACATATAAACTACATTATCATCGTCTTTGAGTTTTCTTTAGTGTCGGTGGGGAGCAGTAGGATCGGATCCTCTGAAAGCAGAGTGTCTGACGTGTGCATCGTTTGTTGGTGTGTGTTTCTTTTAATTTTTACATCAATATCTGGACATTTTATAGGCAAGCAGCAGTCGTCCACTGCCTGCTCTCTTACTTAGTCATTCCATGGTTTGATTTGTGTTTGTCGTCTTGTTAGTGTATATGTGACAAACTGGGAGAGAGCCTCAGGTGTTGAGGATTTTGTAATTGCTGCTTCGCTCCCCGTGTCAGTGGCAGCCACCGGGGCTCTCTCCGCCTCTCTGCTCTCTCCGTATCTTCATAGCAGCTTTTCGAGTACCACGGCCACCTGAGATGAAGGCTCAGGTGAGATAACTCTAAACTGACGTCATGTTTGCAACACTTCAGAGTAATAAGTGTTCGTGCAGATGCAACACACTCTTTGGCTAGAACCACATCCAGTGTCCCCGTTTTACCTGCAGACTCCAGATTAATTGGATTCCTCTGTCCGAGTCATTACACTGAAGCCCTTTTTATCGGCTCTATGGGATGTACGCACTCAGGCTAACACCTTGTGAAGATTACAACAGTGGTGGCTGTGTATTCTGAGTGTGTGTCTTTGTGTGTGGTGACGACTGAGTCATATGAAATGCTGTAAAAAAAAAAAAAAAGGAAAAAAAATCAGATGCTTTTGATTGACTTGATTTTGTTCATTGTGTGCACATCATTTGAAGAAGAACTATTAAAATTCTTGGTAAATTCACACATTAAGTCTTTTCTTCAGTATTTGGACATTATGACAGGATGCAAAACATTATCTCAGTTTTATTTGTTTAGCAAAGTTCACGTTCCCTCCTCCTGGAGTCCTGGACGCTGGTGTGCATCGTTTTCACGCATCGTACTTTATAATCACCGATGACCTTTGAGGCGTCCTCCTGGGCTGCTCCGCTCTGCCTCACTGTTACAGACTCAGCAGCCCTCACAGCTTCGCATACAAAATCTCTGTGTTGTTCAACCTTGAGCTCTAAGTGAAGTCTGAGCTTTAGCCACAGTCGAGTGCACCTCTGAGGTGGAGCGGCTCCTCTGACATGGCAGCAGGGTCTTATAACGCTTAAACTAAAGCACGACTTCAAATGCATCAACTAATGTGGAAGACAGACCCCACAGATCTGTTCCTCTGACTGCTAAAGGACGGTTGTAGTCAAACATGCAGACATACTGATCAGGAAGTAGACTAATGAATGATCTGTAGTATTGATCCAATGTGATGAAAGCTAGGGGGCGCCACTGCTTTGCGTTTCAGTAAAGGCTCAGTCTGTATAAAGGAGAAGTTATTGCCGTCCAAACAACAAATACCAAAGTAAAAAGTACTAACTAGCTCTCAATTGCTGTGGAAGAGAAACCTAAAGTAGCATAAAATGGAAATACTAGTAGAAGTACTACAAAATTATCCTTAAGTAAAGCTTTTGATTAAATGTACTGTCACTGGTTATAATACACTATAATGTGGCTGGAAACACAACTATGTTGTTGTCAACAAATGAATCTGGCAAACGTGAGAAAATAAACAGTACAGTAATAATATTATAGAATACGTCTTTGTAGGAGACGTTGTAATTGTTGTACATTAAATACTTAAAAAAGCCTCGCAACTACTTCATAATGCATTTTAAACATCATCAACATCAAGTCCATCACATGCACGTATCTGGGAGTAATCCCTCAAATTCACATCATACTTCAACTTGGACAAGAAATCAAAATCATCTTGTTTTGACACGTTTAACAAGTCCGTGACTTTTCCTGCAGCTCCAGTACAAACAGGCTCTTTGTCGATTCCTCATTTATGGCCTTTGAGAAGCACTTTGAAATGAGGCACTAAGGACTAAAGCTTTACTAATTGTTAATGAATTGTTTACCAATGCTGTACAGGTCCTAATGGATGTTTATTAATAGCTTACCATCATTTATAACAGCATTATTACCAAAGACGAAAGCATCAACAGCAGGTCTGGATTAACACACTAACACTAACACTGTCTCTAACACTAAAGGCAAAAACATCATTTTTTCATGCTCTGGTCAATTTAGGGATTTGGGGCTGTTTTGCTTCCACACCATGTTTTCTTTCAGACTAGTGGAAAGAAAACATCCAAGATAGACATTTAAGTGTTGGTTTTACTGCACCCTGTTTATTTGCAACTACAGATTTCTCCAAAATTCACATTTTTAAAGGCCATTTTCTAAAAATGTGTTTTTTCTCAGACTGAAATCTCCATGTCACTATCATACACCAAACTTTCCTCTGTTGTTCCGATCTATATTCTGAAGGTTTTCACAGTGGGATTCGCTCATATTTCATTCATAGCCTGATTTATATAACCATTCACTCCTAAAAATAAGTGTTTCGGATAAAAAAAGATATGTGAAATTCCTTCTCATATGTCCACAAAATGAATTTTAACCAGTATTCAAATTTCTGCTCTGGAAATGTATGCAAATGAATGGATTTTTTAAAAAAAATTTTATGAGATAATCCATTATTTGTATATTTTAACACACCCTAACTAGAAAGAAACTGACAATGCAAAGACAAAATAGATGATAATAAAATAAAGTTTAATAGTTTAATAGTCTTTCTAATGAAAGATTTTTACCTGTTAGTGTCTCATTTCTATCATTTACACTTAATATTAAGTGAATAAATAACAGGTTAAAGATTCAAGATTAGATCATTTGAATGCTCTTTGTGTGCCTCAGTTTATGTTGAGCTTTAGTGGTGCAAATGATCAAACTAACACAAAGCACTAGTTGTAGTAATAGTAGTCACATATTGAATCTGTGCCCTCAGGGTCCCTGGAGGTTTGGAGCTCCTGCAGGTGGTGGCTTCACCTGGTTGGTCATCCAGCCTTGGACAAACACAAACATGTTGTTGTAATTAACATCTGCATCAGTAAATGTTTAATGAACCACTAACACATCCTCCAGCTTCACCCTGTGAGCCCTTCGTCCTGGTAGGAGGATGGAGCCGAGGCTCCTCACACAGTGGATGTGTGCCGCCATCCAGCAGTGATTGAGGGGGCTCTTCGCCCCTGCCCTGCCCGAGGACCCTCTCCAGTAATAAGTCGACTCCCCCGGGGATATAAGGTTCGGCCTTGCGCTGCTTCTCCCTGACCCTCACGCTGAGATGATGTATGGTGTGTGGCGCGGCGTGCGGCAGCTCAACGCCTTCACACGCGTGGCGCACGACATGATCCTATTGGACGAGCAGAGCAGGGGGATACTGCAAGTGATGAGAGAGAGAGAGAGAGAGAGAGAGAGAGCTGTCTTCACCAGCTCACACAGTGCTCGTTAATAGGCTCCAGATGCCTTTACATAAAACGCACGTCTGCAGGCTGCGTGGATAACCTCTCCTCCTTTCACTCACGCATTTGTGCATCTCTCTCTCTCTCTCTCTGTCATCGGGGGGGAAAAAAATCGAGATTATGGGGCTACGTGCGGTTTCGGAACACGTGGGAAGCTTATTTGCGAGGCTGGCGGCGGTGCGCCCGTCCTCCGTGTGATGGAGGAGCGCGGCGGTGGTGCATCTGTGGAAATGAGTGAGAGGTGCAGAGGAGATAATCAATGAAGACACCGAGGGCTCCTGTGCGTTTGGACAAGGTCAGAGTCTAGCCTGGGTGAGATTATGTCCATGTGGGGACAACGAGGACGGACTTTGACGCTTCCTCTCCGGGGACGAGCTCTCCAGGGGATGTCCCCTGAAAACCAAGAGTTTCTCTCTGCGTGCTGGTTTGCAGCGGCAGCGAAAATCCCTCCATCTGCATGATCATGGTTGAGCTTTATTTGTGACAGCCTCCAAAGCTGCATGGCTTCTTTCTTTTCGCCCCCAGCCTGGAGATAAAGTTTCTTCGCTCTGCTCGACGGCTGGATGAATCCTCCGGCCACGGACTCGTTGAATTGAACCCAGGAGAGGTGATTTAGAGGCTGCCGGGTGAAGGACCAGCGGGGGGTCGGATTCCATCAGAGCGGCGGCCAGCTGCGCCTCTGGACGGTCACATCTGTCGGTGCTGGCGTCGCTGTCCATGGTGCTGAACTCGAGCTCCAGGAATGGTGGAGACGCTGAGTATCGCAGTCATCGGTGCTCCCGGAGTGGGGAAAACTTCTATAATCCGCCAGTTCATCTATAACGATTTCTCGGAGGTGTACACGCCGACCAGGACCAGATATGTGTACAGACCCTCCGTCATACTGAACGGCAACATGTATGAGCTGAAGGTTTTGGACGTCCCGCCAATCTCCTCCTTTCCATCGAGCTCCAGTCAGGTATGATGCCTCTGTCTGAGGACGCACACTAACGTCCTCCCGAAATATTTAACTTTATTAAAGAGGGGGGGGGGTTAAACAAGCTCTCAGATTGCCCTGAATCTCATTTATTAAACATCTCCTTCATTTCACAAGTGCCCATCTGTTCACAGCCAATGGCGTTCTTCAAAGACAAAACCCACCAATTTTATTTATTCCTCCATCACTATCAGATGTCCCTAGTCTACTAGTTGCTATGGAGACCCGACTGACTTAAAGCCTTGGAGAGCTTCACTTTGACGTTGTAAACTCTCCCCCTCCTCTCCTTCTCCCTCCCTCTGTCAGCCCTCCTCATGGTGAAGGAATGCCAGCTTGCATATTGTTGTGTTGTTTTTCAGTGTTGGATCTAATCAGATGGGTTTCACCATAAAACTGTAATGCTGGTGGGGGGGGGTTCAGTCTGGCTTCAGGCTGCAGGCCTGGCTGAGACACCTGGTTAAACTCCCAATTTATAAATAGAACAGACTGCCCTTTTATTCCTGGCCACAGGTCATGTACCACTCCTGATTAGTTGGAGACATATCTGACAGGGGGATCATAGGAAAAACACACACACACACACACACACACACACACACACACACACACACACCGTAGCTCCAAAGATGTGTAGGCACTGTGCAAGGCAGATTTGTGGCTTTGTCTAATTTTCTTTTAAGGTTAGATTCTCATTTGTTCAACTCTGTCTTAAAACAATACCCAAACGCCCATACGTACCTTAAAAAAGTATAATTGGATGCTATAATTGTTTCTCTAATGCACATTGGCCTTGAAGAGATCCCTCCCTGAGGCAATTCTGCTGGAAATGATGGGAGTAAAATCCACAGTCCTCCTTGTGCGCTAATATGGATTTTAAAGTTCAGCCAAAGCCGACAGGAGTATCTGTTAGGCCTCAACAGTTTGAGTTAGTCTTATTGAATTGGTGTCTTCTAACATTACAGTCTTTTTTTGTCTGTTAGAGGGAATTTGGAAAATATCAGCTTTATTTGATTAACTCTGACTGCTGAACCCTCATATGAGCTCCAGTCCATTTTTTTCACACAGGATGAGGACTGTGGATTTCACCCCAAATCACTTTCACTGAAGTCGCTATAGGACAGGATCTCTTCAGAGTTAGTGTGGAAAAGAGGAACACTCACAGCGACCAAAGCCTGTTTCAGCGTACAAATGTGTGTGAACCTGTCCTTTGAATCAAAATCACCTCTTGGTTAACTTCTTCTCTTCTCTTTACCAGCTGGAAAAGTACAAAGAAGTATGAATTTGTTGCGTGTGTGTCTGTGCATCACTGCGAAAGGTCCTTCTGTGTCGTAACAATGTGCCCCACTCCAAGCCTCTCTTCCCTTGAGGTGTGTGTACGACTCCTGTCCGTTGCAGCCTCGGTGGAGAGGCTGTGACGCCCTGAAGATCGAAATCTCCAAGGTCACCACACCTGAGCTCAGCCTCTGCTGCTGAACATTTCCGTCCTTCTCTCCCCTTCTGTGTCACACGTAACCCTCCCAAGAACATGAGTGGTTATCTGTGCAGACGAGGTGCCACTGAGGAAATGAGATCAGGCCAAGGAGGAAACTAAAAATGAGCATCTTGAAACAAAAGGCCTCCCAAAAGCGTTTGTGCTCAGAAAATCCGGCTTTAACACAGAAACCATCTGACAGGCAGGCTGAGAGGCCGCAGAGATCATCCTGTCAGGCTGTTACAGAATTACATGTAGCTGTTCGAGTAGATTTAACATTTTGTTAAGAGTGTGAAGAGGCTTCGTTGTCTCCTGCCCACAGAGACCCTCCGTAAAGACTGATTGTGTTTCCTCTGCCTTCTGCTAAATGGTGCTTAACCCCCATTAGGGAACAAGCTGGAACATGTGAGCAGAAAGCAGGAATGAGACAAGAAGAGTCTCATGAGTTTACATGTGGGGAGTGTTAGTCCCAAAGGTTGAGTCACACGAGAGCGCTGTCAGGCACACACAGCTTTCATCGCTTGGTATTATGTTGTATCATGTAGTGTGAACACTTCATGCTCATCTCAGAGTGAGGCACAGTGAGCGAGCACCTGTTTGCCACCGCCTTTGTGGAGGAACTACAGGCAGAGAAAACCATTAGCTGAGTGCCGCCACAACATTTCTATCAGACAGATTTATGGTTACTCATTTGCTGAAGAACGACCCTACGAGGCCCGCTGTACTTTTTTTTTTTTTTTCCTTCTCTGCTCCTGTCATGTCCAGCTTGTTCAGAAGGCCGCTCTCTTGCTTTGTCTGGTGACGTCCTTTATTCACAGCGAGAGCAGCGATGAAACACGGGGCTTGTTTGACTCAGTGCACAGTGCTCTGTGTTTACCCCGTGGGCAGAGAAATGTAACTCGGGTCAGGGGCAGTGGACACAATATACGGAGTAGCTGATTGAAATTTACTTGCAGTACGCAGCAGATTGAATTAAAGCATAGTTCCCAGCTCGAATACTGATGGGAATAAGGGAGCAACAGAGGAGACAGTAGGAATTTGCTGCAGTCAATTAGAAAGGTTGCACAGAGTTTAATGGACACTGTTGAAGTAAGGGTTACCAAATGAGATTTTATAATGTCCTCTGAAATTTGTGATGAATAAGCTGCAGAATGAAGTGAGTCAATACGCCTCCATGCTTATGCTGCGTGGCAATTTCTCATCAGTTCAGATTATATTTGAGGAAAGAACAGTGATGTTCTGGCAGGCTACTTGTGACCCCGTTTTTAAACCACATAGCCACGCTGGAGACGGGCAAGATTCCTGTTAGTTTTCACTGTGAGGCTGTGATGGTGTAATGATTTGTTTGCGTTGCGGTACGTCTGCCTGTTGCTGATAGCATTGCGTGCAGAGAGCATCTGTTACAGTGTGTCAATAGGATGTGGTGACAGATGGATTTAAGCCTGACAGTGGATTCAGTAACAATTTTTCTTGCTCTTTTCTTTTTTTTGTTCTTGCCATCGTGCATCTCCATGACTTCCTCCCACACTGACTGCTCCCTCTCTCTTTCCTGCTCTTTCTGCACATTTTTCTCACTTATCTCTGTCGATGCTGTCTGTGATAACAAGGTGGAAATTATCACTGTTCATGTCACGCACTGTGTAATTTAGCACTACGGATGCATGAGGTGCACGAACCATTTTAGCATCATGTGTTTTTGGAGACATGAGTTGAACATTTTGCTGGCGGTTTCTTTTAAAATTAAACTAAATACAAATTAGAACAACTTACTTTATAAAATGTACAGTTCTGTGTTCTTGGCATAGAAACATTTACAGGGATTATGACCAATTTATTGTTATGTACAAGCGTGATTGAAGGAATACTTGAGACTTTTTTGGAACTGCTACTGATGCATGGTGTACAATTCAGTGGACATGTGATTAATCATAATTTCCTCCCATTATAAAATCAATACTTGACTCCTTAGATGTTACTTGATGTCCCCATATTTTTCTTACCTGCATGGTTTCTTTTTATAGAAGGTTTGAACAGAACAAAATGAGCAACTTGTTGTTTCTGGCTGTCTGTCGACCATCTTGGTTTCACTCTTTCTTTTTCACTTGCACTGTCTTCCCTCTGGGTAGCAGTGCATGAGATTATGCAATAGCATCCACTGTAGCAGCTGATGTGCAACTATGCCATCAAAACTCATGCATATACAAGAAAACAGCTTTTGAATAGCTGTACACTGTAGTGACCTCTATACATGAAAGGGTTAATATGAAGGTACTGCCAAGGTTAGTGTAGCTTAGCATAAAGAAGACGGGGCACAAAAGCAAGGGGAAATAGGAAATCTGTCTCCGTCCAAAGGTACGAAAATCCACCTGACAGCACCTCAAAGCTTATTAACTCACATATTATCACTTGTTACAACCCCCCCCCCCCCCCCCCCCCCCCCCCCCCCCCAAAAAAACAGTAACAGGCCCTCCTCTCCAATGGAGTGAATTGTAAAAAAAAAAAAGAACAACAAAACCCACATGTTAGAATGGTTGCCTGGTATAGGTCACTATTGAGTGATGGGGGTTTCATCCACAGGGGATGTAATAGATTTTAATTGCAAACTGTCCAGTGTGGCCTATGTGTGACATCTTTAATTGCTCAGCGCCCTTCCCCCACCGGGTTACACCGGCCTCCCTCCTGTGCCTGAGTATTGATCCCTCACAACCACTCATTACAGTTAAGCTGCCTCCCCTAATACTAGGAGGCACGACAGCTTTGTCATAGCCTGCTAAAAACTGACCACGGCCTGCGGTTGTCAGGGAAACATGTTCTGTTTGGCTCTTGAGGAGCGAAGGATGAGATGCTCTTTTTGTGCGCCGTGTTAAGAAGACTGAGTGGAGGATACAGACAGTGGCACCACACTTCACATTCACGCTCCCACAAGCACACTCTCACATCCTGCAAGCACACACAAATAAACATGCCCACACATGCATTTTAAATTAATCTGATTTCAGCTTAGCAGCCGTGCTCTGCTCTGCTCTACTGTCTTCTCTTCTCAACTCTTGTTCTTCATTTTGCCTCTTGTTTGGGTCTGGAGAAGCGGTGTTGCTGTTTCTGGCCCCTCCTCCATATTAAAAAACAGGACTCGGATGACAAAGAGATATGAGATGAGAACTCAAGCAGCTATTTTTAGCCCTAGAAGGATTTGTGAAGCCGCCCATATGTGCATCTCACGTTCATCTCAATTGCCTCATTTATCAGAAGAGCTGTGATGATATGCTGTGTGTAATGTCTTGCTTGTTTGGCAAAAATAGGATAATATTTTCTGAGGTGTTTGGCTTTGGATTTTAAATTGCATTGGACGCTCTACAATAGAAGTGACAAGAAGAAATTACAGCACAAATCATGTGTTTTGTGACATGCTTTCCCTTCTCTCTGAAAACCGATTCACCCTGGAGGGAGACAGAGAAAACAACCACATTGATGCCAGTTTTCACAACACAGTGCCACCCTCACTTCCTCTCCTCCTCTGCCTTCTCTTCCGCGTTTGATGGCAGCGATCTTCGTGCCACATGTTTGTTGGCCTCATTATCTACCTGCTGATGTGTGAGGCTGTTTCTTCCTCACACTCACCTAGACACAAGCCCCTCCCGAATTGAATGAAGGCACATTTTTCCTCACTGAAACACATGTGTGAAGCTGTCATCATTGGAAGCCTCACTCATCAGCCTCCACTGTCACAAATTATCGGTTGATTTTTTTTGTACACATTATGTTGATGTTGAAGTATATTGTCTCCAGTCTTCAGAGCAATGTACTTAACTTAACTTACTGCAGGAGTTAGAAAAATAATCACATCACTTGGGAAATTACTTCTATCAAATCAATAATCATTGCAAACTATGCTATAAATGGGGGCCGGATTAGCCTGATGCTAATTACAGGCATAAAAATGAAGAGGTCTGATAATCAGCACTTTGATATCTGAGTTTTCAAAGCAACACGACACAACAAACAGAGCTCCAAAGAGGCCAAATCGTCTGTGTCCGAGGTGCAGGTGCATCAGTCAAAAGATACAAAGCCAAATTGTTTACTACATCAAGCAGCACAGCTTTGAAAATCATGAGAACAGATGAAAAAATAATCTGCATCAGCAGTGGTCATACATGGGATTATATTTGTATCTAAAAGTGCATGTGATGGACGATACTTTGTGAATGTGTATTCTGTAGAGAAATTAGTATTTTCTTCTGTAAATCCAATGCCATAGTCACAAGACACAACAAGTAAAAAAGGTTCTTGGGGAGGATTACATGAGTGACTTCCTGGAGACGACAACTCTGCCAAGAAATGGTCCGGCATTTAACCCTCCCTTCAACCGCAATTTGCTGTTCTTACACAGACGAAACTAATGCAAATACAAAATGCAAAATATGACATGTTAATTAGTAAACTGTCCAGGTGCTGCCCTGTTACCTTAGGACAGAGCCAGGCTGGCTGTCTCCAGTCTTTATTCTAAACTAGCTCCACCTTCATATTTAATATACAGGTATGAGAGTGGTATCAATATTCTCATCTGACTCAATGCAACAAAAGTGAATAACCATATTTCCTCAAAATGTCAAACAACTACATTAACCCTTTCATGTATAGAGGTCACTACAGTCTACAGCTATTCAAAAGCTGTTTTCTTGTATATGCATGAGTTTTGATGGCATAGTTGCACATCAGCTGCTACAGTGGATGCTATTGCATAATCTCATGCACTGCTACCCAGAGGGAAGACAGTGCAAGTGAAAAAAAAAGAGTGAAACCAAGATGGTCGACAGACAGCCAGAAACACCAAACAAGTTGCTCATTTCTTTCTGTTCAAACCTTCTATAAAAAGAAACCATGCAGGTAAGAAAAATATGGGGACATCAAGTAACATCTAAGGAGTCAAGTATTGATTTTATAATGGGAGGAAATTATGATTAACCACATGTCCACTGAATTGTACATCATGCATCAGTAGCTAGATTTCAACTACTGGACATGTAAAAATATCTTTATAAAATTTGGGTTGAAAAACAAAATGGTTATTCATGCCTAAAGATGAAAAAAAAACCACTTATTAAAAACACTCATTCAATTCAATCGTAATTCATGCATGAAAGGGTTAAGATCCTCTGTGATGAAAAGATTACTTTATTATTATCTGTATATCTCAGAAGTACATCTTACATTAGTAAAGCATCCCCTATTTGCCTGCCAAATTATACTGAACTGAACAGAAGTGAATCGACCTGAGCAGTTCCTGACAGTCCCAGAGTCTCCACACCCGTCATTAGCTGTGTGCGTGTATGTGTGTGTGCGTGTGTGTGTGTGTGTGTGTGTGTGTGTGTGCACCCCAGAGATTATGTTGACACCCTGTCATCCCTTGATCCGCTGCTGCTTTTTTCATCTTTTCAACATTCTCTCAGTGGTGCATTTGTTTTCTCATTTCCCTCCCTCAGCACACCTTTCCTTCCCACCCCCTGAAGTTCCTTTATTTTCTTCTCGCTCTTTTATGAATTAATTGCGTGCTGTTAGAGGTGGTGACAGTGGCGATGGGTTGGTGAGAGCTCTGTGAAACACAGCCTGAGTAGCGCAATGGATCAATGCGTTTCTATTGAAGCAACTCTCTCCCAGTCAGGTGCAAATAGACCCACATATGCTTTATTTACAGTTTGAAACTCATTACCGTCAAACCAGTGTTGCTTTTTGCTCCGCTGCATGTGCACTGCATCACAAGGCTTAGCCAAGCAGTTAAATAGTGGCACGTGTTCGTTTTTCATCACCTGTCAGAAGGCTCCGTGTTTGCTTCGTTCTTATAAGCTGGAACCTTTGCCATTGTCCTTGAACATATACACATATAAATACTGTGCTGTGCACACTGCTGAACAGTCACAGTCACCATGTTTTATGACTTTCTTCTCGGCTGTGAGACTCCCAGAGCCACGCCAGCTCTTAGACCTCATTGACTCTTCACTTTTTTTACAGAGGCAAAGCAGCAGGGGCAGTTGAACTAAGACCTTGAGCCAAAGTACCTTAGAATAATCAGAAATGTGCCACATGCTGTTCAGCTAGCTGTAGGAAGGTGCATTATACGCTGGCAAATCTATGAGGTAACAGGGAATATTTTCATCATTATCATGCTAATTAGCACTATAAACAAAGCAATGCTGAGGTAAATGGGAATGTCTTGTATTTGCTCATAAACCAGTATTAGACAAATAAAAAATTTTACCTGATGGTGGCGCTAGATGAAAAATCAGATGAAAAGTCATTAGAGTTTCTCCTGATGTGGACATTAATGTGTGTACTAAATTTCACAGCAGTCCATCTGATGGTTGTCAAGACATTTCACTCAAAGCCACAAATGTCGGCCTTATGGTGGCGCTAGAGGAAAGGTTAGGGGATCACCAAAGTCAGTGGGATTCATCTTCTGGGGATCATGAATATTTTATAGTTTCAGATAGTTAAGTCTGGACCAACGTGGCGGTCCGACTGACCAACTGACTGGCATTGCCATCCCTGGAACATGGCTAACATGACACTTTATGTGTGTATTCTGTTTTTCTCTCTGGGTGTCTCTCCTGTAGGAGTGGCTGGATTTGCGCTGCAGAGGTGTTCGCAATGCCAACGCCTACATCCTGGTGTACGACATCTGCTGTGTGGAGAGCTTTGAATACGTTAAGATGATCCGACAGCAGATAGTGGAGCACAGGTACGGTCAACCTCGCGCTCTCGGCTGGCTACACAGTTAGTGAACACACAACCACTGACATTCAGCTTGTTAACCCTCACTGGTTATTTATGATGACATCACCATGTCTGGAGACAACATGCAATTGCTGCCACAAAGGTGCAATTACACTTTTGTGACAGTGATGGATAGTCTCCTTATGGTGATATCTTTTAAGTCAGCACGCTCCTCCCTGCATCCTGACAGTTCAGTAATGAAGTTTGATTCTGGTATTGCTGCATGAGCGCTGCCTGAGACGTGGCGACATCCTCTCTGATTTAAAGCTTATTTTCAGTGTATTCCTGCTTTTATTGAACAGAGCACAGCAGCAAAAGACAGGTGCTTTGACAACCACAGGGAGATACAATAAAGGTCTCCTGGCTGGCTTTGAACCAGTACAAGACCCAAAAGGACCCGGTACTAGTTGGGGAAAAAAGATAAAGGCTCACTGTTGACAATATCTGCATATATTTACATATTGATAGGTGGCCTCATTTGTTCTGCTCTGTTGTACATGACCAAACTGCCTCTGCACAGATCATCTCCACCTTCCTGTGACTCCAAATGCCTTACCATGAATGTTTATGGCCCGTGACAGAAAACCATTATCACCAGCAGCTTGGGAAGGAAGGGTGAATGCAAGAGGAATGGAAAACAGGGGAAATGTGTAATGATAGGACAAAGATCTAAGGTCAGACAGGAGGAGGGATGGAAAGAGGAGAGAAAGGACAGACACTGTATTTAAATGGAAATTATGAATAATGGATACTGTTGCAGCAGCAGGTGGCTGTACTATAGATGTCAGCTATAAAGAATCTATCTGTTTATTTTGCTTTACATAAAAATATATGCTTATGATACTTGAAATGCTCCTAAAATCCATTGAAAACCAGAATACCTTGGTTTTTTTTCTTCTGTATTTTTCAGCACTCTAGCACAAAGCCTTCCTTCAGCTCAGTGAGGAATATGACAGTGTTGGATCTATCACTATCTATCTGTATAGTTTCCCCCAATTTTCTCACACAGATGCATGCACACATACTCGCACACATCCAGTACATCTCGTTCTACTAAAATTCTCAAGCCCGAGCGGATATGCGAGGAAGATATTTTTAAGTCTGTTATGTGAGCACGACCTGTGAAACTGAGAAAAGTGAGATGATTACCGTGATGTTTTCCAACGCTTCATCTGCAAGAACTTTGCTTCTGGGCTTGAAATGTGTACTGTACATTTCTCTCTGTCGAGCCACCTGTCGGGGCAGACGTGCAAATTTGCATAAGAAAGCGAGTGCTCGTCAGAGGATGAGGCACGATGTAACAACAAGAAACCTTTATTCATAAGAAGAGGGAGAGAGGAATTGTTTACGCATTAGCTTTAACAATTTATACCTCCGCCGGCGCTGAGCTCAGAAAGTCAGCACATATCTTGTGCTCACATAAATCACATCCTGATACAGTCCCCAGTGAATTCAACTTGACCCACTGCAATGTTATTATTTTTCATGAAAAACAATAATTAAAGCTTTCAGCTTCTCTGGCTTTGGCTCACAATCAACAACAGAGAGCCTTCAAAGTCAAAAATTAACCTCATTGTTAGAAATCCGATTTATATAATCAGCCTTCTTCCCTTCATTGTATTTGCTCTACAGTCTAATCCAGGATTTTCTCTAGTAACCCCTTTTTTCTATATCGCTCTCTTTTTCACATAGAGCTTTCAGATTGGATTTCCAAGCCACCACCAATGGGGTTGAGGCTGGAAATGGTTGGACTTGGTGACGTCCTCCTGGATGTTTTTCATTAACGCCACAAGACTAAGCATAACAAACAGTTGCGCTTAGTCTTGAATCACTGATTTGTGCCTACCCCTGGCTTGCCATGCATTTTCACACTTCATAATGCTGTAAACCAGTCTCTGCACTGTGTGGTGGGAGGCCCCTTGAGCCTGGGAGCTGTAATCCTCCAGTTCGCCCCCGCACACCTCAGAAGGAAGAACAAAACTGCACAGAGACATCTCGCACACGCCCAGCCAACCACTGTGACAAACACCATGATGAAAAAAAGTGTTGTGTGAAATTAACCTTTTCTCTTTTTTTTGTTTTTACCTCTGACTCCTGCTCCTGCAGGGAAGGCAGCAGCAGTGAGGTACCAATCCTGGTGGTGGGTAACAAGAGAGATCTGCAGCGGCAGCGCTTCATGCCTCGCAGGGCCGTGTCAGTCCTGGTGAAGAAGACCTGGAAGTGCGGTTATGTGGAGTGCTCCGCCAAGTTCAACTGGCATGTTGTCTTGCTCTTCAAGGAGCTGCTGGGCATCGCTGTGGCACGGGGCATGCGCCAGAACCACACCTCCATCCGTCTGCAGGGGGCACTGCAGAGGAATCGCTGCGCCATCATGTGACCCAGAGAACTCCCTCCACCCCTCTCACCTCAGAGGTGGAGGCGGTGGAGAAAAAGGACTTTTTATCTAAATGGCTGGAAATATACCCTGTGGCCTCCTGCTTTACTGAGCTGATTTTTCACAATGAGGTTTATTAGACTCTTGCGCTGTAAAAGACAATAAATATTCACACATGGTCATCCAACCACTTCCTGGTTGAATTCTGCTAAATGCTTAGGAAGAGGAAGCAGGTGAACACCAACATGATTAGCATAGCACAGTTATTTTCACTCACATTAACTTGACAGCTACGCATTTGAGGCTGTGCTTCCCAAATGACACAGCAGCAGGTCCCGTTGAGGGTTGTCTTGTGGCTGTGGCTGGGCCTGTCAGGATGGAGGCTATGTCTGTGAGACTCAAAACGGAGAGACAGCAATATCATTGAGTCTTCCTTTTGAATTTGTCATATTCAGTAAGGCAACAGCAGATGCTCATACCTGACATATATGGATTTCTTTGTGGGTGTGAGGTTAACGGTCAAGAAAGTGATAAGAGAAGAGATTTCTGGGGAGATTATCTCAGAGTGTAAAGATACGGATAGATGGTGTTTAATTTTAGATTCTGAGAAGTAGCCTGCATTTTTTTCCCCCCTCTTTCCCTGTCCCTGTTTCAAACTTGGCCTACGGTAAAAGCTGTTTGTTCAGACAAAGGGTGTTTTAAGGTTGTCTTGCTGCAGAAAATACTGCAGTACCCTATCATGATGTACTGTAGGGCTTTAATCTGCTCCCTCCCCTCACTCAGTGTCTGTTTCTGATGAATACATTAAATCCAGGGAACTGGGGATCTGCAGGAGGCTGCAGAGTCTGAAACGAGAACCTTTGCATGCGATGTGTGCGTGTGTGTGTGTGTGTGTGTGTGTGTGTGTGTGTGTGCGCTTGAGACAGTGAGTGAGGGAGAAGGAGACAGAGAGAAAGGTTTGATATTCAGGCAAGCAAAGGACAGACATGGCAAGATAAGAGACATATGTTGAAGCTTTGGATTAGGAAGGAGCAATAAAATCCCGCGGGCATGTGACTGACTATATGTACCACCATATTATATTAATGCCTCACATACAATAGATATAAACCAGGCATCCTGCAGATATCCTGCAGAAATGAGGAAGAGCTCAATGACTTCCACAAAACACAGAATGAGTGCGTAACAGACACACAGGGAACCTTAATAAAGCTTTCACATCAGTATCTAAATAGTATCTAATTGGTAATGTTGTGAGATTAACAGTCGCTTTTTCATTTGATTAGACCTAGCTAGGTAGTTTGTGATTATGGCTGCACTGAAAGGAAGCAGACCTATTGTATATAAGAGTGATTCATAGAGTAATTGACTTGCATGCTTTTGTTGGTAGAGCCAACGGGTCAGGGTTTAATTGCACTGATGTTTAAATTTGATATTGTGTTTAATTTTTGTAATACATGGTTTTCTGACACCGTAATGAGCAGCTGAGTGGAGTGAATGTGGTCGTTTTTCACTGGCATGTGAGAGCACAAGCTCATGATTCTCTCCAAGATGTAATGTTGAACCCTTCAATCAGGGCAGATGGCCGTGTGTAGTTTTTTTTTTTTTTGTTTTTCTAGTAAAAAAAAAAAGAAATATGTAGCAGAGACACTAGAAAGCAACTGAGTGTAGCATGAGTTCTCATCAGTTTGTCTGCTGCGCGTTTCCAAATAAAAAGGGCTACAGTTTTTTATCAGAAACGTTACTTGTATTTATTTTTACTGTGTTAGTACTGTGAGTAATTTTATTTTTCTGACACATGATGAATTATTAAATGCATTTGAGAACAGCAACCTCACTCTGGTCACTTCTCAATCCTGAGCAACAATTACCCCACATTAAGATCATTTTGACAACATTGCCACCTTGTGGTACAGCGACGTTATCAGGAGCCAAATCAGAGGTGGACAGTGGATCATGAATCACACACTGAATCTCTTCCAGTCACTGGAGTTCTGCTTGATTTTTTTTTGGTTGAATTCAACAAAACTAAATGATCATGTGGTGATCTCCCCAATGTAACATTCTTTAATTTAAGGTGGCGGTGTGATAATGACAGCAGTCCATACATAAAGATCAATTAATTGGATGTGTAGCCTGATTGACATGATGGTTCCTTGGATCAGCCCACCTACCACTTTCCCTATGGGGCAACATGGCCACATTAACCTGTTATGGAGCCCAGGGGTCTAATAGTTTGTTGCTTGGTTATTACTGATCCCCTTGCCAACTAAATTTAGCACTGTGCCACTGTCAGTCAGTTTGTGGTCATTTCGATTAAACACAATTTTATTTAGGAAAATGCACCATGCAAGCACAATCTAAACTAAAATGATGAGATTTTTTTTTAACACACTTTGACATTGGATCTCCTCTACAAGACAGGACCTTAAGATTAGTAATGACTAATAATGCAGGAAGCTACCACAAATCAATTAACAGGTAGGGCAAAGGGACAGTGGGGGTAATCCAGACCCCAGTATGACCCCAGCTGTAATGAATTTAAGTGTCCTGACATTGAACGATAAGATAAACTTCCTCGTGAGTTAAAGGGAGCCAGAGGCAATGCATTTTTTTGTGTCTATTGCATGTCACGTGAAAGTGACACGGCCCCGCACCTGTCCGCTCACCTGACAGGTATCAGGTGTGACATCAGCAGCCAAACCGCATGCCAAATGTTTAGGAATGTTTAGATAACAACGTCACGTGGTGCAGGTCTGAATCATAGACTTTAATCTATAGAGCGGCCATTTCCACTCAGATGTACCCTCCATGAATGACCCGGCTGGCGGCCGCTCCCTCCTCAAACTCCTGCCATTAACTGTTTGTCTCTGTCGTCATGGAAATCATTGTTAATTTAGTGGCCGCCTTATCGGGTAATACGGAGGCCATGTAAGGCATTTCCTCTCTATCCAGTGCAGCTCTGTGCTCTGAATCCTCTGCAGTCTGCATCAGCAAAGTGTCTTGGCATCACTTCTCGTCCTTCCTTCGGTGTCCATTCCGGCGTCATGTGAAAAGGGGCTCACGGTGGTCTCTCTCTCTCTCTCTGTCTCTCTCTCTCTCTCTCTCTCGCCCGGTACCGGACCCTCCTCCTCCTCCTCCGTCGAGCGCATCAGTCAGTGCCAACGTCCTCGTCCTCGGGTAGTCCCGGTGGGGGTAGCGTCCCTGTCCCCCCCGCTGTCCCCGGGTTATCCTGCACCCTTCAGCGTGCGGCGGAGCGGAGGATGAGCGAGCAAGGGAAGGGCTCGGCATCCGCCTCTGCCGCGGCCCCGGCACCGGGGTCGGATACTTACAAAGGCTGGCTTTTTAAATGGACCAACTATTTGAAAGGGTACCAGCGACGGTGGTTTGTCCTCAGCAATGGCCTGCTTTCGTATTACAGGTAAAATATTCTATATTTGTTTTGTTTTTTTAAAACAAATTAAACGCTAACTGGGCGCACTCATATTTCTGTGAGCACATCACTACAGCTGGCTGCCTCAGCTGGCTAGCTAGCTGTCAGATGGACAGAGTCAGCTCTCTGTTTACTTCACGCTGACAGCGACAAAAACCGAGACGTGCTGCTGTGACTGGCTGTGTGATGCGATGAGGCACCGAGACAGACAGACAGACACGCAGCAGCGACAGCAACAAGCCGACTAAACTCATTAAAGTGTCCGAAATGTGGCGACAGTTGGCGCCACCGTTAGCTAGCAAACTAAGCTAGCCCGCTAGCCTCATGACAGCAGGGGATCCAGCTGTCCGCTCCGCGCTCATACCGAAACAACTGGGCATCAAACGACACTAAAGTAAAGCCGAATTATACATTTCAATGTTAACGTCACTGTCATCTCAACTTTTTTTTATTCCTTATGAACGTTTTATCGTTTAATTGCTTTACTGCATTAGTTAGCTAACACCACTGACCTACTCACTGTAACGAGATGGTCGCTATCATTATCAATCTGTCTTCACTCTGATCACGCAGTTGCTAGCTGTGGGCTAACGTTAGCCAGACAACAGCCTAACACCTGTGGCTCAGGTGCTTCTCACAAGGGAGTTATGTTTCCACAGGTGTGTGTGTGTGTGTGTGTGTGTGTGTGTGTGTGTGTGTGTGTGTGTGTGAAGCTGAGCAACAAGTCTTGTTGATTGAGAGGCCAAAACAAGCTCAACCACCTCCCCAACAACAGCTTATTCATGGTCAGTCTAATGATAATAATACAGCCTTGCTGACAGGTGAATTAACTCTCAGTCTTGACCAGTATGTGTGACAAAGTAGTCTCTAACTTTCTAGCAATTTCAGTGCTTGCACCTGAGCCAGCATCATTCGCTGATGAAGACAGTGAGTTGTGGCTGAAAGCTCAGAAAAAGCTCTGAAAAGCTTCATAAATTCAGTTGCTTTAATTACTTGACTCACGCGTGTCGCACCAGCTTGTTTGCTACCACTTGATTTTGTCAACATACCTTATCGTCTTCGAGGTCATGCTGACCTTTTGCACCATGGGATGCGAAGAACCAGTTAATGATGTCACACCTCTGGGCCCTGAACCACCTGTGTATGCAGGGTCCACATAAAAGGAAGGACGGAGTATTTGTTGCAACAGTTGTTCACCCAGTCTGACCCAGTTTTCCTAATTAAATGGTTCACAGCAGAAATAAGGCGCACCCACTGGAGTTAACCTTCCTCCGCCAACAGTACTATTAGTCAGAGCTGTGACTGAGGTTTAAATGCCTTCGCAAATCAGAGATGATTAAAAAAAAACTTCTAACATCAAGCTTAATGTGTGAATGCAAACTGTAATTGCTTGTAGTAATGAAAATAGTTGCTGACGCAAAGCTGATCCCTTTAGGATAATTATCTTTTCAAATGTCATCTTTTCCTTGGGAGGTTAGAGTGGAGAATCTCCCATGAAGGAGTTTTTCTGACTTCTTGTCAATATGGGGGTCTGAGTCTGGGTCCTCTGACTGCAAATTTTGACTCACTGCTCCAGTAGTCACAAATGCAATCTTCAAAAGTATACATTTTCTGATTCGCTTCAGAGTTTTCTCCACAGATATTGCCAGCTGAAAGTCCATTTCATCCCATGCTACAGTCTTGCAACAGCATCCTAGCGCGACACCTCCTCAAGCAGCCTGGTCGTCTTTTGTTGTCAGTGGTGTTATTTGACACAGAGGTATAGTAGCCAAAGCCGCACTCCGGCCTGCGTTCGCGGTGAAAGGAAAGATGCCTGTTGCCTCTACTCTCTATTAATAGTCCATTATGTTGTAAGGTGACTGCTGTCCCTGAAGTAAAGGTAGCCCGTCGACATCTGAGCACAGAGGCAGTGAAGCGCATGAGTTGCCCCCTCCACTGATGTCTTCCTGGCCGACCACATTGTGTGTGTCTGACTTGGGGCTTTGTGTGCCTCTGTCTGCGCCTTCTCTGGCTGACTATCTGCACGTCTATTGTGAGTGAAGTAAAAGGGAAACAGTCAGACAAATGTGAAAACATGTCAATAAAAATGTCTTCATTGTATACTTCCTGTCCTACTTTTCCTGTCCTGCTATTATGAAAGAAATACACAGAAAAATGTACCAGCTGTAAATAGCCTTAAACTGTGTGACACCATTTTTATTTTTATAACACTTAAGTTTAAAGCTGCTGCTCTTTTTTGTCTGGTTGAACCACCCCCCTTGTTTAAAGATTTAACGATAACTATTTGGATACATGTGCGATATGATTTGATAGATAGACATTTCAGAATGGATGTCAAAAGAGGATGCATTTGAAGCCGAGAGACTTGCGTCACATCAGAGGTTGCCCAACATGCATTCATCAGTTGTTTGATTTTCAGTGTTCAATATTTGTTTTTATATTTAAATCAATAGTGACTGAGTGCCAATTGGAGGTAGCCAATAACCTGGTGGATCACTTTCATGAGGTGTTGTCAAAGCAAAGACTGAAAGCTGAGAGACTAAAGGGCAATATGATAATAAACTCTGATTAACTTTATTTTGTGTAGCACTTTTCGTAACCCAGTTACAAAGTGCTGTACGGAGCAGAGACAAACACAGTCAAGTCAAGTAAATAAAAACATAGACAAAGACAAAACAACACATTTACTGTAAAAAAGAGATTTAAAAGAACATACTGAGTTTGCCAATTCCTCAGGGAAGGAGCTCTAATGGAAGACGCCTGTTTGTCTTCTGTAATGACGTGGGCTTTGGGAACAGTCAACAGAGTCCTTACCTGAGGAACGCAGGGTCATAAGGAGTAAATCTATGATGCAGGTAGGAGCAAGGCCATGTAGGGCTTTAGGAGTAAATAGTAAAAGTTTAAGATTAACTCTATACAGGGGAGCCAGTGTGGTATGGTCTTGTCTCTTAGAACCATAATCAATGCTTTGACTCTGTGGACAGACGAACACACTCAGCACTTGCGCCTGTTAAACTGTAATGAGTTTTGCACTTGTTATTGATTACTTTTGGCTCTGACACTGCAAGGCTGGCTGTCTTTTATCCCACATCAGCCTTGTGTCTCGTCTTTTTCAGTTTAAATCACAGAAAGAGCCTCATTGTACCATTCTCTCCAGGGCATGTGACAATAACCTCAGTCCTCAATCTCAGACTGAACTTTCTTTTTTAATTTCTTAATTGACTTTTCCTCTCAGTTTTAATACTCTCAGCACCACTTACTCACCTCTTAAAATAAATCTGCCTTGGTGCTTTAGGCAAGATTATAGGGCATTAAAGCTTTCAGTGCTTTTGGAGCTGCTATATCAATGAATTCCACCTTGTCTTTCATAGTAGACTCGGCCCGCCACATTTCCTTCCCTGCAGGAGAGTAACTAGATAGCATCAATTTAAGTGTTCAGTGGGGGTTCGGCACCGTTCACGTCCCTTTGGAAGAGTCAGGTTTATGGTTTTACTGCTGGCACACTCAGCTCCTGGCTGCAGGGAGGCGTGGAGGGAGAGTGCTGCACTTGCCAACCTTGGGCCCAGCTGGAGGGTAGAGCCTGGCCTGAACCCTGTTTAGTAGCCTGGCACATCAGCAGAGTGAGCAAAAGATGTGGGGGCTGTGATTTAATCTTGTTAATGGGCTCCTCGTCGGTCGTAGCACTAGGCTAAAGTGTGTGTGTGTGTGTGTGTGTGTGTGTGTGTGTGTGAGAGAGTGTGTGAGAGTGTGTGAAAGTGTCTCTGTGTGTGTGCCTGTCTGGGTGGTCTTCATGTCTTTTTTGTGAAGGTGAGGGCAACAGAGTGATGTTAAAGACAGCAGGAGCCTGGTCATATTCTCACCATCTCATTGTTTTAGTCTTTCAGTAGGTCATGTCATGCTGTCCATGTTGCAGTATCATTGCTTTGGTTTTCTTGTCTTACGTTTCCTTTCTGTCTTCAGCACGACACGCTCCCCAGCGTTTCTCTGGCTCTCCCCCTCCATGTCTTGTGATATTTCAGCCCTCTACATTCTCATGCTCTGGGTACTGTGTCCTATTTCCTTTGCCTGTCTGTGTATGTCTCCTCATGCTTATGGCCGTCTGTTGTGTGTTGTTCACTGGTTGTTGTTCTGTCATTACATGCTCCAGATCGGTGGATTTGTGTTTTATGAGGATATGTGCACAGGGGACTGACAGGTAAAGCACTGCAATTCCCTCCTGACTCAGCGCAACCTGCAGGACCCTCATGCCCTCAGCTGCCCCCACTCACCGTCGTCCCCTCCCCTACTAGTGCCCTAATGCCTCTGTAGTCCTTATCTCTTTTTCCCAGCTTTTGTAGTTTCCTTGACTGTATAATTTCATGGCCTTTGCATGGCCTCGCCTCCCCACAGGGCAGAAGCGATCAGTGGGGATCTCATCTTACTCATCAGCAGCACACTCAGTTTGTTGACCCACTTACGGCCAGAACTCTGCAGCTGAGCTCGGATGCGCAAAGCTGGGAACCGGGCTGTTCAGGATCCCTGCCCGCACGGCTTTGCATGGCTCCAGTGCGGTCTTGTCTGCACAACTGATGTGCACCGAGCGCCAGCAGAAGAGCGGCACACTGAAGCGCTTGTTCTGGATTGGCAATATAACAAGACTTGACCTCAGCCAGCAGAAACAGCGTGAGGGAAATCACTGCCTGGCAGAACTTATAAATACACTTCAACCCCTGACTTAATAAGGCGACAGCCACCTTGTCAGTGTCAACTGAGAGTGGAGCTGGTGTAGAGCTTAGTGATGCTGAGAGGCAGCTGCTCGTGGCAGTGAGGGTTTACTGAGGATGGATGAATGGATGGATGTTTGCACCCACAGACAAATACAAACACATCCACATGATTGCATGGCTGCATGCTTCAAAGTGTCTGTATGGATGGGCAGTCATGTGACACTGAGGGCTGAGGATATGTTTGTTTAAACAACCACCACAGTATGTGATTTTGCCGATTAGTTGCTGCCGTCTGGTCGAGGGAGTTAATCAGCAAAATCAGCTGTCTGTGGACGTAGTGAAGACCTGCATATGCTTGGCTCTCTGAGGGCCATGATGGCCCATCCCTGCAGCTTAGCTTGTCTAACCGTGACAGAATGACAGGCAGCCATCACCACAGACTGTGCAAGCAGTGCTTCTCTAATATTTTTTTCTCTTTTTTTGTTATTTGTATTAGTAGTGGGACTTCACTCTAACAAGGACTTGATTTAAAAACTTGACATGATGTAGAATAACTGTCATGAATTAATAAATTCTGCAGCTGTGTAATGGCTGTGCAGGCATTGGTTTAGGAAACACACAGTTTTATACATTTGGCGTAGACTTGCAGAGTGCACATACGTACGACACTCTCTTGCTCTCTTTGTTCCAATCTCTTGTTCTGCTGCTTTGGCTCTCTCCCCCGCTATCTCGCTGTCCCACCTCTCACACTCTGTTCCCTCTTTGTTCATGCTGTTTCATTGTTTGGTTTTGTTCACTACAGAGGCTTGGAGCCAGACAATGGCCTTGTTATCTAGACTACTGTGGCCCACTGAACGTGCAACAGTTGGTCTTGGTGGAGGCTACACAGTATTCTGTGTACACTCACAGCAGGGCAGGCAGGTCACGCGGAGTGAATTAGAAGTTCAGACTATCCCGTTTGTTGAACATTAGCTAATGCAGGTTTGGGTTTCATGAATGGATGAATGTGCTACAGAGATGGTGTGTGGCTATCAAAGTAATCAAGCACTTTCACTGCTGCTTGGCTTTCAAAGTGAATCCTTAAACAATCTGCAGCATTTCTCCTTCCCCCCTTTTGCCTCCCTGCTTGTGCTTATTGGCTGTAGGAATGTCAATTGCACTATTCTGTCTATAAAAGTGTCTTCCACTCTTTCATGTGTCTGCTTGTCCCTCTCTCTCTCTCTCTGCCCTCCTCTGCCTCTTTTTCTGCTCTGTATTTTGTTGCAGGACGCAGGCAGAGATGGCCCATACCTGTCGTGGAACAATCAACTTGGCCACGGCACACATCGACACAGAGGACGCCTGCAATATTGTCCTGAGCAGTGGCGGCCGCACTTACCACCTGAAGGCTAGCACAGAAGTGGAGCGGCAGAGATGGGTCACAGCACTGGAGCTGGCCAAAGCTAAAGCTATCCGCATGATGAATGATCAGTCTGGTAAGAGCAGCTGAAGCAAGCAGCTACTTTTATGGAAAATATAAGCTGCATGGCATTGTTTTTATAGTTTAAAGTGCAAGGTGTACGAGTGTAATACACCCATGAGGCACTGACGCAAGACATTAATGGTTAGGATTTAACCTTGATGAATAAACACTGGGCTTGTACAGTCTTGGGCAAACATACAAGAGTGTATCTTGTGGTTCACTTTGTTAGTTTAGCAAAGATCCCTTCAAGGTGAAAGGTGTGTTCAACATGGTCCTCAGGCCAGCATGCATATTTATTTGGGTATATTTGATTTCCCAGCGTTCCCTGACATTTCATATTCAGCAGCTGGTGTTTCAGCGCACACACCCCTCCTTTAATGTAATTTATATTCCAGTGTGAGCCAGGAGAGGGCAGCGCCGTCTGCTCACTTGACTCGGGAAAACAAATTGGAGTATGCTAATGGTACCGTGAAAACTAGGCGTCAATTCAGCCTCCTCCTGACAACACAACAGTCTCCTTTCCAGGGGGACTTATTCTCGTACGGTTATGTGAGGTGTTGCTGGTCAAAGGTTGTGGGAAAAGCCTGGGAGGACCGTTTTTCTTCACATTTCACCCTGGCATCATCCCAAAGCCTCTCTGCCCCAGTCTTTGGCAGACAGGGTCTACAGAGACTGAGACAGGCTATATATTCCTCTGGCCTCCATTTGAAAGTCAGATCACTAAATTTAGACTGGGAAAGAATGTGAGGGCTTTTTAGCTCCCCACTTCCTGTAAGAAGGAGGAAATGTTGGTGTATTTGTATTTAGTGTGTCTGCATATTTTCTGCAGCATGGATTGCTGTCAAATTCAACTATAATATGCTGATGTACAGTACATCTGGACCTGCAATGTGCACCCACCACAATATAATGTTTTTTTAGATATAGGGTCCCATTGTAATCCATTGCTTTCTTTGTTTACCTAACTTACGTTGAACAAATGTTGCACTTTACAAAAAGAGTTCATCAGATACAGAGAAAGTGGATCACATGTAAAACATATACACCCACTATTCAGTTTAGAAATGATGAAAGGCCTGAATTAAGTTTTTTTTAATGTATTGTATCTGGTAGCTTTTCAGCCACTGACTCAACAGTTTATTATCCATCCCAATATTTATTGACCATTAAATGCATGAAATCACACAAAGGCACCTGCGCCTGTGTACCACTTTCAGGGCTGCCTTCATTGCAGATTTTAACACTGTTGCTCAGAACCTCTAAAACTTCTTACAAAATACTTTGCTTATAATACAAAACTTAAAATCTCTACTAATTATTAAAGTAGTGCCATAGTTTTCTGCCACGCATTAGACTTTTATCCTCTGTAGCAGTGAATTGTTTGTACTCTGTTAAAGCTTTGACTCACTTAACTGCTTTAAAGCTTAGAGAAAGAATACGTGTGAGTCTCTGTGTTTTTCTAACATTTCCTTTCACAGCTAATCTATCTGTGGGAGGAGGATTTAAAAGAATGTGAGAAAAGGGACATTGTGTGAGTCTGTCTACATAAAATTAAGTATCTGGTAATGCAACTGCTGCTGAGATTAATGCTACAATACCACAGTGAAGGATTATGTATGTTATCAGTGCTTATCAAAATTTTACTTTTAACTCTTTCAGAGCATCTCATTCATCGTGTAGTGTGTTAGACAAACATGGATCAGTGACAGGGTGCCGACATTCATTAACCCGGCCTCCCCTCTTTGTCAGTGCAACAAAGAGCTCCTATCGATCTCCTCAGGAGAGCACAGCGTAAAAAACCCCTGGGAACATCATATGTGTAGATAGAGACCGAGGTTGATCTTGACATCCTTCGTGTGTCTTGTTGTTTCATTATCATCTCTGATTGCGCTTCTATCTTGTTTTAGCCTGAGATGGTTTTAACATCTTAAATCAAGTCTCTGTCGGTGAGCCATGAGATTGTTTTCTATGTCCAGCTGACTTGAACCAGGAATCAATTACTTGAATTCCTCATTAGTACAGGTGTCGCATCTATAGCCCTTTCCATTTATAAGCCTTCTCTTGTGAATTGCCTGACCTTCCATGGGTGCCTGTAGTCTGAGGCACACGTTCAGCAGGGGGCAGTGTTTCGCCTCACTTCAACATGACCTCTCTCATGGGTTTGCCCGCCTTACTTTTGCTGCTGCCTGTGAAAATGGGACCGCAGCCCGTTAAATCACTTGTTCCAGTGGTGGCTTGAATTTGCACTCTTATTTCATTGCAATACAAGAGAAAATGTGCTTGTATGGTGAATTACTGGAAACTGGAAAGGTTTGGTGGAAGTTGATGGAAAGAATTTCATAGATGCTGGAACCAGTCGTCCGATCAGTAGTTTCTCTGGGTGTAGCTGAGTTCAGGTAGATACAGCTGTGGTAGGCAGGAGAGAAAGAGCAGCAGCTACACGTCCACAGTAGAGGCTGTCTTCCTGCACCTGACCCTGATGTCCCCAGTGTACAAGCTGATGTGTATCTTGAGTCCTACAACAAGACGCATCAGCACTTGATCAGTAAGTCAATCTGACAGTCCTTGGGAGACATTTCACTTAAACCTACTCCGATTACGCTGGTGTGTAAGTAAACTGGCACTCACATGATTCCCTTGTAGGGGTTCAGTTGTTACAGATTTACATTTTACCCTTTTATTTCACATCCCAGCTGCCGTTCTGGCTTTTACGGTAAAAGGTAGTGCTCTGCCCATGGTCCTGAAACAGTGGCAATATGAAAGAGGGCGATGTGAGGACAGATTCGGACTGCCTCCATAAACAAGCTTCATTTGTTCAATCTCTCTCTCTATCTTTTGGTCCAGACTGTCTCCCTGTTTTTTTTTTTTTTTTTTTTACCCCCTCCATTCGCTCCGGCACTCGCTCTTGATCTCTCTTCCAGTCACCCTCTCCCTCGCTGTCTGGTTTTCCCACCCCCCTCCCTCTTTCTCTCTCCTCTCTCTCTCTCTCAGTGAGCCGTTTACACTGCTTTTCATCCAACGGGATTTAGTCCTGAATGGAGTGACCCTCTGCTTTCTCCCCTCGTCCCTTTCTCTTAAAACATAGCTATTGTCCTGCAAAGTCTGGGGAATAAAATAGAAACAGGATAAGGCACAGTTTTTCTCCTGTAAGTATGCAGCTTTTCTTCCATTTACATTGTGCTCAGGAATGTGTGTGCGTGGTTGTGTGCGTACATGTGTATCTAGTGAAGATGCAGCTGTGTCTGTAATGTAGCTTGTAGCTTTTACTACAGCAGCCTATATTGGTGAATACTGGCTTATGTGTAGTGGATAAATGAAGGATATCTGTAGTTTCCATTGTTAGAGGATGCATACAGGAGACATCTGTCCCAGAAATTATTAGAACTCATTCAGGAGACAAATGGCACTTTGAAATTGGAAAAACATTCAGTGTAGTGAAGTGTAAGTAACACAAAAACATGATTCTCTCTTAACAGTGAATTGAAGACACTGACGAAGAATTCATTTGATTTGTTATTTTGCTCTTTTGTGTACATTTTCCCTTTGTGAAAGGGGTGAATGTTTCTGGGCAGGGCAGGAGACCCACGTTGTGGGTGGTACTATTACACCAGTCTACATGGCAACGACATCAGACAGAAACATATATAGGCTGTATATACAGGAACAGTTGCATCCTTGTCACAAAATATAGATCTGTCTATCTATATAATATTCTAACCCAGCGTATTAATCTAAATAGAACCAAAAAGTGTGCATTATATTAGTTTATTTTACCACCTGCACTACTTTCTTAGCTCATGAAAGGATGTTATGAAATGACAGATGGCATGCTTATCACCCTCAGTTAGTTCTGCAGAGGCTGCGTATCGAATCACTTGTCCTTGTTTGTATTGGACGTAAAAGCGTGTGCCGACAGAGGTCCATTTGCTACATCAGCTCCGTCCCCAGTGATGAGACGGAGACAAAGAGATCAGAGACAGATTTGGTCTTGTAATATAACAAACATCAGTGCCAGATGAAACCAAGCTCTTCACAGAGATCACAAAAACTGTGGCTGTCCAAGTGGTCAAGCAGCCAAAAGTCATCCTCTGGATGCTTTTCTATCTCCTCTTCCTTATGTTTTTTTTTTTTTAACTTCTTTCTCCCTTTTCTGTCTCTTAAATTGGTTGTGAATGTAACAGCCAGGTGTCCCTGTGGGATCAAACCTTTGCTGTCTCATAATCGATTTGAGCCTTTTGAACTCCCTCCATGAACTGTACATCCCAACCACCACTGTCGGCCATGCTGACACATTGATCTTGGAGTTACCTGCCACCCGCTTCCTCTCCCACTTGTCTGACTCGCTCTTCGAAACTCTATTGTGTCTGTTTTGTTGTTGTTTTTCTTACCGTATATTCTAAATAACGGATCAAACCTATTGTCCCTGTCCTGGTACTACTGGGCTTGATGCCTTTTTTAAACTTAACAAACTCAAGCCTGAATTTTCACCTCCTCTCTCTTTATTTTTGTTCTCCTCTGCCATTATATTATGACACCTGACAGGACAAACAGTGCACTGGACAAAGCAGGGATGGCACTCCCCTCTTATCTTATCTTATGCTAAGATATTGAAGACAACTCTCTAGGCTAAGACCAGACCCACTGCACTGGATCCTCTGCTGAGGTTAAACCACAAACCAGCACGTTGTGGTTTCTACGTGATAAAGCACCCTCTTCCTGCTATTATGCTGCAGAAGCAGTTTGAGAAGCTATGATGGATGTTTTGACCACAGCCCTCATTATCATTTGAGAGAGAAAAAGCAAGCTGCCGCCATCTTTAATGTAGTCAGTTGCCATGGTTATAGGTGTTGTTCTCATCTAGCGAGAGGTTGGCAGAAAAGGCATTGTTTATATTAAACTGTAATGGTTCACACACACACTTCCTCTGCTTCTCGACAGTATGTCAGGAAAGCATCAGAATCCTGGCAGCCAGGGAATCAGCGATGCCAAAAATCATTCACAAAGAGCAATTAGATGAATTGTTGTGTGATAGTTGTTCGTTCTTTTTTTTTTGTTTAACTTTTGGGAGAGGCTTTGGAACATCATCTGTATTATACAAAACATGATCAGGCTTGATTGGAACAAAACTAGAAGAATATAGTTGTAAATAACTGGAATGATTCTTTAAAGAAAGTCCACATGCTTAAGAATGGGATATAATGATAAACAGGTGTGTGTGTGTGTGTGTGTGTGTGTGTGTGTGTGTGTGTGTGTGTGTGTGTGTGTGTGTGTGTGTGTGTGTGTGTGTGTGTGTGTGTGTGTGTGTGTGTGTGTGTGTGTGTGTGTGTGTGTGTGTGTGTGTGTTCATATGATTCTTTTGTGTGTGGGAGTCTAAGCTAGATAATTAAGTTTGAGTGTTGTGCTTGTATCAGTTTGGCCTTTTGTCTCTTACATGGGTATATTAGACCACTGTTAAAGGGATAATTTAGATTTTTTATAAGTGCTGTTGCATGCAGTGTATTACCTATAGTAGATGGCGGTCAGGACACCCCCAGTTTGGAGAAGCAGGCAGTCCTGGCACCAACACTAAGCAATGTACTGTTGAATTGTATTTTAGCCACCTAAAAAAAGTCTAAGTGTTCGCTTTATTTACATTGAAGTCGGTCTGTCTTTTTGTCTTTGCTCTCTTCAAAACCACCAGACTCCATTGACAAAAACAGTCGTTTTACCTTGCAGAACACAGACGTTGCTGGTTTAGCGTGACTGCTGCCCCCTTCCTCAGCAGTAGATTGCTTACCTTCTGTCCAGGGACTCCTCCCTACTTCTCCCAAAAAACCTGAATTATCCCTTTAACTCTCACTTTAATGGGTTTGTAAAGTATGTTAATCATGGATCCATACAGTCAGTGGACAGCATTGTTGAGGTACTGCATTGTTACACAACTACATTAATGTTGTTCTTCTGTCCTTTGTTGTACTGGAATTTATCTGCTCTTTATGGCTCAAGTGCATCCAGTGACCTTCTGTATGCTGCTTGAAAACAGAATTCATTGTTAAGCTCACATTGTGTCCCAGACGACAACCACATTTCCTCTCCGTCGCTCACATTATAGCTTTTCTGCTTTATCAGCAGCGAGGAGAAGTTGAGAAATTGAGAACACTGATACAGGCAGGTCATTACAGTAATATTAGTATTAGTATTGTGCGAGGCGGTCAACTAGGACAACAGCATTCAGGTTTTCCATTTTCCTCCTTTTTCATCCTTAGTGGATTTCTGTGTTGTGACTATTTTTCACTGATCAGGTGTCACTCCTTATGCGACACCTGAGTTTTTCTCCCTCAGCACAGCAGTCTGTCACAGTGGGCTGGATGTTGATTTGTTGTTGTCACCACTGTTGGAAGCTCTGTTCTCTGTAAACAGTAATATTTAAAACTTTCCGTCTGGCATTTCATGCCGACGGCAGTGAGAGGTCAAAATAGAAATCATAATTGTTTCAATTAAGTATTCCTTTCAGCTGTTTTCAGTTTCAGTTGTTTTCACACCATTCTTTGCTTCCCTTAAGCTCCTGTTTGTGCCCTTTCTGTTGACAAGAGAGGAGTCAGGGTTTGTAGCAGCTTGCATTGGAAAACAGCCTTGTTTTTGTCTCCATAGCTGCTGGCATTGTCTGCATCTTTTCATGCAATATTGTCCATAATTGGGTAATCAGTAATAATAAGAAAAATTATTTGTGGCCACTTATGGGCTGGTTAGTTCAGGACTGCCAGAGGTGTCTGTGACATGTTTGACTTGATGAAGTCTGTAGGACTGATGGAGGAGATGTCCCTCTGGTGGGTGAGCAGGTTTGTAGATGATTCACTCAGTTAACAAAATAATACTGAATAAATGTTTTT
Organism: Pempheris klunzingeri; assembly: GCF_042242105.1. Taxonomy (NCBI): domain Eukaryota; kingdom Metazoa; phylum Chordata; class Actinopteri; order Acropomatiformes; family Pempheridae; genus Pempheris; species Pempheris klunzingeri. Next base: position 4,907,298 of record NC_092018.1, read on the forward strand.
AAACATGGCCTGATCTTCATTGAGGTTATATGGTTAAAAATACACAGTAAATAACAAATATATAACTGTATTTTTTCAGGTTATATTAAAGGCAACATGCATGTGAATTTTTATTTGTGTAATATTATGGTTGATTTGCCTGAAACAAGATGATGATGATGATGATGATGGTGATGATGATGAACCCATAGGATAACAGTTTCTTCTTCTTCTTCTAAAACTTCTAAAAAATATGTGATGTTAATCTAACCTCATGCAGGAAGATGTAAAGGCACCTGTCTAAGATCTGAATGTCAAAGAGCGGTATGGTTTCACACTGTGATAATGACTCACACTAGCAAAGAAATAATTCCTCCACAGCGGGTTTCAACTGCTGAAATGTTGCTACAGTATTTGGGAAGTCAGAATCCTGACCTTAGGCCTATTAAACTGTATGTGCGAGACATCTCCACAAATATCACTGAACTAAAACTGTTCTTTAATGAGCAAATGTTGAAAATCCTGGTGATTTATTTCTGCAGCTCTGGTCAGCAGCCATGGTAACATTTGGTTGAGGTTATTGCTTATATGGATGATATATCAGTTAGATTAGTTAGTTAGTTAGTTAGAGTTCCTAACAAGGGACGTGATACTTTAGTAAAATCTTTATTCGGGACATAGAAAATAAGTATTAGAAGTAATCTTATTTTTATTATAGTATAAAACATTTATAAATTATGAAAACGATGCCAGTGGGAGCAGTTTCTGCAGAAATCAAGGCAGTTCTCCATCTCCATGTGTCCAAGAGGTGTTAAAATGCCCGCCATCAGGACGGCACCTGTCTGTGTGTAGTAGACATGCTTTTAGAAACGGCAATAGAATATTACTTCTACTTGCTTCAAGACACCAGCGGGGATATTTTTGAAGACCCCTCAAACATCAAAATTATAGGCACAGCTCACAGAGGAACTTACAGGGCAGGCACCAGCAGCTGCCATGCAAAGATGCTACCTGGACTGGAGTTTATTTGTCAGTGATGACTACGTGCACGCAGGGCTGGATGATTCATTGCCCCAGCGTACAGAGAGTCGGCTGCAATTTCATTCTGCTGCATGGGGGCATGGATATGAAGTGTCGTGTCTGTTTGTGATCACTAAACCATCAAGTTGATGCAGGGGTTTTTCTAGTGTGAACCAGTGCAGATTGACGCAGGAAGCAATTACCCTTAACTCTTACATTTGTGGTTAATTAAAGATCTTCCACCTCCTTTGGATAAGCAGGTTATTATCACCACAGGAGGAGCGTCAGCCCATTAGGAGCCCTCAGGTTCAGGCTCGTATTTCACTGCAGTCGGTTTTAGTCTCTCTGGTTCTTACATGCAAGTGACAGTGAGGCAGCACAGTATCCACCATAATGTGTTTTTTCACATGAATCAACAACATTTATGTGGCTGCTGCTGCTGCTGCTGCTGGAATTGACACAGATGAATGTTTTAAACTCCGAATGTGACTTCTAAAATGTCATTTTCCTGTTACTACAGTTACTTCCCATGATGAAACAGTTTTCTCGACCTGAGCAGTTTGAACTTGTTTTAATGAGCTCCGTTTTTGTGCATCCAGGCTGTGAAGAGTGTTTGGGTTACTGGATCTTAATGCAGTAATTGGCTTAATGAGACTGGAACTCGTGCTCTTTAAACACCCTCTTTCTCTTTAGTTTGCCTTTCAGATGGTTTGGCCTTCAACTGTCTCTCCTCCAGTAAACAAACAGGGAAACGTGGGGTTGAATTTCTGCTTAACACTGGGATTTGAGAAGAATATCATGTGTTATATGGAGCAACTTAGATTTCAGTCCTGAGCGCTTTTTAAATTTGATCCCTCTAATGGAGATGACATCCTGTAGATTGGAGTCATCTATATTTGGAAACGAGGGTGCCGAATTTGTTTTAACTTTTCAACTTTTAAGATGAAAATGATGAAAAGATGAAATTTCTGTTCATATACATGCATGTAGGCACAGTAAGTGTTGATACCTGAAGGTACGCTCTATGTATATTTGCTGTATAATTACACATGTTACTTAATAATTGCAACATTTATTAGTTTACAATGTGAAATAAAATGGTTCATACTTCACTTCTACTAATAGGTGATTCTGCACCACATGGGATTCAAGTACCTCAAACAGTGACTTTATTTATCTAAGTTTAATCTGTAGATAATAATGATAATAATATATTTATTAAAGATATATTTTATATGCATATAGCACTTTTCATTCACAAAATGCAGCTGAAAGTACTGTACATTAAGAGTAATGCCTGCAACCAAAATAAAAGAAAGAGCAGACATAAGAATACAACAAGAGTGTTGATAAAATGAGCAGATATTCTACACGCAGCCTGCTGTTTTCACCAGTCAGGTCTGGCCCTCTTTGCATGGTTAAACTCAACTGTATTGAAGAAAAGAAAGGATGAAGGTCAAGTATGAAATTAATTGAAGTTTCATGCTTCATCACCCCCTCGAACATGCCCCGGGACATTTAGGGGATGCTATTTATTTACAGTCCAACAATCTCTCGCTGTCAGCACTTTGTTCACCTCACTTACAGTCCACAGCAGCCCCCCAACCCGTCACCTGTTTTTGCTGTCATAGGACTTTACAGAATCAATGCAACATGCATATTACAGTAAACATGCTTCATGCGATGGTGTGGCATTGTTTTCTGTCAGGGGAGGAACTCATTATGCTGTGGGCCTAATGTGCACAGCTGTTTTTATCCATGATCCACTCTGTACTCTGAATGAAATCAATGGCCTTCACATAATTCCTCTATTCTATTCTATTAATTCCTATTTTCTATTTTAAAAGAAAAATCAAGACCCCAGAGACTATATTTACCGTCCGCAGCTAAAAATGTTATTACCAGAGGTAATTTGAAACAAAGCTATGCACTCTGGTAACAGTCATGGTCACAAACTTGGCTCCTAACATGTTAAGACTCACTTACGGCGAGGTTTGGGTAGAGCTGAATGATTTAATACAATAAGAAAATGTAAAACAAAATTAAAAATAAGCAGCTCACGTTTCTGTTAATGACGGTAAAATGTAACTAAAAGTATTTTCTTAATACCTCGCTACATTACATTGCCTTTCTTGCGCTACTTACTTTGTATATTGATTAATAGATTCTACTGGTTGTTGCAGTTATTGCTAGTATAAGTATAAGTATTTTTGGATTAGCAAGAGGTTAGCAATGCCAGTAATTTAATAAATGTGGTTTATTGTCCTGTCTTAGGTCTGAGTGATGTTATCATGATAATATTATGGGTATTTCTGTAAAACAACTGTTTTTTATCATAGTTTGTTGTGACTCATCCAGTAATCAACAATAACAGAATGGTCATACTGAACATCATGATGTATTACCACTGAAAGGAAACAATTATTGGCCAGCTCTACCTAGAACTGGTGTAGTGTGTGTTCACAGAAGCCCACAGTAAACTCCAGGAGAAGGGATTCAGTTAATGTGACGAAAGTGACCTTGAACTAAGTCCCGTGTGATATGTATGCTGTCAGTAATATTAAAACGATGACCTTCACCTGCTTTGCCAGGGGAGGGAGCGAGGCTTGGTTATTGCAATAACAGTGTGACTTGTGCTGTGCTGGTACGATGACACTGACCTCTGTGAGGGAGGTCAGTGGTCCGTCAGTGGCTGGTGATCAGCACTATGAGGAGACAGACAGAGGACACATCGGTCAGTAGGGGAGGAAATAGATATTTCATTGAAGGATGGTTTTAGTGACCTTTCGCCCTTGGTCCAGTGGCACCACTCTTCATTTGTCGTAACTTCATCTGAAATATTTTCATCCCTCATGTCTCATCATGCATAAGCTCCTCATGGTATCATTTTTGAAGGAACATAGCCTTTTTGCTTAATACCATCTCTGCCATTTAGCTCTCCTAAAATAACCGACTTTCTGTCAAGCTATGAAAGCAGCAGACACGGGGGTGGGGGTAACACAGAGGAAGCAAGCAGCAATGCATTCTGGTCGTAGTTGTGTAGATGACTGCTGGCTGCCAAGTCCTATCTCCTCTCTGCTTCACTCCCTCTCTCTCTCCCTCCCTCCCTCCCTCCCTCCCCCTCTCCAATCTGCACTGCACTGCACTGAGAGAAGCATGTGGAGGAGAATTGTAAATGTGCCGAGCCTTGTGAATGTGTGTACCCCGATTGCGTGTGTGTTTCCGGAAGAAAGGGAAGCAATGCGGGAGAGGAGATAGGAATTACAGGAGGGAGCACATGCGTCGCTCCCCTGTCTGTGGTGCACTGAATGTATGTATGTGTGTGAGTGTGCATGTATGTGTGTGCACACTGCAATGCTGAACTGGGAAAGTCGCTGCCTCAGACCCCCCCTCGCTGGGATTATGTAGTGGCCCAGGGCAGCGCTGCGTCTCAGGGAGCGTGGAGTGGGATCAGGCCTGCAGAGAGTGGGATGAAGGGCCGGAGCTGCTGGGAGCCGGGGACGGTCCGCTCCCTCTGCAACTCGGGCTGCCTGAGTAAACTCCACCAGGGTCAGTACAGCTATGGCTGAAGCTACAACACAGGAGCACGGAGCTGTCACACTCCTCTCCATCTGTCCAACGACAAAACCCTCCTCATCCCGCTATCTCCTGCTCATCCTATGTCTGTGAGGTAGCTGTCATTCCTCCATCCATCTTCCTCTCTCTGTCATCTGTCGCCATGGATGCTCACATTTCTGCAGCCTCCCTTCACAATGCAGCGCCTCATGCTGTAAAAAGAGCAGTCTGTCCTCTCCTCTGCACTCTTCGCTGCATGCAGTCTGCTTCCCTCTTTTCCGTCTTTCTCTCATGCTGCTCTCGCTCGGTCTCATTTCCTCTCCTTTCTTTGCGCCTGCTCCACCTCACATTTGCATATGGATGAGTCGGAGCCTGCCAGGCCTACGTGTTGTGTTGGCAACGTGTATCTGTTAGCATAATACATGTGAAGTGTTCAGTGCACCATCAGAACCCGTAAAATGTTATGTGCTGTATATCCCAGGGTCCTTGAACCTGTCCCTGACTGCAAAGGTTTTTGTTTTATACATATATATAATGTAGTGCAGTAACTAAGGACTACACATTGATAGGACCTTTACACTGTCCACTCACCAGCAGTACAAACCTGTATGATGTGTGCAAACGGTGAAGGGTTTGCACAACAAGTCAAGATTCTATTACTGCTCATGACAGGTTAATAGGTCCTATACAGTGTACTCCATGGTGTCTGTATAAGATTATGTTTGTAATTTTCGAGGGGCAATGAAGAAATTCTAGCTATCATATGTTTTCCTCTCACTGTCTCATCCTATTCTATCTTTCCACCTCTCTCACTTCATCTATCGTTTTCTTGCCAATGGCAGAGTTGGACAATGTTGAGTTGAACAGCTGTGCTCTTAAGCCCTGGGCTCTCTGTCTCCACACTGTGCCTGTTTGTTCACTGAAATGAGTTTGGCAAAGGTGGTATAGGCCGTGTTGTTTTAAGAGTTTTCATACGAGGCTTTCCCCACACACTCAATATCAACGTTGGGGTATGATTAAGTCGCACATGAGTCAGAACCAAGATATCACAATGCTGAGCATTGATCCAATAGTCTGAAATCCTCCGAGGACGATCTAGAACTGCCTGTTCTCTTATAGCGTCACAACATAATGTGATAGATCCGCACCCTTGTATGTATCAGTGGTGATATCCACCTGTGAAAGTGCTTTGTTCTTGTGTTAACACTATGATGTTGCCCAGAACCTGCACAGCCTCTGAGGAAATGCATTGTGCCAGTTTGACATGCTGAAATTCTAGACATGGATACAGATAATACATATGACATGTATTTATATATGTGGATTTAAGATACGTTTCATACAATACATTGTTATGATATGTGTTTTAAATCAACGGACTCCTTAATGGGCGTGTAATCTGGTCATCATGGTCCTGGTGTTGGTCACTAATTTGTAATGTAAAGATTTCTAAATGAATTTTCCCTCAATCGGCTTATTCAATGTGTCCATAAACAATAGCTGTTAGCACTAATTAGCTGTTTATACAACTAAAAAATAAACGAAGTAATAAAGATCCAAACCAAACAAGCATAGTGATTTCTGCATGAGTGTAGATCGGAACCTGCTGTCTTTACCAAGCAACCACATCAACCTCTGTTGGCACAATTTTAAATAAAGACTAGTTAATGTAAATTGCCTAACAATGGTGTCTCAGGGCCAGTAGAAACCGATTTAACTCGGTAAATGTACAACTTCACTGTTCCAATTGGGCCACTGCTCGAAAAAGCAACAAATAAAACAGCCTGAATAATAAGGTAGCTTACAGTGTTGTAGCTCGCCATGATGGAGAACTCTGGGAGGCACCCACATACCAAACAATCGTATCTGGTTGACAGCAGTGTCATTGTTACTGTCACGAAGGCAGTGCTCCACTTCTAGGCAAGAATTGTGAAAAATAGAAGAAAGAAGCAGCATGAGAAAGTCACCAAAGTACAATTGTCACTGTTTACTGCTGATAAACCAATTAGACAAGTGTCTGCACATTTTGTGATTTCTGTCTAATTAAATTTATATGATCATGCAGTGGTGAAACTCCTATATGTCAAGGTTCATTTGTTTGTAATACAATAAAAATGCAAGTTGTAGTCCCAATTGCTACATATGAAAAAAACAGATATTTTTCATGATGGAGTGCGGAGTCTCCAAGAAGCCTAACCAGGCTGGCCAGAGTGCAAAAAAACCATTGGAAGTTTTGTACAAACAAGCAATTAAAGTTATGGATAAAAAACCTAGGAACTATCATCACTGTGCAATTTTAAAAAAATACAGTCTTCACACATTTGCAGATTTAAATTTGATTTATAAAGTACTGCATGATTTGGCTCCAGATCCTCTGGCAAAGAAACAGCTCTGAGCGTGTCACTCGAGGCTCTGTCAGAGGTGACTGTTTCATTCCTCTGCGCAGAAGCACTTTCAATAAGTCGTAAGAGCGCTAGTGAGTGGAACTCAGTACCTGAGGAGGTTAAACTGCTTACAACATACAAGGTCTTCACAAAAAAATGTAAAATGTGGCTTATCAACACCTACAGCTGCCAACACTAAAAGACAAGCCTGTTGTGATGCTTTGATGTTGTGATCAAATGTTATGTTGTGATATGTTGTGATGTCTTATTCTCTCCTAATTGTATAGTAAGTGTTTGAATATGTATCTTGTATTATATTGTATAGGTATTGTGTGCTCTGTGCTTTCTTAACAGTTTGTTATGTATATGTTATTTGTTACATTAGTGCCCTATCAAGTGTCTAACCATGCTTTTCTCTTGTAGATGTATTTTACTGCTTTTTTACATCATGGCCAGGGGACTACAGATGAAAACTAGCCTTCTGGCTAATTCTGGCTTTTTCCACCATGTGTAATCATGTGTTTTATGAAATTGTATTGTCCCCTTTCAAATAAACTAAAGTGAAGCTGCTCTGTAGACTGGTGTTACGACAGCAGATACCTCTGCATCACTTGCCAAATGGCAGCGGGTTGAGCAGGCTGCTGCTGGAGTGGTCTTTTAATATCCTTTGGGCTCCTCACCTCACCGATATCACTGGTGCTCAGTAGACGGGTACCAGTGACATTCTGGAAGATTTTAATCACCGCCCGCAAAGGCCTCATGTCCTGGGCTGCACACATCCCATGAATATGTGTGACTTTTGGGGTCAAGATTCTTTCTGTTGCTCCTTTGTAAAAGTCACCAAGAACTTGACACGGGAACTTTCTCAAGTTTCCATAAGAAATACAGCTGTGTTTGTGAGGATGTGTGTGATGTTGATTTCCAGGAACCTAAAACTGTTCACCTGCTCCACCTCAGCTCCTTTGATGTAGGCAATAGTGTGTGTGTGTGTTATATGATATATTCATGTAAACTAAATTACCAGAGCACAAATAAAACACCCAAAGATACTGCATTGATCCCAGAAAGCCCTTTTGCCGTTGTGCCATATATTGTAGGCCTGGCCGTTCACATCTCTACTTTCATATCTAGTTCTGATGGAAGCGTCGGCCTCTGTGCTTGATAAAATTGTTCTTGCAAAACTGAAGTTGACTCATTGATAATCTGCAGTCGGGCAGTGAAATCCTCTCTCACCCAGTGGGCTACTCTGAACAGAATTATTTTGAGTTGGTTGTAGACATGTAAAACCTCTGCGTTACCATGTTAGATTCCACATCACATTGATAGTCAGTTCCCAGTAAAGCAGTCTGTGAAAACTGTCAATGCGCAAAGACAGTTGACATTTTATTTTTCCAAGTTCTTTTACTTCTCCTCCCTAGTTACAAGTTCGCATGGTCCCCAAGAAATACTGTATGTATTTTTCAAGAGGGTTAGAGTGCAGGGTCAGCCCCTGGTGCTCTTTTTTTCTTTTTTAGATATTTTTCATTAGCATTTTTTGCCTGTGTTATAGTGACAGTGGTGGCAGATAGGAATCAGGGGAGACAGAGGGGCATGATATCCAACAAAGGTCGCCGGCGGGAACTGAAGATGTGGCATGTACTGTAACCACTCAGCACTGAGGCACTCACACTCATCATTTTTAATTTTTTTAATATTAATGCTCATAAGTTAAGAGTACGTTGGAGACATCTCTACTACTGCTCTGTGAAGGCAGTCCTCTCTTTTGTGGTTTGACAGCTACCTTCATGGCTCATTATTTTGCAGCGTTAGCACGCAGACAATTAGTATGATGGATCACAAATCTGCTGTGTTCTGGGGTTACTGACTCATGGATCATGATCCTGCTAAATCTTTCTCCATCATTAGGGTGCTTAATGAGAGACATGAACAATAACTCCACAGTGAGTCTTGATCAATACCATCAACTGTCAAATCGGAGATCAAAATGCTTGTCAACCTGTTAAAAAATCACTTGCTAATTGTAATGCAGTGCTGGATGCATCAAGGCATTTTGTCACATTAGTGCAAAAATCAAAAATAGATATTCAGAATGGCTTAAAGCAAAAAATGTGCTACAGGGAGAGCTACCTCTGGATAAATGGTATGGTAAAATCTCTGACTGATAATCTCATGATTAATATCATCCTATCGCCCAACATTGGTGCTAAATATAAATATATGCAAGTAGGATTATGGATTAAGGAATCATCACACAGAGGGGAGAGTCTTATTCTGCCATTAAAGTTGAAGATTTCAGTCCTGGTTAATTTGGTGACACCTGTGGTCACCAGATGTTATCAGTACCAGAAATCTGGGGGTCTGAATCCAGCAAGGGAATGATGGACTCCACCACCTACAATGAACTATATAGAGAGGGAATTTTATTGAGTGTAAATACATTGAATGGCTGTTTCAGAAAAAATAAATAATATCAAAAAGATTATTTGATTTCATGAAAATTCTAAAGATTCTAACTTTAAGTGAGTAATAACACCTCAAGGATGTGTTACTGTATCACTGTATGTTTGTGTGCATGTATCAGTTAATGAGCAGCTACTTGAAAATTGTGATATACAAGCAGATTATTTAAGCCTGGGAAATGTGCACTGTGTTGTAGAATTGCAGCCGATATATGGGACTTCTGTTAATGAGACCAGTCTGTCAAAAGAATAAATATTTTATCTTTATCTTTCTTGTATATACCAGCCCTGTTTTTAACGTGAACCAAGGCAGCTGTCAGCAGACCCTCCTCCTCTCACAGCCTGACCAGCTGTTTGCATTCATGTAAATGAAAAGATTATGTGAGCATGCATTTGGTTAATGTATGCTTACCAGTTTTATGAGCATGGCTTTTGATTAAGCTCTTTGCCTTTCAATGATGAAGACTCTTTCATGTATGTAGTGTATATCAGACAGTGAAGAAATCACTGCAGACTGTTTTAACTGGTAAACACATTTTGCTTCTGATTCACTCTGTCTCTCTAGAGCAGCAAACTTTTTTTTATTGCTGCAGTAAAATCCTGTCACAGTGACCAGACTTGTGCAGATGAGCTCAGTTAGTATTCTGAGGTTGTAGGATAATTAATGACCTCAACCTTCACACTGTAGGAGCTGTGCAGTAAGCAAGAGCCATTTCCCTCACAGGTTTGATACACCAGCTGGGATTTTACCAAATAGAATATAAATCTACAGCTTAGTTGTCAGCAGAGTGATCGTTTTTTTTCCTTTATCCCAGCACATTATAAAATGCTACTGAATTAAAACTCATTGCTTCATTGCTGCAGTTTGCTGTTAATCTTTTCTTTTGTTTGCTGCTCTGTGAGAGTGGTCGATTGGATACGAGGCCAGAGCTGTGCTGCAGAGCTTTGGGGACAGTGATGAGTTGCACTGCACAGTTTCTCATTTGCTTGTGGAGAGCTGAGTGCCGTGTTACTGGGTTTAACCTGCTGTCTCCTCTGTTTGTCTCCTTGTGATGTATCTCAGGGGAGGTATGGAGCCAGTTAGCAATTACTGGCCAGGATTACCCCCCCCGCCCCCCGGGACGCATACTTGCTCTTCATCCGACTAGTTCTCTCCTCTGCTTCTGATATTCTTCTCATATATTCTTTTTCTCTTGCACACTTCATCTCCCTCTCTCTGTGCTGTCAGTGCTGAAGGAAATCACAGATACAAACTCTCTCTCTCTCTCTGTGCTAAAAATACAGTAGTCATCTGATTGCTTGTGTGTTAAGACACAAGTGGAATTAATATCTGATACATACCAAAGTATGTATGCAAAAGCAAAAAATCTGGACTCTGGGGCAATAAAAAGATGATATGGTGTGATAAGTTGCATCTTAACTTTTCCTTACATTTTAATAAAGCCAAAGTACCAAATAGTATATTGAACTCTCAGTTATCTGTTTATTTGGTACATGCAGCCACAGTTTGATACAACGCCCCTGCAATAAAAGACAATAAAAAACTTCCTGATGGTTAAACGTTCAGTTTTTGTTCCAATATTGTGTCTACTTCATTTATATGAATGAGGGTAAACTAAATATTAGGACAACTTTTCAGTATAACACAATATAAATCAACAGCAACATAAACAGCAGCCTTCAAAACTACCATAAAGTTGAATTAATACCCCACTAAAGAACACTTTAAGCTTCATGAAGGAAGAATTTGGTCCACTGTGTTTCCTTGAGATTACATTTATATACAACTAATAAGCAACAGAAAATAGGACTTGGAGGAGACATAATGCCATCTAAATTATATTTGATTTATCACCACAGTGAGGGAACTTTGTTAATTAGCGTATCTGGCAAATCAACACTATGACGTGTTGACTTTTTCTTTAGTTTTCTTACAAAATCTGCTGATATTGCCTGTGTCAGTGGTTTTGTTTAGGCATTCACAACACATGGTCAAGGTTATGGAAAGATCATGGTATAAGACAGACCACGTTATGTTTACAGTGACTTGAAGGACAAGACATGGTGTGTGTATTTTCTGTACTTTCTACTCCAACCAAAGGAGCGTACATGTATCATTTCCCTAGAAAGAACTATGAACAATACATTTGTCACCACGTACACAACCAGAAATACATTAGTGCCAAATGGATACAATTTCTAGGAGATAGGGTGGGATTTACTGCAGGAGATTTGTAATAGACTGCAATATTTTTAGTCTGGTTCATCTAATAAACTGGCAACTGAGTGTATACATCTAAGTGTATAGAATATATCAATGCCCACGAACAAAAGTGACATGCAGTTGTGTGAATTAGATTTATTTACAAAATAAAACATGGCCGATAATACGAATGAGCAGACATAATTGATAGAAACAATGTTGTAAATAATAACGTAGTTTGACTACACTCAGATACAGTGTAGACATAACTGCCCCACGGCGAAGCTGCTGGCATGTTCATTTGCTTTACAGTCCACAGCACCATGTTGACCTGTAAAGATGAATTGTAATAACCATTAGGAATAAAAGTAAGCTCTTTGCTAAAGACCTTTCAGTGTGTTGAGATACCATCCTTACTCCAGAGGGGCAGCACATTCCTCCTATGTGCTCGGCTGCTCGACGTGCACATCTTTCTGCCACAGGGTGACGTCCTGTCAGCCGGAGGCCTGGCTCCACTGATCTGACAGCCTGTCCTCAGGGACGAGCACAGAGACGAGCCCTGACAGTGGGACAGCAGAGAGACCACTGCTCCCCCAATTACACTCTCCCACATCCTCCTCTCCTGCTTTCTCTCTCTCCCTCTCGCTCTTTTGTGTCCAACACTGAGATGGACCGCACCGAAGGACAAAGAAGCCGTGTACATGCTGAGGCAGGAGATGGATGTTTATGTGTTGAAATATTATGACTGGATGAGCTGTGAGCTGTAAAACTTCTGCCCCAGCTTGCCTCAGACACAGATATTTTCATTGAATTATATCGTCATCTTCTTCTTCTGAGGAGGAGGAGGAGGAGGGTTCAGTAAAGACACGGTGGGAACTGGAAACAGACTTGCATTTGTGTCGGTGCAGGGTGTTCTCCAAGGTGGTAGGCTGTGGGGGAGGGGGGGGTAGTCCGCCCTTGAGGCATGACTAGTGTGGTAATGGGCTCCTGGCCTAGCCTCATGGTGTCGACTTCACTATGGAGAGCCATCCATCCACATGTGTTGTTGGGAAGGAAGGGTTTGGAAATGTGAGCCAGGCAGTGACTCTGATGCACAGACAGCAGAGACAGACCGCTCATTGGTTTAATGTAAATCCCAGTTTTCACTTGTTATTACAGTTCTGAGTGATATACAGGTGACAGAATATGTTTAGGCATCTTGAAGGGTTTTCATCTCCAATATTCAAACTTGTGTGGTAGTGCTTGACATTTCATTGATGCTGTATGGATCTGGCTCTGGGAACCAACAGGACATTGCAGAAAGGGCATTTCTGACTTACTTGCGGAGGCATCATTTTAGATCGAAGAAAGCTTTCTGTCCCGGAATCTCCTTGTTGTTGAGCCAAAGGACAGACAATGCCTGCTCTTGAAGCTCACGACTTGTTTCAGTGCGCTTTTGGTGAGAGAATTAGTTTTGTAGGCGATGTGCTGTGAGCAGAGTCTCTCCTAAACAAATATGCCGTGGTACATGTGACAGTTTATTTTTAAGTGCCGTCGCTTAGAGCTGCTGAACTCACTGGCAGAATGAGGGTGAATAATAAGAGCAAGGCTTCACTGCAGTGCTGCAAATGACTTATTTTAGTTTGCTCTAAACGTCACACAACAACACACACATAAATTACAAGCCGGAGACGATCCACTGGTATTAAAATGTGTCTTGTATCTCCTCAGGAACGGATTCCCATGAGATTCTATTTTTTTTCCTCACAGCACCTCTCAAATGTCTAAACACCACCCAGTGTCCCTCCAGCACTATGCTGCATATTATCCTAATATTATCAAACCCTACTCTGTAATTTCACACTCTCAAATGTGGACGTGATGCAGAGGCCTGAGGCTGAGTCTCTGTAGCACAGTCAGTCCATCAGAAACAGTCTCATGTTTTTGTTTGATGTCATGAAAGGGTCACAATGGATCACTCCCCAGTGTTCAATTGTCTCTTGCACAATTATGAAGCAGCCCTGCTTTCAGCTGAGGTCCATGTACACTGAACAAACCCTGCTTTGGTCTAACTTCGCCTACTGCCGTCTCCACAAGGGTTGCAGTGTGTGTTGTAACTTTCACTTTCATAACAATGGCCTGTTGTGTGTAGACAGGCCTGTTTTGCAAGACGTAAAGAAACCAACTTGACCTTTCAAACATTGTGCTAATTAGCTTTAATATGACAAGCACAGATCAAAATTCGAGGTTGTAAAAGCTTGTCATAACTAATGCTCTCCACATATCCACTTATCCTTATTCTGCAAATCTAACTTCAGATGAGTCATTGTTGTTTAACACCATTTTAGTGTCTCCACAAGCAGTTTCTCATTGACTTTCTGATTACCTTTAAGACACAATGAAATTAAAATGACATTTTCCAAGTTCTAGTTCTGTGTCCTTGGGTAAATTGTTCTATTATATCTCATTATATGACAAATATATGTCAATATGTTATGTTATGTGTGGTTTTATGAGAAATGTCCCATTGTCTCCTCTTAAAGAATGTTCAAATATTTTTGCTGATTCACTTTGAACTTGTATATATAAATGTATCCAGACAACATGATTTGGAGCAGGCTTATTGGTGTCTCGTGGGAGGAAGTTTCAAAACTATACCAATTAGCCCACTAACTTATCTGTTTAAAGCTGCTCTGCCATAGTCACACTCTATCAATTTAAGGCTTACTTCATTACTTCATTACATGCTCTCTCTCTCTCTCTCTCTCTCTCTCTCACCTCTTCTACTGTCTCTTGCTTCCCTTTGCATTGCAGCTGCCCGTCTATCGACTTTACATCGTCAGCTTTTTCCTCTCCTTTATCTGCCTTTCTCTGCAGTGACTTTGTTGGAATTGAGTGTAATTTGATTTGTGGCTGGTAAAGGGAAGGTGCTAGAGTTGTTTTCTGATCTATGTTTCCTTTAGCTTTGGTTTTTGCTGTAAGGCTGCTGGTTTGACCTTTTGCCTGGACTTGTTTTGTTTTTGTTTCTAAAGGGTTTGACACTTGTGTGTCTTTGAAACCCTTTTCAACATGTTCACACATTACCTCTGAGGTTAGAGCTCAGTGGCCAGTGTGTGCACTGCGTCTTCTTGGCTGAACTTTGGTCACTTTTGGGTGAAATGGAATACAAACACGGTGAGAGATTTTTATCTGCCCGTCTCTTCCTCCTCTTTGCACACTCTCCTACAGTTTCTTCTCCTTCTGCCCTTGATTACCCTTGGTTGTCTTTTCTTCTAGATGAAACGACTTCACCCTGATCTTTCTATGATCAATATATGTTAGTACAGTACATTAGGCTTTTCTTAAACACATCACGTCTTTGTGGTCACATTTGTACTCTTGGTCTGTTGTTTGGAGCCTGACCTGGCCCTTGTTTTGCAGGAAATGCTTCTGACTGTTTTACCAGGCAGAACTGAAAACAAGTTCCACCATCTCTGGTTGTTTGGCCTTTAAAGTGAAATGAAGAACTTGTTGATGTTTAGCAGGTATAATGTTTTTTTTTGTTATGTAACCATGATCACCGTCCTGGTTCAGCATTTCAGCATGCTAACATTTGCTGCCATTGCAATTTACAGTAATGATTATAAAACATAGTAGTTGGAGCATTGTTTTTGGATTCATTAGCTGTAAAGATTACAGTGTGGATTTGTCTTTGTGCTGCTTGTTTCCTAGTGGAGCAGGATGTTCCACGTGGACAAAGGTCCCGCTCAAATGTGAACATGGCGTCCTACTGTTACATGACGTAGCCCAGAGGCTGCCGGGCTACCAGCGCTCCTCATACAGACATCCATGTTATACTTGCATGATGTAAATAGACTTGACAGAGGTGATAGTCTCTTTCACTGCGAGGTCACAACCAGCTGCCATGTTCTTTGGAGAAAGTGTTGCTGTAGTGTTGCCTCTCACAAAGACTGTGACTATCAGCTGCATAACAGACCGTTTCAGTGTGACAAAGCATCTTCTGTATGATGGAGTGTAGACGACAGAAGAACAGCGGTTCCTAGACATCCGAGCATTAGAGACTTTCTATCTGCGCTCAAACCTTTAACCTCAGTGTTGCAGAAATATATACTCCTATTTGAGAGTGTGAGTGTAAACAGTTCAGCTTATTCTCCAGTTGATTTTCTTTATTTTTTCCTCCATGTCCTTCTGCTTTTCCTCCCTTTTGTCTGTCATGTTTTCTTTGTAGCAGTTTTCTTTTTTTAACTTTAACAGTGGCAGTAGCTGTATGTGTCACTCAGCTGGTGGGATTGTTGCGATGTTGCGGTTTTTCAGGATGCCAGACTGTGTATGGCCGCCAGCATTTATTTTTCACAGCCGAATGGGCTTGTTTTGTTAGCTTAACTTATTAAAACAGAGCAATGATAACACAGTTAATTTATGTTGGGAAATACTGTGAATATAGATTCAATACACAGGTGTACAAATAGTTATTGAGTTCAAAATCCAACATGAAGTTCCCTGCTATAAAAAGAGCTTCATAATGTGACACATTCCTCTGTAGTTCAGAAAACCAGGAGTTCAGCGTGTGTGTGTGTGTGTGTGTGTGTAACGTGGGGCTGACACTGCAGCACTGTTCTCGTATGTTCTGTTTAAGCTTGAGTAACCTCTCTTTAGTGACATCATAGTTAAAGGCAGCTGGCACCACAAAGGCTTGTGGGTATGGACAAGCTGTCTGTATTGAAAAGCCCTGATGGAGCTTAGGTTTACATTTGATAAGCTTTCTGCATATTCAGTGTGTCGCTGTCAAACAGTCTGTTTTTACAGATGGTTTCATGTAAACACACCTAACATCTGTTTAAATGAACACTGGTTCATCATTGGTACTAATCACAGGTAAATGGTTTGTTGTTCAAGTGACTAAATGATTTGTCTTTTACTGATTTAAATCATTATCTCTCCATTTTTAGGTCTATGAGGAGTCTATGGTTTAGGTGGAGCTGAGCATTGGAGGAGTTTGATATTTGTTTATTTGGTTTGAACTAATCGTAAATATCAGTTAGACATGTTGCTACTTTTTAAATCGTCTTTGTTAATCTTCTCTTTTATGATAACCCTGTCTTGCTCAAGTTGGTGTATATGTGACCTCTGACCTCCTTTCCCTTCCAGATGACTCTGGGGACGAGGAGCCTACATCCCAGTCAGACCGCAGCGAGATTCAGGGCACCCTGAAGATACTTGTCAGCAAGCTCGATGACCTCAGCACGTGTAATGACCTGATCGCCAAGCATGGGGCGGCCCTGCAGCGCTCTCTGAGTGAACTTGAGGGTCTGAAAGTCCCCGTGGAGGGAGGGGAGAAGATCAAGGCAGTCAATGAGCGAGCCACCCTCTTCCGCATCACTTCCAATGCTATGATCAATGTAAGTAGCTGGGTCACACCAGGCTACGTGATGCAGCAGCCGTGAACAGAGAGTGACCTGTGTCCTGCATGCTGTGACACGATCAATGTGACAGGGATGCCAGTCGGCTATAAAACCCTGGTTAGTGAGTGAGATGAGATCACTTTACAGTGTGGCATGTAAAAAATGAGAGTCAGTGAGCTGCAGGCATGGAGGCTGCAGGTTTAGAGAAGCAGTTCCACACTCCACCAGATCCCATTAAACCACTTAAACGTAACCATCAGTTTAATTTTTATCGACCAAACTCAGAAACTGACAGTTTTTTCCTCGCAGGGCTGTACAAACTGTAAAACTTACATTTTCAATTTGATACGTAAAAGCTGCCCCAAATAAACTTAAACAGGGGAAAGAAAGAAAGAAACATCAGGAAAAGCAACAGAAAAACTCTCCTCCAATAACATATTCCACCTACATTTAAAAACACAGCAACAAATGCTACCAGGTTTTTCAGTTCACTCAGTTCACTTCAGTTGCTCTACTGTATCTGGCCCTGTTTCACTGTCCTCAGCGGTAAATCCCATGGGCTTTACAGTACGGTAGTAGTGGACGAAAGTTCAGGAGAGGGTTGAGGTCCTGAAGGAGTGATACCAGATATGATGGTGGGTGGGTGGTGGGGGCGGACAGGAATAGCCCCTGCTCCCCCCTCTCAAACCCTCGACCCTCACTGCCTGATGAGGAATGTCAGAGCCATCTGCACCACGGTTAGACAGGCAGACCTGCGCTGACTAAAGCCAGACAATCACACAAGGTTTGTCCTGCCTTGTTTTTCCTGCTTCTCTCGATGGTGTTGTTGATAGCATTGTTTATTTCTGGGGCACTGGATGTCTATTTCTACTCTTGTGCATGTCTAGCTCTTTTAGTTAAACGTCTGGCCGTTAGGTGTAAAACAATTTAGCCAGCCTCAGTTGTGTGTAAGTATTTTACCAGGATATTAGGTAGGCAGTAGTACATTATTGCTCCTAATATGCTTAAAGTGTCTGCTAATACAGCTTGTTAAGAGACTTGAGCCATAGTGTTATGATGAGAAAAAAAGTCAAATCTAGATTGCACTTTAATTATGTTAACGGCTGTTGCTCAAAATGATGAGCCCCCGTCTCTTTCTGTCATCCAGTTTCTTTTAATTAATTGAAATGGGAAATTGAAACTTACAGGACAAGCAATAAAATAGACTGTCTTAGATGGCCTAACTCATTAAAATGCCATTAGGTTTGCCAAGTTGGTGCGTCTAATGAGAAAAAGTGCTACCACAGACTCCCTGTAATGATTTTTGGTCTTGTAAGTGGCTCTCTGCAAACACAGAGCAGAGCAGTAAACGGGTGTTTGGATTTCTGCAGCGATGTTTTCTGCCACTGTTAAGAAATGCACTTTTGTGTGATTTACAGAAGAAAATCGGGCTGTGCATGCAAGGAGTGAATAAAGGAGAAAGGAGGGGTTGAGGGAGGAAGGAGGCCATAACGGCAAGACCCAACTGCATGCCCTTGGTGATCTGAGCCTGGCCGCAGGAGAGGGTTGCATTAGATCATTTAGTCGTGATGTAACTTCTCACGTGTGTCTTTAAACCCAGACTCTGGCCCATTCGTGTACGTGTACATGTATTTACACGCCTACCGCTGTCCGTTTGTGTGATTTAATCCCATTTTAATTTGATGCTGACATCTGTTGATGCCACCTCTGATTTACACATCCCCTCCTTCATGCCCATTCAGTTTTTTAGCCTTTAACAACCCCGTTTCACCCAAGCAGAAGTCACATGCAGTCTGTCTTTGTACTGGAGAGTCAGCATAAAAAAGTGGAACTATCATACTTGTTTAAGTGGGTGTTGAGTTTCATATCATGGTAACGTCTGAGGAAGTGGACACAACGTCACATGCACTTCTAACATTTAAGCTGAAGCTCAGACACTGATGTTACCACACATGATGTTCGACTGCCGGCGGTAAGAGATTGATTGGATGTTTTTACTACTGTGTTATCGGGTTGTGTTCTAAAACACTTAAAGCCATTGAAATGTAAGATTGGTAAGGATGTATGATATTTCAGTACTATCAACATATAATGATTTTGTGCCATAACCATACATATGATTTTAAAATGTTATACTCTAAGGATTAAAATCTCTTAGTCTGTACATTAGTTACTTGGGATCAACAAATGAACGTTGTAACTACATTTGCAGCATAAAATATTAATGCTATTGTGCTATTGTGTATATTTTAAGTTGTCATTTCAGCTATTAGTGTGTGTTGTTTGTGTTCCTGGTTTGGTGTGTGTGAAGGTCGATAGTGATTTTTAAGTAAACTTTGTTGTTTTTACTCTGTTGAAATTCAACAAAGTCAAATGATAAGTAGTATCTATTATAGTAAAATGGACTGTGATTAATGAAATTAAAGTCTAGTTACATAATATTGAATATATTATCTCAGTATGATTAGAATATGATTAGATGTAGCTTTAAAATTTCACAAAAAACAACTCTTGAAATATAAAGTGCCTACTAATAGTTTATCAGTGTAATATTATGTGTCAGAGGGAGCGATAAGCTACTTTTGGATGGAGCTAAAATGGACTTTTCCAACAGACAGATGGGTATCCTGCTTTCTGGAAACAAGTCAAGAAAGGAGTCGGGTGTTACCGCATCCTTGTTTCTCTTCCTGCCGACTAAAAGTGATATTAGACATCCCAACTGCTCTGAGATTATTTGAGCTGTGTGACACATTCGTCCCTCCAGCTTGCTGCCTGCAGCCACAACTTTATCTAAGTGGCTCAAGCTAACTCTCTACAGCCCCTCTGGCTCCAAGACCAAAGAGATATTTGCTGCAAATACTGAGTGGACCATATGTAATCATGCACTGCTGCTCCACTCATGTGGGAAGAACAATAACTAGCCCCCACAAAATGCTACAAACATGCTCGATTGCAGGAAAGCACTTTCAGAATGGTCATTCAGAAATGCTGACAGCTCAGCGCCTGTCACATGACATTTTCCTCACACGTGTCAACTGGGAGGTGTTACTTAGGTTCATCGACCTTAGCGCTCACTAGGAGGCAAGGCTGTCAGACATATGATGCAGTGCCGACAAATGCTGACATGAAATGTATGTTTGGTCTGAAGTAACCTCTTTGTCTCAGCAGTGAAAGCAAGGCAGCAGCAATGATGCCCCCTCTTGACTCAAATATAGTCTGATAGGCAATCAGAGGTTTAACCTCTAGCTCATCACCCACTGTGATGTTTTCTGGGCTCAGCTGTGCTCCGAGACACATTTGACACAGCAGGAGGGCCCAGGAAATGCTCGGTAGACTAGCTAATTAACATATTGATGATGGCTTGAAACAATGGTGATAATTGGCCTTGATTTCAATGATTGACATGAATGTCTTTATACCTTTTTCCATCCTAATGTTCTCTCACTCACACCGTCGTAAACTGTCATGAAAAATTACATGCTGATGAGTTTTTGTCAGTAAAGTATTTTCTGTTGGTTCAAAGGTGGAAACACATTTACAGGTTTTATGGTTTAAATGTTTTTTATTTAAAGAGGGTGTTACATAGATTTGAACAGCAATCAAAAGAAATCGTACTTTTTTCCAAATCCCCATGATGCAACTGTATTGTAAAGCCATGAGAAGATTTGAGGACTCTTTCAGTATTCTTAATACAAAACTCTGAGCTGTTAGTCATAGCAACTAGTTCCTTGTTCAGTAGGAACAGATTATGTTTTTCAGGATGTAAATCTATTTTTCACTGTATATCATAACAATTAAACTTTCAGTGCTGTCTGTGTGTTTATGTACTTTCCCTCAGGCGTGTCGAGACTTCTTGGACCTAGCAGAGACTCACAGTAGGAGATGGCAGCGGGCGCTGCAGTATGAGCGAGAGCAGCGTACCCACCTAGAGGAGACCATTGAGCAGCTAGCCAAGCAACATAACAGCCTGGAGCGAGCGTGGAGAGAAGCGCCCACGCTAGCTTCCACCACACCCAGCGCCCCGACCACCAACAAGGGTGAGGATGCGGTCGAATAGTCAAAAAAATGTCATCCTCTGTCTTTTTCTAAACACTTTTTCTTGACCTTGATGGAAAATATCATGAAGTCAAGGAAATGTGTGAGGGAGAATTCATAAGGGCGTGGGAAAAGACAACTTTTTAGACAGTGTGACTGCATTTACACTAAAATGTATACATTTCCCTCGATGGGGGATCAATAAAGTCCATCTTATGTTACACTAGGCTGTTTAATTATGTGACGGCAGATGTGTGGGTCTGCTGGATGGTGCTTCGCTATAAATGCTTCTGCTGCAAGATGTTTCCTCCTTTCCTTTTGTACAGGATGGTCCAGTGTAGGAACCAAAGCATTTAGAGAATTTTACCATGTTATCATGGCTGCCACTTCCAGGTCATTTCACTGTGTTAGTAACTTTCTTTAGCAAAAAAGACTATTCAACCGGAGCCTGAGACTGACTAAAAGTCATGTGTGACCTCCGGCTCATGTTGTAGACACTCCTAATGTGCAGGAAGGACATTTTAAATTGTGTCAGAAGGTTTGGATTAGATTATTGTTAGATTAGAGATGGTAATTACCTTCACCATGTGGTCATGTGGTCTCTGTTCTTCCATTTATCAGCTGTTTATTTTCTTGTTTGTTAACCGACATATCTTGAAAACAAAAAGCTAGGCTCACATAAAATTTTGCTGTGTTCATCCATCCTCCAGGTGGAATAAACCCACTGATTTTGGTGACCCTAACACAACATTTGATACCAAAACAGGAAGTAGTGTGACGTTCCTATAGCACAGCTTAAAGTTAGAAGGAGGAGGACACAGGTAGAAGATAGGCCTGCAGATGTTAAGTTGCTTAAGATGCTGCCCATGAACCCTGACCTCCTCGTTTTGAGTCCCTTTGGTTTCCTTTAAACATGACAGCAATCTTACTATACCAGTAACCAAGTTGTTTAAGTTGCCTTTACTTAATTATACCCTGAGCATAGAGACAGAACATCAGACAACTTTCATGTGGGTCATTTGCAAAGCGCTGAAAAACAATCTAGGATGTTGTTTTAAGTGTGAGGGCGCTACTATTAAACTACTGTCAGGTCTAACTTTGGCTACATTCATCGGAAAGTACTCTGATTACCTGATAGAAGGATTTGTGTCTGTCTGTTGGAAGCTTTAGTTGATACACAGAACAGTTCACTGAACATACTGAATATTGAATGTTGGATACTGAATATTAGCAGCACACCCTCAGGAACTCACATCATTCAGACTAGTGAACCAACAGGAACATTGCCAATTTTACTAAGCTGATTATTCCTTGATTAATCACCATGGGTATGTGATTATGCGCTGCTCTCCCCTGAACTCTGTGGAATACAAACTCACCATCATGTGATGGTTCTGCTATTTGTGTATGCTCTTTGCATGTACTGACAAATGTATATGTCCTGGCAGTAGGGAGTGAGAGGCTGCACAAAGAAGAGGCGAGTGATGAAGATGAGGATACAGAGTACTTTGATGCCATGGAGGATTCCCCTGCATTTATCACAGTGACTGCCACTGAGAACACACAGCACAGGTCAGTCGCACTCAAGAATCCACGCTTTTTTTCTTTTGAGAAACAGCAGGACAAGTGAAAGGACGAGGGTTTAATTAAGTCTTTATTTAGTCTGCATGTGTAACAACAATAGAGCATTTCTGTGGAAGTCCTAATTTGTCCTAACAGTGAATGTGACAGCTGAACAGGCTTCTGATGGAGGCTCATGGTGGGACAAACTTAACCTACACACACAAATCACGGAGTGGTGTGCCCTTCACTCTTGGATTGTGTCGTGTGTCCACTCTGTCTTACACAGATGAAAATAACATAAGGCTCTCACCCCTGTCCGCTCACCTGCTGCAAATGAATTGTTTCTGGTCTCTCAGTACATTTTTATAGTGTATTTGATGCATTAAAGTCATCTCCACTTGTTTCTTTCTTTGCTTTCTTAAAAACGTCCTGAGTTCCTTTAGGGTTTTCTTCCTCATCATTGTTATGGCTCATCTCTTGGAACATGTCCCTCAACTCCAATAGCACCATTAAGAATGATGGAAACTGTCACACAATTCATCTGTAATACCCAGAAAACTGTTTGCTGTGTGTGTGTGTGTGTGTGTGTGTGTGTGTGTGTGTGTGTGTGTGAGAGAGGGGGTGGGAAATCAGAGATAGAGGGACACTCAGTCTGTTTATATGTCCAGTGCTCATTCTAGAAAATATTTTCACTCTGTTCCAGGCGATCGCAGAGTAATTTGAGCGGAGCGAGCGGAGGTCACCCCAATGACTGGAACCAGGACGACCATGTAAGCGTCCGTCCTCCTAACAAGCCTGACTAATAGGACTGACATTTGTGAACACTGCTGACTTTTGTAATCTCAATATAGACTAATTTGTGCTGCTGGATCGCTCATAGCTCATCAATTTATTTATGTAACCGTCTTCACTTGCTACTCTCACAGTCCTCCTTTCCTACCCGACATCTATCCCACGCTCACACACACACCCACGAACACACACGCATGCCTTGTCTGTTCCTATGGTCTCGCTGACACCCCTGTTGTGCCAAAGATACACAGCTGCATCCTTCCACTAAATCATAATTACCACTCAAACATCTGCTCTTCTCCCCTCAACTCTCTCTTGCTTCTTCTTCTCTGTAACACACATCTGTGTCCTCTGTTCCCTCTCCTCCTGTCCTCCACTTGGCGATATGCTGCCAAGCTGTCCACGAAGTTGAAAGTGTTTCTCAAACTTGTATATATATCGAATATTCTTTTCATAGAAAGTTAAAAGAACACCTTCTCATCCTCCACCCCTCCCTCTCTACCTAATCCCAGATGTCTCCGAGCTGTAATGATTTGTCAGGGAAGGAGCTGCAGCCCCGCAGACAGAGGCGGACTCATGTCCCAGACAAGCCCAACTACTCCCTCAATTTGTGGAGTATCATGAAGAACTGCATCGGCAAGGAGCTCTCCAAAATCCCCATGCCTGTAAGTGTATGAGATATGGCCTTCCCTCTTGCTGACAGGTTAACTTAAACCTGTGTGTGTGTGTGTGTGTCTCACTCCTTCTCGATTCTCCTGTTCAGGTAAACTTCAACGAGCCCCTGTCGATGCTGCAGCGTCTCACTGAGGACCTGGAGTATCATGAGCTGCTGGACAAGGCGGCGCGCTGCGACTCCTCCCTGGAGCAGATGTGCCTGGTCGCTGCCTTCTCTGTCTCGTCCTACTCCACCACGGTCCACCGGACAGCCAAGCCCTTCAACCCCCTCCTTGGAGAGACCTACGAGCTCGATCGCCTGGAGGACTTTGGCTACCGCTCGCTGTGTGAGCAGGTAACAGCTGTGGGGGTGTTATGGTTACACGTGGCACACAAACTTACGTACACAACCTTAACCTCTGTTCTCCAAGTTAAGCATTTGCTACTTATATGAACACATTTCCTATATTCTACTTTACCTTTATGTCTATCTTTCCTCTAAGGTGAGCCATCACCCCCCTGCAGCTGCACATCATGTGATTTCCCAACGAGGCTGGACCCTGTGGCAGGAAATCACCATCGCCAGCAAGTTCCGTGGCAAATACCTCTCCATAATGCCTCTGGGTAAGACACTTCATGTTCAGTGGGGAAGCAAACACATGATATATCCTAAGTAAAGGTTCAGTCTGGCACATTTAGCAGCCATACCAGGCAGAGTTTGGTTAAGAAGGACTCCTCTGCCCACTTGAGAGAGGTGCACGACTTTGCTGCTTCCCACACAATCCATAGCCAGAGGAAAAGGTGTGAAAATGAATCAGGAGGGTTTTATGACCCTTTTGACACGTACATAAAGTATGAGTATAAAGGGAGCTCTGTATTGCACTGGGACAGCGGAGAGCAGAGGTCTGTTGACTCAGACAAATGAGAGATTTGATAGATGCAGGTCCAGCCACTGGATGCAGTGGTTTTTATCTTACTTCCTGTGATAAGCCTGCTGTGAGGCGCCATGTAATAGAAAGAATCTCTTAAGTGGAAAGCATTTACGGACAAATACATGTTATCAATCTTACAGGGTTAGGTCACACTGAAAATAGGTGGAAATGTATAGCCTGTGCAAAGGGCATAAATGTGTTCCAGTAGATATGACGTGTTTTTCAGCTGCTGCAGCTGTGGGTTTAGCAGCTGCAGCAGGTCTGTCATTGTAGACTGGTGGCAAAGCTGCTGCGACATTTCTTTACTCTTATAGCCTTTTATCCCTTTCCCTCCCCAGGTGCCATTCACCTGCATTTCCACTCCAGCGGGAACCACTATGTGTGGAGAAAGGTCACCTCCACAGTGCACAACATCATTGTGGGCAAGCTGTGGATTGACCAGGTCTGTACTTCTCATCAACAGCTCCAAACCCACAGCGCTACCTTAGCAACTCTGATCTTGGAGAGTGTTTTCTCTTCCTGTGTTGCAGCAGTTTGTGGTACAGCGGAGCAAAGCGCTGAGAAGAAGGGAATCAGAGCAAAGCCGTTCAGAACATGAATAAGAAGCTTCACGATCTCTGGGGATTTATCTTTATCTTTGATCTCTAATAACACCCTAAAATAACAGCCTTTTCTTTCTTGGAGATGGCCCAGTTATATAGGGGGAGGGACAAGCTTCACATCTGCATGTCTGTAGTGTGCCTCTTGTTTTTTTTACCTGCAGGCTTTTTTTCTTTCTTCTTTTTCCAGTTCCCAGTGACCTGCCAGTCACAGTCTGTGTGTTTGTGTTTGCGTTTAAGAGTATCGCAGATCACTTACATCTCTTAATTATTATTCTCAGAAGCACATTGGTGTGTGGAATCAGTGGACAGCTTGGCTACAGAATATCATCTCTGAATTATCATTAAACCAAAGCATAACGAGCTGCCAACATTCAATATTTTACAATCATTCAGTATTTGCTGGATATTACTGACAGTGTTCACGCTGAAGGTACCCGGTGGAGTTTTATGTACGCTCAACATTTTGCACCAAAACACAATGTGTGTGTTTTTACAGTCGTTTTAATTTGAACACTAAGGATACAGTATAGTGTAGTTTTTTTTCTTTTAGCAGATACATTTGAGATTCTAGTCTAGCAAACAAATACCATCTCTGCATTAATACTAAGTCCTCTCTCCATCTTGAGTTTGTCCACTAAGAAAAATTCTCACCAATAGTTTAACTTTTTCACTCAACTGTTTTGCTTCTTCCATTCAATACTTTTGCCTTCTCCTACCGCCTCCACGCATCACTCTGCTGGCCTCCGGCACAGAACAGGGTCTGCCAAAAAGCTCCGTACCAAACTATGGAAACTATTCTACTACTGCCTTCTCTACTGAATGCCAGCACAATGGCAGACAGTCAGGAGCAAGTGAAGCCAGGAAGGGTGATGTGCACGGCATACTATCACTGAACTGGCATTATAGCAAACACTTTTTCTTCTGTTTTTGGAAAATGGGACCTAATACAGATTTTCACTATTGACCAACCCCCAGCTGACATCAGTTTGATGACCTGTCGTGCTGTTGTCCATTTTCATCACAGGACACTTTTCTGCCTTTGCTGTTAACGCGCTGTGAAGTCGCTCACTCTTTGTGTGTTTGTGTCTGTGCAGTCAGGGGACATTGAGATTGTGAATCACAGGACCAAAGAGACCTGCCAACTCAAGTTCTCTCCCTACAGTTATTTCTCCAGAGACGTTCCACGGAAGGTAAACACAATCAAAACACTTCTCCACAATGTACCGATACCCGACCTTGGCATGATGTCATACTATGAGAGGTTCATTTGTATGATGCTGCCTCCTGCTGGACACTGCCAAGAAATATACTACTACTTACAGTAGCTTAATATAGTAGTAGCTCACTGTATGAGGTCACATTGCAGTAAGGTAACCTCCTTTGGAGTTGTACCAATTACCTAAAAATGGGGCACAATGCTCCCTTTCCTAGTGACTGATTTGGGATAAGCTCATGGAAACTTACTGGTGTCCTACCTAGGAGAGTGGGCTTGACAGTGTTTAACATTAGGAGGAGAAGACAAAGTGATACATGTGGAATCACTTCAAGGCAGCTTGCTTTAGTCAGTTCATTCCATATGATGTCTAAGTCCATTCTCTGATTTCCTTTTGCTCTTTCCAGGTGACAGGTGTGGTGGCAGACAGTGGGGGCCAGGCTCACTACATCCTCTCTGGCACGTGGGATGATAAAATAGAGAGTGCCAAGATCATTCAGAGCAGCCGAGGGGGCAGCGGATCAGAGGGCAAACAGAAGACTGTCTACCAGACGCTGTCCCCCAAACTGCTGTGGAAGAAATACCCTCTCCCGTAAGCGCTTGCCTCATCAGCCTCATAATGCAGAGCATTGCAATATTTGAGTCATAGTAGTTGTATAACAGCTGCAATGTTTATTCAGAACCACTGATTGCAGGGCGCCGCACCATGTAACTCGATTTCCTGTCATCTCTCAGGGAGAACGCTGAGAACATGTACTACTTCTCAGCACTGGCACTGACCCTGAACGAGCCAGAGGAAGGAGTGGGGCCGACCGACAGCCGTCTGAGACCAGACCAGAAGCTGATGGAGGAAGGCCGATGGGACGAGGCAAACTCAGAGAAACAGAGGCTAGAGGAGAAACAAAGAGCCGTGAGGAGGAGGAGAGAAGCAGAGGCCTCAGACGCTCTGGATGACGGTATGAAATGGGGAAACTGTGGCGTCTAATAGGCAAAGAGCTGCTGACTAAGAGACAGAGGCAGGCAGGGATGATAAAGAAAGACTGAAGTGAGGGGAAAGACGTAGGTTAGTGAAGATAAAGGACAAGGAGAGAAGTAAACTACAACTCAGAGGTGCGTTTCAGTAAAAACTCTCGGGTAGAAGACAAAGATTAGACTTTGTAATGACCTTTTAATACTTTCAGCAGTCTGAATCACTTTACTTTCAGATTCTGGGTCAATTTTACATGAATTCTGCAGCTTTGGCACAGTGTTTTAGTTCCCAATTGCAAGAACAAAGCCTTTTTGATTTGCCCCAGCTTTGAGTCGCACCTCTAGCTAACTTCTCCATAGCAATGGCAGCTGAGGCTCATGGGATTTGTAATATGTAGAGCTGTCTGCCATACCAAACTGATGGGAAAAAAAAAGCCATTTCTCAGAAACAAAGTTAAAATACTTGAATCTCGTGGCGATAATATGAATCTATAATATTGTAACTATGTAGCTGAGTCATTTGTTTCTGTGTTAAAGAGCATTAACAATATCATAAAAACATCTGCAGTATGGTACATTTAACATGAGAGGCAGTTTATAGCCATGTGTCAAGGCAGTAATTACAGGGACAAATGACTAAGACAGACCTCAAACCAAAGCTTTACATGAAATGATTAATTATCAGTGGCTGTTACATTATATTAGCAATTCCTTTCATAATTATGGCCAATTGCTTACGGTCTCCTGATCTTAATGGTTAGGCTCTTATTCCCCTCAGTACAACAAGAGTTGTTGCAGGTCAGAAGGTGTAAAACAACAGAGCTAACAGAAGTAAGACTCGACTTTAGGGAGAGCTCAGGAGACACGTTTCACCCTGGTGGCATTCCTGTGTGTGTGTTGTGCATAGACTGGATTGTATTCGATGTACCCATGACTTGTCTTTCTTTTCCTCCCTCTATTGGTGGTCAGAGTGTGATTATGACTCTGGTGAGTGGGGGTTGCCCTGTGCCCCTCTGTTGTGCTTCACCCCCCTACACACACACACACACACACACCCACACACACACACACACACACACACCATCCTCTGTGTGTCCTCTGTGTGGTCTGCCTCTGTGTGGGAACTGCATGATACCCCTCTCATGGCAACTTCTCCAGATAATGACTCAGGAAAAAGTAATTTTTCCTGCATACATGTGACATTTTCATTCAGAGCTGGCCTCAGTAATATGTTACATGGAAGAACAGACACAACTCTAAAATCTTCAAGTGTTCTCAGTTTGCTTTGGTGAAGCCACATTAGCAAGTGATTCATTTGCACTGCATTGTCATCCTGTCTATTCGATTGCTTGTGAGCACTTTTCTGGTGCACAGGCCAACAGTAAGAAAAGTTACGTTATGCTTTGTTCATCCACGTTATAACATGAGCTGTTTGCTAAACACGCTCAGATCATCATGTTTCTAGAAATATTTACAAATCAGAAAAACGCAGCTTCTCCGTCTCAGTATTAAGAAACAGATGAATCACACGGTTCAGGCACTTCCAGAGCTTTGATTACAATTTCTTCTCCATGACTGATCCAGGTTTTTGCATTGCACGCATCATGTTCATTTTGAGTTCAACTTGTTCACCGTTACATAAGCACAGTGCACATTTGGAGCTAAATGCAGTAATTGATTGCTTTCCTTACATATGCATATGTATGAAGGCGAATTGATCGCTCAGTAAATTGCCTGCAAGTGTGGCTTCTCCACTAGAGCGCGATTAAATTGCGGCGATCGAGTAACAGCCGTTCTTATTCCCACAGGGAGAGAATACGAAGGCTACCAGCCGCTGTGGTTTCACCAGAGGAGGGACTCAATCACTGGAGAGACAAACTTTGTGTACAAGGGAGGTTACTGGGAGGCGAAGGAAAGGCGGGACTGGAGCATGTGTCCTGACATCTTCTAACCCAGGAACTCACCCCGGATCACTCCTAACCTCATCAGACAGGGAACTGCTCTGCCTCCGGTCCTTAAGCAACGGGGCGTAGCTGGCTTGTGAGCACCATGTGGACCTTTGTGAGCACGAGAATGTGTATGTTTCTCACACACACACACACACACACACACACTCTCTCGGATTACACTGTACCTCCAAACGCGCACTCTCACTCTGCTTTTACTATGGGGGGGAGAAAGGAGGGGCGTTCCCCGAGTCGTCCTCTTCGACACTATACTGAAACAGCAGTGAGATGATGTGTGGATGTGGGGTGGTGATGGAGATGTAACGCCAATAAGGGCACCTGCACACTCCTGGAATCAGGTGCTCTCTAAGTCCTTCTCACAATGCACTTTTCACAACGCATCCCCGTTAAGAGTTTTGCCGATTAGACAGAATCATATCAAAGCCGATGGTGATTACAGACGACTAACAGGGACATAAACAGGCCCACAGAACAGTTGAGATTACGCTGGGCTCACAGTATAAATCTTTAATTAGTTCCCTTTCCTTTTACTTTACAGGAATGATTTCAGGTGCTCATTATTTGCCCCTTTTAGTTGCTTAAGAAAGAGGCCTGAAACTTTAGTCTGTTATTTATGAATTCTACAGACACAAAGTGTTGAAAATTAATTCAATAAAAAAAAAGACATCCTGAAAAATAAAATGTTTAAACAACTACAGACTTTAGGTAACATAACCATGACCTTGTGAAATAGTTCCAATAGTTTATTTTTATTTTTTATATCAGGCTCCTTTTACATTATCTCCACTAAAGAGGTTATTTTTCAGTGCTGTTTGTGAGCAGAAAAACTACTGGCCCCATTTTCATAAAACCTGATGGAACGGTGCACCATGGTCCAGGGAAGAAACCAGTACATTTTAAAGCAGATCCGGATTCAACTCACGAAAACAAGCAATTAAGAGCAGCCTTGGCCGAGTGCCCTTCAAGCTTTTACAATTGTTTATCACAAGTCAATTTTATTCAATTCCCGCAGTTTTATTGCGGTCAATTATCTACTATTATTGTATTTCATAATACCCTTTTTGTTAAATTGAGACAAGCGGGGCAGAGCCAGGTATGTGACTGGCTTTGATCTGAGAGAGCCGACTGGGGAAAAATGACTTTGGATTACACTTTGAAAAAAAGACATTTAAAAAAAATAAAGTGCTGGAAAGAAATTAAAATGGAGAAGCAATAAACTTTGTTAAAAATAAGCAGGATGAAATCACAAATCATAATAATGAGCTGTGTTTTAAAAATATATTGGATTATTCACAATCTTATGGTTACATTATATATTTTGTCTGTATTTATTAGTATGACTCTTTAGTGCATAATGTCTTATTTACTTCTTTAATTTTCAACACTTTGGGTCTCCATCACTAATATCTGAGTAAATCATCTCTGTCTTCTACAGTAGAGGCTGGTTTACCTGAACTGATGAAACATGCAGCAGCACAGAAATTGATTTTATTTGGTGTGAATGTTGGGAGTTTCCCTCTAGAAATTGCAGTCAGTTAAGTAGCCAATTAGACTATAGTCCATGTAGAGATAATATTCGTTTCATATTTTAAATATACGCTTCAGTGCATTTTAGCCATGCTTCAAACATCTTCCATCTGTGACTCTGATTAGTAAAATTCTGCAGTAGTCAGTCCTTTAGTTGTAACACATTAGTGAACAGTAAAACACTGAACAACCATATCACTCTAATAGGAATTTCCATCAGAGAATTCAATAAGCACTTTTCACTGTGGTTGACCATAGGTTAGTACATATCTCTGTGTCGATGTTGAGATAATTTCACTCTGTATGTGTACTTTACCTTGTCTTCTGGTGCTCTCCCATAGCAACACATACCGTGTCCTCGTGACCGTTTTCAGTGACATCGTTCTCAGTGATCACACAGCATCAAGTCTGCACCGAATCACTGAGACGTCCAGTAATTACCACCCAGTGCATCCAGGAACATGTTGGTTTCTCCAGTGTGCACTGCGCTCACTCCACAGCCTCTATCAGTTACTAGTTTTGAAGCTCACTGGTGTCTGGTGGGACTGCAGCCCGTGAGACTGGAGCGGCGTCTGCGAGTCCACGGTGGCTTCGGCTGGCAATGAGGTCGGAGGTCATGGTGGCAGACGGGGCTGGTTCCTGTAGCACACCACTGAGCAGTCGGCTCCAGCCACAGAGGACTCCCCCAGCCGCCGCTCCAGACTCAGCACGGCTCACACATGTAGTCCTTTCAGTCAGTGTTTGTGAACACGCTGATCTGGGATCAGCTCACGAAGGTACCCTCAGTCTTTTGCCTTTAATTGACTGAACAAGGGAAAGAGTCCCCTGACCCGTGCACTACACGTCTCCGGTGACAAGAGTTAGTATTTTTTTGTAATTATTGTTAGGAATGTAGAATTCAAGGCTGGAGGTATTGTATTTACCGTCTGGTCTATTTGTGTGAATATTTTGTGATAAAAACGAATGATATTGTAAAATGAAAAATAATTATACTAATGAGCGCTACGTTATCTGTACAGCATCGTTCAAATCTGAGAAAAAAAAAACAACTGTCTGAATGAACCTGAAGGATTTGCTGTAATTTTAACTTTTAATCCAGATTGATTCGTGGTGGATGGATGTTAACTCTGAGGCACCCTCAATTTCTTGTTTTATATTTCCAAAACCTGTCTTAACAACAACGGAAAATATTTTTTATAGAGTGCATTAGTAACCGTGGTTCAGTGATGATTACTTAGATCGACAAATGTGGCCGTTCCTCTGATGTGCAGGCCATAAAGATGTATAAAAAGCACTGGAAAAGGAGTAAATCCACATTAAGTGACTGAGATTTTCAGTGTGATAATATGAGCCGGTAAAATGTACAATGTTTATCTGTGAGATCCTTTATCAGTGAATTAATGATTTGATAAGGAAATTAATAATGATTGATGTTTATGTTGCACAAAATATGCTTCTTCTACCCATTTACATAAAGGTTTTACTGCATTTTTGATTTGTGGTTGTCATGAGCACAGTTACGCCTTAAGGAATAATTCAACGTTGTTTGAAATATGCTTTTTGTAGCCTGTTAGCTTAGCTTAGCATAATGACTGTAAACAGAGGGAAACAGCTAGCCTGGCTCCGTCCAGAGGTAACAAAAACCACCAATCAGCACCTCTGAGTTCCTTAATTAATATGTTAAATGTTGTTTGTTTAGTTTTCAGGAAGTTGCTGCTTCCGGCCAAGAAATAGTCTCACACATAAAACCACAACATTTGGGTTTTGTACAAATTACACAAACAATATTTAACATATTAATTAATTAGCTTAAGAGGTGAAGAAAGTGGAATTTTTTGCCTTCAGTCTGAAACAGGCTAACTGTTTCTCTATGCTAAGCTAAGCTAAGCTAGCAACCTGTTGGCTTTAGACAGACATGACAGTGATATCAATCTTCTCAACAAAAAAAAAAGCAAATCAGCATATTTCCCAACATGCCTAACTATTCCTTTAATTTTACTAATCACTGCTTTGGCGCTCCTCTTGTCCACTTCACACAGACTCAAACATTTTCAAGCATGTATGTAGATGCAAGCGATCGATAGAGGTTGAGTAAACTCAAAACGGTGTCACAGATGTGGCCTATAAGGACGGACACTGTTGCAGCAGGATGTTTCATTTCACCGATCTTGAAAGTTGACATTGTAGGAATAAGTCACGACGTTTGGAAGGACACAGATTGCTGCTGAGGAAACCGTACGAGCCGGAAGTCAGTCTGTGAATTTCTTTTTCAGCGATCGATCTGTGGTTACTAGAGATTTACTTTAATATATTGTTTTTGAGATGATTTTATATTTGAGAATACATGTTATATTTTGAATGACAGTAGAAGAGCTCATCATAGGTTTTAATCAATGTTTTTCTTAATAAGGTGACCTCAGTACTTGACGGGGGCTTTACTGAAGTTGCCCCAGTGAGGGCCTGTACAGTGTCAGACGGCTGTAGCAATAACGCAGTGACGTGTAGATTTGTTAGATCATGGCTGTTGTTGTTTAAAAACAGAACAGCTGTCTGCCTCATGCAGAAAGGGAAAAGAAACCTACCAAAGTGTATGTGGAGAGAGTACTGTAGACAAAAAAACCTCTTCATCTGCCTATCGCAGAGGGCTCTCACACGTGAAGCCCTCTCACCGTTTTACTCATTTCATCTCACCCAACTCTTAATTCACTACAGTGTGATTTTTAGCTTTAATTTTTATGTTTTTCTTCTCTGCTCTGATTTCTACCTTCTCACGGGTGCCATTATTCTTATATTTTCATACTGTCTGTGTGCATAAGGGGTTTGATTTGTGTGCATGTGTGGCACATACTTCCTTCTCATTCGATGCTGCTCAGTTTTGAGGCAGAAGTGACCTAATGAAGTTGGGGAGCTTCGTCTCGCCTCGACTAAACTGAACCCTTTGTCATTAGACGGTGGTGATGATGATGAAAGGGATGAGACACGTCACAACAGCGGCCTGGTAACAGGAGGTCAAAGGTGACTGACTTGCCTCGACAACCACTCTTACTCCCCAAATACACGTCGCTGTATTCAGGTGTAACTGCAGATTCAAATAAGGTTTTGTTTCTTTTTCTTTTTTTTTTAAATCGTGTATTTTCTCCCTTAATTTATACTCGTATAACATTGTCTTTAAACAAGGAAGACACAATAATGAAAAACAGAAGATAATAAAGTTGTTATTGTTGACACTGGATATCTGTCTGCTTTATTTTTCTCTCTCTACAACAGTTGGAAGATGCAATAGGTTTAAAAGGCAAATCTAAGGCTGTATGCCAGTTTTAGCTGGACAAAAAAGTGTCTCTAAACCCTGAACAGTTGTGATTATTAAGAGGAGCAGTACTGGAGCATCACTAGGATCAGGGGAGAAGAATTAATGACGAGTGTTTCATATTCACAGCATAGATAGGATAGTGTGGTCGGGTAAATATTAACAAATGTTAAGAATACGGTTGATGTGAAGTGATGTCAGAATAAAGTTTTTTGTCAGAAATTAACTATTTGACAGATTATTTCACATCGATAGTGTTTATATATAGAATAGAATAAACTGGCAGGATTGATATGAATCTGTTAAATTATGTTTGGTGTGAACAGTGTAAAATAAATACACTAAGAAACACTATGGACATGTGCAGCTGATACAGTAGGTAGTGCAGGTAAGAGTATAGGTGCCATCTGCACCCTGACACCCTCAAAGCTCTGTGGGTATTTTTATTATCTCTGCTGTCTTTATCATCTTATTATCTTTTATTATTATTATTATTATCGGACAGCTTTGCCATCAGAGGAGAATCTATTAGTGGAGGTTGACACCTGACAGGATCTTGTGTTTCTGAAACATGTCCTGTGTGCTCTGGTACCTGTTTGTATAAAATGATGAGCTGATTTCAGAAACATGTCGTGAGAGGCTGAGTGACAGTGTAGCTGTCACAGTTTTATCACGTCAGCTCTCTCAGCCTGCTGGACATTTCTAATAAAGTTCTATTTCTTCCATGTTGCCTTGTTTTGTCTCCACCTGCATCATTCAGACTAAAAACTTCCTTTCACCTCTGAAAAACCTTGCAAACGCGCACAAAAACAAGAGCTGCCGCCGCTTTTTTCGAGGATTTCACAGAAAAAGACATCAGCGGAGAGTTTTATCCATCTGGACTTTGACTTTTTCACTGGAGACGTAAGATTTGTTCACTTTTTAACGCTGTGTTGTTTCTACGTGTTTTTACATTTCTGAACCCAAAAAGTCACTGATGTAGCTTCACACTGACTTACAATATAATATATATTTGATATTTTCAGTGTAACTTGACTGTAGTGACCAATAAAATAGAACTTGAACTTGTTAAGTGAGAAACCAAGTGTGTCTCCAAAGATCAGAGGTCAAACAGCAGCGAACAGAGTTTGAAATAAAAAGTCAGACGGAGGAAACGTCCCAGTTTGGTTTCTAATGTTAATGTTTTACTTCCTGCTTTATCTTTGCCATTGATGTCATATGACTGAAAAGCCCAAATGCTGTATTTTCATAATGTTATACTAATAAATTTGGCTAATAAATAAAAATAATAGCAATAACAATACATGAAAAACAGAAGAATAGAATATATATATACACATACAGGCCCTATAGATGGTGGATATGGAGTATAAAATACATGGTGCCACGTGCACTACACACACACATATTTCATTTTTTAAGTAAAGGTAATGCTATATTGTTCATCAACCAGCTC
Organism: Pempheris klunzingeri; assembly: GCF_042242105.1. Taxonomy (NCBI): domain Eukaryota; kingdom Metazoa; phylum Chordata; class Actinopteri; order Acropomatiformes; family Pempheridae; genus Pempheris; species Pempheris klunzingeri. The sequence goes on from NC_092018.1 coordinate 4,943,296, forward strand.
CTCAGCACTGCCAGGTGTTAATGCACTGATCAGCTATGGGCAGACATCCAACCTTCATTTTATCAGCAATACACTTGTAAAGACAGTTTCAGTGCAAATAAACTAATTTGTTAAAGAATATAATAATGCTGGAGGAATTTCAGTCACAGCACAGAAGCCTGATTTACTAAAGTAATTAGTGAAAACACCATTTTTCCACCTTAGAAGCATTAACACTTGGCCTTAAAAGGCTATTAATGCTGCTGTTGTCTGTGTGGAGGTGCTCAGCTACTGTCAGGCCTCACAGATGCTTGATTCGGTTCAGTAGCAGCAGAGACAGACTGTCCTACCAGAACAATTTAGCCAGTTCTAGTCTATTTATTAATTATAAAGTCATCAGTTTATCATACAATAAACCTTGTATATGTGTCATACACATATAACTGTCTAATATCCCTCGTGAAACTTCACAGCAGTGGATTCAGGAGCTGTAAGATGAGTTCATATTGTCATTTTGGACTCAATACAATGAATTCTTATTACATTTATAGTCCATTACAAAGTCACTGCTGATGGATTTAATTATTTGTCCCAATATTTTCACTCATTTGCCGCTAACCTTGCCGCTGTGCGCGCGGCGCCGCGTCTCCTCCTGTTTGACCGTTTCCAGGGTAACGCGCTGAAGCTCGTGCCAATCAGGACCGAATCAGCTCGAGGAGTCAAACTGAGCATCGACTCAAAGCCCTCAGGCCTGTCCGCTGACTGCCGGCACAGATTTGGGAACTGATATCTGTTTGTCTTCATGAGCTCGTCTGGTTCAGGTTAGTGTGTCAAGTTACTGGTCAGACTGTACGTTTTAAAACCTGAAACAGTGGCCTGAGATAACAGAGATGGTCTTTAATACTGGTAATATATTGGCTTTTAGTCATTTCAGTCACAGCCAGCTGAGCATTAGAGGGGAGAAATCCTCCATTACAGTGTTTAAGTGCACTGACTTGTGTGGCTATGTCCAATTTGGGGAGTGGGAGGAACAGGAAAGCATAGTCCTCTCAGTGAGAACAAGCTAAATTGTCTTGGTCTCCTGGACAACTGTGCAACATAACCCCCCCCCCCCCCCACTCCTTATGAGCGCCCAGTCAGTCCTAAACCTCTGGGAGACACTGGGGACGGTGTGTTTGTGTGCTGCTGCTCAGGGTCTGCATATTTGTCTCCAGCAACAGGACATGGCTGACAGGCGCGGAGCAGAGAGAGATACAGCGGATACTGATGAGCTTCTTTACACTGGTCTGTCTGTCTGTCTGTCTAAGCAGTATATCTATATCATGTATTTCTCACTCTGACTGGACTGTGCACCCACTCTCGTCCGCCCTCACAGATCTCACTGACAGCAGCAGGGTGGATTCTCCGCCTCTCAAACTGGACCACTGTGACCTTCTGCTCGATGCCATCGATGCTCAGCTCGGTCAGCTCCAGGTCAGCGATTCTCATTCTGTCTGTCTGCATGTATGCATGTGCAATCAGGGATATACTTTTTTTTAACAGTGATTGTGACTAATGTATGCAGATCCGGCCCCAGAAACATCAGGCAATTTCTCGAGACTGTGATTGCAGCAAAGCAGGTAGTTTCTGTCATATCACACATCTTATACCAGATTATTTTCTCAGATGAGACTCAGTGTATTGTGATCTCTTTTTATAGCTCCGCTTGTGTGGAGTCAGTCTCTGAGCAAAGACACAGGCCTTGGAAGTACAACTCAAACAAACGACACTCCCATGTCTTGCCTTGATTTGATAAGCACTCTGACGGTGGAGCAAACATCAGGTAATCTTTCAATATCAACAGCAAAAACTGTTTTCAAGATAAATTCCTCTAAAAACGTTGTCTCTTTAAAGGCTTCTGTTCTGCTCCTCAGCAGATTTTGCCAACATAATGTGTGTGCTTGAGTTTGTATAAATGATCTTAATCTGGTAACATTTGTTGATGTGAAAGAGTTCCCTTGGGATGACAGCACCCAGTTTTTTTTACTCACACAAGAGAACCCCTTCGATGCTCTGCTTCCCCTCCAGATAGGAGCACAGGCTGCCGGGAAGGTCCTGTCAGTCACGAGGAAACTGAACAGGGGTTAGACAGACGCACGAGAGACGAAGAGGATGTGGAGTCTCAGAAGGAGCAGGTCATCTGGAGGCTCGAGAGGCTGCTTGGAGACACCTGTAACGAGGCAAAGATGGCAGGAGAAACCCACCTTCCTTCAGACAGCGTCTGCACTGAGGACTTTGTCAGACGCTTCAGAGACGAGATGGTCGAACTTGCATGGCCTGAGAGTGACTTTCAGCAACTAGGCAAAGAAGAAGAGGCTGAGAGGACAGAGATATCTGACTGTGACACTTGTCAGAGTGACCTGAAGAGACAAAGGGCTCTTATTGGTGACAGACGAGGAGCAACAACGAAAACCAGAAAAGACACAGAGACCGCTCACTGTTCAAACAAGCCGTGCCAAAGAAAGCAACTAGAGAAACGTCTTTCTGAAAGCTACGGAGTAAACACATCACACGTTGGCGAGAAAGCAGGAGCTGGAGAGAGATCCAACACACCACAGAGGCTTGGTGATGATGGCAGCAGTGAGTGCTCTCTTTATAGATTCTTGGGGGACACAGCTGTCAAACATGAGCTGAATTTTCATTATTGTTCTTGTGTTTTCAACACAAGGATTAAGAGAAAAGTCCTACATCTGTCTGTCCGCCTGTGTGTCCAGCTCTTTGCTGCAGAGCAGAATATCCCCACAACTACTTGACAGGTTGCTATTTAATCTGGTAGGAATATTCATGCTCCCCCAGAGGATTGTTCCTAACGATTTTTAAGACTGATCGTTCTTCTGGACCCAAAGTCATGTTAAACTTTCCCTTTAATCAATAGTACAGTCTTAAGACTTTGCAGTACCCTTTGGCCAAAATGCCTAATGCATAATGATGTTTGCAGCTCAGATTCATGCTCCCAAGTGGATGAACCCAAAGTGTCATCCAAAGAAAACATCTTTATCCCACAGAATAGCACGAGTGTGTTTGTAGCAGAACTTTTGTATTGTGGGTTGTAGTTTCCATTTCAGCCTCTACTAGCCAAACTAGTCGTTTTCCTTTTATGTGTCCTGTACTCCTTTGTTCTGTCTCCCTCCTCTTTCAGTCTCCCACACAACAGAACGTGAAAACCTGCAGCAGAACAACAGCCGATCTCCTAAGGCCAGGTGCTTGGCAGGTACCGCACACAGATTACTCTGCACCAGCAAGCACCGTCATGCCAACCCTCAAGGAAATCCTGTCACTACAAATAGCGACTGTGGCACGCTTGTTTCTTTTACAGGAGTGCCTGTGCGAAGTTTTGACACCGTGTCCATTGACAGTGACCTCGACTCAGTCTGCACACAGCAAGTCAGGCAGCATATTCACAGGCGGCCCGGTGAGAGACTGCAGACAATGTGCAGGGAAGCTAGTCTCTCTCTTAAAACAGTCACTAACAGAACAGTTGACAGCACAAACTGAAAAACTGAATGATAATTAAGGATGACAGTCGAGACAATCTTGGAAACAAGCTCTTTAAATGTAGAAGTAAAAGTAACAGGAGTACAAAAAATATGACATTACAGTTAACAGTGTTTGTGTGATCCGCCCAGGATGGTGCTCTCTCATCCAGTCTGTCACGGCTATGGGCGACTCCTGTACCAACCAGAGTGACTCTGACACTCCATCAAAGGGGGAAAGTGAACCTCGGTCCACATCAGGTAAAGCAAGTTCTGACTGTGTATTCCTTTATGGGCTCACGGGACTGACTGGAAAATGTCATCTTTATATGGTACAGAATTGACCTCTCTTTGTTTGCGAAGGCCAGAGATCCTCGTACGGAAATGTACAAAACAGAAGTCCTTCTGTTCGTAAAGCACAGCGACATAAGAGAGAAACTTACAGGTAAACCAAATGGAAAAAAGACATTAAAAAACTTTGTGTACAATGTGTACAACTGTGTGTGCTTGTGTATCGCAGACTTGTGTGTTCTTTGGGTGACACTGACAAGGACACAGACGAGGAGATTCATGGCTGGAGCAGGAGATGCAGACCTGAGAGGACATCAGGGAGGCTGCAGTCTGACTGGGTCAAGATGAAAGAGCGGCTCTCCACACTCCGACTAGTGAGTATGAGTCTCCCAGTATCATATGTAGTATGATTTAAGAAATGTTTTCATGTTAACTGTATACATTCTCCTGTGTGTGTGTGCATGAGACATCACTTAACTGTTTTGTGTGTCTGGTTCAGAAATGTGAGAAAGAGGAAGAGACGCTGCGGTTGAAGACGATTCAGTTAAAAGATGTTGAGTTCTCCCTCACTGAACTTCAACAGAGAAGAAAGGTAAAGTTTAGCATCTTATATGCAGTGGTTTACCAGAGGACTGTGTACAGAAGTCTCACAGTTCATGCTGTATTTCCCAGCATGCTGTGCAGGAATTAGAGCGACTGACAGCAGAGACAGCAAAGATGGAGAAGGAGAAGAGGACTCTGGAGTTTGTCCTGAGAGACAGCAGGGCAGGGAGGGACTCTGCTAGGTATACATCCAAATCAAGCTGTGTGCATAGACATGGTAACATCACATTGTATTAACATAACTGTGTGCTACGTAAAGGATGGTTCTGTAAAATAACAACACAACAATGAATGTGTTGTAGTTCTCAGCTACATGAGCTGCAAAGGTCCTGTAGAGACATGGGAGACGACCTCACAACTCAGAGTCAACGTAAACAGACACTGAAGGATGGAGCCCTCATGGAGAGGGTAATGAAACCTGAATGAAGCAACATGTCTTTCGATCGCATGTTTTAATATAGTCAGGCTTTTTTTTTTTTTTTTTTTTTTTTAAATACTGAATGTTTGCTGTTGCTCCACAAACAGCCCAGTGCGGCCATGTCGGTGCTGGAGAGGGAGGAGATGGACAGACAGCTGGATAGTGCCAAAACAGAACTGTTTGCTGAGCAGCGACGTGCAAGAGAGAAGCTAGAGTCCATGGAAGAGGTACTGTGTTAGGACCTATTTCTATCTAGAATTACGATGACTATTATAAACAAAAGATTGAAATCGGTTAAAGTAATTACAAGTGTTCATACTATAAAACTAAATGCTTAAGTAATGCACAAAATATCCAAAAAGCAGCTCAACCAGTTTGAATTAAAGCCAAACGGTAACAAGCGGGTTTCACTTTAAACTCACGTTAGCTAGTTTAATTCTGACACCAATAACACAGATCATGTGTAGTATTACTAATGTCTCATTTTAGCTCTTTATAGAGATCGTTCAGCACCTTGAGTGAAACTGCAGGGTGAAGGTATTTGTTTGTGTGTGAAAGACAGATTAACGTTCTGTGTTTTAAAACATCTCTGCACGTGTGTTCACGTATGATCTTGGGGCAGACACTGGAGGAGACTCATGAGGAGCTCCAGAGGGTCACAGAGGCAGAGAGCTTACTGAGGAGCAGGTGTGCCTGTCTGGAGGAAAGACTGAGGCAGAAAAAGGATCAGATTGAGGTGACACCTTATGACATCCTACTCTAAAAATTAAATATTGATCTGTTGACCAAATGTTACACTGGCAACGTCCTCTTTTTGCTTTATTATTTTCTAACCATCCCTATTTTTTCGGTGTGTGTCTTTCTGCTGTAGGGTGAACTCGAAGAACGTAAGATCAGAGTAGGTACTCTGGAGAAGATGTTGGCCCAGAGGGAGCTGCAGCTGCTGGGCTTACAGGAGCAGCGTGGGGCCTTACAAGCAGAAAGAGATGAACTGAAGAGGGAGCTACAACACCAGGAAACCCAGCACAGCAAAGCAGCGACAGAAGCTCAGGAGCAAGCCCACAGAAAAATGGTGACCGGTGACGCCAAGGTTTTCTCCAGGGCATGTTTTTTTTTCTTTCTATGGAAGTAATCAGGGTTCCCTCTTTTTTATTTCAGGAGGCAGCACTGAAGCATCAGAAGAAAGATTTGTCTTTGGCTCATGAGCAGCAAATCCAAAAGGTGACAAACATGTCTGCAATACTGCCTCTTTAAAAGAAAAACAGTTTAATTAAAGATGGAGAAATCCTTCTGGTGGCCTTCTCCTCAGGTTAAACAGCAGACTGGAGAGGGGAAGGCAAAGGCTTTGAACGAACAAGCTGCATCTCTCACACAACATATTGAGTCCTTGAAAAGTTCCATTCAGGTCAGTGTGTTTCTCTGAATATGTGAAATCTACTGCTATGCTATCTCAGTGTGAACTATCCGGAAAACTGTTTCAAGTACTTTCCATTGCCATGAATGTATTTGTCTGTTACGCTTGGGTGCCACTAGCGGTGATCATGATTATTGCACAATACACTATATATACAGTGAGCAAAAACACTCACAGGGTGACTTTTCAAGATGTGATCTCTCCTATTCGTGCAGCTAAAAGAAGTAGAGGCACAGAGGCTGAGGGATTCTCTGCTGCAGCAGACGGAGGAGGCAAAGAGCCGTGAGGAAGAGCTGCGTGTCGAAGCTTTGGAAAAGGTACTCTGATAATCCGAAAATATGCAACGTTTTTCAACACGAAAATGCATCTTATGCACAGCATGTTTCCCATTCAGGCGCACAAAGCCATAGACGAGGAGAGGAGGAAGTGGGAGGCAGAAAAAGTGGAAGCTGTACAGGTGCACTGTGGGATACTGGAAGAGCAGCACAGAGAGAGTCTGAGAAGCACGAGGAGTGAGATGCAGCGAGAGAAGAGTAAAGCACTGGCTCTTCAAACTAAAGTGGTGGAACTGAAAACAGTAAGGTGACTCGCCTCCATGACGCGTAACATTGCCATAAATAAATCACAATAAGCTTTCATTTGGTCTTTGTATGGTCTTCATTTTATCTGTAAGAGAGTCCAGGAGTTGGAGAGTGACAGCTGTGTGCAGCAGAGGCAGCAGGAATCCTTGCTGGCTGTTATTTGCAGATCATTGAAAGAGGAGCACCAGGCTGAGCTGCAGAAGTTGCAGAGACAGATGACACAGGTACAAGAAAACCACAGGAAGTAATTATTTCAGGCACGTGAAGAGATGTGTTGTTGTAGAAAAGCTGAAGCGGTTTGGTGTGTGGTCACAGGAGAGTCAGGGGGCAGTGCTGCGACTCAAGCAGACTGTCCAGCTGACAGAGAGAGAGGCTGACAGGCTGCGGGTGATGCTGGATGAAAGGGAGGGCAGTCATAACCAAATCACAGCTGAGCTGGAGCAGCAGCACTGGCTCTGGGCTCAGGAGATGGGAGCGGAGTGCCAGCACCTACATGTCCTAGTGGAGCAGGGTGGAGCCAAACAAAGTCCGGTGCAGCTTCCTCCCAGGTGTAACTTCCTTCTCTGGCTTACATACATATCTGGTTTAGAGAGAAGTGAGCACTTGGTAGACAACAGGGTGTGTTTGACAGTTGGTGCCTCTGTGTTGTGCAGTCCTACAGTACCTGAGGCGCTTACAAACCTGAGAACATTAAGAGAACAGTTGAAGCACTTGATTAGCCACCTACACCAGGAGCTTGACTCACTGAAACAAACCACGGAGCAGCTGAGAGAAGACAAGGTATAGTATAGTATAGTAACTGTTGGTGCTGCACAGAACATTAAATATGTACATGAATACATGTCTACAAGGTCATATTTCTTCAGGAGCGAGAATTGAGCATCCAGAGGCAACAGCTGAGGATTGAAAGAGACCAAGCCTTGGATTCTCTGAAGAAGCGTCTCATTCAGGCATGAACGCACGCACTATATGTAATATGTTTATAGCACTGTTTACAGCTCATGTTGGTGCAAACAGACACAGAATACTCATCACTGACAGTGTTCTTGTCCCGCGTCGTATTTCTGCAGGAGCACATTGAAGAGTTAAGCAGTCTGAGGTGGGCTCATACATGTGATGGAGTGGCCGAGGGGGGAGGAGCAGCGGCATCTCTTCGCAAACAGCTGAGGGCCAAAGACATGGAGCTCAGGCAGGTTCAGAGGAGCATGGCTCAGTGGAAGGAACAGACCGCAGCTCGCCTGGCATGCAAGTTTGAAGAGGAGTTGACAGCAGAACTGGAGAGGTAACGTGAACAAGTCAAAATACAGGCGCATTCATTTTGTCCTTATCAAGTACCAAGCAGTTAAGCGTTACTCAAATTTTTGCCATCCCACAGGTGCAAGACAAAGTTGTTAATGGGCAGGTAACTGGCGTCTGTCTGTGAAAACTAGCTAACATACTAACCGGCTGTCTGTGCTCACAAGACCATGATCTCACCTCAACTCACTGCAATACGCATTTCATACCATAGACGTGACTGTAATAACTGATCTGTGCAAACCCCTAACTCCTTCATCTGGTTATGTTCTTAATTACTCTCAAACAACAACCACTGAAAAGCCTGTTTGTTTGCTTTACAGAAAAACATCAAGGACGGCACAGGAGAGGCAGAGGAAGCCTGAGAGGCCTGCAGGAGAGATGAAGCTGAGTGCAAAGGTAAATGTTTTACTGCGGGCATGAACAGCAGGCTCTGACAGATACGTGACCTGTACATATTCGATATCCATGTATTTATTGATAAATACCTCTATGTCTCTGTGTCTTTCCCCCCCATCAGGAAACTCTCAGCTGTCCCTCCCTCCACGTTGCTGCCTCCCACAGCCCCTCAGACGTGGCTTCATTTAAGCTTCTGCGTTACCTCCAGAGCAGAGTCAAGCAGCTCCGTGTCGAAAACCAGGCTCACACCTGGAGCCCACCGCCTGCAAATACAGTCCCCTCACATCTGTCAGGATCCTATCTGACAACAGTGAGTACATTGTGTTATTACTTCAGTGGTGATAAACATTTATACTGCAAACATTAGTGATTGAGATTCACCATAGGGCCGGCTGAAGTATTTCTATTAAGATTTTATGATATTTTTAAACATCCAAGACACATATGTAGGAAGAAATCCACATAATTAGATCACCATTAGCTTATCTTGAACATGACAACAATGTGGCCACAGCTGAACATTGTAAAATGTGCTTTCCAAACACATTCAGGTCTTCGTAAAACCTTTGTGGACAGAATAGCAAGCAGAACATTGTCAAGTACAACTGAAAAGACACAAATCAATAACAGTTTGATCTGTTTTTCTTTAACATCTGAATATTATTTCTGTCCTTGTCTGAATAATATTATAACAGCTCATACTGGTGTCTCCTTTTTAGATCACACAACATCAGGACATTGCTGGGACTCAGAGCGACTCATCAGTCAGGACTGTCTCAAGTTAAGGACATGAAACCTTACTCTGTGTGTGCATGTGCATAAAGTTATCAGTCCGAGTCATTTCAAGCTGTTTCTGTTACATGTGCTTAAGATAGCAGATTAACAAGCAGGTCACGGTGACACAACCGTAGAGTTGGTCGTCGAGGTCACATTCCTCTGTGCGAAGGCAGTCAAATTTTATGGGCTACGGTCACAGTGAACTGTGAGTGATGAACAGACATTTCACTGGGGATCATGTGAGTTATGTCAGAAAGCCTCGTAAAGCTGACAGTTCTGTGGGAATCCCTTGAATACTCATAAATGCTACATGACTGCGAATTGGACAATTAAAAAGTTTTGTAGATTTCTGACAAGTTCAAGCTAAATTATGGGAGTAGCCTTTAAACATCTGGGTCACCTTTGTGGAAAAAAAAAAAATCCTTTGGGACTGATGCCTAATTGTTAAAAAATGAATTCCCTATGATTACATGTGTTATCACAGATGCAGTATTTTATTGTCAAATTGTTGGCTGTCCTCCTGCTCCCGTGGTTTTTAAGCAGGCTGGAGAAGTTGTGTTGTTAAATGTTAAAAAAGGAGAACATAGTCTCTGTCTTGGCTCAGACTATCCTCTGTAGAGCAGGCACGAGCTGAACTACTGAATTAAATCAGCCTCAACAAAAAGGCTCTAACTTACCTTAAAACAGCACACACAACAGTGAATCTTTTCATTCAGTATCTCTTGTGTCTTTTGAATCTCTACATGTATAATGTAAGAGTTTATTTAAAAATAAAAGGTAATAACACTCAAAGGCTGGTGGCATTTCTGCTAACATACATATGAAAATACAATCAAATCATAAAAAGGTGCATAAACTTCCTCAAAGCTCACAGAGGGCGTACTTGCTAAGCACTATAATCTTTCTACGACAAGTACAATTTCAAACAGGAAGTCTCGCTGTGAGCAAATGTGATCACGCAGGACAACTTTACTGTCCTGTTAGCGATGCCCAGAAGCTGAACATAAAAACTGTACAAAATTCAGGCGCTGCACACTGATGTTTAACAAAGACCAACGTCGTATTTACATCAGTATGTCAGTGGTTTGTTGGCCAGGCTTTGGCAAAATTATATACAAATTGTCTTATTTCTGAGGGCAAAGGTTAACCCTGTAAGGTATATAAAACGGGTTATGTAAGGCTGTCTGTAGAACTTCTATAAGTGCTGAGATCATGACAGTTACTTTGGAGATATAAATTAATAAAAGTGATTGATCAGGTCAGCATTACTCTTACATCTTATGTATAGTTGAGCGTGACAATAGTCAGAAAACTGACTGTAAAGGAAAAAATGTTTTTGCACAAACTGTCCAAAGCAGTACAATATTAACATAAAGCCATAACTGCCAAACTGACCAACTTCAAGTATTTCCAAGTCCTCTTACAGTCTTTTGTTTGACTACATGTCCAGTCTCTTACTTTGGCGTGGCTTTTCGAGTCATCAAACACCTTTACATTTCCATGTCCTCCTCTCCAGAGCCGTTGGCTACAGGAAAGCTGTAAAGAGAAGAGTGTGTGTCTGCAGGTGGACTGGAGGGGCTGAGGGCACCGTGAGGGCTGGGAGACGGGCACGGGGTCGGGGGTTGTCGGGCTACGGTCTGTTGTTTGCGCTGTTTCTGTAATGAGCCCTTTCGCTTCCGACAGAAGGGATCGTCTGGTGGGCGCCACAACACCAACTCCATGCAGGAGTGGCTCCTGTAAGTTTGAGGACAAAGCAGGTGAGACTAAAGAAACACGTGGGAACAGACGTGAAAACACAAAAAGAAAGAAAAGAAAATTTCAGACCCGAAGTATTCAGTTTTCAAGAAATAACGGCAATTAATTTGATAAGGTGGACCTGAAATATAAAGTCTATGCAGCATTCTGTAAAATCTGCATTTATGAACTTCATTTTCAATTAAGTTTCATGATTCTTTTTATTTACAGTCAAGCCATTATTTCTGTGTTAATGTTCTTTTGACTTTACCCTGAATGGTGAAACGGATGTTTAAGGTTGTTTCTGTGTCCAGTTATGACTCACTGTGGGAGTGGAAATGTAAAAACAGACTAATGTGTACGTGTGGCTTTATAAATGCGACAAAAAGTCATCTGATTACGCACGTCTTAATTTGTACACAGTTTTAGTTGTGCATCTACACAGAGTTTTATGCTTTTGAGCCCCAGGGGAAAATATGTGTCTAGAGCAGGAAGAGGAGGAGCACGAGTCATGTTACTTCACTCAACACTGAACGTTCCAGTAATAAAACAAGGAGAACCTACACAGACTGGGCTACTGTGTGGGGTAGGATGTCGCTGATGCCGCGCTGAAGACCCTCCTTCAAACTGTCAGAGATCACCAGCACGGGCCGTCTCGGGGCTGGCTCTACATCCAGATTGTCGTCCTCATCGTCATCCTCCAGCGTTATTCTGTGATACATCAATATCACAGTATTCACTCAAATGAATAGAGGGTACAGTATGTGTTGAGGTGATCTTTTCATGTAATACAACCCCCAAATGGCAAAACAAACCCATCATGGCAGTACTAGGAAGGAAACCAACAACTATCTTGACAATGTTTCAGAGACACCCTGGGGTGGGTGATATGGACAAATGACTTACAAGACGATTGTCACAGCAACACAGCATTAGCATGACACTGCTGACAGATACTAAAGGATTCAGAATCATGAATCAAGTATTTCTTTAAAACAATTTCAGATTGGTTTGCAACAGAAAATACAACAGAAAATACTTTTATTAAATGAAATAATTACATTTTGACTTGTTCTCACTTCTTCTCCACTCTTTAGAGTGGTCGAAAATATTATAATATAATAATTCTGTCACAAAGTAATAATATGGCGAGACAATAATTGATAACACTGGACTGTCACCCATTTATGCAGCAGCTCCTCACCTGGCAAACAATGTTACACTAAAGAAATTCTTCAAGCATTTGAGAGCCTAAACATCTGGTTCTATTTTAAAGTCACATCAGCAGATATTCTGATCTCTTTCAGATTGGTGACCTTTCCACCGTGTAACCTTCCTCCGGCCAAATTCACGTTGGAATTCAAGCCCCCTGTGAAAGAAAGAATCGCTTCGTGTTGCTTCTCTTTTGTCTACAATGGTCTGAAAAGTTATACCTGAATACTTCCTGCACAGCTGTGTTTTACCATTTTAGCTGTGATTTGTTTGTTTCTCCATGTAAATGTATCTATGGCAGCTACTGAATGTTTGTGTTTGCCACTTGGGGGAGTGACTGCTGTCACTTCTCTGTACTCACATGCCACATGTGAACTGCTCGGTCTACTAACACTATATTTTCTTCTCTTCATACTTGTTTTACCCTTAGAATAGCTTGTTGGAGGCAGGATCTTTGGTCATAAGGTGTCGAGTCTGATTCTCACAAGCAACCAGCCAGGTAGTTGGCAGCTGTTGCAGCTTTTTGCACATTACAGTAAATACCTGTCTTCTATCTCTTGAAGTTTCCTCTGAGCTGCCTCGATCTCCATGCAAGAACCCTCTGCTTCGGGTCGGGCCAGAGCAGAGGAGGGCTCGGGCAAAGTCAAGTTCTGAGGTGCTGGGCTGGGCTGTAGAAGTGGAGGGCTGGATGGCTGTGCAGACAGAGGAGGGCAGCTGTTTGCTGCAGGCCAGTCGTGTGGAGCGCTGGTGTTTGTGTTCTCTGGAATGTCCACCTCTGTCTCGGACATCAACTTTCTCCTTTTGGCACTGCATCCCCTGAGAAAAAGAAAAAAAAAAGATATGTTTTATAAGCCCCTCATTTCCAGACACCTTAAGTAAGACCGCTTTTTGTCACTTACTCATCACCAACTCTCCTCCTGTTCTTCCTCAGGCATCGTGTCTCCCAGCTGCCACAGGATGGTGAAAACAAGTGTGTCAAAAACAGAAGATAAAACATGAAGAGTTACGATTGAAAAGATGGTTCAAGTGTTGCCAGCGTGTTAATGACAAACGAAATCATCAGCTCCTCACTTGTTAGAGAGTGTTGCTCTCTGAAGGTGGCCAGACGTGCTTGGAGGTCCGAGGTCAAATTCAGGAAGGCTTGTGGGGCCTGAAAATGAATACATGGCTGGCAGAAACCCCAGTCCACCGTTTGTGGGAGCGGAGTGATGCATGGAGGAGGTCCAGGCAAATGATTTGGAGACACACGGGTAGAGAACTACGAACGGATCTGATCTGCAGGATCGGTATTGACACCAATCAGCTAATAACGGTATCTTCTGTAATCTACATGACGCACAAGTTATAAATGTGTGGACAGCTGGCTGCTTGTCAAGCTAGCTCAAAATTGCCACACCTCTACGGACACAAAACAATGTCAGCTTCATCCCTGCGCCGAATAACAACTTTACATTAGTTTACCACAAACATACCAGCGTTAGCGTGACAGACCAGATCTGTGCAGCTGCCCTGCACCTTGCTGTTTTTGTTGTTGATGTTTTGCTAGCTAGCCTCCGTCAGTTCATTGGCAGTTGACTTCTTCTGGCGTATCGCCATTAGCACACAGCAACAGGCTTAGCACGCTCAGGCCTGACTCCACCCCATAGTGAGTTAAAATACCACCTGAAAGAAGGAAAAGCCCCCAGATGAACGGTTCCTGTGGCGTGAACTCCTTCAAAGGCAGACTGAGTTAAATACAGTGCGAGTCGTCAAGCTTCTAGAAACGTACGCAAGTTACGTTAGCTAGGTGCATTCTGGGAATTGTAGTTACTGTGAACAAACTGCTGTGTAGTTTGCGTTGAGGCGCTCAGTGAGAAACTCAAATAAAATGAAGTGAGTTAAGTTTTTTGATGCATCGACACCAGTATAGCTACTTCACAGCTAGTCTAAACACAATCTACAGTTAAAAATGTAATTCCAGTGCCGGAAGTGCTTGGAGGAAGATATGGGTAAAAAGAAAGATAGACACCTGCCTCTTGTTTTCTACGATCGTATTACCGAAGAGTATATGTGATTGACAAGATGATCCCCCTCCGGTCCACAGCTAGCGTTTAAAGGGACCTTTTTGCTTTTTTTTTTCATCGCTTTGTCGTCTCAAATGACGAGTCATGTGACAGTGGGATACTGGACGCTGTTGTTGCTGCCCGAGTCGTTATTCGGCTCTGTTCTTCACACAGGAGCCACTTTCTGAGGAGGTAAGACAACAATGTTTACTGCTGAATTCAAAAACCTTAGAAGCTAACGCTGATCGCTAGCTAAACTGCTATGACAACCTTACAATACTTAACATAACATTTACTTGGCTGAGCACTCTGTTATATATGTTATTAATCTGCAATTCCCAATTAATTTCAGATACAGTGTTTGACATTAGTGTGCTGGGCTTTCTCAAATACGTGATGCAAAGAAGAGTTTTGGGGCTCCCTATCTGACAGCATATCTGTTTTTACTTTAACGTTTTATAGGTTAATATATTGATTTGTTTCCACTGTTTGTGTTGTCCAGCAGGTTGTCCAGAATGCTTTCTTTGGTCATTATCACAAGCCTACTGGCTTTTGCCTCTGGAAAACCATGTGGTAAGTATTTTTAACTAAATAAATTCAGATAAAACCCTTACTGAAATCTGGAGAAAACCCGGTTTACAAATACAATGACTCACTGGTCTGGACATTCACTCATTTTGCAACCTACTTCGTGAATTTGAAAGGCCTTCAGGTTACTTGCTTATTGTGAAATCAAAGGGAATGATGGCACTTTTTTTTGTTGTTGCTTTGAGCGATGAGGATAAAATACCAAGCAGAGGTAACTTGAACACAGCAATAAAAAAAGTCTTGAAATTATTAAGTCTCCACAGTCTTAATTTCCTCGTGTTGTGACTGCTGATGCTGCAGTTCTGGTTTTGCAATGCTTCAAAAGTTCATGTTGATGTCAGCAAGAGAGAGTCACTGAAGTATCATTATGTCTGCTGTGATGAAATTTACGAGTAAGATTTTTGTCTTTTGATATTTTAATCCAGATGCTGAGGGGTCCAACAGCGAGCTGCTCCTGTCTCTCAATAAGAATCTCCTTCGCTCTCTGGAGGGGCAGGACGGACTCCCCAACCCCAGCGTCCACTTGGCATTACGGCTTTCCGATAACCACAACCTGGCCAAGGAGAGCGAACACCTGAATAAACTGAAAAATAATTTGCACAATGACATTCAAAGGTATTTCACGGTGTATCATTCCTGTGATGCTTATCGTTGTGACACAACTTTCACGCTATTTTAAGTCTGCATCAGTCATTCCTCTTTTTCCTCGATGTTCTCACCTGATCCGCAGCCTCCTGTGTCTCTCTCAGCTCTCTCACTAACAGCCAGTCTGTGGTTGGCCTCCTGGCACTGTACACTCTGGCTCTGAAGTCCTCCTGCTACGACCTCAACACCATCACCTTCACCGTCAGTGAGAAGAGCGAGACGCTGCTGACGCACCTGAAGAAGCAGATGGAACAAGAGAAAGATCACATTGCCTGTAAGTTTTCCCTTGACCTTTTGGAGGCCAACGGCTGTCATAAAAACTGTTCACATCCTGTTTTACATTGTGCTACAGAATGAGTTCAAAGTTTATTTAGTGCTGATAGTTCTTCAGAAGGGAAATCGAAGGAAGTGCACGTGCAAAATCTCAACAAATAAAGAACACTTTGGGCTAAATTAACTCAACAAGAATGAAAAATGTAACATTTCATATTTGTTATGGGCACAAGTTGTCAATAAATAGTATTTCCATAATGGCTCTACATAAACTTTATAGCTGCAAGTTTAAAGTGTTTAGGTTCGTGTAAGCATTTTGTTTAAGAAGTGATAGTCATAGATATATAGTTAGTCATACATGCAACTATTAACCAATTCTTCCCAAACTAAAATACAACTGTAGCAACAATGAGGAAAATAAAGCACCTTTTCAGTTCTTGAACATAACGTCATAAGTCATGTTTTAATACTGTTTGTTTTCTTGTATTTTCCCTCTCGTTTCCGCAGTCAGCCACCGCCCTTTGACCAACTACTACCAGTACTCTCTGGGTGTGCTCGCTCTTTGCGTGAGCGGCATCAGGGTCAACAACCATGTCAGCAACAAACTCATCAAGGCAGTAGAACATGAGCACTTCAAGCACGGAGGCTCTGAGAGTATCGGTGAGTGAAACCTGCCTACATGAACGATATGATTAAAAGGTGTGCAGGAAATACGCAGGAGAGGATGCATCTTAGTTCTTTTACCTTTTATAGACGTATAATGATCTGCTTTAGGATAATCAGCTGTACCCAAAATATAAGATGGGTAATTTCTTTGAGGTTTCACACACGCAATATGGACATAAAGATACAAAAGAGTCCCTGAGTTTTGCTGTGAGACAGCAACATGGAGTTGTGCTGCGACTGAGCTCTATACTGCGGACAAAGATGTAGATGCTGCAGACTGTCTATGGTGGAGCGAGAAAGTATGAAAGACAAAACCAGTGCTGTTTTGATGCATTACATAAAGAGTCCATAAAGTTATCTGAGATTATTCTTATTAGTGGGTCATCTCACAGAAATGTACCCAGCCCTTAGCCTCAGTTCTGTTAAGTTAAACTCTCCTCTCTCATTTTATCCCACTTTCTCCCTAGATACTTATGCCATGGCGGGGATGGCGCTCCAGTGTGTCAAGGAAGCTGGCTCTCATGTGCATAATGCTGCCGAGCTCGACACAGCCCTCAGCAAGATCAAGCAGAAGCTCTTGGCCTCTCGTAGGACTGACGGCCATCTTGGCAATGAGTTCAGCACAGGTCTTGCAGTTCAAGTAAGGATCTTCCTCAACCTCCCCTCGTCTGTTTTGCTGCTTTAAACAAAAATGAAACAAAATCTTTGCAGCTTAAATGTACGTTTTTGTTGTGTCCAAGGCCTTGTTGGCGATGGGCAGCCCAGTCGCGGAGTATACTGAGTCGATGGTGGCCATGAGGACGGACGCCAAAAGAAACGCATACGACAACCCCATGGCCATTTCTCAGGTCCTGCCAGCTCTCCACCAGAAATCCTATCTGACAGTTAAAAGCAAGGACTGCCTCAATGAGGATGGTATGTGCAGCAGTATTTCTCCTTGGGTGGTTTCAGGTTGTGTCTGTATTGTCATGGCGTGCCTTCCCCCGCAGACACTCTGGTGCTGGAGCCCGCAGATCCTGTGGTGGTCTTGCCGAGCGAGACCAAAATGGCCGTGACAGTAGAAGTGGTGACGTCCAGCGGGGCAACAGCTGTTTACTCTGTGGATGCGCCAAAGGGCAGCTCTCTGTTGGAGGCCCTTGAACTTCTTAAGGGGAAAAATGTTGGCTTCACGTGAGTTCACATAATGCACCAGCAGCCTTTTATTGCCTTTTTTTAAAGTCCCGTAAGAATACCTACATTTAGTAACGCTGGTCGGCAGGTTTGAGAAGGAGTCCAGCCTGTGGGGACCTTTCCTAAGTGTGGTGAATGGAGAGCAGGCCAGACAGAGCGACCGCAGATACTGGCACCTCTCCTCCGACGGCACCGCCCTCAGTCAGGGTGAGGACACACACGCAGAAACTACAGTGTTACTCACTCTTTATTTTTTTTTTATCTGCTGCTTTCATTTGACTTAAATAAGAAAATGAAATGCTTATTTGCTCCCCCAGGCGTCGGTGATTTCAAGATCGAGGCGGCTCAAAAGATCACCATCAAAAACACAACCTACTGAGAGAGACGGTCACTGCTGATGTCACAGTGACTGATATGAGGATCAAAGTTTCAATCTTGAGTGTTTTCTATCCTTTGTTGTTTTAACCAGTGATTACACATAATTGCCAGTTGCCATCATTTCTGAATAAATGGTTGCGGTGGTCTCACAGTCTCATTTAAAGTAGGTCTGAATATTTAATAAAAGTGCAATTTAGAACTAAATGAACAGACTTTGCTGTGGATATTCCAACTTTAGTCGTTAGTATGTAAATTGTAAAACTTTTTCATGATGAATTGATAAATGAATGTTAAATGTTTATTCAAATGTTTTACAAGTTGTGATTGTGTGTGTGTGTTTTTTTTAAAACAAATTAAAAAAGTTTTTAAATGAAGCTTTTCTGTAGATTTGTATTTTTGTGACATATCTGATTACACAACTGTGTAATCATCGATGGGAACACACACGGGCCAAGCAGGGACAGAGAGGTCACGTGGAGACCCAGAGGGTTTGTCTGAATAGGAATGATTGGTGTCTGTCCGTGTCTGTCTGTCTGTCTGTGTCTGTCTGTTTGTTTTTTTGTGTCTGTGTCTGTCTGTCTGTGTCTGTTTGTCTGTTTGTTTTTTGTGTCTGTCTGTCTGTGTCTGTTTGTCTGTGTCTGTCTGTTTGTTTTTTGTGTCTGTCTGTCTGTGTCTGTTTGTCTGTGTCTGTCTGTTTGTTTTTTGTGTCTGTGTCTGTCTGTCTGTTTGTTTTTTGTGTCTGTGTCTGTCTGTCTGTCTGTTTTTTGTGTCTGTGTCTGTCTGTCTGTCTGTTTTTTGTGTCTGTGTCTGTCTGTCGGTGTCTGATTGTGACGTAACACAGTAAAGTAACTGTGGTGGTGCTACAATACCAAAGAGCACCACGAGGTGGCGCCCCCTTTGTTTAGTCCTGGTGCACTGAGGCACAGAGTTGTGTCCACAGAGCTGTCAGACCACTTTCCACTCCACGGCCACGACAGCGAGCTGTCAGCAGGAAGGAGGTGCTGCAGGTTATGCTCTCTGTGTTCTCCTGCTCATGTATGATCAGGGAGTAGAGCTGCCAAATCATATTTGACATCCTGCTGTATATATAGCATATACAGCAGGATGTCACCTGTCATATTTAACATATGTCAAATATGACAGGTGGCATCCTGCTGACCTCAGGGGGCCTCAGGACTTGGGGCCCTTGTGCTACGGCCAAGGTCAGCCTGTACAGAACTGTCTGTCTGTCTGACAGACGCACAAACATCAACTAACATCACTTGTCGTGAACAGAAGGATTTGATCAATTAGGGTATGTAAGGTGTTAATATTATCGATTATGTCCAAGTTAGTTTTTTGCTCATTGTGCTTGCTAAGGACGTTATGAAGTCTGGCATTCATAATACTATGATATCACGGTGATGGGATCGAGTTTGCGCTTGCTTTTTAAAAAAAAAAAAAAAGCTTTTATTGTGAAAGCACAGAACGCGTGTACCGGAAGTGTTCTTGTCGCTTATGTTTGTAGCATTTTGGGCACAAGTTACCATGAGCTTGCTGTAGTAAATTTACTTACCTGCCGCAAAATATGCCAAACCTGAAAGTATGAGCGGCACAGAGGCAATTCAGCCAATGTATCGACGTTCATAAATGTAGGAATAGTTGCACATTTAGCCATAAATCGCTAATTCATGACGGAAGCTCATGCTAGCTACTTCGTGGAGAGGAGTTAGCCACCATGAGGTAAACTTAGCGGTGGTGTGAACTCACCAACATTAGCAAGCACCAAGTGACAGGCAGGTAAATGTGGTAATCCTGTGATAATGTCCGTCCTGTGTCGATGCGCTCTGCTCAGCCGTGTTTCTACATTCAAACAACAAACAGGTTTGATGCCTGTCGTCAGATTTGGATGTAACGCGGCTCCTCCACACTGGATTAGACTTTACAGCGTCCTGCGGGCTGGAAACACAGCCACACAACAGACAACTAACCTCAGTACGATGGCTAATAAGTCAGTGAGGCTCAGTGCTGCTTCTTCGAGGTGCTTGTCAAGTTCAGCTTCACCAGAGGATAGACCAGCTCGAGTGAAGAGAGTTTCTATTGAGGGCAACATTGGTAAGTATATTTACAGTATTTTGAAATGAGATGACGTTTTTCGTGGCAGTCTGTGAGTGCTGGTAGTATGTGATCACGTCCTCTCAAATCTCAGCTGTTGGGAAGTCAACCTTTACAAGACTGTTGCAGTCAGCCTGTCCAGACTGGGAGGTGATGGCAGAACCAGTCAGCAAGTGGCAGAACATTGAGAGTGGGACGTCTCAGGTGAGCACATTTCCTCAGCCCTGTACCTTTGCCTACCCAAAGTCAGAGGAGGCCAAGCTGACCATCTGTCACAAGGACAGATACAGAAAATCTTTTCTGCCAACAGCCATAACACTGTTTGTCATGGCTGGCTCCTAGGCCACAACAAAGGAAGAGGTGCAAGAGAGGCTTTACTGTAAATAAAGAGCATTTTATTATGACAACGAAGAGGTTGGGTGGCTGGATGTGAAGAGAGAGGGCTCTGGTTCCACAGGCCAGCCTATATAACCTGGTACACTGGCCAGGTGTGCCAGGTTAGGTGATTGCATGCTCCGCCCAGCCAGGGACCTGCAACAGAAAAGCAAGAGGACGACCAAGGCTCTAGGGCCGTAACACTGTTCTATCTATCTATCTATCTATCTATCTATCTATCTATCTATCTATCTATCTATCTGGTGTCTTCGACAGGGGACAGACGCGTCCCCCCAGACGACAGTCAGCAACCTTCTGCACATGATGTACCAGGACCCTCAGCGCTGGTCATACACGTTTCAGACATACTCCTGTATGAGCCGGCTGAGAACACAGCTGCAGCCTCCTCCAGCTCGCCTGCTCAGCTCAGAGGGAACACCTGTCCAGGTGTACGAGCGCTCAGTCTACAGCGACAGGTGAGCCAGTCAGTCAGTCCGGCCAGGGCAGGAATGTAGAAGTGAAATCATGTCAGGGGAACTCCAGTTTAGGGGGGTTTTATGGGTAAAAAGGTGTTGATCAAGACCGCTGTAGATATACTCCACTATTCATAATCTCACACATCACTATATTGCTATTATTGTTAATAATCTGAGTCATGCTCAGTATATAATCAGTACGAAGTGTTTTATTTGACCAGTTAAGCAAATGCATCCTCTGTAAAATGAAACTTGTCTCTCTGTCCTGTCAGATACATCTTTGCCCTGAATATGTTTGAGCTGGGTTGTATCAACTCCACAGAGTGGGCAGTCTACCAGGACTGGCACTCGCTCCTGGTGGAGCAGTTTGGGCACCAGGTGGAGCTGGAGGGCATCATCTACCTCACTGCCCCACCAAAGGTATGAACAGCAGAGATTTCACGTTACGCACTTAAAAGATACAGTTCATCAAACAATAGCTAAGAGGGAAAAATCATGTTTGCAGCATATCATTTTTGCTCGTCGTAGTAGTTTATATTTGCATTGTTTTTACTGTAACATTACTACCTCGATGAGATTTACTTTATTTCATTATAAAAAGACACAAACATGTACTTTTCTTATGTCTCAGAAATGTATGGCGCGTCTGGAGCGTCGGGGACGGCCAGAAGAAAAGGGAGTGAAATTTGACTATCTGGACAAGCTGCACGTTCAACATGAGAGGTGGCTTGTAGAGAAAAGCACTGAGTGAGTTTCTCCTCTTCTAACATTTATGTTTGGAATATTTCTGCTGAAATGTAAAAGGAATACATGACATCTGTTGCGTAAAGGCACAGCTCTGAGTTGTTATGAAGTGCACACCAAGCTCACAGACCATTTTAATGACACTTGATAATCAGGTGGCTACACTGAATGCAGGCTTTATGTCTACGGTGTAAATAAATGCAGGGAAATGGCATTTAGCTGTTATGATCTGTAAATGAAGACATAAATCCAAAAAGTGAAATGAGGAGCACCAGCAGTGGCACATGTGTTGATCAGAGGATGCTCCACTCAGACTCCTGCGTGACACTTACTATTTTACATGCCTTTCCCCGCGGCTGTTTGTTGCTTGGCTGTGAACAGCAGTGTGTGGTCTGGGGACTTCAGACTGTCTATTTGGTGCAGAGTGTAACGCAGCTCATGTCTCTCTTTCCAGAATACATTTTGAGAAGTTGAAACAGATACCTGTGTTACAACTCGATGCCAGTGTGGAGTTTCAGAGTGACCCAGAGGTGCGGGAGGAATTTATAACAAAGGTATGTTTGGTCATTGCACTTTGACATAAAAGCTGCTGTGCTGGGGTTAACCACACGAGGGCCCCATCCTAAATGTTTGCTTCTCCTCTTCACAGTGACACACTTTGATTTTCTCATCTCATGTTGAATGTGCTTCATGTTTATGATCCATCGTGACCCTACGGCACCTTTTTCTTGCGCAGGTGAAGAACTTCTTCAATGCTTTATGAGAAGACGGTCGTCAGCTGCCATCAGCAGTGTTGACCAGATGAGACCAGTCACACTTCAGTCAGCCTGGTGTGTTTAACTGACATCCAACTACACAAGAGCCTCCGATAGCGTGAAAGAAATACAATATGAAAGGTTTTGTCTTTCTGATGAGGACCATACTACATTAAAAACACAATGAGTTTTGTCTGTATCCAAATGTTTCCTCTGAAGAGACTTTTAGATTGTTCAGCTTTTTGTTGTTTGTTTCTATTTATTTGTTTGGAGATTTACTGAGTAGTTAAAGTTACTTCTTGTACTTATTTCACTTGAAAAAAACTATTTATATTTTACACATTCAAGTCATTGAAACACAGATTAAGTGATGTTATGAAACTGTGTAAACTATGATAAACTAAACTTGTCACCGATCACTACTGTGACCATTTGGAAACACCGTTTACTGAATATCATACAGTTTTTGTGTGCTTTAATGTTTTATACATTCCTGACTGTCTGGATCAAACAAATAAGACAAGTATTGTATTTGTTTGTTTGTTAATAAATACAATTTCAATTTCATCGTCCATTTTATTATCTTACCTTTTTTTTTTATTCTTACTTTCTGTATTTTCTGCCACTGTCACTAAACAGAGAGCTGTTATTGGCTGTACAGCACTTAAAGTGTCATTTGTTAATAGATTTTTACATACCAAAAGGATGCGGCTCCTGTATGACTGTAAAAGGCCTGGCAGTTTGGCAGGACAATGACCTTGGCTAAATGTTTTCTTTTTTCTGCCCCTCTGATGTGCTCTGATGATCAGAGGGGCTGTTCAGATGCCTGGAGTGGTCAGGGGTCATCAAAGGGCAGCTGTCCACTATAAAGGGGGCCTGGTCGGAGCTCCATCTGCACATAGCATCATTTCTGCCTGAGACCAGCTGGAGGAAGGAAGACTGTCCTCGCCTCTCTCTCTCCTTATTGTTAGGGTTTTTACTCCGTTTCTGCTAAAATGGAAGCAAGAGTCCTGACACTTCTCTGCACGCTCCTCGTCTGCTCTTTTGGAGTTGTTTTCGCCACTCAGAGGCACAGATATCACACAGGCCTCGGGACCGGCTTAGCGTTCAGAAATCTCTCGATGAATTACCGCAGCAGATACCCTCTGCACATGATGCAGCTATACCGCTCCTTTAGGACTGCCGATTCCTCGCCCTCAGAAGGTGTCGACACTGTTACTACAGAGGGTGACAACCCGTCAGCGCACAGCTCTGACTCTGTCCTAAATTTGATGGCCAAAGGTGAGTAAACAGTTACATTATTAAGGTTTTTACATTGCTTACCTGCATCACTGGATGTCAGTTTCACTTCAGTGTCCTCTGTCCTCCAGCAGCTCTTTTGTTGCTGCATTATCTGTGTTATCAGACCCTCCTTTTTTACAACCCAGCAAGTGTCAAAATGTTTATTCGACTTTAAAGGCTTTCTCTGTTTTATGTGAGAGGGTGTGTATATTAGCCCTCAGACGGCCTTGCACAGGGGGGTTCAATACACATCCTGTCCTGTTCACCCTCCCACTCCAGTGTTTTGACATTTGTCCAGCGATCTGGTTTTCCCAGAATCACTTAGACTGCTGAATGCTGTCTGTGAATCTGAGTTCTCAAGTACATGTTTTGTCTCATTTTTAGGTTGCCATCAAGTGGGTGAGAGATGGACAGTCACGTTTGACATGTCGTCCATCTCTACTGGTGAGCTCGTCCAGCTGGCAGAACTTCGGATCAGAGTACCAGCTCTCTCTGGCAGTAAGCGTGCCACTGTGGATTTGTATCACTCCAGAAAGCAGAGCTGTGAGCAGGACAGCACATTGTGCCACGATGAGCACCTTTTCCTGGGGAGCTTTGTCACATCACCCAGCAGCACAAAGTCTTCATGGAAGGTTTTTAATGTGACCGCTTTGTTAAAATACTGGCTGTACCAGGGAGATTCAGTGTCGAGCCAAGAGGCGTCAGGAGAACCTGACCTGGACCATGGGAGTGGTGCTGGGGATGAAGGGGAGATGACAGGAAAGTCCCCCTTTGAGAATTTGGGATTGAGGCAAAGAAAAATACACCATCCAACCACGAACCGGGTCATGATGGTCATCTTCTCCAAACAGAAACCGCCCCAGGAAGGCCACACAGCGTACAGTCTCATTCATACCGTGCAGAACTCCAAGTATGTGACCAGGGACCATGGAGTCAGCAGAGACAGTCAAAGCCGGCGCCACAAAAGAAACAGAATGGAGAGGATGAGGGTGACTGACGGAGCCTCACCCACTGCTGCCCCAGCGGCAGAGCCGGCCCAGGCACCGCTGTGCCGGAGGGTGGACATGTGGGTGGACTTTGACCACATTGGCTGGGATGAGTGGATTGTCCACCCCAAGCGCTTTAATGCATATCGCTGTGAGGGAGAGTGTCCGACACCACTGGACGAGTCCTTCCATCCTACCAACCATGCATACATGCAGGTAAGGCGTAATTTTCAGTCCTATTTAACTCTGCAGAATGCCAGTCCCATGTCTAGTTCCTGGTTCATTCATGTGAATTGTGCATATACTTTTTCAGAGCCTCTTGCGACATCACCATTCAGAAAGAGTGTCCTGTCCGTCCTGCGTGCCAACGCGCCTCAGCCCGCTCTCCATGCTGTACTACGAGAGCGACGATTTGGCCCTGCGGCATCACGAGGACATGATCGTTGAAGAGTGTGGCTGTCACTGAAGGCCAGCCCATCACTGCGTTCAGTGCAGTCACACGAGCTGCTGACGGAGCATAATCCTGAACTTCACTTCAACTGTCTCTTTACTGTCTTCATGTAAACATTAAATGTTCAAATTTTGAATTGAAAATTCCAAGTCATGGGCTTTCACAACACATGACAGGATATGACTGTTAAGTTTGAATGAGTATATTTCATCCATACTGGGTGGTACACAATAGTATATATCTTTAGTAAGGAGACGCTCTATTACGCAAATGTTATGTTTTATCTATTTATACTTTATAATGTATATTTTGTACATAAAATATGAAACATTATATTAAAACATTTTATTTTGACATGATTGTGATTGTTTTTGAATCTTTGGTATTTAAAGTATGAACCATGCTCTGGTTATAACATTTTTTAACTCGAATCACATAAATTCACATCGATGGTTTTCAAAAAAATATTTCAGAGCAATACATTTAGTGGTATTTTCATTTCAACTTAAATCTCACAATAAGGTCTTCAGCCATTATTTGCTTCAATCCATAACTACATGAAGTTTTAAGTTTCATCTGGATTTCATTAGTAGTTATTCTCACTGAATCTCTCAGCAGTGGCTATTATACAGAATGAAACACACACAAACCTGTCATACAGAGTCTCCTACAGTGACCTAACAAAAAGCTCTTCTCAGAGGCTCAACCTGCTCGTAGATACTCATCTACATCTTAATCCCACTTGTCCTCTGTGACTTGTGACCAGCTAATGTCTTAGTGTATTTGCCTTCCTTGCCTCCAATCCACATCACTGGGCCTATTATAGCGCACTCATCACCAGAGGTCATTAGTGTGCCTTCTGGCCAGGCGTCTTTTGTTGATTGTGATCAAACGGGCAGGCTGGGAGGAACTACACAGAAAGTATACTGAAGGATGTAGCAATGCGGGAGAGAAAAGCAGTAGTATTTGTTTACTTTGGGGGGGGGGGTCAGGAAGCAGAGGTGACACGGGGAGATTTAGACCCCAAACAAACAGAGAGCAATGTGAGGGACTGGAGAGAGTCACCGTCTGGATGCTGAAGCTACTGTGGAGGACGGACAGGGTGGACTGGAACTGCTCAGCTGAAACTGTTTAATCCACACCTCCGCCCAAGACAAGTCCAGACTGAGGCCTTTTTTTTTTTTTTACAATTGTCTTGCCAGAGATTATGTCTTTTTAAATTCTCATGAAAACACTTATTTTTATTCTTTTACTTGTTTTTTTTTACTTCCTATGTGCTTTTGTCCTTTGGCTAGATCCTAATTTTAACTGTCTTGTCTGATTTTACTTTATTTTGCAAAGCACTTTGTAACGGTGTTAAGAAAAGTGCTACATAAATAAAGCTATTATCATTATTATTATTAAAACAATAGTGAAATACCCAGTCCATTGCTTATGCCTATGAATTGTCAGTGCTTTTGTAATAACGAAGCTGATGTGGAACCTTGACACTTTTTAATATAAGAAACACAACACACAGTGGCAGGAGCTTAATGTCATGTCTGCTCCATCCTGTTTGAACCTGTCTGTGGTCCTGAGGCAATTTCACTCATAAGGAGTAATTGGGAATAATTAAAAATGAATGCAGATGTGATGGACCCTGCCAAAGTTTGATTTCTAATTCTTTTTGTCAGTAGTTGTGTTCAAATTAGAGGACCTACAGTTTTTCTTCTCTGAGACATAGGGTCCTGTTTTTCATTTAATCAATAGGACCATGAAGGTACTTTTGACACCACCTACCACCATCCCATCCAGTGGTGGAGGAACTATTTACATTCTTTACTTAGGGAGAAGTACCAGCACCACACTGTGAACATGTATTAACTCTTTCAATAGTAAAAGTCCTGTCCTGAAAATGATACTTAACTACTACACACGTCAGCATGTATTTGTAAAAGGCTGGCAGAAAATGTGGATGCTCATGTTCATATCTGTGGATAGATAATTGTCCATCTCCACCTGACTTTGCACTTTTTTACACAACAGAGGAACGTGGAAATCATGCAAACACTTAGCACAGCGGCTGAGTGATGTTAAATAGTTAAGTGAAATAGTGCATCAATGCAGTTCGTGCAATAGTGGCATTAAAGGGAAAGCCTGGTGAGTCACTTCAGAATCAACCCAGCAAAACCTGGGCACAGTGAAGCCACAGAAGTGGAGCAGAGATGTTTCGTGATAACCGGACCCCCGTCTAGCTGTGAGGACGCAGGGAGTTTCTCCCTGCTATGTACAGTTGTATATTGACCTCTCTTTACACAGTCCACTGGCTGAGGTTATCAGTTGCCGGTGAGCCCTTTGAGGAATTCCTCTGATACGACTCCTCCTGAATCAGGAGAGCACAGGAAGTGCTAAAGGCTATGAAGGAACATGTCATAGTCATATTATTTGGGAAAAAACAAATAGCTTTTATGGCTTTTATGGCCCTTTGAGGTGGCACTGTCCAAGGCAAATGTGTATTCAGACCAGTGATGGGTTGGGCATGGAGACATTACCCTGATTACTGTAAAAATACAATCCACTGACATGACAACAAGACTCAGGGGCACAGACTTGATGCAAAAACACAACAAAAACAGTGTGTTGTTGTCTTTAATGTTGTTTGCTTAAAGAAACCGTGTGAGAATCTCTTTCAAAATTTCATCAACAAAATTCATGTTTTACATTCTATGTATGACACTTCAGGTGAAGATCGACAAATTGACAGTATCTTAAACATTTCAAGGCAATATCTGAAGAGAGGTGTCAGGAAATATGTGGAAACAAGCACGTCAGGTGACAAACCCTACCCTTCTGGAATGGTTATAAATTCAGCTAATTTCAATTATTCTGATATTAATTTTCATCAATTCATCTCAGTTCTTAGGGATGAGGCTTTGTTGGTATTAAGTATTTGATTTTAAACTTGTAGCCACTGCGGGAAGGCACACTTTACCACACACACAAATCAGATTCAAGCCTTGAGGCAGATAGAAAAGGTTTCCCTTACATATTTGTTCTGGGCAAAACAAGCAAATGACACTGATGAAGACAGACTTTAAAACACTAAGACACTGGAGATACTGCAGGTGAACCTCCTTCCTCATGGAATGGATGATGGGAAAAGAGAAGGTGCTCCCGAGCGTCTCTTCACAGCATCTTGTTGGAGAGTCCGTCATATTAATACTCGTTCCAGGACCAGCTAGATGTCCATTTCAAACTGTGAGTCATCACCTTAGAAAATAAGAGACATAAATATTTCATTAACCAAAGGGTTTTGCTAGATTAGGATTAATCTTATATAGTCAAAGGATATTTAATTTGCAGTAATATTTCAGGAGGACTGGAGGACTTGTATCATTAGCTGGTAAAACACTGTTAAATAATATCTAGCAGTGACCAAAGCAACACAACTGGGTGACTTATACCCAAACAAGCAGAGAAGTTAATGATTAATTTGATTTGACAAGAATGACTAACATTTTTATATATCACTGTTATCTAACTTACATGACTTCAAATGTGTTTCTGTCCCTTTATTGCAAACAACTCTAATACATATGAATACATTTAAAACAAACATTTATCTCTGACAGACTATAATTTCTTGTGTAAGAAAACATACCAGGTCTTAGCCTCTGAAACGCTGCCTTTAGCTTCTACTTTAATATAAAAACTATTAAAATAGGTGAAGTCTCGTGTTTATTGATGGCTGTTTTTTTCTCGTGCACAGTAGAAAAAATGGTGACAAGCACAGATGAGGGTGACGTACCTGTTGAAGTTGCTGCAAGTCGACTTACAGCAACAATAACTCAGCTAAAATCAACATATCACTGCAATCCACGACAAAATCATTACTGCAGCTTCTGCGTCAACTGAAAATGATGTTGTCAGGGAGGATACATGACTAGCTACTGATGGGTTAGGGCGAAATCACAAAGCCCTCCTCAGGAGAAAGGCTGCACAGTAATGTGAAATGAAACGGCACGAATGACGTTCTTTCATCCATGAAAACCAGAGAATGAGCGCTATGTGAAGACGGTGATGTTTGATAGTGACACACGTGACACAACTGAGGTGAAGGACTGATCACAGGTTCTGATCAGAGGCAGCATGAATGAACATTTGAATCTGGGACTGAATCCTTCACTCCAGAAACAAGGACCATCCTGTGATGTTTGTGCACATACCAGTGCTGCTGCTAGAGCTAGGCGCAGTGATGTTGTTGTTCAGTAGTTCTCCATTGTGGGCCTTCTCATCGGCGTCTTTGGAGGGAGGACTGGTTACTCCTGGGATATTGGGCAGACCTCGTGGTGGAGTCTTGGCCACCGGAGAGCGGCGACACTCCAGCAGGAACTTTCGGTCGTAGATGATCCTGGTCCCTTTAGTGTGATGAGAGAAAGATAGCCATGAGCTGCTTCAATCATGCTCAACCAGCAGTCGCCCAGTCATTACATTAATGCATGTGCCCATTTTAACTTGGCTTCTCATCATTACTCTGCTGATTCGCTAATGCCACCTCTTGCTTGCTACTTCACCTTCTTCCACAACCCCCAAAACATCCCAAATGTGATAAGATGGATTTATGTAGTGGTCATGTCTGTGTTCATTATGGGATTTTAGTTGTATTTGCAAAGTCCTCATTGCTGCTCAGCTCCTTTTTTTAGAGGTTCAATCAGAAAGCAAAACCTTCTGTATCAAACCTAACTAAAACTTTAAAAATCCTTTATGCAGTTCTCACTGAACTGGGGTTTGAGTGCTGCCAGTTTATATTAGACACTAAAATAGTGTAGTGATAAAAATAGAATTTGTCTTCTAAATGCTGAACATACAAATAAGAAGAGTTTGCACAAATTGGGCACAATATCATTGCTGGTAAAGCTTTACCTGCAATGCATCCCAAAGTGGCTGAACATTTTGAAAGAATGTATTTGCATATCAGCTGTGTATAAACACATAAACATTCAAAATCCACAAGGGAGGAATTAACCCTGACCTTACACCACGTGACCAATGAGAACCAATCCAAAGACACAAAGGTATTACTGTTTATAGCTTATGTTGATCACGATCTAACGAGCTACAGGTAAAATGTCTTAAGTCCTCGACAACTTGACTGCACACAGACAGCACAACAAATTGAGTTATAAAGTTACAGAGCACCTCTGACTGCACTACGCTCACACCGGAATGGACCAATCACGGCTTTAGTTGGCGGTGACGTATGTCCAACCAGGAACTTCATTAGCAGGAGGGGACAGATAGGTGTCGCTAAGGTTCCCACATCAGCTGATGAAACCCACAATAAAAAAACGAAAACACGTCTCTTTAGATGAGAAAGCAGTGCAGTGAGTATACACCGCCCAACAGGTCCCGGAGCACGATGACTTTGTCGCCTCAGACTCAGTAATTCGTCTCGTCTCCTGCTCTGTTATGAACCAGACACTTGCTAGCTAGCGTTAGCAGTTAGCTTTAGCAGGGCTAACGTTGGGCTCTGCGCTGATGTGTCTGACAGCAGCAGACCTCATGGAGTTAGCTCACTCACATCACAGCTGTTCAGAGGACAAGGGGACATTAATCCTGCACGATAATGAGTGACAGCACGTCTCTTCGGCTAGGTGGAGAAGACAAAGTGTACATTAGCGGTCCGTACCCCCCGGGGTGGTGCTGAACAAGGTTCCTCCGGGAGTCGTGGAGTAGTCGTGGGGCATGTGCGCCGCGTCGTTGATGGTCACCGTCCTGGTCGACGGGATGGCCTTGGCAGTGGTCTTCTGGCAGTCAGTGGACATCTTCCCTCAACTATAATGAACTAATACTCGCTAACTAACTAACATGAAACAGGAGACAAGTATCGGTTTGACCAAACAACAAAGCCACACCGAGCCTGTGTCAGATATTGCTTTGACTCAACAGAATGGCTACTTTCGGATAAATAAAAATAAATACCTCTTTCTCATAAGTGCAAATGATGAAAGGTAGTAACTAAAGACACATTCCAGCATGCAGGCGCGCTCACACACACACACTCACACTCACACGCACAAAGTGTCCAGGTTCTTTGTTGAAAGGACCTGAGCACGTTCCTCTGCTCCCACTCACTCTGTCCATGCACACAAACAGCACAGACAGACAGACAGACAGACAGCAGACAGGCTGCAGGGGAAAACACTCCGAACACAAATGAATTTATTCCGCCCCCTACTGGCGCAGAGTACCTG
The DNA here is from genome assembly GCF_042242105.1 of Pempheris klunzingeri. Lineage (NCBI taxonomy): Eukaryota > Metazoa > Chordata > Actinopteri > Acropomatiformes > Pempheridae > Pempheris > Pempheris klunzingeri. The sequence continues at coordinate 4,974,669 of NC_092018.1, forward strand.
TGCAATGGCTGTACAGAGTTCAACACTTGATCTGTTTGCAAACGCATGTTTCTCAGATGAATGTCATCATAGAGAGCACGATCCGGAAGGTCATCTGAGACGGTTAAGGCCAAAGGATCGATTCATCTTCTTATGACCCTTCACCAGTTTATATATAGCCTTAACACGTGACAAACGGAATAGATCCTGCTTTTGTCGAACTGCATTTAGTTTTTTGCATTTATCCCACCACCTTTCTGCAGCCAAACAGGGCCACTGGTGCACAAATGTGTGTGTATATATATATATATAATAAAATAAATAAATAAATATGTATTTAAATATAATATATATAAAAATAAATAAATAAAATAAAATAATATATAATTTATAATAATAATAAATATTTTTTTCAAGTGTGTACTTGCAGTTTCGAACAGTATGGTAAACATTTAAGTGTAATTAGATGTAATCGGCAAAAGACTGCTCAGTAGTGTGTGCAAGAAGGTTTGGGGCCATTCAGCACTTTTACAACACTGTGCTCCAAACTACAGTATTATCATCAGCAGTCTGGTGCACGTGGATTAAGTGTCTCACACAAAAGTATACACACTATACACAAAGACATTTCATTTCTTTATTAATTTTGTAAATGTTGAGCTGGTGTACAGAGTAAATTGTCAATAGATGTCCTCGGATTTGATTGGATTAAAAGGCTTTTACATTTATATTTTAAATTCATGTTTGACTCTCCATAACAATAAAAAAAAAGCAAACAAAACAGGTTAAAATACCCACAAGACCCCCATTTATCCCCAGGTTGCAGGCATTACCCAGAACTCAACAGTCTCCTGGTAGCTACAGCTGTATGATGCTAAAAGTACATCCATAACATAACTAGAATCCCAGTTGACAAGTAAGGGTGCATAGCATTCTAAGTAAATATATATATATATATATTTTCATATATTTCATATATGTATAGCCTTTTATGTTAAAAACATTTTCTGTGCATGTGCGCAGTTGCATTCCTTAGTATTGAGTAATATGCTATTGCGTTAATAATGTCTTCAATCCATTCTAAAGGAATATACATGTGTTCTCTAGTTTTTGCAACAGTTAATATTTTTGCATGAACTTGGTGCATGGCATCATCTCAGTAGTCCCTCGGTGCAGGGCTTTCCATCGTTCATTTTCCACTCCTCCCTCTGCACTTAGTTGGACATTCAAACCGCACTCCTACCGTCACCACGTGGAAGCCTTAGAATCGGCTCAGTCTAATATTTGGTAAGGTGGTGGAAATTAGGGGGCGGGTTGTGTTGAGGAAAAATGCTTGTCATCTTGAAAGACTAGCCTTTGGAGCCACCAAGCCTCCCCACAGGCCTTCCATGAAACTTCAAAGTGCCCCCTCCCCTTATTGTCTATTCATCAGACCCCCCCACTCCAACCCTGACATCAGCATTGGATTTATAAACAGCCCCCTGCTTCAGAAACCAACCCAACATACCATAAGTATGAGCCCTTAGAGAGCAAACCGTACGCTTTAACATAAGGGGTAATACACCGTTATACTGCTGTGTAATCTTTATTGACATCTAACTTTTTGTGGTTATTAAAAAAAGATAATAAAATAGAAATAATATCTGATGAAGGGATATTTGCTAAAGTGTCCAAAACCCATTTGAGGCATCTCTCTTTAAATATCTCTTGTTATATGATTTGTACGTCTGTTTGTGATGAATGGTGATGATCAACAGCTGATATTGAGTTGAGTGAGTGTCCTATCATCTACTAAAGTACAGAGCCAACACAGGTAATTACTTTATAACAAGACGTACAGTATACCGAGACCTTACATTCATCATCTCTGGCTGTGAAGCCGTACTAAACAAACACTTACTGATGGGTGATTATTGCAAAGTTTTTGTGACTTACATATTTTTCCATAATAAAGCATTCAATGTCTGACGTAATGTTTGAAATAAATGCATGTAGGTAATTGATATCATGTGAAATGGCACACTTATTGAGGTAAATCAACTTCAAAAAATATTTGAGTCAGAATTCATAATCTGAGAGCCTCTGCTCGTTTGTCCATTTGCAGTATTACTTCTTGTGATATTATCACAACGTAGACACGTCCCAATATCCAGGACTGAATACGTGATAATCAAATCACACACGCATACACACACACACGCACACACAAACAGGCACACAATAGGATTTCTTTCAAGGTGCATATGAATGTCATTCAGAGTTAAAAACTATGACTAAACACACCAACATCCCCCGATGAGTAACAAAAACAGACACTGGGCACTTTGCAGATGGGATGGCTGGTATGGAGTCATACCAATATTCGCCCAGTCTTGGTGTAAAACTTACAGATTAATCATTTTCTTTTCTAGAAAGTGATAAAATGTAGGATACCAATGTACTGACATCATTTCTGAGTGGAGTGAGGTGGAGCCTAAAGCTGTGATTTACAACTTGAAAGCTCGAGCTTAGGAAGAACATGAACTATGATCCTAAAATCCTCTCTCTCTCTCTCTCTCTCTCTCTCTCTCTGAAAACACACACTCACGCAAACAATCTTGTCCTTTGTACGCTTCTTCTTAAGTACAGTTAAGACAGTAAATCATGAAAAAAAAGAAACCGACATAACGCTAAAAGAAAGGAGTGACACGATAGACGCGCTTCGGGAAGGGTCAGGCTCACAGTTGCGGGTCAGTATTACAGTTTCTCATCACAGTGATTGGTGACTGACTGTCTTTGCTACACTCCAAAGAATTGCCAAGGAGACAAACATCAAAGCTCAACACGTCCTCGACCCTCGATATGACACTTTCCTCTCTCCAGCTGACTCCTCATCTTTTACCCAGTCAAACCAGTGCTACATTATTACCAGAATTTCAGCTACTTTACCCTCATCTAGTGACATCTTCTGGTGGTGGTGAGATGGTGTATAAGTCCACCTCGTGTGCGGTGGTGTCATATACTGCATGATGAGGTCAATCAGATACTGCTGAAGGTGGGATCCTGCCCCGTGCTGGGGGTGGGCAGGACTGCTACATCTACTCTGAGAGGCTGACTGGAGGCGGGAGAGGTGGAGGTAGGGCCATAAGGGCGAGAAGATAAGATTTGGGATTTTGGCTCAGACACACAAAACCTTGCGAGGATACAGCACACCGGGGACAAGAAAAGGCGGGGGGAGTGGGATGGCAGAGTAGGTTAACCTCTCGTGATTATTTGTCACTCACAATACATCTCATTGTCACCCTCTCCGCAAGGCAAACCACTCTGAGGGAAGGTCGGGGAGGCCTGTTCACTGCAGAACCCTGCCTCCCAAAGCTCAAAAACCCACAGTGCAGTAAATGACTTACATCGTGTCTTCCCTCTACAGTTTGACATGTCAAAAGCAAAGGGTGAAAGCACATGAAAAGCACAAAGAAACAAACAACCTGACACACAAAAATCCGACGTTTAAAACAGGCAGAGCGACACAACATTTGTATGTTCTTGTACCCACAAAGATCTCAAGATATATAGAATAATATATAGGCTCAGACCAAACGAACCAAACAAGGAAAACAGGGAGGAAATTCTTATGTACCTGAAACAGCAGCATCAGTGGCATCGCATAGGGATCTTAGAACATAAACAACACACGTAACACACAGTCACGTAGAGCATTTTAGTGCATACGATATTATGTACAACACCGATATCCTTGGGTGATAACTGTAGCTTTACTGGACTTCGAGAGCACTGGGACATGTTTAAAACTACTTTGTGATGCTCTTAGCTGGAAGAGTGTGGCAGAGAGGAGGGGGAGTAACCTGTTGCCTAGAGATTATGTAATTCTCAGTATTTTTGTCTCCCTTTTTTGACCGATAAACTTTCCCCTGTTGGTTTAGAAAACAGGCCAGTGATCGACCATACCCCACATTGCATGCCTGTCCCACACAGCAGTGTCTCCTCCCCATCCCTCCCCCACCCTTTTACCCACCCTTTTTCCCCTCAGTATTTGTAGTTAAAGACAGGCCATGCGGCAGCAGTCACTCATGCTGATACAGATAACAGGAAGCTCGTTTTGGTTGCTAGTTTTTTTTGTTTGTGTTTGGTTTTTCTTTTATACGAAATCATGCTTCTAGCCTAGTAGTAGATGTTTTTTTTCCACGGTTTCTTTAAAAAAAAAGGTAATAAAAACTACAAGTAAATCTGTATCCTTCTCTTCCGGTGCGTGCTGATAGTCGGCAGAGCCGCTGTGGTATCATTGCGTTGGTGTCTTTTGCTCTTCATTTCTGTCTGTCTGCCTTTTAATGTGTGTTCTTCCTCCTGTCAGCTGCTGCTGGTCATGTGTCCATGTAGGATGGTTTTGGTGAAGGGGTTGAATCCTGCGGAGAACTCTGTGGAGAGAGACAAACACATTGACTCAGTGCAAGTCGCACTTTTGTCTTGCTACAACTGATTAAAAACTCATCAGGGATCTACAGAGCAGGTGACATGCAAGCTGCAGTAAGTCAATGCATATATGAGTATTTTTGAGTCAAGGATCTTTAAAATGGCCTTCGTTTAAACTGTTTCGTCTTTTGAAATTCCCTTCCATTGGTGCTCATAAATCACCCCAACTCCTCTTATTTTAATCAGTCTTTGTAACACTATAAAACAACACATTAGTTCTGCAGAAGCATTCAAGCACAAATGGTTGGCAAAAGTGGTTTAACATTCAGTGGTGAGTCGCTTGAAATATCAGTAATCTCAGGAATGTCGTGGCATTTACGTTAGAAAGGGCAAGTCACACACACACACACACACACACACACACACACCACAGTGGCTCCAGATAGCACTTCACAGGACAACTGGCCTTGCAGCTTTGACCTTGAGAGTTGTCACATTACAAGATCCTTTTTGGTTGGAGAGCACATTGTGCCAACCCTTTTCCTGCTTGTCACAACATGCATGAAGAAATAAACTAGCCTGACATTATTTATTGCAAATGTTGTCCATCTGTAAGACATTATGTTGTGTGCACAAGAGGACATTTTGTACACATAAATATAGATAAATTACATATTGTAGAATGAGTTGTGAGCCCAATACATTTAGTGTTGTTTGTTAGAAGTAACTCCATACATCCAGGCCATTTAGTTTCATGTCAGGTTTATGGATATGTCTTCTTACTCCACATCACCTGCATCAATGCTGACTGAAATTTTAAATGTTTGTCCCGATTTCCTGATTATACTTTTACTATCCTTTTGTTCTTTGTGGGCAAAACATAATTAGGATTGAGCAGGCAAAAATCATTTTCCTTCTTTTTTTGTTTGCAATTCATAACTGAACTTTCAAGTGTCATTTTGCTGTGCCAGCATCACATTACATTTCATTAGTACTAAATTAAAGGTACATTCAGATGCATTTAATCCAGAGAGACTGGATTAAATGGTCTAGCCCACAGGTCAGACGAGGCACTGTGGGTCAGTCCCGTACCTGCGGGGACGCAGCACTCAGTCTGCCTCACTGCTTAACTCTCCGCAGACTGGCACATTTCACTATCTGAGCACCTTTCTTCACATCCACAGTATCGGGCTACATCGAGGGGGGAAGGGGTTGGCGGCAGACGAGGTGCGAGGATTGAGAACAGACGGGATGGCAGGAGCAGAACAAGAGGTTGAGGGAATGTTAGTAAGGGAGAGTAAAATAAAGGAGATGTGATGGGAAGAAGAGGATGAAGAAGGAAGACAGCAATGGAAGGAAGAAAGGTGATGGAATAGACAAGTGAGAAACAAATAAGTGACAGGAGAGGAAAGAGAGGGACAAAAGAAAGAAATTATGTATAAACAGTCAAGCAAGGACAGAAGTGATGGGTGGCAGTTGGAAAGACAGTTGGAGATAAGAGGGCATCAGAAACAGCTACAGTCTGTGGGATTCAGAGTAGACCTGTGTCAAATATTATTTGCAAACACATTTTTGAGTTGATTTCTTCATATTCAGACGGATGGGATTTGACCACATAAGACAATACACAAAGTGCCAGAAGATTTTTCACAATCAAAGGAACATTCTGAATTGTCACGATGTGATAAACCCCAATCCTCTGCTGCGTCCTGGTGTTTAAGTACAAAAAAGATTGTAAATAATATTTGGCCCAGCTCTGATTCGGAGAGTATTGCAGGTTTGAGTGATACAGCACACAGTCACAGTTGAAGGACTATAAACTTTAATGAAGGCAAAAAAAGACAGAAGAGTCAGTCATTGAGATAGAATGGAAAATATAACCACTTTGAGGAGCCACAATCAATTAATTCTGTCATTAATGTGCAAGAAACAAACATATGAAGTGTGGGCGCAGTTTTTAGTGATGACTAAAATGATGAACTGTGAGCACGTCACCCAAAGCAATAACAGCACCAGAGCAAAGTGGACTCATTTGTTCCTCTTGCATGCAGAAGATGAACTTGGGGCAGTAATATTTGGGTGGGCATTAATGTAACAAAAGGTCAGCACTCAAACAATTACCCAGCCAAGCTTCGCACTCAATCTTCGCAATTTAGGACTGACACATAAGAAAACAGGGCTATTGCTTTTAGGAATATGAGAACAAACACACAAAATGTGGTCTCAGCCTGTCGTAGTGAAGCTCATGCAGGTTAAGCTACTCAGGGACTGGTGGGATGTGCCTGGGAGACCACAAGGAGATAAGACTGTCAAGCTCACTGTCCCATGTTCACTGTAAACTAGCTACTACATGGATTTTAATCAAACAAGCCTTCATCAGATGGTGTTCAGCTGTTGTCATCTGATCTGATTCAGTCCATTTGGGCTCTAAGGACTCCCTGTGCATCCTAGCTAATAACGGGAGCCTAGGTGTTGTAAAGGCCTCACAGACCGACAGAGAGCTGCCTGCAGATCAGAAGCCCACCTTGCTGCTGTCCCGGCCCAGGATGGCGTAGCTCATGAACTGCTCAGCATCAACCTCCAGCTCGTTGGCGTCCTGCAGAGAACCCTCCACGCTCCCCTCCTGAACCCCCTCCTCACCTGAACCCTTCCCTCTGCGCACAACCTTACGCACAATCTATCACAAACGCACACACAGGAGGGTGGGAGAGAGTGATGGATGGAAGCAGAGAGTGGAAATAAGGCAGTGAAAAGACAGAGTTGGTGAAACAGAAAAAACAAAACAAAAATCTATTCATTTCTAAGAGACATACAGCATATCCAGAGTGTAATGAATGTGATGAACGCTGATGAACTTTGTAATGATTATTAGATTAATAATCATTATGTGGAGAGATGCTGAGTGAGAATCGTGACACTGACAGATGGGAAACAATTACTGGATTTCAGTTTAAGAACACAGGATAGAAACATGTTGAAAAGGCTGACCTTCTTTGTGACAATGTTTCCATGCTCATCCGTGAACTGTTCCTCGCTCACTTGTTCCCCAGGAAGATCTTCAACTTCATCGCCCTGCGGACAGAAAAGCATTTGAACCCTCGACTGTGTTTTTGTAATTTATGTTGTTTTAAAATTTCAAAAAACACACACACACACAAGCTGCTCTTTGTTCTTCTTGAAAGTACTGGACTCACATTTTAGTGTAAGTGCTACAAGACATAAAAAGTTAAGTAAACTCAGGAGGGAGGAAATAAAATTAGCACCCAGTAAATTATGGACTTGAAGCACGTTAAAATAGCTGTCACTGCAGTATAATTATTTGCATGCCATAAACCCCTTCACTAATTGGAAACACGGAGGAGCAGATGAACGACAGATGGGCGAGGGGTTAGAGGGCTGTTTGTGGAAGCAAGTAAATCCAACAGTTAGTCCAACTAATACATGTTAGCGACACTCAAAATTACAGTTCATCAAGTTCATGACAATGCTGCAATAGGCCCTATCTAGCTATACAGCTATTTATAAGCTCAAAGAAATTCCTACAGCTGGAGAAGTAAGGACAAGGGCCTGTCAAGTCCGAGTAGACCTGTTGGTGTTGACAGAGTCTGAGATACAGTAGGAAGAAAGTGCCTCGGAGTCCATGAGGCTTTTTAATAGAACTGGAGACTTGTTGAGCCCAAGACAATCTATTTACAACAGCAGAAAATAAATGTAGCCACGTCTGCACGGTCATTTGATGGTAGTTTTACTGAATCAAATTATTGGTGAGTGAATTGTTATTATTGTTGTGTTGACTTCATTGTCATATACATCATTTCCTCATGTACCTGTAGTTAATCCTCACTGCCGCTTTTGTAACACCCACTCAGTGCAGTAAATGCTGTCAAATAATTTACCCTTATTACTAAAAGCCTCTCCTGTATCACTACTGCATTTCGTCAAATACACTCCATCCTTCATCTTTTCACCCGCAGTTTTGTCTCCTTCTCTCTCCTGTTATTGTTGTTTTCCTGCCTGTAAATCCTCTCTCCAAATTTCTGCTCGACTGTCCCATGTCCCTCTGTCACTGTGTACCTTGAGGATGACCCTGCGGCGGACCACTCTGGTGGTGACGTTCTCCTCTTCATCAGCCACTCCCTCGACCTCGCCGAGCTCATGGTCGAGCTGGGCGTGAATGTAAGTGAGCACGGACCGCACAGAGCCGCTGGCTATGTGGAGGACATTCTGGCAGCTGATGACCAGGAAAGCCAGCAGCACGAAGCTGAAGAGGAGCTCTGTCACCAGGGCCCACATCCCCCTACTGTGATCCCTAGCAAATCAACTCAGCCCGCACACGAAAACACACTCCCGCAGCCTTCGGTGACTCCTGTCTCCCACGCAGCACCTCTCTCAGCTGAGAGATAGGGTAACAGCTGCAGCCTGCGGCCTTCTGTCACCAGTTCAGTCGCAGGTTGGTTGTTTGTCTTTCAGTTCATATCTGTCCTCCATTAGCTGGGGCAGTGGGCCCTTTCCTCAGGGCTCTATTCCTTCTTCTTCCCTCTGTTAGGTCAGGAGTAGCCACTCACTGACATCAAACCCAAGCAAAAGCAACCTTGGGAGTTTCTATTCCCACCTCTCTCTCTCTCTTTCTGACCATGTGATCTGTGGGCTTTAAATACCTCTGGCTACTCTTGTGTGGCTCTGTATGCTATGGTACAAGCACTAAGAAACGTGCCCCCTGACTTCCTTCAGGTACTCATTACTTTCACTAAAAAATATTCTCATCCTAGTGGACAAATTTCCTCAAAAAGCAGGACACAAACACACTGCATCCAAATGCAACAAAAACTTAGTTTAGTTCAAGTTCTCTCTTCCTTCACCAGTATGAACCACAAGCAAGCCCACAAAGGCTATTTCTGCTCTGACACACATTCACGGCTGAGATTGTCCTTTACAGTGTGATGTGGTGTTGTGCCAGAAAGTCAACACGTGGAAAGGACTGGAGTGGGTGGGGATCACGTAACATGAGTGGGACAGTGAGAATGCTTGCTATATTTGGCCGGACATGCTGCTTGTGCCCATCTTGGGGTAGACACTGTGTGTTTGGGTGTGTGTGTGTATGAATGTTTGTTTGCACTATGTGTCTTGGACCCAACATGAATCTACCATAATCTAATGCTGATTTGAACTTTAAGTCTGACTTTAAAGTGTAAAGGAGAGGCAACTAAAGGTCCCATATTCTACTCATTTAGAAGTTCATACTAATATTTAGAGGTCCTACCAGAACAGGTTTACATGCTGTAATGTTCAATAAACACATTATTTTTCAGCCTGTGTCTGAACGCTCCCTTATGGAAGAACAGAGCAGTCTGCTGCTTCGCTCTTCAACATGTTCGTGTACATGTTCGGGAGCTGGTGTTAGTGAGGAAATGGGGGGTGGATTCAAGAGATTTTTAGTGGGTGGGGACAGTCGCCTGCTGAAGAGTTGGAGGAGGTCACATGATCAACTGGTCCCCTTATGACATCATAAGGGGGGGGCAAAATCTAAACAGGGTATTTTCACACATGGACTGAAAAATGGAGAGGGAGAAAAATGTCTGTTCTCATAGTTTGAACCTCTCTATATACAGCAGGGACACATATTTATGTTGAAAAGACATTACAAAGTTGTTGTTGTCCTTTTTCTGGCTGCTCCCTTCCGGGGTCGCCACAGTGACCGTTTGGCGTTAGTTTTTTACACCGGATGCCCTTCCTGACGCAACCCTCGCCCCTTTTTGGTAGCCGGGACTGGGAGGAAGTCGAACCCGGGTTCCCCAGGCCGATGGCATGCGCAATTATCCACTGCGCTACCGGCCGGATAAAAGACATTACAAAGTACATTTTGCATAATATGGGACCTTTAAAGGTTGAGGACTACTGGCAAAATACAGCAGACTTGTGCTTGTTGTCTGATCTGTTCCAACTAACCCTAACCCTAACCCATGAGCTTGACATTTGTGCTTTACTATAACATTTGGTACTCACATTTATATTCACCTTGGGCTCAGTTGTAATAACATGATCCCTTAACGTTTTAGCAAATGGAAGCTTCTGATCTCTCGCAATTTGTCCATCCCTTTCATTTATGCCTAAATAATGACCTGTAAAACTATGTTAAGAGTGTGTTTAGTGCTTATAAGTTAACGTTAGTCTGCAAAGGCGCTAAAGTAAGATGGTGATCATGAAAAACATTGTATTAGCATTTTAGCATTGTCATTATGTTAAAGCACAAACTCACAGAGCTGCGAGATTGTAGACTGTTATTCTTGTTATTAATGCTGATTTGTTGAATGTTTAGCCTATGCAACATCTATCACTCCCTACAAAGTGAGAGAGATATCTGTAATAAGTGATTATTTATCATGGAGGACAAACATCCCTCTTATTTTGCAGAGGAGGAGCAACATACTCACCTGGCCCTTCAGGCGCACGTCGTCCCAGGCCCTCAGCTCTGGTACCCTGTGTGGGAAGCCCAAACCCTTCTCAAACGGCTGGGTACCTCTGAAGTGCCCCCGTAAGATCTCCGAGTGCCCCATGTCCCTCACAGGCTGAAGCAAGGCCTCCTGGGACACGTGGGACTGGTCTCCGTCCACAGCGTTGCATACTGATGACATCATGGTGTCCATGGCCTGCCTGGGTTTCGGCTGACTGCCCACCCAGGCCTGTGTAGGGTCAGTGACAGGGATCCATCCCGGCCCCGTCTGTTCCTGCAGGTAGGAAAGGAAAGAGCCTCCACCACCTCCGTTTCCACCATTACCTGACCTGGAAGGAAAGAATGGATAAATGTGGAGGTGGTACGCGTACTGTGAATGCTTACTCCAAGGAAAGTATAACAAGTTATCATAACCCCTTAGCGTCACTTCCTCTACAGGAAATTTAAAGACAAGTTCCAGTTCACCACTGACATGCAACAAAGACAAATGGGATGTTAGCAGAGATCTATTGTTTTATTGGCGTGATTGTATCACCTGAGGGGCAGGCAGAGGTCTGGCTCACCTGTCTCCATTTCGGTCTGCAACACAGCTCAGACCAGGTGACTCACTCAGCCGAGCATACACCCTTTGCTGTCCTGCAACAAGAGAAAGCCCTTCCACTGAGCCCGTCCCTCCTTCTCCTCTTCCTCCTCCTCCTCCAGCTCCATCTCCACCAGTCGTACTGGTGAATGCTGATGCCTCCGAACTTGCCTCTGACCCCTGACCATTGTTCAGCCCGTTAAGATTGATCCCAGCGATGGTGCCCCCAAGTGAGGCTGGCGTGGCAGTGCTGAGCGAGTCAACGCCCATCTCTGAATCATCTTCGGGTAGCTCAATGGAACCACTCAGCACCCCACCCCCTCCGCTGGCTGCGCTGGCCTGACTAGCCGGCCGACCCAGACTTCCATACGGCAGCCCCAGCAGACCCTCTGAATCGTCAGCATTGCTGCACTCCAGCGAGGAGTCCTCCACAGGCACCAGGGAGGGGCTGTTGCCTGAGGGCCACACCTGCACATCAGACATCTCCATGAGGGTGTCTTCTTCTGTGGTGGCAATTGGTGCGCAGTCCAGGCTGGAGACTTCCTGCCAGTAAGGCTCAGCGCCCAGCGGGGAGGGCAGGCTGTACTGCATGGAGGCCGGTGAGAGAAGCTCATCCTGCGCGAGCCCATAACCTGGAGCGAGACAGAGAGAGGCACACTGACACCCGGCCCCCCGCCTCGCTCCCCACCTCAACCCCACAGCACCGGGACCCCGGGAGGGGATAAGTGCCCCTGCCCAGGAGCTGGGCATCTAGGGGAGGAGTAGAGGAGGCTGAAGGGACAAATGGGGGAGGAGTGGGGGAGGAGAAAGGGGAGGGCCAAGACAATAGGAGCTGGAATAAAAGTGCAAGGAGCTTAGGACAAGAGAGCAAGGGCAGCTTTTAGAAGAGGGTTTGTCAAGCTCGATCAGCCAGCGCTGACGGTGAGAGCAGCAGCGGCAGCAGCAACAGACACAGCCAGACGGACTGAGAGAGACTGACACTGAGGTTCGGACCCAGCAGTGACTGATGCTGCACTGCTGGCTGCCACCTGCGGGGAGACGGACAGGAATTACTGCCTCTGCCCCCAACCTGGGGCTGGGACACACACCTGTCCGGCAGGGACACACACTTTGTCACACATACACATGCCATGAACGCGCTCTGTCACTCCCCGTCTCATACTATCACACACATACACTCACGCTCAGATATGCATGCATTCAAACCCACTCAAAAAACAGGCAGGTTAATATTATTGTCAGGCTGGTTAGCATGCACGCAGGCAATCTCATTCCCTCCTCACACACAAGAGCACACACGTCAGCTCACTCCACACAGCTAGTTGCTCTCTCACAGGCACATATTCATTATAATGCATTCAGTATAGCACGACTATATAAACATATAATCTGCAGTATTGCTCATATTTATACCAACACATATACAGTAGACTTGATTTTCCTTCTGTTGTGAAAGTCACAGGGTTGCTGCCTCAAACATAAATTCGACCTAGCATTTGAAGTGCAATTGTGTCAATTAGTAAAACTGCACATTGTCAGTGTGCTGTGGACTCAGGTCACTCCTACAACTGTGTCGGACACTCTTTGTAATAATATCTTCTTTTTTGTAAAGGCAGACCTGGCATGATAGAGCACAATGTCACAGCAGCAGGAATGTTTTCCATTGAGATAATAACTGCATATTGCACAAAAAGAATGAAAAATCTGAATATGAAGCCTGATAAAAGCAATGCAGAATTGCATCTTAATCTTAATTGTATCTGTCTTGTTACATGATCATAAATTATTAGCTGAATAGTTTATGTTCCAGTTTTGATGAGTGGCAATGCAGGTAAAGCAAAGTGTGAGTGGTACTATGACTGTAACACTACAGGACGTGTGTTACAGGACCAAGAAGTACATTGAGCAGAGGATGAAACAGGAGATGTAGGTAAGAGCAGGAAGTGGAGGCGATTCCTCCTCTGCAAGAGCGTGTGCATGTGTGTGTGTGTGTGTGTGTGTGTGTGTGTGTGTCTGTGAAAGAGAGAGAGAGAGTGACTGACTGTGTGTGTGCATAGGGTGAGCGCAGGATGTAACTTGATTCATGGCTGGCAGTACTGCTGTTGAATATTGCTGAGAGTGCAGGAGATATTTGTGACACCTCTTGTCCTACTTTCTGCTTTCTCTCTCAGCCTCTCAACTCCTGTCTGTTGTGTGTATATATAGTAGTGATCATTCAAATACATTCATATTTTTTATTATGTGCTAGGTATATGTGCTAAAAAACAAAACAAAAATCAGTTGTAAAAACAGCGCTGACTTTAGACGTCTATTGCTAATGAAAATCAGATATTTATTTATATATATGTATATATAAATAAAAGTTTAAAATCATCATTCCGTATTTATTTGGGGTCACAACAGAAGATACTGAATTATCTGCTCTGTCAGGTTCCTTTTAAGTTTAGGGGCCACAGCCACAATAATATAATATATATAATAATATAAGCTGAGTTGTGTTATAAGTCTGTTTTTGGTGACACCACACAAAATACAACATGAGAATTTTTGTTTGCTATGAATTTGTTGGTGAATAGCTTTGTCAGTCCTCTCTCTCAGTGTTAGTAGATGAGGCAATGATGGTGAAAGACAGAGATTTACAAAAGAAAGAAATAGGGGAAATGGGCGAGTGTGACATGGAAAATGTAGCTGCGATTTCATGACCCCCCCCCCCGATTGAAAGTCATAAGTACAGAAAAACAAAGCAGTGAAGCTCATGTAAAAATACACAAAAAGGAAATATACTCCATTTGCTCAGACACTTAAACACAGATAGACTGGGCACACATGTTTATGGGAGACACAGTTTACAACTTAAAACACACATAGAGAGACGCTCACACTGATGCACTCACACAGACTATTTGATGACTTCACATAAAACAATAAGCACATTTACAATATAAAATTGACATAAAACACATATATTTCACTCAAAATAACCCATCACATGGACACAGTTTACATAGAATCAGTGACATACAAAAACAACCACAACATTCATACATGAACAGAGCAAACGCAAGTCAAAGTTCACAAAAAAAGGTTTGTGGCCTTTTTTTTTTTTACCCCCCCCATGGGACAGATCAGTGAGGAGGAGCATTCACAGTATGCATGCCATGCAGCGACACGTGTCCTGTAGGTCAAGCAGCATTAGGTGCCGATGCAGAGTTTGAGTCGTCATCTCCAACAAGCCAGAGTTACTCCTGCCCCTCATCCCAGTGTCTCCATGCAAACACAGGGGGAGATGAGCGATGAAAGTCAGCCGTGTGCACATGCATACAGGCAGGAGGGCAGGGAAAGAAGGGATGGGAAAAGGGGGAAAAGACAGAGCAGGAAAAAGAGAAAAGAAGGGCAGCAAGGAAGAAGGAGGAGTATAAAAAGGGGTGATGGTCACAGACAGAAACAGCGAGAGAGAGCGAGGGTCACCTCCCCCCTCCCAGTGGGTGCTGAGTACACAGTCTGTGTGAAGGGTATCGGTCACAAGAGCGGACACTTAAAAAGGTGGGGTTTTCAAGAGCACAAAAATAAAGAAAATGCACGAATAGTCGCAAAAAAAAAAAAAAAGATAAAGATGTGGGTCAGAGGTCAACATGAGGTCGGCATGAGGTCAGAGTTCGGAGAGGAGTGAGAAGGAGGAAGAGTAGGACGGCTAGGCTGCAGATGACATGTCCAGAGAAACACAGAGAGAGGGACAGATTCACAGGGAATGAAAACAGGGCTCCCAAAAGGACATTCAGTGCACCAACATTAGCCCTAAAGAGACTCAAACTACACCCCATGCATCCACAGGCAGAGAGAATCTAAATGTCCCCTTACAAAAGTCTGCAGGGGGAGGTCCTATTCCATCACGGTCTACTGTATCTGTTTGTCTTTTAACCTAGAGATGGTCTGTAATAAGTCTTACCTACAACAGAGGTGCACTAGAACTATGAAGGAAAACTGAAGTAAAATCCTCCAGACATTGTGTCGACAAAAAGAGGGAAAGACAGGTAATGACAGAGAAAGGTAGAATAAAGGCTGCAGTATAACTCATTCCTCTACGCTGGCGACTATTTTTTCAGCTTTTGGTTAAAGACATTTTGAATAAAAAACACTATTTTGATAATAAGAAGAAATCAGCTCCTTCTATGTGGAGGACTGAACATGACTTGAAGGAATAGTTCGACAATTTGGGAAATACTGATGCTGCTGAGGATTAGATAAGACGATTGACGCCACTCTTTTTTTGTACAGTAAATTTGAAGCTACCGCTAGCGTCTGGTTAACTTGGCATAAAGACTGGACACAGGGGGAAACAGCTAGCCTGCCTCTGTCCAAACACTGAAGAATCAACCTACCAGCACCTCTAAAGCACGGTAATTAACATGTTTTACCTGGTTTATTACATAGAGGTGTAAAAACAACAAGTTGTTGAACGGGTGCAGCAACTTCTTGGAGCTGCCACTGGTTTCCTGGTAAGAAGTTACTTCACCCAGTCAAAAAACAGAGGCTGGCCAGGCCACACTAGGTGTTTCCCCTTGTTTCCAGTCTTTATGCTAAGCTAAGCTAACCAGCTGTTTGTGGTAGCTTAATATTTACTGTACAGACATGAGAGTGATATTGAACCTCTCATCTAACTTTTGGCAAGAAAGCAAATTTCCCAATATGTCACACTATTGCTTTACAATGAAGTAAATTAATTAGTTTTAAATTAACTGTTGAAACATGAATAAATAAACCTGATGCAGAAGGAGAGAGAAAAAATTATGTGTTTTGCCCCACAATATTTATTTTAATGGTGTGGTGTGGTGTCATTCTTAATTTCTTTGAGCATTTCTTTGCCTGTTTCATCTATTTATTGGAATATTTCTTAATTTATCTGGCTGCTTAATTCCTTGACTTATTTTATTTTATTTATTTATTTAAGTCAGGTTTGGTCCTCCACTTGGTCACTGTACCTTTAGGACCCACTTAATCCAGACAATAAATCATAAAACTCTTGAAACCCATCACTGAGATAATTGTGAGACTAGAACAAGACACAATATCCAAGTATTCGAAGCGCCACTGCGTTTTTTAACGCCAAACGTCGAACAAAGCAGGAACGGCCTTTGGGAGGCAGGTAGTGAGACAGAAAGACAGACAAGACAGATACACGGTTATCAGATTCACCGCAGCTGTGATCTGAGCGTCTCCCTTTTCACCCTTTGACCCTCATGGTCGTATCTGTATGCATTGTTACATCTCTGAGTATTGCTCCAGTTTTCACAGAGTCGGACCTGTCACCTGTCGGACTGACTGCACTGGAGAAGAGAAGCCAGCCCAGTAAGAAGCAGAGCTCACACCAGTCCAATGGTGAAAATGGAGTCAATAAGATGTAGGTTATGCATGTGTGAAGGACACCATGAGGAAAAAGAGTAAAAGACTGAGGACTGACAATTCTTAAGGAGGTCAGTTAAGCTATGCTATACTTACAGTATGATCTATGTGGACTGATCATGTATGACAGTGTTGTTTTATAGACAAAATATCACACTAAAACGTCTCTAATTTAATAATGGGCAGTAAAACTCTTAATATAATCAAATACTGACTAATTCTTTGACATGAAAACAAAATGACAACAATGACACTAATAAAACTATAACTAGGAATAGTAAGATACTTTACTTATCTCTATGAGGAGTGTTTTCTTATTCATTTGAGGGCTGCTTGCATAGTCGGCATCTAATCGTTATTTTTGTATGCTTCACTCTACTTTTCATCACATTGAATGAATACATAGAGAACTGTGGAGCCAAAGGCACTACAGGGTTTGTAGTTCAATAGGAGTGTCCTGAGTCCCTCTGCGTGTTGTTGGGGTAAAATCCTGCAAAAGTTTGCCGTTTGTGGCAGCGTTCATACACAACAGCATCACGCGAAATAAATAAGAAAGACATGGCGACAACAAAGAGAGTTAGGGGGGAATCAAACTTTACTTTGCCATGAGGGGATTTTAGGGAATGAGGAAGTATTTTATTGGAATGGTGGTTCAGGGTCAAAGCAGAGGGGACATGGGCAAAGGGCTGCATAGTGGGATTTTAGGGGGAAGGGGGACTTACCATTGGTCATACCAGGGGAGAGGTGCTCTCTCTCATTGTGTCGGCGTCTGCTGAGATCTCGGGAGCCCTGTCTCGCAGGCTGAGGCGGCTGGCCCTCCAACATGTTGACTATGTCCATACGGTCAATACTCTTCAGAGCTGTGTACAAGCTCTCCACTGCAGCGAAGACACACGAGGGAGAGACACAAGCAGGCAAGGAAAAGGAGAAGGAGGGGAGGGGTTCCCAGGACAAATAGCAGCGCCATTACAACACCAATCTGACTCTGACTGGGTTAAAGAGGCAGACACTGGTGTAAATAAAGGTATGAGAGGATGAGAGCGATCTCATATACTCACTCTTGGCCCTCTTGCCCTCGCGGGTGGCCCACAGGTTGAGCAGTGCAGAGCTCTGCTCCAACAACGAGTTGGGATTCTCCACACGGATCTTGTTGATGTCGTCCACGCTGAGCTGAAGCTCACGTGCCAACTCTGTGCAGAGGACGAGTCAGAAAAGATCAAGTAAGCGAGGTAAATACTTACGTCATTTCACTTATGAGTCATGCCGCTAACAGCGTACACAGTCTTGTTCTTAAGATGGCTCTCGCTTCACAGCAGCTCTACCCACAAGAGGCAGAATAATCGGCAATGGCTCTTGGCAGGAAAACAGAAAATAATTAGTTTCATTGGCTGGTTGCCATGTATTAACATGCAGCGAGCTAGGCAAGCTTGTTAGACATAAGGTAAACATGGATGGTTCACAGCACATAAAAACAGATTCTGTATGTTCGTGTTCACTCACCAGCCCAGCTTAGTCCCAACTGTTCTGCAATGACAGCCATCTTCAGCTCTGTCCTCTCCATGGCACTCATTGATGCTGCACAAATCAGACCAGGACAGTCAATTTAACATCTGACTCTGCTAAACATTAAGCCGAGATTATCCCTGCATTGCAACATTCATTCCGTTTACTGAAGAGTGCTGTAGATGAAGTAATATGAAAAAAAACTGCAGCTTTGCAAAAAAATTAGAAAAGCCATTATTCTGTGCCTTATTTATCATCATGACAAAATAAGCTGGTTTAATCATTTACAAGTGGGACAATGAAAGCGTCATACCCATAGCAGGTTCATTTAGGGCGCTGTATCTTTCTCTTAAAGCCAGTGGGGTCAGAGTTCGCCTCCGGTCTTCACTCCCAATAATCTGCAAGTTACCAGAAAACAAGTCTGTCATCATCTCAGGGAAAATGACTAAATACACCATGTGTGTCTAACTCCTCTAAGCTAACCCCAGAGAGCTTTACCTTGATACACGGAGGCATGGTGATGTTGAGGTTACAGAGCACATGCTGGCTGTCCTCATACTTGGTGGACTTGCGAAGGAAAGACAGAAATCCAGTGTGCTCTTTACTGCTGTCTCTCACCTTGGACATGTAGACACAAGGAAAGCAATGAGGACACATGCATGTGCAGAGTCGAGAAAGAGCAGGTGGGGTGACGGTGAGCGATGAAGAATAGAAAACAGAGGAAATGTTTGTAAGAGAAAATCAAATGGCGATACCTTAACAGAGACAGGAAGTCGGTTATCTCTGAAGGCCTGGAAGCTAAAGCACCGGGGCTGCTGGGTGGCCTTCCTCACTGGCATGAGATTCCCCGAACACTCCAGGTGAAGCGGCATTCCCTCCATCACCTGAAAGATGTGACACATGAATTAGACAAAGTGGGGAGAATGGCCCCAGCAGGACCCGTGTCCCCCCTATTGCCGCACTTGTTTGAATGTCCTCGTCTCTGAACTGACCTCTATGTCTCTGCTGCGAGCCACCTCTGTGAAGTTCTCATGCTGTTCCAAGGTTTTATCCATCTTATCGTCAGTCATGCAGTAGCAGCGCAGGCGGCCCTCACGCAGCTCGTTCATCTTTGCAAACACCACAAACTTTGCCATGTAGGGCACAGCTGACAGCTCTCTGTAGAGCAGGTTGGCAAAGGAGACGGCCTCAGCTGTCCGAGGGCAGTCTGCGAGCCAGAATCTGAGAGGAAACAATGACATGTAATCGCTGCAGTGTACATAAATCCATCTATTCAATGTCAGCTATAATCACAGATAAACTGACTGCTAGAATAATGGGAGACGGTAACGATTTGGATTAAACTTAGTTTTACGGTACGATGGCTGACATATGTTGCCAAATGATCTTACCTTGCTGAAACATTGGTTGTGAAACTGGCACAGTCATTAGCATACATAAGCTTGGTGGTGCCTGTTATGTCTTCCCATTGCGCTGGGGCTGTGCCACCTGGGAATCAGACGGGATGAGAGAGGGCAAACTGGTTAATCTAGCTTTAGGTCATAAAGAGGCAGTCTTGTGGTGACAGTGTTTGTACAAAATAAGAACAAAACCTTTTTTATTCAACTGAAATCACTGACATCTGAAAGGAAACTGATCCTGTCGACAAAGACACTTCCTCACCCACCCACCCACCCACCCAACGCCCCGTCGTGGCATGCAGTACCTATGACAGAGCACAGCAGACGCAGACTGGTGGTGTCGCCCTCTCCAGAGTCTCGGGGACTCTCCTTCCAGGACGGGGGCAGAGGGATACGCAAGCCGATGGGTCGGTGAAACTTGCGCCGCCGAGGCTCCACGGTGACCACAGGGCTAAAGTTTGCCTGGTTACCGAGCAGCTTTGCAACCAGCTCATCAGGAACTGGCTGAGCCTGAGGTTGAAAGTAAATGATAGAGAGAGGGGGTACATAACACGGGCACAGGTTTGATGATATGGTGGAAATAAGGGAACATATGAAGAAGCGATGGAGATTTAAAAAAAAGATGTTAGGATAAAAGGTAGAATGAGATAAGAGGAGGTCCATGGTGGTGTGATGGATGAGAGGGAAAAAAAGGATAAAAGAGAGGACAACCAAATAGGGAAAAATTAAAGATGAAGAAAAAGAGAGAGAAGAGTCCACAGTGAATAAAATACCTCATGGTGTAAACAATATATTTGGAATGACAATAGCAACACAAAGTGGCAGAAGGACTTAATGACTGTTTTTTATTGTAAAATGTAACAGAACGTGTTAACATGAAACTTTTTACAATCATTAATACAAAATGGATATCACAGAAAAAGGCACTGTGGTTTTTCACAAGGCCATTCATGACAATATTACAACATTTAGTTAGTTATTGCAACATTTTAATTAAATGGATATGTTCCTAAAATTACGAAATGAAGTTAAAATATAAAGTAAAAAGAATCTTTGATAATGTCTATTTTACTTACGCTTAGTTACATTCACTATTTTCAGTTTATGGCATGTGTGGTAGCACGTTAGTTAGCTTTCATTCATTTGTGTCTAAGCTGCTGAACCAAAACATGCACTAGAAGGTCCATTTACATTTTATCTACCTTTCATTTTGGTTTACGGAAACATATTCTCACAGCGGATTTCCAAGATTGTTAAAAATATGAATTACTGCAATCACAGTTTTGAACTGGAATAAAATCTTGTCAGGAGAACGAACACACTGCAAAACAGATTGTGGGTACATGTAACCCGTCAAAATAAAATCACATGCGAAAGGAACCTTGAAATCAGTTCAGCCAATGAATCTAAGAAAATGGTGCATATTTATACAACAAACATATGCAAATAATTATGAAGACAGGAAACATGACATTTAATAAATAAACGTGTAAATAAATGTTTTAATAAATGTATCAAATTATTAGAGGCTGAAATGAGTAAATATGGAAATTAGCACTGTGCTAAAATAAATAAAATCTTGTGATCCATGACTGGATTGTTGCTTTTCGAGACTGTAATCTGCAAATCAACCATATCAAAAAAATTGACTGCCACTAAAGTCAAGTATTAACTGAACAACTGGCCTCTTGTCTTTGGTGAGTATGTTTGATAAAACTAGAAGATTCTCAAAGTACAGACGGGGAGCTAAAAGCTTCAACAAACACTGATATAACTGAAATTAAAAGGTGGAACGATCAGATGCTCAGGTGGAAACACTTCTGTTCTTCAGAAGAAAAAGGCCTTTTATATGATACAGACATTCATGATACCAAGCGAGTATAAACTTAAACAGTCTTTCCTGGCTATAGCAAGAATGTGGGAGATTTCTCATCAGCTAACTGAATTTAAATTAATCTCAAATTAATGTGTTATATATGCTAAATACAGGTCTTCACCAGTGACATAAATACATTAGTGAAAAAGACATGATTGAAGGTAAAACAAACGATAACATATCAGCACTAAATGAGCAGTCCACAGTTTTATAAAAGGTACCAAGTGCATGCACTGTGTGAAATAAAAGGTCCTAAAATGCAAAAAGCAAAATAAACAAACAGAAAACTAAATCGGGAAAACTTGGCACAAGCACTGATATGATCAGGTCATTCCACGATCAATCACAGTACATCCAACATGCTTTTTTTTTTTTTCAGGCAATACAGGCATTAACGATTTTGTCTTTCTTCTCCTTCCTTCTCCTCATCGTCCCATCTCACCTGCAGCCCCAGGCGGACTCGTTTGGTCACCGCCGTCTCAGGAAACGAGGCCTGGACCATCGGCACCAGTTTACTTGTCAGTGAGCCTCCCTCTGGTCCGATCAGGTCGCTCTCTTGCTGGACTCGTGACACCACGGCAAAGTAAAGGGGGAAGTCTGTGGAGATGATGCGACGGATTCGCTTCTTCCCGAGCTCCTCTTGACTTTCTAAGTCTGAGGAGATGACAGAAGGTTTAATTCTCAAGGAGCGACGCAACCCAGCCACTTGTTTGAGCGTGACGCGTTTGACCTCTTACCCTCGTCCATCCCATTGAGGATCGTTTCGAGCACCTCGTCACCGTAGCGATTGCGATGTTCTTTCCACACTGAGCCATTTTCGCTCCTCAGCACCACAAGCTCCCGGTCACCACGACCCAGAGCAGCAAAGTGGGGAATCTCCACTATCACAGGTCTGCCACACAACACACAAGGAATTATACATAAATAAATGTAATTATTTACTAGTAAATACATAAAATAATAAGAAAACAAGGAAACGAGGCTGGATATTCTACTACTGTCGCCTGTGTGAACTTGGAACTAGAAAAAACCTTTACAGTGTCATAATTTATTCAATATTAAACATTAAATGTTTGGAAGATGATGCAGTAAATCATAATATTCTCCACTGGGTCTTAAAAATGTCATCATTCAATAATCTTAAATGAAACATAAACAGACGCATATAGCAAACAGTCTGTTCATAAATATTTTCTGTGCATTTGGAAGAAGCACAAAAAATGATTTCTATTTCCAGTTTCAGTTCCTTCCTCACCCCAGGAACTGCATGCCAGCTGGACCCAGGGAGATGATCCTGCTGGCCAGCCCCTCTCCCTCCACCAGCGGAGGGGGGCTGGTCAGCTTCTGCGGCTTCACCAGGCGGCAGGTGATGCGGGTGGGTGCCGCACAGGTCCGTGGAGGAATGATGACACGCAGACCGTTATGCCTGCTGCCTCGCATTGAGCCGCCCCGAGCATCTACCATGAAACTAACCAGGAACCTGTTAAGGAACGAAGAAGAAGAGACGATTAGCTGCCAGATCAGGTATTAAACAGAGATGAAGTGAAATGCTTTCTTCTGCGTGGTTGCTGGGCTGACCCTGTGTGTATGGGACTGGCGACTGGGCTGACGTTGTCTGACGTCTCAGTGGCGGGGCTGCTGGGGATCAGCGAGTCCTCGTCATACTCTTTGGGCAGTGGAAGTGGAGTGTGTTGCTACAACAGACAGAAAGACATCAAGGCTCACGACATTCTCAAAAGAACACAGTTTAGCTTAAGGCTTTATATGAACCCAAAAGTGTATTACTTACAGGATATGAGAGGACTGTGATGACAGATTATGACCCTGTACCCATTTTTAAAGGGCTATTTTTGCAGGCGATATGCAGACGATACAACATTAACAACATTAATCGCCTGAGAGTATAGTTAATAGTATAGTTAATACGTTTTAATCAAAACTGTGTGTTTAGATTAAAGCATGCCCATGGCAGACAACCATTCATATTAATAAAATCACACTATTTAATGACTTGAGCTTGAAAGTTGATTATTGACCCTGAAAATAGTAGTTCGACTAAAAAAAAAAAAAAACTTTATCTATTGGAGATTGTGTGAGTCCACTGACAGGTAAGCAAACTTTACTCTGCTGATGAAGA
Organism: Pempheris klunzingeri; assembly: GCF_042242105.1. NCBI lineage: Eukaryota > Metazoa > Chordata > Actinopteri > Acropomatiformes > Pempheridae > Pempheris > Pempheris klunzingeri. Next base: position 4,998,402 of record NC_092018.1, read on the forward strand.
CTGTGAGATGCAGTAAACTTTGAAAAAGGACTGAAGTGAATCTTTACTAAAAAGGGCACTCCGCCAGTTTTACTTAAGTGAACTGAATTGAATTATTCCAGCACGGGCTTGGAGACTACACAGTTATAAGAGAGACCATGCTTCAAGTTTACAGGTCGGCATATACAGGTTAAGAAAGGTCGATGCGATACTATTACACTGCATTATGGAAAATGAAGGATCCAGTGTCTTTGGAGCTTGATCCATATTAGGGAATAAAAAGTATTAATTGGGCCTCTCGTGTATCATTTTGAGCCTTTTTAAAGCATGTCTCTTGCAAGTGCCTAAATTTTAGTGCAATAATTGCTGGAGTATCCTGCAGTATCTTAATCATGCTGCTCTGTACAGTACCTGATCCATCTCATGTTCCTTCAGGATAACCGTCTCTGGAGAGACTCGAGGGATCCTGGGAATGGCTGGCGAGTAATTTCTGTTTTATGAAAAGAGCAAAACACGAGTCAGACTGAAGAAGTTCCTTTACATCTCCTCCCAAGTGCTCATCCCTGGTGTTTTAGTGCGTGTCTATGGTGCGTCCCCCTCTATCCATCCACCTATGAACTTGTGGCTACCAGCTTGGCTCTCTCGCCTGCTTCCCCACCCAGCCCCCCTTACGCTGTGCCCAGCCCTCTCTCGTACTCCAGTGATTTCTTGGGGGAGAGGAAATCGTCATCATGGTCTTTCATGTCATCCATCTTCATGTACCTGGCCCCTTCTGTCCCCAAGAGCTCCTCTCCTTCAGAGAACAACATGCCAAAGAGAGCGAACAGATCGTTGTCAGGTTGGTGAAACAGCAAAGGAGAAAGAGAGAAAGAAAAGAACAAGGTGGTTAATGAGAAAGGTCTGACAACATGATAACCCAGGATTTAGGAGATGGCTCAGGTTAGACTGGTGAGGTTAGTGATGATGCTCTTTACACTGACCTTCCTACTGTTAGTGAATGGCAAAAAATTGAATGCAGCCACATCTACAGAACACCAGAAACACTTAAAAAATAGTGCACAAGGAGTGGAACAACGCAGGTCACTGTAATCAGCTGTGGTCTGCTAAATATCACTACATCAAAACAAGAGAGGACACTTCACCAATGTAGTCTGAAGATTTCAAAAACCCATAAAATCTAAGTTAGAGACAGCAGCATTATAGAGGTGCACAGTACTCTGGCTCTGGGGAGAGCATGCATCAGCATAATCTCATTCCAAAGACGTGCTGTCTAGTGAATAAACAGAGCCGTTCAGCTGGACGACACCAACAGCCCCAGAGAGTGATGTATGAGGACATCTGCTCTAAAACACATGAATGCAAACACAGAGACAAACATCTCACTACAACACACATAATGAACAAACCACAATCGGTTCTCCACTCTAACTTGAGCGAACAGTATATCCTGATGTGAGCACAGTTGGGTTTCGCTTACTTACCCCCAAAAGCAATTGGTTATTTTCGAGAATTCACCAGCGACTAAAGTGAGTCTTCCCTGTGTGTATCAATTTGTGACCGTATCAGCGCAGCTTGTGGAGTATGTGAGTGGGCGCCTGTATGCGGTCCAGAGCCAAAGTGATGTCGTAGGTGTCACTACACTACGTTTGACTCTGTGAGTGCACTTCCCACTGGTTCATACGAGGCAGCTTGTGTTCTGGATATTCTCTGCCCTGTGTAGCATGCGTGTGCCACGTTGTGTTGGGGAAGTGTCACTGTATGGAAGCGTGTGCATCAGATAACCTGCCAATATCATTTTACCATTCCGGATATGGGATGTGTCTTTAAGATGGCGACTCAGCTACTTTCTATGACCGTTGCTCTATATTTAGAGCAAAGGTGACAATCTGTCAGTTAAATTATCAGGGGACTAAAAATATCAAGACATGATGTCCTTTGACTTCATTGTTGGCGGTGGTGTAAACTTCAGGCATTAGGAAGATGAACCTGCAATACGTGATGTTTTTTCTGCTGCCACTTTGGGGGCAGCAGAAACAAACTGAAGTGTCAGTTGATGTATCACTTTTTAAGTTGGAAAACCGAAACAATCAGCTGAAAGTTGCGACAGGCCTCTGCAGTGCTGAAGGTAACTGTACAGTCAGGTGATAATTGAGAATGAGAAACTCTTTTCAGATGCAGGGAGTCACCGTGTTAAAACCACCGTAACCCTCCAACTCCCGACCAGCAAACAGTGTTAATGTCAGAAGCAGAAGGAAGTTAAAAATGATGCATTGATCGACACCACAATGGAGACGAATGTAAACACAACTGTAGACACACATTTCAAAGCAATGACTTAAAAAATACATCACAACTCTACTGGACTGCTCCAGCTGCTAAAGGGTTTAAATGTTTTCAACAAAGATGTATTAAATTTGATTTGATCTTGATCTACTTATGGGTGCAATTTATATGTACCGGTTATGACTGTAAAGGGTAAAAAAAGGACTGCTGGCATGGCATGAAGGAAATAAAGACACCTGGAGAGTTAGAGAATGAGGGTGTTATTGAAGGGACATATAAAGGTTACAGACATGGGTGCTATGGGTGCATGCCAATGAGAAACCAGAGCCACCATCACAGTGAGCACCACTACAGAGGGAACGAGAGAGAGAGAGGGGAGAGAGGGGCAGTGAGATAAAGACTGAGAGGGTGAGCTTGAAATGGAGCCACACACTTTATTACAACGACCTATGAATGCCGCACAAGGAAAGAAAGAGACATTCATACCTAATGTTAGCTGTGCAATTCCTAAAAAAGGGCAAAAGGCAAAAAAGGAATTGGAAAAAATGAATACTTGCATGACCAGTTAAAACATCATAAAATGACCCTGGTAACAGGCAGTAATACTTAGATAATATCAACATGGTGGATTACACATTGTTTCCTACAGTTATAGTTGATCAATAATAACTGTCGTGCTTTACCTTCATCCTCGGACACGTCTAATATCTCATCCACTGTTTCTGGGAAACTCATGCGATGTTTCTCCGTGGTCGTCTGCAGGGCACAGTAGGGAGGGACGAACCAGTTACAGATCCGACAGAGAGCGTACACATTTTAAACTTTATTAGTATCTAACTGTTACTGTCAAGGCCACATCATGCCAGTGCCATATCTAAACTTCTCACCATGGAGACCGTCTCCTCGGTGACGAGCTTTAGGACGTCTATCACAGAGATGTAGCCCAACCTCTTAGCAATGGCCAGGGCTGAGGTACCATTCTAACAGACAGAGAGGAGCAGATCGATTAAATGTCTCAGGACCAAACTTTATGGATCATTTTGAGGGGGGGGGGTTATGTTCATGCTCACTGTTGTGGTCTCGTTGGGCTGAGCTCCGTGCTTCAGCAACAGTGTCACAATGTCTGTGTGTCCCTGCTGGGCCGCCTGGTGCAGAGGAGTGTAACCAAGCTGGAGGAGGGAGAAAGAATATCAATATTATATCTATTCTTACTCATTTAATGTATAAATGACAAGATACATCTAAGTAATAGAACTTGTCCTTTTCATCAAAGTTTTTACAAAAAGCTGTTTATTTTCTTAAAATGCACGCAGGCAGTGTTCCTTTACGTCAGTCTTCTAGCAGAGGTAAATCACAAAGAGCCAGCTGTATGTCAAGAAAACAGTTTGTACAATATACAATTGTTATCTGAAAAGAGCTGAAACAATTAGTTAATCAATAGGAAATTACTCAGAAACAACTGAAATAATTGGTTATTTGTCATTTTTTAAGCAAATATGCTAAAAAATTCACTGGTTCCAGCTTCACAGATGCCAAAATTTTCCTAAGTCTTCTATGATGATAAATTGAATGTCTTTCGGTTTTCGTCTCTTAGACAAAACAAGCAATTTGAATATATCAGCTTGGGTTCTGGGAACGTGTGAAACGTTTTATATTTAATTTCACAGACTTAAAGTTGAATGACGTAAACACGAAAAACAAATCCACTGAAAACTCAATAATGAGAGCGATCATTCGTTGTAACCCTATTTGTGCAATATCATGATGCAAATATAAATACACAAGCACCAAACTGCAATAGTTACTGCAATGAACAGCAAATCATATGAAACTCTACAGGAATCACTGCATCTCAGACTAGGAAATGAAAGGCCGGCCAGCTTTTAACTGTGCAATGTACTGCAATTGTACTTCCTGATGAATGAGACAGAGACAGCAGACGGTTTAAGTGACTCACGCCTTGACTAATTTTATTGTAGTTTCATCTCAAACCAGAGGGAGGCACTCACCCTTGTTTTGCTGTTGACATTGGCCTGTTGCTGCAGCAGGAACTTCACCATCTTGATGTTGCCATAGTGACACGCTACATGGAGCGGGGTGTAACCCATCTGACAGAGAGAGAAAAATTGGTAAAAAAAAAAAAATTCACACAAAAATCACAACAGCCTCATAACTTCAGTGCCTTAATGGTCTTTTAATTTGAATACATAATGTGGATTTTATCCTATTTGGGGCTCATGAATATTACATAAACTAATGGTTCAAATCCACACAATAAGATTATTTTGAGAACAGAGCACAAAAAACTGTACCATTAATACCACCCTGACATTATAATAAATACCAGTACATGACAAATGTTACCACCTATGTCAAGTCCAGTCTTCATAATCCTGTCAAGACTGTGTCAAAGAGGTGCTAATTCAACTCTGTGGTCATTCTCAAAGCTTTGGTTTGTGGTGTAGTGATCACATTATATAATTCTACACGTAAATTAAACCTTACTAGTTGTAATCTGTATTAATCTGATCATGTCAGAATTCTGCTACAGAGCTGCTTACAACCCTAGAGGTCTATGGGGTCTGAGCCCCTCAAGGGTCGGCCATGTATTGATGGTAATATAACCCTCTGCCATGAGATCATCGGACTATTTGTGCTACAGCACTTAGACGCTATCCGCTGTGGCTCAAAGTGAATGGCACAAGTAGTTTCAACACCAATAAAACAGGTCAAAGTGAAGCTCTCTCAACCTGAGTGGTTTAAACTACTGTCCTCTCTGACTACATCTTACCCGCGTGGCAGCGTAGACTGAAGCTCCTTGCTTCACCAAGATATCGGCGATGCCAACATGTCCTTCCTGTGCCACTAGATGCAGGGGGGTTAATCCACTCTGGGGGTAAAAAGATTTACAAGACAAAGGTCAAATGCATCAAACACAGAATAAATCAAGTCACAGAGTATTTTTGATTTTTGGACCAAATAATCGTCCTTTAATCATCTGTATGTCTCTTGCCTTGTTTCCAAGGTTGACATTGGCCTGTTTGGAGATGAGCAGGGAGACCATGTCGGGCCTTCCTTCCTGTGAGGCCAGGTGAAGAGGTGTGACTCCCTGCAGTGACTCAGCATTGGCTGAAGCTCCGTACTGCAGCAGGCTGTTTGCCACCTCCACCTGGTTCTGCTTGGATGCTATGTGGAGGGCAGTGTAGCCATTCTGGAGCACAGATATGAGTTGTGGTTAGAAAAAAAAAAGTGTATATGCGTGACACTGTCTCATTTAGCATGAATTCATGTAAATGTATCTTTTAGGTGTATCTTTTTGTATTTACCCTGGCAGCACTATGTGGTGACCCTCCCTTGCTGACAAGCAAGTTAACAACATCCAGGTTGTTGTGATGTACAGCAACATGCAGCGGAGTCAGGCCATTCTGCAAAAGCAAAATCAAACGTTCATCATCATTCATCTTTTTATTCTTTCTTCCATACAGGCAGGCCCTTCATGTTTCTCTTACCTTCCCCGCAGCATTAGGGTTGGCTCCTCTCTCCAACAACAGCTCCGCTACATCCACCTTGCCGTACTTTGAGGCCACATGGAGCGGAGTGAAGCCTTTCTACAGGGGCACCAATGACAAAATGGGCACAATGTTAGGTTAGAGAAAGCAGATATTTGGGCTGACAGTTTCATGGCAACAAAAAAACATTACCTTGGTCATCTTGGTCTGCTGAGCCTCCATGTCCAGTAGGATGCGGACAGTTTGTGCATGACCTTCCCGGGCAGCGATGTGTAGTGGTGTGTGGCCTGCTGTTGTGGTGGAGTTGGGGTTGGCTTTGTGCTCCAGTAGCAGCTTCACAAGCTCCTTATGGCCCATCCGAGCAGCACAATGCAGAGGCGTTTGGTCATCCTGGCCCAGGAGGGATGATTAATTAATAATGAAATGTAAAGTAAAGTGAGTAAAATGCCTTCTCTGGTGACTTAATCACATTGTTTTAGTTCCTCGGCTACTCCACTCCCATCCCCACCCAACTTACTAAATGAACACTTAACAGTATCACCAGTATTGATCTATGTCATGTGTGAATTCTCTACCTTGGCCTTGGCGTCCACTGGTGCAGCGTTCTCCAGTAAAAACTCTGCCACCTCAAGGTGCCCTGCCCGAGACGCCATATGGAGAGGAGTCTCCACCTTCTACTCGTGCACAGAAAGACAAAAACCACACTTTATAAGTATTACAACAAAATCATAACCATAACGGAGGTGAGTTGGTTATCTTAGATGGTCTTTAGGCTTCAGGGGGAAACTCACCACATTGGAGGCGTTTGGGGAAGCTCCTTTCTGCAGCAGGATCTTCACAATGTTGAGATGACCCATAAATGATGCCACATGCAAGGGAGTCAGGCCAGACTGTTGGGGAGAGGAGAAGAATATTAGAAATGTATTTCAGCCATACTCAATATACTGATGAGCTGTTATTGTCAACCTCTTTTTCCTCATCCCTCACCTCAGTCACAGCTTCTAATGATGCCGAGTGTTTAAGCAGGAGATCCATCACACGCATGTGGTTCTTTTTACAAGCAATATGTAAAGGAGTAAAGCCGTTCTGTAAAAAACAAAGTAACAATTATAATCGATACAAAAACTTGCTTTGTCTGAATTGATAAATGACTCTGTGTGTTCATGCGAGTGTGTATTTGTCACTGACCAGCGCCCGAGAGTTGGGTTTGCCCCCTTTGTCCAGCAGTACTTTGGCCATGCGGTGGTGGCCGCAGTGTGCTGCCACATGCAGAGGGGTAAGGTGGTCCAGTGTGATGTCATCAATCTCTGCATTGTACTGCAGAAGCTGCTTGACACAGTCCATGTGGTCCCCCTGTGCTGCCATGTGGATTGGAGACAGGCCATTCTGCCAAAAACAGCAAACATGTTGACTCTCTCATCCTTTGCAAAACAGAACAGCAATCAGAGCGAGAAGCAGCGGCAGAAGGAGTCTATGGTTGTGTTTGGCTGATGGATCACAAACTCTAAGTTTGATCTACTTAACACATCTCACTGATTTGCAGTCATTACAACATCAGATGGTGTTCAGCTCATTTTTAAGAAAAGAGAAGGATTTTCTTTACTTGCACTTTGCCAATTAATCTACGTGGATTACCTTGGTCTTTGCCTGGATGGGAGCTCCATGGTCCAGCAGGATTTCTATAATCCTGACATGACCGTTTCTGGCTGCACAGTGCAGAGGAGTCAGCTCGTCCTGGAGAGAAGAGGGTTATTAGTGATTTGGTTAATGATGCATTAAATTAGAAACAAAGATAGGAGTGAAATCAAAGGTTTTGTGAAACAGTAGGACAGATGTCTGCTGCACCTTGGTCTTGGCATCAATCTGAGCCCCTCTGTCCAGCAGGAGTCGGACCATGATCACGTTCCCCCGCCTGGATGCAATGTGCAGTGGAGTGATACCATTCTGCAGAGAGAAACAGACGCACTAAGACAGGCACACACGAGGAGAACAAACCGCAAGGATAGAGATTAACCTTCCAACAGCATTAGTTATTCCCTACCTTTGGGGTGAAGTTGACATTGGCTCCTCTATTGAGAAGCAGCTGAGCTACGTTCAAGTTTTCATAGTGTGCAGCAATGTGGAGGGGTGTGAATCCAGTCTGCAGGGACACATCAGGGTGAGTACATGTCACTCTTATTTCGTTTGTGTTTTAGAAAACAAGGACACCAAACACAGATGTCCATAACAGCTGTACATGTACTGCACACGTGCAGAAACACATCGGCAGCTGTCAACACACACATATACCTTGCTGAGTACATCAGGGTTGGGGTCATTCTGCAGAAGCACTGCGGCTGTGCGTGTGTCATCGTTGCGCGCTGCAATGTGCAGCGCAGGGAGGCGGACCTTTCCCTTGGTGCCGTAGTTGATGAGCAGGGCTACAACATTCTCATGTCCCTGCTGAAGAGCCACGGCGAGAGGAGTGAATCCATCCTGCAGCACACAGGACAGAGTTAGAGGACTGGTTGACTCATGGAGAGAAAATGAGAGAGATGTGAGGAGAGAAGCTTATGAGGACGAAACAGAATGGAAACACAGCGAGTCTGGATCAGCAGAGATGGGATTAAGGAATTTGGGAGATTCGTCTTTGATAACTTCTCTCAGTTCTTCAGTACCTCAGTTGGAATGCTCTGATTGGCTCCGTTCTCCAGAAGAAACTTCACAACCTCTAGATGGTTTTCTTGTGCAGCCATGTAGAGTGGAGTGAAACCCTTCTGTCTCAGAAAGACGCACAACAGGCACACACACACACACACACACACACACAGCGGCAGAGGAGACACAGGCAGAGCAACAGAAAGATAGGAAGAGTCACAGATGCACGCACAAGGATGTTCACAGAGTGGAAACATCAACACACAGAAATATAGGAACAAAGACACATGTTAACAGATGGGCTTGTAATCATTACTGCAACGGCTTCACAGTTAAGTTCACGTAGTGTTTCCTGTGATCACCGCAGCGAGAGCAGCAGTGAGAGTCTCACCTGGGACTGAGCGTTGACATTGGCCCCATAGTTAACCAGCTCTGTGACCACCTGCTCCTGCCCCGCCAGCGCTGCAATGTGCAGGGCCGTGTTCCCTTTCTGTTTAAATAGAGATACATGAGAACACAGTCATAATGAGCACCAACCAGTGTTTTTTGGATACGTTGGGATTCATATGTGGACAGATCTTTCATGATGTATTCTGATATTATGTAGATTCAGAAGAACAGCACTTTCATGACCAAAACCAAAAGTGAAGTACGGGACTGTTTCTCATCCTTGCCAGTGACAGGAAGTGAGATCTGTGATTTTCTGGGGAATGAAGTGTGTAGGACTTCTTTGCGGGGGATTTTACCTTTGTGGTGGTCTCCAGTACAATTCCATTGTGGAGTAGCTCCAGCACCATTTTAACGTGGCCTTCTTTTGAGGCCAGATGCAGCCCGTTGAGCCCATTCTGAGTGAGAGAGCAGAGTAGACCTCATACTGAAGGGTCCTAAACACACTATGAACACAAACATTTGCCGGTCTAAAAGAAATAACCACACATGTACACACAAACATATGTAGGCCATGCCAAGTGAAACAACTGGGCCCTTTATCACAGTGACTGAAGCACTCACAAACCAAAGCAGGCAAATACTTACACTGAACACCACGCATGCAGAGCTCTCAGAGTGGTCATTAGCAAAAACAATGTCTACAGGGATGAAAATCAAGGTGTGAACATTTTCATTTAATTAATGATGGTGAAGAGGAGGAGGGAGAGGTGGAGGAGGAGGGGGAGGAGGACGGGAGGGGGATGGCAGGCCGCTGGTCTCGTGGCTGGGAAGAATACGAGCCGTGTGGGATAGGTCTGACCTCACACAGCCTTCCTTCAGCCGCACAGGACATGTGAGGTTGGACCTTTCCCACACCACTGATATTATTCCTCTGAGTGGAGAGACCACAGCACACCATCACTCTACTGCAGACAGAGGAGAGAGGGAGTGGAGGGAGGCGAAAGAGGAAGGAAAGGGCAAGAAAAAAGGGAGGTGAGTTAGAAAACAGTACACAAACAGGAGGAGAGAGGGTAGTGGAGCAGTTGTTTGGTTGAGAGGGATAGAGGACGAGGGAACACACGGCAAGGGAAGGGCAGGAGTGAGGCAGTGTGCTGGTGAACGAGCCGTGGCAGAGGTATCCACTCAGACAAGGAAACACCACTGCCACAGTCAAGCCTCCACCTGGCCAAACTCCCACCAGACTGTACATACAGCAACAGGACTGACAGTCACACAACCAGAACAACAATACTCTGACCACTAAGGTTTAAGTAACAATCCACAACTTAAAAAGAAAAAAAAATAAAACGAGTGACTCTGTATCATTTGGAAGTTAAATAAACAGTGCAGCTATTTGCAATAACAGCAAAGATTAACCTGAGCTAATAATTGTAAAAATGTTGGTTGCCTGTGCAACATTAAAGCCACAATGTGTAGAATTTGAAAATGTTACTTTGCTTCCATCTGGTGGTAACATTAAAAAAAAAGCCTTGTAGCTTGATTAAAAGCAACAAATATATAATAAGCAGAACCAATTTTCACACCATTTTTTCTATAAACCAAAAAAAAACCAAAACACTACCCTAATTTGAGAGTTGCTATAATCACATGGAAATTCAACATATTGGGCCCCTTGAGCAGAAAACTACAAAGCAATGTGTGAGCAAAGGTGTCGATCTAATTCAAGTGAAATGAGCATGTTGTAGATTATCACTTTAACTCAAACACAATTAACACCCAACACCGACAGACAAATATCAACATCATCAATGAAATTAAATAATGTCATTCGGGAGAAACCATTTTGCAAGTTACAAACTTTGCGCTGTCAGATTGTTTTTCTGCATGCGATTGTTTTGTCAATCCAGAGGGTGTCTCCCTTCATCAGCAAGAGTTTGCCAGTAAAGGCCACTGTTCACTCTACATGAATAAATCTGTCGTTACGTTCTGTCTTTTATGGGGCCTAAAAAGTAAGCCTCATAGAAATCTGACATTACCAGCAATAATTACAAAATGGTGAGGACAGGATAAATAAATGGAAGGGAAACCATGACTAAGTTAGATTAATGAGCCTGACGACTCTCTCACACACACACGCATACTATTTTGGCCAAGTTTCAGTCGCCTGAGGGCAGCAGTCCTTGCCCACTAACGCTGCCTCTTCCTGGACACTGGGAACAACCGTCAGAGTAAAGGAGGCAGGATGGAAGAGACAGGGCGAAGGAGAAGCCCCTGCCTCATTTATCACCTTCCCTGGAGACCCTGTAAACTTCACCTGCCACCTTCAGCCACTGATTAACACTCTACCTGAGCATGCACATACAGTAGAGTGCATGACTGAGTGCACAGGCAGACGAATGGGCACATAACGGCAAAGGGACCAAGTCAGACATCATGCACATTGGACACTCAAAACACATTTAGACACAAATAATAACATCGGTCAGCTGATACTTTTCTGTGTTAACAGTAGGATAAACTTTTAATTACCGCAGGTTCTTTATTTTGTTAAGATCTGATCTGTAAATGCAATTAACTACATCTTACTGCCTTTTCCAGCCACACATTGCTGCTCTCTTTTTGGATGAAGGCAGTCCACCCACCTCCTGAATTATAGTTTAATAAGTTAGAAAGCAGACAGGGAGACAGAAGTCCTGGCAGGATTCGACAGTGGGCCATCGGTGACATAAAATACTCAGATATTTCTTTTTCTATTCAAGCCCAGAGCTGTAACACAGTACAACTGAAGATCAGTTTTGCAGATGAGCAAAAACTGCCTGACGTGAATGAAATGCCAAGAATTGTATAAAAAAAAAATCAAAAAAAAAATCACTGGCTCGTAGTTAGATGAGCTTGCCAGTCAGACGCTACAGGATAACTTCAACCTATTCAGTCTGGGGAATGTACAGCTCTCTCACCTGATTGGCTGTGTTTATATCAATGCCGTTTTTGATATGTTCCAAGGCCTTGTCCAGGTTGCCAGAACGGGCCGCTCGGAGAAAACTGTTGCCAGCATCTGCCTGCAAGCAGAACAAACAGAAGGGAAAGAGGAGGGGATACAGGGTATAAGAGAAAGACACATAAAGTAGAGGAGCAGAGAGGGAAAATGGAGAGGGAGACAGAGATTGGTTAATATTTCTTTTGAGGCATTTGAAGGACTGAAACCGCCCAGTCGTAATCCATCAGTTTTCCTCTCATGTCACTCCGCCCTTGAGATTTTGAACAGTGCATTTCAAAATCTGCATCTGTACCTTGAAATGTGTGTGTGGTGGGCACGCAGGTGAAGGAGGAGAGTACACAAACTGGGCTCTTGGTTCAACGAAACCTCCAAAAATCTGTCCACAAGTCAGCTGCTCTGTACTCAGGTGATAAGGAAAGTGTGATAATACCGACAGCTACTGGAGTGTCTGTTGTTCCCAGCAGACTGTTGGCTCTTTGTCTGGACTCTTTTATATGTGTGTGTGTGTGTGTGTGTGAGTGTGAATGAAAGAGAGAGAGGGACAAGGTGAATGGAGACAGGAGAGAGAGAGAGAGAGTTTGGCGAGTTCTGGCACACAGGCCGGCACATGGCACGTCTAGTGTTTTTGTCTGTGTTTTGTTTGTGTCTGAGGGCTTCGTGCCTCTCCCAGGCAGGCAGGGGTGCTGCTGAAACAGGATCACTCATGCGGCACAGGGGGAGAGCGAGGGAGAGGAAAGGAGGAGAAGCAGGAGCGACCAAGGGAGAACCACAGAGAGAAACTCGACTGCGGCAAACCCTGCACTTTTTCATTTCATTTACATAATCTCTTCTGTCCCCCAAGCCCATCCCCTCTCTCTCTCCCTCCATCTAACCAGCCATCTCACCATGCTGGTCAGGAAAACAATCAGCCATCCAATCATTCAGTGTATTTTTTCCACACAAATGCAGAGAGTACATGTATTTATAAAGCTCAGGCGGTAGCATTTTCTGATCCAAAAGAAAAACACCAAAATCTACCATCACACACACACCAAAGGAACTGCTTTTCTCAGCTTCATAGCACACTAATCTAAGTTGTGTTGTCTATTGTGACAGGGTTGTTGGTCCTCTTTTGACAGAGAGGGAGAGAGCGTGAGTAAAGAGGAGAATGGATCCACATGCCTGAAGTTGAGGCATAGCAACAAATGACACAACACACCCTCAGCATGACACCAATGGCACAGCACTGTGCAAAGAGAGAGGTCACTTTAACAACAAAAAAAACACAACATAGGGGCAACGGCAGGGAAACAGAAAACATTGAAAATGAAAAGTTCCAGCAGACTGAAGTAGCAAAGCATTCATATCTGGTAAAGGGATGAAGTTTCTATTTTTCAGATGAACCTGACACAGGATGCAGCATCCTGTGTGCAGTAAGTAATTAACCCTGGGCTTTTGTTTGAATACACTGACTCATGCAGAGCGCCACTTGCCTCTGAGTCATTGTCATTCTCTCTAAAAGGTGTTTTTGTTTTTAGATTTTGCTCAGGCAATTGAAGAGGCATACTACTCTGCAGTACAGAGCCTCTGAGTCACACACACACATACATGCTGACAGGCAAAACACTGATTACACACTCCATCCCCCACACACACACACACACACACACACACACACACACACACGCCCAACACTAATGGTACAGTGAAGCAAAAAAAACTGGATTTATAAATCTACTATGATATTTAAACAATAAATAATTACTTTAAACACTTAAAAAAATGGTATAAAACCATAAACGAGCATTTCAGCACATATCGTAAAGTCTCTGGACGACTGTCTCTCGTCCGCTCAGTGTCTCAGTTAACAGTTATTTTACTCACAGTTGCCAAGCAGTCTTGGAAAGCCATGTGCTCCCTCGTCCTACTGTCTTACTCCCATAGGCTCTCTCATTCACTTTCTCTTTGAAGAAAATGAAAACCCACAAACCTCCTCCCTGTAGTAGACTGACCCCAGGACACCAGCGTGTGCGCGCACACACACACACACACACACACACACACACACACACACACACACACACACCTGTCACTGGAGTTATGTTCACCATACTGAGATACACCGTCCCAAAACAGCACTGCTTACACACACACACACACAGACATATTGTGTCTGTACATGTGTGCTTGAGAATAAATTTGGTATTAAAAATGAGCAACAATGCAGAGGAGATTGACAAGACCTATCAAAGATGTGGATATACTGCAGGTTTTAATGTCAGGCTATTTGCAAGTGGCCAATTCAATGGCTTTCACACAAAACTCTATCAATCTGACTCATCAATTAATAGTAAGCTTCATAATTGAAACCTTTTCACTGTTGAATACTTAGAAGTGTTTTACTCTACACATAGGAGGAAAAAAAATTAAACTATTAAAGGAATACTTGATCTTTTATACAGGTATATACACCATACTTTCTGTTGCATGAAATGTTTGCAGATTCTGCCATGGTTACACAAGAAAAATGACATCAAAGTAGGAGCAAACACAGCTGATGCAAGGACACACACAACCTATCACAATGTACATGGTCCCACAGCAAATGGTGGCATGGTAACACCATGGTGACCCTGTCTGAGGCCCCTCTGCTGGCTTCCCACCCCCCCGGACTCAGTTCATTGCCCCCCAGAAACAAGCCTGTTGAAGCCTACAAGACTACACAGACTCACAGAAGAATCCCCCAGAAATGTTGCTGTTGACTGCAAATTTACTTCCCCAGTGGTCAGTGCTGCATTTTCAGTGTGTGTCTGCTTGCGTCAAGAAGTGAGCGTGTGGTGTGGCGAGATAAGGATGCAGGGGAACCACACCCATTCACTAACTCAGACATAAACAGGTACTGTGCACATGCATAAAGGGGCAGTCTAAAATAGTTCTGTGGAAATTCCTCTGCTAAGTCTTGCTGTACTCCAGTATGAGTTAGATGAATGTGTCTCTCTTTGATTATTCCCATGGAGAGCGGACAAGCTTTGTGCTCTGGGGCTGAACATAAATGAGCGAGCACATTAATCATACTGTTTGGAGCAACAGAAATAATACCAACAGAGACAATAACCTGCTCAGCAGCTCCACGGTTAAAATTAACAAAATCAACACACACTTGTGCAATGATTGTGCAACTGTCCTTAAGCTTAGACGGTGCAAAGCTCCTCATAATGAGGCTCAAAATTACCAAGTAAAATTATTCCCCTATCTCATCACAGAAAATCCTCGGCCCTGACTCCCCTCTCCTCGTCTTTATCTCAGCTCGTCTTTCCTGTTGCCTTCTTCCCCTTCTCTATCTCTCGTTTCTTACGTTCCTCCCTCTCCCCCCCTCGCTTGCCTCCTCTGCTGGCGCTGCAGCAGACAGAATGACATCACCGCCTCGCTGGTGGACTGCAGTGTTGCAAAACTCAATGTATACACGTGTGTGTGTGTCTGTGTATGAGCGAGGAGGCATGTCTGATATCAACATGAACGACCCTGCCACAAAGATCCTCTACAGCGGGCGACTGGACCTGAAGAATCATCATTTTCACAAGAGATCGATTGTGTGTATGTGTGACTCGATTGTGAATGGAATCAGGTTGAACGTATGTGTGTGTAAGAGAGAGGAGGAGAAATAAGACAATGTGAGGCATGAATGGGAAGGCAGCGGTCGAATCTCAGTATCTTACAACTGTGTTGTGATCTAAATGTGAAGATCAGGATTTGAGAACATGCTGTTATGCGTCCACAGCGGGTTTGAAAATGGCTGTTGTAACTTCTGTCTGCTTTCTCTCCATCTGGATGAAATCTTTGTGTAAACTGTTTCCCCTCTGTCTTTGCAGTACTGGCTGTAAGCACAGCGTTTAAGGATTACTTACACACACTGTAATGCTGTATTGCAACCACAAGGAACCTCCTTCAAATATGCTTTTGTTGATCTAATAGCATGTGGAAAACCACCTAATCACTAGAGCTTCAACAGCTCAGCAACACAACATTCATTTAACTCATATCATCTGCAAGAAGACATTTCAGGGAGAATCTTTGTGATTTGAGCAAACACAGCTGCCTACTGTGACTACAAGCCCAAAGAAACGTTGCATTACACATATCTAGATATATTTGATTGTAAGTACTATTACTATTTTCCTATAGATCAAGCAGAATTAAACGATTGCTGCAAGTGGATGGAAAGGCTAAATCAGGGGTTCCAATCATCTTTTTAATTTGTGACCCCTTAAAATGATCAGAGACTAGGCCCTTTATATAGGTTTGAGATATACTGTAAGTACAAGTTGTAAAACAAAAGTGTATTTTGTTTCTCCATCTAATCCCTTTAAACATCTTTTGGCCCAGCTGATTTACTGATTTATAAACGGACCAAGTCTACCTTGTACTTTCAAACAGTCTAGACAGGCTGGTCTATGTCTGAACAAACCTCTTTCGTACAGGAGAGAGAGCCAATGCCATTTTGCTAACGCTGTCAAGAGACAAATCCTGGATCTCTTCTACTGAATGTCAATGGGAGAATCTCTCTGCCAAAGATCCACAGTGATTTTATTTGGATATGGGACCATTACCTGCTTCAGAAAATCTCCGTATTTCTAATAAAATTAACATAAAACACACAATAGTCTCTCTCTCTCTGTCTCTCTCTCTCTCTCTCTCTGTCTGTCTCTCTCTCTCACTTTTTCTCTCCGTCTCACACACACACAAATTTGCAGACGCAGCACCAGGTGCAAATCATAAATATTTTAAGAGCCTGCACAGCTATTTGTACACCCAGCAGAAAGGTGAAAATAAGGTGCATACGTATGTTCAGCATGTCACAAGTCCTGCTTTACTTGCAGTAATTTTGTGAACTTTAAACAACATACATTTTGCAAGCACACCAAACTCTGGATAAAGTCTGCTGTTTTTTTCCCTGCTAAACTCAATATCTTGATGTATTTAAACTAAACTCTGTGATGGGCTGGTTTGTATACATTTTAAGGGAGCACTAAACAGCGGATATGGAAATCACTGCAGAGTGCTTAAACAGCCATTTCATCAGCCTTTTCTGCTGACTTGCATTTGTTCTAGAAATTGATCTTTTCTCTGTGTCCTTTTTTCCCGGGCCTCCATCTCTGCCTTCATCTCTTAGGCTGCTTGAAGAGCCTGAGCGGGCAGCGGGCTGTTTCCGGCTGCAGAGATGTAGTAAATGTAGTCAGTGAGACTGAGACCCGTGGGAGCGTTCAGCTATGGACACATTTACAGGAAGCAAGTGAGCAGGGCACTGGAATGAAGCTGTTACGTTCCCCCACTCAACACTGTCTGTCTGTATGTAAATCTGACTGTCTGTCCGACCATTTGTCTGTCTGCTTCTGTTCCCTGCATGAGGCGAAGCGTCTCGTCCCATTTTTACTATTTACTTTCTCACACTCCCAGCCTCCCCCTCTCTGAATCCCACTGTTTGTCCTTGCCGTACTCATTGATTGTCTCTTTATATCTGGCCCTGCTGCAGCCTCAGCGCTTGAAGATGAGATTGTCATGGTTATTGTGATCTTTTGTGGGGGTGACAAAGAGGTGAAATCCATAGGGAGGAGATAGGGCTTGGAACCTATGGAGGATAGGATCAAGATATGGTAAACATCCTGTGTTTTACTGCACAGTAACACAACAGAAATTATGCAGAATATAACGGTTTGGAGGGACAGAAAAATGTATAATATATAAGAATACAAATTATCAGGCCAGATCAGGCCAGTATCTGAAATCTATAAAACTGTAGTCTAATACTATAAAAATAAACATTCAGACTTCATACAATTCTAAATAAAGTTATAGATAATATAACCGATAGCATATTTGCACTGTTAATTGAGGGATGCTTCAGGATTGCACCTGCAAAAACAGACAGAGAAAACCTAGTGAAAGCAAGAATTTTAAGATCCTGTCCACCATTTTGGAGTGAAATATTACTCCACTATATTTACTCGAATGCCATAGTGACTAGTTACTTTATTAGATTTTACTAACAGAGCATGTGATTAGTTTGTAAAATATATTTTGTTATAGATAAAACTACTCAAAGGTATTATGACATTATAATGCTACTCATGAGTTAATGCATCAGTAATACTAAGCCTATAAAACATATACAGTATACTAATATACTGTAAACTTATAATATAAGGAATATCTGAAAGGGGTCGTTCTGCATGATGAGTAGTTATTTTTCAATACTTAACAGAAGTCTGATACTTTTTTTTTTTTTGCTTTTACAGAAAACTTTGAATGTAGAACTTTTAACAGAGCAACAGAGTATTTTTACACTGCTGGCCTGCTTCTTTTGTTAAATTAACCACTGGCCACTGTTTTCCTTTTGGCCAGCTGGTCTGTTTACTGGCAACTTTCTCTTATTGTTGAGAAGAACTAAAAATGATGAAATACTGCAAAAAGTGAAAACAACAACTACTGACAGCATTGTAACGCTGAGTGCAGTTAATCCTCAGACAGCTAAACTGTAATGCAATAAGCACATTTCTACAAGTTGCATCATCTAAAGTAAAACGTCACAACCTCTTCCTCTGTTACCCCAGGTACACAGTGTGCTTAACAAAACATAAGCACTTATACTCATCCAGGCAGCAGTGCAGGGCCTTGTGAGCGCCCTGTGCTGCCATTACCTCTGCTGGCTCAGTAGATTCAGTAGTCTATAGACTTCATGTATAGTCTTCACACTGAAAGAGTCCCATTAATTGACCCACTAATCAGTTTACTCATCTCTAGTTTACTTACCACAGCTAATCCTGGTTGACATCCTACAATCTGAACATCAAACAGAGGAACAAATGAGGTCAAAAACAAGATTAAGGAGGAAAACAGATCACCGTAGACACCTTCACATATACGCACTTGTACTAATCTTGGATGCACATGCATCACAATTCTCAAAGATACTCAAGCTCCCTCCCATGTTGCTATGGGAGGCTACTTCTAATGAGTTTGATCAGGACAAGTTATGTTTGGGTCTGTAAGCAGTGACTTGCATGTGTTCTTACCACTCCACCCCTTTTTAGAGCTTAAAACACAACATAACATAAACTTAAGTTGATCTGCTTTTCACAAGTGACAAATCACTGTCTTATTAAACAGGACCAAGGTTTACACTGTGCTCTCTTTCTTTCTCTCTCTCTCTGTCTCTCATTTGTCTTTGTCGTTGTCATTGCTACACACGAATGCATATTCAGGAATGAAAACACAAACACGCTGTGAGAGCGGACCCAAGGAGAAGCCTCCAAAACAGTAAAAAGTTCATGTGGACGGACTGAGAGCAAGAATGATACTTAGCAAACAGAAAGCAAATGCAGAGGGGCATGTGCTGAATAAAAAAAAAGAGCTTGAACAAAATGGACAAAGAGTAAATACCAATACGCCGATATTCATGTGTTAGACACAAGGTAAAGATGAAAGAAATGGATTTAAAACTGGGAGCAAAGCCAGTGACAAAAGTATTGGCCCGTTACTGTCTGATATGAAAGGATAAAGAAAAGGAGCATTGGCAGGTGCATTACAGCTGAGAAAATGCATCCAGGGATTTTATAACAATTACATAACATTGCAAAAAAGACAGCAATAAAACAAGTGAGTGATAGAGAAGCGTGCAGACAGAGAGAGAGAATATGAAGAGACAGCGAGAGAGTGGCAGGAAAAGAGACGAAGTGAAAGAGCAGAAGACGAAGAGGAGACGAAGAGCAGCAGAGATGGTGGTACTCACTCCAAAAGTGACGGTCTTGACTGGCATGCCTGTTGGCCCTCCACTCTCTCTTTCTTACGTTTTCTGTTTCTCTCAAACACACAGCTGTCTTTTCTGTTGCCCCCTGCAAATGCTGCGGTACATGGCACGCAGACCCCCGTCCGACGTAAACACGAACACACACACACACACACACGCACATGCACACACGCTCGCACCCAGACACACACACTTGAGTAAGCATGGTGGGTGGAGAGACTGGGGAGGGTGGGGGTTGAGGGGACGGGGGCCCAGGGGTTTATCTCTGGAGGAATGCTGTCTGTATCTAAAGACACACATTTCACACACAGCCAAAAACAAATGGGTACCTCACACTCACACTGTGGGTTTCTTGTCTACATCCGAGCTCTTCTTGGCCACTTTTTTCCTGTTTTCACTAACTTAATTTTTCTAACTACCTCACTTCCTTTACGCCTCAAGCTCCTTTTTTCTGCTTCATCTCCATCTCCTTCTCACCCCTCTGTCCTCCATCACACTCTGTGTTCTGCTCTCCATCTCATCGATCCTCTCCACCTTTCAGGTTTTGTTCCACCACAACTCCCTGTGTCACCCTAACTTTATCCCTCCTTTCTCCTGTCCCTTCTTCCCCACACGTCACGCCCATCTCTGTGTCTCCTGTATGTTTTGTGACAGCCAGACAATTCTTTTTTTTCACGGACCAGGCAGTACCAGAATAGCGTAGAGTTACTGTGAAGAATGGGTGTGTTTTTTTCAGAGTGGGACTGTTTCAGTCTGTGAGGTGACTTACAGTGACAAAGCGCCCGGCGGGGGGGTTGCTGCCACCGCCCCGTGACAATGGGCCAGACACATGGGGTGGGGGGAGCACGGAGGGGCCAGCCTCTCAAAAGGCCCTGCCTCTTTTAATAAAGCGTCCGTCATTCCCTGCTTGAAAAGGCCTCTTTTCTCTACCTCTCCCCTCCTCTCTCCCTCTCCTGGCTAAATGCTGGGAAAAGCACATCGCTGCCAAAACCATGCAGAGAGATAAATGCTTGTAGGAGAGGAGAAGGAGGGGGCAATGTAGAAAGAAGGCTACGCACTACTCAGTGCCACTGGACCGTGACCTGGGCAAAAACATCACGTGGGATGACTCTCCTGTCCAGAGTAGAGTTTGGACAGTGATGAGAGCTTCCTGCCAAAGAATGTGAGGCAGGGGACTGTGGATACTAATGTCCATGAAGACATGACAAATTATCCTGTGGCCCACGAAAAGAGGACTACAACTCTTCCCCTCTGACATAAGCATCCTTTGGCTCAGCCTGCAGAGACAAACTCAACTCATCTGAGGAGGAAAACGATAACTTATCAGGCCTTAATTGATAAGACCTCCTTAAGGTGTGGCAGAATTGAGTGAGTGATGACGGGGGGCTTTCTCTGGAGGTGTTTATCAATTGCCAGTGACTTTAAGTTAATGTACCCATCCGCTCAAAAATGTGTTTTGCTTGTGAATAGGATGTTTGAGCTTCACTGTGCAGAATGATTCATGTGCAGAACTTGAAACTGGGAAGGTGTTTTCACATTCATCTCTCTCCAAGTGTACTTCTCGACTAGTTTGTACTTGTAGTCTAATATACAACTTGTGTGAAGTGTGATGTGGAAACTTGACACCTCTGGTGCACATATACTGGAACAGACTTTTCAGTGACGTAGGGGACAAAGTAGTTAAACTTCTGAAATAAAAATATATTTTTCACAGATTTAGGAGGGAGAAAGAGTAGATGAAATTTTTATGTAAATAGTTTATTAAATAAGTGGAAAAAAAACAATCAGACAAATTATTATTCAAAGCAAATTATTTTCATACATCTTTGTTTGTGGGTATCTTTACATTTTGAAACCTAATAAAGTAAATTGTAACTGATCTAAAACTCATTATTTTCTGGCATTTTTAGGCTTTTTCTTTTTACCTGAGAAGAAATTTGGGCAAGACGAGGAACACGGTGTAAAGAAAGTCATGGGATCTGCATGTGAGACAGGTTGTGCGTCTCTGTGCCACTGTGCAAAGATGCATCCTGGTATAAAATCTCAAACTCTTACAGAGCAGGATGTCAGATTATGAGGCTCTGGGTGGTTGCAGGTCATTGCAAAGCATAGGCCACACTCCGGTTTTGTAACAGGGTTGATTTAGGTTTGGGACAGACGTGCCCTCTGCACCCGGTGTCGAGCCCCTCTTGTTGGCAGGATAAAGGGCTACAGCTGTCCACGTGTGCTGCTTGTGGTGGTTTATTGCCCGTGTCCTGATGTCTCAGAAAACAGAGACTGGAGTTGAAAAGGTGGGGGAGGAATCAACATAAGCACTGATAGTCTGTCAGCTGTCTTTCTTCAACCTGTCACACACTTGGCCCCTGCCTGGCCCCTAATCTCACCATCTCCCACACACTTCCATGCTGCCTAACACCACACAGATGAAACAGGTAAAAATTCCTGGGTTCAGAATATAAACAACAGAACAGAACATAAAAAGAAAATCACTCCATCTCAGAGTTTGCTACAGGTCTGATCCCGAGCGGCAACGCTTCCAGCCTAGCATGATGCTCCAGAGCACCAAATTAACAAAGTCCCTGTGTGGGAAGCCAGATGGGGATCATGTCCATGTTGCCGAGGGGAAGATATGGAGGTAAAACATGGATCTGAACATCATCTAGATGTTAGACAAGGTTCTCGCTACTGGGTGACATATGAATTAAAGAGGGCACATGGCCATCTACACACTCTCCAGGCCAACGGAGGGAGTGGCACCCGAGCAGCATCAGGCACTGTGGCAAGATTAATTTGGAGAAAGAAAGATACACCCAGTACAAAAATGACTGGAAAAGTATTCACATCTATAGCTGTTCTAAAGAGCCGGATTTCCAAAGAAAACAGAATTATAAATTAAAGAAAAATAAACAGTGTCCCTCTGTGAGAGCTTGCATTAGTTCAATTTAGCATAATGGCCCTCTAGTGGCAGCGTGATGCTCTGCAGCATTGGCCTGCAGCAGCTTCAAAGAGAGTATGGGCTGGGTCGGGCTGATTACTGCAGCCCTGGCACAAAACTCACACACACACACACACACACACACACTTTCAACTCCTTATCCTGTGCTTCAGCTCCTCCTCACAAGCCACATTAAGCTCGCCTGGCGTCTGAACTGACAGAGGAGCGGTTTAAGTCTGCATTAACAGCAGTGGGTGTTAAAACTGCCTTTACTCGGCAGACAGATTACATATCACATGTCAGGGCACACGTCCTGGCTCACCTTCCATATATAAATATTATCATGCATACATTACATAAAGACGCCTCAGTAAAGGCACATGCTCCACAACGTGACAAAGCCAGACTGACCTGTGGAAAACAAAAACAGAGTTAGAAATACTCAGACGAGGGAGGAGAGCAGAAAAGATGAAGGCAGTAGAGAAGAATGACAGCAGCAATATGTCAGCGTGGGGGCCAGGCTCCCATTAATCTTCATGAGTGGAGAGGTAGCGATGGGGAAATACAGAGTGAAGATATGCAGGAGGAGAGAGAAAGAGCATCACTGTGGAGAAAATCTGTCCTCACGACACTCCACGTTTCCCTCGCTTATGTGTGTCCAGTATCGGAGCACTCGCCGAGAACACAGACTTCATAATTTAAAGCAAAGGCTCTAACCATCAGTCACAACTGGGCTTGAGTCAGCATAAGACAGGAGCCGAGCAGCCAGACCATAATTCAATCAGTCTGGTTAATAGATGCAGAGCTGAAGTGGCCCAAGTTTTCAGAGTCTATTCAGACCTAATGTACTGTCCTGGAACTACAGGATACAAACTCCTCTAGGACTCGGAGTTCACCTGCCACTGTCAACATGACTTTGCTCAAATGGGCCATAATGTAAATCTAACAGGAATCCTGCTAGAATCTAACTGTCCTTTGAGGAAAAAGTGCAGTGAAAATAAAAAGTCACCGTACAGTTTTACTATCAAAAGTCATCTGTCCGCGACGTCTAATGCTAAAGGCTTACAGAGTATGGGCTCCACCCATTTATTCTCAACCAGCCGTGTTCACGTCTTGCATTTCACCATTTCACTGGCAATCCTAACATCACATACCTGTCGAATTCAGTGGCTGAAGTTGGTAAAAGTGATGGTGGTAGCAATATTGGAAACATTTTCCAGCACAGCAACAGTGAGGGTAGGGCTTACTCACATTTACTTTGCATCGCATTATTCAGCAAATCCCACATCAGTGGTGAAACTGGAGGAATTCTTGATTGATCACTGACATCTTTGTCAAATGAGGAGACAAGAACAAAGTCCCTTCTTTTTTAATCTAAAAGGAGATTGATTTTAAGAAGGTGAAAAATCTTGTGCTATTAGACTTGATTACAGACTTGATTAAAACCAAACTAATGCTGGGTTTTTGAAGGTGATATTGATATTTGCCACATACTAGATGGGTGACCTTGCACAGCACCCTATGGGTTCTTTGCCTCTCGTTTTAAATCTAAAGTCTAAATGTCAGCTTACAGTATGTCGTACAGTACAGTGGCATTTCCTTTTGTTTTGTTTCGGCTTGCCAGACATATTTCTCACCATATAGGGCGGAAATTGTAAGTTAACAGGCCGGGAAAGAAAAGGCGAAAGCAGAGATGGATGGAAAGAGCGAGATTTACACTCCACAGCGGAGAGAAGGGAGGACGTCTTGTGCACGGTGGCAACTGGGATGATAAATAAATGTGCCTGGGGAGCTTCACTGAATGTGCGGCTGGGTTGAAATGTGTGTACAGTATCTTCCGCCACAGTCTTGTTGACAGTATGATGGCATCTTCATCTGCACAGCTTTGCTGAGTCAGACCCTGATTTCTCTCTCACACCCCTCCCCCCTCTCTCTCACACGCACCTTCCATCATCATGTTATCTACACTGAAGCAGCACAGTGGCTGCCTGCAGCAAAAAGGACCCATTCTGACTTCAAAGTATGGACGGCTCTTAATTAACAAATAAATAGATATTTGATGTATCTACCATGCTGCTTTCCACTTGAACAGTTAATATCTGCTGCCTCAGGGGCCAGATGCTGAGCTGCCTGGTGCATCTGAGATTGACATGTTAATAAATATTAAATATAAGCAATTAAGGGAGATGCACTCATCAGTCAGGGCAAGGGCAGTCAAAAGAGAGATTATAAAACTGAAGTCATTACTCCACTGCCTCCGTCTGCCTACTTAAAACTGACTCACACACACATACACACACTCATACACAATCAAACACAAACTAATAAATACTCATGTACACACCAACACACGCATTCACCTACATTGCAGTACATGCAGGTGTATAACACACACGCTCACTCACACTCAACACACACACACACATATGTAGCTCGCAGCAACCCTCCATATGCAGACAGTCCAGGCAGCAGTATACTCAAACTGAACAAGGCCGTGTAACTCGCCGTCCGACCATGTGAGGGGCAAAGCTGTTTAAAAACAATGGCGCGAGAAGCTGGTCGTCATAGTGAGACGCCTAATACGAATTCATGTCAAGGTGGGCCTTAAACATTTAGATGTTATATTCTAAAAAATCATGCAGCATGATAATCTAAATCTGTAAATTTAGATGTCACTGCATTGTTTCCATCACATTTTACTTCATCTAAACTCTTACTTCCTGGTTGTGATGGGCTGTGCTCTAATCCAGTATGGGATCTCCAGTCACTCTACAGTACATTACATTACAGTGATAATAGCTGCATCACAGGCCACTGGTATTAACCAGCCAACACCCTTTGGTGGTGGGCAGCATAAAAATAAAATACTATGATGTCATATTAAAGGTGCTTAAATGTTCTGGGTTTTTTTCTTGCTTTGTTCTGGAAGCAAGAGAACACTCGATATTAACTTTGAAATTATAAAGTAAAAGCACAGTTTAGCTGTTAGTAGGTTATTCCCATCGTAAAACGAACAATGCCTATGATCAAATTTAGACATAAAAATATTTCCCTCTTCTGGTTTGTGTGAAAAACCAGCCACGCGTCTCTTTCCACGAAACACTGAACCGATCTGTCCTGGCCGTCGTTCACATTTTTCTGTTTTCATCACTGCTAATGAGGACAGAGTAGCGGAAGGAATGTCAGTAAATTTGAGGGGAACTTGGAGCTGTGTGCGTTTTGACACCGACTGCATATACACCTAAATAAACTGAGAAAGTGGGCATGAAAGATTGTCATTCACAGAGGAGTTTCCTACAGCGTTCAGACTTTCCGACCAGCACTTCTTTTGGAGTATACGTCCACCTTCACCATGCACTCTGCGCATTCACCTAAAACACATGCACATGCACGCATGCATGCACATTGATTGTCAATCAGTCTCTCTCTCTCTCTCTCTCTCTCTCTCTCTCTCTCTGTCTTTTTGTGAGTAAAAATACATAAAAACTCAAACTCTGACTAAAAAAGAAAAAACAAATGACCTTTAAAAGGTCAGCCAAAGTAAAGAAAGTGTAAAAAAGTGGATGAAGGAACACAAGTCACAAACTAAACAGTTACAAAGCTGAATTGATCAAAATGAAATGCATTAGAAGTGTAAAATAAATTGTGAGTAAGGTGGAGTTAAAGAAAGATCACAGGGGGAAAAAAGATAAAAGCGTTAATCAGATTTTGAAAACTGAAGAAATCTAGACGTCGCTTCCTTGAAACCCCTTGTGCGTAACAGGCTAAACATTGAGTGGGAAGTTCAATGAATCCTCACATTGCTTTG
Organism: Pempheris klunzingeri; assembly: GCF_042242105.1. NCBI lineage: Eukaryota > Metazoa > Chordata > Actinopteri > Acropomatiformes > Pempheridae > Pempheris > Pempheris klunzingeri. Next base: position 5,024,724 of record NC_092018.1, read on the forward strand.
AGGCAAAATAAAAACATTTCTGCTTACTTTTAACAAATAATAACCATGTTTCATGACACATTGACCAATGTGTGTGATCAGAGCATCACATTTTTCATTTCAGCCTTTTCTTGTTGTGGGCTCATGTGTACTGGTGTACAATGTCTGGGACCAGAATATATAAGTTTGCAGTACTTTGTTCTTCTTTTACTGTTTATAGAGAATATTCTGTCGCCAGCGGTGCTTCGTGAATTGTTATTAAATTTGGAAATTTTACACTTTTAAAGATGAAATAGCTTTTAAGAATTTTCAACCTAGTACAGTGAACCTGGTCTGTAGGTGTGGCCTTTTTCCATTTGCAAAGCCATTTAGCTTATAGTTATATGGGATGGCTCCATCGAAAGTATTCTTTGTAGGCCAGATTGTTCCCGTGAGGCTCCTCACTGTTGCAGAAAGCCAGAAAAGATCACTTCTTAATGGGTCAGCAAGACGAGGAGAATCCTGCTCTCCTGTCTTCTTCCTAAAGTTGGTATCTGGCCAACTGAGGCATTATTACACGACTTCTGCAGTTTCGTACAATAGCAGTAAAGCCCCCTCTACCTTTAATCTGAATTCTGTGAAGCTGATATCAATAACCCTGGGACAAAAATGAGAGTTACAATATTTGAATACGCCACGGCCTTTCACATGTAAATTAAACTCTGCCCCCCTAGCCGAAACAAATTACAGCCAACTGCTGGTGGCTGGACATGAATGGGCTTCCTAATGTAGTCTGCATCTACAGTGGGCCGGGGAGCAGCTGGAAGAGAAAAACTGAGACGGGGGAGAATTTATGTGACAGTGCAGAGTGTGACAGTTTGCTTTTTTTTCATATTGAGTCTGCCATGCAGCCGTACTGTGACGAATGGGGCTTGGCTCCCTGAGCATCTGTCTCCAAGGACTCACTGAGGGGTAATTAGAGCGGTGGGATGATAAGGGATATTCTCCAGGCCCACTAACTATTAATGGTGGCAGAGGGGACGGGGCCTTTACACAGACCTCTGACATCTCACAAATTCTGCCTTACAGGATGGGGCGGGGTGGGACTGGGCGTTTGATGAAGTGTTAGATTTTGGTGTAAATTAAATCAGCCCTCAGGGAAAGAGTCATGGTTTGTGAGACCAGTTTGCTGAGAGCTTTACATCACCAAGCTGCTGACTGGCCAATCTGCATTAATCTAAATACTTTTGGACTTCCCAGCACTGACAGCTCACAACAATAAAATTAAGCAGGATTGAATTGTGGTCCATTACTTCTTGGGTTTTATTTTCCTTACTTCTGCCATCGTTCTATTGGTTATGATGAGATTGTTTTCAACACATTTATTGATGAGATCTCTAAACACAGCAATTTTGTTAAAACTCGGTCCAACCTGGTTGCAAACACAAGCAGTCAGACAGGCGGGATGTAAACAAACCCTAGATTGGTCAAATTTATTTAAGTGAAAATGATTACCCAACAAATCTGTTATATATTAACTGGATACCAGTAATTTGACCATAAGCCAAAAAAGCTTTTCTGTTCCTGGTTCTGTTCCTTGGCTCAGCTCCATAGACTTTACATTGGTGTGACACCACATAATTCAAGAAAAGCACTTTTTATGCTCTGCGAAAGGTTTTACAAATAAAAAACTTCATGGATAAAATTGATAACTGACTCTGTCACAGTTGGTATCCTCCTGTCAGTTTTACAGATGTCTTTTTACAATGGTGGCCTATGGGGAAAATGCTTTTTGGACCACAGGAGATTGTTGCAGTTCTTTGAGACAAATTGGCAACAAGACCGACTGCCGTCATTGTATCAAGCTCTCTTTATACATTCAAGCAGTTTACATACCAACGTCTTGGTTCAGCTTTGACCTACTGTAATTGCTGTAGTTGTGATTTGTCCACACTCATTTTTCCTGCACAGTGACTGAGTTTACGGCCGCAGTCACCTATTAGTCACCAATTATGAGGTCTAGATAATTAGGCTAAACGCTGGCTTGTTTACAATCAGTACCATCCTCTGACCACTTGTGTTTGTTTACCAGTTGTACCAACTTTTATCAGTATCACTGTATCGTTCAGATCTCATTAATTAGTTTGGTGAGCACAGTGTTCTCTGAGATACTGAACCAATGGCTGGAGCTACAAAAAATAAAAGTGCTACAGTAAAACTGTAGTTTCCCTTTAAGATGCGGACTGAGGCAGAAAAGGTTAGACGTTGAAGGCTGCGGGCAGACAGGGGCACTATCACTCTGGGAATAAACACTGGCTGAGGATGCAGGCACCCTGTTGCAGGGATTTGGTTTATGCTGCTGTTGTTTTCCACTGCTGTGCTGGCTACGGGCCAGTGAGGGGGACTGGGCTCTTCAGGGCAATCTGTCACTGCGACTCTGTCTACTCTCTCTCTGTCTCTTTACTCTAAGAGATACAAGGTGTTTGTATGCTTCTGCTCCCATTCAGCAATTACCACGCTCCCTCTGTATTCTATATTCTACTCCCTGTCCACACTTGTCATTTATTTTGTTTGCAAAACCATCGGTGGGTCCTACTCGCTTAGTCTTTAGTTCTGACAGGATATAGGCTAGTCCTAACAGACAGATTAAGACACACTAAAGACAAAACATCATCTTTCACTCATTCACACAAAAGGTAAAGGATAAGTCAAAAGAAAAAGGAAAAATACAATTGCCCAATGCACACGCATTCAAGAGCATCACCGAGGGAAAGACAATACTCCATATTGTTGTGTGTTGGGCCAATGGCCACAGGAAACTGTGAATGATAGTGGTTTACATACTTATCCACTTGCCTTATATGTGTTATCTTCATTCTGTGTTAAATGTGTTCACCACATCTCTTTTTAGCAATTTGGTTTTATATTTCTGCACTTCCAAATGGTTGGCTTTGTCAGCTGTAAAGGTTAAGTCAATGATGCTCCAGTTTTTGGGAGCAATATGGAGATCGGGAGAGAGGGTTTAGGAATTTGACATGAGAGTAAAAGGGGGGAGCGAGGATTAGAGGGGAAATCATCATGGGCAAGAGTCGTCTGGAACAAGTTTCCCAGCAGCCTTATTGCACTTAGATAATCTCTCCTCCACCGAGTGGAGATGGACTCAAGATCATCTATCAGATAGGTGCAATAAAACCTTTGGCAAACGTATCCCTGACTGTTTAAACAGATAAAACCAGAAAGAGCACAGGCACAGCACATGACAAACAGTGACATAGGAAATACACAGCCACAATACACAAACACGACACTGACACATCAAAGGCACGGGCGAAGGCAGACACAACCACAACATCTACACATCATCTACACATAGACAGACTGAAGCACAGACGGAGACACAGACGAACATTCAAATCAAATCTAATCTAATACACAGACTAATGCCATGCACAGAAAGACGCAAATAAAGCATGCACACAAACACACTGATAAGAATAAAGAAGTTGATCCCAAAAACACACACAAATCCCTCACAAACTTCCTGTTTCCTTCTCTCTCTCTCTCTCTCTCTCTCTCACAACCACAACACCTTGATTTAATCCTAAACACGAACACAGTGGTACAAATGACACAAGCATATTTTATAAACCAGAAGAACCCACAGGAAAAATACTTGGACTGTTGTCTATTATCACTACTATGAACTTGTGTTGTGTGAAGTACTTTGTGTAGAAGCATACGCAGACGTGCTAAAACATGTATCAAGTCGATAGGAAATATATCTAATCTATATTTTGCCCGTGGACTCTTGCCATGTAATATGCTCTGCTTGAGAACATTAATTTCAGAGAAATCACAGACACTGATATAGATGTTAATATAGATACAAATACACACTCACGTTATATCTAAAAATGTGAAACTCAAAGAAAAAAGAAAAACGCAAAAGAAAAACAACCACCAAATGAAAAATTAGTTAGTACAACACGTCAAGCAAGGACAGGAACAAAGAAAAAGCTCCAGCCTGATCCCACGACACCTGACTGAATCAGCTCACAGCACAACAGCAACACTAGAAATTCAAAGGAACCAGAACTACAATACCATAAGCAACACACAACAAAAACAAGAGAGATAAAGATAAAAACAACAACAGCAGAGCAACAATAGTGACACAAACTTTAAGTGACAGATACAAGATGGTCATAAATACAGAATATATATATATATATATATACACATATAGATATATAGAAATAGGAAAAGCCAGATATACGTGTTGCAGATATTTACTTCATCATCATAGTGCCATACTCCTTGGCCATCCGGCATCTCAGAGCTCACACTACTGTCCTGATCGATTAGCCAGCGATGCACGGCGTGGGCCTAAAAGAACATACGACATAAAGACAGAGCCCAGTTAATCGCAACAGGGAGAAGCAGGGAGATGGAGAGACAGGAAAGAGGAGAGAAGAGAGAGACGGGGAGGGGAGAGCGGACGGAAAACAATGGCAAGGAGATGAGAGAGATTCAAAGAGGAACAGGTGAACATTATATTGAGACACAGGTAGAAAACAAGGTGGGGGAGGGAGGGAGAGGAGGAAGAGAGCAGGAAGAGGAACCACCCCGCCCCACCCAGCCCTTCCCTCCCGAAAAAAAAAAAAAAAAAAAAAAAAACTCTCCCTGTGGGAAACAGGTCAGGTTAGGATGAGTGGTGTGAGTGTGAAAGCACGATGTGGCACGACACGAGGACATCACACATACAGTGGTGAGCGCTGGGCAACGCCGCACTGATGGCGATGGAGGAGGATCTGGTGTTGATGGGTTGTGGCTCACAGATGGATCAGCTGTATCGCTGTGGAAAGCTGCGACCTACACACCGGAGTGAGTCGGGGGTTCCTTCACGTCGGGCTTGTGCAAGTGGCATCTGGACATAAAATGTAGTGTACTTACCCACAATTCACATTTAGAAGTGTGCAACCACATTTGTGTAGTACAGAACACACCACATAAAGTATCTTTACACAACACAGAGGGAAACAAAATCATACAGTATGGCCGAGTCTGGCCTCTGACTGAGATACACAGACAAACAGTGTACATACTAGTATATTTCAGCATTGTCTTACAGCAAGAAACTCTCTTCATAATATGTCTGCAGATGGCCAGTATGGTGTAAAGAACAGGAAAGGTTGAAACAAGAGTAATTTATACAAAAAAGTCTGTGAGCTCCAGACTTTAACCCAATACCACTTGTTGTCTCCCCCCCCAGAAAGGCACCAAGACGGACCGCTCCCCTCAGTGAATCAGACAGACGATAAAACAGACAGTCAATCTCCTAAATGTCTTCCTCCAGACAGACAGATAGACGGCTGCAGATCAAATCTGCTCACACTCCCTCTGTTAAGATTCAGATCAAACACACACTGTAGCCAGCTCTAGCCCCGGTCACCCTGAAACACACACACACACACACACACACACACACACACAAACCCCATCTGTTACTCTTGACTGTTGTCGTGTCAGCACCAAAAACAACCAAACGCAGCTCCTTTTGTGACGCTCGCTGCCCCTGTGCGGCAGAAATACTTGTCAAGATTTGCACTGGGGTGAAATCGCAGAGTCTACGGATTAATTACTCTGTCATGGCTGCTTCTGCACATTTATTATTTACTTTACGCCAGCAGTTTTACACTACTTGTGTAGTGTTTTTAAGATGCAGTCATGCGGGCTGTCATAGCGTGACAGTGCACAACAACATTCACTTTAGACTGAAGGGCCATTTAGCACACAGACTGTTGATTGAAGGAAAAACACAGAACATGACGAAACAAACTGAGGATATCACGTGTGGGCACTTACACTCAACTGTCCACACTTATGAGAACCTACTACAGGCCTAACGTTATGGTAGGGACAACATGTCTCAGAACTGGCTTGTGAGACATGTTTTCTGAAAATGTCCTGGAAGGTATTAATTCGGTTGTTCTCAAGAAAGTTTTCCATAGTTATCTGACTGTCCGACAAGCAGTTCTGATGGAGAATACTGGCTCCTTTTAAACTTTAATCTAAGGTAATACTAAACCCAATTTGAATTTAAACCACAAACAAGTCCTAACCTCCTGATTATAATTGTAACTAAACCAAATCCCAACTGAAAAACAATGTTTTAAAAAGATGTGAGGACAGACAAAATACCCTCTTCCTTGGGGATTTTCTATGCATGTGAGGACATTTGATCCCCATAAGGGCAGAGATACAAGACCCACACACACACACACACACACACACACAAAGAGGGAGCAGGACCTTCTGTGTCAGGAGGTGGGTCTGCGAAGACAGATGCATTAGCTACATAGCAGGGAAGTAGAGGACGACACACAGAAACAGACGGAGTCACCTCAAGGGTACAGTGAATCAGAGGGTGACAGCAGAGGCCAAAGCCTCTGTTAGGACACCCGAAAATAGACAAAACAAGCAGGGGGGGGGACTACGATGTACAACCAGAAAGCAATGTATGTGTGCGACATTTGATCCTATTTTTAACTTTCTAAGCATGAATGTGCACTTTGCATGACCTTCATCTGTGAGAAATGTTTGCAGTAACACTGCTCAGTAACACTGCTCAGTAACACTGCTCAGTAACACTGCTCAGTAACACTGCTCAGTAACACTGCTCAGTAACACTGCCTGTGCATGCGGCTGCTGAGGAGTTTGTGTGTGTGTGTGTGTGTGTGTGACACACACAGGGGCGTCATCCGTAGAGTTTGTGGTAAATTACAGAGCGTGTCAGCTTAAAAGAATAATTGGATTAAGTAGCAGACGGCTAGTGATGACAGCGAGAGAGGAGTGAAGGGGGTGAGGAAGGGCAGGGGGGGGCAGAGGGGGAGAGAGGTGATGATAAGACTACCAGGCCATTTGCCACGGAGCCTCTGGGAGCCTCAGGGCAGCAAACAGACACGCAGGGGGAACTCAAACCGTTACACTGTAGATTAGAGGGATAAAGGGATAACACTCGTAGTCTCCGGACAACTAACTAGCAGCCTCTTGACATTTGGTTTTGCTTTATATCAAACTCCAAGACAAGCATAAGACAACCAGTATGAGTCTTGTACTGCCGAAAGAGAAAAAGGACACATCATTTTGTCTCTTCTTGCTTTATGTGCTTTTAAACCCTCCTGATGGCCTTTGGAATAAGGCCACTGTGGAGGATGTTACCTCTCCCAATTTGCAGCTTATCCTTCACATTGTCAGCTGTTGAGGCAGAGCTGAAGATGAAACCGAGTGCAAGAGTCAAAAGACAGAGGAGCGCAAGCCAGAGGAAGGCCTGTATTAAAGGAAGAGGAGTGTGAGAGAGAGAAGTGGGAGAATGAGATTAGAGAGTAATACAGTGGGAAAGAGGCGCTGATGGAACGACACATAACAAGGCTTCATTAATGCTTCATTTGTCACAAGCATGGTTTGTTGTATGTTGATACAGAGGATCTGATGTGCTTTTCTTATGCATGTAAAGAGGCAAAAATGTGACATTAAAAGACGTACCATATTTACACCCAGCTAGGTTGCCTGCTTTTTCTATGTGACAGCCAAAAACAATCAAACGTGTCAATGAAACCAAAATACTGTATATCACTGCTATATGACAAGAAAACACATTTTCTGCTCTTTTTCTTCATCAGAAAACTGTTGCATCTATATGAAGTCCTAGAGTACAGCTGCCCAACACGATTTCATCTTCACAACACACGCTGTTATACTCACAGTCAACAAAGCCCAATGCGGCTCAATACAATAGATATGCAACAATAAATATGCACGAATAAAGCAGCACAATACAAAGGCAGCCCACAACAATATCACATAAAAACACACCACGGATGTCCAGATAAATTAGCCTTCTTTCGGTGACCCATACTAAGACAGGCTCACTTTACAATATGTAAAGCTGCTTGTTACAGTGCCACCATCTGGCAAATTGAGAGAGATTTGAAATCATTAAAATATGAATCAAATGTTTTGCACATTTTGTGCAGTCTGATGATGGGTTAAGCAATCAGTGTGAACCCCAAGCTCTGTTATTATGTTTTAAATCTTCACATGATTCACGTGACCTGTAGAGCAAAAAATACATTGGTGACATTTGCAACATAGCATGGGTCCTCTCTCCACTCAGCAGAGGTGAAACAACAAGTTTACTAGTCAGGAAATCCAGAGATTCATGATTTTTGAATACAAATTAAGTATCAAAAAATATGAACATGATCTACGAAGAAAACAAAAAAGTTAAGTGGCTTGAATTAATACTTAAAGTTTTTGGCTTTACAATCATCTCTAAAAAGTATTTTCATTACTGTTACCGAGACAAGGCCAGAGACTTGGAATAATGCCATTAACAACGATAATCGTGGCAGGGTTGATCTTATTTGATACATAACTGGTTGAGCTGCTGGGTTTCTAAACTGACGGACTGTGTGTACTGAGTTTTCATTAGAATAAGCGCTCCACAGGGAGAGAACAGCTCCGGGCTGCTCAATGGACCTGCACCACCTGAATAACTCACACTCCCTCTGCAACAACAACAAGCTACAGAGGAGCTGTGATACACACATGACAGTAGCATTAAGAACCAAGCACCTTCTTCAAGACACCTATTCATCAGTCCACTTTGTTTCAGTCCTGCAGTGCATCAGCTTCTTCGTCCACCTTCCCGTCCATTATCCTCAAGTGCAGGAACATCAAGTAATCAAGCTCTAATGCCATGAGTCAAAGAAGGCCAACGCCTGGCTCGCTCCTGGTGAAAGGCTGACACAGTATCTAAACTAAATGGACCCCTACTAAATTATTCAACTCCTGAGAAAAAAAAAAATCAAGTGCAGTTATAACAAGACAGCATCATCACTGAGGTGCTGAGCAGTAAAGAGCACTTCCCGTAAGAATCCCGTAAGGCACCTGATTAATCTCGTCTCCAGTTCTTATTTCAACACGATTTAACACATCACACTGATGTGATAAACTAGGAAGGTGGTTAAAGAGGAGAAACTGGTTGACTCTAAGTGGACAGCGCACATAAGCTACATGAATGTGGTGTCTGTTAGCTAAACAGGAGCTGAGTACATTAAAGCACCAACCAGGAGAGGTTAAGCAGGTATAGAATCTATATAATATCGCTGGTTATTGTTGTTGTACAATATATCATACTAGTGCTGACTCGAAAAGGCCTCTTTTATAACATGGGCACGTTGCCATGATAACTACACTGCATATCTAACCTGATCTAGAACAGGTCATGTTCAGAGTTTTGGATTTAAATTGGTAAATACTAATAATTCTTTCCGCCCTTTGACTGATTCTTTTCCTGACAATATTCTTTCTGAGTGATATAGATTCTCAGCGAAGGCAACACGTTACATATGATAACTTGTTGAGCCCTACGTTAGTGATGCAACCGAACTATTTACAGCAGTGCAAACCGTACGCTTTTCTCTCGAGCCAGCTAACTCAAAGAGGGCTTGGCTTTGTCGAACTTGCTTCAGGTGAGCACCTAACATTGTGTTTATATCGACAGCAACATTTGGCCAGTCCTGAAGGCACTGAAGTTTGGTATCAAGCCCTGACAGCACTTTACAGTACTTGACCTACATATATGTAAAGACAAAAGCTCAAACCTAACTGAAAGTTGAAACTGAAAGTTGAAGACTTATTGCCAAAAGTCAGTCATTCATCAACTTCCACACATATCAAGATATATGGACTCATGGCGTATGCTACAAAACCCCTGGTTTACGTTTCACTATTCTTAGGGAACAACTTAACACTTGCATGGAAGAAATACTTTGCTGCATTATAGAAAAAGACATCCTGTGCTTCTCCCAAAAAACAAATGAATAAATCATCACTGCTTTAATCATTTGAAATGGGTGAGAGGCCTCGCATGTAAGCAGGTGTAAATGAGTGCAGATAGAGAAGGGGAGATTTCCAAAGTGAGAGAGAGTTAAGAGACGACAGAGTGAGAATGAGCAGGAGAGCTCTGCAGATCTCAGCCTGATAAATAATGCATGGCAGAGAGCTGCCAGCTCTGTGCCCAGCAGCAACCAGCCTGTGCTCCATCAGCAGAGGAGAGGTGGTTTCTGGAGGGGCACAGGTGGAACCACCAGGTGGGATGAAAGAGAAGGATGGTGCAGTCACCTCCACCTATCACCTCTACGCTCCTTTTTTCTCTGTCTAACTCTCCATCTGGGCTCACGTTCACCTGTTCATTACACGCTTGGGCATGAGCGTGTGAAGAGTCATCCTCTTCATCCTTTACTGTCCAGTCTGCCTCCGTCTGTGTACAACCTGCAGTTCCTTAGGAGTATGGATGCCTAGAAGGCACACAGGGATTCTATAAAAAATTGGTTAAAACTATGTCAGAGATGTGTTGATTCATCTTGAAGGACTTTCTTTAGGCTGTTTGTAGTGTTTTTAAGCAGCAGCTATAATCAGTATTTTTATATTAACCCCATCACAAGAGGTCATACTGACAAATCCACTGAGAAATAAAGTCAACATCTCAGTTTTTGCAAAAATCCAGGAAAAATAATCACAGGCAGACGCTCAACAAAACTGACTGAAAACCACTTCCCTGCACGTCACTACGGCCTCAAGAATCACAATAATTGTCCACCCTGTCCGATTCCTCCTGGTCCCACCCTCTGCTCTGAGCCTGTCGAGGTCAAAGGTCATTATAGCAGAAAGATTAACATCACAGCACACAGAGAACACAGCGCTTTGATGTTCTCTGCAGTGGAGAGAAAGTACAACCTCTTCTGATCTTCAGCTCTGTTTGTACCTTTTTTTGTCTTCCTCAGAGAGTACTTATCTGTGGAATTGTCAAGGCGGAGAGAGTGGAGGAGTCTGTTTTAACAGAGTGACCTTTAGAGAGCCTACAGACACCAGTACACTTCAACATTTTTAGCTGAACCTTTCAGCATCAGTAATCTGGTGTCATCTTTTGTTTCTTCTCTTTAGCAGTAAACATTCATAAAAAACAGAAACACTATTTGATTATTTGATTGCCATTGCACTTGCATTAAAAGTTGGCGATGCACAGTGTTTACTGTAGTTGGAGCACTCTGAAGTTGAACTGTGACATGTGAACAATGTTTTCATGTTTTGTGGGAACTCCTGAGAGTTGTGACGTTTGGACTAAAGCTTTAAAAAGAAATAAGAGATGAAAATGGACATTATAAGGCCAGTATTCTTCTTTATGTGTTTTATCAATGACATTTAGTTGCACCCACTGCCCCTCCCTCCTGTTTTTCTGCTCTTTCCATTGAAAACCGTCGTTTTTCCATCCCAGACTATTTTTATCCAACATTTCATTACCATAATAAAACACATGCATGAAAAAAAGATAAACTCAAAGAGACAGCGCAGCCAAAAACCTGGATTTGGGAGGCTTATTTTCATCTTTCTTTCTTGTCTTCTATTCTTTTATGTTGCTCTTTTCTTTTCGCTCAGAGAAATGGAAAGAGACATGCCTTTTCTTTCAGCCTGTGCCTCATTATGGTGCTTTTCAGGTCTGCTCTTTTGTATGGGGCCAGCCCAGAGCCATGCACAGGCATAGCGGAGGAGCCGGTGGATTACCCAGACTCACGTCAACACTTTGACAGAACCACCAACAACTCCAGCAAACGCCCCTGCCAAGTGTAGCATGAACGTTACATGCTTTAATAAGTGTAGCCAAAGAGCCATGCCAGGACTAAACCAACAGGAACAGCTGCTGTACCGCAGACATCAGTGTGAACAATACATCTAGGTCTCTAAACCAGGGCACGGCTATCATGGTACCGGACAGAATGCATTGCTGTCCACTGATAATCAGCATGCAGTTTGCTGTCTAGCCGCACAGAGCATCACGTCTCAAACTGAACGTCAAAAAGATTAGATGTAATGAGGTGACAGTAATTTTTTTGTCGCTGAAAAGCCCGAGGTTATCGTCTGCTTTTAAAATGAAACACAACATGTGGCGTCTCTTAGCTTAACATTTGGCCTGTGATAATACACTCCCAAACAATACAGGTTATACAAGGTCCTGTTTGAGATAACCTGATCCAAACAGCATAAATACATCTGCTGAGGTCAAACTGCACATTAATTCAAAGGTTAAAAATATGTTCTTAAATGTAAAGTTACCGACTAAAAGGAAGATAGTATTATCATAATATTATATTACATAATTATTATAATAAATTATTACCAACCATCATTCTAACACATGATCTCAGTTACAATACAAGCTATCTTTACATCCTTAATTTGGCATTTCTTTAAAGCAAAGAGAGGTAATCACTGGCGTCATCTATTCTTAATGTTTACAATAGATCGAATGCTTATGTGAAATGTTTCCCTCATCTCTACGAAAACGTGTAGCTTAATTCTGTTAATCAGTGTTTTGGTTTATATAATTTTTTCATTGAGCTTGTTTCCATCCTCAGCAGGCATCCGACACTTGTGACTTGCTGGTGAACACAGTGAAGAATTTAACTGGGAAGGAGACATATATTTCCCCAAAATTGAGATAAAAGGAGAGCGGTTGGTCTCACATTCGTCAGGTGGACATAAACACAAATTAATGCAAATGCTGCTCCACGTATAATGGTTGTGTAATTATGCAACCTCTTGCACGTTTGTCAAATCAACATTAGGACGTGATAAAACATGTAGTGCTCGTCTTCTTCAGAATTAACACTGTCTGGTGATATTTTTCCATCTGGACATAATTCTGGACAAGTAAGTCGGCTAACTTGTTTTCTTTTTTCAAAGTTTAGTTAGGTTCTTTGTTTCATTTGTTTGCACATGCGGGTGTGGCTCCCTCAACTATGGCTACATTTTTCTTTTAATCTGTTTTGAAGAGATGAAAAAGACGATGTTGAAAATTAAAATAAAGCTAACTAAAATAAAACTACACAAAAAAAGATTAAACAAAAAATCATACTAGGCTATTAATGTTATCAACATTTGAATAAACAGCTGGTTTTCTCCTGCCTCTGTGATAACAGGGTTCACTGGTTTCTGGCAGCTGAAGCAAATGTATATACGTACAGACATACATGCACACACATGCCTGTGTGTTAGGTTTTCTGTGTATATTTCTGTGTGCACTTGGTCATGTGCACATGCATATTACTGCGTATGTGTGTGCTCAGCAGATGGCAGATTGGAGCTGGAGATTCAGGTGGTCATCCATCAGAGTCGTACTCTCACCTTCTCCAGCTCCCTCCTGGGACAGAAAGACGGATGCCCCCTCTATCACCGCTACATGTAGCGCTCATTAAGCCCCTTTGCTGTGGCAAGTCACTGTTTCTCCAACTCACACTTGTATGTAATTGTTCTCACACACACACACACACACACACACACACACACACACACACACACACACACACACACACACACACACACACACACACACACACACACACACACACACACACACACACACACACACAGCCCATATGAAGACAGTCTCTCTAAAATAAGCTTTGGAGTTATGTTTTGAGAAACATTATATTCAGATTTATAACTTTAATGGGACCTGGAGCGAACCATCAGCCCGTCCTGAGACTGTTCACACTGTAGCGCCATAATGTGGAAAGGCAATAAAATCCCATAGATGGCCGCTGCATATCTCTTGATGCAAAACTTTATTGCAAGTATCTTTGATTAGATTCACAGTGGGGAAATTGAATCTGAAGGGTAATTCTCAGGGGGGAAAGGGACAAAAACAGCAGCCAGTGAGCTGTGACTGTGAAAGACAAAGCATTAACCCTGTCAAATCCCACAGAAAAATGAATTACTATTCCTGACCTTTAAAAAGAGAAAGTCCCCCATCAGCCTACAGAGTGGGTTCTCACACCAGAAAACTGTGATGAGGTGAGGAAATTACATATGAAGAGCTTTAATGCAACACCTACAAGCTCAGTGTGAAGGTGTGTATTAACATCGTAGGTGTCTTCTGTTTGATTCATTCACCAGCTACTGAAATATATTTATCTGGTCATACCGAACCATCACAGGTACACCTGCTGGCAGCAGTAGCTCATCAATGGCGTACTGTACTCTTAATAACATTAAAAAAAAAGCTGCTTAGGAGGCTACAGCATCTACATATTAATGTTGGCAGCATGTACTGTAAAAGAGGAGGACAAAAGATGGCAGCAAGCTATCTTGTGCCACAGATGTTATATCATAAAGCACATGCAGATAGGTACAAGAAAAGTAGTATTATGAATGGCTGGTGTGTTATTTAGCAGGCCAGGAAGGGAGGAAAAGCTGGTTTAGATGATGTTAAAAGCTTGAGATCAGATTCGTCCCTCCACCCTTGCCTCTCTGTTTCTTTCTTTCCCTCCTGTTGTTGCTGACTCAGCCCTCAGGGAGACTCCTCCATGAGGCCAGCACTGGCTTGGTTTCAGTTGGGCTGAATGCTGATGGTAGAACTTTGTGTGTGTATGTGAGTATGCACACGACATGTACCTGCAAATATGCTGTAGCGCCACAGGATTACGTCATAAAATGCATGAATATATTTAGAAACATTTTTTTATCAAGCCCGACTAAGTGAAGTGGAGAGGAGTGTGAGGAGGACGTCAATATGGACTCTGCGGATTGCATCAATATCTTAGCTGTTTCTCATTTCCACTGCTCAATTAAACAGGGCAGTGCTACAGCTGTGACAGCCTTTGGAACAAGTAAGAGCTTCAAAGGCCAGAAAAGCCTCCAGCACAAAAGCAAATATGAAAGCAGTATTACTGCTGCAGCATTTAGCACTATTATGTACTGTGTCTCTGATAGAGGTCAGTTAAAGTAATAGAAGAAAGCTGTATCTACAGTATCATCATTTTCCCTGGTAATCTACTAGTCTCAAACCACAGGTCATTTACACATCTCTCTGCAGTCCTTTTACACTTCAATCTATCCGCAGTATTGCACTGAGACATCTTCACACACACACACACACACACACACACACACACACACACACACACACACACACACACACACACACACACACACACACACACACACACACACACACACAGAGCTGTTGAAAAGCTATTTTCTGTGTGTTCATGAGGCACGTTCCTCACTGCAGCTCTTCCCTGATTCTGTAGTCAGCACTAACGGCACGTGGCTTAAACCTACACCCATGTGCACACTAGGACAGGAGACACACACACACACACACCCTTGGACATACAATTACATACACCCTTGCATTAAAACAGCTCTGCACATGCCTGCACAAATGTCCTGCACACAAAGAGGTCCATGTAACGAAATGTTCACTTGCTCATACGCAGTCATACACAGCAGGCAAGCTGAATGCATCTAAAAATAGCACCCTATTGGCACCCCCACTGTCATTATTCCTTTCATCGTCCTTATCAGCAGAGTGGGGCTCATTCAATTGGTGGACAGTCAAGCCGCTTTCATGGAGCTTTCCTTGCCTCCCCATCGACACTGACATCACCATACCCTCCTCATACCCTCTTTTCAATTCTTTTTTTCTTCATCGCTCCTCTCTGATATTTCCATTTTGTGTCCCTAGGTCTCTTCACTTCTCTTCCTCCTCATCTTCTCTCTCTCTCTGCCTTCTTATAGGGAAGCACTGATGAGTGACACCCACCAATGTGTGGAGAGGAAGAGATGAGGGAGGACAGCAGGGCTCATCCCAGAGGAGAACCTTTATCTTGGCAGAATAGGCCCACTGATACAGAAGATGTAATGACATCAACCATACCTAACAACAGATGAAACAAGGCAAAAGGAGAAAATGAGGGATGACACAACAGAGAATAACAAAAGAGATAAATAAGTTAAAGGGGAGGTTCTCCAGAGTCACACTCATCTTTAACGTGCTGTGGTCAAAACCTCTGGTAGATATTTAACATATGTAGCTCCAATTTTTGCAGCTTCACCAACAAAACAGGATCCCATAAGAAAAAGCTGCTTAATCAGTTCACGTCTGCATCCCTACAATATTTAGTCTATACATTTGTACAATTATCAGCAACTTGTGTAACTACTTCTTTCCATTATCTATAAAATCTCCTGATTCTCAATTCTCAAGGAAGTGAGTCATCTTTAAGTGAAAAAAAATCATAGTTTTCCAAGTCCAAGGTGACGTTTTGCGTGTTTTGTCTGACCAACAGTCCAAAAAGATATTCAGTCCACTATCATGTAAAAGAAAGAAAAGCAGCAAATACTCACAATTAAGAAGATGGATGATTATAGTCATGTGACAAATGGATTAATTGATGAGAGATTAAAGCACTAAAGTTAAGAAAATATGCCATTATCACTATACTATCAAGTCTTGTAGGACTTAATAGTCCTAGGACTAATGCATGATTTGTTGGGATAACTTCTTTGATATGTTGTTGGCCCTCAAACTGATTATTAAATAGATATGCACATATTATCTGGGGTCTATAGTTGGTTGATATAATGATATAATGATGACATATATGCACATACACAAACACCAAAGAAAGTTTTAGTCACTTTGTAAGATCCAGAAATGATGCATGGTGCTGGCTCTAGATGTGAATGGGCTCTAAAAGTAGGTTAATAAATCTAATGTTGAAAAATGATGTGACAAAAAACTAATTGGCTGACAGTGCTCTTTTGAAGAAGTTTACTTCCACTAAAATGAGGAGCATCCATTTTATGCTGTCAGAGGAGCAGTCTGGAAGGTCTGAGGCTAGTCTGGGTGGATGAAATGTTCTGGCAAACTGTGCGTCACACAGTTTATGAACATTGTCTTATTCTGACCTTTTCTCTCTGTGGTGTCCATGTCTGTTTCTCTGTTTTGAAGACCTTGTCTGTACACCTGCAGGAAAATGTCTTCAGGATGGTAGCCTTGAGGAAAAACATGCCAGCTAAGATCAGGTTTAATGTCTTCAACAATACCTTGAGATACCTGTTCCTGGCATCTCACAGTTTCTGTCCATTGTGGCACATTACAGACAGTGAGCATGGGTAAAACCTTGCAAACTCTCAACCCCCACTGTCACTCAACATCTAAATTAACTTGCCTCTCGCATTATTCGAGCAAAAAGGAGGCACATACAATATGAACTCCCCACTGCTGCACACCTGTGGCCTGAGAAAAACACACTTCTGTTCTTACAAAGCACGTATTCCACCTGATAATGAGACACATACCAGCAGCAGAAAAGTCCCTAACCCTCAGCAAAGCCCTCTGAAACAGGAAAAGAGCACTTGAGTTGGGATTTGATGGCCAAGAGTGGCTTGAGGGGGTTGTCAAAGATGAGAACATATAAAGAAGCACACATGAAGAGGCTGGGGTCAGTTCATGGACTAAAAAGAGAGAAAAGCAGAAGAGAGTGAAGAATTGTGAGCATCTTGAAAACTAGAGAGCTGGATAGAAATAGAGAAAAGTACAAAAGAGAGACAAGAGGGGCGAGCGGAAAGGTTTGGATGTGATGAGAGCGAACATTGTAACTGAAGCTGTACCCGATGAAAGGGGTCAAGAGGAGGGGAAAAAAAGCGGAAAGTGAAAAGGTGATACACTGCTGGCCCTACTGAAGGAACATATTTGTACTGGGAGGCACAATGTGTGGGAAAAGACTTTGAAAAATTGAGAATAAATTATCATCAGTGAAAGGTGGTCCACGGAGTACAAGTATTTTGGTTCAAAGCAAGAGGTTCTAATAAATCAACAATTTGTTTAGTAATCTGAAGCGAAGAAGGACTTGGCACGCTCTGAAAAAAGCACAAACATCTAAGAGAGAGAACAACAAAACAAGCATTACCTCTGTACAATACTCACAGCGAGTGTGTCCCATTCAATGATGACACAGAAAGACAATGTAGTCGATTTGTTCCAGCAGTTCTAGCTCAGCCTCAACACTTTAAAATTCACTAAAATCAAATATGACTTATGCAGTTATGTAAAAGTTCAGTTTTCCACTGGAGTAGTACAATGAAGGACACTTTGTGTAAAAATGTTTACTGCTCTATTCTTACGTGAAAGGACAAGGGGACACACACTGCTTCAAGAGTGCTGAATGTATATAACCACCTCAAAAATGGCTTTATCAGCATGGAAAAAACAAAGTCCATAACCACAAGCGATGCCTCAAAATAGTTCCAACCTTAGACATTGGCTTCCAGTTTGAATAAATGGAGCATGAAAGAGGAATGAACAGCCAAAGAAGTGCCAAGCTAGGTACCCACCACCCTACGCCTTCCTCAATCTGCCACAAACACACATGCGCACACACCCCCCCACCTCCCTCTGTCATTGTGTTTATTTCTCTCTTATATTCAAATACCCCCTCTGTCATGCTCGGGGTTATTAATCTCTGTTAAACTTGTCCTTCTGCCAGTGATGCCGGACATGTCCTCACACAGGTTCTCTTCAGCTCTGACAAAGGTGTCCTTCCTGTTTCAATAGTCCTGCTATCTGTGTGACACAGAGGGTATGTACATGAAAATGCTCTGCATATGTAACCCACAATGCCATCCAAACAATCTTCTGAAAGCATACGCAGAAATAAATAAAGAATGCACACATTTAAATCCAACTCAAATGATAAGTCTGGTGATAGTCTATGTTGTTCTTATTGTTAACAAATCCCAAGAGAAGACCCAAACCAACGCTTGATTAATCTGTAGGTGTTGCCTACACAGATTGCCTGATATATTTTATATTTTATCTCTTTGTCATTTATCTACAAAACTATTCAAAATAAATTAGCTACTCACAAAGTTGTAATGGGTGAAATGTTTCTTTTGTTATCCTGAACATAAGGACTGTAGTTTAGTTTGAGTAAATAAACTATCCTGTGGCCAAAAATACTCACTGGAGCACCAAATGTTTGAGTCATGTTTGCTAAAAGCTAAAATGTCAAGTGCTATTATGAAATCATTTAGACTTTTTTTTAAAAACATCAAAGTTTATGTTTGTGGCCTGTTATTGGAGATTTACATCTTCAGTAAGAACAAATGGACTTGGAGCGGAGAACTATTTACATGTACAGGCTGGGGAAGTTGGAAACTATAGTGTTATAAATAACTGCAATGTTGCTTTTGGTATTTTTCTATTTGTATTTGCTGAAAATAACTAAGTATATAACATGGTCAGCCTTATCCTTTAACAGTTATTGTCAGATTTGATCGATGTGCACAAAACTGTTATGCATTTTTGTTTACAGTACAATACGCATAAAAATGGGAATTTGTGGGTTCTCTCCATGTGGAGGTGTGAGCAAAACTGTTCCCAGAGACACGACCTATTGTGATAATTCAGGCTCCATCAATATTTTTCAACCCCTCAGTTGGAGTTAAATGATAATTATTTTGTGGGAGGATGATTCTCTTTGCAATTTAGTATCATTTGGATTTGCTTTGGGTGGCACGTTTAACTGTTGCTAACTCACTAAAAACTGAACAGTTTAGAGAGAGATGAGACAGAAGGGAAACATGAAGGTATTAAAAGAATAGACTGATGGAAATGAAGCAAATAAAGAGGAAAATGAGGTGAAAGGGTGTTTTTATCTTCTGACTCTTCAGTGAAAGGACAAGGTGAAATTAACATAATCTTTTAGTAATTGGAATAAGAGACTGAATTGATCTCACACATGACATGTGACCATGAATAAACCTGTTTTCATTATATGACCATGCTCACTGGCTGCAGTCCAGCAGTAACCTGGCTATGATGTGGCATGTTGGAGCAGTATTACAAGTGAAACATGACACTATTCTCACATAACCATCACATAAGAATGATGCAGTATCTGTAGTTTTGTACTGTGAGAAAATACTAATATCAAAAGAGCATTTCTCTAACATACTAAAGCAAGTGGGCCTCAAGATCCTCCTCCTCCTCCTCCTCCTCCTCTCCTGTATTTTAAACTTACATAAGTCTACACTCAAAATGTGCAAGGATAACATCGACACAGGACTGTAGGAGTGAACTCTCACGCTCTCTTGATAAACTGCAGCATATTGCAGCAGCAGTACTGTTTGTGGAGCTACATATTGACACATCATCATAAATTTAACCCAAAGGAATCCAATCTATTCAGCATATCGATACAACAGTTGGTTCGGCCAAGAAAATGAATCACTTCTGCTCGTCATGAATGCCTGTATGCTTCTTGAGAGCTGGGAGACGGAGCTCACCTCTCCTGCCATTAAATCATTCATGACCCTGCAGTGCTGTGGACCACACAGTGCTAGACCTGCCTCCACCAATCTGTGTCTCCGCTCTGACAGCAAGCACACACACACACCACTGGACTCACCGTTTTAAGCCCTGCACTAAAATCAGCTTCTGCAGACAGCAATTACAAATGCTCATCCAAGCAGGTACACACATTCACAAACACTCAGACAGTCAGTATTTATTTGTATCTCCCCGCTCCTACTCCATACACCTGTATCTTCTGCTACCCTCAGTGGCAACATCAATCTACAAAATATGTCTAAATCTCCTCCTCGCTCCCTGCACTATCGATCAGCCTTTTATCCATATTCATGAGGTCTGCAGAGAGGCTGGCAAGGCATGCTGGATACCAATCCTTGGCTAAGGGGGTTCCCTAAGACATCATCCTCCCTCTCCTGTCAGGTTGTCCTCTCATGAGGACTTACTAAGAGTAAATGAACCTCCAAATCTCTCTGTGTCCTCAAAAATCTGCTTGACAACTATTGAATGTTGTCCAGCTTGGGAATCATGTGAATCAGCTTGGGAATCATGTGAATCAGCTTGGGAATCATGTGAATCAGCTTGGGAATCGTTCACTCTAACTTTTACTTTAAGGTGTGAGTCATTTACCCCATTTCTCCCTCTCACTGAGCAAGATGTCTCCAAACTGCTGTCATTCCACCAATTGTTCTCTGGATCCTATTCCTTCCAAGCTCCTCCCCAAATGCTCCCCACAACGTTTAAGGGGGCCCAAGTAACCCGGTTATTGAAAGAGCTGAATCTAAATCCATTCAAATTAAAAACTATAAGCCGGTCTCACTCTTTGGTCCAGCACTCTGGTTTGACTCTTACCTCAATGAGTCATTGTTCAAAGTTGTATGGCAAGGAAAAGAGTCCAAACATAACCATTTTTCCATTGGAGTGCCACAAGGATCTGTGATGGGGCCCCTTCTCTCCATACACATCTCCTCCCTGAGCTTGATTATTCAGAGATGTTTTGTTTTACCACTGCTATTCTTCCCACCAGATGTCCCGACTGTCTCAGTACAAATCTTAGCCTGCCTCAATAACATCCCAAAAAGCACCAGCCAGTCCTTCTGCTGAATGCAGCATTAGTACACCTACAGAATAACCGTGAGCATTGCACCCACCTACCTGAATTCATACCCTCATTCAAGTATATGATCATTCCTCACAACAATCTACTAATTAACAGAGTAGTCCATCATCCCTATATGGCAGGAAATCAATCTTAACTCTTTTTCTGTGTGGTCCATTGGCGGTGGAATACGTTACTGGACTCGATTGGGTTAGCAGAATCCCTTTATGTCTTTAAAAAGCTTTTTCCAAGAGTACTTATTCACCTATTATGGTCTTTTCTTTGCCTCTTGCTGTCTCTCCATCTCTAGATTATTCTCTAGCTCTTTCACAAAAATTTGCTAAGCACTTTGTGTTATTTCACTTGCACCTCCATGCCTCATGGCACTGAGGAACTTGAGTGTTGCGGCACTTATTCTCGTCAGTATCTCCTTGATGATCGTGGATTGGAAGGGACTTCATTTGTATGTCGCTTTGGACAAAAGCATCTACCAAATTAGTAAATGCAAATGTTCTCAGTAAAATCCTCATTGCCGAGTTTTACATGATATAGCCACCCTTGTTATCTATGCATAAAAGATGGAGATGTGTTGGGTTTATGGGGCAGGCGCAGAGAGATGGCGATGCTTTATTGGCAGCGAGATGGATGTTTCCCACATGACAAATAAATCAGATGGTGTGGATCATGTGTCGCACCATTAACTACCCACACTGAACTATGGCTAAGAATGATATACCTAAGGATAATATTGGTACAATCAGTAGCATTAATCGTTTTTGTACAGTAACTGTCTAAATATGCCGTTTCATTGAGTTTTTTTAAAAAAGAATATCAATTTTTAACCTCTTCACCCTTGGTTTCCATCTCTCTGTCTATCAAGCCCACAACTGAACAAGTGCAGAAATACTTAATGAATAATTGATGACTCTGCGTAACGGTATTGCAGAACAGCGTTGAATTGCTGCACTGGAGCAGAGGGAAAGGCGGGAGGGAACACAGCTTGTGTGTGTACCGCACGCTCCGCTGGTATCTGGGGCAATGTGTGACTCTGTGTGTGTCGGATAAAGATGGAGACTGTGTTTGTCTGATAAACACGACCAAACCAATTCCTTGTGAGGTCCTCCATACTTCCTGTCCTCTCTCCTCGATTTCCCTTCAGGACATGTCCATGCCTCACGGATGATCTTTGAACCAACTGTCAGCCTATGAATTGCATCATGCTGTGCTGTCAACCTCCTCAGATGCTGACCGAGTCAAACTGAAGTTGAATGTAAATGAGATCTGACCCTATTCTGACCAGCAGAGGGAGCTAACACCAGCTCATCCTTCATCTGTCCTCTGTTATCAATACATCTTCATAAAATGCATTAAACCTGATATTCCACATGACATCTCTTTTAGACATAATTTCTCTTTTTAAGGCAATCAAAAGTGAATGTCCGGTTGGTTTGCCAATTTTAGAGGAAATTTTTGTTTTGACACCACCTTCACCTCAACAGACTTCTCTTTCCAACCTCCATTGTTCTCACACACATCCATGCTGTAATATCTCGCTGTGCAGCTGTTTTTTGCACTTCTCATTAATCTTCGTACTGAGGGAAACGGATGCCTGGATGACTGTGCTGAGCCATACATTGGATGAAAAAATGCATATACATGCTTATTCACAGACAGACTATACTGAAGTTAAAATATCTTCTTCACACCTAATTTAATTTGGCATCCACATCAGTTCCAGTTTGCATATTTAGGTGAGTGGGGCAGTGATGCCGCATAAATCTGGGTCAGAACAAATGTCATGTGTTAAGCAAACTATCTTCAAGCGAACTTCTCTCATTTTCAAGTTAACTAAACTTGTCAACTACCCATATAAGAAAACAGCTCAAAAGTTTTAACCTAATGGTGGATTAATGCATTTGAGAAACATTGCAGTAAACAACAATTCTCTGCCAGGCATATACCATATATGTTATTAAGTGCAGAAAAGCTTAATAATTAATCTTAAAAAATAATGGGCAAAACAGAGAGAGATTATAGGGAGGGGTGTGTAAGCAGATAACTCAAAATGACAAACACAACTGTGCCTAAACTAAAGGTTATTTTAAAATGAAAACTCTCAAAGCCAAAGAGACTCAACAGAACAACTTGCTGGATACATAAGCCAGATTTTCACACTCTAGCATACACCTCTACTCGATATTGAGATATTCTGAGCACATTACATAACAAGGGAGGCTGAAGTTCAAGAATACTAGAAGTGTGTAAGAACAGGCATGTGAAACCTAAAAATAAACCTAATAAATGAATTTACACTATTAAGACTATAAACATAGTGAAAATATGAGAATACAACAATAAAATCACCAATTAAATGATGTTGAAATACATTAGACTGATGTAAATGTAAATATCAAGTTAAAATGTTAAAAAGTTAAAAATTTTTACAACATTTGTTACATTTACATTTGTTACATTTACATTTGATGTAATGCATCAGATGAAAGATACTTCAAAATATTAATACTGCTAAATACGATAATTCATTATGACAATTTTTGAGATAAAGATTATTGAAAGACTTTAATATGAACAGAGTGAGCACAGGGATCACAGAAGGGGGTGGAAATTTTAAAAAATGATTAAGTGTTGAAGTGGATTCAGTTTCATTAACTCAGCAGGAAGCAAGAATGCAAAAATGACTAGAATGGAGTGACGGCAGGGGATGTGGGGTAAGAAAACTGATGAACGGTGGAAAAACCAGTGGTTACTTTATGACCTTCAGCCTCCTGACTAAGGGCAAACAAGAGAGGGACATTGACGGTACGGTTTCTTATATATGAGAGTTATTCCACAAGCAAAAAATAATATGGTTAAGTTAAGGCCATTTTCATAAAGACTTACAAAATACAATATCATGTCATTCTGTTCTTTCGAATTCATAAAGAGCTTTAAGATGAAGCATTTAACAGAAAGGCATTAATAAGCAAAATGCTGAAACTAATGATTATTTTCATTATCGATTTATCTCCTAATTGTTTTCTTGTATATTGTTTGTAAACTGTCCTGAAGTATTGAAAAATGTTTATCACAACTTCCCTGGAAACAAGGTGATGTCTTCAGATGTCTTGTTTTGTCCCAAACTCAAAGATATTTGGTTTACTATTATCTACGTATCAAAAAAAACACCAAATATTCACATTTGGGGCACTGGAGCCTATTAATTTTTTTGGCCATTTTTGCCTCTGTGGCCCTAAAAGCATTTTCCCCTTAGAGCACCATAGTAAAAGAGATGTCTATAAAACTGTTGACAGGACACCTCCAGCATTACAAGCCATTCACCAGCCCGCCAGGGCCAGAGGCATAATATTCATTGGGCCGCATACCTTGAAATCTGAAACTCTGGTGGCTGCAGTTTAGATTAATTGTAGAGAGAGACTTTCTGCTGCAGAAGAAGAAAAGGGAATTGCAATAATCTAGTAGCAATTAAATAAAAACAGGAATGACTGTCTCAAGGTTTTTGGTAGAGAGAAATGTTGAAAGAGCATGGTTGTATGACAGATTTGATATGGCTGCTCAAAGTAAGGTTGTTGTCAAATAAAACATCAAGGTTCCTCTACTGTGTAGTAATGAGATGAGAGTGTGAACCTAGTATGTCTGTAAGCTGAGTGGTGCAGGAGTCAGTGCTTAATAAAAATATCCAAGTCTTTTTTTTTTTTTTTTAAATTGAGCTGAAGGAAATTTTGAGCCATCCACTTTGTGAATGTCCACGAGACTCATTTAATTGAATTCATTGAAGTTATTGGACTTACAGCTGAGTTAAACCTGGGTGTCGTGTGTAAAAATGGAAAAGGATGTTGTGTGATCTGTTGATTTTATTTCCCATTGGTAGCATGTAAATAGTCAACAGAATTGGGCCGAGCACTGACCCCTGAGGAACGCCATAATGCAGCCAGCAGGTAGAAGACGCAGACTCAGCAATACCAACAAAGAAAGTCCTGTCTGTAAGGTATGACTTAAACCACTCTAAGGCTGTGCCACTCGTGCTAAGCCATTGCTCTAAAGCTCTACACAGGACAAGAGGATGGTGTGATCAACTGTGTCAGATCCACAAGCCTTTCAGTCACTGATAGATTCTCCAACTATTATGAAAACTCAAGCTCAAAATCTATATAACATATGCACCTGGTATTAAAATGCAATCTGTATCTAGACGTGCTATGCAGATAGTAAAATGGTCCAAGCTTGGCTTTGAGTTTGAACCTGGTATTGACAGTGTGTTTTCGTTAACCTCTCTGAGATCGAATCGATGTTCTCCAGAGCTAGAAGTGGAGGAGGGCTTATGAACTGGACAGTGTCATTGAATATTAGGAAATTGCTGGCTTGCATGAGAGGGGGCTCAGCAGGCAGGTGGGACCAGGTGTTAGCTGACCATCGGCCCCGGGCAGCAAAGTGGCATGGAGCAGTCTTAGCAGTGACCGCTGGAGGACGCTGGGGGTGGGGGTGGGGATTCTGAGCAGGAGCAGGTTAAGGCACAGCAACACCAGTGCCTGTGATTATGTATGTTTTACAAAATGCATTTACACATACCTAATGCCTGAACTCAATGCAAGCCATACCTCCAAATGTGCTCAAGCAGATTCAATCACATTCCTATCACGACACATTTACTAGTTGCATTAACACGTGCTTCTCTGTATTCCGGTGACGTATTCAGACACACAGTCACACACATATATGGTCATACAAAGAGGAACCTTCAGTGAGCATGCACGCACACACACACACACACACACACACTTGTGTCATATGCAGAAGCGTTCCACCAGTGTGTAGGCAATTAAAGGTCTGTGTCCTAAGGGGCTGCTGAGGCCAAAGTCACAGCGCTCTATGCTCTGACAAATATTTTGTCCATTACCAGCAAACTAACTGTCGTGCAGTGCCTCAAGCTCCGCAATATATTGTCCTTCACTTAGACTCTGCAGGCAGCAGGGAAATGGGAGAAAAGAAAAGTGGCCACAGGAGTGAGGGAAAGGGGTGGAGGAGGTGCCACTGTATGAGTAGGCTATAAAAGAAGCAGAAAAAGAGATGAGGACATGGTGACTGTAGCCAAATGCAGAGTAGTCAGGATCTACCCCCAGCCATCAATAAAAATGAATAATTTACCTTAAAGACATGCCAGATAATCTCTCTGAATCTGTCAATCTCTCCTTGTCCCTCTGACCAAATTGGGGTTGAAAACACAAAAAAATATTTTTAAAAAAAGGACTCATTGCTCAACTATGGTGGCCTGATCCATATGGTTAAGATGGATTTTCAGTGCAGCATATCGGCGTGCAGGAAATTAAATATGGATGTGTGTGTCTGAGAACACATACTGTTATTGTGTACATTTAAAGGACAGCATTGCTGTAGTGGCAGAGAGGGTGCATGTAGGAGTCCAAAAAGTTGAGTATTTAATGGGAGGAGAGGAAAGAGAGAGTATGTGGGATGATGTCAGTGATCGTATAATGAGTAGACAGTCTTCTAGGTAAACACTAGGTGGCGACATCCAACTTTCTCACAGAGCAGCCGACACTGTGCTGACTAAGCGCTGGCTGACAGTGGATGTGCGTGTGCCAGGTCTTCATACATGTGTACTTACATGTGATCATGTGCGAGGTGTGATTGACCTTGTAAAGCTGCTGCATACCCACAGATTCTCCTTCATCCTGTGCGGATACCGCTACAGTCCCTGAGGACCGACCCCCCTCCTCTTCGATCCAAACTGATTTAATACGGCAGGGGGATATGCAACTAAAACATTATCTGAACAAATGTCTGTTTATTACATCAAAGGTTTTAGAAATGTGTGTGGTGAAGTTGATTATTCCACATCTACCTACACAGCACTCCCGTTTGCTTTTCTTTTCCTGCCTACCGAAAACATGAGGCTGCCGCAACAGTAGAAATGACTGATGCTCCATCCCCCCTCCTGTCTCTCTCTATTGCTCACTTAATCTCTCATTTCTCTCCCTCTAAATGTGGATCCATAGTGTTTAGTGCAAACTCAGAGGCTGAGAGAGACGACACACTGTTAAAAATCGAAAGCATGCTCTTGCCGTGTTGCAATGTGCAGCAAGTAACTGCGGCAAAGAGAGGGAGAGAGAGAGAACGGAGTTGTAGTCCATACAAGGCAGGAGAATTGATTATGGGAGGGATGGAGGAGTGTACTCTAGGAGGAATGGAGCAAGGGAAGGGGGTGGGCACCTGGCTCTGCATCTGCTTGAGAAAAATCTCTGGGGTCAGCCAATTAGAGGCTGGGTGACACCACTATCGTCCCAGCTAGCTAGTAAATCCTGCGCCACAAGACAACCCACGTGCCTCTGCTCAATGAACGTGTGAGCTCATGCAGAGGCACAAACAAGCACGATGACACACACAGACTAAAAAAATGTTTAAGCACACAGTGAGATTGGAGATACTCAAACGTTTGCCAGTAAGTATGTGAGTGCCAGATGTGTCTAAGGGATAAACTGCTAATTTTTGAGAATTAATTTATGTAATTTAATCCTCATTGGAGTCACTGTCACATACACAACCACAGAAGGCTTATTTCACGTACATGTGGCATCATGCAACCTCTGACAAACAGAGCTACTTAAATCCAACCAATCCAGCTTGACCCCTATGGATTATTGTAATACTATGTGTAGGGTTGCGACTCCATATCATCCTTTTTATAACCTCATTAGATCTATTTAGGTTTAGTTTTCAACAACTAAGTAAGTAACGAAAGCTATAAATCAATAAAAGACAGTTTATCCTACATATTTTTTTACAAAATACATATGGATGACATAGGTTTTACAAAATAGATTTAGTTTTATTTGCCTGTATTTTGAGATATCCAGGCTTCCAGGCCAATACAATAGCCATGCTGTATTGGTATTGTACATTTATTTTGTTTGTGGTTCTCTGAAATGAAAATTACACTTTCCATGAACAACGCTCCTGTTACACTTGATAATCCACAAACTGCATTGCAAACAATACTTAACTGGCTCCACTGTCATGAAAATAGGGTTGTGAGCAGTAATGTAGGAAAAACAAATATGAATCTTACTGTTCTGCAGTCAACAAATCGACTAAAGTGCAGCACCTTACTACTGCTCTGCCACTCAAAACATATTTTGCAAATTTTAACAATGTAAAGCCTAATAGTAGCATCTTGATTTAAAGTATCAATTCAATACATTTTGAATCATAAGGATATCTGCTCTTGGCCATTTCAGTCAGTGATCCTTGGTCAGACAAACTGGTAGTCTTGTTTTTAGCGATCATCATAAAGGGCTCTGTGATGCTTTTTTACATGCTGGTACAGATTTGTGGCGTTGCCTGGTGTTGTAGCTACAGTGGCAAGGCATGGTTTGCACAATACCTGATTCGGTCCAGTATCTTCTTGTCTAAACCAAAAATACATCTGGACAACCAGCGTACTGTTCCTCTTTGACACTTAGGTCATCTCTTGCTCTTTGGTGTTCTGTTCTACAGAGGCCATTTTCACATGGTAGTAAGTTATAACTCTCAAAACTTGCACATCACATTTTACAAGTTGTTTTCTTCATCTTTGCTCACTCACATGTGTAAGATGGAGCGTAAAGACTCCATGATGGCGAGTATTTCCAGCCCACTGGTTGGCTAGATTGTGTAGTAGTAGCTACACAATCTCCACTGTGTGTAGTAGCTGAGTGACTAACTTAATGACCTGCTCTTTGCGAATGACAAAGTGGGGGGAAATAAAATATTCAATAAGAGATCTGTTAGACTCAGAGCTTTCTAACATTGGTTATTTTTCCAAATTGGAACTCTATCCAAAATGGAGCCTGCTGGCAGACCCTAACACTAACTTCACGTGTAAGTGATGCCACAGAGTTTTATTGAGGATCATTTGAAAAAAGGTGCCACAGCACTTCTAGCATTTTAACGTCAACAAATGATTATCACATTTCCACAGTTTGAGACTCAAGTATAATTAGTGAAAACAAATGAAAGCACCCTTGCAGAAAAGATTGACTGTGCCTTTTACGCTGCATTATGCAGTGTGGAAACAGTCATCAGGACTATTAGTTACAGATTTGCCACACGGTATTTCAGCCAAGATAATGAAATAACAATGTTTTGTCGTGTATGTGTAGCACCATCGAGATGGGCCTGGATGAATGAAAGTCCCGTTATGCTCTGTGTAAATACATTTTAAAGGCCATCCTCCTGGAGAGCAGGGCATCACTGTGCATCCTGGGTGGGATGAGAAGTGAAGAGGATCAAATCAAAGCAACGCCACCTCTCTCTCCAGGGGATTCAGATGTAGGGGTTTACGAATGCCTAAGCTTTTAATAACAGGTCCATGATCCTCAGACACCATGATGACACTTGACACGAGGATTAGATGACTCAAGAAATCTGCACTCCTCTAAGTAAGATTTGTCATCAGGGAGCAGTGATACACCAAAGCACCAACCAGTGCCAATGTCCTGGTCTCGTAATGTCATCTGTTACCCAAAAGGACTGTTGCAGTCACAAAACAAAATCCAAATCCCTTCCTTAAAAGCCGTACTAAGCTGCTGTAATATATATACTATATTTCAGGATGCCACTTCAGACTATGCAGGTTTAATTCAGTCAGGAAAGTCAGACTCCAATCATGAACTCAATCTTCTCCTGCCCATCGCTTTAAATGAATCAGACGTTCTCTATTGTCCGCACTCAGAGAACTGGAACTGAGAATTACAGCCGGGAAGCTGCGCTGCTGTAATGACCCACTGTACTGCTGGGTTTTGAATTGAATTATTCCTCTTCCCTCCGGTAGACAGAAAAAAAAAGGAATCATCATATCAATCAGGTAAATAAGACACCCGTCATTCAATACTGAGGAAAAGGGCGCCGAGTCACCCCGGGGTCACCCACACTCCTGTGATATTTCAATCCTTTTTGCTTTCACTCTCCTTCTCTATAGCTCTACCTCTGGGCTATATTCCTTCAGCCTGAGCACTCATCTTCACACCAAACACTCGCACACAATCACTAACACATAAGGTGCTTCCCACACACGTTAAAATGCCTACACTAGCACACTTAACTTGAACAGAAGCAACCAAACTTGCAAAATACATGCTTTAAAGTACAGATCTTTTTTCAGTTTTGCCATATAAAAAATAACGAGCATAAAGAGCATACATCTGTGCTGGCTGCATCATAGTGTGGCATGTAAATATGCTAAAATTTCCTCATTAGCTCTCAATGTAAAGTAACTGAGGCCGATGGGAATGCGTTTCGTTTTGCAGGTATTTTGACACAAACCTAGCACTGGACAAATTTTGAGCAGATGGTGGCATTAAGTCAAAGGACCGTCAAAGTTGGTAGGATTCATCCCTTGGGACCATGAATGTCTGCAAAACATTATACAGCAATCCGTCAAATAGTTGTCTGGATATTTCTGTCTGGACCGCAGTGGGGGACTGACCAACAGACCAACACTGCCATCCCTAGCATCATGCTGCCAACATGGCTAAAAACAGCAAACGTCTCTGCAAACCCAACGTCATCACTCATACTAATCTACTCATTTAATCTCTTTTTGTGCACTGAAGCATGAATGAAACGGAAAGACAGTGACAAAATCAAAAGGTCAGTAAAAGGTAGACGGGGATAGAAAATGCATCAAATTGCACCAACCACCTACTGTACATGTTGTTTAAAGCCAAACACAGAGAAAAAAATAAAATCTTTCTTTAAAGATCAGAGCAAAACACAGCAGATCGATACAGTCAGTGGTATGTTGTAGAATGCAGACGCACCTTGCTATCCTACATATCAGCCCAAAAGATGCTGCAGAGTCTCAGGATATCAAGGCAGGACTCAGAGCACCTGGACAACAAACCACACTAAGCTCCCTATCCCACCTCCTGTCCTTTCCTCTCTCCTCTCTCATCAGCCAGAAGGAGCTTAAAGGGAAAGAGCTCAGGTTGGGTAACGGACACCAAAAGCTTTCCTCTTATCACAACAAGTTGTCCAGCAATGACCTATCAAATTCCTCTAAGAAGATATCACCTTATTCTTATTCATTCCCTTTGTGTCCCTCTCTCCCCCCTTTTATTTGGTCATGATGAGGATTCATTTCAATGACCCTGATCTCTCAATTCTTGTTTCAGGGAGTTACGTAACAGCTGCACTATTAGAATAACAATTGGGAGGAGAGATTAGCGCAATCGGCCAAGGAGAGAGATAGAGAGGAAGATGATGGGAGGGAGGGAGGCACTCGGAGGGAAATCTAAGGAAGCCCCTCATAATATGACACATCATTTCACGTGCTGTCTCACAAATGAATAGATTTAACTGTGCAGTGGGAGGACGAACACAGATGGATGTTGCGACTGTTAATATTTTTTTGGAGGTTTACACAAACTGTGTCGGAGACTAATGCTTTGCTGAAAGCACTGCAGTCCTACGTGTCAGCTCAGCTTCATTTATAATCATCAGCTGGGAAACACACCAACAAACTGTCTTGCAGGCTCTCTGCTAATACAGATATATTAACATAACATAAGCAGGTGCTGATGTTTGTGGCTTCAGTCTTAAAATGAAAGAATGAATCACTGCAGTGAGGATGAAGCTAAAAATATGGCGAGAAACCTTCATCACCGATCAACAGTTTAAAAATATCCTCAGGCTTTGGAGTTTTGGGGAAGCCAAACCCGTGCAGGGAGGGAGTGCCTGCAGGGCGTTGGATGTTACTTTGCTTGTTTATTTCATTATTTCCCTTTATTCTAGCAAAGACTGGAGAATACCTTTTGGACAGGGGAGTCATGTTGTCTCTCTAATCAAATAAGCCTAACTGGGCGTGGTGGGGTGTCTGCTTTTAAAACACTCAGTCTCTGCTACCTCATAAATAAAGACCAGCTAGTACAGGGAGGAGGGCGGTGGGGGGTTGGTGAATTGGCCTCACGTGCGCCTTCCATTCCTGCTTTAATTAAAGGAGTGTAGGCTGCAGCTCCCGGCCAACCTGCCCCAGTGGCACTTACTGTAGAGCCAGGAGCTGGACTCATTGAGACTCATTCCTAGGCTCCATCAACATGAATGAGAGCCTCAGCCAGGCCTGCTGAGTCATCTGGGGTTCCACAGGGCCACCTGGGTCCAACCCCCCCCCCCCCCCCACACACACACACACACACACACACACGATTCATTAAGATACACATTAGTGTGCTTATGAAGACTAAACATAATCTTAACTAATCTCTCTGGGACTGCAATAAAATGCTGTCACACAGCCACTACACCAGAAAACCCCAACTGAAGTGAAAAATCCAATTTCTCTCTCACAATAGAAAGTGAATACAATTTTCAGGCCACAGACCAGTAGGGGATGTAGGGGGGTGTGACCAGACTGAGCCAACTTTGAGATCCAGACATGTTTTCAACATTGTTCAAAAATCCAGAATCTATGAATATGCAAATGTGCTGGACGCAAGATGTGTCCTGCTTCAAGTCCATTCTCAGTGTGTGTGTGTCCTGGACAGACTGAAGACATTTAAGGTGAGCACAAGTGAGAAACTTTCCCCCTTCAGTGTGAAAACAAGCAGACACATCACTCTGAACAGTGAAGCTCAAACATCCAAGTGGATAATCCAGAGGAAAGACATGAGAGGGAACAAGAGTGCAAAATAGGTGGTCAAAATCAATCGATTCATCAAAGTTGGTTAAAAACAGATTTTCGTAATTAGCTTACTTTTGCCAAATAATACCAAATAAAAATGCTGTTTGGCAAAACAAGCAATGTCTGATTTTCTGATAGCCCAGACCAGAAAATAAATAATTTTCATTGCTAAAAAAAAAAACATGTTAGTTGCAGGCATAGCTGTGAGGACCAGCCAATATCCTGCTAAACAAGAGGTGAAGTAAGAGGCCACTGTTTATTTGTCTTGAGCATGAAACAACTTGACTCAACTTCTAGATGAGAGAAAGAAAGCTAAAAGATCCCAAACCATAAAACCTTTGACATGTTGCAGCCAATGATAAAACTGAACATCTACCAATGGTTTGACCTGAAGAAAAATTCACTTTTGATCACAGTAGCCAGTGAAGGTTCAGGTTATCAGGCAGGCAGTACTGATCAGCAGACAGGTGCTACAGTTGGCTCTGATGAGCTTAGTCACTGCTGCAGCACCCCTAATCCACTGCACCAAACCTGGACACACACTCAAAAACACACACAGTCAAACATACACAAAAACACAGCATCAACACCTAGACAGCTCTACAGTACCAATCTGTCTCAGACAACAACACATTAACCTCAGTGAAGGTTCTACTTCCTGTTACGGCAGGGAGGGTAAGAGATTTTGGAGGGCAGACGGAGACGAGGCTGGAACGCTGATCCACTGCTGTCATCTCTGCTTTATATGAAGATGGAGACAGCACTCGGACACTACTTCCACCATTGTAATGTTCACTGGCAGCCATATTAGCTGCATGCTTGTTGTTATTTAGTATCCCAAGTCTATGCGGCTAAGTTTTACCTTTGTTTGATGGGCTGTGATATACATCTGCAGCCAACACCTCTGAGTGCCAGACAATATACAGCAACACAGGAGCCATAGTGCATCCTGACCAGACTTATTGTATTGATGAGTCTGAGTACCAGCAACACTAATGGGTCAGTCAGCTGCCTCTTTTCTCTGCACTTCACTACTTTACAAGTAACAGACCACCTTGACTATGCGGAAACCGCAGTCAGACACAGGCTTTGCATAAGATTTTGCATCATTTACATCAATAAAGTATTGTAGCTATCAGTTAATTGGCAGAAAATTAATCAGCAGTTGCTGTTTTGATCAATTGTTTTTTTTTTGTTTTTTAACATTTGATGGTTCCAGCTTCTAAAATGTGAGAATGTGCAGCTCTTTGTCTTACATTACAGTAAATTAAGTATCTTTGGGTTTTGCACTGTTGGTTGGATAAAAGACATGTGATGACATCACCTTGGGCCCTGAAATAAAGTGCTTGACAGGTTCATTGAAAATGGAAATGGTTAGTTGCAGATCTACACCATTACACCTGGAAACAAGCCACTCAAAAGTAACAAATTCATTTTTAACTCACATTTTTACAAAAAGTGGGTTTTGACCCATCATGCTATAACGTTACATTTGCTGGCAGATAAAAACTGAAACGATTAGTCGATTGATGGATGAGTCAATCAACAAAAATGTGCAATTCTGTAACAGTGATTCAATTGTTGACTAATTATTTGTAGGAGTCTTGTTTTACAAACCATTTCACTCGCCTGAGTCCTCCATGATGGTACAATATAAGAATGAAAACAGTTAAAACAGGTTATGTATGAATTCCCATGTAACTATAGCACTGAAACACAACACT
The DNA here is from genome assembly GCF_042242105.1 of Pempheris klunzingeri. Classification (NCBI taxonomy): domain Eukaryota; kingdom Metazoa; phylum Chordata; class Actinopteri; order Acropomatiformes; family Pempheridae; genus Pempheris; species Pempheris klunzingeri. Next base: position 5,059,418 of record NC_092018.1, read on the forward strand.
CATTCAAGCTCCAACCAACTGAGCAAAAAGGAAATGACACCAGAGAAAAATCCATATTATTGTACACAAAAATACTGCTCCAAACATACATCCTGGAAGGGACTATTGGATTTATTAAACAGCCTGGGGGCTCACCAAACACCCATCATATACTGTGGCACTAAAACAACTGGTTAAGACAGGAAGCAGATCACTAAATGATCATAAACAGCCCAACTTAAGTGACTGTATAGCTTTTACCATTTGTGCATTAACCTTAGTGTATTATATTGTTAAGAATTTGCAAATGGATGATAGATTTTAAAATCTAACTAATGTCATGAGGAAAACACATTGGTTCTATTGTTTACTGTTTTGTGTTGATAATTCTTGTGTATGTTTGTATTTAAAGCAGCAATAAAAAATAAATAAAAAAATTACTGTATTGTTTGAAAAAGATTTTATTCATAAACACTAGCCAGACAGAAAAAAGAAATGTATGTGGCCCTGAGTGTTAATATATCGTCAATCTTCAAACAGCCTACGTAGTAATAAATGTCAAGTGTACTTCCTGTGACCTTGAAATAATCCTGGATCTTTAAAAAAGCAAAAAAGTCTAAAATGAAAATTGCATTAGATACCATTCATTTTTATCTGTCTTGTTGATATGAGACTACCAACACTACACTACAAACACAGCAAAGCACTATTTCATACTTCAGGGCCATTCTCGCCAGGTAAACCTGTTTAGATGTCGACACAAACACATATTGAGAATAAGGTGAAAATAGGTGCTGACTAGGACAATAGGGCTTTGTTCACATCCTGACAATGCTCATTTTTCAGGAGAAGCAAACTCATCAATAAAAGTAATTTGAGGACAACATTATCCACTGCTCAGCAACTGACCTGTGCCGTATAATACCACTACACCATGAAGCCAATTAAAATGACATTTTACCCCTTTGATGAGGAATTGTTAGCTTTATGGCTCTGGACATTCATCACACACAGATTCATGTCCCCACAGGGGTGGAAATAATCAGGTAAAAACACCGACATGCATTAGCCATAAACTGTGCATTAATGGGTTCAAAACAATAAAGAGGATAAATAAATCAGCAAATCAAATTAAGTCTTTGAAAGATGCAAAATTAAAATGTATTTCTAGGAAAAGAATAAAGCGCTTGATTCTAAGAGCCCAACTAACAGCCCCATAGAGGCCATACCAACTGGACCAAAGAAGACTGAACCAGGTAATGGTCAAAGAAACTAGGTGGCTAAATGACACAGCTATCCTTTCAGAGCCCTGCGCTCCAACCATCAGCCACTATACGTTGAAATAAGTCAATGTAGAACACATGTGAAGATCAATAAAGGAAGCGATCAGTGATTATTCATACAATAACTATAAAACACATCAAACTGGCAGAATAAATGATGAAAAAGCCTCCAGTGAAGAAGGAAACTGCGGCTTACATGACAAAAGCCTGGTTTGCAGGTTAATACAGAGAGAACCTGGTGAGTGTGACCATAAAAAATGTGGTCCTGTCACAGATGAAATGTTGACCTTGCCTGCACCACGAGGATGGGGACGCTCCCGAGGTGCAGGTCGATACACAAGACAGCTGATGGAACAACTACCGAAAAACTGGTGTCGAGTGGCAAACAAAGAAAACAGCCAAGTGCAATGGCGGTTTTGTTAACCACTGTGCAATATAGGGAAACAGAATCAGTCAACTTAAGAACTACTGTAGAATCTGACTACGTAGCTGCAGGCATCAAAGAGGAAACAAAGAGGGCACTGGAGAGAAAGAGAGATAAAGAGAGAATTCCCCCAGCATTAACATCTGCTCCAGAAACCAGGAATGGCTGTAAGCCGGTGTTAAAAAAAGGAAGTGAGGTTGGGGGGGGAGCTGGAGGGGAGTCAGGAAGCTTATTTGAAAGACTTAGCCTGCATGGTTACGTAAGTGATATGGGATCCTCTGAAACCATACACTTTCAGTCAAAGTTGGGTTGCATTAGTACCCTCACCAGAAATCTCATCCCTGCCTCATCCATACTGTTAGAGCTGCAGGATGTCCCTTCTTGAAATCTCATCTTGTCGGACATGCACATATTGCACTTACACACATGCATAATGCACACGCACACCAGCATCTCTGCACCAGCTTTCACACTCTGGGTCCTTTTAGCCAAACGTGGATAAGATCAGTCAGAGGTGAGAGGTAAGAACCCTTAACTCTGGAGTTATTGGCTCATGTTAGTCATTGCAGAAAGAGTGATGGGTTGTGTGTGTGTGTGTGTGTGTGTGTGTGTGTGTGTGTGTGTGTGTGTGTGTGTGTGTGTGTGTGTGTGTGTGTGTGTGTGTGTGTGTGTGTGTGTGTGTGTGTGTGTGATGAAAGGGTTGGGTCTGATTTTCCAACATGAAAGCTGAGGAGGAAACCCTTACTGAGACACCTCTACCCCAGGTGTATCTGAGTCATACCATCTTTCCCTCTCTTCTGTCTTGCTCTCTCTCCCTCTCTTTTCTTTTCTTTCTTTGATTTTGCTCAGATACACCTTCCAAACCCTTGTCAACCCACTTTGTACAAGCACAACAAAAAGAAAATCTAATCCCTATAGCAGCCTTTGATCCCTGCCTCCCCTCTTCGGGAAAGTGGACGCTGTGCTGTGTTTCTGTCCATAACACTGTCTCTACTGCATCAGCATCAGATTGGTTTACAGCCAGCCTGGCACGGTGCAGGCTCACAGGGCGGCTGGACTCATGCTCGTCTGCTGAGGACCAATTTGCCACAAATACACAACAGCACAATCTGCGGATGACTCATTTTCATTAATGAGTTTGAGTGAAATCTGTCGAGAGGTCGGAGGAATAAAGTAGACTCTGCAGCTTGATGATACGACCCTGTAGTCGGTGACTGGCGGAGCAGAGATTTATTGTTGACAACGAGCCCTGCCAGCTCTGCCTGGGACTTCTCAGTCCGGCAGAAGCCTGCAGGTTCTGCTCTGCGGTCATTACAATGCCATATAGAGGAAAAGCTGAGAGGTGAACAGAACGGACTGTTGCGGAAACTGACAAGCTCACTGTCCTCTCCTCACTGTGGATGATTAGTGCTGTAGTGAAATTTCACTCACTGACACCATACCGCAGTGTGAAAACAAAGAAAGAGAGGAGACCGAAGGGACGAGACAGAGATGTGAAGAGGGACAGAGACACAGTGAGAGGTAGAGTAGTACGCTGCCTTATCAGACGGCTCAGACAGGACAGTCAGTAAAGCAGGTATAAAGCAGTCGAGAGGAGTAGGAAAGCATGCAGTGTGTTGTACCGTTTCCCCGTGTCTGTATGCACAGGACATACATGTGTGCCGGGGAGACTGTGCGCACACACAGTAGAAACACACTCATGACGGAGTTTCCATGTGTGCCCCGGCACCCCTGACCACGGCTTAGCATGACACAGAAAGAAAGGGGGGGCGCGTCTCAACCTTCCTGCCCCCCTCTCCAGCCACCCCTCCATCCCCACCCTACCCCCCGCCACTCCACCCCTGACTACCCCACCTGTGAATAGTCACAGTACCTTGCGCTTTTTATCCCGTGAGCGGCTCCTCTTTTTGGCCTTCTCGTCCTCCTTCTCTTTGCGCTCCTGCTCTAACTGGGCTTCTAAATCCTTGTTCTTGCGGAGATGTTTGGCTGCTTGTGCCATGGCGTTGGTCTGGGCGGCGTTGGCGTGTCCAGTTCCTTCGGCGGTGGTCTGCGGGGCAGCGGCGCTGGGACTTCTACCTGGTGCCGGCCAACACTAGCGCTGCCGCTGCTGCTGTGTTTTCCTCTATTGCCCTGCAGAGTCTGCGAGCGTGCTCACCCTCTGCCTCCTCCTCCTCCTCCTCTTCAGCAGTGCAGTCACACACACACCGGCAGTCCTCAGCCGTCTGTGGGATGCTACTGCAGCGCAGCTCTCTCTCCCCCCTCTCTCTCTCCAATGCTTGCACACTCTCCCTCTCTCAGTCGCTCACGTACACTTCTCTCGTTCAATTTTTCTGCTGCCTTCCTCTCTGGTCTCTCTCTTTCTCTGTGCAGAGGAAAAATGGTAAAAAAAACAGTGAAAAAACAGGGGTTCTTTCTTTTTTACTTGTTTTCCTACATTCCTGCATCTCTCTTCCCTTCACTACTATGACATTCTGTGAAACTGCTTCGACCCCCCACCCTCCCCATCAGCAAAGATTAAAGAGGGATGAACTGACAGTCAGTTGAGGAATAGCCTGAGCAGCTTAAATTCAAGTCAGCTCATCCTCCTCACATTGCATTGATTTTGTTTCCTTTTCCTGTATTTAATTTCTCAGTATCTTATAGTCTTGCTGTGTGTCCATCTGTGGAGGATCGCTAGGCTGCACAGGGAACCCGTCATCACTATAGCCAGTCACACAATCACTCACACACCAGGACACTAGAGGAAATAAAAAAAATCTAAAGCATGCATGAGGAAAAAAACAACAACTGCTTCTTACTCGTTTACTCTCCCTCTCTCTGCTCCGTTCTCCCTCTCTACTGTTTAGGCGCTGCAGCAGACAGGATTGGTACTCGTGCAAGGATGTTGGTGCAGTGTGCTTGTGTATTTAAGAGTGAGGCTGTGAGCAATAAAAGGCTGCTCCACATCACTCGCTGATCATCTTTTGCAAAGTGTGATACAGTAACATCATCAAAAGCTTTGCTTCATTGACTTTCGTGGTTTTGTGCTTTCCCTTCCTCCTTTCTCTCTGATCACGTTATAGTTTGGCATTCAGTAAAAGACAAAAGGTCGTATAAACATATGTATTAGAGTATAAATGGCTTGTACATCAAGTGTATGTGTGGATATGTGCACAGTGAGAAAGAGGTGCAGAGGGAGAGGGGTGCTGATGGAGCCAGCACCTGTTTACTGGTATTGCTCTGCCTCTCTCCCTCCCTCCCTTCCTCCCTCCCTCCCCTCTTTCCTCATCCCTGCGATACTGCTGACGCAGGCAAAAAAATTCCTTTAACATCTCTCTTTGCCCAGCTCACTATACATCACACGTACAGTTCACACTGATACTGTAGACACACAAACACACCATCTACATGCATGCAAACACACATGCCCTACTGTACACACACACACACACACACACACACACACACACACACACACACACACACACACACACACAGCTGGTGGAAGGCTGTTATTACAATATTCTGCAGACACATCTTAATTTCTGGGTTATTCTTTTCTCTCCTTCATTAGTTATTTTAGAAGATTGTATTGGAAAATGTACAAACACAGGCAGGATATTTTCACTTCTTTTCCTATTCTTCCAGTAATTATCAGGTCTTTTCTGACAGATATCAGTTGAATGACTCATGATATTGAGCCTAATTTGAATGAAAAGTGCTCTTAATAAAATGAAATTAGGGTAAATCTTGGCTGTTAATGTATTATTTATGCCAAAATTAACTAAATTAAGACTGTTCCAACCTTGGTGAGCTATTCCTCACACATTTCACTCATTATCTGCTGCTGCTTCCTGTCCATATCCCTGGACTTATGCATTTCTCTCTGTTTTTCCACTGCACTCCTGCCAAGGCTTCCCTTCATCTGATAGCAGCTCTCTCTATACTGCCGCATACTAATGAACATGACTGGTGATATTGCCTTCTGTCTGTAATGCTACTACACAAATCATTCTCTCATGTGGCCGAGCTATGACACAAACAAACACAAATACTGATGGGCTGACAGCTCTGTGGCAAACATCCATCACAATATTGAACTCCTGGGGATTGTGCCTAAATGAATCACCAGCGGGGGTGACTGCACTGGTAAGCAGAAGGTTTATGCTTAGCCAACTACACTGGTCTTCTTAAGCTGCACTCTTCCAGAGCTAATGGACAAGCAGTTTTACGGTGGATTTTATCACAGCCAGCGGGACCACTTACAGCAGCTGGATAATCTGAGGCTGAACCTGGAGAAACCCTGGGGAGTAGAGGGCGACCTGCACCAACCACATACTGACAAACTTACTGTCTCTCTGAAGGTTTGGCTTAGCCTTCCTTTAACAGACAACACTATGAGCCAACACAACGAGACGATACATTTAAACATTAAATGTCTGTAACATGACAATAGCTCCAACAATCAATGACATTTAACAAGAAGATAAACCAACCAATAAGTCAACGGCCCGCTGCAGCATTTTCACTTGCCGTACTGTCATTAAGCAGGACAGTCACATCAGAAGTGAGCCAACACTACCATATTGAGCTTGGAAATAGAAGTTGAGAAAAATTCCCACCACAAGATTCATGTAGTAGCTGTTCTGGTGTCTGTCACCCGTTTGAAAAATGCAATTTAATTCGCAACACCAAGTCCACTTCCTCTACACATTTCACTAATCAAAACAAATGCCATACGGGCAGCCATTTACTACAACACTGTACAACTCATAAATAGATTAGTAATTTGTGAGCATCTATCATTTGTGAAACATGACATTGCCACCATTAGAGATCTACATGTAAATAGAGGTCAGGAATGACTTTGGTGAAACCTTGGAAAAGTATTTTTCCAAGGTCAATAATGACCTTTAACATTCTTTCAAATGTTCAGAAAAAAATGACAATTTGAACACATTTTGAAAATTGATTAATTCAAGACAACTGACCACAAAACTGCTATCGAAGGTTAAGTGAAATTATCAAAAGTTCCAGACTTGTTTCACAAAAGCAATTTGTGAGCACTGTTTATACGTACATCTCGAATGGTGCTGACATCATGTTTCACAAACAGCATTGAGGTTACTCTTAACAGGCAAAAATGTTTGAAGAAATCATTTTTAATCACATTTATTGTGAGAACATAACAGGCTCAAGCATGCAAAACCACTGGAATTGACCTTGAAACCACATACAAGGATATTTTTGTGTTTCAGAGTGCACCCAGTGTATATAGACTGTCCCTGGGGTGGTCCTGCCTGGGACACAAAGGAACAGGTTGTGTGGACCTGGGGGGAGAAAGAAACACACAGCTACAGCACAAGCTTTCGTCAGTGTGACGGCCAGCACCCGCCAGCACATTAGCTGCTCCAGTGCTCCTCTAAAAACAGTGGACGGGACACGACAAAGCCACACACACAGCAGAGACAGGAGGGGCAACCATGGAAGCATGCTGTATGTAACCTCGCTATCGAATCCAGACCCACCGGATAGAAATATAGCTAACTAAATTAACACTGGTCCTGTGTTTAGAAATGAACACAGTTAAAAGTGCTAAGATTTCCACACTCATTGAACTCATTGTCACACCTTACAGTGTGTTCTTGACGCAACATGGACACAGGACGACTGCATCGTCAGCTTTGAGAATATCCCTCTGTTCTACCAGCAACAAAGGAGACAACAAAATCTACCAAAAGCATCTCAGTTATTTTAGAGAACACTGGCATTTCATTCTCAGTGAAACTGCAGATGACCTATCCTGTACTCCTTCTCCTTCAGCTTCACCCCGTTAGTTGTGAAAATGTCTTTATGCACGTTAACATTTAACAACCTTGCCAGAATCCCACCGCTATCCACATCACTCCAACTAAAGGGTTTTATTGGTCCATATTCTGCGTGTTTTAATGCTGATGTCTCCCTGTGTTAACCTATGGCAAGTTTAAATGAGTTAAACTGGCTGCTCACATGCAAGTACTGACAGATGAAACACACACACACACACACACACACACATCCTGCAGCACATCACATCCGGTGGTTCTGAAACCGGAGAAAACTGTCAAATTTGTGCCCAAACACTGTAAGCTTCAACCTTGAGTTGAGAGAGAAACAAGAAGTTCATAATTGGGATACATATGAGCAGGCAGTCAGCTCATATGCAAGGCGTGATAAATAAAACACCAACACATCCTGAAATTCACACCCCTCACACTGCCCACAGTTGACAAACGCTACCTCTCAGTTGGTCCAACGTCGATGTTACAAACAGTCGTCTGCACAACGGTGTACATCAGGGAGGGCCAGGGAGTCTTCATAGAGCAGGTTGAGCACAAAGTAGGATTTAAATACTGTAGTTCATCAAATGCTACTAGGGAGCTGCCTCTCTGGCAGGGGACGAGCCATTTGTCCACAACAATGTACTAAGTGTCAGTCCTGTTGTTCTGCCTGCAGCACGTAGATACAGCTGCTGACCCTTCTCTTGCCGTTAGTGCTCATCAATGCAGCATGACTGCAAAAGACAAAATATCACAATGAGACATTAATGAGACCATTTCATAGGAGTGGGGTACAAACTTGCGATGAAAGCATGCCATGAAAAACAATAAAACTACTTTTTCTACCCCATAAAGGCTTCTGTTCAAGGTGTAATGATGCAAACCTTTAAATATACCTACACCAAATCATATCATAGGAATAAAAATGTAGTCAGTGCTTATTATCCCCAAGATGTTGAGTCAGTGTTGGTTTTCAGTCCCAATAGCCATGACGTAAAGGCTGTGACAAATCTAAGATATACATAATCTTATATACCTCTGTAGAACAGAGAATTAGCAAGTTTGAATAAAGTCAATTGAGTCCTGAATTTTTACTTAATGGAGGTAACGAATCAACACTCATCAACCTTCAATTTAACAATCCTCAAGCATACATTGGGGATTATGACTCCTGTTTGGGATCCTCCTGTAAAAGACAATCCAGAAGCCTGCATGAAGAGAAGATGCCCAAGAGGTGTACTCGCAGCTCACATTTCTCTCACTGGGTTGCCCATTGTACCAAACAATTACTAGGCAATTTAGAGAAATTGTTTTGTGATATATTTTCATTCACTTTGTTGCACAGTTTTTGGGTGAGAAGATCAAAAACACTTTCATATCTGTCAGTTTAGAATGAAGCTTGCCAACAAATAGCAATACATAATTCCCAGTAAAACCTACACGTGACATTTCTGTTTGTATTCAGATTGAATCCCAGGCTAAACGTTTTCCCCTGCTGTCTGTATTTTTAGCTGATCGTCTTCTGGCTCTAGCTTCACGCTTGAAGGACAGATATGAAAGTGGTACCAATCTCATCTCAATCAATCAGCAAGAGTGAATTGCCTAAAATGTCATACTGTTTCTTTAAAGAGGATGGGGTCTAACAAAGTTTTAAATCAGTGACTCTGTCACATTCAGTGGAGCCTGCTGCCAAAAGCCAATCCCCTTAATAGAGCAAACAATGTATTACAGAAAACATATTTCCCCTCTGACAATGATCCAGGATTATATTTTCCACAATGAATGAATGAATGCTGCCGGCTGCTCACCTTTAGTGATGAGATAAGAGTGAAGTCAGATGTATTTCTTACAATCTTCGTACTTCACCAACATGCAGCATTTTATCAACTCTGGAACAAGAAGAAATAAAGCAGCTTCATTTAGAAGGTTAAGTCAGTTATACTAGGACATTCCTCATAGTGGTATATTCATTCATAATTGTTCTGTAACCTTCTTTTAAAGTAATGCATCCTACATCTTGATTAAAAATAGTTTTATTTATTTTTTAGATTAAATTTTATTATAATTACACTACACATCAGTGTGAAGGAAGCTGTACTATAGCCATTTACATTAACAACGGTCTATTGGAGAGCAGCCAACACACTTTAATTCTATTTGAGACAGAAAAATAAGTCAATTCACTTCACACGTTAACAGTGCTTAGCTAAGATAGCCATTAATGCATACATCACTCCACAGTCAACAACATTAGCCTAACATTTAAAAACAAACCTGTTTTCATAGTTGTAATGACCACAATCATGGACTGAAGTAAAACATGACATTTCCCACCGCAAATTAACAACAGACTGGAGTTTCCTCCCAATAGGAAAGCATGGCCGACTGTTAGCATAGCCAGCCACTGCTACTCACATAACTCAGTCAGCTAATACATCAACGTTATACTAATAATGTATATCAATATTTAAAAATGAAAAAAAAGCATCAGTCTATTGTACTGACACAACAGACTGTAGGATGCTGTAACTGACCAATCACAATTGGTTATTCAACAAAGCCATGTAATAAGGTGAGAGAACGTTGCATGCAAGTCTATTGACCATTCACTGATACCACGTTGGGACTTATAAAAATGAAAGGTAGAGGTATGGTCTTACAAAGTAGTCTGCAAAAAGAACAAGTGCAGAGGCAAATCAACTACTACAGTGAAGAAACAATGTCCATTGTGACACCGTTCAGCTCAGATGAACTTTACGTCTCCAAACTTTACACCTCAAAGTTTGCACCATGTAACGATGGAAAATGTGAAAAAAGTCTCAGCTTGGTTTGCTGTCTTAAAATACCACATTCTGCAGGTCAAGAAGAACAGTCCTCTGACTGGATAGAAAGTCCAGTCCTTCTTTAAAGTAAATGTCAGCTTTACACTAAATTACACCCACACCACAGGTGAAACTCTGGGGACAAGATTCTCATTTCCTGCTCTAATTTAGTCATCGTCCTCATCAGGGACAGATCACATGGGTGCGCAGGTCTGGAGGATATTTCTCAAACAAATACTTTATTAAATCAGAGTTAGTCATAATGACAGGAAAACTAATAGTGCGTTTGACTGTTTTGCATCAGTCATATTCAGACATCAGCAGCAACTGTAGCTCATGTACAGATACAGCCAACTGTGCTGCTGGTTTTTACTATGCTGTTCATGTTGAATCCACCTCAGTGTTTCAGAGTCTCTGGTGTGTTTGCTGGCAGAGGTCCACAGCCTACAGTGAGATACAGTATTCTGCAGGCCTGTGCCATCCTCTGCACCATCAACTGTGGCTTATAGCAGAGTTATTTTAGCAGCAGTGTTAGTCACTATCAGCCAAAATGAGATGATGGGATGAACAAAAACCCTTGCTGTATTTGTGCTATTTCAGTATGGATGAACACTGTAGACCATTTTGTGATTTTAAGTGGATCAAAGGATCATAATACTGCCCTTATAACCACGTGAAACAGATTATGGTTGGTCGTCACAGAAGATCAATTGGTAAGGCGAAAAAAAAAAAGCATTAAGAAAGAAGACTAGAGGTCAGAGAGCACCCTCTATTGATTATTAAGGGGTACTGCGATAAAGAGGGACAGGACGTTACTGCATGGGTTTGTAATCAAACATGAAGGGTCTTGGCACCATCCTGCTGTTGAAATTAGCTCATACAGGAACCTTTAATACACATACAAGTGAAATTTACCTGAAGTTACAATAATCATCATCAGTGGAATCCTACAGCACAAAAATTATAGTAATAACAGGACAAAGACGACGTGTGGATGATGAGGACAAATCCATAATACTGATTACAACATGGATCAGAGTGGGGGGAGGGGGGGTGAGGCACTGTGGTGTAGTCACCTCTTGCAGTACTGTGAGTGAGTATTCACGTACAGCAGAGCTCAACACTGCACTGCAGCACATAGCCAAGTGAGAGCAACAGCACAGGACTGCACAGCTCAGTGCTGCTCTGATAGGAGAACACACCGTTCAGACATTATCGCATGTCAAAATGAACAGAAGGAATTTAATTTTATGCAAACGTGGAGCACTGAAACTCAGATTTAATTAATGCTGAAACAGTCGATGGACATTTTCTTCATGAAAATGACAAACATTAACTGTTCCAGCTTGTGAAATGTATTCCAGCTTTGTATCTGGTTTATATCATTATAAATGGAACATATTGGGGTTTCAAACTATTGGTACATACACACACACACACAAAGATGAATAGGTTGTGAAAATAAATATATGGACGCAATGTACTTTATGTGTAAAGACAATTTCTGTTTCAATTCTCTGTTTCTTTGCAGGATGTGAGCATTATAACAACCAACATCTATTAGGAACATAATGTGATCAAATCCAACAAACTGCAACCTGAGTCTCGTCTTAATTTTATTGTAGTTAAGTTCACTGAACTAACATGTGTTGCATGTCTACTACTCAATCACACAGTATTTTCAGGTGTTCTTGTTATTTTGTACACCCCATGTACCCCCCTCCACCTCTGCTGGCACTGCACCAGCAGAGACAGCACTGATTGGGAAAGCCATATGGCAGGTAACAAACCAAGGGCAGGCTTCATGTGCACACTGTGCCGCGGCCCAGGCACCCTGCCACCTCATCTGAAGGGCTCATCTGATTTGGCTCTGCGTTGTAGAGAAGTACGTAGACCAGAGCTCAGTGTAAATATGCCACCAGTGTTACTGACACTGCACCATCACCGGCCCGGTGGTGGGAACAGCAGTTCAGAGTCGTCTCATAGCCGCACAGTCAGCAGTGAATATCTCTGTCATGCCAACTGGAAATGACAGTGGCTTTCGACACACTGACAATCATTGCTGTTGTTCACAGTGGCTCTGTCAAAACACAGCAGTGTGTAGGCAAAGCAACACTTTGTTCTCAGTTGGCTGTTTAAAGAGGGCTTCTCTAGTGATTGTAACAATTACATAACTGCCACTATCCTTTCACTGTAAGGGAGAGATGTGATGGGCCTCCAGTGTTGCGCAATTAGAGTTACAAAAATAGTTCAGATTGAAATCCCGTGCCTTTGTAAACCATTTAGGTGAGTCACAAATAACAGTAGCTGCCATCTGTGAAGTGTGAAGCAGAACAACAGCAGTTTCAGCAAAGCAGGAAACTGTTACAGAAAACATCCATAAATCTGGGCTTTACCAATTTGTATAGATGGCAGAGCAGTGGCCCGAATTTATCTCCCATGTCCTATAAACAAACTATAGTCTGATTTAAAAAAACATAGTGTCTGACCAATGAATGAAAATTCAGAATATAAAAGGTGTGTGGTAGAAGTGTGGTACTCCAAACATGAAGCTTCAGCTGAGGGACAAACTCCATATCCAGTCTCCTCCTGCCATCTAGTGGTGTAATAGTGTACGTGACGTCTGAACAAAGCGAAGCTGTGTTCAACTGACCCTTCTGGAAGTCTCTGACTGACGGCCATTAACAGAATTAAAGCATTTACAAAGTCTGTACAACTGTCTCTTTAAATATTTTGTTTTTCCTTGCCAGTGGTTGACAACCTGCTTTACTTCTACCTTAGTGTTAAAATAGGGCGCATTACTTGAATATAAAAAATATAAAATTCAGTGCTTTGATGTTTTTATTGTAACAAACAATATTTTGGTGATGTTATATTTTGGAATGAAGTGTTATAATCTAATCTAAATAATGGTGAGAGCCTTAAATGTCCTGGCTGAGCCACATGGGGCATGAGGACAGAGGAATGTTATGAGGAGGGTGAAAAGAGGACAGGAGGGGAAAAGACTGACTACCTCAGTGTTTAGCTGGGACACACAGGGAGCAGCAATACGAACAATGAAGGCTGTATGATCTGCACACATCAGTTACTGGTAAATCACTGTAATCAGTGGACTTACAATAAGACAGCTTTTGCCCTCTTGAATGAACCAAACTGGTTACTAAAAATCAGATTTTCTTTACATTGTGTTTACATTAACTTACTTGCCTTCCAGACAGTCATTGCTAGAATGGTGTGAAAATCAACTTGCACACTCTTGCAACAGCTTGAGAGGGATAACTTGTATTCCTTGCATTTAGAAAATCATTTAGTTTTTCACATTGTGAGTCTATGTGTAAATGTCCGTCTGTGGACAGATTTTGTCGCTGCGATTGCATCACAACCGTGCAAGATGCAGTCTGAGCAAGGGAAAGGGGAAAAGACCATTACACCCTCCCCCAAAGAAATATAATACATCTTAAAAAGTCTACACATGTTAACAATAATCATTACATCCTTAATAAATGAAAATATTTGAGAAAAACCTTCCCTTGGATGTCCCTAACCAGACATTCTCACTCCCGGTCTACAAATAGCCCCCTCTGATTTGGAAAATGGATTTTTTTTCAATGGTCAAAATTAGGGACCATGATTTTGTAAGTTTCTGGTACACTTCACCTGTTTCACCAGACTCACTTTTCTCACGTCATGTGCTCCACTGCAACATACACAATGTTTTGGCGTCATCACAAAACGGTCCCTCGTTCAAACTGTGTCTGCCTGTAACTGCATTGCTAAGTTACAATAATGTAACTTTGATGATACATAAATACTAAATGTTCAGTTTCATGTCTCTGCAAAGTAATGGCCTCCTGGAAAGTATGAAATAAAAGCATATTTACTGCTTCAGGAAGTGGTCAGCAGTAATTATCTAAAGCTACAAACAAGATTATGAGCTAAAACAAGCAAAATCAAGATCATGTAATGCTTGAGCATAACTACATTTCTTGAAATGGCTTTTTTCTCAGAGCCGTCTGAATTAACAGAACCTGAATGAGCAGGTCCTAACACTGGTGTATGGGTGTAGGTGTAGAGCTGACCTCAGTGAAGAAAAAAGGTAAAGACTGACAGCAGTGAGAGGGGCAAAGACAGAGCACTAAGAGAAGAAAGGAAATGAAACAGGAAGTCCAGGGGAGGAGGAGGCCAGAGGCTGGTGTCAGTCCCCCTGAGTCCCATTCCCTTCCCCTCGCTCCTCCCTCCTCTCATTCCTCATCTCCTCTCCTGTTCCCTTTCCTCTGTGTATTTTTCTCCCCATGATTCCTTACACACGGCTTCCTCTGACCCCTTTATTAGAAGAATTATTCCATCCTACTCTCAGCTCCATTCATCTTTTGCTCACAGGTGGCCGACCAGCATTACATAACACTCCCTGCGCACCTTTGCCCTCCGTGGTCGGAGCCACCGGCCGCCTTAGAAACAAATTTCTGACTAAATGCAACAACATCTGGCGACACTGTTTCAAACCCCGTTACTCGGTGGGCCGTTAAGAGTAATTACTGGTTACCTTTTACAAGGTATAACCGGAGCCAAAGCAGACAGCGACTCCCCTCGTGACACCCGGCGAGTCCTCACTTTGTCCCAATCTGTTCCTTTAGATGTACAGCACGCCTCCTCCCACCTGTCTCCTATTCTTCCTTTCTAATCAGGCGTCCCTGCCAATCAATTTGATCGCCATGACAACATTTCTCATGACGCCCCCTCCAAACACCGCCACCACCCACCCCCATAAACAAAAACAAAACAAAAAAGAAGCTGATATTCCGACAGCTCAGGATTGATGAGGGGGAGTCCTGTCAAAGGCCAGAGATTAGATTAGGACTGAAGCACGCACACACACATACACACACACACAAACTACAACACATCTCAGAGGCAGCAGGTGCTTTTGGTTAAACCTTAATTACATGATCTCTGATTTCTCTAATTGATATGGTAATGACTATGTAATTAATGCAAAAGCAGAAATACCAGGCGCTCTGCTAATGAATGGATTTATTTGATTAGATATCCTCCTGCATATTTATGCATGCTGGTATACAGAGGACAGCGAGACATATAAAACAGTTGTTTGTGGTTGTTGTCACGGTGTTGCTACAGCCCGCATGCCAATACTACAACACTGGATGTGATAGAATTTGGCATATAGATACACATATGAACACGAATGAGGCTGCAGAGAAGTTGTACAGTTTCTGCTTCTTCTGTTACAAATTATTCTAGTGGAAAGCACTGGAGAGTAGGGGAAAAGAAAAATAATGTAGGTCTTTAACAGGTAGGTGGCGCTATGGGGCTGCTTCAGACACAGGAGCCACAGATTGCATGCAGTTTGCAAATGGTCATGACCAGCACTGATGGACCCTCTGAAATCTGAAATTCACAACAAAAAAATAGCTGAGTCTGAAGATGTATTTTGTTTTGAAGACAACTTACATCCGTTTAGAGCAGCAGTAAAAAGATAAACCCCTCTACACACACTCTCACATCTTGACTCTCTCAAACACACACACACACACACACAGAGCTATCACTTCGTTGTCAAAGGGTCAACTGTAACAACTGCATTTGACCCTGCAGCAATTACTCTCTGCCTCTGCAGCACCGGCAGCCAGGGCGGATATTTTGGGGAGAGTGCCAGTGTAGCAAGTCACCTTCTGGGGATGAGAAATCATTTCTCCTGCTTACACCAAAACGCCCTCACTGCTTGCTGACTCCACTATGTGTCTCCATAAGTCTTCTCCTCATCCCTCATGCGATATCTGGAGGGATATCTTGTGGAGAAGTCAAGTGAAAGCACATGTGGGCGCTGACCAGGTGTGTAGAGCAGAGACCTCAGGCCTCTCCACCTTTCACTTAGCCATAACTACACCACCCAGACACTGCTCTGACAGCTGGTCTGGGCACCACTGTACCTGTCTCTCCTACTGAGAATATAGCCGAGGTTTTCAAAAGAGAGGAATCCAAAAAAGACAAGACTGACAGTTACCACACAGGCTGATGTGCATGGTGAGAATAGAAGAGCAGTCTGCTGTTAAAAATGTAAAAAAAAATTGCCACACTGTTGTTTTTTTTTGAAGTATAAGGATGTTTTGGAGGCTTTAACTAAATGATCAATAGCACATCACCAACATCTCATGACAAGGGTACTTGGGTTCTCTCTCAAGTGGATGTTGATTGAAACACAACAGATTTCTCCACTTTGAAGAGGAAATAAGGACTTCCTGCTGTCAAGATTATAACTTTAAAGTGGGTTGAATAATTGCTAAGTCATGAAATCTTTTTTCTCTAAGTAATTTAAAATCTACATAAGATGTTTAGACTTAAATAATCATCAAGGATGTCTAGCAAAAAGCAATTAAAAGAATTAAATACAGCACTGACATCAAGGTAAGCTAATGTCACTTAGTAAAACTTGTGGAGGAAATCCTATAAAGAAGCTAATAACATTATTCTCAACTACGTAAATCACTGCATTGTTTCCATTAAAAAAAGCCAAAACGATTATTCAGACAGACCACAGACAGTCTACATGACCCAAGGAGATTTTGGCAAACTATAAACTCTCTCTCTCTGCCAACTCTTGCTCTTCTAGGCTGCTTCCTAACATTGCTGTTGACTCCATCCATGTGTCATATAAATCTGAGATGCTTAATTGTTTCAACATAGCCTCCAGCTCTTTGTTTGGCACATTATCTGACAGCACATCACCCACTTCCTCCCCCCATGCCAGTCATGCCTCCGATAGCCCTTCATCCCCTGCTCTGTTAAGGAGGTTTGTAAAGCCTGGAAAATCCGCCGCCTTACTTCTTCCGCCTGGCTGCAGGTATTATAGCTGACCCAGTGTTGCATGTTTTTAATCTCTCTATTCAAAACAATGTCATCCCAGATGTTTGGAAACCTGCCTACACTCTAAGAAATTGCTGTAAATTTACGGTGAAACATGCACTCTTGTTTTTCAGGTCTCAAGTCTCCTGAAGAGACTGATGGATTTTGAGTGGGACTTCATATAGTCAGTTACACACATAGACACACATAGACATGCACACACACGCGCAGACACACACGTAGTTGCTGCTGTTCTCAGTTCTCAAGCAACTTTTTTGTTTTGTTATTTTAGTGTTTTAAGAAGAGTTTAAGTTTTAAGTTATTCTCTATGTTATGAGAAAGTGTGTTAATCCTAAGAGCCACCAAACTCTTTTTGTTTAACCTTAAAAAGGTGACCTTTTCGCACAAGGTTTTGGCAAGACAGTGCAATACTTGTTCTTGTTCTTGTTGATACTTTGTTCAATTTCAATAAAGAGACATGGTTTGAGAAGACACTTTGAAGTTTTATTATTTGTCTTGGCATTTTAAGTTGCAGTTTCAAAGGCTATGTTTCTTTATCACATTAAAACATGGTGTTTATAACATGACATGCAAGAAGTCATTTATCAAATCACTAGGTTTAGAAAAATAAATATATTGTCTATTTTGCTAGAAGGAAATGAATTAACAACAAGGTGTAGTATTTTGCTGAAATTCACAGTTAAAAGCTGAAAATATACGTCTTAAGAAAAAGTGTCAATAAACGGTAATAAACTGCTAATCTTTTCAACAGTACTTTCCTGTAAAGGTTTAAAATAACAGCTTTTTGCTGTATTTATACTAACAGTAGTTAACTGTAAATTTCAGCAACAGCAATATACCGTTAATTTTACAGTAATTTCCTGGCAACCCTACTGCCAGTTGTTTACCGTTTTTTAACAGGGGGAATTTCTAAGAGTGTGTGTTCTCCACTTATTTAAAGACACTGATTAAAAACTACAAACTCATGGCCAAGCTCTCAATTTTAGCCTGTTTAGGTCCTTAAAAAGGCAGGTGAGTGATCAGATCAAGGAATATATATGATTATCTCTCTAATATTTTATCTTCTCAGCAATCTGGTTTTAGCACAGTTCAGTTTCTGCTGCCATGAAAGTAGCAAATAGTATTATGGATGCCAAGACCTATTGTACTGCACTTCTTATTGATTTATCCAAAGCATTTGAAACCATTGAACACTGCATTTAATGCCACATATCATCAGACATAGGCCCCTCCGACCAAACTGTTGGTTGGTTTTCAAATGACCTCTCTAATCGTGAGCAGTGTGTGTAGTTCAGAGGTCTTTCCTCCAGCTTTCTTAATGTTACCAAAGGTGCACCACAAGGTTCAGTTTTAGGGACCACCCTCTTCATTATTTATGTAAACAATGTGGGTCAAACTGTTAATGCCTCTGAACATCTTTGTGCCAATTATACTTTTGAATATTGTTGTGCAAGAACTGCTGCCCTAGCAGTTGAACATCTGCAGCCTGAATCTGACACTGTTCAGTTGCACCTGTTCCACCTCAGGCTGGTATTAAATGCACACAAAATCAAACCACTTTCTTTTCTAACAAAAAGATTGTGCCAGCTGTTCTTCCCTGCATGATGTCGGCACAAAGCACCCCTACTGAGACTGTGACCACATAAAAATATTTAGGCCTGACAACGCAAAGCCTTTCTTTCAAACTGCATGTTGATCATCGTTTAAGCAACATGAAATTAAAATCCTTTAATGCTAGAAAACAGCTTGTTTCTGCCACTTCTCGCCTCTCCTAGACTATGGGGATGTTTTGTACTTGAGCCCTCAGCTCACTCTCTTCATCTGTTCATAATCATATTCATATCCAACTGTAAACCTCTCACACACCATTGTACTCTGTATTCTTTGGTCAGCGGGTCATCACATCCATGCACATAACTTTGCACTGGTATATACCTTCAGTTTAAATCCATCACTGCAGCCCAAGGACTTATAAGGCATGTGAACAGTACTGTTATTGGCTCATCACTTTATGCATCCCTTCATTCTCTACAGAAGTAGGTAAAATAAAAAAAGTCTTCTCCTCCTCTGTCTTCTCTGGAACAGGCAGCAGGAAGTGAAGCTGTCCAGCATGATTCCCCAGGGGGGGGGGTTTAAACCACTTTTATGAAATCTGGAGGGAGTTCTGAGGAGGGGTTTTCTAGAGTATTTAAAAATCTGCCCACCACTTGGGCACTTTTACACTTCCATGGTGTGTGTGTGTGTTCTGTGTCCTGAATGTACCGTCTTTTAATCTCTATTGTATTGTTGTTGTTGTCTCTCTGAAAAATGAGATTTAAAGAAACAAACAAACTGAGACAGCTGAGAGACTCAAAATGGGCGTGTTTGTTGTTGACTGGGGCCTAGCTGCCTTAACTGTGGTATAACAAGGCCCAGAGCGGTATAAGTGGTGAAAATATCAATCGACACGACAATGAAACGCACAAAACTTCCCACAAGCTTAGTTTTCAATATGCTGCGCAGTAATTTAATCAGGTGAACCTCAGATTTCGCGACGCCCCGGCTCGCAGAGACAGACAGGAGCGGAGCTAATGCCATTAATGAATGGAGGAGCGCTAGTTGGTTAACTAACTTACCTCTGAATAATGTGTTTCTTACGGGCCACTCGGGCCACGGTTGATGGATGGCCTTACAGAAGCCGGGTCAATTAGCCAGGCTGGGTTTCCCTCCATGTCGGCTGCAGACAGCACCGCGAGAGCTCCCACCTCTGTCACGCGCTCTGGCTGTAATTAATCACCAGCGTGGGGCCTTCTCACCTCTCACCGCCGCGTGCACAAACAGCCAATACGTGCGTTTGGCCCAAATTACATCCCCACTCCTCTAATCTGGCTAATTGTCAATACTTACACCTAGAGCAGGAGAGAGATGGTGACTAAAGAAGTCTTTCCTACCAACAAAAAGATCTATCATACAGTGTAATCTGCATGCTGAATATTTTATAAGGAGAATCCTGATGTTTGGAAGATGTACTAACAAGGTAGACAAATAAATAATAAAAAAATGAATTCATAGGAGACAGGTAAGTAAAATTATAAATAGACAACTGGATGCCACAGACTGGGTTTACTGTACATATAATTGCACAACAGTCTACAGTTAACTAATGCACCTAATTAGCTAAAGGCACAATCTGTGATGCATGTAAACAAAAGGGTAGCCCTCACCAAGAAAAACCAAAGCACAGGTTTTATTACTCTACAGTTCATTGGCAGATCTTTTAAACAAAGAAAACACAAGACTACTTATAAGTGTATCATGTTTTCTAATGATTCAAATGGTTTGTTCTGTGTAAATATTTGCTCATGCATATGGGAGTAAAACTAGGATTTATGTTAAATTATGATCAGAAACATACAGACTTGCTATCTGTACCTTCAACTATGTTAATGAACATAAATTCAACATGATAAAAATAGTCCTTTCAATCTACCTAAATAATAAAGAATTCATACATTTCACTTAATAAAAGAAATTTGTCAGTTAAACTTGGTAATTTTGACCAGAAACAGGATGTGAGCCTTGTAGGAGGAACATATTTAACAGCTTTTCAAATGTAATTTTTCTTGGAAGCATTATGGTCACCCTATGAAGCTGTTACTGTGCAGTTCTCTCTCTCACACACACACACACACATACACAAAAACACACAGAGTACACAGAGCACAGATTGAGAGGCAGAGACAGAGACGTCACTCTGTGTTCACAGAACATACTCCTGTGGTCTGGACAAAAGCAGCAGGCTGACAGATGAGGTTTGTGTCTGGGGGCAGGGGAGCTATGTGTTGCTGCTGCTGTGCCGAGTGTGTATTTGTGTGTGTGTGTGTGTGTGTGTGTGTGTGTGTGTGTGTGTGTTCAGCTTATGCATATGTGCATGAATGCATGTCTGAGCATGTGTGTGTGTGTACCTATGTGTGTGTGTGTGTGTTTACATGTGTGTGTATTTTGCTGGGGGGGTGGTCTCATGGGGCAGCTCTGTGTCTGTCCCATCTGCCACCCCACTCTACTGACACCCAGGGGAATGGCAGAAAGGGTGGGGGATTCATTTTGGAAAAAGGAATCGGGGTCCAGCGGTCTAATGGGCAACAATGCAGGTTTTACTGACGGGCCAAAGGCAAAGGACACCGGCTGGGTGTGTGTGGAAGCCAATCTACCAATCTATTTGACAAAACAGTGGGCCACCCCTGTCAAGCTCGGCCTCAGTCTGCCTAATAAGGCACGCACACCCCTGAAATTATGCCTCAAATGAGAAAGGGGTGCACTGTATTTCACACACACACACACACACACACACACTCAGACGTTACATACACCCGGGGCTAATGTCAGCCTAATGCATGGCCATGCTGTGGCCAGAGGGCTAATTGGGTATATAAACACAAACACATCCCTAGAGAGGCAAGAAGGGTCTGGTGTGTTTTGTGCTATATGCTCCCCGTATTATAAAGAAGACAACACTGTAACTTAAACATGGAAGCTCATCAGAACTTCAGCAGTCTCCATAATGAAACATGACATGGTTTTTGCTCCTGCATACCCAGCAGCTACTTGCTCTTTTGAAGCTACACACAGTGTGATGTGGAACGACTTGGTGGCAGGTGGCATCTCATCCAGTCTTTATCCAAACTGTGATCAGAAGACGGTAAATGGCGCCGCCGCAGCCGCGACAACAGCAACAACAAAACAGTCATGTGGAAGAGAAGCATATGGCTCTTGCACCACTGGGCAGAAGGAGCACTCAGCAAGATGAATGCTGAGGTGCCGGCAACAAAGCTGACTTTAACTTGTCAAATTAACAGCATATCAAAAGAGGGAGAGAGAGAGAGAGAGAGAGAGAGAGATGAGGAGGAGGAAGAGGCAGCAGCCTGAGCTATTTTGACAAGTGCCACTTGATGGTGACAAAGACAGCACACAGAGAAACAGTGACTTGCTGTTGAGGTCAGATCACAGACAGTGTCGGCAGCCGTTTGAAGCCCACGTGTCTCTCACTGTCACCAAGCTGAGCTGCTGTTTGTCCATACATGCATCATACAAACACGCACACAGACATGCATCCACCGGCTGCTACCCTGCCCCCTCACTGCTTTGAGCGCTATGTTAATGAAACAGTTGCTGTTTCCTGGCATAACATTAATTACCCGATCAAAATAGAGTGGGTAATTAACTGCCCTTCTTTACCAGTGCTAATTACATTAGCTGAGAAGGGCCATTTCAGGGGAGCAAAAGAGAAAAGAGAAAGAAAGATGGGATAAAGCAGTACCAAACAAAGACTTAGTGAGGCTCATGCCTAGGCGTTTGTGTGTGTGTGTGTGTGTGTGTGTGTGTGTGTGTGTGTGTGTGTGTGTGTGTGTTTTAAGAGAGAGAGAGACTGAGAGGAGGAGGCCACGTTGGAGGGAGACTCATGTGGTTCTCGCTCGGGCCCCCAGAGGCTTGGTCCTCGGAGAAAAGCAGGCTTATTGAAGAGGAGAGAGATGGGGGTGTTGTTGTTTATCTTGACATGCTCTACTCAGTCTTTAACGCTCGCATCACAATTAAGACGCTGCGGCTCATCAGCTATGTATACAAAACAGTGTAGCAAGCTGCACGAGCACACAGGTGATGGGCACAGTCAAAAATAGATTCAGCACAGCCCAGAGATGTGGAGCCTTATAGGAAAATCTTAATGTCCAGGAAACCGACAGATGATACAAAGCGAAATGTGAAAACACTTACTGTGTAATTCTCATGTAAAAAGAAGCCAGCGAGACAATTCACAATGCAATGCTGAGTGAAACAATTTAAACCAGTGAGTTTTTTCTTACTTGTTTTATTTGGAGCACAAAATATAATTACACCTTGAGATATACAAATCACATTTGCACCATTTTTTGTACCGTTTCAAAGAAAGATGGCTTCAGAAAACATAATATTAAATTGCTAATATTTTTTTTAAATAAATAAAATTAACCAAACTCTAAAAACAAATTTGAAAATGTCATCTACTCTTTGTGTTGTTTGTTTTCACATCCTGAGAATGAAGTTTGTGTTGTGATGACAAAAATCAATGAGTAATAACAACAGCATGATGTGGGTTAATGAACACCTAATACGCCTTGTTCTTTTCTACTGAGCAGTTTGTGCTTTGATTTACTGTACTGCATAGTGACTAGAGACCTGTACTGAGCTGAGACATTTAAAATTAAACTGTAAAATCTACACGTTACAGTCATATAAATTCAAATTTGCATTGTGGAATGAAATAATATCAGGGCATTGGTGTGACAAAGCATGCATTATAAGTGAAATTAAAAAGGATAAGGCTAACTAACATTTTTCCTTTACACAAGGACATTACCCTTCTTTAGATGTGGGCATAACATTAAGATTTTGCTATGGAAGCACCTGAAAAATGGGATTGTTTTATTCCAAACAAGTGTGTTTAGAGTTTATCTTCTCCGCCAAAAAATCAATCCCTTTACTCATTTAGCAAATTAATTGGCAATTGCTGAGATAACTTCATTTCAGTGACAGTTGGAAAAGGACCACTTTATAAAAACACGTTTATATTATTCCCTAAACTAACTATAATAAGTTAAATTGCTTGTTCTTAAATAAATCAATATATGAATTCCTTTAGTAATAACCCTTGAGACAAAGAATTCTCCCTTGTAAAACCGTAGAGATCAGAACAAAAAATAAAGGGTCTATTTTTCTGGAATGTAAATTGTCTTCAAAAAGTCTACTACAAAAAAAGCTCTCGCTAATCCACAGACAGTGTACACACATGCCATTTAAGGTGTCCATACACAGACAAATAGCACCCTGCTTCTTCGAGCTGCGACATTATATCAGAGTTGTCCGTCAGCGTTCAGTGCTCTCACAACGTGTCCCGTATGTCTCTGGCCCAGGTTTGGGCAGGCGTTGGAAGAACCAGATACTGCATGTGATAGTAGGCCAGAGGGAAATACAGATGCTTTTGAAGCTTGGGGTGAAATTAGGACCTGGTTTCTTTTTGTGTCCTCTCAAAATGCAGACGCTTCATGGCACACACAGCGGTATATGGTCCAGTCTGGTGCTGTTAGCTAAGGAGCATTGTCTGTCTGTGGTTGTGAGTGGAGTAATCTGCTCTGCCTCTGGAGTAGATGGCTGGTCTTTGGACATTTTCATACCCCGTCCTGTTCATCCACCTGGATGAAAAAATCTGGACTCAAAAATGGCGGGGGGCTGAGGAAGGAAAGTTATACATGGTGGCTAGTGATCAATTTTCCCTTCTCCCTGCCCTCTTAATGCCAAAAGAGGGGTTAAGTGAAGCAGTGGCTTGGGGTAGATTTGGATTGGTGCTTTGCTACATCGGGGGAACAACCAGGCCCGTCATCGCTGGAGAGAAAAAAATATACAATATCTATGATTCCAATCAATCAGGTCTTGCATTATTGTACATCCAGCAACTTTTTTCTGTCTTGTTCAGTCAAAGCTTTTCGAGCGGTTAGTATGAGGGGTTAGACTGCATTCGTGAGTTCAGACAGGGGGGTCAGATAGTGAGTCGGATGGCTACCTCTGAAGCTGTTCCCCCCTGAGGCGGGGCAGGCAGGAGAGGGGGAGCCCTGGGGCCTGAGGACGGGAGCAAAAGCACTCTTCTGTTTAGCAGCAGACGGGAAGGAGGAGAAAGGCAAGAGAGACGATGAAGAGCTTGAGCTTCCTGGTATAGTGGGGCTGGAGGGCATTACTGTGGAAGAGAGAGCAACAATCAGTCTCAGGTCTTAAACTCACAACAGACTCAGAAATTAGATGTTAATTACCACACAAATTTATGTAGACAATTACAAGTCTTACTGTAGGGGGAGCCTGTTGGGGAGGCACTGCTGAAACCAGGAGAGCCAGGCACTCCTAGACTGGTCATGGGCACTGTCCCATAGCCTCCGGTCATCCCCCCGCTGCCCCCGTAGCTAGACTGCTGAGGAGTGGAGGCTGATGGGTAACCCCTTGGAGACAAACTGCTGGAATTCCTGATGTAACCTGGAGGAGAAATTCAAAGGTGGGTCAGTTCCAAGCTTCCTAAGTGGGAAAAAATCTCAAGTAGTGAATAGTTTATGTGTCATTCAGCTCACCTTGGCTGCTCTGCTCTCCGATGCTGACGCCTAACTGTGAAGGATAGGAGCCCAGGCCCATGACGCTGCCGTGGGCCGGTGAGCTGGGCAGCGCCTGCAGCTGACTGTGAGGACGGGGAACGCTGTAGAGCGCCTCGGCAATGTCTGCTGCACGTTTCAGCAGCATGTCCTACAGGAGATACAGTGACACAGAAATTAGCAATGGCTTGTAGTGTCACAGATACAGCTAGAGGCCAGGTGATGCAATTTGTGAAAACTTACATATATATATATATATATATATACACACACACACACATATATATGTGTGTATATATATATAAATATATATATATATATATATATATATATATATATCAGCAGTAATGTAGAGTATACACAATTAATATCTAATGGACTAAAACATGCTAAATCACTGTTATAGTCTTTTAAATACAGTATATACATGATCTGTGTATGTCATCATGTCATTTTAAAGTATTTGGGAAATTGTACTAAAGCTGCCGCTGTTTACCTGATTACTGTGTGGATTTCCGTACAGTGCCTCAACAAGATCTGCTGCTCTCTTCAGGAGGATCTCCTGCAAAGAACAGAACGTTTTACATTAGCATCTTAAAAAGAGCGCAGAATGCACAGTTCCTTGAAAATCATTACAAGCATTGTAAAGTTTTAGGAGTTCTAACCTTGGCTAGTTTCTCTGGGTCACCGGGATGTCGAGGGATGACCTTTTGAAGGCGCTGGAATCCATAGTCTATAGTTGGCTCATTCAGGGCTGAAACCAAATAATACAGAAACATATATTTGGCATCAAATATTGATAAAAGTAAAAATGTTTAAAACCGAGCATTGTGAAGTGTTGTCTATATACCTGTGTAGATGAAGCGTCCAGGTGCTCCCTTGCAGAATTGTTTGGATTTATAAGACAGTGTGACCTCCACGACCCCAGGGATGTGTCGAGGAGGTGTCTGGACACGGATGGCGTGCGGAGTGATCAGCTGAGGAACAGGACAGAAATCATGTCACAAAACGACAACAAATTATTCCCTCCATGCCTTGTAAATATTTAGGCTAACACCAATCTGCGGAAAGATTAATTTGTGCAGACTGCCCATAAATCATCTAAATAATGAGACAAGCCATATGCTATATATATCATTTCAAAATACGCCTCAGACTGTGCCATCATTAGCGAGATGTTTTGTAGACAATTCCTACCTCACTCCACACCAGCATGCTGCCAAACACCACCTGCAGTCCGTCAAAGAAGTTCTCCCCAATGACGATGACCATGGCCCCGCCGGTGGTCCAGCCCTCACTGGGGCTGATGGCTTTGATACACGGGGTGGCTAAACGGTCGAGCAAAGCAACAGTTACAATGCAGGATGTACATCAATTGAAAGAAGAGAAGATTTTTGTTTCAGGAGGAATGTATTGAAAATGCTCTTTAGTGTTGGGATGTAGGGCATTGTTCAGGCCAAAACTAAATATTTAAGTTCAAGGATAACATTATTTCATGGCTACTACTTGTATCCATGAACACCACAAACAGAATGAAGAACAGGGTCTCAGATCAAGGGAAAGATCCATATCAGATGTGGGCCAAAAAGTCACACGACGTGAAAGCAATGCAATCGCATACAACATTAAAAAAGCTTGGGTGAAACACAGACCACAAAGACACAGCCACAGTGGTGGAGAAAGTATTCAGATCCGTCAAAAGTAGCAATAAAACAGTCTAAAAATACTTGTTGTAAACAAGTTAAGTTCTGCATTTTAATCCTACCCAAGTAAAAATGTGGAGGTATTATCAGCTAGATTAGCTTACAATATTAAAAGCAAAAATACTAAAATGCAGGAAGAAGACCCCTGTGACTGCCATCATTATAGAAACAAATTCAGCAGATATGTGAGAGATGCAGTTATTCAAAGGTCAGTGTGGTTTAGCATTACTAGTGCATGATTACTAACTGTCATGTTCATGATGTTACGTCAGTTTAATCATTTGAAATGTGTACATATGTGTGTGTGTTTAGTATGTGGAATATTTACAAGAAAGAAGCACTGTAATAAATGCACAGATGAGATGATGACGCTTCAGCTAGGCACAACCATACTCTGAGATCATTCCTACAGCTTTGGAAATAAATCCAGACTTGCGCTTGCAGATTTGCATATCATAGAAGACCATTGGACTCGGTGGAGGTTTGTAGTCTCCAATTGTTTTTCTAGTTATTGTATTAGAATTACTGATACATACATGTGCATTGTGTACTTTAATGTTGAAGCTGTTTTTGTCTACTTTATATACTGCTGGGTAGTTATTCTATCGTGTAACAGTCCATCATATGTTCTATATGCAAAATATTACTTAACAAAGTAACTAGTAACCACAATTTCAGATAAATGTTTAGTAATAAAGCATTCTTGATGAAATCAAGGATAAATGAGTGTAAGTTGGAAAACCTCTAGTAAAGTAAAGTACCTAAGAAGTACAATACTTGAGTAAATGTACTTAGTTACTTTCCACCGCTGCACATGAAAATGTGTGCAAATGTTTTATGCGTTTCTTAGTGATAAATGTGACTTGGAACTGGATCTCATCCAATTTAGAATTTTGTTCTTCACATTTAGAGGCATAGATTAAAGATAAGATAGTCTAATCATCTGTGCTTTATGTGAACACTGGTATGTAGCTCAGTTAATCACCACTGGTTATGTTTGATATATCATGGTGATTATAAATGGACATTAACCAACTAAAGTACCTGCTGTTTGCCTCCAGTTTGTTCAGTGTGTTCTATGAGTGTGAATGATGAAGTAGACAGATAAGAATAAAAAAATAAATAAATGGGATGTGACATTGTCGTGTTTTCAAGTTACCATATTCCATGCTATTCTCGACGGACTCGCCTGGCTCCAGTCTGCGAGCTCTCCGGCCGTGCTTTGAGTTGTTGTGGACGAACATGTTGTCAGACACTGCTAGGACGTGGCCGTCTACACTCACAGTGCTGGACAGGACCACCTGAAAGAGCCAGCAGGAAGATCCATGAGTGTATGTGCACGACTTAGACAGCACACTGAGAGTCACAATCTCCGGTTACAGCAGCAAAATCCCTGAGCAGCAATTTGTTTCAGCATACAGGTGATAGTAATATTTCTCAATAGGTAATGTGACATCTCTGGGATCTTCATGATTTGTCTGCATTCTGCTGATGACACTGTTCATACACCCCTCCACTCCTCCATCAGGTCTCCATATGGCCTCCCCTCTGCCTCTTGCCTAAGTTTTTGATTCATACAGCATGCAGCAGGCTCATCGTTGTCTCCTCCTGATCCTTCAATGACACCAAACATATGGACCAAATCTCCCATTTTTGCCGGCTGTTAAAGTACTGGATGATATATAGGGGCCCTAATTTGATTTTCTGGCCACAGCATGTGTGTGTCCCTTCACACATCTGCCTCGCATGGATGACCCACATATAATTAATGAGAGGATACTTGTAAGTTTTTCTCTTTGGATATTCATGAGTGTTGATGTGATACTATTTCTGAAAGTGATAATGAGTTTAAGAAAAATTTTTTAAGGAAAGGGTCAGTGAGAAAAAGTCATTTTCAATTAATTCGTAAATCATACCTATTTTATACTACATATTTTTAGAAAACCCGAGGGAAGTGATAAAAGCCTCGCACTCCCTTCGAAATAAACACATGGCAGTAATTTTGCAGGTGAAGGAACGTAAGACAGAAAAGGAGAAGAAGCATATGGGCTATAGGTGGTGGAATGGGAAGGGAACCCAAAAGGAAAATAACTGTAAATTATCGATCAAGCAGCAGTCTCCTGTCCAGCGCTGATCACCTTTTAACCCAGAGATGAGAGCCTCGGAGCGCCTGTGTGCTCGTAACTTCTCAGCATGTGTCACATCGCAGGAGTTAAAGCAAACATGGTGGAAGACAGAGGGAGCACGGAGAAGGGGAAGGGACAGAGGGTTTGCTGGGAGAAGGAGAATGCCAGACGGGGGCCGCTGGTGCTGAAAGACGGCAGAGGAAGTGAGGCGGGAGTGTCCCCTGCGACCACTTCCTGGGTCACGGAGCATGACCTCCTCCATCTGGAGCCAATCACTCAATTCCTGACAACTTCCTGAAACACCTCAACCTATTTCCTGCACCCCAGCACCCCAATGACAAAGTCTCCCACATATCTAACTCCTTTCGTTTGTCTTTCCATCTCTCTGACTCCTTATTGATTTTTAACTTTCACCTCAAACTCCCTTTTCTGTTTTCCATTGGAAAAAACTTTTCCAGAGCTTTACTATGTGAGAGTTTGCGACATAAACTCTCCTCATCACAGGCTGGAAATGTATTATTAAACTGCTATGTTAGGATGGAGGGGCATGATGGGGGCATGTTTTATGTGATTGTAAAATATATTTCTTAAATACTTCGCTCCGCATATTCATCTTCCTTCTTTCCATTCACACACATGCACACACATGCCTCTCATTGTACCTGAAATCTCCTCATATCCCTCGGGTTTCCTGCTGTCTTCAGACAATTCTGGTTACATTTCAGGAAAAACTTCAAGAAAAACCTGCAAAGGTAAATAAGAGGACACATGTTTGTACATTAGCAACTAAGAAATCACATGAAAGAATCTTGTATATGATTATTTGCACCCCGGCAACACACTGGCAGTCAAAGGAGACATTCATTATTTTTCAGAGACAGGTCTTGTGGACGATGTGTGTGCACGAGCGTGTGTGTGTGTGTGTATTTGTGCTCAGCTATATGATTACAGCTCTGACATCAATCCCAGCTGTTTAGCTTAGTATTAAAGTCAATGTTATTACACTTTAAATCAAGTGATGAGAATTTGAAGCACAGTCCAGTGAAAAGTGCTGCCGTGTTTCAAAGTAAACTGGAGACAGTGATGTATGCCAGGGGACTCGAGGGACCATGGTATCCCGCAATGCCGTATTTGAACCCCCACATGGGAATGGAGAAGGAACGAAGTAGAGACAACTACAGAGAAAGTGAAATGAGGAGGTGGAAAGAGGAAGGTAGTGATAGAAGCATAGGCGCTGGTATGGACATGAATTTTGTTTTCAAGTATAGGTGTCTCATTATGTATGTGAGTGTACTTTTGAGGGTGATAGGCTGTGGAGACTGAGAGAAAGAGAGAGAAAGAGAGAGAGAGAGGTGCTGATAGCCTTCTGCTACACCAAAGAAAACCTGAGAGAAAGGTGGAATAAATAGGAGAGAGGGAGAGTATGGAGAGAGACTCCAAATCCCAGGTGTACACAGTTCGGCAACACAGCCCGCTGCCATGGCAACGCAGCTCTGCCGCAATCCCAAAGTCCCCATGCTGAGAGGCAAAGACAGCGATGGGAAAGAGAAGGCAACAACAAGAACACATTCCATCACTGAAATACAGCGAGGAGGGAGGAGAGAGACTTGGCAAGGTGAGACTCAGGAAAGTATATAAAGAGGGCAGGTGCAGACGAGGCCGAGGAAATCAACACAAATCTCACAGTGGAAAAAAATTAGGCAGAAGATGTGTGAAAAAAAAACCCCAAACAAGCCAGGAAGTGCTATGATATAATTATGGCAACTGGCAAATATATAGCCCTCATACCAGATGTCCACTTCACTCCAGAAAGAACACAACTCTGTTTTGCCAATGAAAAACACATCCATTAATGTTCCAATTAAACAAACAACAACAGTGCAGAAGAAAAATGCTGCAGAGGGAGGCAGCGGTTTTGGGCTACATGGTTAGCTCCAATCCCACCCACACTGTGCTCTCTGCAAATATAAGTCATCTTAATGGAGAGCTGTTGTTTGGAGAGGAACTTCATATTGGCCCCACAGCTCTGAACCCTCCCATCGAATACTAATCTCTCCCTCATTCTGTCAGCTTTTACTCGCTATTCTTCCATCACTCGCTCCAGCTTCCTCCCTTGTGAACAGAATCTGGCTTGAAACTATAGCTCTCAGTTCCAACAGTGTGTCCAATATTTCTTGATTTGAGCTATTTCTTCAGAGGACAATCAATATTGTTGTTGGCAGAGGGTGATTATAATTTATCAGTGAGCGCTCGGACCTCCAACCTCAAAGCTGCACCAGACCTCAGTTTTGGGTGGAAACATGTAAAGGGCACATCTGTGCCTCTCCCACTTCCATTTCTCTCCTCATCTGCATCCTCTCTTACATCTGCATGTTGGACACCATGACAGTATCAGTATCATTGCACAAGAAAAGTTATACAGTTTGTTTCCCAACTCTGAAAAGGCACCATAATCAAAAGTGGGCTGTTATAATGTGTTGCCTTTTCAGAGTCATGGTGTCCAACGTGCAGATGTAAGAGAGGACGCAGGCAGGCACCATACTGCCTACTTTAAGGGTCATGCTGTATGTGTCTTTTATTCTGGGCGATGACTCTTACCTTATGGGTCAATTTTCAAGTCTATAGTGGACATTTCTAAAGAGGTAAGTCAGCACAGGGGCCATATTTTTAGTTTTAGTAACCTGCCTATGTTCTGGCTCTGGTTTAGCTGTTCTTGCCACTTGCTCATTGGCTACTGGATACCAACAGTCATCATTCATTTGACTGACTGACACGATAAAACCTGTGGCGATGCCTCAGATAGTGAAATCACAACCCTAATTGAGAGGTTGTCTACATCCATCTCAGGCTTTGAGAACTTTCTGAGGGTTCTTGACCTTGTTTGTTGACTTCTTCTCATCATTCGTTGTTTGTATGACACCAGATGCCTCACACACACAGAAATACACATTCACATGCACGCATGCACACTCTAATACACCGCCACCCCCACCTTTGCCCCCCTCCCAAAAACCCATTGAGTCAACTTTTCACCCCCCTCAGTTCGGACGCACACAGCTGCAAATGCTGAAATTAAAGCGAGACATTGACGCATATATTAGCATGCATTAGCCGCTTCCCCCTGCCCACTTAACATGCAAATCTCCCAGCCCCGTCGCCTCGCACCTTCTGCCACACATTCATTTGCTGAATTATAATTAGACTAATCTTGCATAATTAATAAGAAGTCGAGGACCCTCTGTTTTTTATCCCCTCCTCTATTGTGGTTGCAAAAGTTTAATATTGCTGTTGTTTGTTTTTGTTTTGGTAATGTAATACACCCACACACCTCCTCATCCAGAGGGAAGAGATGAGGAGAACATGCAAAGAATTGGAGGTGATCTTCATGTCACAGGGAAATTGCAGAGAAAGGCTATTTTCAAAAAGCTCCACCAGCTCAAGCATGTTTATATGTAATGTGCGCCTTGTTCTTTACGTTCATAGTATATTCTTTTCCAAAGAGCAGGTGAAAATGGTGATTCTGTTTCTTTAAAACAGTGTTAACTAGCTAACATAGTGCACATAGAACTAAAGGGAGGCGTATTTAACTTTGCCACATGCATGTTCATGATCATTAACAAGTCAGTTTTGTTGAGCTTCACAGACTTTGAGTAAAAGCATTGTTTTCTTATTGTAGAAAAAAGAATATCTTCTATCTATATATTAGATCACTAACAAATGTGACACCAAAAAACTTGATCAGCGATTTTTGTTGCTCCATATTGATGACAAGTAATTGAATATCACAGTTTACTGTTTACCGTGGCCAGCAGTGGAAACCAAGTTTTATCTTCCACATCTACCCTCCACAGACACACTTAAACAGGAAACACAAACAACACATAGACCCAAGTCTTAAACCTCGGGATCATTTTCCACCGCAGCTCCACAGGGAGTCTGTTTTTTTCTTGTCTGTCTTCACTTCTGCATCTCTGTCAAGGCCTCCAATCCCTTTTGTCTACATCTGCTTCAGTTCCCAAGACTAAACACAGGCCTCGCAGCATGAGGCGGCCATCCCAATGGTGACAACTTGCTCAGCTAACACTAGTTCAGAGACCAACCAGCAAGTCATGACACCAAAAACAATAGCAGAAATGCAGTTTTTCTAAATATTTCACTCCTCGGCGTGGACGCTCAGTTTCTCAGTCCTTTGGGGCATCTGTTACACATAAGTGTTACACATGATGCTTTACAGATGGCATTAATCATGCAATGAGCACCTAAGCAGCACAGGACCCCTAACAAAAATTTTCATAGGCATTCATCAGCACTAATCACTGTTGACATAAACTGCCTTTTCACATAGACATAAAACACATCACCCTCTGTGCTCATTGTAAATGAAGGTTTACTGGTAGCAGCAACTCTTGAAGCATGTGATGTAAAAGGCCTTAACGCAGAGTTCAAGTTAGTTAGCAGCACAGCTCGAACTCAACTTTCATTACTCCTCTCCTTTTCTCGGTCTGGCGTTGGCCTTTCAATTTTGGGTTACTGCACCAAAGATGATAAAATTAAACTTTGATACAAGAATACAGAAGGGGAAAATTAGGGGGAAGAGATTGTCATAATTTTTCTTCAGCAGACATGGATGCCCCAATGCTCAGACACAGAAGAGGAGCAGGAGAGTGAGGACAGAGATCATCTTCTTCATACACATAACCCTGGCCCTGTCCATATTGTTTAGTAGCTACTGATTTCAAGAAATAAGAAAAGAGAGAGAGAGAGCAATAGAGGAACAGAAAGCTGGAGAAGAGGAGAGGCAGAGACAGAGGAAGAGAGGAAGAATGTTGATGTCCTGTATTCAGGGCCATCACTCATCAGACATCCCTTCCATCACCCCCCCCCCCCACACACACACACACACACACACACACACACACCCCACCCTGAAAAAACAAAACAGTGTCCTGACATCGTGGTGGAGGGGAGCCGAGGGGAGGGCAGGGAGGGTGGGAGGAAAATTAGGAAACCAGATGTGAAGCATTAAAACATACTGACATGCTGAGGGCCTTCCTCTGCCACACTCACACACTGAGAGCACTAACTCATACAGCAGGCCCAGATGCATGCACGTATGCATGCATATGTCACGCACTAACAGCACAAACTACACACACATCCATGCCTGAGTTCACAGAGAAATACACAAAGACAAACACTGGCTTGCAAGCAACCATGTGTGTGCAATCAGTCATGCAAAATTATACACATTAGCAAAAATGATGCCTCAAAAACAAACGTGTAAAAGTCATATGTTTGTACGTGCTAGCTGATTTGTAATAAAGCATGTCGGTAATAGGCCAAAATCATGCAGCAGCTCACGGCTACATGCTAAGATTTGGATAAACCAGAGCTGATCGAGGAATATTTCACGTCAAGGCTAAAATCTACAGATGGGTCGTCATGCATCAGTGTATGGAAATGCATCCAATTAGTACGTGTACCCAGGCCGAGGAACGGCTGGGGGGGAGGGGGGGAGGTGTTTTGTTTTCCTCCATGGGGAGAGCTGTGTTTTGGGGATGGAGTGGGGCGGTGGAGGGAGGGGGGCAGGGGTAGTAATAAATACCCCTGGACCTGGGTCCCCTGGCAGACTGGAAGCTAGACTGGTCACCAGGGTTAACACCCGGGGCACATGACCTTTGACACTGCTAATGGGGCACAGAAAACCCTCCTCGAACTGATACCCCCGCTGTCGCATACCACGACAGGACCTTTCACACCAACCTCCCAGTCCAACCACCCCCCTTTTCCTCCTAAAACATACAGGGATATCTGTGGCATCAGCTTCACTCGCCTTTCACCAACAAACGTCACACAGCCACACTGACTCCATCATCTATTCTCACTTTTTTTCAACAGCTTTTATAACATAAACCAGTCATCAATGAAACAGCTATGGTTTTATAACTATATATATATACATATATTGGTTTTGGGTGTAAAGTAAGCACTTACCAGCTATAGCTGTGAGTTATATAGTTATGTAGTAAATATAGTCTAGTAAAAAGTATGTTCCTCTGACATGAAGTGGAGTAGATGTATATTACAGCTCAGAAGTACCTCAAATTGTACTAAACCACAGTAGTTGATGGACTTTCTACCACTAGTGAGATACCAGTTAATTGATCAGAACGGTGTGAAAGACCTGAAGGCTTTTTTAAAACCAAAAACGAATAATGAAATAATTACTGACTTTATGTAGGCAATGTTTATGTCTGGCTGCTTGTGTGTTGGCAAAATTTTAGAATAAAAAGATCTTGTAAAAAATAACATGTTTACCGTCCTCAAAGAAAGGGAAGACATTGCTTTGCATCAGTGAACTAAAGTGAAAGTGAAATCAGTGGGGGAAAAAAACTAAATTATAAGAGAATCAGTGAGTAAATCACCTCCAGGTATTCTCCGGCAGACAGTTAGCACATGGGGGAACTCAGCTCTTTATAAAGTTGCCTGGTGGACTGGCTGTGCCCCTCCTGGCCTCTTCTCCGCTGCCTCCCAGGCTGCCTTCACCCTTGCAACCTCAGCCCCAGCCCACCCCGCCTCTAAACTTGAGAGCTGTGACAAAGCCAAACATTTAAACCACCAGTGCTGATTTATAGAGCTTGGTAGCACTGTAAAACCTTCAGGCTTGCCACAACAAAAAGGGAGTAAGTAACAGCGGAGCTGAGAGGAAAAGAGGGCAGAGAGGAGGAAAGTGGAATGATGGGAAGGGTACACAAGAGGCACTCGAGCGTTTCAACGAGGTTTCTCCTGGGTACTTAGCTGTTTTACTGTATCACCTCTTGCTAGCTGCTAAATGTGCATTTCAACAATTGAAAATGAGTTAATGTTTCAGTCTTCCAAGCTTAGCCAAAAGCACAGACTGCATACAAAGTATGGCCACATGGGACCGCGGTCAGCCTGCAAAATAGATGGATATAGATAGATATTCAGAGTCTGGAGAACATGAATTCACAACCAGGACAGGGAATATAAGTCCCATCAGTGGCCTCACCTCTCCCAGCATGCTTGGTCTGTCCTAAGGGACAAGGATTCAAAATATACTCTCAACTGTCAGATGGATGGATGTCACATCGTCCACAACTGAACAGATTTCAAACATAGCAGAAAGTCACCTGCAATACACCAACACTACTTTGTCAACACCCTTTCAATCATTCAGCCACTAATCAGATTTACCAATAACATGTGTACATCAAAGCTTGACCGGAACCTTTTTCCGAGAAGAACAATGAATCTGGGATAGATGCCACTGAGAGGGAGAGGAGAGGAAAGAGAAGCAACAACAGAAGGAGAAGAGATGTCTTCTTAATTAGCCAGTAATGATAAGATCTGACAAACAACATCTGTTTCCAGAAAGAGAGAGAAGGGGGGGGGGCAAAGAGGGGAAGGGAAGGAGAGGGTGGGAGAGAGGGATAGGAAGGAGGACAAGAGAGAGAGAGAAGCAGCTGAGAAACCTGTGAAGCCTAGACAACAGGGACCTGCTTGTAAGAAAGTAAAGGGGGAGCGGAGGGGATGTGTAAGGGAGGGAGCGCTGTGTAGCGTGACACAATAGAAGAACGGAGGATGAGAAGTCTAACAGAAGTGAGAGGAAGACAGAAAGGGGAGAGAAATCTGACAGGGTTGAGGGAGTCGAAGAGCCAGGACGAATATGACAGACAGAGGGAGGAAAACAGATCAAAATGAGAGAAAAGGCGGGAGATAGACAGACATAGAGAAGGTGAGCTGGATAATGGTGCTGCAGGGAGAGAGGAGGAACGTGTGAAGAGATGGGAATGGAATCACTCAGAGGTCCAGGGTGCTGTAATTTACTGTCCGTGGCTAATACACAGCAAATGTGTGGAGCCGAGGACTTTGAGAGGAGAAGGGGAGCCGGGTGCTGGGGGGGCTGAAGGGAGGGCATGCAGACTGTTGGGGCTCTCAGCATGCCTGCTGGGAGCCTGTCAGCAGTCACATCACCCCCTGCCCTCAGCCCTGACAGATTCATCAGGGCCATTACACACACACACACTCACACACTGATGCATACACTTGCATGCACACATCCAAAACATTATAGTGACAACACAATTGTTAAATTGTCCTCGTTTTCCTTTAACTTTAACTGTTCCACCATGATGAGGAAAACACAACATCTGTTGCATTAATGATTCAGCCAGAAAAACACAAAAGATCCAGCGATGGTTTCGTCTTTGCTTTAACTTTATATACTGCAGTTCAGTGCACAAGACTATCCCGCACTTCAAGCCATATTCTTCTATTAACGTGACGTAACTTTAGTGCCAGTAGAAGTTATTGAAAATGTAGATTTATTGTATGAACACTGTATCTATATAGAATCCCTGCCTGACTGCTTTTTCCATGTCCCACAGGAGGAATGTCTATTTCTTCAAGCATAACCCAATAGGGAAACTTAATCAAATGTTATTTAAGAAATGCAGATGCATAAATATTAGTGTTGGGGAATGTTTTCAAAAAGTGAAAGGTTGGAGATTTCTTAAAGAAATCTAACTCCTGTGAGAAATATTGTACCTCCAGATTAAAAGACAAACAAACAAACAAGGTGGCTAGCAGGCGGGCCAGCACCAGGGGGCATTGTTAAGTCATTAGTGAAATTTAAGACCTTAACAGCGGAGGATGACCGATCCTCATCACACACATACACACACACATAAACACACAATCCACCCACAGCAGCAACATCCAGCCAAAGAAAACAGCCCTTGTTCCTAAATACCACTGCAAACTGGCCTCTGACTCCACACACAAATGTACTGCATACACACACACACACACACACACACACACACACACACGCACACAAACACACAGATTCTGATTATACTGATAAAAGATCTCCTTACAAAATAAATGGCAAATGCATCAATGTCATGTGGAAAATACCCCACCAACGAGCAAATCAAAAGTCACGCACATGTAACCTCACACCACTTCTCCTCTTCTTGTGATCTGAAGTACTTCTAAATCACACTAATCTGCCCCCTTCTGATCCTCCGAGTGCCCCTACTTAATCTCCACACTCCTCAACCAAAGGTGAACCCTATTAGTGGCCAGACAAATGGTAGGGTTTGCCCCAGCTACTCTGGGAGTGCGAGGCCTTTCACAGTGCAATTGAGCTGCAACTCAAAACTTCTAATTCCACCCCCCCCCCCATCCCCCATCCTCCATCCTCTTAGCACCCCAACCACTCTAAAAGTCCCCCTGCTGCTCCCCCACATTAACCCATTGGCAGTCCATTCCCATTTCCTGTCAAAACACTCCTCCACTGCTCTCAGTTTCCGACTGCCCCATCTGTAGGCTCTCTCAAAGAAAACAAACCAGGCCTACTCCTTGTGTCAGGGTTCAAGTCACAACAGCTAACACTGGCCACAGCAGAGCAAAGGTGACCAAACACAAACTCGGCTCATAGCCTATTGCTCATTATACACTTCCTGTGCACACATGAGTCCAGGATCTTCCTAGTTCACGTGAGACCACATTGCAGAAAGCTCTCGCCCCACAAAAGGTCCCTGAACTCATTTTCAGGAGTCTAACTATGAGTGAGCCTCTCACTGTTTGAAGAAGTACCTGTCAGTGAATTTGATATTCTAGACATTGCATCGTCTCTCGCTGTCTGTCTTTGTGTCATTCTCCCCATTGCATTGCCCCAAGGGAGGAGCCATCCTCGCGGTCCTGTGCCAGCTGCTCAGTGGTCCAGCCTGTGTGCCGCTCCGCTGTGTGAGGCGGTGTGCAGTGGAGCCTCAGGGCCCTGTCGCCACGCTGCCTGGCCCCCTGCCTGAGGGGCTTCCTGACAAGGGGTCTGGAGGGACTGGACAGTACTAGCCCACCAGGGAGGGACCTGTGACAGCGGACTGAAGGGACCAGTGTGTCTGACTTTGTCTCTGTGCATGTATGTGTGTATGACAGACAGGTAATTTATGCATACATATTAATAAGTGCATCAGTGCGCAATGCAATCAGTGTGCAGTGCAATCCAGCAACACGAAGACCTGAAACACTGTGGAGTGAATTCCAACAACTAAAAGGCTGCGTTTACAGGTTACAGGTCTCTGATTGGCTAGAAGACGTTAACTTAAATGATACATGTAGAAGGTATAGTAAATCATTAAATATATATCAGGAAATGCCTTGATGCATTATTGTATACTTTTTTTTTTACATTATTTTGAGGCAACATTGAATGTAAATACAATGTTTCTCCATAAATGCCTATAAATCCAATTAATTTTTTCCACTTTTTATCACAAAACATGTAAACTCCACACAGAAATGCCCAAGCAGATTTGATCCTGGAACCACAGACAGCAACACTCAAAAAAGGCTCAAATCACAAACGGCTATAAACTAAAACTTAAAACTGTCCCTCTTCTGATCAAGTGTCAAGCGTTTTGAGATGTGAAATCCTTAAAAATGGGATCATAGATTTGGGATATGCCTCCAAATGGCCTGCCCTTCCCTTCGTAGAAACACCAGAGATCTAACAAGCAAGCAATCATCAGTAACCATAGTTGAAGGTATGTCTGTCAGCGTCAGTTTGCACAACTTTGCCAACATCATCTGCAGCTCCTTCCTCATCCAGAGCCTCAAATGGAGGATAAACATGCACCATCCTCTGCATGTTGGATGATAGAGGCAGAGAGTGATGCAAAACATTGATTCTCAGAGACCATTTTGCAGTCTTTTCTCAGCTACTTCTCACATAAAATCCTCCTTTACTGATGAATTGTCCCACCCCAACATCCCGTTACAGAGTAAAATATATTAAACCAGGAGACAAATTAGAAACTTAAATCCATTTAACTGAATTTTCATTATTTCTTGGCTCCAAGATTGGATGGTTCGAGCCAACCGTAGCACAGCCCCACATGACTTTCACCTCTTAAAAGACTTTTAAACAAGTCATCTTTAACATGATTAAAAAGGTAATAACAGTACAGGTACAGCATGCCAGTATCAACAAAGAAAACCTCAGTACGAGTTCCACTTCACAGGCAAAGGAGAATCTTATACTGGGAGTATGAGAAACAATCTCCTAAAATGACATTGTTGTCTCACACATAAAACTCTCAAGTGCATATATGATGACCTAACAGGGCGACTTGGCGGCAGTGTGTG
The DNA here is from genome assembly GCF_042242105.1 of Pempheris klunzingeri. Taxonomy (NCBI): domain Eukaryota; kingdom Metazoa; phylum Chordata; class Actinopteri; order Acropomatiformes; family Pempheridae; genus Pempheris; species Pempheris klunzingeri. The sequence continues at coordinate 5,099,748 of NC_092018.1, forward strand.
AGTATGCATCTGGGAGAGGGGAAGAATTCGACCCCTGACACAGTCCAACAAATGTTACTGCATTTATTCTTTGGCTGATAGTTTAATGTTCTTTTCCCAAAGAGGTTCTATTTTCTTTTCAGTTGAGGCTGAAGAACTAGGAGGCCGGTGTTCCCCACCATTAGCAGTACAAGGAGAAACTATCTGGCCTGCTGTTCAGAGCAGGTAGAATCACAGAGGGAAGTGGCCCTCATCCTCATACACTGTTATCTTTTAAAATTAGTTTAAGACAGGCAAGCACCAGCAGGTGGAGGGACTAACATTGAAACAGATGGTCAGACTGCCTCTACATGCACCAACAAATGATATTTGAAGAGTTCATAGTCAAAACATCCAGACATGTTAATCCGTGAAGAACTGTAAAAAAAAAAAAAGACTTGTGCAGACTCAAGACTCTGCATGCACGTGTATCAGTACATTATCATACTGTAAGGTGTCTATTTGCAGGAATAATAGGTTTTACTGTTGATATCAACACAAGAAATTAGCAAATAATAGCTGCAATAATAAACATTCAACAAGGGAATTTTGTAATTGAGCTGAAACTAAAGCTATCTACCAGACATTGATTACGGCTGAAAAAAAACAAAACCCTGCACTGACTAGTTGAAAACAAAGCTGTGGTACATGCATATAACTAGAAGCAAGACTACAAACAGATCAATACAACCCACAACCTCAGATTAAGAGTAATGGATTCCTCTTGGAGCCGAGCATCTGAAGTCAAACCATCGCCCAGGACAACAAACTATTGTTCAAACAGTAAAATGATCAACTCAGAAAGCAAAATTAACTCAAAAACTATGGTGCTTGTGAATTTCAGGGGAATCTTTTTAGATCGGTGCTCAAAAATCAAAGAGCACCAAAAAGTAAAAAGTCTTTGTGGGCTCATTTTGAATCTAGATGAGGGAACAGCCATATTGACAACATTGGAAAATTCCTATTGATTATTCTTCTTTTCTCTGAGCGCAGGCTTGTTAAAAAAGACCCCTCTTGGAAACACGATCAATTAGTGAGATAGTGCTTGCCATTGATCACCCCTCTCCACCCCCCACCCCCAGCTCACAACACTTCTGCCTCACGATGGATCCCTCCACACACTCCTTATGACCAGCTATTGATCCCAGCTCCTTAGCTAAATATAAAAGCACGCACTCACACTGAGCACTGACCTCTCCCATCCAAACCACACCTTCTAATACTAATACTGACATCTGCTTGTCTCCATTGTAAACCCACGGTTCACTCATAAATACAGAGGCCAGCTTTGGCCCAGAACCAATATAGTTTCTCAGAGGTCAGAGGTCAGCATGGCAATAATCCTGCCATTAACAGATCTGCCTGGGTTAATACTGAGGACTTCTCCGAGTAGAGGACCTCTACAGAGTGAAAGCAAAAAAGATTGGTGAAAAAGGGCTGACTTTTTTTTTCAATTTGACTGATATGAACTGAAACAGAAAAAAACAGTGAATTCCCACTTTTGAGGGGCTCATACCAGCAAATATTTATATTTTTTGCTTGATAGATGACCTGCACAATCTTCTGAACATCAAATCAATTATTTCTTTATGACAATGGACAAACCAAACGACAAATTTTTTCACTAATCATAAAAAAGACAGCCAAACAATACAAAAATATTTAGGCCAATTAGAAATTAATGTCACTCCAAAAAGGAAAAGCTGTAAAAAGACATTCGCAGCTTGAGTTTAGAGAGTTAGTGAAGATTTATGATTATGAGCCCAGAGGAATCGATCTATCTGTCTATTGATCAATCATCTAACCAATCAGTGAGCAAGCCAGCTCATCAGTCAAAGATAAGACATCGTCCAAGCAGAGAAGTCACAGCGGGCCTCTGAGTATATCAGTTCACCAATGTTAAGATTAGACAATTGTAAAACTATTAGACACAGCAGGCAGTGGCGTATTAGATAATTCTCTCCCATCAGCAACTTAAGAGTCATCTCTTTGTCAACGGCTGCCCTTGCCCTCTTCATCCCTCAGGTCCCCCCACTTTCTATCCCTTCACCCCTCCCTATGGATCAGCTGTGATCTCCTCTCTCTCCTTTCACTCAAATCGGGATTAGGGAGAAGAGGAGGTGGAGGGGGAGGAGGGGGTGCAGCAGCAGCAGGAGAGGGGGGAGAGAAAACTGAAACAATATGGAAAGGAGATTAGAAAAGAGGGGGTTTGGGCCGTTTGGGGAATTGCAAACTCCCTTGTGCTTGGGTAGGTGTCCTAATGACACTGCCTAATTATGGCAAAATTAGACAGGCTAAAGGGAAGGAGGAGGGGGGGTGTTGGTGGTGGAGGAGATGGTATCATGAGGGAAAAAGTAAGAGGAGCGGAGAAATGAAGCAATAGGGACTGAAGAAGTAAGTGGAGTGTATGAGCGTGCGAAAGTGAACGAGGAAAGAGCATGAGGCGTATGCAGAAGTGCAGATACGAGGCAAAGCGGAGATGAAGGGAACATGGAGTTGAGAGGGAGAAAGAAAAGAAGAAAGGAGGAGGAAAGAGGATAGAAAGCAGTGGCTGGGCAATAGGAGTGTGGGCCCCAGCACGCTGCATGTTAATTGGAGAACAGGTGTTGGGGCTGGGAGCAGGAGGCTGATTACTGGAGCCACAGAAACAGACCGTCCACACACACACACACACACACACACACACACACAGCTGCAAGCACACACATGCAACACAAATGGACATAGGCACATACATACACATGAATAATTTAAGACCTAAGCAGTGACTAGGGGAAAAAGGTCAAAGTAAGGGTCACAAAGACACATACACAATCGCACATACATGCATATACATACATAAATAAACGCACAAGGATCCCCACTCACACATAAAAATATACAGCCGCTTGTGTGTTGCACATAAACAGTGCATAGATGCTCTGAACATATGCACACATCTTGCCTGTCAGTCTTTTTAGCTTTTCAAGTGTGTGGCGTACATACGCACAGTCGAATGAGAAAGTGCACATAAGGTGGGATAAAAGGGCAGAGGGCCATACAGAATTCCATTGGCTTATCAGAAATTAACTGACTGCTAATAGGCTGCTCCCTGAGGAGAGGATTTCGCAGGCCAGTCAAGAGGGAGAAGCCCCCATCAGGACGGGATATGCCCAGTGTGATTAGAGAGTACAGTAGGTCAATGATTCCATTTAAATCAATCCTCACAGCCGCACACCAGCTTGCGCACACACACAAACACACACACACATGCACACACAAGGAGCCACAGAGAGATGTAGATCGGTCTTTCCTCACCAACTCGCCGCCAAGCTACTCACAAACAAATTTGGAAGATGTTTAGCCATGTTAGGGGGAAGTTAGAGGAACACGGGTGGGGGTTATTGGGAGAGTAATGTGCTACAGTGAATGAGAAAAGCAGCTGCTCAGAGGTATTCTGGGAAAATTCGAAAGACAACAGCCCGATTTTTCCGTTCTATGAAAACTATCTTCAGCGGAGATCCTTTGAGACACACTGTCAACAGCCAGCCAGCTTGAACTGAGGAGGGGAAAGAAAAGGGTCCTTGACGTATATGAAGTGAGTGTTTTCTAGACAGACAATTTGAGGGAAGGGGAGGAAGAAGGAGAGAGGAGAGGAGGGACTGAGGGAGGGAGGGAGAGGAGATGAAGGTTGCATCCATGACATCACAGAGAAAGTATTTCACATGCGGCCTGCTTATGAGCATTTATCACACCAGATAATGCCCGACAGACAGTTTGGGACCTCCAAAATCCCTCGGACGTGAAGGCCCTCACACACACTGATTACAGCGGTGGTCATCCGCCTTTAAGCCCGGTAACTGCCTGTCAGGGTGAACATTTACCACATATGTGAGCCTGTCTGGTGGGTTGAAAGACCCACATGCTTCTGATAAAAGGTAAATCTACGCTTTTGGCAGGTTTCAGGTGCAATGGCGGCTGTTGAACGTAATGAGTGACCAAATTGAAACAGATCCTAGCAGACTGAAGATAAATTAGCAGATAAACATAAAGGTGAAGAGAGAGAAACACATGGGAGACAGACACAGCCACAGACAGTGTATTGCACAGTATATTACGGCCGGCTTGCACTGATGCACGGCCGTAACACTTAAACATACTTGTGTTGTAAATACATTTATACGTGAAACACACACACACAAACATGAACACTACTGTAGAGATGCATCCAACACATACATCCATACATGTTGTGTGTGAGTGTCTGGAAGTGCAACAGCTGATTGGTGAGAGAACAAGAACATTCACATCAAACTATGATCTCTCTCTCTCTCTCTTTCTTTGTGGCTGTGTAGGTGCATGTATCAAAAAAAAAAAAAGGGCAAACTGTGCATTTGGGGTGAAGAAGTGTTTGTTTGAGGCGATGGACACTGTAGGCCAGGGTTTGATCTCATTACCTGTCAATGATGACTGGGTCGGAGGGCGTCTCATTTCGGTTGCCACAACTTTTCTTCTCACAACAGCGGCTGAGTGGGCAGTTAAAGAGACAGAAAAGAGGAAAAAATCAGTGGAGGAAACAAAAACACAAATTAAACAGGAGGAGCCATCATTTGTCTGGCCCATCCACATCCACAGGCCCAGACTACTCTGCCCTGCAGTCGGCCAAGATCCAGGGGCACACAAAGGAGGCATGAGAGGGGAGGGGAAGAATAGACAAAAGAATAAAAGAGGAAGAAAAGGTACACCAACACACCCTACAAACAGTGAGAGACCATTCAAAAGTGAATAGCAAGCCAGGCAATCTGTCACATTGATTTCGAAATCAAACTCAACCCCCATGCAGCCTCATTGCACACACACACACACACATATATACACACACACACACACACACACACCATCCCACAACATCCTACCATTCGTCAGCAGTCCTGTCCGAGAAGCCTGCTGGCCACCCAGCCCCCCCCCCTTCCCTAAAGTCCCCTTCACTGCATAACAAAAGTGCCCCCACCCCTAACCATCTGCCACCCCTACACCTCGCCTCACCCCTCTCGTGTCCCAGCTTGGCCCTGCCCTGCCCCCCTCCGCCCCCCTGTCAGACGGCCTCACTCCCCAGCTGTGACGCTTGCCCTCTGCCTCTTCGGCTCTGTTATTAGCCAGCTGTGAGTCACATTCGGGCATCTGCTGGCTACACAATGGCAAAGCCCACTCCGTCTTAGCCCCTCTCCCCATGTCCCAGCCCCCTATCCTTCCCCCTGCTGCCCTCCAATCCTGGGTCACTGCCCCACTTCCACACCACTCTCCTCAGCTTCTTCTCCATCCATAGCCACATGTTCACCTATTTTCTTTCATCACCAAATAATGACCAAAACCGTCCGGTCACTTTGCCATGATAGGGACTCTATTTTTAACTCCCTGACACTGGCTACAACACTGAGACTTGTCTCTAACACGATGTCTCGGCTAAACAGAAGTGCTGGAGATACATTTTCAGGAGGGAACGGTAGATTGTTCCCCTAAAGTGAGTCTGCTGCTGTCAGCTGTGGTCTGGCCACAAAGCTCCGGGCCAGAGGGAGAGGAGCTCCAGGAAGAAACAGGAGCTGGCCGGTGACATGCTGCATTACAGCAGAAAGCAGCGGGGGGTTACCTCTGTAACAAGGATGATGACAGACGGGGTAGACTTACACTTCAACCACAGTTTAGTTTCCAAAAATGTAGAGCCCCAAGCGTCATCCCAAATCCACATTTCAAGCTGACTGAGACAAAGCAGAGCGAAGTAATGGATATTTGGATTTCCTCCCTGTGGGTGAACGTTTGAATGTGTGTTTTGTGTGTGTGAGACTCACCTGCACATAACCTCGTGTGTGAGCAGGACTCTGCACATTTCTGGATTCTTGTTTTGTCCCTCGTATGATATGGGCTGAGAGGAGGACACAAGGAGCAATGGGACAGATTCAGTTTCATTAAGTTAAGTTTCATAGCTGAGGGCTAAATCCCCTCTGAGAAGACTTAAGGGAAGTTTACCAACCTGTTTAGTGACGGAGTCGATGAGTCGGGCATACAGATCCTGTTCTGTACGAACCCCTGCAACAGGAAACGTAGATATTGATTGCCAGTAACTTTGACAACTCATTTTGGGTATGAGAGAGGCTTTACTCAAGTGAAACAAGAGAGCAGAAGAGCAATCAAGCGAGAAACACAGAATCACTGGATAAGAGTAAATTAAGGCTCATTCACTGGAACCTTAATTGCAAAATACTACATAACCATAAATAAAGTGACTGAAACTGCACTTAAACTCCATAACCAACTCTAACCAGTGAATAAAAAAGAACATAGTGGTGAGGACTCTCAAAATAAAATGGAAAGACTCATGACATTAAGCTTTTTATATCTCAAACTCTGGACAAGCTCTCAGAAAAAGCATTGAACTCCTTCCAGCCAACATGGAGGAATACGATTGGCATGCAGTTCACATTTTCTCTCTGATGGTTTCTGTGGGGATTGGGAATTATTTGATGTTTGATGATTATTAGTCCTGTTCTGCTTTAAGGCCAGAATTCATAACTACATTCTCACGATTCTGTTTATTTATTAATTTTTGGTTATTTCTCAGTTAATGTCTGATTTATTCCCAGGTTTCTTGACTGACTGGAGGTTAGAGTTACACACCAACAGGTAAAACAACAAATAATCGCTTTGTCGAGGTCTTTAACTAAACAGCAAATGTCTGTATTTCATTGTTTCTCGCTTCTATGCAATCAGGTGTTGTCACTTAGCAGGATTTCCAGAAACACCTGAAGCTCTAGATGCCTCAGAACCTCCTCTGTAAATCACACAAGTTAGGGAAACGACATGTAATGAATTGCTTCTTGAGAGAAGAGCACATTACCCAAGGATTTTTTATAGAGACTTTGGAGAGTGTTGCTTTTAAAATGTGTTCCTCTCATCAAAGTCTCGATTGAGATGCCTTTGATATCGCTTGGGGGAAGGGGATGAGAGGAGGGGATGTAGAGGAAGTGCTTTTGGTGAGCTTGTATGCACGTGTGTGTGAGCGTGTGTGTGTGTGTGTATGGAGGGTGTACGAGGGGGTTGCTCTGGAACGTGTCTTTTATCTTCTCTCCCATGGGTGCCACTGCGATGGCAGAGTAGGGGCAGCAGTGGCTCATGGGAACCAAATTTCTCTGTGTATCCCCGGATCTGATGTGGAGGCACCATGGGGGGTTGGAGGAGTCGGGGTGGGGGAAGGGGGGGTGGGGGGGGTGGGATGAGAGTGGGTGAGGGTGGGGTGGCACCATGTACCTCATTTCCCCATACATGGGCCCAGAAGTGGCTCCTTGCAGAGCTAAACGCTGAATTGTACAAACCCGGTGATTAGACAATGAGCGGAAGGTAATTTATGAGCTCAGAGAGGAGAGGAGAGGTAAGGCGGGTGGAAGGCGTGGAGGAAGATTACTTAAGTGGAAAGGTGTGTGTCAGTGTCACAAGTGACCTTTTTCAATTCCTGCTACATGCGGGCCCTGGTGTCTTCGTCTAAATGATCAAATTAGACACCTCAAAGGGCAAAGAATCAACCCATAATCTAAGAACTCGTGTTTGCCTCGACTCACCGTTGCTGTAGAGCAGCTGCAGCTTGTAGTGAGTGCCGTTGTTGGTCTTTTCTCCCGTCTGCTCCTTGGAAACACAGAGGACAGACACACAGACAAATGCAGGGCATGCAGTTAAGCACATTTGGGGCACAGATAAGTACAGCTGAGCATCAGTCAGTCTCTCCTAATCCTGCAGTGTGCCCTTCCCTGGGAGCAGCATGGAGATCAGAGGGCTGTAGGCTCAAAGTGCATGTGGGACCTTTTGTTGAGCTGAGCGCTTAACCTTGAGTCAGATGTTCTTTGTAGAGGTTGAACTATCATGTTTGATACAAACTCCTAAAACCTTACGATCAAATGCAGTGGTCCTCCGCACAATAAGGTAGTGCAAGCATGATTATGTGTGTGTGTGTGTGTGTGTGTGTGTGCAAAGAGTCTCAGCAAGTGGAAAGTATTGTATGTGAGACTGAGCAGCAGTCGACCTTGACAGAAAAACTTCCTTTCCGCTATCCCTCCTTCCCCCCAGGCTCTCCACTAGCCTCTCACTTCTTCCTTCTCCCCCCTTCTCTGTCTCTTGTTCCTTCTCTTTCTTTCTCCTCCTCTACCTCTACTGGTCTTTCTAAGTGGTCTCAAAGGAATGCTCTCTGGTCCAATAACCCAGGAGGCTGGCATCACAGAGACGAGAGCAAGAGAGGGGGAGAGTGAACGAGGAGGTTGGAGAAGAAGTGAAAGTAGGAAAAGGAGGCAGTTGTAAGGAGGGAAGCAGAAGTGAGGAAATTAAGATGCATGAGGACAAGTTGGAAAGTAACAAAGCTCCAAACTTAATATCAAAAGTGAGACTGAGACTTCACATGAGGAGATAGATGGATGCCTGGCTTCATAAGTTTTGTAAATATACACAGAGGAACATTTATTTTCGCCATGCCATTGCTCCACCTCTGCATAATTACAAAGCAAAAACAGATGCCAGGGTAACCATGCAGAAAATGAACTCCTCCACTGCCGTCATATTACTCTAAGCTGGCCTGTGTGGCACAAAGGGGAACACACTGACAGCTTTCAGCCCTGGCATTAGCACTGTCGCCCGCCCTCCCCCTCCCTCCCTGCCCGTGAAATTCATAGTAAAACTATGTTTGAACTTCAGTTGACAGGACGGTGTCCTCTTGTCTCTCTCACAGGGGAGAGCTGTTGCCAGTTTAAGAGATTCCGGCTCCGCTCACCACAAGGCAAAAACATCCATCAACACTGGGCATAAGGCTCCCACCCCAGGCAGTCTCCCCTCTCTAGACTGTCTCTAACTCCGTCTCCTTTCCTTATTTTGGTCTTGTACAACCTGAAGAATCCAGCTGCCCCCACAGCAGTATTCAGAGTATGGGAGGGGGGCATGAAGGAAAAGAGACTTTGATGATTAGTTCACTGTATAACATAACAGGAGTGAGCATAATTTGCATTTTAAAAAGTAGTGATGTCCTCCTAATGAGGCAAGCTGCTAATTAGTCATTAGATATTCTTTTTCAATCCCACATCATCAGCTCATTGAGGGTAAAGCTTGTGTAAACATGTAGCCGTCAGCTGTTCGATATGCTTGGCTTTACTGGGGATGGGGAAGATCAAGTGGAGCACCTGGCTACATCTGAAATGATTTATATTACTAGTACTTTCTGTTGTTGATATTATTCACAGATTTATGGTTTAGGTGTTTTCCCTGAGAGAACTGTGAAGGTGAAAACTATTTAGTGTGTTGATGACATCCTCAAACAATCACAGACACACTCACACACCTTGTCATGCTCAACAAAGTCCACAAACGCCGTCCTCTCCACCTCCACCGGCTGGCCGTGTCTGTCATAGAGCGCCAGGACAAAGTGGAAGAAGTTGGACTTGCGGAGATTTGACGGCGGCTGCTTCTCAAAATGAGCTCTTGACAAAGCTACTCCACTGAGGACACAACAGGAAGAGACAGTCAGCTCACACCCCTCTAAAGTCATGTTAAAGACATCCATATTGTGTTTGACAGGCTTAATTTATTCTGCTGAATATCAGGGTTATTTTTCATTACATTTCCATCCTATATAATCACTTGGTGGTTGAAAGTGTTTCTCAAAGAAATCTAAATAAATCTACAACTAAAGTCCAGAGACTTTTCTTTGTTTGCAGTCAATCATAAAAACTAAATTAATTTGCATCTCAAATATGTTTGATTTACTGGCACTTTAAACCAGTTGTTTCAATAATGAAATTGTTTTTAAAAGCAGATTAATTTCCCACTGGGAAGGAAGTTTTTAATTCTCCAATTTTGAAGGCCTTCAATTTAACATTAATTAGCAATCTTTTGCAAAAGAAAAAAAACAAACAAACAAAAAATACAGATCATTTCCAAATGTTTTGTTTTTCCCATGACTGGAAGGCCTTTTCCCTTGTTCAAATATGGTCTGGAAAAATACACATAAAAAAAAAAAAAGCAAAAAGGAAAAGCAGAACTTGATGAAACTTTGTTGTAGCTTGAAAACTAAAAAGTGTAAAATAGAATCAGGGTTTTTCACTGGTGAGTGATGGTGGAGCACCTGGGGAAAAAATATAGGACTGTTAAATGTAAATACATTTAAGATTTAGAGAAACTCAAAAGTAATTCTCTGCCTTTTATTTCAAATCAACCCAAAAAAAATATCAGCAAATCTGCACAACGGAGAGCCTGAACAGGGCATCTGTACATTTAACTTTCACGGTTTGAAATGACCCATTTTATATCTTTTCAGGTAAATCAGACTTGTGTATATTATGGATTTTTTTTCATGATTTTGTTTAATAAAAAAAGACCAAAGGAAAATGTGGCCATGCCGAGGTTCGTTTTTCCTTTTTTTTTTTTTAATAAAAGCCTACAATCGAGATATTTAAAATGAACGATCAAGAACACAATTCATGATATCAAATATCCTAATTACAGTGCCAATTGCGGCATCGTTGTTGCCTACCAATTACCCTTTATATTTCATGTCTATTAAAATATGTATAATAGGCGACTAATTAACTTGTTGCCTGCTGTTTTGCTTGGAGACGCCACTGCGCTTTTATGGCTGTTTTCCAAACTTTGGTCATAATCAGCCTGAGAGCTCTGCTGTACGTGTGTCGGTGAAGACGTGAGAAATGTGAGGAGGAGGATTGAACATCTGGGGGAATGTGTGAAACCGTGTGGGACAAGGATGATTCAATAATAGAAAATAATAAAAAAAAAAAACGTAAGGCTACTTCTGCTGGTGAAAACCCCCCAAGTGTAAAGTGTGTGGCCGGACAGGATAAAAGGTGAAAAGCATCAGCTAAAATAGCTGCTATGGAGAGGGAAATATTTTAGCTTGTTCAAGTACAATTGTTGAGAAATTATCTCAAATTCAGTTGTGCGAACTGAATATTTAAGTTGACTTTTTGCACCACAGTAAATTGTTTGGTCAGATGCTCCTTGTGTTAAAATCTGATAGTTGTGATTATTAGTTTAGCGTTTTGGCACAATTGGCCTACTTTTCTTTTGTGCACATATCCAGAACTGTCCTTTCATGACTTTAAAAAAAAACAACAAATATCAGGTGTTGTTTTCCATCATATTTAATTTTTTTTGTGAGTTCAGGAGTGAGGAGTCAAAGGGGACTCGTGTCATCTTTTGCAACAAGTAGTTTGCAGCTTTTCTCTGAAAGGACGCCTGCTCTTCTGTCAAATATTCACACATTATAAAGCGTATTGTGCTCATGATACTGATCGTGAAAATAATGTAATTCTGTCACGTTGCTAACAAGCTGATGAACAGACTTGGTGAGAGGGTAATGGCCCTAGATCAGCTGGGTTTGTACTGTACCTTTGCGCCGCTACGTTCGCATCCACAACCCCGACATTACGCACCCACGACCGGACTGGATCCATCTCCTCAAGACTTCTCTCTTTTAATCCGCTCACTTCTCGTATCAGATGCTCCTGAATCCCGAACATTTAAACCCCGTCTTCTTCGTTTCGGTGCACTTTTTTGAACTTAGTAAAAAAAAAAAAGCTGAGTTGGAGAGCTAAAGCACTTTGGCAAACAACAGAGGGTCCACCCCAAGGCGCAGCGCTCCTCCAGGGCGCTGCGGGAAAACTGAGCTTTCACAGAGCTTTGAAAATGAGATAACCGATGCTGCGTGGTGTTTCAGATGGCGTCTCAATAAAGATCCACTCACACTTTGTTTCAAGGCTGAAACGATGGTAGCAGATATATTCCCCTACTAATTGCGAGCATCGTCCAAGCGCAGATCCTCAGTGCCAGTTCAAGCGCAAATGGTCACCTGCTCGGTGGGCTCAACTCCTCAGACAGTTCAGAGCGAGTCCGTCTCAGAATATTCTTCAGAGTGTTTGTGCGTGAGAAAAGTCTCCCTTTGTCAAAAAGGACCGGATCGGATCAAAACAGTTGATCCGAGGGCCAGGAAGCTCGCAGTGAACCGCTGTCTTGAAGCATGAATGAGACCCTCTGCCGGGATAGAGCGCGGAGGAGGGGCCTTAGTGCCATATGGGGGACCGATTGTTGAAATGGATGCTCTCATTGGTGTAAAGTGCATCCGTTGTTTGGACTTCTGCCAGATTCAGCATCCAACCAGTGACTCCTTCAGCAAACTTTACACACATTAAGTTCGACCAGGGTGATACAGACAACAATCAGCCTGTCTGTAGAGTCTTTAAGCAAGAAGTATATTCTTTACTGTGTAATTGAAATGAAAGGTCCTTTTTGTGTGTGTGTCTGTGTGCGTGTGTGTGTGTGTGGGGGGGGGGGGGGCTTTACAATCAATACTGATATTATTCAACATCAAAACTGTGGACAAATGTCAGTGTAACAAACACTTTATATTTTCTTCACACAGTCTGGATCAGAATCTGCATGTTTTACAGGAGGAACTTGTGGGCTGAAATGCTCCTGTACATGCTGGGCTACCGCCTCCCTGAATAGTCTGTAACAGCAAATCCTGTTTGGTCTATTCATTCAAGTCAAAATCTAACACAAGTGCGCTCCCGACAGGCGCGCATTCAGCAGCTCGACCGTCTGCTCCTTTGAACGCGGTGATTCCGCTGAGGAGGCATCGCATCAGTGTCAGCCGCAACAATGGCCGTCTGGTTGGTCCATCAATCTCCGCCAGCAGCGGACGGAGCTGCTCTCTGATTGGCGTTTGGACCGCTGCCTGACAGCACCCGAAATTAGTTCTTAATCAATACAACAGACTGCTTTATCAAATCCAAACTGAAATCAGTGGGAAATAACGCAGACGAACTCTCATTTGGCAAATGATCTATACAGAGAAGAAGTTCGTTTTGCAGCTGATTTGTATAATTTCTTGGCTCTCGGTGCTGTAAAAAACCCAAAAAGTGCACAAGCTCAAAGACATTTTTTGCTGATTTAGTCAGAAATGTAAATTCACGAGCTCTATATTTTACATGAATCATGTTTTTTATTTGTTAAAATCACCCTCAGAGGCGAAGTGTTTGGTGACTAGGCCCGACGAAACGAAAATACTTGATGTTTCTGAGCATTTTTTGCAACCAAAAAATTAATTTCCGCTCCTGTTTTGGTCTGGCGTTGAAAAGGAAAGTTCTTTTTTTCCAGCCCTGGTTCTTTGCCCGTCGCTGATACTATTGTCTCTGTGTGGAGTTTGTGCGCCGGGACAATGGATGTAAATCTCCCCCCTTGGATCCCGCCTCAACCCACCATCTGCCAGCGCGGGACAAAGTCAGATGTTCCCCCAATTATGAGAGCAGTCTTGGGGAATCCTGCTGCCGAGTCTCCGCCCTGTCGCCGTGTCCCTCACACACGTCCTCTGACATGATTGACAGCTCTACTTAACCAAGAAAAATCTATATATGATGACACACTTTAATAAAATTCCTTCACTCGTTGCAAAACTTCCAGGCGGACTGGGTGCGCTCTTTAAAACATGACGCTGCTGGGGTGGATTTATTGCTTCTTTGTCCCAATTCACATTGCTGAAAAACTCTGTTAATCCACCCAGAAAGGTTGAATATGTGCTGGAAATCAAAGCTTCCTGATGCTCCGAGCACGTACTCCAAACTAAAAGTGACCAAAAGAGAATCTATTAATTTAAAACGTTGGACTTGACCTCATGAATTACAGCTTCTCAGTAATGTGTGGGATGTTAAACCCATTTAATCTCACAACCTCATACAGACATCAGCTGAGCCATCAAACACATTTCCAGTCGTCAGGCAGGCCGCAGTCATCGCTCCTCAAACAGGTTTCTAAAGTCATTACATCACAAAGTCAGATGAGTCGTGTGTGCACATTCATTACAGCTATTTATTTGTTTATTTATTCATAGATTTGTTGGACAGTTTAATGTATTTTGCCAAAAAAGACACGAATTGCAATTATTAGGCCTTTTGATGGGAAAAAACAAAAGAAAAAAAACCATGTTCCAGTTAAAATCTCCATCCAGCTATTTTCTATCCTCCGTCTCTCTCTGGTCTTACATTACTGTGATGTGTGTGATAAATCAGTATGGATTCCTCCTGTTCTGTCCAGTCCGTGTGTTTTGCAGCTGATTTCACCAACTTGTCTCCTCCCCAGACCCACAGGTGCTCCAGGCTCGGCCCCGATCATCACGACCCGCAAGACTTGCTGTCTAAATGTGTGGCTTTTCTAATTTGGTGGAGCGGAGAGCCGGAGCGAAAATGGGGGATTAGTCAAACCACAAACCTCCTTCTAATCAATTTAACCCGCTGAGACGGTCAGTCGGTGTGTTGTAGGGAGGAGGTGATGGGCTGTGGGGAGGGTGACTGCTAAACCAAACAATGGGGTATCGTGTGCCGCTCGTCCTCTCCAGCATTCCCCTGCTCCCATGGGACACCCAGAGCCACTCTCTGCGGATGGCACTGCGTCCACGGAGGTCAGGAGGGGCGTGGTATGTGTGTGTGTGTGTGTGTGTGTGTGTGTGTGTGTGTGTGGAGGGGAGGGGAGGGGGCTGGAGACGCAGCAGCTGGTTCCCGTCCCTCCTTCTCCACTGTGTAGAAAACAACAGAGCTAATGCGACCCACAACGTCTCCTATCGATCGCCATATATTGCACACTCGTTTTTTTGCTTTTGTTTTACTTATTTAGGCGAGGATGAGGAGGGTGTCGGCATCTGCAATTAAAGCGCAGTGACCATCAAACCCCATCATCTGCTTTTAACTTCTAAGAAACATTTGGATTCATCTCTGTAAAAGGCCTGCTGTGATTTGGAGTTAAATTATTGAGATCAATTTTAGAGCTATGCGATGCATCTACAGGTCAAAGAATACACATGGAAAATCTCGTGAGGGTCACTGATGGAGTTAAATTGTCACAGAAGTTCAAAAGTTACTTCTGAATAACACAATATAATACTGTAAACCACTGAATTACTTTTACAGCCTTTTTCTTTAGCCTTTTGATGTATAATATCAGTGTTCTTTACCTTTGGCATCAAATTCTTAACTTTGAATTACACTCAATGTTTCGCTTTCACTGCAAAGACTCCTCCATATAATACACGGCAATACTAAGGTGTTGAAAGTGGCCCAAATCTGAATGAAACCCAGCTATCATTAATCAGTATTGTTTGTTACACTTGTGTTTTTCCTGTGTTTATCGCACAATGTCTGCAGTGCAAGAAAGCCTACCTGGTGAGCATCACAAGCATCCTTATCAATTAAAAATCATTATCGTTATTCAGTCTGCAGTAATAACTCTTAAAACTCTTTTCCTGGTATCACAATGAAGTTCATCCTGGCTCCCAGGAGCCCACAGTCCAACAACCGTACTATGAAACTCATGATCGACTGGTACGGTGAAAAGAAAAGACCAGAAAATCGCACCACGGCTCGCAGCAACACAAATGTACTGCAGGTAAAAGCCACCAAAACTCGTTGTGGCACCTACATGCTGATGTTTTCACCTGTTTTCAGGCTGATGTCTTTATGGCAGATGCAGATCAGTGAATGATGGCATCATTTTTGTGATGTGCATGTTTTCCAGGAGAAACTTCGTCTTAGAGAAAAGGGATTTTCTTGCATTCATAGACTTATTACAAGTATGCATGTTTATGTACACATGTATACTTATATACAGTATATATATTCTTTTATTCAGTCAGTGATTGCACTCTTGCTGAGGAAAAATAACTCACTCAACAATCGTCACAGTCTATATGCCAAAGTTTAGTTTTCCTAAATTAAGACAACATAAACATAAATCCCTGCTGAACAATCTTTCTCTTAATTTAATTTTAAGCTATCGACTTATTTTGACTCTTTGCTTTGAGTGTTGACTGTATGTGTAAAATATCAAACCCTAAATTCATTGCATGGTACCAGTGCAGCTAACAGCTACAAATAAACTGTTCTACTTGAAGACCAGCTGTGCATCCTGCAGACAGCATGAAGGTTGTGCCCCATCCTGCTCTTGAAAACTTGTATTTTAGTGCCATCTACTGGGCAGCTTAAGAACATCATCAACTGAGCTTCTCAAATATGTTTTCACTTCCTGAAGTGTTGTTCGATATCATCATGAATTTCAGTCAGAGGCAGAGGTTAATGAGTTCAATCATTCATTCATTAATGTCAAATTTAATGTGGCTCAAAGTCTTACACTTAAAGTCTGGACAAAGAAACACATCTTCAAAAAAAAAATCAGTTAAAATCTATCTATCTAAGTGCTTATTGAACAATTACCTGATCTTTTACATTCCTTTTCCAGACATAGGCTGTAAACGCTGTACTGTGGTGCACACAGGAAAGAGGTTAAACCACCATGAAAAAAACAATAAGATTACTTCAAAAGAAAATTAGAGAAAGATCACACATGAAGTCAGTTTGTGCTCATAGTTCTCACATGTTTTTCAATAGATAATAAAAAAAAAAAGAACATGTAGAATAAGCTTTGAGCTTTCTTTTACACATGTAGTGCTGAATAACTCTTCCTTCATTCAATACAAAGCTTCAACTGGTAAAAACAATGTCATGAGGATGTTGTAGGTCAACAGCCTCCTACTAAAGTCTCCTACTCAGTGAACATCAGATGCCCTGAGAAGAAGCTGTCACTGGTCAGGCCGTTGCCATTGTGGTTGGCTAACAGATAGACATAGTCTCCCCTCTCAAGCTTAACGTACGTGTTGCCACTGGCTGTGATGTAGCCGCCCTGTTTGGTGGTGTATGAGTGCACAATCAGCTTTCCATTACGCATCAGATCCACACTGGCAGCCGCCTGGTTGATGGTACAGTGGAACTGGAACTCATAAACACCTGGATGCTCACAGGTAAAATAACCTGTTCTGATGTTGTAGCTGTTCTGTCCGTTGTAGATGACCTGGCGGAATTTGAGTGGCTCACCGGCTTTGGGGAAGTTGTTTCCCAATCGCACAGAGAAGGCAACTTTCTCCACGGTGCTAACAGGGCCAGGGGGGCCAGGGGGGCCAGGGGGGCCTCTCAGACCCAGTGGTCCTCTGGGTCCTGTGTGAAAAAAGATACAATTAATACAACGCGACCTTCCCGTCATAGTATTGTAAACTAAACTTTTAGTAGCAATTTAAGTATTTATGGATTTACAGGAAGCCATAGATTTACCTTGTGGTCCCCTGGGTCCACGTGAGTCTAGTCCTGGACGAAATTTAAGAGAAAAAATCAGTATTTCCAAAATACAATAATGTTGGCTCTGATGGGCCACGGTTAACTGTGTCAGAGAGGGTTTTGGGACATCAACTCACCATCTTCCCTCCAGGGACTGAGGTCAAAAGCAGGGATCTCCTCGCACTGGGTGTAACCAGACCCCCGAGGCCGGTACTGGAAGGGCCTCTCTGGTACTTCAGTGATACCAGTGTTGTCACAGATGATGCGGGCAAGCGATGTTTCCCTCAGGGACTCCCTCTGGTCCTCAGTGAAGACTCCCTCGTTCTCCCACCAAAGTCTGAAATTGACAGTTTGTTAATGTCTAAAACTGCAGCTAACTCAGACATCTCCACGTCTTCAGCATGCATCAGACAATAATGCAATTTCAGGTCTGCTTACCGATCTCCCTGCCGGATCCTCTGGAACTGAGTGGCAATCAGGCAGGCGAACAGGGGTCCCACTCTTCCTCCGTCAACAAACGGCTCCGCCACTCCTCCCAGCCACACATCAATGTTTTCAGGTGTTCCGTAGAGATCCAGCAGGCTCATGGCCAGATCAGTGTTGTTCATCACTTCAGCCAGCTCTTCCAGATTTTGTGGTTCTGACAGATCACAGAATCTGCGCCATTTGTTGTAGCCTAAAAAGGGACATATTTGTGTACGTGTATGAGCGATAATGTCTGCAAAAGCGTACATATGATTGGAACATTACTGTAATTGAAAAATATAAAGAATACATATGAATAATGACTAAATAGATACCAGGAAGTCCATGGTCTCTGCCTCTCTGCATGTTGAGAGCAGCCAGATCCAGCGCCAAATCACCAGAGAATTTAAACAGCCTTTCCCTCAGCTCATCGTGCATCATGTGCTCCTGCGTGTTCTGCTTGGCCCGGCGACCCACCAACCCCCTCAGGATTGGGTCCAAACCACCTGAGAAACACAAGAGACCATTTAATTTTCATCAATTGTATTAATTCTCTGTTTAGGGAAGGACTAACAAGGGAAAGATCCTGGCCATACCTTCAAAGGTGATCCTCCATGGTGTGAAGAAGGCTTTGTGCAGCAGTGGGCTGGGGTAATCACTGTGCTCCTGGTACTGCTCATTAAGACGAAACATGAAAGGCTGAATCATCAGATGGGCAAATCGGTAGGCAGCTGTGGCGAACACATTGGAGATGCTGGGGTCCACGTTTTCATCATAACCGGGGTAGGTGGACAGATCCCTGGCCATGACGTCTGGACCGACGATGAGCATTAAGTAGTCTCTGAAAGTGAGAACCTGAAAGACAAAGACAGAAACTGAGTTAAATGAACCATGTGAGGACAAAAACCAAGACTCCTGCAGGTCAGTTCCTCTCTAACCTGGAAATATCCTCCCATGATCTTGCGTGCCTCCTGGTAGAGTCTCTCTCCGTCCCAGTGAGGATTGAGTTCGGCCAGAGCACGCGCCAGACGGTTGTGTTCACGCATCAACAGTGTGTGCACAGAGGTCAGACCAATGTTCTCATTGGAGCGCTCGTCACCTTAACAGCCAAATAAAATA
The DNA here is from genome assembly GCF_042242105.1 of Pempheris klunzingeri. Taxonomy (NCBI): domain Eukaryota; kingdom Metazoa; phylum Chordata; class Actinopteri; order Acropomatiformes; family Pempheridae; genus Pempheris; species Pempheris klunzingeri. The sequence goes on from NC_092018.1 coordinate 5,118,521, forward strand.
AGGGGTAAAAATGCTGTCAACCACCGGCGAAGCTTAGAATGAATCAAACACTTTTCAAGGATTGTATGTCAGGGTTTTTGCTGCCACTCACCAGCCACAAAGCAGGGCACCTCCTCAGCATTACTGTCATTGGTGATGCGAGCTCGGGTGGCACACATGTTGGTTTCCATGTTGGCGAAGGGCAGGAGCTCTCGGCCATTGTCAGTGTACTGTGTGTTGACTCTCAATAGGCCCTCATCTGTAGTAAGGTTGCGTAGGAAGCGAGCTTTGCTGTTGTCTGCACCGTACACCTGGCCGACATCAATGAAAGCTGTGAGGGAGTTAATCTGCTCCCGGACAGTCTGTTGACCAAAGAAGAGCCCTGAGCCGCCGGAGCCACAAGCTGCTGCTGAGCGGAAGAAGGGGATGCACTCTTCTGAGTTCCTGCCAAAGCGGGGGTCTTGCTCAGGAATCTGTTTAGATGACAGGACAGGAGTTAGCGTTCAGTTTTGTTCAGCATGCAGACTTCTGTTGTGTAGTTTGATGACACTGACCTCAATGGGGAAGCAGGGCTCTGTACGTTCACAGCTCCTTTCACAGTCAATACCGCTATTGAATGAGCGGATGACAGGAGAGTGAGGAGTGAAGGTCAGATCATGGTCAGTCCACTGGCCGAAGATTGTCACCAGGTGAGTGTAGAGTGGGTCGCTCTCCACATCAGCGTTTGCTGTGCTCAGAATGCGGTTGGACACGGCCCTCACCTGAGGCCAGGAAGCACACAATGAGCATCTTGGTGAAAAGGATTTTTGTCTTTTTTTTTCCATCTGTCATTTGTAGTGTGGCCAGGAAAGATTACAGTCTGGAGTTTATTACCAAAGGTAGAATCTGTGTGTTGACTGGTAGCTCACGGTCCCAGCCTTTCGGCAGAGAGATTTCATCCTGGTACTCTGCAGAGAGCCAGCGGGTGAAAGGAGCGTTGGAGGATCCCCTGCGGGTGAATTTCCTGAGCGGGTGAAATAAATCTTCAACATTACTCTCATGGCCAAAACCCAAAATGATGGATGTCATAATTATTACCAATGAGGGATTTGATTTGTACTAAGTAAAGTTAGCTGTGAAGTTCTCCACACTTTCTCCACGTTTCTTTATTTGTGAAACAAAAGTATGCCACTGAATAGCTGCCTCACCTGTTGTTGCAGACGTTGCTCGCAGTGCGAAACCTGTCTAATTCAGGACTCATCATACAAGAAGGGACACGATGTCGGGGTGAGCAGCCCGTCAGATTCTCAATCACCAGCAGATCCTCGTCAGTGATCAAATCTAATTCAAATAAAGCAAAGAACAAGCAACCAGTCTGTTACTGTTTTGCAAATATTGGTATGGAAAGCTCAGAGAGTCTGTGGTGAATACACACCTGTGGCATTGATGGAGCGTTTGTGACGTCTTTGCAAAGACCTCTTGATGAGTTTGACAGCATTGTCCATATAGTCAGCAGCACGTGCAACATCACGGGTTGATCCAACGGGCTGCTTCAACAAGCGCAGGACGTCTGCAGGATTCACTGCATTCCTCTTCACACGTTTAATGCTCCTGTGTGGTGTGGAGAGGTCAGATTTGTAAAGATCTTGTTGTGCCCCCCTTTTTTTCGATCACCGAAGAATGTGCAAAGCAGTCCAACAGGTTTGTACACTCACTCTCTTCTGGAGTACTCATAGGCTGAGTCCACATTGGCCTTGGCTGCCATCACGGCCCTCTCAATGACACTCCTGCTCAAATGGGATTCTAAAATGAATCAAAAAAACATACTTTGTTTGATTTGCTTTCTGGTTCTCCTCTTAATTCTGATGTTTTTGGCCAGTGCTTTTCTGACAGAACATTTTTGTAGCTTTCATTCATACCACAAAATTAGGCCACAACATTTTACAAAACATTTACTGTAAAAATGAAAAAAAAAAAAAAAAACATAAACCTGCAGGTCTCTTTGAGATCTGATAAGTTTAAAACAAAAACAAGAGCTATTTTAAATATATATATATGTGTATATATATATATGTATGTATATATATATAATTTAAATAATGAATGTTAAGCAAGATGAGGCTGTACTCACCAGCATTCACCTGGCATTGCAAGAACAGGTAAAGTCCTGCAGCCAGCAGGCACAGAAATCGATTCATGTCTGCAGAAAAACACAAATACTCTCCAGTCACTTGAACTAATAAAACATTTCCTAATTTTCTTTAAAGAAATACTTGAAAGTACACTGCAAAAACAAATACAATTCAATCCAATACATTACTTTGGACTGTTGCACATTAACTGTAAGGCCTTTCTATTGTGCAACACTAAATAGCATACAGAAAGTTAAAAAGTAGGACAGTAACCTGAGAAAACGGTGAAGTTCGCGCCCTCCAATGTCATCTAGCATCCAGAAGTCAGTGCGGCTCTAATTTAACTGGGGACTTTTTTTATAGCGCGCGGCGCCGCGTCATTTGACGCAGTCTTTATCAGGAATACCTTCTCAGACGATCAATACATTTTTTTTCTTGTTCCTCCTCTCAAGTGTCCCTGCCCAGCGACTTCACAGAAGTGCACTAATTGAGGAAACACAAAAAATCCCGGCACTAAAGGTCCATGTCGGCACGACATCAGAGTTTTTTTATAGTTGGATGATTTTCTGGTTTCCTATAAAGGGAGGCAGAGAAACCTGAAACCTGAGCAACACCCTCCAATCTCTGTTCGATTAGTTTCCCGTGATGCATCTCTGCTTGCTTTTCACTCACAATCTCTCTGCATTTGTGTGTATGAACATTTTGGATTGTTCTGAACCTTCAGCTTGTGTTCATTTCATGTTAAACAATTTTGTCAAAAATGACCGTTCCGTTAAGACTCATCATAAAAACTGTATTAATACAAATATTATCACTATTCTGTTTGATGTCTATGGCCTGTATGCCTCATTGATCTGAGTTTATACATCTTGAATTCGAGTTCTAAAAAACATAGTTTCTGGATTATTTTGACTATAAGAAATAATCAGATGAAACATAGTATACTGTTTATCACAGACTACTTTGGGTCAAAGTTACCAAGGACATTTGTTTAGAAACAATTTAAAATTTTTATACAGTCACATAAAGTAACACCTGTTGTGTTCCTGGTCAAAAGGACAGCGTCCCCTGAAAGTGACCAGATGCTCATCCACTGTGACGTTTGGACTTGGGTTATAGACGAGTGGCAGGCGCTCCACCCATTTGTCCCAAACCTGTCTGATCGCTGCCAGTTTGTCTTGTTGGCGACGGACTGGTCTTGTATCACGGTTGTCAAAGCGAAACACCTGTGACAACATGTGAAATTTCTAGAGTGACATGGTGGCCTGAAAAATTGTCCGACCATCCCATAAACTGCTGGTAGATTTGTTTCTGGATCTGTACACACCAGTCAAAGTCAGAAGACCCATGTATGCTTTGACGTCTGTCTGGGTTACCTCCTTCCAATTGTCTTTGTAGATCCGTTTCCCCTCCAAGTTGGTCATGTTTACCACTTCGATGGACTCAGTCAGGAACAGCTCAAAGCAGGATTTGATGTCATCAATCCGGTTCTCAGGTGGGGATGAAGACCAGGATAACTTCCCATTCTTTTACTTGAATGTGAGAGCAGCTTCAGCATGGCCATCCTCTTCATCACTGGATTCCTCCCCATCAGTTATTTCTTGGTCTGGATTTCTTGGTCCGTCTTCAGCTTCTGACACTTCCTCCTCTAATCCATCCTCACTGTCAGTTTCCTGGCCTCTCTGCTCCTCACCAGTGTGGTGATCAAATATATAATCAAGAGCCTCACTTGTGGTATGTCGATCTGCCATGGTGCTGCCATAGTGCCAGGGAACCCAAAGTGTACGTGTGCGTGTGTGTGACCGGGAACACCAGTGAGTGGACAAAAGTTAAATAAAACACACAAGATTGAATGCAGATTAATACAATTTATTTTGTGTGTTGAAATCCTCTTTGTGGACAAAGTCATGGAATCTTAGGTCAGTCTGATCAAATTAACTACATTTTTCAGAGATGAAACTTTTAAATCGGTCAAATTTGACCGGAACACAACACGAGGGTTAATTTATAAAAAAAGAATATTGTCGGACTATAGCTCACTGTTTCTTCTGCCTCTCTGTTGGGTTGTTTTCATGCAAACCACAGAGAGAGAGACAGTGTCTGGTGCATCAGATCTGCTGTGCTGCAGACATTATTCTGACCAAGGCACCACGCACTTATATTTTATTAGCTAATAAGAAAATCCTTAAATTATGTTAGTTGATTATCTCTGTTTTTAATCTACTTTTTACTGTATTAGAAGCATTCTAAGCGCTATGTGTACAAGAAAGAATAACAAAGTAAGTCACTGTAATTAAACCCCTTTTTTCTTCGCTGGAATTGTGCGGCAGCGCTTTAAAGCTGCTATACAACAATAGGTAGTCTAAGAATGTCAGATATGTTAGCCGCTCACAGCTTCCTTGAGTGGAAGCGTCCCTGTTATTTTTCTGACACACAACACAGTCATTTGAATTTCCGTCTTATGTGACAAATGGAGAGATAGAAAGGTTGTGCGTCAGTGCTCGTAAACCCAAAAGGCAATCCTAATTTCCTACTGACCCGTGCAATATACAATGGCTGTTCACTAAGCTAAGTAATAAAGTAACTAGAAAAACTATATATCATCAGTCAAATATATAAATTTAAGATTTCAAGAAACGAAAAGGAAAGCAAAAACAAACTCACTTGTAACCACATTTCAAGTTCTATTTCATATTTCCGAGCAATCAAGTTTTTTCTATGACAAAAGTGAAGTACTGCAGCTGCTTTTAAGCTCATATTTCACATAAATTGCTCGTTTTTTGACGTAGAAATACAGTTTGTGTTCAGTATGTGTGGTAATGATGGAGCACAGGTCTGCAAACATAATTAAACCCTAAAAATAATTTTAATTGATGAACTTATTATTATCACACTACTTTCTCCACTTAGTTTCAGGCCCATGTCTTTTTGGCATCTGTGGTTACATTTTTAGTTTATGTGCTGCAGAATAACTCCGTGATGTTGGACAATGAATCTCACGGTCTTTGTGTAGATATGTCACTGATCCTTTTAAGACCCAGTTTCTTAGCTCACAGTCCATGCAGTGATTTGTACTAAACTCCTGTGCTGTTGAGCTTGGGAGCTTGAGAGGAGCATTGTGTTTCACTGGAAAATGTTTTGTTCATTTGTTTGACGAGTCGCCTCCCTTTTTTTATGTCACTCATACCTAAGAACTCAGATTATATCCTTGTTGTTACTGGATACAATACAAGGAAAACTCATGTAAATGCTTTCATTTCGTTTGCTGCACAGTTTACTTGCTGTTTGACCAATAATGGTTTAAAGAAAAACACTGTGATGATCCCATTAGTTAGGGCCCGTAGCGCTCGGCGAGGACCCTAATGCAGTTCAAAGAATTATGATTCTTTTTCTTATTATTATTATTATATGTATTTGGACACTTCGACAGGGAAAACGCCCCCCAACAGTTTTCAAAGCCAAAGCCCCCTCCTTTCACTTTGCCCTAGAAAGATGAAATTTGGTGAGCACATGTATCACATCCAGACCTAAAAAAAAGCCTCTTGGAGCAGTGCAAGGGCCCTTCAATGCTGCTTGCAGCTTTAATTTATGTCAATATTGTATATTCCCAGTCAGCGTCTGCTTTGTAGTACTTGTGTTTTCTCTTCAGGTGATTTTATCAGAAAGTTCACATCCATTTACCAGGCATTAAAAGCACATTTTAAAGAGTTTGAAGAGCATTTAATCTGTGGCTAGCCAGTGTTCATAGCAATTGCACTTCACTTTTCAAAAGTTAGTCAAAGAAATTAAGAAATGCGACAAAAAAATGTAGGTCAACAGCATCAGGAAAATTATTTCACTCAACATTGTAGTTTTGGATTTTATGAGTCAGCAGCAGTGTGAACAGACTGCAGTGAGGATTTCTACACAATATTCTCCGTCCATGGACTGAGGTCAAAAGCAGGGATGTCTTTGCACTGGGTGTAACCAGACCCCCGAGGCCGGTACTGGAAGGGCCTCTCTGGTACTTCAGTGATACCAGTGTTGTCACAGATGATGCGGGCAAGCGATGTTTCCCTCAGGGACTCCCTCTGGTCCTCAGTGAAGACTCCCTCGTTCTCCCACCAAAGTCTGAAATTGACAGTTTGTTAATGTCTAAAACTGCAGCTAACTCAGACATCTCCACGTCTTCAGCATGCATCAGACAATAATGCAATTTCAGGTCTGCTTACCGATCTCCCTGCCGGATCCTCTGGAACTGAGTGGCAATCAGGCAGGCGAACAGGGGTCCCACTCTTCCTCCGTCAACAAACGGCTCCGCCACTCCTCCCAGCCACACATCAATGTTTTCAGGTGTTCTGTAGAGATCCAGCAGGCTCTTGGCCAGGTTTTTATTTTTCAGCACTTTTTCCAGCTGTTTCCGGTTTCGTGGTTCTGACAGTCCACAGAATTTGCGCCATTTGTTGTAGCCTAAAAAAGGGACAGTGTCAAATTAATTAAGACGATGTGTGATCTATGATGCCTGCAAAGATGAAATTCTAGAGGTACAAAACAGAAAATTGAGTAATACCAGGAAGTCCATGGTCTCTGCCTCTCTGCATGTTGAGAGCAGCCAGATCCAGCGCCAAATCACCGGAGAATTTAAACAGCCTTTCCCTCAGCTCATCGGGCATCATGTGATCCTGCATGTTCTGCTTGGCCTGGCGACCCACCAACCCCCTCAGGATTGGGTCCAAACCACCTGAGAAACACAAGAGACCATTTAATTTTCATCAATTGTATTAATTCTCTGTTTAGGGAAGGACTAACAAGGGAAAGATCCTGGCCACACCTTCAAAGGTGATCCTCCATGGTGTGAAGAAGGCTTTGTGCAGCAGTGGGCTGGGGTAATCACTGTGCTCCTGGTACTGCTCATTAAGACGAAACATGAAAGGCTGAATCATCAGATGGGCAAATCGGTAGGCAGCTGTGGCGAACACATTGGAGATGCTGGGGTCCACGTTTTCATCATAACCGGGGTAGGTGGACAGATCCCTGGACATGGCGTCTGGACCGACGATGTGGAGTAAGTAGTCTCTGAAAGTGAGAACCTGAAAGACAAAGACAGAAACTGAGTTAAATGAACCATTTGAGGACAAAAAACAAGACTCCTGCAGGTCAGTTCCTCTCTAACCTGGAAATATCCTCCCATGATCTTGCGTGCCTCCTGGTAGAGTCTCTCTCCGTCCCAGTGGGGATTGAGTTCGGCCAGAGCACGCGCCAGACGGTTGTGTTCACGCATCAACAGTGTGTGCACAGAGGTCAGACCAATGTTCTCATTGGAGCGCTCGTCACCTTAACAGCCAAATAAAATAAGGGGTAAAAATGCTGTCAACCACCGGCGAAGCTGAGAATGAATCAAACACTTTTCAAGGATTGTATGTCAGGGTTTTTGCTGCCACTCACCAGCCACAAAGCAGGGCACCTCCTCAGCATTAATGTCATTGGTGATGCGAGCTCGGGTGGCACACATGTTGGTTTCCATGTTGGCGAAGGGCAGGAGCTCTCGGCCATTGTCAGTGTACTGTGTGTTGACCCTCAACAGGCCCTCATCTGTAGTAAGGTTGCGTAGGAAGCGAGCTTTGCTGTTGTCTGCACCGTACACCTGGCCGACATCAATGAAAGCTGTGAGGGAGTTAATCTGCTCCCGGACAGTCTGTTGACCAAAGAAGAGCCCTGAGCCGCCGGAGCCACAAGCTGCTGCTGAGCGGAAGAAGGGGATGCACTCTTCTGAGTTCCTGCCAAAGCGGGGGTCTTGCTCAGGAATCTGTTTAGATGACAGGACAGGAGTTAGCGTTCAGTTTTGTTCAGCATGCAGACTTCTGTTGTGTAGTTTGATGACACTGACCTCAATGGGGAAGCAGGGCTCTGTACGTTCACAGCTCCTTTCACAGTCAATACCGCTATTGAATGAGCGGATGACAGGAGAGTGAGGAGTGAAGGTCAGATCATGGTCAGTCCACTGGCCGAAGATTGTCACCAGGTGAGTGTAGAGTGGGTCGCTCTCCACATCAGCGTTTGCTGTGCTCAGAATGCGGTTGGACACGGCCCTCACCTGAGGCCAGGAAGCACACAATGAGCATCTTGGTGAAAGTGGTACAAGTGAGAAAGCATCACTGCAGATGTGATTAAATGTTCAATGTTTGTTACTATATTGTCCACAGCTAATTTGCTTTCTTTATTCTCATGCTTTCTACAGTATATTGTATACTTATATATTACCAAAGGTAGGAATTGTCTGTTGACTTTCCGCTTAGGGTCCCATCCTTTAGGCAGGGAGATTTTATCTTGGTATTCAGCAGGGAGCCAGCGGGCGAAAGGAGTGTTGGAGGATCCCCTGCGGGTATTTCCTCTGGGCAAAACAACATTTCATCTTTATTAGAAATTACATCCTGTATTTATCATTCTCTTTGCCTTGTAGTTGGGTGTACCATGAACAGACAAAAGGAACGTCACTGCCCCAAATATCTGCTCCCATTTTTAAGATGCTTAACTGAGACATGAAGGGAAGAATGATTCAATTTGGCCCCTCCAGCAAAACATTTAAAATCAGCTGTGTTGCCCCACCTGTTGTTGCAGACGCCGCTTACAGTGCGAAACCTGTTCAAATTGGCAGTTGTCTTGCAAGAAGGGACACGATGTCGGGATGAGCAGCCTGTCAGATCAGCAATCACCTGCAGATCCTCGTCAGTGATCAAATCTAATTAAAAATAAAGCAAAGAATAGACATTTTAGCTATGACTTAAAGCCACCTGTATGGAAAGTTTAGAGAGTCTGTGGTGAATACACACCTGTGGCATTGATGGAGCGTTTTTCACGTCTTTTCAAAGACCTCTTGATGAGTTTGACAGCATTGTCCATATAGTCAGCAGCACGCACGGCATCGCGGGTTGATCCAACGGGCTGCTTCAACAAGCGCAGGACGTCTGAGGGTTTCACTGCATTCCTCTTCACACGCTCAACACTCCTGTGTGGTGTGGAGAGGTCAGATTTGTAAGCATTTAGACGTTACTGCTCCTGATGGCATATAACCTGCAGTTTAAACGTATTCTATACATTCACGTTGTGCCGTTTGTTTTTCTATCACCGCAGAACGTTCGTTGTAGTTTCCACATAGTTTAGTCGTTTACAAAGAGGTTGTATTAGTCATGACCGGTGTGCTCTCCTGTTGTCCACAGACTCAACAATCACAGATACAATCACAGATACTCATTTCAAAATGTTAATATTAGCTTTAAATTAAACATTTGAGACGCTTTCCAAACTCCAGTTGCAAGCACATGAACACTGTGTGTTACGTGGAGCTGTTAAAGCTTCTCTATACAACATTCAAAACGTTAATATATCATTTAACAACTATTTCCTATATAAAGATGCATTTGAGCTCAAGTTTCATTTGAAGGCTGCATATGTTTTATATGGCAATAGAATTTAACAGTTGGTTATTCGTTAGACTGAGTGATTGTACATAACAAACGGTTTGTTTATTTTGGTCTGAGATGCTAATGAGTGCAACCATATCGGTTCTGAATACATCGTAGAGAGAACTTTTGCTTTGGCCTGAAATGCTGAGGAATTTTAAAAAAGAGTAAAACATACTATGTCATCATTACATTGTCAGTGGATCCTCTGTGTTTGTCTGATGACCCACACATTGTCCTCATTTACTTTCTTAGGGATACAATCCAACAATGATTGTGATTGTGTCGGGCGCAGTCTTTGCTGAATACAATGTATGAGAAGCCATTAATACACTGATCCTTCTCAAAACGTTGTGCCGTTTGTTTTTCTATCACTGCAGAACGTTCGACAGGTTTGTGCACTCACACTCCTCTGGAGTACTCATAGGCTGAGTCGACTGTGGCCTTGGCTGCTTTCACAGCACTTTCAATGGCACTTCTGCTCCAACGGGATTCTGATGGGAAAAAAAACATTTTTAGTCAGTCGTTAACACAATTCAGTCACCTTTTCACACTGGCTTCTTTGTTCACTCATTCTTTCTTGATATGAATACTTTTTAAAATAAATCACTGAAGTTGGATTTTGTCTGCAGGTGACTTTCAGGCGTACAATATCAATTCAGTAATTACAGAGAAACACGATTTGTAATATACAGTAAGTATAAACTCATATCTTTTCTAATTGTGATCTGTATTTAGTTTTCATCTAAATGACAAAATAAACTGTGGCAGCAGGCTGTTTCATAAACATTTATGATGACTGCTTTCAAGTTCATTTAGTGTGATAGAGGTCGTACCCACCAGCATCAACGTGCAAACACAGGTAAAGACACGCAGCTATCAGGCATAAAAACCACTTCATCTCTGAAAAAGACAAACATAACCCTGTTATATACACACTAACCACATAACCAAAACTGATAATACACTCGGTTTTTTTTTATAAATACATACAAGCGTATATGGTAGCCTGAATGAGAATTACACCTGCTGATGTCAAGAAATCCTATACGAGTTAAAAACTTGACCACAATACCTGTGGTGTCTTGCAAGTCCCAGTTTGGTCCTCGAGCTGGAGTCAGGCGAAGGTGTCTTTTACAACAATTTCTTGTCTATATATACTGTCTTCGCTAACAGGAGACACCCTTTGGTCACACCTGGGGTGTCTTTATTTCAGCAAGTTTCAAAAGAAATGCATAGCATGTATAACCTGCTCTGCCCAGCACTTCAAATCACCTGCACACTGGTTCTTTAAGTTGAAACTGTTTCCTGTAAGACAAGAAAACACGCATGTAGCCCCATTCAAAATCCTGTCAACACTCTAAACGTAACCTTTTACAGACATACTGTTGAGCAGTTATGTCATAACCCTAATATACACTGTTGCCCATAACGTTGGAATAAAATGTTTTTTTACCTCTTCTCATGAAATGATTGTGACAATGTGATTTATTCTTGATAAATAAAGTTTATATCTTCTCAAACTCTTCCAAACATGTCACAGTGAAACTTAAACCACAATTAACCTTTGCAGACTGTGTATTCAGGCTTTAACAAAATTGGGGGTATTGAACAATTATTCCAACTTTATGGGCAACAGTGTATAATAATAATAATAATAACATCCCAAACTTTTCTTTTTTTTACCAGAACTGCATCATCATCATCATCATCATCATCATCATCCAAAAAAGAAGATTCTTTCACTTTGTTATTGGAACAAAACCGAGTCACATCCATTTTATGAAGTTTCAGCAAAAGGTCTCTTCTTTACATACCTACAGGTTTCCTTAAGGCCCAAAATAGGATTAAAACCCAAACAATTTTCAGCTTTAGCTTTTCTTCAGGCATGTAGTCAATCTGGTTTTGTACCTTAACTGCATGGAAAGCTGTTAATAAAAGAAGATCTATGCGCATGTTAATTAAACATAAAAACATACAACATTAAGAAAAAGAGCATATATATATACATATAAAGGTGACTGACTAATTAATAATGCAGGAAAAAGAAAACAATTCTTGGCTTACTTGTAGTTTCCACATAGTTTAGTCGTTTACAAAGAGGTTGTATTAGTCATGACCGGTGTGCTCTCCTGTTGTCCACAGACTCAACAATCACAGATACAATCACAGATACTCATTTCAAAATGTTAATATTAGCTTTAAATTAAACATTTGAGACGCTTTCCAAACTCCAGTTGCAAGCACATGAACACTGTGTGTTACGTGGAGCTGTTAAAGCTTCTCTATACAACATTCAAAACGTTAATATATCATTTAACAACTATTTCCTATATAAAGATGCATTTGAGCTCAAGTTTTATTTGAAGGCTGCATATGTTTTATATGGCAATAGAATTTAACAGTTGGTTATTCGTTAGACTGAGTGATTGTACATAACAAACGGTTTGTTTATTTTGGTCTGAGATGCTAATGAGTGCAACCATATCGGTTCTGAATACATCGTAGAGAGAACTTTTGCTTTGGCCTGAAATGCTGAGGAATTTTAAAAAAGAGTAAAACATACTATGTCATCATTACATTGTCAGTGGATCCTCTGTGTTTGTCTGATGACCCACACATTGTCCTCATTTACTTTCTTAGGGATACAATCCAACAATGATTGTGGTTGTGTCGGGCGCAGTCTTTGCTGAATACAATGTATGAGAAGCCATTAATACACTGATCCTTCTCAAAACTTGCATCAATAGATTTTATTTATATTTATTTATTCATAAATTCATTTTACAGACTACAATCTGCTCAGAATCTGCTTTTTAGTCTACAAACTGATGAACACGGATTGTTGTTTATTAACTATTAATAGTTTGACAATTTATTTGCCTTGTTAATAGTTAGGTGAAGAATGACAGCGAGACACTGGTATGAATTTGACTCTATAACTTTTTATTGCTTTTCTTCAGGTTCTTTTTTAAAAGATGCAGTGCAACATCCTGTGATGTACAACGATCTCTAGTGGCTAAAAACTAATGGAATACACAACACTTAGCTTAGCATAAAAATTGGAAACAAGGGGAAACAGCTGGCTTCTCTCTGTCCAAAGGTAACAAAATCCACCTACCAGCACGTCCAAGGCTTCCTGTTTCCACCTGCGTTCAGTCTTTAGGCTAAGCTAAGCTAAGCTAACCTATGGTGACCTGGTTTCAAGCTGGGTGTCCCTGGGCCTGAAAAAACCTCTGTAGAACTCCAAAATGTATAAAATTTTAAATGTTTCCAGTTTTCAATATTCACTACCAAATTGTCCCACTTTTCGACATAATTACAATAATAATTATTGTACTATACTTGTTTTCAACGCTTCATATAGACATTTATCAAGTTCTGTTCCACTCATTAACATAAATAATGCACCACCAGTATGAATTCAACACTGATTGTCTGTATGTGTGTCAACTAATCAATGTGTCGGTGACAAGGCTATTGCTAGACTATGATGCTTGCTGCTCTTTCTGACCACTAAACCTGTGGGTTTGCTAATGGTTAGCTGTCATGCAGAATTGAAAGTCAATGTTTGCTAAAGAGCTCCATGACACAGCTTACTACTTCTGTAGTAAAGTATTTGGCCACAAAAATGCTGCGCTTTTCAGTCTTAGAGTCTGGTTATTCGATCCGTCTATTTGGTAAAGTTACAAAGAATACTAAGTGTAACTTGAACCATGTTGACTATTTGTCAGACATCAGTTCCTGAACATAGCAGACAAAAGAACATCAAAACAAGTAGTCAGATTGGTATGTTGATACTGTTGTCTGTCTTCCAGGTATTTGCGGTTAGTGTAGTGTCGTGTGTGTGTGTGTGTGTGTGCTCAGTGCCTGTAAAAACAATACTAATACAGCTTTCATACAGACCTGTACATAATTAAATAAGAGAAAGAAATCATTCGTAACTTTCTCAAAAACATTTATTGTTAAAAAAAGAAGCACATGTTCACGTGTCACTGATATAGTCAGTACATGACATGAAACATGAAAAAAAAGTGTACAGTAAAAATGTTCCTTGCCTCACTTACGGGAAACATGGGAGTGTCATGTGGTTGCATGCTGCTTCATTTACTCCGACACATAATTGGAGCTGTTTTCAGGAAATGTCAACTGAATGGCCCAACCTGTACAACATCTCTGCATCTGGAAAATGCTGTTTGGCCGGCAGTAGTATGTGGGTATTCAGCAGGTGCTGATTAAAAGACAGATGCACGACAAAAGGGAATCTATCACATGTTATGACGACTACAAGACCATTCTACAACAGGCTAGTTAAAAAAGTGTAATTATCATATCAATTTCCATCGTAGAGTAAGTCTGCAATCATATTGTGAAAATCCCCTCAATGCTGCAAAAGGTCATGTAATACAGCATGTAATTACAGCACATTGCAGTAAACTGGTTGTTAATTTCATAAAAATTACAAGCCGATGTAAATGAGAATTTAGAATCATTCACGATATAATTTTACATTTTATGGAGGACAATTTAAACACATTTTGCACAAATACATGTTTTTTCTTATACTCTAATGATATACTAAACTAGTCGTTCCCAAACTGAGGTCAGAACTGTAATGGCTAACAGGAAGAAAAAAAAAAGAGTTTCAAGATAACTTTCACCTCTTCTGGGCGCTATAACTGACTAATGGGGAGGAAAATGATATAGAGATATGATTAAGATGTCAGATTAAGATAAGATAAGATAAACCTTTATTCGTCCCACATTGGGGAAATTTGCAAATTTGCAGCAGCAAAGAACAAGAACAACAGTGCAAAGATAAGTTAAACAACAGGTGCCTATATAAGTAGATATAGGTAAGTAGTAGTATAATATAAAATAGACTAAAAAAGCTGTGCAGTATATACAAATATAATAAAGAAATTGAACTGTAGTAGAATGGATGAAGTGATGAAAGCTCTTTAATTTTGTATTCCTAGATAGACTCTTCTCAGCAGTAAGCAGGGGTCATTAGTCATATTGAATGGGATGGAAAAGAGCACAATCCATTATAGCCTGGTTTGTTTATTGATCCTGCATCAAGAAATATTGTATTTAACTTTAAAATTACAGTGGTAAAAATATACTACCAAAACCAAATCCAGCAGCCCTTCACATTTATTGTTGTACTGTATTGTTGTATATTGTTATATGTCCTGGCTAAAGACTTTGAGCAATGCTCTTTTATACAATGCATTTAAAAACAACATTTTAATACCTCAGTGACATGAAGCCTGAGTCAAAAGGTTGGTATGTTTCGGCCAGTGTTGACAAAATAATGCACTTTGCATTGGGTAATCCTGTCTCACCTGGTGTACTTTTATTTTATCTTATTTCTAAGTCTTTTTGTTGTTTCTTTGTATTTATTTGCCTTTATTTCCTCTTCTCCATTGTGCTGCTGGTACAGGCACTTATCATTTCATAACTTATCTTCTCATCGCATTGACTGCACGAGGAAGTGGAGAATAGCCAGGGTACCTGTGGTCAGACAGCTGACTGCTCCTTGCAGTAAATGAATTATAATGGTATGCAAGATGATTGTTGATGAGTGGCATTCAGAGGTAATGAAACATTGAAGGCTATGAGTGATAATAGAGAAATGGTTTTTACTGTGGTTTAGACTTCGCGCATGTTCTCCCTCGTGGTGTGACTACACAGCACAGCACATGCTGCATGAAGCAAAAGGAATGTTACTTTTAAGTCTTTGCTGACGGTGACTGAGCAGAGGTACAAGCTTTTTTCACATCATGTCTTTGTGCTCTGGAAAGACGGAAATATTGAAATATATTGGCGAGGGAAAATGTATGTCCTTCCAGTAAACACCACAGACCCATGGACTACCACCAGCACATTTCTATAAGTATCTCAATATTAGACTCACATACGACGCTATGAACAAACTTAACATACTGGACAGGACTCTGTGTCATGTAGCCGGCACTAAGGGCTCGGTCTCCTTCCTCTGTGATACTTTACAGGCTGTTTAGTTTTTTCCAACGGCAAAATGAAAACAGATCAGGATCAACAAGAACTCAATGTTGTAATCTCTGAAGAAGCTTGGTAGGCAGTTCTTGATTATATTCACCACAATTATATAAATGCCAAGCAAACTTTAACACAATTCTAAGTAGTTCACATACTCCATAATTTAAAGTCAAGGCTTCATGGCATGTACCCCAGCACCTCTCCTCTGTGTGAGAAGTGTAACAAGGTGGAGGAACACTGGTCCTGCCAAAAGAGAAATTCCTTTTGAACTCTTGTATGTGACTATATATCCAGCGCCTAGAAACGATCACACCAGATCCTGTTCTTTCTATTTTTGGATCACTGACATTTAACCCTTTCATGTATAGAGGTCACTACAGTGTACAGCTATTCAAAAGCTGTTTTCTTGTATATGCATGAGTTTTGATGGCATAGTTGCACATCAGCTGCTACAGTAGATGTTACTGCATCATCTCATGCACTGCTACCCAGAGGGAAGACAGTGCAAGTGAAAAAAAAAAGAGTGAAACCAAGATGGTCGACAGACAGCCAGAAACACCAAACAAGTTGCTAATTTCTTTCTGTCCAAACCTTCTATAAAAAGAAACCCATGCAGGAAAGAAAAATATGGGGACATCAAGTAACATCTAAGGAGTCAAGTATTGATTTTATATTGGGAGGAAATTATGATTAATCACATGTCCACTGAATTGTACATCATGCATCAATAGCTAGATTTCAACTACTGGACATGTAAATATATCTTTATAAAATTTGGATTGAAAAAAAAAAAGTTCAAATCTTGTTTTTCAGGCCTAAAGATGAATAAAAACACTTCTTCATCCTGACTGAGGTTATCGTGATTCATGCATGAAAGGGTTAAGCTGGTGTCTTTGTTTACCTTTACTTATTCATTTTCTCATTTGGTAGCTAGAGGTGGAAATTAATGAAGCATAATGAGAGGAGCCATCCCACAGCACCTGTCCAGAGAATGGATGTGTCTTTATGAATAACATAAGGACAGATTTTTATGCTACTCCTGTATGTTGCATGCTTTAGACTGCTTTGTCCTTTCTTATTGACGCAGCTTATATGTGATGCCATAAAACAAATATAAGAAGAAAGAACATAATGATTTGCTCGTCTTCAGGTACCTCCAGGGTGTTTCAGTATTATAAAATGTCTAATTTGTCACCCTCAGCTAATCAATTATAAAAAAGTAAATATAAAGGGAAGGAGATGTAGCAAATGTATTAGGAGTTACAGAGCGAGTATGAAATGCAGAAACATTGTGGAAATTCCTTTACCTCCGTGTCACGTTTAAGCACTAAGAGATGATTGCATGAGCAGTAAGTTCCAACACTTAGTCATCACTGTGGATGTCTTGACTCTGTTAATCTTATAAACTTATGAGTTATGTGAATACGCCCAGTGAAGTTGGGTGTTGGCTTCAACTAACACATACAGACATTTATTGTGATAAACATTTGTTTACTCATATTTTCATGAGAATAGGTAGTGCTCTGCTTTCAGAGTGGCTGATGAGATGCATGGATCTGAAATGCTCTTTAACTAGAATCAGCTAATTTGGTGGTTAAAATGGAAGACATAAGAGATTCGTGAACAGCGATGCATTGAGCATTGTCTTATCACATGAACTCAAATCCTTCAGTAATGCAAGCATTAATTGTTCTTTTGTACTCTTTATTAAAAGTATTACTCTGAACTCTTGGAATAGCCGTCATGGTGGCCATTTTATTTGCACAAAGGTAGAATAGGCATGAGAACAACTGAATGTGTGTGAATATGTTTAATTCATCTGAGAATAACTCAACAGGGTGAAACTGTTGATTATTAAAGAAAGGACATTTTGCAAGCACTTGATTTAGCCAAGAAATGAGCTGGAAATTTGAAGGTGCATCATTTAGAAGCATCTTTCATAATGGAAATTATGATGCAGGTAAAACCCTTGTTGGTCTGAATGAGTGTTAGAAAAACAAACTTTTTTGCTTCTTGTTTATTTTATGCTACAGCTGCAACAACACAATAGAATTTTTGCGAACAATGACGTCCGGACTAACAGATCATTTCAGGTGCCCCATGAAAGACATAGTTACATAATCATGCTTAAAGGATTTGTGTGTGTGTGTGTGTGTGTGTGTGTGTGTGTGTGTCTATAGTCACCACTAGGCCAAGACAAGTTCAGCAGGTTTGTACACTAATGGAAAGCTGACATTTAGAGCTGTTCAACAGTAGTTCGATGACAGAGACACCCTTAAACATATTGCAGTGCAGCGACATGTAAACTATGGGCTAACGTCACTGTGCTGGTTGTAGCCACAACCGTACAGTTGCAGGTTTGAGGACCGACATCTTACCACATTTTCATTTGCAGTCACTTTATATAAATTACATAAAACACAGCTAATTTGTTTAGTTCAGAACTTCTTTATATTTATTTTTGACAATGCAATGATTCTGGATGAAGTGCATGGGTTACATTTGTTTGTTATGTTTCCTGTTGGTTTACTTAAGTTATCTTGTCTGACATTTTGTTTTTGAGTTACCTGGCTGCGATAAAAGATGGGTTTGAGGGTGGAGCCTGGTTTTATCATACATTGCAGATCTCATATCTCATTTTATCATGTGTGTTAGTTGAGTTAATGTGTTATTTTGTCAGCTTCATCTTTTAGTAGAGTTGTGTTCCGGTTATCCCTTTTAGGAGACCTGTAATTCTGTTAATTGGTTTTGAATCTTTTTGGGGGGGGGAATAAACCCAGCGGGCTTCTTGGTCTACAGCAGTCAGAGAACTGAGTAGACCATAATTTGAACAAGACTACTGCGTTTGACTGCATAATATCTCACAAATAACTGCATATGTATGTTTTCTGTTTTCACGACACTGTAACATTTACTTGCTTTAAGTCCAACACGGTGAAAGCAGGGCTGGGCACACTAACGTCCAATGCAAGCATTGAATATTAAAGTCGAGTTGTCGGTCACTTGGCCTTCCTCTGGTTAAATGTTTGACTAAACGAAATCTCAAGGATCATAATGACATCAAGTGCAGGACACTTGTGCCTTTTTGTGCAAGTGCACATGGGAAATGCAGTCCACCATAGCAGGCCCAAACACATCACAAAAACTGAAGACAAATCAATACAGAAAGCAAGAATACAAAGCTAGTAGAGACGTATCAGATAATCCATTCATAGATGCAATGCTCTGTTCTTAGGGATTATGCAGGAAGCATCAAAGCTATGCACCCCTTATTACTGATCAGGTACCTGGGAGTCCACATCACTGAGAGTCTGACACGGCCCACATCCAAAGACATCTTTACGAATCTCTCTGGAGGACCTAAAGGCTTTTTTTTCACTCTTTGCACTAGAAAGCATCACATCAAGGGGAACCACCAACAGTTTTGAGAAATGCTTTGTTTAAAAAGTCTTTTAACCCTTTCATGCATGAATCACGATAACCTCAGTCAGGATGAAGAAGTGTTTTTATTCATCTTTAGGCATGAAAAACAAGATTTGAACTTTTTTTTTTTCAATCTAAATTTTATAAAGATATATTTACATGTCCAGTAGTTGAAATATAGCTATTGATGCATGATGTACAATTCAGTGGACATGTGATTAATCATAATTTCCTCCCATTATAAAATCAATACTTGACTCCTTAGATGTTACTTGATGTCCCCATATTTTTCTTACCTGCATGGTTTCTTTTTATAGAAGGTTTGAACAGAAAGAAATTAGCAACTTGTTTGGTGTTTCTGGCTGTCTGTCGACCATCTTGGTTTCACTCTTTCTTTTTCACTTGCACTGTCTTCCCTCTGGGTAGCAGTGCATGAGATTATGCAATAACATCCACTGTAGCAGCTGATGTGCAACTATGCCATCAAAACTCATGCATATACAAGAAAACAGCTTTTGAATAGCTGTAGACTGTAGTGACCTCTATACATGAAAGGGTTAAGTTTTATCGTATAGTTGTTGTTTTTTTTCAGCTTTGATTTGTATGACACATTACATTTCAGACCTCATATTGCTGGTGTATGTTACAAATAAACCCTTTTCCCAAGCCGAGAACTGTATATTTCCTCAGCTCTGCTGCCATCTGTTGGTGCCTTCAGGAGCCTTCGGGAGCCTTCAGGAGCTGTCACTCTCAACACTACTAGTGGACTTTATTTCAATTTAAAAGAACTGCAAATTCATTCAGACATATTCCTCTCTGATAAGACCATATACCACATACAGTCTGTACTTCCGACATTCAAACTCTATGTGCAGCAAGCAGTCAAGCATCCAAGTAAGGCTAAATATTATTTGATATAACCACGCACAGAGTTCAAGTAATAAATCCAGTGTCATGTGGACATGTGTTTTCTCTCTGTTATTGAAATGTTGATTTTTTTGCAGTTAAACTGTGGGGAATTTTAATACTACTTTTAATACTACTTATAAAAAGGCCAAACATATAATACTGTGTGCCTTAAACTTGTACTAACAACATTATATGTAAAACTAATTACCGAACACTGGATTTGAATTAGCAATAATAACTGTATGACTAACATTATATTAATAATAAACTGTATCACCTTTATTTGAACTAACCAAGTGACCTGTGAGTGAACTAATAACACATATAATCAACCATTAGAACCATTTGTGTTGCTAACACTGGAAGCTCAGTTCTTACTGACAATGTATGCACTGTTTTTAATCTGCAGGGAGAGACATATTAATGCAATGCACCGCCACAGGGAAGAGCCATACCCCAAAGTTGATAAAGAGGGGAACAAGCACTGGCCCCAGGTTCTGAAGGGTCAGACACATGATGTTTATGTGGGATGTTTATGGCAAGAAACCACAAGCACGCTTACATGCACTACTACACACCCCATAAACTACATATCACACCCAGTACTGGGAGCTCCAGGGACGAGGCTGGTGGGAGGCCGTTACTAGAACAGCAGGATGAGATAGCTGCAGGGGAGGGATGTTCTCAGAATGACTCCATTGTAAGAAGCACACACACGATAGGGAAAGGTCACCAGGGAGGATACTTTGTTACAGGTACGGCTGCTGGATGAAGGTCGTGATGCCAAGAGGCTGGGACCAGCCTGTGCACCAACGAAGGGAGGGCCAAGCATAAATCCATGGCTACTCCCCACCTAGTCAACCAATCAAAAATAATTGTATTCTTGCTGGAATGTATATACTGTTATATGTGTTTCGGGGCTCACTCTGGGACCTGTTGGCTACAGACTAACAGCTTGCTGACTTTTCAGAGCTCAGACTGAGTCCTTGGCCAAGCTCAATACTTATTCACACAGAAAATAAAACACCTTAAATGAGAGAAGTTGCCTGTCCTTCATCGAAAAAAACGAGCATGCGACAAAAGTAAACAGATGGTATCATCTGTCCACAGGCTGAAGGTCAGTTTATCCAGTTAGTATCCTGCACTTCACTAACAGTGTATTGAAAGCGTGACCAGGAAGTAACCAGTGATATTTTTAGGGAAGCCTTTAATAGTTGATACGCGCCTGCGCATAACATCTGCTCCTCTGATTGGCTGATCCCGGTGCGGCCAAACAACCTCACGTATGTTATTATAGACCAAATCATCTGCGCTGCATATCGTTTTCTGCGCCTTCACATAATGACAGCGTCTGGTCTGGTCCTGGTGATCCTCGCTGTGTCCCTGTGGCCCGGTAAGATGAAGGTTTACCGACAACCGTTTTAATGCCTGCATCACTGTCACCTGACTGGTCGCCATTAAATCTGTTGTTATTGATCCGGTTGTTGTCGTGGAATGTATAACAACTTACAGTCGTAGCTAACATTATATTCTGACAGAAATATTCAAGATAGTTACACCCTTTCTCTCTATCCCTCCATCACTGTCTGCGTCCTCTCTCCTCCTCTCTGGGGATTTAAAGGGGACACCAGGTTCATCATAGAGCCCATGTCATCCACCGAGCAGAAAGCTCTGGTAAGCCTGACTTTTATTTCCTAATGTTATCACTGTTTGTCAAATGTTTCAGCGCACTAATATGTGAACTACAGTCATTTCAAAATAATGCATTCACATAAATCCACACACTGAACCTTATTTTAATAAAAATGGCAAAGTCACTTTTTCTTTTTGCAGGTGTTGAAAACAGCACAAGTCATTTCATGTGTTTATTAAAGATGTTTTTGCCACCGTGGTCGATCCACATTTCATTACATCAGTTTATAAAAAGTGCACGAAAACAGACAACTCATTGTGTTGGCATGGACGTCTCGAGGCCTAAATGATCTTCTCACTGTGTCTTCTCCTTGTCAGACACTGGATTTCTGTTCAGAATGCAACCAGATCGTCCAGCTGTCTGAAAACATGATTTCCAGCAGAGATTCAAAGGTGACTCCTCGCTCACTGCAGTTTCGCTTTCATTTCCCTTAACTGACCACTGTGTGCATGGGCCAGGGTTTTGTGGCATTGGTTGAAAGTGAAACTGCCTACCACAGCTGTGATTCCTGCAATGTTTTGTTAAGTTAAACTTAAAAATGGATGTTTATAATGAGATGGAAGGAGAAGAGGAGAGAGAAATTTCAATATTGAAATGTCAGGGTGTAAAAATATGACTTTCATCTCATACGTTTAAGATTGTCAAGCTGTTTTGCTTAGTACTTTGCAGATAAATAGTTAAATTGGTGTCCATTTGTGTAGAAAAACAGTTAACAGTCAAGTATCTTTGCCACACCAGACAATACACTAACTACTGTGCTCCTACAGGAGATTGTATATGAAACCTTGCATGCTCTGTGCCAACGCCTCCCAGGAGAGCAGGCATCAGAGTGTGATTCACAGGTTAAGACTTATTTGCCAAAAGTCCTGCAGCAAGCGCCTGGTCAGCTGGTGAGTTTAGCCTCTATTCAGGCTGTGGAAACAGAATAAATACTTTAACTTTCTATGTTGACCTTTAATGCAAAGTAACATGTTTATGTAGAAACCGGGGGAGACCTGTAAGGTTTTTGGACTTTGTGCTGCTCACATGGAGGAGGAACTGCTGAAACTACCCCACCACGCCACTGATAAAGACACATCCAGCTCTGCACTCAGCACAGCCACCGGCACCAGAGTGAGCAAGAGACAGCAGAAGTGAATGTTAAAACGGATGTTGAAATTCAGCTTTTTATGCTTCTTGCTATAAACAGTCCTCAATCTGCTCTTCTCCCTAGGAGCAGTTCGGCCCAGTTTGCAGCCTGTGTTTGTTAGTTATCAGGAAACTGGAGACCCTGCTGCCCAAAAATATGACTGAGGTGACTCTTATTCACATCAGCAGCTTATCGCTTAGCGTACATCATATCGCACATAAGCCACCAAGTTCTCTCTCTTGCCCTGCAGGGTGCTTTAATGAAGCTCATGGACGAGGTCTGCGATCTCATACCGCACAGTTATATGGATGAATGCAATGACTTCGTCGACAAATACGGCACACAGATAGTCGAATTCCTCTTATCGTCTGCCGCTCCTCACACAATATGCTCTCTCTTGCACCTCTGTTGGTTCGAGGAGCAGCATGTTCCAGGTCAGTCACATGTTTGTATTGAATACATTTGGCTGTTGTTTATTGGTTTGACCCGAACCTCACACTTGCACCAACACTTTTAACACTGCTGATTACCCAGACGTGCTCCTCCCCTCGGACTGCGAGTCGTGCCGCACGCTGGCCGTGCTGAGCAGACTTCACCTGGGTCCCAACTCCACTGAACCTCAGACTTCCTCTTTCCTCCAGTCTGTGTGTGTCCATCACCCCAATGCCATCCCCAAGGTCTGACCCTCAGCTTCTATTAACACTGCAGTACTGCAGAACTCCTGACTGACAAAATCCTTCACACATCACTATAACGGCTTGAACCGACCAACATCTTAATGTAGTTATGCCTCTCCTTGCATACCCTTTCTTTATATGCCTCTATACATTTGAATGTATTGACTCTCCTTGTTTATTGCTTAAAGTTTACAGTGATAAAGTGATTTAAGCAATTAAAAAAAAGTCACACTAAGAAAAGATGCATGATAAAAACTGTCACGCTCTTTTCAGTGTGAGGCCTTCACCAACATCTATGGCTTCCGACTGCAGAAGGTTTTGGGAAACCAGATGGACGCTCCACATGCTTGCGAAGTAAGAATGAACACATGCACACGTACAATGGCCCGTCTCACAAAGAGGAATTTATATCCAGTCTTCACACAGTATTACAGATCCACACAAGGATTTGTGTGCAGTAAATGGTATTTATCTACACAGGGGTTTACGTTAGCACACTGACTGACATGAAGTTTACCATCACTTGCAGAAAACCAAAAAATGTAGAAACATTAGTTGATTTTCTAATAATATTCAACAGGGCGTCTCTGGGCCATGCAGCACCAATTGTGAACACAGTGTAGCCACTCATGAACACGTCTCACACTGGGGACCTTTTGTCTCATCTGTCTTGCAGAGAGCGGATCTGTGCGGTGCCTCGAGGAAGGTGGAGCCGCTGGGAAAGAATCGTTGTTCTTGGGGACCAAGCTACTGGTGCAAAGACATTCAAACTGCTCAGAAGTGTGGTGTAAGTTGATGTCAGTATAATTGCTCATGTAGCTGGTAAAAGTGATATAAAGGTCACTTTTCACAGCCATCAGAGAGAGTTTGATAAACTCTCACCTTCCTTAACAGCTGTTCTTCCTCTTACATTGTGTCCAGCTTCTCTTTTGTAGAATTTTAAGCTGTTGATTCAAGGTTGTTCTCAATGTTTAGTTCCATGATAATTGAGTATATATTTATAGTAATCAAGCAAGACAACTGTCAGGGTCTGCATGGAGAGTCAATATGGTCTCTCTGCAGAGAACTTGGCGGGCATGAGGGTTTAATGATTTTGCCAGTCAGAACTGATATTAGACGTCACAATTTTGTCTTTGAAAATGTTTAGAATTTAAGTAATTGGCTGAAGACGCACTGAAAACCTATTTCTCCCTTAAAAGGACTACACACCATTTAAGCACATAAGTATCTCCCCTATAATTTAGATTTGTTTCAAAACCCATTTCTCTGTTTTTGTCTGCAGAACCAGGCCTACTGTGAGAAATACATGTGGAAGGAGTAAACCAAGCTGCCTGCAGCTCAGAGAACATCTGCAAGAAGAGCTCTCTTTTTACAAATGTATAATTCCACTGATCAACTCGTAAAGTTTTCTAAATTAGTGCACTGATCACTGGCTTTTTTTTATTATTATTTCAAATTCTATTGCAGTCAATCTGCAATAAATATTCATCATGAAATATTCCAGATTCAGTATGAGACATCAGTCTCTGCAGGAGTTAACAGGTTTGTGAACAGTTATCCAGTGTGTTGCTGTATGTATATGGAAATGTAAAAATATTGTCCATTATTACTTGGGATGACCGCTCAGTATACATTAAAGACTGATTGGACAACTGACTTCCCAACAAAGCTGCATCTTTTGTATCGTTATTGCTGTTTTATGACCCCTGGAGCAAACCACATACTCACAACAAACTCCTAAAACTACATTGAAATTTAACATACAGACAGAAATAAGTCATAATAACCACATAATAAAAAGATAAAAAAGTGAAAAAGACATTTACATTTATTTCCTTTTTTGTGGCTATGAACAAAAAGTCTGGACACTTTCCTGTCACTCTCATTCAACATTTTGTTCATTTCAATCACGTAAATACCCAGTTCATCTCCAAAATGGTGGCAGCACTTTGAGGGAAATACTGTCTCACTTACACCCCTGTGTGGTTGTTTGTGTCATCGTCACTCTCTTGTCTCTTCCAGATCTAGTAGAGCAATGAAAAAAAAGATATGTTACAAAAATGAGCACTTTGCAAATCTACGTCTCCTTTTTAGGTTTAAAGACCGTTTTACTTTACAATGATTTAAAGGTCCTATATGGTAGAACAGAGAGAATTAATTAAATTCCCTTTAGCAGCTCTTCAAAAGGCATTTTACACTAAGGGAAATGTGTTTATATCACTGTTCAAAATCCCGATAAATTTAATTTTTTACATGTTTTATTTATCTATGATAGGAAAGGAACTTGTATGTTGTAAACAGTTACACTGGCCTATCATCTATGAATGTAAAATCACTACAATTGCTCCCTAGTATTACAAGTTAATTAGTTATGCCATAATCAAAGGCTGCAGCTTTCAGTGGTATTGTAGACTTGTCTTTTAAAATCTGAAACATGTATGAGTTTGGTGTGAATCCCATCAGACAACATGTTCATTTTTTCAGCATTCACAGCATGTGTGGGAGAACTTGCCTGGATGTAGGCCTCTGACAGTGTGATCATCTGAGGGAGAATGTCAGTCACCTGCAGGTCCTGCATCTCATACCACTTCCCAGTTCCCTGATTAAACACATAACATCATTTAAACCCATAGTAACATAACATTGGCTTTGTCAAATGTTACTTAATGCGTTTGTTAGGTTGTTTGTAGTAATGCCACCACAAAATCAAGAAACGTTCAGAAATATCTGACTGCAACCTACATGATGAAGAACGTGTATTCTGTACGCTCCCTCAGTGGGTTTCCCATCATGCACTACGTTGGCGACAAGGTTATACGTTGTGTTCTTCTCTGTAACTTGAGCTTCTTCTGTCAGGTACTCACGAAGGTCTACATTCCTGTTGAAGTGACAACATGAACATGTGAATATTTACACTGAGGACAAAATAAACACGTGCGTGTCATCACTTCCGACAAGACTTATAATAATAGTAACAATAATTATTACCATTCATTACTGTGATGAACATGCACTTCATGGTTCTGTCAGGGACTTTGATCAAGGCTACGTAATTGCAGAGTGTGAACAGCACTTACGTGATCGGGAAGTTGACAATTGTGGGGTTCTTTTCCACAAAGAAGTTGTTCTTGGTGAATCTTTTGATGCAAAAGATGAGGTATGGAGGCAGTTTGGTCAGCTGGAACCTTTTGAGAAAATTCTCTTTGTAGGTTTTGTATTCCTGAATGACAATGAGACAGGAAAGTGTGCATAAATATTTTTAGTGCTCAATTGAAATGTGTAAAACATCTATAAAACACTGTTGCAATAATTACACATTTTGTTTTAGATGTGACTATGTCAGAATGAATTCACCCAGTTCCTGGGCCAAAAATACTCATCACCACCAAGGCTTCTCTGTAAAGATTACTGTGTTGAAATGTTCCTTTAAGTCATTTTTTTTTTAACATGTTTTATTTAAGACAAGACGATGCGAATGAGTCTGTACCTTCTCTGTGCTGCCATTGAACTTCCCCAGGATGTTGAACAGAGGGACTTGTGGGATAATGAGCTGCTCCTTCTCATCCTTGTACAACGGAGCTGTTGGGAGGTCAAGGGTCAGGAACAAGAAGGTGGACTCAGACATCTGCTCCTGGTACTCCTCTGTCACAAGCAATGCCTCTTTCTCCTCTGGCAGCTGCAGAAAGACATGAACTGGCTGTCAGCAAAGTTTGATTTGACAGCATGTAGACTCTTTTGCTCTTTGCCTTTTCATCTGGACAACATAAAGTCCTCAGTCACTTTAGACTATTTCTATTCCTCCTGACTTTGCTTTTCATTTGGGAGGCTTCAAAGCATAGTTCCAAGTATTTAAGATTGTCTCAGAGAAACTAAATGGTAGACACCTCAAAATCAAGCTTAATCAGAGAGAGCCTTTTATAAAATTAAGTGCCAAAAATCAGCTTTGATTTAACCTTCATTTTGACCCAAAATAAGCAAAAAGGAAAAGCTTTTAAGCATATCACTATCTACAATACCCTTTGATCACATCATTTATAAATAATTCATGAATAAATATGAGCTATTCTATCATTAACAATGAATAATATTCCAGGTGTTAATTAATCATCTAACAACATTACAGGAAACTTACTAAATCTGGGTGTGGAAGCTTCTTGGAGAAGATCCTCATGGAGCCTTGAAATGCTTTTGTAATGATTGCTATGAGGACAGACAGAGGAATGAGGAGAGAGTTTATTTCACATTTTTCTAATAATTAATATATTTCTTTATTTCACGTGTTCAAAATGTTAACTGTAAATTAAATTCAACCAAAGTTAAATAAACAAAATGCAAGTATAATTTACATTCGCTCAAAAGCTGTATTCAAGGGAACTCTTCAGCATAACACATTTACTATTAATGTGGCAAAAAACAATCTAAAATTTAGATTAAAAACTTAAAAATTCACTATATCACGACCTAACAATTAGGAATCCAACCCCTTTGATGATTCTCCCTGTACTCACATGTTTTTTTCTTTGTGCCTCCTAGAGCACCATGCAGCGCATTCAAGAACCACGTCATGAAGTCCACAGCATCTCCTGCAGAACAGTAAACAGTCGATCAGCACCACAACCTGGTTTCCATAAGGCAGCGTGTCTTAAAATCCTACTTGGGATCTGCAGAACTTAATATAGTACAGTACTAAAAATTCTGGCTACTAAAGCATTACCTTGCTTGGTAATTTGGAAGTTCTTCTTGCTGCACAGCACCACTGCCTGCAGCATCTCATGGGGAGACACGTGGGCCTTGAAGTTTCTTGGATTCCAAAGTTTGCGCATCAGCTCACCAAACCTCTGCACCAAGAGGAACATGATGTCCCCCGGTGGCCTGCGGATTCCCCTGTAGTTTTCCTCCTCCAGGAAGTAATTTCGCAAAGGTGGAACATTGGAAAAAGCCTAGGAGCAAGACACAAATATCAAATTGTTGAGATTATTCAAAAGCTGTATCAAGTCCAGATGAGGCCCACTTTGGTAGTCATTCATACCTGTAACACCACATTGGCATAGTCATTGGCTTTGATGTTGTTGAGCCCTACAATGCCTGGCAGGTAGGTCGTACCATCGTAAGCTCTGTACAGCTTTCCCTGCTTGTCCAACCCTGCAATGTGCTGCTTGGTGAAAGTCGGCCTCAGCACATACTGTAGAGAAAGTGTTGACACATTACTAACACACAATTACAGTTTCTGCAGTGCAGTATTTTTCACTCAGTACCTTACTATTGATAATGAGATACTTCAAGTGTCCAAAAAATAACAACTTGTGCATTACGCAGTCTCAGAATCTGAATATTGTATGGCTTTACTGTGACGCATCGTTTAAGACCACGGTCAGATGCCATTTCATTTATATCCTGATTTAACAGACTCTAAAATGTATCAATTTATAGCACAATACCGACACTACATTTATTAGTTACCTCTCAGCACTAAGCATAACAACACTGTGGGATGTTGGTTTGGATAGCACTGAACATGAAAGCTACTTCGACATTTAAGTGATATAAGAACATGCAATCAGCCTGAAACACCACAACTTTACTTACCGTGATGTCTTCTAGTGAAGAGTCTATGATCTCATAGTTGTCTGGCAGACAGTAAAACTTGAGAGTGTGCAAATTCAGGAACACGTGATGGGTAAACTGCACACTGTGAGTGTAAGCGTGGGACTTCAGACCTCTACCTGCAAGGAAAGAAGTTAAATGTGTAAATCAGTCCGAGCACAACAAATTGTCCAAAGGTAAAATGTCAGATAATTCACCTACCTTGAAAGTATTTCCCACATATAAGGCAGGCATAGACGTTGATGTGGGAGAGAGAGATGGAGCAGAGTTTCTCAAAATCAAAGTCCAGCACACTCCTGATGGATATAAACACAGAACTGAGGATCAGTTGCGGATCTCCAGAAGAGGACAGGGCTAACTAGCACTTAGCACAAACATTAGCCATCCACACTCAACGTTATCTTGCCTGTTTATGGTGTCAAGGTAAGGACAGTGACGGCTTCTCCGGTCCTCTGTTACTTTCCCTCGCGTTATTTTGGCTGCCACTGCGACATGAAGCGAAGAAAATAAACAGTCAAACCAGAACGCGTTGTATCAGTTGAATATAAGCTAGCTAGTCATGCTAGTGGACCTAGCATTTAGGTTGTTGCTGGGAGATGTTACATTTAATACACAGAGTGAATTAGAGGTTTGGTACATTTGTTTAAACGAGATAAAACTACAGCATAGCGATTCTCGTTGACCCACCAGTGTGTGAATGAATGAGACTCGACCTCCGAACAAAACTGAATCCACTTTTATCTGGCATCTAAGTTAGCAGCATTAGCTACCGGCTAACCAAAGGTAGCACAGCCGCTAGAAGTAAATAAACTTACCACCGTCTTCGTTGTCGTCGTCGTCGTCCACCTCAACCTCCCTTTCTCGCTTCAGAGACACCATTGCAGCGAGCTTAATGTTTAAACAACAGAGACGGTATAACTTTACTTAAGATAGATGAATGGGTCGAGCACCGCGCGTTAAAACTCGCGGTGGTTGTGCGTCGCAACTGCCAAATAGCAGACTAAAAACTAACCCGGAGTTTGAGGCTAGCTGCTTCGATTCTGATCCGGTCAGTGCCAAAACGATGTGATAACTAGCTGACCTTATAATGACATAATATGACTTCTTTCTTGTTAGTTTTGTAATTTATGGTAACTTTATATTTTGGGTGGTTAAACATTGAAAACCATGTGTATTTTTAGCTGTTGTTAATTTTTGAACTCCGGGAGTGTTACTTTTGGACAACAACTTACCATTAGCTAGCATGTAGCTTTTTGTCAGTGTCTCTGGATCTGACTGAGACTTGTTGCAACCATTAGCGTTATTAGCTCACAAGTACTGTTATCGTGTTGGACCTGTTTGTTGAAATGGATATTTTAAGAGACGATGAAGCGCATGACCTTAAATACAAACCTGGGGGCCGTTTGGATATGAGCCACGGCTTCCTGCACCATATCCGGAGGAACCAGATTGCTAGGTGATTTCCTAAACCACCGTTAGCCAGTGTTAGCCAGCAGTAGCAACACCTAGCCACAATATCTAGAGCTGCTACCACAACATTGTTAGTAGAAGTTTAACTGGTGGTGAGTGAAGGTTGATTGGTAGTGCAGGTAATGACAACTACATCTACCTTTACGCTCAAAGTGAACATAAGAAGGAAAACTCGCACAGGCCCACTGGCCAAACTTATCCTTCATTCTTGATTTTAGGTCACTGGAGCCAAACAGCATTTAACTGCATAGTCGGATGGAGAGTTGGCCTCCAGTTAATAGTCGA
Organism: Pempheris klunzingeri; assembly: GCF_042242105.1. Lineage (NCBI taxonomy): Eukaryota > Metazoa > Chordata > Actinopteri > Acropomatiformes > Pempheridae > Pempheris > Pempheris klunzingeri. The sequence goes on from NC_092018.1 coordinate 5,149,264, forward strand.
AATGATTCGGCTGGACATGAGACATACTTGATGGAGGGATAAGAAGTAGCTACAACACATTTTACCTCACACTTGACACGATATTTCTTCCATGTTTTGTTTTTGGTTGGTACTTTGGATTGGATTTTTAAGAGACTACAAATAAAACGTGCCTTTCTTGCTAGTCACTGACACATCATAGCTGAATGAAGACAACTATGCATTTGATAATGTTAAACATTGATTTGTCCTTGACGGTGCATTTCACTAAAGCAAGTATATGGAAAATAGATAATTATTATTGACTTACTACTCTTATGTTGAATGGTAGAGAAAGAACGGGGTTGCAATGAAGAAGCTTACACTCATCCTTACACTTGTTTTGTATAACAGTGTTTGCAATTTATTAAACTTATGCAGCAACTGCAGTTGAACAGGAACAAGATTAACTTATTGCTGCACTGCGTCTGTTTTTAAACACATATGGTACATTGTACACTGCCAGGCAATAATAAATGTTATTTTCTTGTCATTTTGAAGAGATGACTATGATAAAGAGGTGAAGCAAGCCAAAGAGCTCCAGCGGCGGAGGCACACCACAACCCCGAGACGACCCCGGAGACCCGATATCCAAGTGTACCATCCTCGACGCAGACGTAAGTTTGATGCAATTTGTTGTCACGTTTGTGCTAAATCCACAAGGTCCAGTGAAGAGAATATGCATATGGTGCTCATTTTCCAGATGGGTCAGAGCCAGGAGTCGGCGCTGAGGCTGAAGAGTGGAACGAGAGTGGGTCAAGCACAGAGACGGAGACCCATGGAACCGAACTCTTCTGGCTCGACTATCAGGCGGACTCTGGTACCATTACCTCCTTCCTTGTGCACAAGGTTAATACAAATCCCCTTGGCTGACGTTTTTGTCTCATTGGCCCATTTTACTGTGCTTTGGTCTTAATTCCTGCGTGTTCTCTCTGTTTCTAAAGGAGGATAAGCCTGAGAAGGTGGTGGAACGTGTTGCAGAGAAGAACATCCTGGATTCAGCCATGAGGGCAGCTCTAGAGGCTCGAATTCGAAAGGAAATGGACAAAAGACGAGACAAGCGCTGAGTTATATTCTAAAACAGTGGATTATAAAGACAGAGGGGCTACACGCGCAGAGAAGCAATACTTCATTTGCAGTTTGCTGCTCCTTCAAAGCATCAATGCTGTTGGGGGTATAATGAGGATCCTGGGACCATGTACAATGACTGTCAGCAGAGATCCAATATGATGACCCACAGTCGAGCCGTCTCCTGCTTTGTAAAGGAGAAGAAACAGCACTTATCGTAGACTGTATGGTTGGGAGTTAACTGTCAGGTTCATGTTTACCACATTTACTCACCTTGGACTGTTACCTCATACCCTTATTCATAATTTTAGGGATAATTTGTACACCTTCAAGTTTATTGGACCTATAAAATGATGTTGTTGCTCTCTAACGGTTAATATCAGAAAGGAGAATGTACTCTGTGACAGAGAACTCTGTTAACCTTGCTCCTCCATTGAACATGTCCTGTGTTTGTTGTGTTTACAAAGATCTAGTTTTTATAAACAAGATTTATACTTTTTTGGTAAAATGCTGTGAACAGAACATCAGTCCATCAGCGATCTTGTGTTTAGATATGTGAGAGTGTAGTTTTGTTTGAGTTTAGTGAATGTAGCCATGATAACGTGTCAGTGTGGCAACTGTTTTTTGTTCTTTTCAGTATTCTAATTTATTTTGGGATGTTGAAATATTTTTATTTTTGATACTGTAATATTTTTCGAGGATACAACTCTTTACATATAAATGACATATAAATAAAAGCCATTTATTATTGTCCGAGTGTGTCTGGGTGTGCACTTTAGACATGAACAGCCATAAAATGTGCAAATTTTTTCTTGTTGTAAAAGCATGGATTAATACTTTTTTACAGGATTTGATCACTTCCATCCTGAAACATGTATTGGTGGGAATACATTTAATATTGGGACAAAGTACAGCATCAATTTCAGTGGACTGATAGAAGTGCTTCACATTCTGTGCTCAGCAGGTGGCAGCATGAATCAGCGTTTGAGCTCTTTTGTGTCAAATGAGACTTTTGTCCATAACAGCGTGTTGCCAATTACTCTAAAGTGTCTCATAGTCCTGTGGGTGAGGACAGTTTAGGCAGTATTTGTTGAACTTGCACCACTTTTTACTCAACGGGCAGAGACTGGAGAACTAAATCTTGCATTTGCAGGATCACTGGCTTATAACATTGGGTGCTGCTTGTCTATCAATGAGCACCTCTTGGACTCTATACAGGAGATGAGAAGTTAGTCAGGCACAGTTTTTTGTGTCTGTGCACTCTCGACTAAACCGAGAGACATGCTGCTAAGCACATAACTACAATCACAAATGAGGTTTCAAACTTGATTAAAACTTGTTTGCAGTGCCACATACTGATTATGAACTTCATTTTTATATGACATTGCAAAATTTCATGTTAGGACTTTAAAAATGTGCAAAGAGCAGCCTCTCAGTACCACAAGAGGTTTTCTGTTGATCATGGCCTGTTGTGGTATCACCATTGTTTAGTTTCTTTTCCCATCCTCCAACCTGGAGGACTAGTTTGTGATAAGCGTGTGTGACTCAATTTTGTCTAACCTGTTTTTCAATTTAGGACAACTCAGCAATCAGCCAGGGGTGTTATTTAACCCTCCTCTTTCTAAAGTCTCTAAAGACACAAGACTGACACCTAATTCAAGATCAATGTGAGGTTCAGTGAGTCAGGCTCTGGAGCACAAGCATTAACAGAATAGCCCCAGGACACAGGAGTAACACAAATGTGTTGTTACAAAGTGAAACTTAGATAACAGCAGTGGTGCACAGGTTAATTGTGTCGGCACACCATCAAACGGATAAACAGACAAATCTTTCTGAACTGTGAAAGGTGAAAACAGAAAGTTCCGCCATCGTCTCCTGGCTGTGGAGGAAAACAGAGCGGACCTGACATTTGCACAGACAAGCAGTTGATCCACGCCATAGTAGGAGATTAATTCATTGTTTTCATTTATGCATGAAAATATGCAAACTTCATCCTCTGACCACATGACGGGCCAAGTGTTATGCAGAGCCATGTCAAGGAGGAGCGATCTCTGCTATGCTATTGGTGGAACAGAGGCACTCCCCTTCTGCTCGTTTCTCATTCCTCTGTTGGCATGTGAGTGTAGTTCTAAGGAGGGGGCACATTCCCACGTTTTATACTCTGCTGCCCATCAGATTACCTCCAGGTTCACCGTTGCTCAATTGGCTCTAAGTGATCCAATCACAGCTCACATCTTCACACCTTACCCCCTCAGTGTAGCTTCATATTAACAGTATTATTTATTGCACAATCTGCTGTTTTATAATCTAGCCCCAGGAAGTACCTGTTCTGGCACGCAAGGTGCATGTGAATATTGCCTAATATGTTAGTTGTTATATATCTCCATCTCTATTCAATTATAAATAATTGTAATAATTGTGCGTGATATTAGCTAGAAGAAGGCAGAGATATCTTTGTAGCCACCTTGAACCATCTGTTCTTTCTTACGAACAATTTGTACGTTTGAATTAAAATTGTTGTCTCACTGACAGTAGATGCTCAAATACACACAGCGACCCAATGTCCTCGCCAAGCCCTTCAATTTACATCTCTCCTTCAACAGTGGATACTCATCATCTTATCATGGCCTACCTCACGTTGTTCATTTTGATTTCTTTATTGAGATATTAAACTTTTCAACAGTTTACACATGTAAATATTGTAAACAAAGTTCCACTGTTTAAGTACGCAATATCTGCTGGCCATTTCTCTGTTTGCCCCTCTTGGTTTACCGAGTTATGTGTACTTTGTAGACCAAAAGTATATATATACAGTATATATTTACATCCTCTAATATATTTACATCCTCTAATTTGTTTGCTCTCTTGTAATAGCCCCGGGATACGGTCAAGTCTTCCTGCACATCATCTTGCACTGTCTCTCGACTTCTCTCATGTCTTTTACTCGCTTGTATTTTTTTAAGCAACTAAACTGAAATATTCTTCTTTGATATGCTCACAATAATCTAATGTCACAAAACACACTCTGGAGTATGTATGGATCAACATGTCTACCTCACATTCTCATTTTGGACTGTTTTTGTATGTGGCTCTTTAAATTTTCTCAGCCGAATGATGTAATGCAGTTGATGCAAGCTACACACCATTTGAAAGAATTTAGGCAGGGTTGGGTTTGAATCACAAGTTGAGTCAAACTCCACTTTAATAACAGTTAAGATACAATTTTAGATCATCACCAGATCTACTAAAAACACAGCTGCGCAACAGTGGAGTTGGTAATGATGCAGGCTGATTCCAAGCTGCCTTTGTAATCCAATGTACCAATGTAACCTTCTTTAATGATTAGTACAGGAGATGTGTGTCATGTGTCATGTATTCAACACACCTAAATCATAAGAAGCTCCAAACAAAGAACAACTGGTTGAATATACTCAACATATAGATGGCTCATTATGTTTTATTGCATCGCGTAATACATATTTAAAACATGTAGTGCAACATTTGGTACTGTACAACAGTAAAGCCACATGAAGTTGGAAGGTTGAATTTTGTTTTAAAGCAGGACTAAACAAATTTGTATTCCACATTGAGAGGTTCACTATAAGAAATAGTCAAATGCAGCAAAAGCAAATGTAAATTCCCCTCATACCCAATGCAAAAAGCATAATAAATCACTAGTCAAGCTGAGTGTTTCCTTCTTTTTGGTGGTGAATCAGGAAAAAGAGCACACAAAAATCTGCTGCTTTAAGAAAACCCTCTGAACTAACATCGCTTTAAAGTGCACCGATGTTAACAACATGGAGAACAACTTTTAAAAAAGAGCAATGTGAGGCTTTAATTTCACTTTTTTGCTAAAGTACAGTAGAGCAACAGCAAGCCTCTCCTGATATTGCATCAGCTGACACCCAATCCTAACAAGAAATCCCACTGACCTCAACCAGCCAGCTGACCTGCCTCTGTCCTTCTCACTGTGACAGCCCTCCACACTGCTCTGCTCATTAGTGTGCCCTGACTGTGAGAAAATCAAAGCCACCCAAAGACATTATCCCTCAGTCCATAACGGCGTTTGGTATCAACATGGTGCTCTGTTTCGGTGTCCATGGTGCTTTGTTTGGTCTCCTGTGCGAACAGAGCACAGGTGGTGCCCTCTGAGCTACTTGCTGTGGGAAGAATTCTTCATGTTATGGGGAAACTAAGACATAATACTGTAATCCTTATCAAGCCTGTATGTGCCACACAATGGTACCTTTATAACACAGATCCAAAAGACTGATGCTGGTGGTCATCACCAATAAAAGCTTCTTTGGCACGTTGTTGCCTCGCAAACTGAGTCTGTGTGTGTGTGGTGTGATTCTCCTAGGGAACAAGTTCCCAGACTTTTATTATTTCAGCCCGGTGCATTTCAGCTGAAACAACCTCCGCCTGTGCCGGTTGCCCATTCAAGGCTGTAGAAGTGTAACCCCAGCATAACCCCCTACCATTCAAAGTTAAATATAGATGTTTGACTGAGCCAGTGTGCTCGTGGAAATGCACAGCTGCTGTTGTTAATCTGCAGACGAGACTCGAGGTCTGAATTTGATGATGTTACTTGAGCGTGAATACTACTCACAGCTTGATATACTGTAACTGCAGTAATGTACTTTGTAAACTGAGCTGGGTCGGCTGTCAGAGGCAGGGAGCACTTCCAGACATTATTTGAGGTCATAAAATTGCATTCAGTGCAGGCAAGGTTTAGAAAAGTAGATTCTTGTGTTTTTTCTACCTGTGATATAATAATTCAGGAGATTTGTAAAATGTGATAGTTGGACATGTATGTTAAATGAACTCTGACAGGGAACATGGAGGTGGGAAGGTTTTTCATGGATGAAGACCCACCTCTATACATTAAATAACACACGCTACAAAAACTAATGGTGTGAATCAATGCAAAATTCCAGTGCACTTAGGTAAGACAAATGGATTCTGCCTCTCACCGACTTTCCCTCAGTATGTTTCCTCTTATCTTAGTCTGTGTTGTTGCCATGGGAGGCAAAAGTACCTGAAACACAAGTCCGCATGTTTCCATAACAATAAAACACCACAACCCACATGTGCAGACTACAAAATCCTCTCATTAATTTAGAAAGCTGGCAGGATTTGTGTGGCACAGTAACAAAGCTAATTATAATGAAAAAGCTCATCGGATTACCAGTTCTAGCCTGAAAAGGCTCCAGAGATCCTGTGCTCGAACAGGATTTGATGCTACAATCTCTCTGATTGAATGAGTTTCAGTCAGGATGTGAAATAAACATACGGTAGCGTCACAGGAAGAACAGAAAAGTTAGTTTGTACAAGATTCATTTGTTAACACCAAGAAGAAAACAGATCACTGATATTACAGTTTAACATTTCCTTTGATTGTATTTTCCTTTGGTCTTATGTGCAGGTAGGTGCTTTACCCTTGCAGGTAGGTTGCTACACCCTTAAGGCGTTGCTCAAACTTGCCTTGCACTGAGAAGAACTTACATTCTTGTGTGCATTTCATTTAATCTTTATTTGTCTTTCTTACGCAATCCACACACATTCCAGATTCAATTTTTGAAACTTTTACTCACCAACAGACAGTTAGTTGTTTGGCATCATAACATGTAAGAAAGTATTTAGAACCAATGCAGCATTGTGAGTCAGAAAAACACATACGACAGACCACCATCGGCCCAAATATCTGTAAACTGCGGATAATCATGTGTTAAGTTGTGTTAATTTTGCATTGTATTATTTGTACATGTGGTATTTGTTTTGCACAAACCTTCAGTAAACCTGGGGTGTGTTTGTGTTGCCTGGGAGGCCTTGTGTGGAGAAAAGACTGCATATATTTTAAGCATGCTTTCATTACTGCTGAGGGAAACTGAATTTTACTACTATGTATTACTATTGGCTAATATTTTCCTAAATGCTATCAGTCATCATCCTAAAGTGAACACACTGTTGATTCAAATCCTGATGAAAACAGCAACAACAACAAGCTGACCCGTGATTAGTAATTAGTACGATTTAATGCCGTCAGAAATGTACGTTGTGGTTAAGAAGAGGTGTAACACATTTTTCTTTCAATCAGCAGCATGTTGAATTAGCTGGATTTGAAGGTTTTATTTATGTGGACCAGAACACCATGCAGGATTACCTTCTGTTTACTTCATCTGTGAATTCTGTTTTTTAGTGTCTCTACACCCACTGTGCCACCTTCTCCTAAATATTTCTAAACTCTGTTTCATTACTGCTATACATTACTGTACATTTATAATATATTTCCATTGTTTGTTCAGGAATACATTCATTGTATCGTGATGCTGCACAAAACCTTAAAATGTTTCTGTAACAGTTAAACTAAGAGCATTGTGTTGCAGCACCAGAGGTGAGACCGAAGGCTGCAGCAGATCACTGGATGTCTGCATGTTCCCAATTCCTTTGCTGCTCGGTTTAGTGTCTAACTTGAAAAAATGCCGTATCACATGTTTCCCCTTTGCTCTATTTCCTTCATCCACATCTACAATTGTTTTGCTACACCATGACCAAGGCCTCCAGCATCTCTTTGTGCCAAATACGCTTGTTGGAGTACCGTGCAAATGGCCCCAGAATCACACAGTGTGCACTTCTGTCCTGTTATGTCTAACTTCTGTTATCAATTCAAGGTCCACTTGTGACTCCTCTGTTAATCTAGCCAAAGTTTACTAAAGACTTTTTTCTACAAATGTCATCACAGCCTTTGGTTATTGATCACGAAAGTCAACCATTATCTGCTTGCATGTTAAGATTTGGTATGTAACCTCAAAACCTACAGATATTTTGGATTGACAATAAATCATTCTGTGAAGGCCGTATCTTTGGAAGAAGCAATCAGTGAAAGCTCCTTTTTGAAATCCTTTTAAAAATATGGCCAGAGAAAACATTTTTTTTTAAATAAACGTTCTGGTTCAACTAAAGAATCTAAATAAATACTGTAAATCAATGCTCCAACCATCTGCTGACCCTGTAATCTACAGCTGTCATTTGAACCACATGATTTTAGGCAATAGTCCCATCTCTTAGGGAGTTGGGGGAAACAAATAACACACGCTCAGAGGTCTTGTGTTATTAGAACAAAATGACAATACAATACAATAAACTAGTTTATGCCTTACCCACCTAATTTGGACCTTTAGCCCCAAACACTTGAACTGTATAAAGGACAAAACCTTGAGACTCTAAGGTGTCCTTTTATATTGTACCTAGCAAAGTGAACATACAGTGTACATGTACAGGGATACTTTGAGGTGAATGTGTGTAACCTGTCTCATGTCTTTGTATTGGTTTTTAAAACCAATATTATTTGTGTATGTTAAGATGTGTGAGAATCAAGGAACCTGTTTTAATCCATGCTCAAAAACACCAACAGAGCAGAGGAGTTCTGTGCATGTTGCCTTTTGTGTTGGTGTATCACTAATATTATACAACAGAAGACAGGGAGGATAAAAAATATGCTTAGTCATCTTGTCAACCTGTGTTCTGAAAGTTAGTTGCTTTGCAGCAGAAGTGAGTTTTTCCCTTTATGCAGTGTAGTTTGCATAAGGTTGACTCATTTACTGGAAGCAGTCTGGAAATCGGATTAAAAGGGGCTTTTGGTAGTTGGGGCAATGATGGATTACTTTCAAGACACCATTAACTTTGCTTGGTGTCAGAGAAGGATGAAGCTCTTCAGGGGAGACTGGGTATCAATATGTTAAAACAACTGGGGGGCGTACTTGAAGCAGCCTCCACCTCGACAATAGAAATACCACTTTACTGCTTTTAACAGGAAAAGTTAATAGATTTACCTTCTCAAAAGCAGATGGCCGTGTCGTTAATCTCCAGAAGTTATTCTAGCTGTCACACTAAAAGTATACTAACCTTTTCTTTTTTAGGTAAAGGCAGCTGTCAGACACCAATAAGAGGTTTGGTTTGGGGTCAATCTCTGCTGTGAGCACTACCCCCAGGCGCAGGGAACATACCTCACCCACAGCCCTGAAACCTGACTAGCTCCTTCCCTCTGAAGACACCCATCTTGAGAAATTCCAGTTAATCTATCACAGACTTGAGTGTAGTGCATGTTGGCTGTCAACACAAAACACCTTTGGAAACAGGTCTCAGTTGTCTGGTTTAACATTGTTCAGTAATTTAAGATCTGCAGAAAATCAACTTTGCCAAACTGTCATTGTGGATTTTAGCCAAACCGTGTAATGGTGGCCATCTTGGAGACATGGTGACTTGTGAATGGAGACTTTCCATCGTTTCATCTTATATGTGACGGTATTATCCTGGGGGCTAATTACTGTATGGGGCCCCATTTACTCTTCAAAGTTCAATGAAAGCCACTCTACATTTCAGAGTGCAATGGAAGAATGGAAATAAATGTTTTATTAGCCTTTTAAATGACTGCCATTAAAAAGATGATCAGATATTTATAGATTTAAATATATTGTAATGTTGTTAGGCAATATGTGCCCAGTTCTTCACGAAGCAATTTAATTTACACTATATGAAGTAGATTAGGGAGGTGTTCGTTGTACCCTCCAATAGCTGGTATTGGACACTATTAGCTCATTGGCCGTGTTGTGCTTTGACCACAGGGAAAAGAGAATAGGCTCTTTCACAGCATATTCGGATTTGACTCATTTTCTAAATACCAAGGAAAAGAGATTTGTTTGTTGACAGATGTCAGAGTGAATAGCTGTGGTTTGTATTAGAGCCCACATCAGGCACTTTTATCATATTCCCACATGTGAAATATCAATGAACATACAAGAACATTAACGGCACAGATTTGCAAGGAGTAGTTTATTACAGAGCATAAGGAAACTATCCAGTCTAGACATGAAGCATTACAGTATGAGCTACTTGTTCCTCTGGAAGTTGAACGCATGTTGGAAGGGGGAGGGGCGGGCGGGGGGGGGTGGGAAAGCATATAGGGAGTAGAGGAAATAGAAAAGGCACTCTTACACTTACTGTAGCCAACGGGATGACTTCCGAGTAGTCAAAAGGGAACAAACCTTTACACTCTATCCCTCACGTTATGGCCATGTAAACAAGGCTGGTTTCTCTGTACTACACCAACCAAATGTTGCCATTTCATCAGTGAGGATAGGTGAGAGCCAAAGAACTGCTCCAAACATTTTAAATGGGATTTCAAACTGACCCACCTAAAAATAACATCTACAGTCCACAAATAAAAAACGGTTGTAAAATAGTCATTGACAGTAGCCAGCTGAGGCAGACCAAAGCTTTTCTGTACAACACTCTGGAGCCTCAAGCGGCACACTGAAAAATGATCAAGTCAAAAAGGAATTCAAGATTCAATAACCGAGTGTCTAAAGCTGCCTTCTGAAACCTTGGCTTCTCTGTATCCACGCCATGTTTCAGAGAACAAATAAATAGTGTTGAGGTTTGAGTCCTAGCCAATAAGACTCTGTGGCAAAGAATGCACTCCTGTAAGGACAAAGATGGGTACCAGGTTTCTCTGTAGCTACACCTGCCATCAATATACTTGAGGAGTAAAGGGCCTTTAGTCATCAAACCATAAAAAAGCGAGTGAAACTACATTTAAAAAAATGACTAATTTAAAATTGAATTTCAATGCATAAACAATCCAATGTATCCATTGCCATCAAGTATACCCAATACCTCTGCAGACCAGAGCAGTGACATAGCAGCTTCTGACTTTTCTGTATTACGTCAGAAAACAGCAAAGGTCTGAAGGGGCATCTGCGGCTTTATGCTCATTTAAGAGCTTGAATTAGGATTTGGGTCACCCCTTAGCCTGCAATGCATAGCATTTTGTGAAAATAGCAATAATCCTTGAATTCTAATTTGTGCCATTCTAGCATCCTCCACAAAGAGAATAAAGCTAACAAAAAGGATAAAGAACACCGGGTCAGGGAAGAATTGTACCAGATTGACAAAAGGAGGAATGTTACAAAGAAGCTAAACTAGTCTGGGAAGATACGAGATCGGACTGCTCTCCATCTATCAAATTAAAACTTCTAAAATGGACATGGAAAAAAAAAAAAATATATCAGATGTCGCACAGACTCCTTACGTCAGTAGCACCAGTAAATTAAGAGGGGTATTGCATATAGCCTAATATGCTACCGCCAAGACACTGAATACAAGACTGACGATATCGACGAGTGTGGAATGCCAAAGGAGAACTGATTGTAGCTATTCAGGCTCTATCACAACGAGAAGCAAGGGAACCTCAAGACCTGGGAGGACATCAAGTACTATGGTGCATGAGTTCATGGAACCTGCCCAATTCTTTTAACATCAAGTTTCTGAGGCATGCTTCCTATGACCCAGTATGGTGCTGCAACCAGCAGAGAACAGTAACAAGACAAAAGGGAGGGAGGTGGAGTGAGAAAGGGAGTCATGTGTTAAATGATAATCATTATGAGAGAGAAAAGGGCATTTCACCCCCCGGAATCTTGGAGGCTTCTCTGTAGTATACACCAACAAGCCTGGGGGGAAAAGCTTAACAGGTTTAGTATTTGAGTTTTTTGGGCACCTCCCATGGGAAGGAGTCTCGGCCAAAGTGGCCATAGGCTGCGGTCCTCTGATACAAGGGCTTCTTCAGATCCAGCTCCCTAGAATACATAATCAACATATTTAACAGCAGTCACATCCAGCCATCTCAAAACGCACACATGCGTACTCACACAGGCATAGTGCTCACATTTGCCAGTGGGGAGTGTAGAGAGCCACCAAAAATAATAAATAAATCAAACATCAGACCAGCTCGGTTAAGAGGGAAACACATGAAGCTTCGACACTTACCCTGCCAACCACACATCCCTGAGCAGTGTGTTGACTGTAGCTTGCAGATGGAAATCACTTTGCAAAAAAAGGATGCTTATCTAACTGATCAACAAGGCTTCATTATGCCAGCATCATAGATGTTTAGCCCAATAAATTAGACTTTTGCCCTCACCAATGCCCACGTGTAATATCCTTTGACAATATGCCATGTAATTAAGTAGAAAGATATAGCAAACACAGAAGCCAAACAAATGCCAGCTTAAGCAAATGGAAATTCTTAATGGCCCTGTAAAGTTTAACAATACATTAATGATTAAATTTACTGGGTGGGGCAACATAAAAAATTAAATTAATAAAAAAAAAAAAACACAAGGCACAGGAAGGAGCTGGAAGCTGCTATTTCACTGAGTAGCATGTGGCTTCAGAGGCTATACATTACCTGACAATCACTCCAGGACGGAGATCAAAGTTCCTTTTCACAATATCAAGCAGCTCTCTCTCACTCTTATGGGAAGTCCCATAGTGGAAGATAGAAATGGAGAGGGGATGGGCAACTCCAATAGCATAGGACACCTAATGCAACACACACACACAATTACATTGTCATGGACAAAAAGACAAAAAACTTCAGGTAGGGACCTTGTGCAGGCCTGTTCTCTAGAATGACAACAGCTGGGTTGTGAAACTGCCACTCACCTGGACCAACACTCTCCTGCAGAGCTCAGCCTTCACCAAAGACTTAGCCACCCAGCGTGCAGCGTAGGCAGCAGAGCGGTCCACCTTCGTGTAATCCTTCCCAGAGAAGGCACCACCGCCATGGGCTCCCCAGCCCCCATAAGTGTCAACAATGATTTTTCGTCCCGTCAGGCCAGCATCACCCTGTGATGGAAGACCAGAGGTTACACCGGTAGGTAACTCACAGGTTTAATAGCTTCTGAAAGCAAGACCCGCTGACATTTACCTGTGGGCCTCCGATAACAAATCGCCCACTTGGCTGCAGGTGGTAAATGGTGTCATCATCCAAATAGATGCAGGGAACCACAGCCTTGATGACCTTCTCCTTGAGGGCATCTCTCATCTCCTCCAGGCAAATATCCTCATCATGCTGAACAGAGATGACAATTGTGTGCACACGCACTGGAAGCATGGCACCACGGTCCTGGCGGTACTGCACAGTAACCTGCGAAGAAGGTGAAAATATAAATGTCTACATCCCACGAACAAAATAAGAATTTAAAGTAATTACAGAAAGTGTGCCAGCTCTTACCTGTGTCTTTGAGTCTGGTCGGAGCCATGGAAGGGTGCCATTGCGACGCAACTCAGCCATCTTAGCATTTAGCTTGTGGGCAAGGACAATTGTGAGAGGCATACACTCCTCCGTCTCATCAGTGGCATATCCAAACATCAAGCCCTGCAGAGCAAAAGCAAAATTACTCGCGTGTTTAAAGATCACATTCCATTTAATAAAAAAAGGAGAATAAAAAGGACCAATAGTCAATAATTTCAGAACACACGTGGCCGACCAAAGCGTCGATTGCCGCTACTGACCTGGTCCCCTGCTCCAATGTCCTCCTCATTGCGATCAATATGAACTCCCTGAGCAATGTCAGGAGACTGCTGCTCCAAGGCCACAAGAACATTGCAGGTCTTATAGTCAAAGCCTGTGCAGGAAACAGACAATAGCAGGTCAAGACACAGTTCTTAAAATTAATACCACGGACAGCTCAATGAAAGGATCAAACTAGAAATACAACAACATGCCACACCTTTGCAGGAATCATCATATCCAATTTGGCGGATGGTGTCTCGAACAACTTTCTGGTAGTCCACGGTGGCATGTGATGTCACTTCACCGGCCAACAGGATCATCCCGGTCTTGGCAACTGTCTCTGTAGAAGGCAAGAAAGATGGTCAATATAAAAACATCTGAGTAGAGCAAATATAAACTTGGAGACAAGAAAAGGAGGCCTTACCACATGCGACTTTGGCATCAGGATCCTGTTTGAGATGGGCATCTAGAACTGCATCACTGATCTGATCACAGATTTTGTCTGGAAAAAAAACGAAAAACCACTGAACACCTGCAGTACTACCAGATGTCTGGAGTGAACACATCCACTGACACAGTTTACCACGGTAAGACGAGCATCGTGCTCTCAGTGGGAGTGGCTCAGAGCCTCTTAACAGTCGCCATTTCGGCATGTGCACATGTGGTGATTAAAGGAGCGCGCGCAACCAACCAGGGAACGCAGGCAGGCGTTATAAACTGATAAACATTAGGCTAATTACACCTTCATAGACTATATAAACATAAACTATAAGCCACTGTAGCTAAGACGGGCAGATAGCATTACTGATCACTGCGCCCCGCGTTCCCACAGATTAGCCGTTCAGCACGTTAAAGACAACGTCAACCAATTGAAAAAAAAAACGAACAACATTATATAAAGAAGAGCATTAAAATAACGTTTGCAGTGATCAGTGAACAGTTATAGGTTTGCTGTCGGTGCGTCAGACCCGCGACAGCATCATTTATTCAGCCAAGGTTAGCTAGCTAACACTAGCTAGCAGCGCGTGCTCTTGTGAAACCGGCCCAGCTGCACTCAAGAAGCGGAAAAGGCCGAAATGTTCATTTTTATCGAGTCTATCACTAATTAAAACACGACACGTGAAAGTGTGATGTTTTAAGGAGGCAAACAAAATGATAAAAGCAGTTACAAATGTCGCTACTTTCGTCAGACAAACTGATAAAAAAAAAAAAAAAAGGGGGCCGGTGTGTCGGGTCTTACCGGGGTGTCCTTCTCCGACAGACTCCGAGGTGAACAAGAAGCAGTCCTCGTCAATGAGGGAGTTATGAAAACCATTCATCTGCCCGTTCATCGTGGCTAACGGTGGCTGCTGCTCGTGCGAAATGTTAGGCGTTAATAAGGATCTTTTTCTTCTCACTGGCAGCGCCTCGAAGGTGGCTTTATTTATCTTTAGCTCTGTGCTCCGCTGGTGCAGCCCGCTCTCTCCCGGAGTGTTGATGGTTCAGCCTGAGCCTCATGTCGCAGAGCTCCGTATTTATCCCGTCAAGTCAGACGCTCTTACGTCACCGGGAGCTGGACCGTACCATTGGGCTTGTGGAGGGGTTAAAGAGGGGTGGGGGGAGAAAAGAGCCTGCGGAGGGGTTGGAGCACACTGTAAGCAAACATGTGCTGTCAATATGTTACCGTGACACAAGAGCTGTGCTCAATCAGCAGCTTTTACATTAGTAGCTACCTGATCACGCTTAAAGTGTGTGTGTCTCACACAAGACCTGTGTCTCACACAAGACCTGCAAGGCAACCTTGCAGATTCATGCGACTTTAAAACAGCTGAGTTTGAGGAAGAACCCTACTCCACCTCTCACACACATTCACATTCCTCTTACATTTCCTCATCGTCCAGCCTTGAAACCATCAGTGCTAAACTATCTAACTAATCTAACAGGACCTGACCTAACCCCACCTTACCAAACTACGCCTAAAGTTGGTTCTTCAAGGAGCTCCGGTGACCTTACTTTGCAAAAAAAAAACAAAGCCAGAACATAAAGTATAGGATTGTGATTGATCCCTGTGTAGAGGGTGGTGCCACATGTTTTATTTTGAGTATGGGAGCATTCACTTGTTCTACACTGGTGAGTTTTTGTGACAGTGACAGTTATGTTTTTATGATATTATCAATTTAAAAACTTTTATCAACAAGTAAATAGACTCGCAACCCCCTATAAAAGTTCAGTGTGTTCAGTGTGTGGTGTCTTTAATGAAAGGCCCAAGTGTACCAGACAGCGAATGTTCCGAAGGAACTATTGTTAAGAGTCTGCTGGTCTAATTCATCTGATAAGGTGCATTAATTTCAGCTATCACACACATGCTTCCCCGGTGCAACAACCAGATTAACTTGCAAATACATTTGCAACCAAGTGGAAATTGGACAGTGAAAAGAAGAGCAGAGGCTGGAGATGTTGTATCTCAACATAACTTGATTATATTTTACTCAAAAAGCTCCCATCTCCCTCTTACCCTTCAGGCCCTGTCGTGTAACACAATCAAAAGCTCTGATTATGAACGTGTTCTACCTGGGTAGCCAACAGATGGATTTAACTGATTTAATTGTCTCTACATGGATGGGTTTGTGGTGTGGGCTCCCAAGCAGGTTCATTTTATTCATTTGAAAAGGCCACAGGTCTGATACTAAGAGAAGTATCTCTAGGTTCAGTTGGGGAACATTGTATTCACTCAGAGCATGTCATTTTAAACTACAACATTTAGGTCCCCGTGTTTGAGCCAAATCAAATACTTTCATCCAGAATCCAATGCACAAGTTGAAAGTGGGACATTGTGGTTTTATGGTTTGTTACCCAGACTGGTCCGCTAAGGCAGAGCATGTATGAACGCATAACCTCTACATCCTATATCGTTGTCATTTTGAAAATGTGGCATCCTCCACCCAGTTAATTATCACATTTCACGACATCTGTACATGTGAATGCATGGATTGTCACAGTGACAAAGTGTTTATGAGGGTGTAGAGGACAAAAAACCCTGTGGTGTTACAATCAAAGCCCAGTGTTACATAACAAGGCAGAGAGACCTGATGATTGATGTGATCTACAGTGAGGAGATATAACATGTTCACCTTGCTCTACCCTGTGAAGATTAGACGATGCCAGCAGTGGCTGTTGGGTAATCTTTATTACAATGCGAGTTAGAGAATAAAGGGAGCATTGATATCCTCCAGTGTGATGAGGGCTATGCTACACACACAGTGGTCATACTACCAGAAAAGGTCAAAATTATTTGTCTCCTGGTGGTGCAATCCTAAGAGAAGCTTAACTTAAACATTTCAATTTTGCAATTTTGATGGAAAATTCAGCAAAATAAACAAACAAAACTAGACTGGCCACATTTATGGCATTATAAGTTGATCAATAATGTCAGTCTGCACCCTTGTAGTCAGTTTTATTCAGTGGTCTTAATCGGGCTCATAGTGTTTAGAGTCACAAAACCAAGCAACTCAATCCCTGACCAGTGTTGCATCAGAACAGTACACTCATTTGTCACCATGAATTTGCAGGGTGGACGCTTTCTTTTCAGAGGGCAAGAGCATGATGCAAGATGCACCTGCTGTTGCCTTCTGCAGGATGTGATGTTTTGTTTGTCACCCGCATTTATTTGGAAATCCAAAAATAGCATCAACTTCTACTGTAACCTGTAATAAATTGCCAAGAGCCGATTTCTTGGCCAAAGCTGAATAACAATAGACTGAAGGTCTACTCTAAAACTGTCAATCAGTGAATCAAGTTCAAATGCATAACTAACTTAAGAACATAAGAGTTTCTGTTTCAGAGTTCCTGTTGCTTTCTGTATTGACACCCCCCCCCAACTGGTATATCGTGTTTTTACCATGCTTTAGCCTATTCTGACATATGAAACTATCTCAATAGACTGTACTGCAATAACCCATTTTCAAGCAATGTAAATAAATATGTATTGTTAATAAATAAATATGAAGAGACTCAGAAATCAGACAGACAGCACCGCTTGATGGGGAGTATATTATTTCTTTGGACAGTGTTGCACTAGTTTTTGGGTTGGAGAACAAAGCAAGCAACCCCTAAACTCAACCCCTTGTCTCGCTGATCAGATGATTTCACAGAGATAAACCATTTTCTCATATGCCAATAAATCAATATCACACAGGCTTGCTAAATTTTTTTTTGTCAATTTCATTCACAATTGTACAAAGACCTGTAGACAAAACAATCTACGCTTCAGACAACAAAAGCAACATTTGACCTAAATTTACAAAAATGGAAACCAATCAGACTCTCTCTTCATAGTTCCGAATAGAAAAAGAAAATAACTATCAATATTCTGTTATA
Source organism: Pempheris klunzingeri (assembly GCF_042242105.1). Lineage (NCBI taxonomy): Eukaryota > Metazoa > Chordata > Actinopteri > Acropomatiformes > Pempheridae > Pempheris > Pempheris klunzingeri. The sequence continues at coordinate 5,167,061 of NC_092018.1, forward strand.
TTATTTTGACATTTCCATTGAAATAATGCTCCCTCACTGGCCAGCAGAATTCAGGCTCATTTAATAATTAAATAAGAAAATAAATACATAATTTAATTAAAATAATCTTTGTGGCATAGATTGTCTCCTATTTTCTGTTTTCTATCATACTTAATATTTCTTCTTTACATAGATATTTCTTCTATTTAAGCCACATACTTACAAAACAATAACATTCTGTAGACAGAGCATTTTCATTAACATTTCACAATAGATAGTCACTGGTCATGACTGCAGAACTGATCACCTAAATTACCTAAAGTTGGACAAAGTCATACAATCTTTAACATTTTAAACATATTACTCTACACAAAGGTCCATTAGATTTTTCATTTCAAAATCAATAAAATACATGAATGCACTATGAAACGATTCAAACAATTTCAGATTTCTGCAGGCATTACTGTCCTGCATTTTCTTCACCTAACATTTACACTGAAGTTAAATCTTTATACTGTCCTTACCATGTTTTTCTAACAATTTTCACAGCCACGATTTTAACAAAGAGGAGTCAAAAACAGCACTTTACGGCACAAAAATCACAGTACCGGAATGTACAGTATGTCCAGCGGCAAACCATGCAAACACAGTCGCACCCCGTTCACTGCCACAGCTACCTATACATACACTCACACACTCGCACAACACACTCCACCATCCAAAACACACACACGTCCATAAAAACACATACACACAAAAAATGATTACAGACATACACACTGAAGTTACAGCTACAACAGTATACACTGTCCTACTCTAACAGCCCAAAAGTACAAAGTGTCTAAGATGGTGCATCAGAGGTCACATGGTAACAATGCAACACAACTATAGCGACTATTGTCACTGTCAGCTAATCACCAGGATCAGTGAGGGAGGATCTGAGTGAGAGAAAACACAAAAACAAATGTAGGAACGGTGAACTGTAAAAAGAAAAATCATCAAAATCATAGGAAAAACAAAGCATTAGATAGGACTATTTCATTTCTTTGAAATATCACACTAGCTTTGTGATATTTCACATGGTGGAACATGTCAGCTTTGTATTATACCTACAATATAATGCAAAGCCCTGTAGTAGCTCTACATGGTAGAGTTCCTGCTCACATTTGTCAGAGAAATCCAGATTAATTATCAGTCAGAGCTTCACTTGCCTCCATGTTGGAAACATCATCATCATCTTAAAACAAAAAGTCAAAATCTTAGTATTTGGAACAAAAACAAATCTAATGTGATGTTTGTTTACTTAGATTATTATTATTACTTGTAGATTATTTCAAAAAGTCACTTTGCTGCTGGGAAAAGTTAGATAAGGCTCATTCATTCACATGAAGTCATGTGAAGCAAAGCTGCACGTCTCCTGGGTCGGATATTGCTGTAGTTGTTACCACTGCAGTTGGCCAAGCAGAGGCCAACAATTACCAAACTAGCTCTGGCAAGACAGCTATGCAGTGTCAGCTGACAGCTAGCCTCCCACACCCATCACATCCCACTGCACTGATTTGGCGGTCTATTTAAAGGCCTTTGTGCTCACATTCACTCTGTGCGCTGACATGTGCAGTGCTGCTGCCATGGCTAACGGCAGAGTTCCCGAACCCCAGCCCCTGCCGGCTTTGGTTTTATGCACCATGGGGGATTTAATTCCCATTGGCGGATCATTTGAAATGCTACCTGTATGTTATGTATCATGTTACTGTGTAACGCATGACGAATTTCCAAAGCAGGAAATATCTGCAAGGGTAGAATCACATCACCAAGTAAAATTGAGTGGCTATGCCCTTATGCAGATTTTCACTATGTCTCTAGGGTCCTCTTGGTCTGAGAGGATTTGTTTCATAATAGATACATGTTCCACAACTAAAGCAAACTGAGTGACATGTGAGCAATGTCTGTGTCAAGTATGTCATACTCCTTGTCTCAAAAAAACATTTTCTGTTGTTTGTATGCAGTTTGCTGACATGACTGCTAGGTGGGTCAGTGCAGAGATTCAAACCGCTGTCCTGGTATAGCGAAGATGGTGTCTAAAAATCAGGAAGTAACCACTCTTACTCTACATGACCGTAAATCCTTGAGTATTTCCTAATGCAAGGTGTCAGCTCCCTGTACTGTCCACACCTGAGAACGGACACAGATAGTAGAAACACAGGACAGAGTGAATGGTTTAAAAACAAAAAATATACAATGTGCACAGCTTAATCAAACAACTCAAGGCAAAGTAAGCCGTCTGGGCAAACCAGATGGCTGTTCCTGAAAAGGATGGCATCAGAAACTGTATATTTTCATTACAGAAAGCATACAGCGTAGTGGATGTATTTAATAAAAGACACAACAGTTGGCTATGTGATCTGTGACAACAGCAGGACTTGGTTGAACATCACACTCCTGAATCCCCTGTGTCTTCCTTTTTCTCTCCAGGAGCAGACACGTGGCTGCTGCTGCCCTCTGCTGGACCTCCTGTGGACTCACTCTCAGTTGTCGTCTTGGTGCTCGATGAAGAACCATCAGGGACTGCTTTCATTTCAGCCTCTGCAGGGCTGCTGGAGTGGCTGTGGCTGTGGCTGTGGCTGTGGCTGTGGCTGGGGCTGCCAGTGCGATGGCTGCGGTGCTTGCTCTTGCGTGGACTGGGGCTGCGGGACGTCGTCTTCATGAGGACAACAGTGCTGTCATCTTCTGAACTGAAGTCAGAGCTGTCTGAAGAACTGTTGTCAGGACCCACAGTGGGAAGCTGGATCTGAAGATAGATAAAGAGGAGGATATGAGTGGGATGGAGGAGGTAGAATAGAGAGAAAGAGCAGCAGTGGAGGTAATGCAAATAGTGTTAAAGTGCAGATGGCAAGCCAGCAGTAATAGCATACAACACACGTAAAGTCCAAGAAATAATGCATTTGATTGTTTTAACCTCAAGAGAGCTGTGTCAGAGTTATGATTACCTGAAATGGCTCTGTTACACCCACAATGGTGCTCATGTTGTTGCTATAGTAACCCAAGATAAAGTCCCCTGAGCCTTTGGGCAATTCCTCCTCAGTAAAGGTTACCTGGAAAACATTTACTCAGACATCTATTAAATGCGAAAGAAAATGATGTCTGAAGAGAGTTCAGCACGCATCCAGACTACCTGATGTTCTTGTCGATGAAAATCAGTTTCCTCTTGTTTGGCCCACACATACCCCACATAGTCCTTATGGTGTTTGAACCCCACCTGGAGGGGTGGGGGGCAGCACAATGAAATAATAACTACTTGCTTGAAATTGATCATGAACAAAAACACTGACATGAAGTCTTTAAACGTTACATGTCATTTCCCCCTAGGACCTGTGGTAGTAAGACTATATTTACCTTGTACAGTCCGATCCAGTCCCAAGAGCTGCGAGCAAAGTTGGGCACCAATTTGAATTTCGCTATGGCATCAGCGATACTATTCCACTCATCCTCCACCATGAGAGTGACCAGGGGAATATCCACCTTGTACGGGAACTACAGCGAACACTTACCATAAACATTTATGCAGTGCAAAAATACTACAAAGTATTGTATCATCGTATTAGCGCTAGTATTGAAAAGAGATGCAAACACTAAGTCATCTTTACAAAGTACCCTGATGTGTCTCACCTGCAGGGTGAAGATGGAGGAGACTGGTTTGTGGTCACTGACAGTGTATTCCATGTGGCTTCGGTAGTAGTGCTGAGTCACTTTGGTTCCACTGGTCAAGCCTGAAATGGAGCCACGCTTCCCTGCACTGAGGCCAGCGCCGGCAGGTGCCGTGGCTCTCAGGCGCCACAGGATCCGGTCGGTCCAAGCTGGTTTACGCTTCTTCCCACTGGGTGGGACACAGACAGGGAGAAATGGAGCAAGAGAAAATAATACAAGCTTATATAAAATCAGTACATGGAGAAAAAAAAAAAAGGCCTTTTCATGCTCCTCTGGGCTAGTGAGGACTTTTCACAGAGACCATTACCGAGGCAGGCACAGTGATATCTGGGCAGTGGCCTAGAATTCATAACAGCACCCCCGGCATTACGAACCTCGTGTCGTATGTATCTGTTCCAACGTCAAACTTGTAGGTTGGGGGGAATTTCAGCGGCCCCTCTTGGAAACCCTCCAACACGGTCTCACTGTCTTTTGCCATATTGAGCTGTAATAATGAGAATTAGTAGACCTCACTCACTGAGGATTACTGTTTGTACACACTGACAGAGCTTTTAAGATGGTAGTATTTCTCTACTGCCCTCTAGTGGAATTACCTACAGACTGCATAATGAAAAAGGACACGTTCTATCATGTACGTATGTGCATTCTTATCTAATGTTAAGATTTTAGAGAGAACAGATTTTTGAACAACAATTGTGGATAGGATTTCAATGCATAGACTACTTTTGCTTCTTACCAAATTAAAAACTTAATCAAAAGTTAACCTTCAGCTGCTGTGAAAGAGACGAACAAAGGGGCAAGTTTATTTCATTGCTTTTAAGGAGAACCACATGCAGAGGAGTTAAATCTATTTTTACAGTCATTTCTATCTTTACACAGCATATTAGACAGTCTTTCTTTTTACCTGATCTTTTTCCCACAACAGTGAAAACTTGTTGTTATCGATGGTTGATTTTACCACTTGCATATCAAGGTCATCAATGCGGAAATTGAGATCCCCAAACCAGAACACCACACTGTGAGAAAAAAAAACACACCATGACACCATTTCCCTCATAAAATATGAATATGGAGAAAACAAGTCATGGATTGTTTGTTACAGATATATCAGACTGGTTTTACTGTTATAAGACAGATACATCGAACAGTGTCTGTATTTTTGGGTGTGTGCTTGTGTTGGTGTGCTAACTTACTCATGGTCAAGAACCCCAGTGGCAGACTGGCCCTCAAACTGCTGCTGCTGCAGGATGCTCTCGAAGTCCTCCATGCGCTGATCTGAGTTTTCCATGTGTGCCGGCAGGTGGCAGTTAAGGAAGCAGATGGTGTGGCCGAACACCGACATGCGGGCGCTCACACCACCTTTGTTCCCCTGTAACACCGACCAGCAGAGGGGAAGTTAAGGGAGAAAGAGTGGTGCGTACTGTAAGAAGAGGGGGACAGCTTTTGTATTAATTTACCGTGGAAGCAAAATTAAATATGAACAAATGAATGAATGATTGAATGAATTAAATGACCATGATGGGTATGTTTGTGTTTTATGGTGTCAGCATGCCCGTCACTCTTGAGTGATGTCTGCCACAGAGAAACAGGAAGTTTACTCATTAAGCACCAGTGAAGACCATCATCAATACTTAATGCTGACAATAAAGTGTACAGTGGGGGAACAGGATGAGTCTGCGGATTGCTTCCTGCTGTTCTCCCAACTGCTCTGACCCACTAAAACACAAAAGATGTTTCAATTTAACCTGCAGAATGTGCTGATGCTTGTCTGAGTTCATCCATGGAAGATTTCACTTAAAACTGAGTACTACATAACCTTTATGAAATCTATGAGAGCCTTCAGCTTTCAGGACAACACAGACTTGCTTGTTCTCCATCTGAATTTTCTTAATAATATAATTAAGCCAGCATCTATCTCTTTATTCTAATAAGACAGGATGGAACAACATTTGACTAACAAATAACAAGACTTTATAACACAGTTAGTGTGCAGTTGCTTCAGCTTTTCATATCTATGTCATTTGCACCGGATTATCAGCATGTGCTGAGCAGATCTAACACTCACTACATCCTCACCACTTCTGGGTAAACCTGCACTATTGGCTTATTGAGCAGCAGGGGTGTGCAGAAACTAGTGGAAAATTAGTGTCTCTATAATTTCCATCAGTGTGTCAGTTACAGAGATGCAAGCTTAAACCTGGTCACTCCAACTGAGATGTCATCCTACGTACAGCTAAGCTTTCATAAGTGAAGCTGCCATAACAGTGCTTATCACAGAATGGTGTCAGTAGACGTCTCACCCAGTAACCCCCCAGGCCAGTGCGGGTGGTCTCAGTCTGGACTCCGCGGAGGAAGGGCAGATGGTAGTACTTAGCAAAGACCAGCAGCAGCAACCCCTGCATCCGCTGGGAGGTAACCTGAGGGACAGACAGGTGCAGGGAAACAGACAGGCCAGACCATCAAAAGAGGATAACATGAATAGGTACACAGTGGGAGTTATGAGGAGCCACTTTGCATAATTCTGAAAACAGAGCAGCTCTAAAGTTCACAGTAACTGTATAAACATCTTTTTGACTTGCACAAAAATTTGAATAAACTAATTCTCTGAGCTGAGTCTAGCTTCACAGTGCGTCCATTTCTGCTGCTCTGCTTCACTTTCTCAACCCCTCCTCTTTCTACCCCCTTGCATTTCCATTTCACCCTGCAGGAGCCTGTGGCCCAGCTCTCCCACTGCTTTACACAAAGCACTGCACATTAAGGAGGCCATAGCTTGTGGTCTAACGCCCTTATGGCCTAACGCCCTTATGGCAACAACCCCTTTGTAGAGGAGAAGTGATGTACACACTGCATTCACGTGACAGTCAGACCTTTCCTTTCTCCAGCTCTCCTCATCTCAAGCACTTGCTTCTTGTTATTCATAATCATATGCAGATTTCGACATTTGTGCACCACTATTAATAAAAAAAAAAAGGTCACATATTTTTGTACAAGAGAAGGGCGGGAATAAGACACATGCATTTGTTAAGTGGAACAAGAAGAGGTATGTGTATGCTATGCCGAGCCCCTCACCAGATATTTATGTTCATCCCTCCCTCTGACTTTCTCCAGTTGTTCACACATCCCAACCCCCAACTGTAGGCAGTAGAGGAATGATCACACTCTGCCTGAAATGCCCCATGGGTAGTAATGGAGGCATACATCTCCACGTGACATAAGACCCTCCTGCTTATATACTAACTGGCTATTTGAACAACTTTGTTGCGTAATGGATTCTACTGAACCGTAAAGTGGACCGACTTTATTTGTGGTATGTGTGCGGACACAGAGGATGAGTGTGTGTATAGTCTGAGAGAATCTACCTTTGCCTGCATGTACTGTGGATGAAAAGCATCTCTTATCAACATCAGGCACCACTGGAAGAGCTCCTGAAGGCTGCCATGCTACATTTGGGCTTAGAAAAGAAAGGACATTTAAGCCCAAAGACAAGTGTAGAGAGTGCATGGAGAGAGGGAGTGCGCGTGTGCAGCCGTGTGTGTTTGACCTTGTTCAGCACACACATGACTGAAGAAATGAGCTGTGAGTAACAAGTGTGATGTTAGCAGAGCAGCCTGTGAATTTGGAAGAAGCTCAATGCAAAATAATGGCTTACTCACTCCAGTCTGTAATACTGACGACCACAGAAACAGCATCCTCCTCCTCTGTTCATTACACAGTATGTACGTTGGACATCATTTGCTGCTATGAAGCAACTTAAAGTTACATTGATTTACTGACATACGTGCAAACTGTGATTTTGGTAATTCCTTAAAGTGCATTCATCTAAATGGCAGGCCCCTGTTATTCTGATGCCAAAGGATCTGTAAAATATGATCTAACCTAATCATTAATCATACATGTTATAAAACATACATTTTACAGCCTCACAGTATTTAAAACACATGTTTAGCAGCTTCATAGTGTAATGAATCAAATGCTCAGTCAATACATTTTGAGAAAAAGGCAATATAATAAATCACACTGCATGCAGAGTGTATTATGTTGAAATTACAGATTAGGGCCAGAAAAAAAAATGTCGCCGTTAATTTGTGTATCTAAATTTGCAGCTTAATTAAACAGAAACTGTGGTGACAATCGGCAACTGCGCCGTGAATAGCCATAAAAAATGTCTTGTTGGCTTTCTGCAGTGATGGGCTGATTTGAGTAAGCTTTCTTTGTGCCCACAGCAGTTACAGTTTGAACCTGACAATGAGTCTTGGTGTGCACGGAGCAGAAAGGACCGATGAGGTGTCTTGTTACTTTGTGTCTGCCCACCATGTTAGTACGAGACAGATTCCTACTGACACCACCGTGTATCTCCCTCTACTCAAGACAAACTCCAGCTAACCCATCCCCTTAACCTGCTCACAGCATTAATATCCACATGAAGTACACATAAAGGTCACATCGAGATGATTTTAACAAGGTTTAAACTAGCGTAGCAGACCATGAGATAGCTGGAGGACAGCATCAGTCTCACTGTCAGAGGCCCATCAACGCTGACAACAACGTGATCCAAAAATAAAACAGCGTCCTGGGAGACATTTGTCTAGCTCTTTCAGCTCAACAGCTGATTCACGGTCTCTGGCTCACCATGCCAACAGAGTAGGCAAGTATCATTTCAGACAAACACCAACCACAGCTATGGTACATGCCCATAAAAACATAAAACAGGAAAATACCAACACAAAAACATTTTTGATGAATGTTTTTAGAGAGATATGGCCATGCTTTTAATGTCTTATTTGATATACCATATGGAACATATATCAGGAAGTCTTTGCTAGTCTTTGAATTGCATAAAATCTATTGCATTTCTTTGTACCTTCCAGTACTGGGTATGTGTAGGCATTATGAAATAGACAGAGAAAAAGGGGGAAGGCGTGCAGGCATAAAGGCACACAGGAGGAGTCCAACAGACACTGAGAGCTTTGCATCATGAGCTGGATAGACAGTGGAAGACAGCAGATATGCTGACATTACACGGCTGTTATAAATTATCATCCCATCCGTTGCTCAGGGAACAAAATGAGCCGAAACAGCAGCAGGAAGCAGAGATCTCATCAGCGATGACGTACTGCGTACAGTATGAATCTAAGCTGTTTAGCATTTTACTATGATAGTGTTAATATGTGTTGATAATAAAAGCCATTACTGACCAGCACATAACCAAAGGGGCTGAGTCTCTCCATGCAGACCTCGCTCCACTGGTCTGTGAAGAGGACATCTTTCAGCCTTTTGTTAATCATAGAGTTCACTTCCTGCAGCCTTGAAGAAAAATGACACGAAACAACACACAAGGGTCAACAGCAGACAGAGATGTAATAGGAGCTGCTGAGCGGGAGCTCTGATAATTTAACGGTGGATTAATAAATGAAAGAAAATTGTGGCCATAAGGGAAAAGAAGTCAGCCTAACCGCTCATTAGTGGCATTGTCTGCAGTGGTGATGTGGGAAAGGCAAACATAAATGGACACTTGAGCTTTTACAGGGAAGAAACTGGATGACTACTGCACCACAAAACACTCACCCGATAATGTACATGTCTGTGTTTCCATCTCCCACGTTCAGTCCCAGCAAGGAAGTGATGTCGTCGGGTGGTGTGGCCGAACCCACATTCCAAGTGATGATGTGCACCCTGTTGGAAAAGGCCGTTACGTAATATCTCTTACAAACACTCATCTCCCACAAACCACAGTGTCAAAACCTACAGACTCTGAGTGAGACAGAAGAACCCTCGTAATGTGTCAGTGTATTGAAATGTGTCATATATGTCCTGATAACACGGACATAGTCCCTTATCTCAATTTTCTACCACAGCATGTGAGGTACTGGCTGTAGGCCTGATTGGTACAAACAACAGATATTACAAAACTGAGAGCAAACTAAGTGATCGGTTTCCAACGGCTACTGTCTCCATTAGGTTAATTAACTCCATGAATTACCAGTCAGGTCAAAAACAAAGGAATTCTATGTTGTTAATTATGTGATCATTCATGCAATGTGATTTTATATAATGGGCAGATTGGATGCTCAGTAGTCATTAATGTCACGTAAAAACAAGAACTCCCACGTTCAAATCTACTGAATATCTGAAAATCTAAATGACCCATACAAGGATGATGGAGGATGGATTTGTCTGTTTGAATACAGTTTGTTAGCTCTCTGATAAACTGGTGACCTGACTGGTGCCTCTCACCAGCAATGGAATCCAATTCTGTACATCCCAAACTTCATATTGTTACATATGCTCAAAGACATTTAATGTAGTATTTGCAATGTCATGGGAACTATTGATTAATTTCTCAAATGACACGTGTGAATGAATACAGTTTTTCTCTGCAGCATCGGTTGCAGCTGTGTTTTCTTCGCTTCAGTAAAAAAAGCTCCAATGATGCACTATCTACTGAACTAGGGAGTGGTTAGAGATACACCCATAGAAAAGAAGGCACATCCTGTGGTGGAGAAAGACAAACCTTACACATGCCATTCAAGTGAAAATATCACCCACCATTTTAGAGTCCCCTAAATGGATCATATTATGTAATTTAGAAATGCCTCAAATGTGCCACATGTATCCTGACAAACCTTAGGAAATATCCTTTTAGTAGGAGAAGTGATTTGTTTTAATCTTGATCACGTGCAGTCTTGCAATGTTAACTGTCAGTGTACATGAATAATGCTTCATGTGGCAGGCTTGTCTTTCTCAGTAAAAGGCAGTGAGGAAACAAGTTGAGACATGAATGCTGGGACACAATCAGGGAACTTACCTGAAGTCTTCCACAGTCTGGGCCTGAGTGTCAGCTGTACCTGCTACAGAGAGGGCTCTCTGTGCGTGAGGGTTCAGGTGAGGAGGCACAGGCCTGTTAGCAGGTGGGTGGGGGACTGAGGCCGCCCTAACCGGGTGGTGGCCTGGACCTTTGGGTCCAACCTTTACACTGGGCCCAGTGCGCTCTCCTACGGGTTTGACTGCTGCAGGGCGAGAAGGTTTGGGATGACTTGGCACAGAGCCATCAGGAGTGCACTCCTCCTGGTTAGCCTGTGGAGTGGATTCAGCTTTGGGCGCAGCTTTGAGTTCGGAGATGTCTACGGAGCCCTCTACTCTGGCGCTTCTCTGGGGCCGTCGTGGCCTGGAAGGAGCTGCTGGCTGGCCGGCAGGGGAATCAGTGGTTGGAGCTTCGGTTTCTGATGCTAAAGCTGGAGCTGTTGTTGAATCTGCTCCATTTGGATTCTTTTCCTGTGTCTGGCTTTGGCTTGGATTATCTTGGTCCATTTCTTAAACTTTCTGTAACAAAGAAAACAACAGAAATGTTTCCACTTGCAAGATGCACATTATGTTTGCATTTTAGGAATTTAACTCCTAATCCAGACTATCTCACGTAATTAACCTTTAAAATAACAGGGAAGGATTCATGTAAGCATCAGGACCAAAGCGCATTTCTACCACTGAAACAATGGGCAGCTCAACATGCAGCCTCTTTCACAAGTCAATTCAGCTGATGAGTCAGCCCTATTGACCCAGCAGAGCAACTGAGTGAGTCATTCAGGCTCCCATGACTGTTCAATTACCTGCCTTCTTATGGACTTGAAAACAGATGAGAACATCTGCACGCATTGACGAGAGAATACATTTGAGAGAACACAATAAATAAAAAAAACAACAGCTAGAAAGCAGGAAGAGACAAGAAGAGAGTTATCCCCCTATTGTCCTCACCTGCCAGCGCATTTGAATGGGAGACATGGAGGGGGAAAAAAAAGCCTGGACACAGTTTATCATCCTTTCTACTTGTGCCTAAGCCGCCTGCCAGTCCTCCAGTAACCACGGAGATGCTCAGTCAGTTCATATCAGCTCAGAGCACCTGCCACACACTAACATGAGGAAAGGCTGCACGGTCCAGAACAGCAAAAGTCAACAGCATGGAATAAACAACAACACAGAGAGAGGGAGCAGCAGAGAGATCGGACAGACACAGAAAGCAGAGGAGGACACAGAAAAAAAAAGATGAATTTATGCCCATTCATTCAACAGTTCAACAATCCATTCAATTATTGTATGAATAAACGACTGCTTTGCTTTTCTCTGTTGCTGATTGACCACACTATCAATTTTAAGCTGTTGTGTGCCCAGTTTATAAAAGATTTGACAATTTTCTGGTTTGAATGCAAAATGTGTGAAGCATTTTACATAAAAGGCAAGTGCTTCAATGAACTGATGAAAAATTAGGAAATAACAGAGGGACACTTATAGAAATTCAATTCCGTAGAAAAATAGGGCCATAAAATGAACTGAAAATCAAAGGAAAATTGAGAATAGGGAACACTGTAATCCGTCAATTGTTCATCATCAAAGGCAACACCCCTAAAATACCTAAAACAAAACGTTAGCCACATAGCTGGGGACGTGGAATTGTGCTTGTAGGCACGCCTGAGCCTTAAAAAGGGCTGATTTGGGTACAACACTGTGGCAGCCCGACCCAGATCCATCAACCAGTGGTGGTAAAAGTGAAACACGTGAGAAAGGACAAAAGCATGTCAGCGTCATATCTTTTAGGAGGCTGAGAGGACACTTGTCAGGTGCACAGCGAAACAATCATCAATTAACCCCCACATGGCTGAAATGATGTTCCGTACATTACGGACATATTCTTGATCGGTAGGGGAAGAGAGGTTATCTGCTTGGGGACGGAGAAACAACAGAGCTCTCTCATGATTATTCACATGACCTTGAGGAGACGGAGGCCATGACTTCTATGCAGAGTGGAGGGCTGCCTTTGTACTCAACATGTGCCCAGAAACATGCTGGTCTTTCAGTCCACCAATAACCTGGTGCCTGACTGGCCACAATGCATTCCAGTGGTCCATGTATGGCATTTACTGGGGGGAGTGTGGAGGAGGGTAGAAGGGTGATTGGGCACACATGGGAGTGGGTGGGTGCAAAACGAGCCGAAGGAAGCGAGAGGGGGAGCCAAGCAAGACAGCCCATTTAGTGACAACACTGTGTCTCTTTGCAGAATGTCTCTAAACTGATCCTCTCACACTTCCCTCTGGCACCGTCTATTTTCTCCAGCTTTAATCCCCCCCCCTCTCTTATCGTCCCATTCCTCTAATCCTTTCTCTCTCCCCATCTTATTCCAGACTCTGTTGTTCCATCTTACCCACCTTCGCTCAACCCACCAATTCAGTTTTTCCTATCCTTATTTTTCCTTTCACATCAAGCTGAGTGCATACACTATTCCTGATCTCAAATCTTTTCCCTCCTTTCCTCTCTTATTCCCCCCTGCACTCTGAGGTGACACTTCTGCTCCTCCAGCGACGTGCTCTGTATTGTTTCCTTCAGCCAACCACCTCACAGTCACTATCAATGACGTCAATGTGTCACGGTCCCAACAACTGGACATAGATCATAATCAGCAGTAATGTGCATCAGTGTGCGCAGGAGCATGGGAAAAAACTGGAGAATGGGAGGGTGCTCATGGGAAATAGAAAACACTCAAACCATGTACGAGAAATTGCACAAAAATAGCTGGGAATTAAAGAAGGAAATACTAAAACAGTAGATTTTTCTTTAAACAATGATTAAGGTGGAAGCAGCACTTAACTATGCTTTTCTGCATCCCAAATGCTCATTTTCTTTATATATGACCGAGCAAGAGCCAAATATCTGCCTTTCCGGGAACAGTCATGTCAGACTACCACTTCTTATTCCACTCACGTTCACAGAGGAGAGAGTGGAATGATTTGATAATAACAAATGTGTCATGGTGTTTACATGCACCCTCCTGAGGGCGTGAGAGCTGTGAGAGAGAGGAAGGATGTAGTGAAACCCAAACAGCAGGCTCTAGCCAGCCTCCTTGGCTCCTGTGAGGGGATTGTTTGACAACATGGATAGTTTTGGGTGACAGAGTCAGTCGAATGGTCAGGAGCGATATTTCACATCTGTCTTCTTTTGGAGTTAAGATAATAGAATAATAACACAATAATAATCTATACTCTCACATTGAAATAACGTTAATCTTAGAATCTCGGCCCTGCCTCACGTCGACACAGTGACTCCAGCTGTAATGTTGATCACATTTTGCCCTTCTCTTCAGTGTTTAATGTTAAAATTACAGCCAGGCAGGCTGTTGGTGTCCAGGCCTCCAGGGCCATATGCCCCTGTGACAGGGATACTAATGATGACCCGGACAGAAATGACACCGGCAGCAGCTGCTGCCACAGCTGTAAATGGCTCCTCCAGGTCCTAGTGCCACTAAGTATCACTCCCCTGTATCCAGGGGCCTCATCTTTCTGATCAGGTCAGAGCCAAGGCTGTAGGATGTCAAAATGATTTTACTAACAGCCTAACACTGAAGACATGTGCTGACAACCTACAGTATAATGTTTGCACTGCTAAATTGTATTGTAAGTTACAATTTCAGATTCTGTCAATTAACAATTATAGAAATCAGCCAAATGGAAACATTTACGGAGGATTCATTCTGCTTAAAAGGCTCTCCGCAGAGGAGTATGGTCACTGGCATCTGGTCACCAGATAATAATTGACAAGCATACATTGCAAGTAATTGAGATAAACATTTTCATTCAGGCCAAAATAATCTGTTCGTGAAGAAACCTCAATATAGAATCCAACTCATTGGGCACAATAACAATTGGACTGCGAAACAGCCCCAATGCATGTGCACTAATGTCTGCATGTAGCTGATCCTAAAAAACCACATGTTCCTTCCTGCACAGCTTCAGGTTTTTTCATAAGAATGAAGAAATACTTGCAGAGTGCAGACGTTACTGCTCCTGTAACTAGTGAGGTTATCTGAGCAAGAATCAGTGCTTTTGGGCTCAAACTAAATGCATCATTTTGGAATTAGATGTAGCTACAGATTATTGTGTTTGCAACTTAATCCTCCTTCAGTGCACCTGTCACATTATATTATATTGTTGCATGAGAAAGCAGAAGTTGTCTCAACCCAACATGTACTTGAATGTATGAAACTGTAATGGTGAATCACACGTGGTTTATGTGACTCTATGTCAGAAGAGCAAAATGGCACATTTATAATACAAGTTGTTTACTGAAACTATACATCTGACAACCAACAGAAGGCTTTTTGACCGTGTGCCTGATATACGCTGTTATATAAAGACTAGAACTCAGCTTCTACATTGCACACTCCCAGGGAAGAGGACACGAGTATCTGGCCCATGGTAGATGTACATATTTTTATAGGCTACTGAGACAGAAATGACTGATGTCTCAGCTAAAAGAGGACAGTACCAGATACGGTATCTGGCCTAATTACACTTGTGCTTCAAGGACAATTTTTCAGGCTGAAAAAGAGAATGAAGGTCATTTTTATTTAGTGTTTTGCCATCAGATATGATCTCAGACACATGGGTGCCCGAGTGTGCATGCATTTGTGTGTGTATATGTGTCAGAGATGAGGGAGAAAAATATGAGAGCCAGAGTGTGTGAGTGCACGGTCCTGGTTATGATCTTCAGCACTGAAAACAGTGAGAGAAGTGTGGTCCACTATATCAACACCTCTTCTCATGTCCACACTTCCAGAGCACGAAGATCAGCTTTCAGGTGATGAAACAAACATAAACAACAATATTTCCTGTCATGGTGACTGCTGTCACTACCACAGGTGATTCATAGAAGCGGGTCATGTTACATTATAAATGCCCCTGATGGCCTTTGAGCCTAAAAACAACGCATGCGTGCAGCTGATTAATCACCTTTACCTGTTTTGGTTCTTCTGTGCTGAGGGTTTAACAGCTGACGGGTGTGCAGGTGCACAGCTCTGTCTGTCCCGAGCCTCGGTGGTGGAAGCTGTGAATTAACAAGATCTCCCCCTCTGTGAAGCGTCAACCACAAGCACCCTGAACTTTCCTTTCCAGTCGCCTGCCAGCTGAAACCATCGGCATCCCAGCGCCTCCCGTCCCTCCTTCCTTCCTTCCTTCCTCGGCGGGGTGATGACAGTGAGGGGGAGCAGGTGGGTGAGGAGAGATGCTCGCTTGCTTGCCAGGCAGGCTACATCTCAGAAACACTAATGTCTCCTCCTGCGTTTAAAGACACAGGCTCCAGCAGCAGCACGCGCACGCCTGTCTCCTATGTATGGCTTCCTCGTGCCCTTCAGAGTAAAGAAGACGTCCGGGACATTGCACGAGAGAGAGAGAGAGAGAGAGAGAGAGAGAGAGAGAGAGAGAGAGAGAGAGCTGCTTCCGTAAACGAGCTGCCTGCAGACGGTGTTTGGCTGATGATTGCACTACAGTCTTGCTCGGAAGCTCACAGAGCCACAGCAGGTAGAAACGAAATGTCGGGGCAATAACGCCTACAAACATGGCGTCTGTTTGGAGCTGAACGGACACTCCCCTCTCTGTCACACGCTCGTGCACAGACTCGACTCTGGTTTCCCAGACAACATTATCAGACGCCTAAAACAGAGCCGCATTAATATTCAACAGTAGATGTATTTAAAGGGAATGGCCGATCTATGTAGTGGAAGTCTATGATGAAGCTCTACTGCCGCGCAGTGGTTGGTATGGCGAAGTGCAGCGGAGCAGCAAAGAGGGCTGTGTGGCTGTAATTTCCAATTAAATAGAAGAACCTGCACCTTTTAAAAGGTCCTCTGTAGTAACACTTATTCTGATTGCTGTGCTCCTGTTGGAGGATATCAGATTTGGTGCAGCCTGCTTTAGATTATATGAGTTTGAAAATGGAAGAACAAGAGCGACATGTTGGGTCAAGGGTCAAGGTTATATCAGCTCAGGCAGATTTAACCTTGACCCTCACCTAACTTGTAAGACGGCCATCACGTCCCCACTGAGCCTTGTCTTCGTCAAATGAAGGCATGCTTTATGCCAAAGCTTCATTAAAACCACCATTTTTCCTGTACTTTACTATAACTGTGCTCCAGATGTCATCTTTTTACATCCATGTGGGCTGATGCACAGATTCCTTCATCCTCTTCACACTGTATTAGCTATAATTATGCAAAATGTTATTTTTTTCCCCTTTTTTACTTCATATGATGTATTTCTGTGCTTGTAATTTGAGGCATTTGTAACATAGATGCAGAGCATATTAACAGGTTTACCTCCTCTTCGAATTACAAGGGGTTATAGGAGAATAAATGCACCTCTTTGTAAAGTTGATTCATTGCTTGTAACTTGGAGCAGTGTAACTGGTACACTTTGTTCCAAAGGGTTCCTCCCGAAGGGCTGAGGTTATACCCAGAACATTTTTGAAGAAAGGTCCTTCCCAGATTAGATATATTGCATTAGGAATGTAGGCTGTGGAGAGAGTTGAGGGACATTTGTCTTTCTAATACATAATGTCCAATAATTAACTGGTGTTTTAGTGGCAAAGAACACGGTGCATATATGTGTAACGTACAATACCAGTCAAAAGTCAAACGTTTTTCTTTAGTTTTATCATTTTCTACATTGTGGACTCATATTGCAGACATCGAGACATATGAAATTATGTAGTTAACAAAAAAGTGTTAAACAAAGCAGAATATGTTTTAGATTTTAGATTCCAGAACCAGTAATTCACACCACTAGTTGAAGCCACCTTTTGCTTTGATGACAGCTTTGCACACTCTTGTCATTCTCTCAGTCAGTTTCATGGTAGGTCGTCATCTGGAATGGTTTTCAATTAACAAATGTGCCTTGTCAAGAGTTGATTTGTGGAATTTCTTGCTTTCTTAATGTGTTTGAGACCATCAGATGTGTTGTGCAGAGGTCGGGTTAGTATACAGTTCTATACAGTGAATGAAAAAATGTAACCGGTACACCTATTGCCATATAACCATTAGAGTGTTTGTATTTTGACACCAGTTTGCCTCTGAGTAGCTAAAATGCCTGCACACTGAGCCAAAACATGGGAAAAGATATTGCCGTGGCAACACCTCAGGGTACCTCATCAGTCTCAATGACCTCTTAAATGACTGTGGTCTTTATAAAATGAATGAGTCAGAAACTGTGCCCCTGTGTGTGAGTGTGTGTGTATGTGTGTGTGCGTGTTGGGAAAGCTGTGCAGAACATGGTGAAGATGGTCGCCTGCAGCAACTGACAGTAGGCAGAGGTAACTTAACACCTGCAGGATGTGTTACTTCACAAACAGCCATATACTGTAACCGTGACATGTAGTTTAGTTCCAATTTTCCAATTTCCAGTTTAATAATGGAGTAGAAGGTGATACAGTGAACAAAAAAGGTGACTCTTTTTTCTGTGTGCAGGGTTTTGGAAGTTCATGGAAAGTATGGAGTATAATGTGCATAACTGCATTAGTACAACATCAAAAACTGCTATAGTATTTGAGCTCAATTACTTTTACAGAGGTAAATTGAGCATTATTGGGTGCATTACTAAAAAGATAACTTCTTTCATCCTTTCAATGGGCCTATTCCAGTGTGACCCCGCAGTGCTGTTTGTCTTTCCCTTCTGCTTCTGACAACACTGGTTTTTGTGCAGTATATGTAGGTCAGTGTGTGTGTGTCTCATAACCTGTGGTCGTGGTAACGTATTCTTTGCTGCTGTCCTCATTATTTCCCTTCACTGTTCCTCTATACAATGTTCCTTTGCAACTCATCAAATCAAACGTCTCCTGAACTTTGAAGATGGCACAAATTCTGTCTCATGGAGCAACATCTAGAAAATTTGAAAGATACTCCCTAAACACACAGTCTGGTGAAGAGAATTACAGAAAGATGATATATCATATACAATATATTATCATCCAGAAGCCCTGTAATAAACATTGCTCTGTAAAGCTTATTATTCTGTTTATGTTGAGTCTGAGTCTGTATGAGTTCAATTCTGTGGTAATTTATGAGGCTTGTGTTGTTGCCTTACACTTCACCATGTATGTGTTATGATCAGAATATAAATAAACAATATAAATATGACAAACATCATCAGCATTTTGAGAAATGGACATCAATTTATATCAGGTTGTCATGCTTTGAGCCATACACAAACATGTAAGAAATTCACATAACATGGCAAAGGCACACACATTTGTTTTTACAGGATTTTACCACAGATAACTCCTACTTAATCTAAGATCACACGATTCATTATGTGCAGAGTGTCTAATTACCCCCAAGATCAATTTACCACATTCACCCTACAGATATAGATGTAATTCTAATCATGCAGCAATGTTTGTATAATAGCTTCATTATACTAGCTATCATCATTGCAGTCCAGTGAATGGATAGAATATGTGGGGGGTATTTCAGCTTGTTTATGGCTCTATAAAGTGATTTCTTTCCCAGAAACATCAGCGAGGATTAATCATAGCTCGCACCTCAAATCTATGGGATTAACCGGATCTTGATGGGGATCTCGCTGACAACCAATGGGCGCCCTCTCCACGCCTCCCCGGCTCCTCAGAGAGACACACTTGACGTGGCAAGAGGTCCGGACGTGACATCCTCTCCCCTCCTCTTTTCAGCCGAGTTTCCTCACTCACCTACAGACGTGTGCAGGTACCGGACCCGGAGCAGAGCTGAGTCCTGGTCTGTGATCTGAGCCCGGAGACATAATGTGGCTGATCGTGTTGGCCAGTTTGCTTCACTGCGCATCGGCCTATGATGTGGACCTGAAGAAGCTGGACGGGCTGGCTAAAGCGAGGGTGGAGGTACAGTAGCGCCATATCCTTCATGATGGTACGCTTCGTGGGTGGAAACAGGCTGAATTACGTTGACAGTGACCGTGGGCCGAGGCTATGAGCACATTTCTGGGTCTGATTTTGGTAAAAGGTGTGAATGGATGCGCTTCATTCCTTAGATTTCTAAGGCGCATGCGTGATCTTTTCATCCATGGGACATGTGGATGGATGTACATCCGTTTACAATATATAATATCCAATTAAGAACAGAGGCTGTGTAAACAATATATGCATTTTACTACCTGTAATAACCATAACTAAATTGTCATTTTTAGCTGTAAAGGCACAGAGGGTGTGTAACAGGAGGTCAGATTCCTGCACAAAAGTTTCTGTAACTGTACCCTTCTCTTTGTTAGAAACCATGCACTTTCCCCCAGGGCGTCACCAAGACACCACCCTCCCAGCATCACCCATGAAAAGCTTGTTATCTGTTGCTATTGTTGTTAGTCACACCTGCTACTCAATACCCGAGGCTCAAATTTCTGCAAAAAGAGGTTAAAATCTGTGCAATGTACAAAGGATTCAACGTTGCAGTGACATTAGAGATCTAACGCAGTAACTGCAGCAAGAAACATAAAAAATGATATGTATGAAGACACATTGCACTAGTGGGAATATGTAAGTTATCTTATTTTTACATTTACAAAGTATGGGAGCTGCTTGTAACCATTTCCCGTATCTTCTGTTCTGTTTCCAGACATGTGGCGGGTGACAGCTGAACAGGCTCAGAGAGGTAAGGCACCCTTGGTTATGTAACAGGAACAAAAACCGACAACACACTGAGAGCCAGTGTCAGAGACAGACTGAAGCCTAATCCCTGCCTGAAAGTGTTTGCTCACTGACAAACATTTCACTTCTAGGGTTTCACATAATCCCCCACAGATCTGTCACTGAAACCAGCTGTGAGTGAAAAACATTAATCTCCACCTCTCTCTGCAGGTCAAAGCCTTTGTGATCCAGGACATTCCTCTTTAGTATCCTTTGACTCAGGTACCATGCTGCCACTTGTTCGTAAATATGCCTGTTTATGAGTTTCAAGTTGCAAATATTCCAGCATTTTCCCCTCAGTGCCAATCCTTGACCATCACTACCTCAGCCATAACCTGGTGATGAAGCACATTCCTGGGGCAGACCCTGAGCTTGTCCTCCTGAACCACTATTATGAAGAGCTGGATGTAAGTCTTTGCTTTGCTGTTCATTTCTATTTGCATTGTGCATTTTTTACAATGGGCAGCACGGTGGTGCTGTGGTTACCTCACAGCAAGCAGGTTCCAGGTTCGAATCCAGGCTGGAACCGGGGTTTACATGCTCTCCCCGTGCTTGCGTGGGTTTTCTGCCGGTTCTCCGGCTTCCTTCCACATTCCAAAGACATGCAGGTTAATAGGTGACTCTAAATTGCCCGTAGGTGTGAGTGTGAGTGTTAGTGATTGTCTGTCTCTGTGTGTTGGCCCTGTGGTTGGCTGGCGACCAGTCCAGGGTGTTCCCCGTCTCTCACCCAAAGTCAGCTGGGATTGGCTCCAGCTCCCCCGCCACCCTGACGGATAAGCGGTATAGATAATGGATGGATGGATGTTTTACAATATAGTAAAGCCCCCACATGTAGAATTTGGTCTTACTAAACCAGTTAAATTCTACACACAGGGGCTTTAAGCGTAATTTCTTTTTGGATATATTTTGTTTTAGCATAAATAGCAAAAACATAAATATATTCCAAAAGTGAAATAAATGCATAATGGTGCAATTTTAAGTTGAATTAATTGTTTTTTGGGCCATTTGGGCGCAGAATTCTACACCAAGATGAAAACCTATATAACTGTCCCTTTAAGAAGATGCTTCAAAATATTACGCTATCTTTGTCTGCAGAATGGTGCTGGACAGGTAGCACACAGGAAGCCTGCTGCTGCAGCCAGACTAGAGGTTGATAAGAGCGGTGAGAGTGAACCAAAACAGTAAATTTGTAGGCCGGTGACTCTTTTCACATTTCACAGTTACTTGACCCATTGATAATATAAAAATATTGACAGTTACATGCTGCTGCAGTCACAATCTGTCACCGTGAACAAAAAATATATTGCAATTCTTCATGCAACATTAGAAGCACAAAAGTACATTTACCCTGAAATTATCATTAGCAGCCATGACAGTGTGTGGCTGGTAGTGTTTTCACCTTGCGAGTCTGTATGAGTGTGTGTGTGTGTGTGTGTGTGTGTGTATATATCTTCATGGCAAAATGTGGTCCTGGACAGACAAGTGGGAACTACTACAGAAGCCGTTTTGAGTAGTTTACAGGTGTTTGTATGTCTGTCTGTCAGTTTGTGGACGGAGTTTGTCAATGCAATAGCGTCACGACCATGCAAGATGCAGCTGCCAAACTTTATAGATGGACAGATACAGAAGGCCGAGTTCAGAGAAGTGAGAAGTGGCTGTTCACACGTCACACACCTGGTCCACATTCATATGAAGTCACAGATCACTGTATTCCAGTTTCAATCAATTGGTGCTAAAGTAATAAAAAGCATCAAAATACAGCTTTATTAAAAAAAAGATTCCCCCTACAGAGGTCAAGGCTAAGCCCATAAATGTCCCTGACACAGACACACAGAGTGAGCGGGGGAGGGAGAGGAACAAGGAAATATCACATATATATATGTCAATACTAACATAGGTTAAAAGTTGAGCATTATTGAATAAATCTGCAATAGTTCACCTGTTTCGCCAAACTCACCTCTCTCATGTTATGCGTTACATTGCACCATGCACAATGATTTGGAGTCAAGGTTGGTGTGATCCCATTAACAGGATGGTTCTAGTTTACATGTGTGCGTCCTCCACAGCGGATCGCTCTGTCTGACATGACTCGCTCTGAGATCAACGAGCTGCTGGAGAAGCTGGGCTTCTACAAGAAGGCTCAACCTGAGGACGAGGTGCCAGAGGAGTTCCGCTTCTCTCCTGCCAAAGACAGCCCGTTTAAAGACGAGACGCCATACAAACCCTCCACTTCTTCTCTTGCCACAGAGAACGCCTCGTCTGAGCCCAATGCAGAAGTCAAGCACACTGACCTATAACCCGCCAGAGTGGAGAAAGGTAGAAGTCTCACAGTACCACTCTGCCCCATAGCTGCTCCATGTCCAGCTGGTTATTACAGTTGATGACAAAAATGCTTGTAATTTCCCAGTAAAGTCAGCAGATCATGGATCAGCCCTTGGGCAAGGACAAAATCTCAGCATCAGCAAAAGGCCTTTAAAAGGTCCACAGTCTGAATTTGCACATATTGTTCTTGCAGTTTGTTCTTTATTTTTGCAACGATAACTCAACAGGCCACTTTGTGAGTGCATTTCTACTCCCCACACAAAGACAGGAAGTGTCCGTGTGTTTTTTTTGTGTGTTTTGGTCCATCATGTGTCAGCTGTCGACAGGATCTTCGCCTCACTTGAGTTTTCGTGTGTGTCTGATTGCTTCCTGCCTGCTGTGAAACTGAATGAAGCCTCAGGGTGAAAATCGCCTGACCGGCCTGAGGTTGATGCTACATGTTCTGGTTGGTTGGACTGAGACACACAAGAGGATTCAAGTGGAAGGGTTGTAAAAGAAGAAAACAATAAAATATGAAGAAAAAAAAACAAATCTCATCTCTGGACCAATTTGTGTTGAACGCTTGTGTTCGCATGTCTGTTGTGTTTCACTCTCCAAAGCGAAGATTTGGCAGATTGTAGACAGAGTATGAGTGTAAGCATGTTCTATTGGAATAATCTGGTGTGGAAAATGTTAAGTGGTGCAATAATCTCCCACAAACACATTCATTTCTCAAATTGGTTTAATTTTAATTCACATTTAACTGTGGTGCACAGAAACATGAAATCATAATGTGTTTAAGCTCTTATGTACAGCACTCAAAGTGTTCGTTTCTCAGCTGGCAGCAGTGGAATTATTCTCAAATAATTTCTCTAAATCTACTAAAACAGCTTTAAGAAGTAAGTTTCATCAAAATCAGCTCTGATCAGATTTTAGACATCTGCTCAAATGAAACTTAATCGGAATAAAAATCTTACTTTCAAAATTTTCCTTAGCTTATGTTGTCAAATATACAATTGGCAGTTACGTTCAGTCGTGATGACTCATGTTTCGACAGAAAGCCGGCTTTCATCAGGCCCGTTAACTAACCAAAATGTGACCCCCAATTGATTCACAAAACATTGTGGTAGCTTGAGCTTGCTGACTCACTTTAAACAACTAAGCATAATGTACACACTAACAAAAATCCAAATAATATATTTCAAAAGAAACCTATCATAAACCAATCATAAATAAGAAGCCCTCTAAAAGAGCTGTGTGTGAGTGTGCTTGGCAGGGAAAGGCAGTGATGCCGGGGGATGATGACTGTGAGTGCTTTTTGTACATATGCTGTCAGTGAAGCGGTAAAAAAAAACCCAAAAAACATCAAGTAATGATACAATTCAGTTGTATGACATCAGACTGCAACCTACTCCTCTTTTTCTTTCAAACTGAATAAAAAAACGTGTTTTGCTGTTGCCATTACGACGACTGATATACAGTAATGCAGGAAGGACAAAATGTTCCAAAGATATGAATCATGTTCTCAGTAGCACTGCTGAGTTCAGAAAGGTGAGACTACTCAGCGCTGGACTGCAACAATAAAACATGTTGCATCCATTTGAACAATGAAGAGAGAACATCCCTGTGCTCACGTATCAAATAGTGATATGCTAATTGATTGCGTCACCATGAGAGTAATAACTTAATTAAAAGACTTCAAGCAACTCAAGTTTGGGAAAAAAAATGAAAAGTACCGAAATAAAAGTCAAATAATGCAACATATGGTTGGTTTTTCTTTTGCGGTGAAATTACCAACAGCATTGCCAGCAAATTACAATAATTACAAAAGTGTAGCAGAGAAAACTGTAGGTATAAATAACTTAAAAGGGGAAATACTATAAAATATTTCTGCTTTCTCTCTCGGTGTGTCTTTCAGTACACTTGCATAGCGACACAACCACTGCATGTTAAATATTACCTGGTACAAAGAGCTTGTGTTCAAAAACACAGATGTAAAATTTTAAAGCTTAAAAAGGTAGTCTTGTAAAAACTTTGGCGCTCTGTTGCTGGAGAAAGGTGGATTTGTGTTAACAAAGCGTGTTCAGAGGAGAACTGAGATAATTAATGCACATCACCACTGCCAACAATGACAAAAAGCAAACTGGCTCACAAACACACACACAAAATCCCATCCATCAGAGATGTGCAACTCTGTGACCGAGCCCGTCGGTGTGGAGGCGGTCAGTAGGTGAAGATGGAGCTGGGAAGAAGAATGGAGGGGGGAGGGCCATGATGCCACATCGAGGCTGAACGCTCACTGAACACACATCAGGTCACAGGGCCGACCCATGGACATCTCGTATCTGCGCAGGTGGTTGACCAGAGACTGTACATAGGTGAAGACACATTTGGAGTCGGGTTTATTACCCATGATCATCATGTCCTCCACTTCCAGCAATGGCATGCAGTTTGCGTAGGCCCTGAGAAACAAGCATACAAGACAGTGTGTATGAGGAAGAGCAGGGTGGACAGACCGGATGGGAGAGGACCAGAGACAGAGTATGGAGGAGAAGGAGGAGGATATTCTCTGCAGGTTTTGTATTCAATCATCCATCAGGTACTAACTCATGATCATTAACGAAAGTGGTGGAACAGCAGCAGTTAAAAAAGCTAGTGTTAAATACACACACCTCTGCACTAATGGGCTCAAGCCTCTCCTGGTTGATAAGATCAGATGTTGCTTTATTAGTCTCAACAGGGAAATTTGGTTATGCTGAACTTTTTTTATTTGTATTTTTCTTTGCCTTTTTTGTGCCTGTTTTATCTAAACCACTCGGTGGGAAAACCCTTCAAAGGCTCTCTATAAATATATTTCAGTAATCCAGTACGTTTCAATAAACTGCTTCGGGAGGGAAGACCTCACGTGTGAGCTGTGCATAGAGTGACCACAGGGTGGCATTACCTCCACATACTGTAAAGCCTCTGAGACACCCCACTCAAACAAAGAGTTGAGTAACAGGGACAGCACAAAGCTAAATGCAGGCATGTGAAAATGAATGTCAACAAAATAAAGTCTGTTTTGTTATTTAAGGAACTGCAGACATGGATCATTCTGCACTTTACTACATTACAGCATCTTTAAAAGGCTTTACAAGCCAAGTGCATAAACACCTGTAAACTCACACGTGATAAAAAGTCAGTGGACAACAGCCTTTCCATTCTCTGCTTTGTTTCTTAACTCTTCAGTTTGAAACATTGTGATACAGCAGTTCCTTTTAAAGTGTTGAGCTGCAGATGGTCCTGGCTCTCTGCCTGGGCCATAGTCTGGCTATGCAGAAATGCACACATGGAAACACACACACATACGTGCGCGCACACACACACACACCCCTACCATGTTTGGTACTTTGTATCTCAGTAGCTTCAGATTAACATGAAGGATCAAATATCTAAAAGAAGCCAATAAAGGAGTTTTCTGAACCAACGCGTTTGTTATAAATCTGCACATTTGCTATAAATAAATCAGCTGTTCAAAACATGTAGTTACACACACTCATACACACTCCATTCATCCCATTACGTCCGTCAGGACCAAAGTGAGGTTCCTTCGTAGGCTCACCCCCTCTCTCACCATGGGTTCAGTTTTAGGTGTGGCGCGACTTTAGGAGGAGTTTTTGGTTTTAACCAGGCCCTTCGTCACCAGACCTCTGTAGAACTCCTGCAGGTACGTATACACACACTTCCAATCTGGCTCGCGCATCTTCACCATGTCGTCCACATCCAACAGCTGGGGGCAGTCCACTAGTTTCCTGTGCCCGCACCCGGCAGGGGGGGAGAGAGATGTGGGGAGGATGAGGAGAGGAAGAAAAGGCAGGTCCAAACAGAGAGAAACAAAGTAAAGGACGAGGAGAATCAGGGTGAAGTACAGATAAGAGAAGAGGGACAGGACAGAGATAGTGGGAAAAGTGCAGGAAAGAGAGGAAGGAGGAGTGGAAAAAAAAATAAAGCAGTGAGCAGCCAAATGAAAAAAATTCAGGGTGAAAAGACAGGGAGAGAGAAAGGACACAAACAGAAACAATAACATTACATTCTCTGTGTTCACATATATCCATGAGTTGACATGCTTCATGAACATCATGATACATACAGTATGTGGCAAACAAACACACATACATACATAAGACAAAACAAAATGTCAAATGAGCGTCAAGTGATGCTCATTTAGCCTTTTTGTTTGTTGTTGTTTTTTTCTGTGCACTAAGACAAGAGACTTTTGACTATTTCAATACTACTATTCAATCAGAAATACAAGACACGATGAAAAAAACAACAAGGATTCTGCAAAAAAAAAAAAACACACACACAAAGATACAACCATATGGTGACTCTAAAAACACAGTGGTGCACAGGATGATGTGTGTGTGTGAGTGCGTGTGTTGGGACTGCAGATAGCAGCAAAGTTCTGGGAGGGTCTGAAGTGCCTGGGGAAGTGAGTGATAGTGCAACACAAAGGGTGGAAAGACAGGGACGGGAAAGACTTGGTGGCAGTCCAGTGTTGAGAGTATAAATAATCATCAACATCGGCATGGACATTATCCTACAGGGAGCATGTGGACACACATACACACAGGTGGACGGGCGGCATCACAGGTGGGAATGGTGTGATGCAAGAGGGATGAGAAAGAGAGGAAGAAGAGAGGAGAGAGAGAGAGAGAGGAGGAAGGAGCTCCTCTGTTTTTTTTTTTTAACCTGGTGGGTGTCTGGGGAGGGTTTGCTCATGGGTCTCTGGTTTAGAGCAGATGGAGGGTGTCACAGCAGTTACTCATAGTAGAGGACAGATGGAGAGTGGAGGTTTAGAGGTGGAGTAATTAGAGTAGTAGTAGTAGTAGCAGTGGTAATGGGGGATCGCTGAGCCTTGAGGTGGTTCGATACACCTGGGAGAGACAGGGACAGTTAACACCGGGACATCAGTCGAGGAGTTTCCACATGTTTTGGTCCATCTCTGTACTTGAGGCTCACGTTGATGTTGGCAAAGAGCAACATTGTATAAAAGCTAAAAGTGGATTTTACAGAGGAATGAGAGACGGGTGTGAATAATCTGTTTAATGTAAAGAAAGGGAAACGTGTCGGTTTGGGCAGGGAGCACGCACGTTTGATTTCATTCTGTATTCACGGGTGGAAGTAACGTCTACATCTCTGAGCTCAAGAGGAAAGTTTAGCCTGCAGTAGCTTCTTCTGCTGGTTTCTCCTCACATTCTCCACCTTTCCTCGGACGAAGGATCACTGCAGTTGATGTGGTTTCTCCAACCAGGTCGGCCTATGCTCTCACTTGCAGTCAAACAGGACTGATGTGGTTAGTGGACATGTTACTGGGACCAACGTGTTTTCTGTGTGTACTCACTCTGCATTGCTGAAGGCCACCTCAAAGTTTTGCCTGCGGTTGCTGGGGCTCAGGGAGCTGTAGTCAAAGGCATCAGGGAAAAAGTTGTGCACCAGGGCACAAAATGCCATGCCATTACTCCAGCTGGATGAAAAATTCTGAATATCCACATGCTGAGGGAGAAAACAAACAGAAGAGATATGGATACAGTGACAGATCAGTGGTGGGAACATTCCTAAAGTAGGAAAATCAGTAATCTTCAGTTACAGCTTCACTGGCTGATATTAAAGGTGAGCACTAAGCACACAGTGGGCTGCTGTGGCTGGTTGGCTCACCTCATATGAGCGGGTCTTGGCACGGCACCAGTCGAGTAGCATCTGCTTGATGGAGTTTGCATTGGGTACACCAAAGCTGGTGGAACGCTGAACCTTGTTTACCTTGGCAACCGCCTGGTTTCCAGGGCTAAAAGAAAAGTCAAGTTTGTGTTAATATTTACATGCTTCAACATGATCCTTTTCTTTCTTTGGTAGTAGTACCTCTCTGTTTATCCTTACCCGCCTCCCTCCTTCTCCAGCTTCTCTATCATGGCTTTGCGGGCCTGCATGGCAGACGTCTTCGGCAGAGTCTGAGCCCTCGTCAGCTCCTTGCGTCTCTCCGCCTGCCTTCGTTCCACAGCGGCCAGCCCGCTGCTGCCACTGCGAGATGATGTGTCATCCTCGCGATCAAACACACTGACGGAGGGACATGTGCAGGAAGTTC
Source organism: Pempheris klunzingeri (assembly GCF_042242105.1). Lineage (NCBI taxonomy): Eukaryota > Metazoa > Chordata > Actinopteri > Acropomatiformes > Pempheridae > Pempheris > Pempheris klunzingeri. The sequence continues at coordinate 5,195,649 of NC_092018.1, forward strand.
ATTTGTCAAAGTGCAGGGATTTTAGACTTTGTTTCATTACTGTGCTGATGTTTCATAACCTACCTGCCCACTTTCTTGCTTGTGTTAGAGGAGGAGGAGGATGTAGAAGAGGTGTAGCTGTATGATTTTGACTGGACTGTTCCTCCTGAAATAATAAGCAAACACACAGACGCACACAGTCAGACTGTAATGATTATACACTATTATAAAAGAGCAAGACAGCGACATAATGTAATGACTCACTGTCTGTTTTCTGCACATAACTGGCCTCGACAACAGTGCTGCGAGTTGATCTGCTGCCATCATCTAAACACATAAATACACACAATTATTTATACATTGGACAGGATTGGCTTCATGACTGTCAGTATTGCCATCTGCATGTAATCTTCATTGTGTTTTGCTATCCTGTTTTCCTTTTTTCCCTCCCAAGATACCTTTAGTGTCTTGCAATTGTAAATGAGGAGTCACTGTAAGTCAGAATTGATTCACTATTGACTTGAGTGATTAATACAGATACAGGTTTACTAAAGGTTCAGAACTGCACAGGAAAAGAAAAACCTACCAGACTGGGTGAAGCGGTTTGTCTTGGTGACTTGGCTGAGGCTGGAGCCATCCGCTGACTTCTCCACCTTCCTCATCACCACCTCTCCTGTTCCGACCCCAGTGCGACCTTTCTGTGCTCGCTCGTCTCTCTGCTGCCGGAGCTCCTGCAGACGAGTCTCGCGCTCCTTTTCTCTCTGGTCTGGGGTGGAGGATAGGAGAGGAGAGGAGAAGAGAGGAGAGGAGAGGATGAGGAGATTATGTCAGTGGAAAAAGAGGTGGAGGACAAGAGGTCCTAAACAAACTGCCAGCACCTCATCTGACTGCCACAAAGATGGATTAAAAGAGGGCTTCCAAATTTGATGCGATACATTTCAGCATTCTTTCCACAGTACCGTAAAATTCCTCTGAACACACAAACACCCACAGGTGGGAGGCTCACAGCCAAGCCAAGGCTGCCAAATAATATGTACTGCACAAACATCACAGATCAAAGAGAGCAAACACACTCAGATCATCCCCTGTGGAAGCCAGTGCCAAGTTCAGCAATGTCTAGCATATGGATTATTTAACACCTGCACCGCTACCTCCAGCTTTTATTTGTTTATTTAAACATACTGAGTAGTGCTAATCTTAGACATTTATTCTTAAACTCTCCATGTAGTTCCGTCTGATATGTTTTGACTGTATCTGAAGAGGTTAGGGCACCGAGGGCGGCTTTGGACCCTTTGCATAATGGATGTCACAGAGTGCACTGAACTTCTTCAGACTTTTCTAGCATAGACTCAGATCTGGGAATCCAATTAAGTGCCTCTGTCAGCTCAATGCAACCTGGTGAAACCATATGGTGAGTGCTCACTGCAAAACAAAGACTACACTAAATATGGTAGACACTTCAGTAACAATGTTGCAGCACAATGAGGTGAGTATAAAACACTCCACATAAAAATCAAGGATTCATGCACACGAACAAACTTCAAAACATATCCTTCATCATCCACCATAAAGATCTGAGAGACAAAGGTTTGAGATCTTTTGTGGTCTGACAAAGACAGGATGGTGCACACAAAAAGACAAATGCAGGCAAGCATCAGTTGTTAATGCACACTGCACACCAACCTGCCCTACCTATTTCCTCTTGGGTACATCCCAGCTTGGCTTCTGAGGGCAGAATGGATAATGGAAATTGCAAGTTTGTTTGAAAATTGTAAGGAAAAGAGAGGGGGAAAGACACTCACAATCATCGTTACAATGAGGGGAGTGCCTTTGATGGCTCGAAAGAAAGCAGTTGTCATGAATGAATGGAGGAAAAACATTCATGTGGTTGGAGTTGCTGATTGGTTTTCTTCATGTAGTTACCTCTCTTTCTCTTGCGAAGGTCTCTCATGGCTGCACGGATCATCTTCCTCTCCTCAAAGTCTTTTGACTCATCGAGCTGTGGAAGAAAAAAAAAAACACAGAGCACGTGACGGAAAATATGAGAGGCCATTCCTCATAAAAAAACCAAAGTGGCATGACTCTATTTATGCATGCAGTTCTAACATAGCATTATGCATACACACAACACTGGGCTGTAATATATACCTTCACATCGCTGGCGGGATTTGGTGTTAATACACAATTGTTCTGCATGACTGAAGCCACTGTGTTTGTTACATAGTGATGCTTTTAAATCTAAATCATCCAGAATTAGAACTTGGGTGTGACGTACCATTTTGTCAAGGAGTTCTTCATCCTCGATAGCAGCCAGCTGTTCAGCAGTCAGTTTTCCAGAGCGCACGTCTGGTTTGGCCTGAGTGCTGGAGCCGTTGGGGATGGCTGGGACATGACACGCCACCTGGGCAGACGGTCCAGCTGAAAACATGGGCTCAGAGGCCACAATGGGCTCTGTCTCCATCTGTACAAGACACATGACACAAACACACACAGCATGAGCAACACGCAGACAAGCAAAAGGACGGTTACATTAATCTGTCTCAGATTGCAGAGCTTGGAAGTGTTGCCTACATTCAAGGAAGTTGTGACCTTACCGTCTGAGAGCTCCTGCAAACAGAATCCCCAAACCTGAAGCTCAGGCTAGGCGTTGTACATTTATAACACCAGGATGAGGGTTTTAAAAAAACACTACTGAAGCTTCCTGACATTTAGGGCTTAAAATGCACAAGACGATTTTGGTTCAGCAGCCATAATAGGCCCGAATGTGAGACATAGGCTCCCCCTAATAATCTCTTTTTGCACCAAGACTGCCCTCTCACCATATCTCATCATTTCTTCCATCCCCTCTGACTTCCAGCGATGCCAGAAAGGGTGACAGTAAACACATGAGAGCAAGAGCAACTCTGCCAAGTTACTGTTAACATAGCTCATGAAGTGTGACTGACACGCTCAGTGTCTAAATGATACTGAGCTGCTGTGAACCAAGAATTTATGTGACAGGTAGGGTACAACACTACAGCTGGAGGATGGGAACAATGCATAAGCAGATATAAACTCTGAGGAAAAGAAAAACATCCAAACTCATCCACTCTGGCAGTGAGCATAGGAGCAAAAGTAAAGAGTGAATGTGCATGCTAAAGAAAAAGCGCAGCACGAGAACAAACACATCATAGGTTGTTAAGCTACAGCTGTCTATCTGCCAGCATATCTGAGTGACCATAAATCCAACAGAAAACACCTCTTTTCATACGGCACTGAATGCCTGTGGCAGACTATAGGCCCTAACTGTGGCTTCAATGCTTTTGTTGTAACTGAGTCCTGGTCCAGATATAGCTCGGGCAGCTGGCACTGTCCCTATCCACAGCCGCCTGGTCCTCCTCCCAGCAGGCCCCAGCTGGCCTAGGTCTCACCAGGGAGGGACAATGCCCAGAGCAGCCGCAGTACTCTGTGATCACGGGTGGCCACCGGGTTTAAAACTTTTCTGGACACGGGACAGACTGGACTGAGAAGCACTTGACCGACAAGGAATGTTTTGGGACACAAGACAGCCAAACAAGGGCCCCGAGTCAGGCAATGAGGGGATGTGTGTGGGGTGAGAAAATCCTAGATAACCTTTGTGCTCGAGTCATGTTTATTTCAGCTTCAGTGTAATCTTCAGCATCTGAGTCACTGTGGCACAAAATGCTCTTTTTGTTTAGTTTTTCTCTAATGGGAGAAGGGAGAACAATTATATCTTTTGAAAAAATATATTCAATCACCATTTAGCCCTGCAATACCATCTCAACCAGCAGAATGATGAACAGCTGACATGTTGCACAGAAGCGTAGGGGAAAAATGGTCACATAAGGTCACCGTTATTATCACCATCATCTGTCTGCTGAGGGGAGTAACATTTAAGAGAAGTCCATCACCTTTCCTGGAGCAGTTGATTGGCAGACCCAGCTGTCTTTGCAGGATTAGACAGGAATATGAACTCCAGGACGTTGAATAACAGAAGATAATGCGGCAAATACTCAATATCCCTCAAAATGTCACCAGTGCACACAAACACACAGGGACCTACACACACGCACACGGTTTGTTATGAGATTTCAAGAACACATACAGAAGAGCAAACGAGGCTAAGGATGCAGGCCAAGCGCTTATCCTGACAAGCATGAAACTCTGCATCGATCTCTATATGGGAACGTAAGACCTTAAATCCAGTTCTTGTCCTAAAGCCAGACAATTAAAACCTTTTAATTTATGGCTCCTTTCTGAAAAATGTCTCATGCTAAAAGTACATGTTCTCGCCAAAGTGAACATGATGGATGATCTGATGATGGTAAACTATAGGCCAGGGCCATACTACTGTTTAAACGTGGTCTTATTTTCCTCCACCAGGAAGTGTATCTACTCAGAAGAACATTTGCATTGACACACACACACACACACACACACACACAAGCCAGGACGCTATCAGAAACACATGGTGTTGGAGGATTGGAATACCTCCGTGACAGACTGAAATCCTCCACATAAACACAATCTGCCAAAACCAACTGACAGCTGTGATGGTCAAGCTTTCTCAAAAGGAAGTGAGGACATAATGTAAGATTGAAACCAATGCGAAGCTTAGAGAGGTGGAACAGGAGGTCAGCAAGTACGTGAGTGGAACACCAGCATCACTGGCACAGCTCATAAAACTCATGGCCAGCTGGTCCGCAGGTATTGTCAACACCGGAACAAAAGACATTCCCATTCTTCAAGCAGCTTATCTGAATTAAAAGGGGTCATGATCAGAACCATTAACAGAGAACAGTACCTTGCTGTTGTTGCTAGAAATGTTTGCCATCAAAGAGGGAGCAGAGAGGGAACGGCGGGTTGCAAAGGTGGCCGGGTGAGGGACAGGTGAAGGCTCCACATTCTTAGATGCGCTTGTCCTGGTAGATACAGAGTCCAAGTCCTGGGGGCATGATATCGGCTCGCTTGATGCACTAACAAGAAGAGTGCTACCTGAAGAAGACTCTCCATCCAGTGCACATTCTTGGGGAGTGCAAGATGAAGTATCATGTGGAGATTCCAGTGCAGTGTCCTGTGGTGTGCAGGCTGGAGGATCACTGGATGATGTTGGAAAATCATGAGATATAGTTGCGGAATCACTGGAGAAGGTTTTGGTTTCACATGGAACTGAAGGTGAGCTTTCCTTGCTGGACAGTACATGCAGTAAAGGATCAGGTAGCCCCATTACTTGGCACATGGCCTCCACTTGCCTCATTAGCTTTTCTTGCTGAGTCCTTAGCCTCAGGTTCTCCTCCTGGAGCCTGGCAAGGGCCTCAGCCAGAGGAACCACCTGAGCTCCTGCCTCCTCCAGACGGGCATCCACATGCTTTCCAAAGACCTTCAGGTCACTATGGATCTCCTCCACTACCCTCCGTAATGTTAGCTCAAATTTCCTCTTGCAAAATTGTTCCTCTTCATCCTCTACCTCCTCCTGAGCAAGCAGGTCACCAATCACCTCCTCCAGGCCAGACTCGGCACAAGCACTATCTGGACTGCCCAAACCTTCTGGAGTTTGTGAGGCTGGGAGGAAGTCCAGGTTCACTCCAGGCATGGTCAGACCAGCTGCACTCAGTGTTAGACTGGTCAAAATCCTTTAACTTTAAATCCACTTAGATGCCCCAAAAACTTAAGTTAGTGTGTAAGATCAGAGAAATCCTAAGCTTGTGGCCTCAGATGTGAGGGTACAGGGTGTCCTCTCCGTCAGTCTGTCTACAGAGACCTTCAAAAACAATGCACGTTCTTTATACCCCCAGCAAATCTCCCCTCTTTGCCGGCCAACACCCTGACAGCCAATGAGCATGCAAGGAATTCTGTTTCCCAGGCAGCTGTAGCCCCACCTCCTTATTTTCAGGTGCCGTGGACATGTCTATTTATCTCCTGCCCCGCGATTATTCCACTGAGCCCGTCAGTCCTGGGGCACTAGTAGAGGCCAGAGGGGGAATGTTAGTGGCAACAATTTAGAAAACTGACTCCTCCCTCTTTCAACTTTCCTTTTATTTAGAGCCCTTGTCCTTCACACCTCGACTGGCAGGCAATGAGGGTTTAGACGTGGCATTAGGCTTGGGCTGAATAAAGTTATACATTAGTGTTTCACTCCTCTTCAAATTGCTTTCCAGCTAAACGAAACTGAGTCATGACTAATCAGGTCAGTTGTCTTGCATGACTGTGATTCTGTGGAAGATCAGTTCATGAAGGACAAAATGTTCTGGGCCATGACAGAGCAGACTGGGTGACCAGTTAGGTGAGCTCGGGCATAGTTCTCTACAGCCACGGGCAAGGATGTTAGGAAGGACATCGTAGCTCTTCCAAGATTTTGTTTTAGGTTTACTGACAAAGCAGCAGGATCATGTGGATGCTTCAAGTGCTTTGTGTTAAATTAAGAGCACTCCAAGAGTGCTGAAAGAAGTCTGTGTGTGTACATGACTCAAAGTGTGAGATGCTCAAGTACATCTTTTACATGCCTTCTGAAGATTTATTGGCATATTGCAGCCCATGCAGAGAAATCAAACCATACTGTACATACTGTATCTCTGAATGGAGCCTGATTAGAAGTACAATGCTGCGCACAACAAAATGGAATAAATCTGTAATTCTCGATAACATGCCAAGTTATCACAAGCGTTTAACTGATTTTAAAAAGTGCAAGCACATCAGAAGGTTTCACTGTGAATATCTAAAACTGAATTCAGTGACTGTATGACTGTATGTTAAAACATAAACGCAGCACATATGTCATCTAAGATCAAAACAATCAAAACTGGCATTGAGTGGAAAACAATGTGGCAAAGGGCAACAGTGGTCTTTTCTGGGATTTACAGGTAAGGAGGAAGAATCTGGCCTTGAGGCAGAGTGGAGAGTAATGTGACTGGCAGCAGGGAAAGTGGGTCAAAACCCAAGAAGGACATGGCTGTAGTCTTACCATGCATCAGAGCACTAATGCACTTTACCATCAGTAAAGCAAAGTGATGCACAAGGACAAGAAGCACAATAAATAACACGACTAGAGAGGAGAGAATTTTCTGCATGTATATGGGTCTGCATTTCTTATCATCATTGCAGAAACTGATGTAGTTTGAATGAAATGGATTAAATTTGCGTGATGTGAAACAGTGTCTGCAGCTATTGGTGAACCCTCCGCTGCTATTTACAATAGTTTCCAAAAATAATGTACTGTATCTTCCAACAGAGCTCAGAAATAAAGAAATGCTGAGATTTCATTTTAAAGAAGAACCACCATAAGGTGGAAAAAAAGTCGCAAAAGGAAATCTAAATGTAAACCGGGAATAAAACATCAGGACTAAAAAACAGAGGTTTTGAAAGTTAATTCAGAACATTAGACTCTCTCACAGCGTTTCTCCCCAGCTTGCAACCAGTTTGGCAGACCAGGCTTACAAACTGTGACACATGTGAACTGGTTGAGTAACCAGCATGTGTCATAGGTCAGCAGTATGTTAACAATGGGGTCCTTATACCTCTGTGGGACATTGAGACAATCTGTCACCGAGTGTGGACCTGTGGGTCCATGTTCACACAGCAGCACGATCCCAGTGTGGCCCAGAGCGCGGCAGTCATCTCTGTGGCTACAGGCAAGAGCGTGATCACCCTGGTTACAATGCTAAGGCATTATTTATATTTGTGTTGACGGCTGAGCACAGTGGTCGGCATGGACGGGCAGCTGAGATGAGCAGGAGCAGCTGTGATCACTTGGACCGGGAGGCATCAATAATCAGCCGCCAGTCTCACCTGTCTCAATGAACTCTCATCATTACACTGAAATACTACCAGCATCTTGACCTTGCCATTAACTTAATCTTAGCTGTGCTTTTATAATAATAAATAACAAGGATCTGCTCTATCTCTTTTGCTCACATTTGTCTGTTATTGTTTAGGAGTCTTTCCATTGTTTATTTCATTTAAAAAGGAGTCTCCTTTGACTCTCAAATAGATTGTAAGTTATGGGCAATCCAGTGCAAGAGCTGATGCTATCAGTATCAACATGCTGATAGCATCAGCTCTTGCTGCTCTTGTTTTATTGGAATTAAAAAAAATACCACTAAGGAAATAGTTGTGAGGTAAGGTTGTGAGTGTTTAAGCTAGACCACCGAGGAGAAGCCCAGACCACCCAAACAGATCAGAGTCCCAGACGGGAACAACAATCTGCAACGCTAAACAGGAAAAGCTTATAAAAACTCATGTTACGCACTTCATATTGGCTTAATATCCGCACACTCTTCTTGCTATGAACATATACACTAATGTAAAAAGCGTACTTAAATAAGTTATGCTAATATAAATGCACCCCATGACATGTCACCTCCTCTCACACAACCTTGAACTTGGATTAAACCAGGGAAAGTCAGAGAACAGGTGGTCTCTGGATCAGTCTGAAGCTGCCTCCCCCTTGTTGATTCTAACCAAAAGTGTTTTTTCCAATCTCATTAGCTGCGTCACTCAGGCTCAGCGTTTGTATGGTAAAACTTGAGCAAACCCCACAGAAGCAGGTGAGATATTTGGCTTTGGAGTGATGAAAAGAGAGATGAACATAATTATTGTCACAGCCTTGTAGTTTATCAATGAATGCATGCATGGATAACTACAACCTAGTGGTGTAACCATGCATTCATGCCTGGTGTGTGTCATTTGCAGCCAGTGTTAAGACCTGTGGCTTAACCCTCATCCCAAACAGTTATGAATAACAGAGTTAGCAGGATTGTACCAATTTAAGGCTAAACTAATGATCGGTGAGGGACACTTGAAGCTGGACATGATCCACACTGTGCTGATGAGTTGTTATTGGAAACAGTGAGATGGAGGTAAATAAAAATACTTTCAGTGACAAAAATCTGATTTTGTGATGCGTATTCTTCAATTGCATATATATTTACAATACTTTAAAATACATAATGTTTGGCAGTAGCACACACCGAAGCACTCACACATAGACGTTACCTGCATGCCGTTGATAAAGACACTGATGTAACAACACTCAGCTCAGACAAGTGTAAATCTCCTACAGAGTCTTTGTCTTCTTCTTGCAATCTGTTTCTACAGGAAAGATTCTGCTGTTGAATCTGCTGTTGCTTGTGTGTCTCAACACGGGCCTAACTGAGGGAGACAGTCTCATTCAAACACCTTAAATCCACCCTGCAGCCTTGCGAAGCCTCCTCCCAGCCCTAATTAACCAACTCCCTGATCTCATCACCAGATTACTGCTGCGCCGGACACATGGGGTGGGATACACAGCCATTAAAGAGGTAAGCAGGCCACAACCTTTTCTCTCCTCACTCTCTCTATCCCCCACGTCCCAATCATGAGGATACTTCCTTTCATGGAGGAGCAAGGAGGGAAAGGAATGAGACAAATGGGAGTTGAGCTGTTCTTCCTAACCACTGAGGTCACTGTGATACAGGAGGGGATTGGTTTGTACCTCCTGCTCTTTCTGTCACTTTTCGCCATCAGCAAGACTCTGACCACTTTCAGCCAATTAGAGTGAGCAAATTAAGACGCAAGAGTTGCATCTTTGGGCTCAAGTGCTCAAAGAAAAGACACAATGAAGAACGTGTGTCAACATGTGTTTCAGTGCAGCTGGACAGTAATGGTGAACATGAAGACAGACAGGTGTGATTTAGGAAACATTTCCCAGATAAATCTCAGTGGGCATGGCCTGCCGAGAGAAAACAAGGATTGCCCAGAGCACCTCCCTCTCCCTCTCTCTCCTTCACATACCCTACAAGGACAGATGTGACTGGCTACCCACTCCGTGTTTCATAAACACTGGTTCCTCCCTCCTCTCCCTCCTTTTCTCACACTCTGTCTGTCTTTCACCGTCCCGACTCACTTGCTTTTCAGGCCTTTATAGGCGGTTGCTGTGACAAGGACACAGCAAAAGCACAGTGGAATTCAACTGAGCGAGATGGGAATGAAATAGGAGATGCAAATGAAATGTTCATCTTTAATTGGAAGGAATGGGAATGCCTTTTTAATTCGATGTTTGACAGGTCTGGTCAAGATTCTGTGGTGCCTCAATGTTGTGATAATTTCCTAAAAAAGTATTTGCAAAAGCACACTGTACCTTGATGGAGGATCCGGAGGAGAGGCTGGAGGAGGATATCTTAAATGGAGTTGCTCTGAGGCCAAGCGTCAACTCTGAAACAAATGGTAAAGACAAAATTACGTGGATTTCCAGTATAAAATTATTAAGCAGAATGACCACCATTCTACCCACACAGATCTTTACTAAGGTGTTGGAAGCATCAAAAAGTGCAAACTGATAAAGCAGATCTGGAGTCATTGATCTAAGTTTGTGGAAACCTCCTGTATCAGAGTAAAATGATTACATTCAGGTAGATCTCAACACCTCTGAAGAACAAACTCCAGAAGGTGAACAAACTCCTGGCGTCCATATGCACGTGTCCAGTTGAGATGTGTGCATGGTGTCGCACTGTGTTGGTGGTAGCCATTAGTCAGTTACATAAGCTGCCATAATGTCGTTAACAACACGAACTCATGACTAATAAGAGACAAGCGAGGAAATGCAGATGACGCCACCTTTAACATAAACAGCCCTCTTCATTCGCCTGCAAGAGTAAGCACATGCATTTCCTTTTGACCCGCCACTCCAACCCCTTCACTTCACACAAACATTAACATACACACAAAAGCTATATTGTAAATTACAGGATTGATGCACACCAGCACAGCACAGTGTCCATTTAAGAGTCTTGGTAGGTGCTTTTGAGGACACAGGAGACACAATCCCTGGCTGCCTTTTGTCAGTGGGAGACAGGCAGGTTCCCAAAAAAGGAGCCCAAAACCTTTAAAGCAAATTGAGCTGAAGAGAAACCGTGTGACCGCGTGGAGGAGCCCAGTGGGGCTGCCAGAACGTGTCCTTGGGGTGGGGGAGTACCGGGAGGCAGACTGTAATTGCACAGGTCAAGCTTGACTCTTAAATAAACTGTTTGGGTTGTAGGTCCCGGTGCTGGGAAGAGCTGAAATTTAAGACGTGTTGTTTGGACAGATCGTAACAGCAGCTGTAGCAGCTTTGCTTCTGAAACAGCTTTTCATGTTTTAGTTTTACGCAGTTATTGAATCCCTGCTGAGTATGTATTGTGCTGAATATGTAACATTACATTACAGGATTTTGTTTTTAGGAGACCAGCCCACTGCTAAATGTGCCTATTAATGATTGACAATACAGAAACTTGCACCATCAAACTATGTCTTCCACAAAATAGTATATATTTCAGTAGCTAAAAGTTAAAAGTAGATTTTTTTTGTTGTGACATGAAAATTTACTAATTTAAGAAAAATCATATACTGTCATATGATTATAGATTTTCCTCTTCCATCAGACACTACGGTTATATAGTTATATTCACAGCGCGACTGTTAATGGGAGCTGTTGTATTATGAGCTACAGTGTCTGCACTGTTGCATTCTACCGATGAAAACAGCATTTAATCCAAAAGCGTTAGCGTGGAGCATCAGGGCAAGTCTTCAGACAGGTAAACATAGACACCTTTTAATGATAGCTGACGGTATAGAGAGAGAGAAACAGGAAACATGAAGGCAAAAGAAGGGGATAACACTGGACAAAGATCTCTAGCCACATTCAAACTGAGGATGTCACCGTGTCTGAAACTGCTGGGCCACCTCGTGACTTTGGTTTTGTTTGTGTTCTCATCTCTTGTCGTCGTAGATAGGGGGAGGACAGACAATATCTACAGCATGTAACAAACAAAACACTATACTGTGTTGGCGAGCAGGCTCACTCAACTGTACTGTAACAGTATTATTATTCAGTCTGGCCTGAGACAGCCAGTTGTTGTTTCATTTGTCCCAATATACTCTCTGCTACTACTGACCTCACTCCCTCCACACTGCAGCCACATGCCCACTCTACAACAATTACCCTTCAGTACAACCATGCTGTTTCATATGCAGCCCTTGCATCTATCCCCACTCATACTTGGGCTTTGCTTGTTCATCCTCACAAAAACCCTTGTTATCATCCCACTTGTGACCGATTCCTTGGTGCCGGTCACCTCCCACAATGACTGGGATTCCATTGTGATCCACGAGTTGATATTAGCAAGGAAAGACATACAGTCGCTAGATTAATAACACAGTGGGCTGCAACTTTGCATACTGTAACTACTGCATATAGAGCTTTATGGAGGTAAATATAATCAAGATTCCCCTAAAAAGCACTAGGTGGTTAAACAAACAAAAGAAATCAATTCTATCTGGTCATTCAAGTCCTGAATTAATACTTTGGAATAAACTGCATTATGTAAAGACTCAGTCAGACATCTGACTGCGCTCTAGTTCAGTCTGTTCAGATAACTCACTAAGTCATAAGTCAGTGCTGTAAAGTTGACGCTCCTACCTCCTCTCTGCCCCAGAGCATTAGCAGTGACGCGTGGGGTCATGTTGGTGATGGGTACGATGTTGCCCCCAGAGGAGGACGTAGAGGAGGTGGTGGTGCGTCCATCCTTGATCTCGATGGTGAGGAAAGTCTTCATGTCCGGGTCTGCCTCTCCCTGGGTGACCTGCTGTCCAGCTGCTCTCCCTGGGGTCCTGTCTTCCTTTGAGTTACTGGAGGCGTGCACATCTTTTTCAGCTGGATGCCTCGTCCCACCCATGGATTTCTGCCATTGGCTAGCTGAAGACAGAGGTTTGTTAGCCACACCTCTTAGCTGAGGTGTGGCCTGATTCTGGGATGCAGCAGAGGTGTGAGATGTGGAGTCCACATGTGGCCTTGCTGGCCTGTCTCCAGATGTGTTGAGGGATGCTGCTGTGTGTGTAAACAGCTCAGTAGCTCTGGAGAGATTTGTTTGGCCGCTGCTGCTGGGGGTGGACCCATTCCTCAGAGGAGCCTTCTTCAGAGCTGGGACAGTTGGGCTCTGGCTGGGCTCTGTGAACTTGCGCATTCGATCACGTACAGAATTAGTGCGGTTGAAATGCTCCAATGTAACATCCTTCTTCTCAGATGCTGTAAAGACATAGTGCAGGAGGGAGGGTTGAAATCAAATTAAAAAACTCAAACTGAACACAGCAGAGACACAGCCTAGATCGCCCTCCACTACTCAGGCTGAATTAAGCACATTTCATTAAAATCCCTCTACAAATCCCATTCCTCTTTTCCTCCTCTCTCTACGTTTTGTTCCAGCCCCTTTATTTTGCTTGACTTAACCTCCCCCCTTTTGTCCGTCTTTCAGTTCCTATTTCTTGGACTTTTCAGGACATGTTTCTTCCACTCATGGATGTTTTCCTCACTCTCTGATCCTTAATACTGTCAGATAATGTGTATAAAGCTCATTATTTGGCACAGACCCTCCAATGGAAAAACACTAGTGATTAGAGGAGAAGATATTCACTGAGGTCATCCTAAGACAGAAAAAAAAGATTTGCTGTCTGGGAGTTTATAGCACAGCGGACAATGAAGAGCAAAGTGCACTGTCTAGAAGAAAGAGAGAGAATGGTGTACAATATAACAAGCCCTATTCCCAGCCCACTCTCCTGTGATTGACCCTATACGGTCACACTAATGGCCACGACTCTCTCCATATGCTGTCCTACAGAATATTAACCATCTGGTATGATATTATCACACACTTCAGTATCTCTGAGGAAGACAACAAATGCAATGAGCGATGCATAAAATAAACCAAATAAATCTGTGGATACAGAGTTTAGAGCTGCAGCAGATTATCATTTTCATTCTCAATAAATTTGTTAATCATTTGTTACACTTAATCAATTAGGTTTTTTGTCAATAAAACGTCCAAAAATAGGAGAAAATTCCCAGAGCCCAGAATATTAAAATGTTCTCGTTGCATCCATCAACAGTTCTTAACTCAAAAATATTCAGTTAACAATGATTTAAAGATGAAATGCAGCACATTTGAAAAGATTTGAGAAGGTGGACAAGATTAATTATTTCTTGATAAATGTCTTAAAATATTTTCTATGCTGGTTTTTTTTCTATTAATTAAGGAGTTCGGGACAGAGAGTTGGACTAGCTTCTTACCAGAATCCTTTGCTTTGCCATGAGTGAGGAGCAGATCGCTGTTAATTGATATCTAAAAAGGGAGAAAACAAAGAAACATGACAATCAGTAGAGGAGGTAGACGAGATTAAGGGCTAAATATACACTGAGCCTGGAATGACAACCACAGAGCTGAAATACTGAACGACTCCATATTTAACAGGGCAGCAATGCACATTCATGAGGGGCTGGAGTCTGCACAGATGGTTGTGGTGACAACTACACACACATACAATCCTAAATACATGATTGACCAGTGATGCTTTCATTATGTAACATTTGTGTTTGGAGTAAAGCAGTGGGCCTCTGTTCTTATTTTGGCAGCGGGGCCATGATGGGCCCCAGAGTGTTTACATTACTCTCAGGAGACTGAGCATCCGCGTACATTGCGGGGAACAATAAAAGAAGTCCAGGGCCAGCCTTGAGTAAACACATTTAGAGGAGAGACACGATGGCGTCATGGTGATCTGAGCCCCTCGAGATGGGAAATGGTGCTCAGTTAATCGCCAGTGTAGAAATGGCAGCTCTGGGTATTTGTGTGTTCTTTGTACTATGGGATGAAGAGAGACAGAACCTCTGGCCCGAAGCGCTGTCTATACCCCATTTGACAGCAGGTGAGCCTGACACGCTGCTGAGGTGAAGCAGACACACTCAGGTGCACGGTTTGTTTGTGTAGCCAAGTAACAAAAGTTAAACAGCACGTAACAGAGGCTCAGCGTGGTATGTTTATGGTTGCTGATGTGACCTGCGTGTCACTGAGGAATGCAGTGTCGGGGATTCTTGTAAGGGATAATGAAATGCATAGAAAGACAGGGAGAGCTGGGGTGTTAGTGCACGTAACTGTGGCTATGTAGCTCAACACCCCACTCTAGTGGTGCAGTTCTGATAAACTGTAGACTTTACAAGCCTCTGTAATTCTACGGAAGGCATGAAAACCATTCAGTGAGGCCTCATAACCCGTAAGCTGCATTTATTCTGTTTCTGCACTCTTTTTTCAGATCTTGTCACATAGTTTCATCGTGTCTTTACATTCCAGACTCAAAGACAAGAGGCATTCATCTGATGCAAGGACTGGATACTCTACCTTTTGTTTCTGGAGGTCAATTTGTCCCCTGGCGCTGCCGTTGAGCAGGCCATTAGCAGGATCCCTCCGAGAAAAAACAGCGCCATCGGGCTGCTCCTGGTCACTGACATGGTCCTCGTTGGACTGAGCCTGGACGCTGGCTGGATCTTGGCTTCTGGTCTCGGTTTCTGAATCTGTGCTGTAAGTCGAACCACTTGTGGCTACCTCCACCTCCTCCACTGGACCTCTCTCTTCAGAGGACATACTCACACTCTGGTCAGATGTCCCCGAGTCAGTCCGTTTCCTTGACGAGAGACCACTGTTGTCTGAAGCTCCGGAGCCCAAACGGGGTCTGACGCCAGAGTCAGAGACATCTGAGCCCAGTCTCTGTCTGATGTAGGACTGGGAGCTGACGCTTCGCTCTGATGCCCCAGAGTCGAGCCGACCACGCTGGGAGGAACTTTGACTCCTGTCTGAGGCTCCAGAGTCCAGTCGGGCTCTGTAGGCTGAGCCCAGACTCTTCTCTGAGGCCACAGAATCCAGATTGGATTTGGAAAGCACAGCGGTCACACTGCGGTCTGAAGCTGACGAGTCAGACCTCTGACGATGCGACAGGACCAGGTCAGGCTCTGTGGTCACAGCTTCTCTCTGAGGCTGGATCATTAGAGGTCCAGAGCCATCATCCTTTACCAGGTGATCGAGAACCAACACCATGCCTGAGTTGATGCCTGGAATGAAAGAAGATGAGATGGCTGATGTCATGAGATGGCAAATGCATTTCATAACCCTGTGGCTTATGATTTTGTAACTTCTATTCTTCCTCTCACATCAGAAGTAAAGTGGACAGGCTGTTACTGTATGTGAGTGAAGGAAGCAGCAGGTGGTGAAGTTTTGAGGTCAAAATTATGGAAATGAAATACTTCTGCGGCACCAGGGCCCCGTGAAATGCCGGGCTAGAAAATATCGCTTGGGATCACAGAGGAGGCACGTGGAGACATGAGAGGATGTCGGCATTTCCTCCAGACTGGCCTTAGTTCCTGAGCAAGATCTGTGAGATTGTGCTGGTGGATGTGCGTAAAAGCCAAGGAGTGGTCACAACTAAAGAGAGGGAGCATGTGGCACCACCATAGGAGGTAAGCAAGCACAAAAAGTCAAGGAGGAAGTGGGGGTGAAATAGAGACTGGGATAAGTATTTCCCCTCCCCTCCATCCAAGCTCCTTCACTGCTCCTTCTCTCCTCAGGAAACCACACTGCAAACAACACAGCGGTGCCCACATCCTCCCCCTGTGAAAGTCTCTACTGATGGAGTATCTGAGGTTGTGTACGTACCGCAGATAAGAAAAACAGAGAAAACCAAAAGTGTATCAGATTCCCACATTTCATGTACACACCAAGGTATGAAAACACTTCTGTATGACCTGTGTTTGCACCAACTCTGCAACCAAATGGGGTTCACCAAGTATGCATGTCTGTCATTTACAAACCAAATCAAAGAGGGACTCCAGTCTGACCGGCAGCCGCAGCAATCTCTTTCAACTTTTGACCCGACAGGATCAAAGTAAACATTAACAGCTTCAGCTGATCACTAATTTTTTTTCACCCAACATTGCATAAGACCCACAAAAAATAGGATGCGTGCTAAATTGTACACAATCCATTTATAAATAGCACTAAGTTGTTTATTAAACTGACCAGATCATTACGTAATACGGTCTGAAAAGAAAATGTGATTATGATACACAATTAGGACTATAAATGTCTGCCATTCTCATATGTGGCACTATGAATGGTTCACTACACAGCACTGTCCCCATCTAATGATGCTCACAACGCAAACTCAATTACTGGTCAAACTGAAGTTGAGAGCCAAAACATACTGCTTCTTCTACAAACTCTCACGTTATTGTTCACATCTTTGCTTTTGGGAAGCTGTCATGTCCATTGTGTAGCGATTTCTGGGAAAATCCCCACTGCCGCTGGGTAATGAGAGGCTTGCTTTTTTCTAAAATAGCTACAAAAGCAGCCTGCACTTGTGTACGCTTGCTGCCAGTCAATATATATAGAGGACAAACAAAGGCCAATGAAGGCTTTTCTTTCCTCTGTCAAACTGAAGCAGTGACCCGAGGAAAGCTCATTACTTGTCGATGCTATGAATGGGTCAACACAGGCTTTCCGACTCTGGTTTAACACGAGTTCATCACACCTCTGCTTTGGCCTGACAGATGTAAGACCAAAGAGGTTTCTAAAGTAAATCTACTGTTGCGATAAAATGATCACAGTATTAGGTGTGACCAGGACGTTTCATTCAAAGTTGTTGCATTATCTTTTCATAATATTACCACATAACGAAAAGAAATATACACTAAGATGTATAATTAAATCTGCTAATTATTTTTAGAATTGCCACAGGGTCAAACCTTTTTAGTTTGTTACCTGTTGTTACAGATTGCTGCTGATGAGATTCCTTCATTTTATTCAAGTTTCTCCAGATTTTTAGACAAAGATTTGATAAATGTATTTTTTATTGACAGACTTTTTAGTTGTGTCTTCTTTTTTTCTATCTTGTAATCCTCTCACAACCCTTCAGATTTATCTCTTGATCCCTTTGTGGGTTGGGAACCACTATATACGCCTCTATGGTTTAGCAATGATTTGCATAAGGCTACAGTTGTCAACTAACGTGACTAAATAACAATGACCTGATATGCATGGCCACTGGCCTGGCATTAATTGTGCTAAACAAGATGTTCCTGTCTTCACGTCTCCATGACCTGTGTGAAACTGGCATTAGTGTCACAACACATTCCTCTGAGAGTCTCAGTAAACATTTCATTTTCTAAATAACAGCCTTACCAGTTACAGTTTGCACTGAAATGTAGTTTGACTGGACACACGGTCATTGAGGTAAAACTTGTAAATATACGTTTTTTGTCTGAGAAGTAGAGGTATGTGTTTGTGCTATGTTCAAAGAACCAAAAAGACACCGCCACTGATCGCCCAAGTCAATCTCTTATTTTCTGCTACTTTCACTCTGCTGAAAAGAACCAGCAGCCCAATCTGGCAACACTGTCCTTTCCCAACCACAAACATCTGTGTCTTTGTTGATGGATGTCCACTTTAAAAGGCACCTTCCTTCTTTGCTTTTCCGTGGTGGTCTTTTTTTTGTTCACCCTAGCTTCACCCTTGTTTAAATTGTAAGGCAGGGATAAAATTAGGAACAGCGGAGAGTTTCTCCACCAAGTCCACTAGGCCTTAGTTCTGTTCTGGTATAAGCTTTATTTAGCAGAGGTGTGGCTGTTGGGTTTCCCTCTGTTGCCTCCCATAACCCCACCACCAACACCAGCCCCATGAGAGGGACACTGGGAGTCATGACCAGGGCTGACCAGGCCACACAGAATGGCATTATTATGGCCACAGCCTCAGGGCAAGTTCAGGTCAGCCAGGCTCAGGCTTAAATAATTTTATGTTCAGCCAAGGGTGATTAAAGCTCAATTTAATAAACAATATGAAGGAGATTATCCAGTATTTAGCTTGTCCTGAGGTGTTTAAATTGGACAAGCTATAGGTTGGTTTGTAACATTGTTAACTTGTCAACAAAGGACTTTTGACATTTTACAAGCTATTCACTGTCAGCCTGCTAAGTTTCAAGGATTCAAAGAACAGAGCACATTCATTCCCTCCTGAAGGCTTCATTCATACTACTTTATTAATGGTTGGGCCAGCAGAGTGGTTAATGACATTACTTCACACTTAAGAAGCCAAAGTCATTAAGCCTATGGCTGTGAGTGACTCCCAACAGTTAATAAAGTTAGATGAAGGAGCTTAAGGTGCCTGAACCAATATGACCTCCTGACCGCCACCTCAGGAGAATGGCTCCTTGAGCTGACTACTTTAAGAGGCAGTGAAGCGGAAATTGCATCAAGGTGGATGTATACAGTCACATGCAGAGGCAACAGAGGGAGTCAGTGTTGGCTTCGAGTCTATACTCAACAGTACATAAATGATTCAAAGTGTGGCATGGCTTAAAATGATGCAAGTATGTACAGCATGCACTACAGGAGTTTCTCACCTTGTCTCGGCAGGTCTCTGCTTTGTTGTGTCTGCTGGCTGCGTATCTCCCTGATCTGAGATCTGATGTGCTCTCGCTCACTGTGACTCTCCCGCTCTGTCTCCTATGAGAAAAAAGAAAGAAAGAAAAAAAAGGTCACTTTGTCTTCAGGTTATTGTTAAGGACCAACTGCCAACCCGTTCCTCTGATCAAACCCACAGTGAAAACATGGGTCCTCTGAACATCATGTTTGAGGTCACAACGGACTTTTGTTGGAGGTTAAGGTCAAAGGCTCCAGCTATGATGAGCAACATGCCAGACCAGCTGGAAAAGTAAAGATCTGTTTTATTTTCCATTGTATATGCCTGAGAGAGAGTGAGAGACAGACAGAAAGAGAGACACCCCTGGGTGCCAAAAGGGCCGACATACTCAGTCAACTATTGTCTATATCCGCTTTGTAGCCCAACTTGACTTGGGTAGCTCCCATTGCTTCAATATTACCTGCAGTCTGATGGCTCTTTCTGCGGCAGTCTGACCCAAACCTTCACTCACAGAGCAAAGTCAAAGCAGGAGGGAGATCTCAGAGGAGCGGCACCAGTATTTTGGCATATGGAGAGGAAACGGGAGAGGTGTGGAGGGGGAGGACGGAGGGGGAAAGATGAAAATGGAGGCACTACTGTTGGGCCCCTGGTGCCTGACCATGAGTTACTCCACAGGAGAATCAGCTGCACAAATAAGACTCCTCCTCTGTGCACCCTCGCTCTTTAAATCACTCCTACACCTATTCATAATCCACAACACTCCAAGGAGTTGCAAACTTTTCTATTAAAGGGTAAAAAGCTCTAGTGTGTGGAGCTTCAGGTGGTATCTATCATTCTATAGCTCATGTGAAATGATGAATGATATCACAGCACATCATCTCCTTAAAGGTGTATTACAAGAGGCATCTGGGTTGAGACAAGTCCAACAGAAGTTTGGGTGGATCCTGAAAAAATATACAGGACATGACCTTAGATACTGAAAATAACACTTCGACCAGATTTACAGCCTATTATTACTTCAACACATTCACAAGCTGTCAAGCAAGCAAAGAAAGCACACACACCCAACCACACAATCACACGCCACAATCAGTATTCCATGTGTCAACAATGGTATCCGGCCCAAGAGACAGTTGTCAGCAACAGTGTGAAAAACTTATAAATCATACCTTTGCGTTTTGAAAGGCTTTAAATCAAAGCAGTGCGTGATCAGAAACCAAACACAAAGCCTCCTCGGACTGAAACACAAGTGACAGGCAGAGGTGAGAAAGAACTAAAGACTTTCTGCTCCGTTGACTGTGACCTTCCCCACCTCGAGCAGATTACAGGGCAGAGTGGCTTAATCACGGAAGAGAAAACGTAATCAGACACTGTTATAGGGGACGGCACAAGCAGGAAAGGTGAATCTGGAACTGCACTGCTGGGTTTATAAACAAAGACACCACATTATTGAATTCCTCACATAATGTCGCTAGATAGGATTAAATGATAAAAATAGGTTTTAAAAAAAAATGCAAAAATCATCCAGGAGAGATGTGAAGCTGAACTGAACTGGTCTGAACTGAAATACTGCATGTGACATGATAGCAATGTAAATCTATATAGACTGTCACTCTTTCCATGCTCTCCACTTTCCTCCATTGGGGACAAAAAAAAAATTAAGAAATAGGTGGCAGCACAAATTCTGGGGCATAAAATAGTCAGTACATGTTGCTCGTGCAGACTAGGGCGCCACAGTGGGGAGCAGAAATTTAGTGCACCTCTAATTTAATGAGTCATTACAGTGTCTGATGAGTTTGAAGGGCTTCTGTGACGACAAAAAAATGCAGGGGGTCACACACAAAGGGCACTCTCCTTCTGAGTGGAGTCACTCAATCAAAGAGTCACAGGGGGAGATAATTGTGTTTGAGTCATAAACACAATTAGAGAGGACAAGTCTCGCCTCACCCGCCCCTCCTCTCCCTCTCCTGCTTCCACCAGGAGTCAGACAGACAGCCATCATTTCACAGCTCCCACTAAACCACAGGGAACATATTTCTCACAGACAGTGAAGCAGAAGGGGGGAAAAAAAGGGAAGATAAAGTGGAACTGGAGACGCAGACCAGAGCTCAGGACCTGCTGCCAGCCTCCGTGCTGTCATTAGCGGCTTCCTTCTGGCCCCACAGTCAAGATCTGACAGAGTGGAACCAACACTGACACCGTCCCACTCATCCCATCTGGCCTCAGGAGCCTGTTTGTGTTGGACCATAATTGCAGAAGCTCAAACCGGTAAACACAAAAACAACTGTCCTCTCTTGTGACCACAGTAAGGCGTGGGCCATCTGGATTCCTCTGTACCCTCAACTCCACAAAAAATAACAACAATGAGGCTGAGACAGCGCTGAGGCTCACACCTCCTTCACCAGCCAGTTCAGACAGCGGAGATCAACTACAGATTAACACACTGGCTTTCAGTGCTCCAGTTTTCCATGAAAGTTAAATCCATCAGTACACTGGTAAGGTCAGACCATCTGAGGGTCTTCCATCCCTCCACGTGGAAGAAACCTGGCGGCTCATTTTCCATTACTGCAGCCTGAGGAACCACACACTCGGCTCACCTCCAATGACTGAAATACAGTAGCTGGAATGAAGTAGCAATCATCTTAGTATCACACACACACTCTGGAGTGAGGGAACCCACAAAGTACTCAGCCTTGAGCTTCATTCCCATTTTTACTTACTGCACATCATCACATGCCAATCTAAGCTTACTTTCTGGTCTTATTTCAAAATGAATCCACTGTATTTTTTCCCCCTCCAGCACGATTGCTCAACTCATCTCTAAAATCCGTTAAACCCCTTCTATTGCAAACGCTAGGCCCGGTTTTAGACAGTTAAGTTCCTCAGGTGTCTTCTTGCAACATGTTTATGATGAGATCAGAGAGCAAACAAAACACTGTCCTGAGCTGCTACTGCTCTACCTGAGCGCTCCTCAGTGCATGCAGGTCTGTAGCCTCAAAGAGAGAACTCACATGGATATATCACTAAATATGTTTTAAGTTCAAGTAATAAATATCCAAGATTTGTCATTTTGCTGCATTAATTTCACAACTTTGCATTTGTCAGTGACCCAGGTTCATCTCATGCATCACTAAAGTGTCCTCTACATCCTCAGAGGTAAACTGTCAACACAAATGACCCAACTCAGCAATACACCATTATGTACACAAACCTGAAAGGTAAACAGAGAGGCAGGTAAATCCCATTCTTCAATCAGACTGAAGCATGTCCAATGTTTAAATGGTCTTTCAGTACAAAAAAGATTTTAAAAAAGTCAAAGAGAAGCGTTTGGTCTGTGACACACGACAGCAGAAAAACTAGAATGACATTTACCTTCTCTTCACTGAGCCGACTGCCCCCCTCTCTCTCTCTCTCTCTCTCTCTCAGCAGTTACCCTCTTAGAGTCAGGACGTCCACGACTCTGCCGCTCTACTCCCTCAGCCACATCACACACACACACACACACACACACACACACAAACATGCACACCACTACCACAAACACCACACATGCACACAGAACACCAACAAGCCACTCCCTTGACTTCCCCTCCCTCCCACTCTGTCTCCACAGGGATCTTACCCCCCCCCCACACACACACACACGCACAGACACACACACACACACACTTTTTACCACAGGTTAAAGGGTTGCCTGGTTGACACATTAACTTCTGCCACACTCTGTCTTTGTTTTGACCTTTTTCCTCATTTCTCTCACTGCCGTATTACGTGAGACAAGTGGTGACATTTTAGTTTTTTTTCTACATACATATAATTAAAGTTTTTTATAAGCTGTTACAATAAAAATGTCTCCCAAATGAGCAAAAGGAAACTTTTATTGTACGTCAGCTACCCTGAATGTTAACCATGCCAATTAAAACACCCATTAACTTCTAATGGGTGCTGGATTCTGGTAAAATTACAAATGAGAAGCTAAATTAATCCACTAATTAAAAACACATATACTCCATACATTTTAAGTTTTTGTTGCATCAATTCTTGAGGTGGTGTTTGTTCCAAGCTGCTGGCAGTGTACACATATTGTGTGTGTGTGGCTGCTGTGGAGGCCTATCTAAGACCTCCATCTGCCACGGGACAATTGCATGCAGCTCAAAGAGATCCGCCGCTGTGATGTGAGTGGAAGGAGCCCTGCTGCTGCTGGCTGATGTTGTTTTTGGCCACGTCCCCATTCCAGCACAGACTAGACCGCTGAGGCACAGCTGTTAGGATGTCTGTCTGTCTGTTTGAACACCCCCCCCCCCCCCCCCTCACTGTCCAGACCTCTGAGCCCCCTCATCCATTCATCCATCACACTACCTGTATCGCACAACCCTGCCACATTACTGCTCAGCTGTCTGACAGGAAGTGAGGTAAAAAGGCTTGAATGTTGGAGCATCCTGTGACGCACACAAGCTATCATAGCTTCCTATCAGAGGACAATACACACTCCGTCACACACACACTCACAAGGAATGGATGTGAGGAAAGCAGCTTTTCATTTCTCCCCCTTAATATCACTGTGGACGGGAACATTGATGCTTTCACATGGGCCACCAGAACTCTGACAGTGTGACTGATTGTATTTTTCTTTAAAGCGTAGACACAATACTATAGGTGTTCCTTTACCTCCATCACTCAAAAGGCTTGTGTTACAACAGCAATGAACGCATACAGTAAGAATCAACTTTGTTTTCTTCCACAGACGCAGCCACTGGAAACAAGAGCACTGATCAAAAAAAAAAAACGCAGCAGATAAGATAACATCTGGCTACTGGCAGGCTCTCTCAAACAGTTAAGCCTCTAGTCTTCACATCAGGTTCCTGCAACAACCATATAATTCAATCTGTTATGCTGGAAGAGATAAAAGTTTGGTTCAACCCTGAAAACACAGTCTGTTATCATCCACTAGAGGGCAAGTCAGCTGAAAGAGCCCTCTGAGAGGAGAGTGAAGTCTGGAGTTTTAGAGAGTCTGAAGAGGGATTCAGAAACATGCAATGTAGTCAAAGGCCATTGAAATGTAATGAGCCCGATCAAATCAGATAAAATCAAAGTTGAACCTCTTGTCTCTCACAGATCCTCACTCTAAACTTATCAGCTCAGTGTGCAACTGTCCCAGAGTGAGAACGTCACAGAAAGATGTGTGCAAAATGACTGTAATTACATTTTTTCTGTAATTACATTTTTTTGTGTACATAGGTTTTTACCACTGTATATATTATATTATATTCTGCTATTTAATTTTTCTAATTCTATTATATTCTGCTATTTAATTTTTCTAATTCTTAACTGTGTGCTTTTACTCTTTTTGTCTGTCCCTTTGAGCTGCTGTAACAGCAAAGTTTCCCCACTGAGGGATCAATAAACAAATATCTATATCTATCTATCTATGACAGTGGCTGGTTCCTGTCAAAAGCAATTTACTGCCTCCACTAAACACCAGGCTCAAAGCAAATTTCATCTTTCTCCATGTACTTGGCAAAACCTGAATTAGGATGTAAAAAAACCAAACACATTTCTTGCCCCGTGGCAGCCAAACCATGTGTTTTGAGGGTGCGCGTGTGCTGTAGCCACATTCATGACAGTGTGTGACTCAAGTCACAAAGCCTGTTGTTGTTTGCTGCATTCTTCATTGTGGCTGCAGTGAATCTATAGTGGTGACTGTTGCGATGCAAACAAACTCCCGCAAATTGGACTGTGCTCTGTTCATTTTTGCAAATGGAAACTGACATGACACTTGAGATGGTTTACTCATCGGTTGTAAAGTGACATTCAGAATGCATCAGGATAAGGCTGTGAACTTCTCCTCCCATTAATGACATCGATTTATCTTAGTTTTTACTCTACTCACCCCTGTCCCCAAGCTGCTCTGGGGCTCCACACTCTCAGGCTCCAGGCAGCGACCAGAAGCTTTGCCCCGCTCCACAGTCCCTAAAAAACACACACACACACACAAAAGTAGTACTTAGGCAATAATTAGAAAGAAGTCAAACTTCTGGTCATTTGGAGAATAGGAAACACAGAAGGGTTACAAGTGGTCAAGCTGACAAGATTTTCTGAGGTGTCCTGACAGAAGCATGCAGTCCAATGCATCACCCTGCCTATGCACCATAGCTTTTTAGAGTGACAGGAGCCTAACACACTCCAGACAACACCGAGGAATGACAGGAATCCACTATCTGATCCAGCATCAGAGGTAGATCTGCCACATAACTGTGGTGACCACAGACAGCCTGCTGCCACATAACTTCTGCATACATCATTAACAACATGTATTTACTCCCCAGGTTTCTTACAAAAATCCTCATCAGGCCTGCAGTTTCTCCATCAGTGAAAAGAAGCATCTCTCATCAGTATCATATCAAACAGACACACAGACACAGCTGGACTCACCTTGCTGCTGTTCATCTCGGACTTGTCGGATGGCTGCTCTGATCATCTTCCTCTCCTCATACTCACTGGCAGCACGGAGCTTCGCACAAACACACAAATCTCAATGTTCAGGGAACGAGCATGTGGTGTGTCACCGTATTTCATGATTTTTTGTGAGTTAATACTCACCATTTTCGTGAGCTCATCGATGTCCTGGATTGACTGCAGTTTTCGTGACAAGACGTCTAAGTTGTCACTGGATTCTGACCTGAGTGAGAGAGACAGTGACGTGGTGATAATGTCGGCCATTATGACAGATCATCAAGTTGTGCTCATACAGCAAGTCTTTCACTTTGTGGCAAAGTGGAAATTATGGTATCTTAGAATATCATAATGGAAAGCATGGGCTTCACTGTCTCTCTGCCTCTCTGTGCATGTGACAGGCAGCAGAAGACAATCCCAAGATAACACACGGTTTCCTTGGCCAGAAGAAAACCCATCAGAGGAAACACTTCCAAACCGACTGTGGAAAAAGTGATAATTCTGACAGCAATTACACAGAGTGCCTGAAAAAGGCTGCTCTCCTCCCTCTTTTTAGCCTCACATTTCTCCATTTCGCTGCTCACTTTTATGTTGGTTCCTATTACTCATGCGCTCATTATCTTCGCTTTCCTCCAGTCGCTGGAATTAAAGGATGTGTGGCACGTTGGAGTGGAATATTTCACATTCCACCACTGAGAGGCACGGGATAATGCAACTTTCTGGCGGGTTTTATTAGTGTGTGTGTCTCAACTTGTGCACACGTGCGTGCATTTTCTACAGCAGGTATGCCTCCTCCAGCAAATTCAGTGAGGCACCGTCTCTGTTATTGTAACCCAAGTCTTCTGAGAGCAGCAGTGAATGGAAATGATTAGGCCACTGGTCTTCATAGTGACAGAGAAAGAGAACAACAGCAGAGGGTTGAGGGTTGAGTATCCTCCTCACATACAACAGTGGGAAATCTTTGCTGTGCTCCAGTCCAGTAATTAATTAACACCTGGAATAAGACACAGTACATTCTGCTCTGCCAAGTTCAGCATTTCATCCACACAGAGAAAAAACATCAGACCATCAAAAGCAAAGACAAGCAGTCTGCACTGATCTCTCAGATACTCTTATTGTTTCACTTTGTGTGTTATTTTATATTTATTTTTATCTATTATTGTTATTATATAACAAAATGGCATTTTATGGCAATATTACTGGACTGGAAACACATTGAGTAAGATCTGAATAGGCCGAATAAACGAATAAACGCTAAGCAAGACAAACACATGATCTAAGAAAGGCTACTTCAGTGTGACTCTATGTGACTATCGTGAAATGTGCAAAATGGAAAATTAATGTGGTTACAGTTTTCTGTCCCCAATGATTTCCTCATTTGCTTTTTCCAGACTTTTCTCTCTTCCCATAAGAGTTGAGGAATGCTGCGTCTGGGTTTCTGAGTGTTTTCTCAGCATTTCCACTTAACCTGGACCGGTGCAGTTTGTCATTAGGACAGGTCTCAGAGTGTGTGTGTGTGTGTGTGTGTGTGTGTGGTCTTACCGGTGCTGGTTCTCCTTGTCCTCCTGCTGTTTCAGGCGTGTGGGTCGAAATCTCTTGCTGGCCAGGGCGGCCTCCATGTCCTCGATCTCCCTCCTCCTCAACTCCCGGATGGCTGAACGGATGAGGCGCCTCTCGTCCAGGTCTACGGTTCCATCCAGCTGCCCATACAACATAAAATGACAAACATGAAGACAAACGCAAGAGTTAAAAGCGCACTAACACAGCAGGTCATCAAACATTTGGCTTGCAAAAATTAGCCTCTTGTCACCCTTATATTTGCATCTGTGCACGTGGTGAGGAGATGGCCACAGTTATATAACAATCCTCTGCTACACTAAAGGGCCACAGACTTGTTCTCAGTGTAAGTACAGGGTGGCGAATAAGCAGAACTGTAGGGCTCATATCATACAGTCGTAACTTCTTTCAGTTGCCGTCTCTTGCTCTCTGTAATTAACCCTGTCAAACAAGAACAATAACGCACTCTTTCGTAAGAAGAGGCGGACGCTGAGCCCCAACACACAGCTGTCCAGCCACAGAGACAGAGGACCCTAAAACGTTTTTAGTTTATCTTCAAGGAAATTTGTGATTTTAGCCATGCTTTGGTGATCCTCTGACTTTTACTTTAGCGCCACCAGCAAATTGTCATTTCTTGTTTGTGAGAAAGTTAGCATTGTCATTGTGCAAAGCTTATCATGCAAGCCTGAACACTTAGCTCCAAGTAATACTGAGCTCTGCCTCATAGAACCACTACCATGACTGAATTCTTGGTCTGAATCAATCAATCAGATAATGAAGAGTGTGAAATCCAGACAGTATGAGACCAAACCACCCTGGCTTAGTTTTCAACGTGCAGAAGGGACTTACAGGTCAGCAGGGCCGATGAACGGCTTTATAGATTGGTGATGACAAGTGATCTGACTTCACTAATGTGAAAAGACAAGACCACCTGAGCAAGGACCAGCGGATGAGAAACGAGCACGGCAACAGCTGGTGCTCGGCTTTAAGAAAGAAGTGTGTTCAGCTCCCCCGGTTGACCTGCATCACTCAGGTATCTTCTTCTTCTCTGGCTGTAATTCATCATGGTTGGACAGCAGCCAGGCTTCAGGAGGCCCCAGGGACTCACATGTTGGAGTGGCTCACTTAAAACACTCACTGAGCCATTTCATCACACCGAGTGTCTATTAGTTAAGGGGTTTATTTTTTCAAGCAGTAATTAAGGTGTGCGCGTGTGTCAGCAAGCTGGATGCTTTTTAATGCTGTCAACAGCTGTGAGCATGGGAGGGAAGAGGGAGCCCTCATATGAGAGACAGATCTCTCTTTTGGTTGAACCTGTCAACACATGCAGAGATGAGCTGCTCCTGCTCCTCTGGCAGGCTTTTCTGAAACACTTCACGCACAAACACACACTTTAAGGTTTCCTGCTGCACCAGTTAAAACCTGCAGAGTTGAGGCACAAACCTTTGCATGCTGACTGCTATCTACCAGAGGGAGCTGGATGTGGTTGTTAAGCTAAGCCTTACACCCTGGTGGGTTGAAAAGGGGTTAATGTGCTCCCCCTGCTGGGACCGGAGGACGATGGAGGGCGGGGGAGGGGGGGTCTCATAAGACATGAAGAGGGCCAGTGGTTTTGAGGTCTCTCTGTGGTTTGACAAAATATGTAGCCTGAGCTGCACTAGCTCAAAAGGGGCTCTCCTATATACTGTAATTTGTGGAAATTCAAAGTGCTGAGCTGACTGAAAATAATGGGTAAGAGGAGAAAGAACTCAGGAAAGAAGAAAGGATATGAGAAAAGAGGAGAAGGACAAGAGGGGAAAAGAAAGCAGCTAACAGGGAGAAAGGATGACAAAGTGAAAAAGAGAAAAAATAAAGAGAGGCTGGACTTGGATATGCCTAAAAATGGGCAGATGAGAGCTGGGTGGGAAAGGGCCAGGCCTCACACAGGTCATTCCTCACATTCCTGCTGACTCACAAGAAAAGAGATGGTAGTGAAATCTGTAGATCAGGAACTGGGTTCAGGTCCAACACAGCAGCGCGACGATATGACGACCAGGAGGAAATCATGGCAGAAAAGAGGAAATGAGAACACCCTTGCTCATTTCTATCATTGTGCCTGGATAAGCACACACACACACACACACACACAAGCCAAGGAAGCTGCCTGTTACCACACTATCAAGCTTGCGGCTGAATGAATGTCATGATGTGATTATACAGCCAGTATGCTGCCAAGTTTCAGGACTGATCGATTGATTTATTTATTCAATACTGAGATAGAACAGCCTCAAGCCTGCACCTCTACTTAAACAGTAACGTCTGCTTGGCATTTCAAAACAGACCTATGCAATGTGCATATCAGTTCAAACTTGAAGCAAAAATCTCTTAAGAAAACGTTGCACAGACAAAAAGGGAGGACAACCCAAACTCAGAGCATGTGATAGACTGCAGACCTGTCCAAATCAGTTACACTAATCTTTCTAAATACAAGCACAGAGAGCAGAATCAAAGTCATGATGTGATGATAAGAGATGACAAACAATCCCCACATGTGCACGTCAGCACTTTGACTTTTACCTGTTCTAGCATGACACATTTTAAATGGACCAATCAGTGCACAGCTGGCTGTATGTCGACTCAGTTTGGACTTGGATTTTTTTACAACATTCATACTCTAAATTCAACAGGCCAACCCAGCTGGCACAAAGCCAGCAGCTGTAACTGACTTTTCCTTCACTCATTTGAAAAGAAGAACATAAAAAAAATAAGCCAATAACTTCCGTGCGCAGGAAGGTAATGAGTGGGCGTAACCCAAGCCAAAAAAAACACACCTTAAACTTGGGTGCCTACCAAAGAAAAGAGAACAGATGCTAAAGTACCAGAGACGGAAACACATGCTCGTGTGGAGACAGAGTCTATTTGACAAAACCCCAGTTACACAGTGACAGCAGCTCACACTATTGACCATCCCTAAAGGCATTTTTCAAACCAAGCCACAGACCTCTGGGTAACCAACCGTCTCTGTGGCTCACAACAACACCAGCACTGTGACCCAGACAGAAAGCTTTTCACGCAGTATTGCTCCTACTGGTAACAGACGTATGAGTCAGAAATAACACATAACAAACAGGTCGCACACGCAAATACGTCTGACTGAGAATGATGCGGTCATCGAGACGTCACTGAGCTGTCAGCACCTTTAATGACGGTACAGTCTGGTCTGCTGTTATAATTGAAGACTCATCACAGGCTCGGAGGAAGCTGCTGTCAAACTTCAGCAGAGTCACCTGACTCAGCCAGGAAGATGTAATGCTAGGAAACGGATGGAAGAGGTGATTCTGACTAGCGGGGTGAGGACAGAAAACATAATCCTCTAGGAACTGGGACAAATGATTCAAGACAATGCTCACAGATGGATGTTCTCTACTCTTTTTATTCAAATGAACATGAACATGATTAACCTATTCGGCAGGAATGATATCATCTGTGGTGAGGAGCATGATAGAAACAAAAGTATTAATGTTTCACAAGCAGGCCTGCTAAGGCTTGCACTGTACTGCTGGTCTCTTTGAGTCACTTCCTGCCGAGCAGGAGCTTTCTATGGAGTCAAAACCTCAAACCTATCCCAAGATATCTGAGTGAAGGAGCTCAATCAATCATTGCCAATTAGAAAGCGTTCATGGTTTAGCAGTAATCCCGACCAGCTGGTGACACACTCCTGAGGACAGAAACACCCTCTGAACTCAGCTGCTACGCATGAGAGAAGCAGACTTAAATATGATATTTAAGTTTGTGAGGTTGGCTTCATTTATTGCAGCACATATGGAATCAGCCTCAGAAGTGGTCAAACATGGCATGAACTCAAGGTTCTTCAGGTAGTTGAAATATACTGAGCTACTATTTAGAGGGTCTGCCGCTGAGCTTAGTGCACACGCCGAAACAACTACCTGTGGGTGCAGCACTGAAACAGGATTAACTTAAACCTGTGGAAGTGAAGGGTCAGACCACTCGGCTAAATCACTGTGCAAATAGAAAGCAACTACTGCACAAGTTCAGATTTGTTTGTTCTTCCTCCTTCATTAAAACATTTATTCATAACAAGTGAAACAGGGATTCATGTTAAAGAGTTACACTGGGCTGAATACTATTTACATGCGGGTCTCTCCAGTTGTCCTGTAGTTTACAAAGGTCAGGTCAAACATCACAGGCCGGTGTGTGTGGACAACATCTACCTTCACCCCCCCACACACACGCCCACCCAGCCCTGTCTGGGTGAACGACCCCTCAGGCCGAGACCTGACCTTTTCGCTCACATTGGGTGAGCGTGCGCTCGGCTGTTTTTGTACTTAACACTTTCTACTTTGTGAACTATGACGTGTGAAGCAAAGTCCCTGACACAAAGGAGTATGTATACTCTCTGTAAGAAATGTGTGTATGCACGCGTTTGAGTGCATATGCATGGGTATGAGTGAGATCTAGAGGGTACTGTGTGTTTGTGCATGAAATGAGGGCTACAGTAATAATTTCCAGAGCAGGCTGAGGTTAGAGTGCAACCAGGCAGCAGATTGGATCAGTGCTTTAAACTCACTTGTCAAGCCCACAAGTGAGTTTGCCCTTATAAGGACACACAGGACACTCCTGGTAACGGAGCTGAAGTGGATTACCAGCTGCCACGGACGGACATTGAGACAGACACAAATAAACAACTGAAAAAGACAGAGAGGGTGAGAAAGTTCAAAACTATATTTTTCAACCTTCAATCTCCTTATTGGCTCGCTTTGGGGAAAAACTCCAATCTGAAGCAGGTGAAAGCCTATAAATCATTTCTCAGCGCCTCAGGAAAACAATGCAAACATACAGCAGGCTGACACACACGCCACACCCTCTGAGAAATGGGAATATAATCAGGACACATGAGAGCATGAGACTACTGGTTTCTCAGGAGAGAGAGTTTCAGTCACCTTTCGGCTGAAAAATCAACAAAGAACCGAAGCAGATTCAAGGTTAAAAGTGTGCGATAGTGAGACACTGAGCCTTCATTGCCTAGGTCAAAAAAGAAGGAGGTCTGTGAAATATACAAGCCAGGGCGACAGAAAGATTACAGCACATGTGGCAGCGTGTGCTTTGTGAGTGCGTCTACACGTGTGGGAAGGCTTAACCTTTATTAATAACTGGATGGAAGGACAGAGGCCCAGAGCAGACCTGGGAAAACAGTGTCCCCTTTACACTTGAGGTAGCAGGCATAAAGAACGAATGCATGGAGGAATGCATGTGGGTCAGAGGGGGGTATGGGCACGAACAGTGTTCTATAGGACTGTAATGATGCACTGAAGACAGATCTGAACTCACAAGTGTTGCTACCGAGTCATGCTCACAGTACAGACTCTTACATTAGTGCAGTGGACTCCACATGCTAATGGATTAATCAGTGCACACTTGATTGTGCACACGTGGTCAGCGCTCTGATCTAAAGGGCAAAACATCGACCTTTCAGCTACATGCAGGACCTCAAAGCAATCGCTAATCTTGCAGCATTGCTCCATAACTACTCTGACTTCTATTTATCCACAGTAGGAACAGATTTCTCTTGGTCAACTGCCTCCGTCGGACGTTTCGACCCTTTTCGGCTCTCTGGCTACGTACACTTCATTCACTCTGCATGCATGCGTCTCTCTTCAGAGCTGCAGGTCAGGTCAAAGAAAGGGATCCAGGTCCGTTACAGTGTAGTCGGGACAATTGTGCTACACATTTTGGAGTTGGCCTCATAGAATGCTTACATATCAGCAACATAGACAAAAAGGCATCTCATTGTTCTGCTTTAAACTGCAAGAGCTGAACAATGTATTATTAAAGCGTGCACAGAACATGCAGAGCAACTGTCAACACTACTTGAGTTTCACACCAAAATGTAGTAAGGGAGTTGTTTATTAAAACAGTATGCTTCCTCAGTGGCCATAAGCAGAGGATCTGACACAGAGGATATGAGGCAGTGTGGCAGATTCCAACATGAAAAGGAGTCTTCATAAACAAAGAGATAAGAAAAACTGCAATGGATCCTCCACTTCAGCCGGCTTTGTCCTGTGAGCAGACCCATGTCACGGCAAGAGCTAGAGCATGATGAATCTTCTCCAAATATGGGACATCACTGGTCAGAAGCCCTGCGTGACTGTCTCCGATGGTTTAATGAGGGAAGTGGCGGGAGGTGAGAGGGATGTGTCCCACAGGAGGAAACAGAGAGGGGAGTTAAAACGCTGTGGGAGGCTGCAGAGCACAAACAGTTTGTTCTAATAGATCCAAGAGAGCCAGCCATGCTGACTCTGAAAATCCACAGTGCTGGTGAGAGTCGCACAAAGCCAAACAAAATGTAAGAGATCAGCGGTTATATCTTAAGAATGGCACAACATTAACAACAGTGGGCTGGAAAGCAAAGCATCAACATCCGCTGAACAATTTCTAGTGGATCTCAGGAAATGGCCTTCCTAGGGGAGTCAATCAAAAGGCCCAAACCACAATCTTTCTACATTTCTCTCCGCTCTGATTACATCTGTTTCTTTCTCTCTCTCTCTCTCTCTCTCTCTCTCTCTCTCTCTCTCTCGTTTTATTTCCCATTTAAAAAGTGCCATCTTTTCCCAAGCTGGTGAATTGTGAAATATGTAGCTTTTTTCCTGCTGGTTTAATTCAGTATGCCACTTGGCAGAAAACCCAAAACATTTCTGGTCCTGCAGAGTGCCGCATGTTGTTTCCTGTGTGCTATTTTTCTCTATAAACAGAGCCACGCCTTGCTATTCCAATGTAAAGCCAAAAGACTGCTGAAACTGCACCAAAGACCTGCTATGGCACCTTACGACTGTGTTTGGATAAAGCAAACGGGTGCCGAACATCAAAGGTGTCTTAATAGCATCTCTGCAATGGCGAGAGTCTCTTCACTTGAGAGAAACAACTCAGTCATTTCTTGTGAACATTAACCAAGTTTCAGGTTAAGGTGTCAATATTTTTGCACAATTTCAACACAGAATCTTCACTTTGATCTTAAAATCCTCCTCAATTTTATGAAAAAAGTCTGCTCACATTGGGACATAAGGCATGCAGACCACTATATCAGAAGCCACAAACCAGATTGTACACATCTGGTAAACGTTTCCTCTGATTGCAAAACACCTGGAAAACCAAACAGAACTTCTAAACAGAAGCTTGCAGTGTTCGTTAGAAAAAAAAAACAACCTCCAAGCGCCTAAAGCATAAAACGCAAACTGAGACTTTGCTAGCCGGAGACGCCTGGTCGTAGCGAAGGAGATGGAGAATAAAAGGCACACCTTCAATTCCTTTTCCAGACCTTTTCCATTTGGCAGAGTGATGATCCAGACAGACGAAGATCAGTCACAGAAACCCTCTCTGCTGGATCACTTACCAAAGCAGCTCTGACAGCAGAGTCTCTCATATCTGACGCTTACAAAAATTGGTTCACCCCTCAGTTGACACTCCCATCTATCAAGGCAGAATAAACTGTATTAATCTACTGAGTCTATACTTGACAGATCATATGGTTGAGGCCAGTTTTCTATAGCAGTAGCAGCTGGTGTCGCCTCTGTTTGTTAAACTGTAACTCTTTGGCCTCCTCTGGTCAGTCCTGTTGTTTATTCTCTCCATCACGCTCAGTATGCCAGGATGGTGCCGTAGCAGCTCGGCTTGCCAGGACCTCAGCGCTTATATAGTGTACATTTCTATTGACTATATAATGACCTTTTATCATTCTCATTCTGTTCTATGTCTGACGTTATCTTTTTCTTAATAAACATCTTTGTTAAACGGAGCTCCCAGCAAAAGATTTCCACACGAGTGCATCGGTACAACCAGAGATAAACATCTTGAATCTTGAAAGTATCTCACTACGGACTGTACTTTGACTAAACTCAAATGAAAAATTGAGGGAAGGATACGTTCCCTCACTACAGAGTTGCATATTTCAAAGACAAGGAGTAAAATAATAAATAGATTTATATTCAATAATTGTCTAACAAGTAAAACATGCTGTTCACAACCTGAAACACGAACTCCTGCAGTCCCACATTGTTCATTCACCCGCCGTAAGAATGTAATCACATTACCCCAATGATACAAGCTCTATCAACCTCTCTGACGTTTGTTTGTTATACTAAGACTTAAACTGCCACATATATTCCTTATGACATTTTAAAATGACAAAACAGCCCCCAGTGTGTTGTTTATTAATGAAATACTGCTCCTCTTATTCAAATGCCAGTTTATGTTTCTAAAGGATGTGATTTTTCTAAATGACAAAACAATACCAGGTATCCTCTTTAATAAGGAAATACGACACGCTGAACTCAACTTCAACTTTAACCGTCGAGTAAATGTTTGCTGGACTCCATTCACTATGAGTTATTGTTCCAGAGCAACAAACTACTTAAAGGCTACAGACCAAAAATAGACTTTGGTGGAGTCTATATGCTCATCATCTCAAAGTTCACTGCTTTTCTTTTCTCATCCTTTCAGAGCCAAACATGGCAGGTTATTTATAGCACTATCCAGTAACAAAAGTTTCCTGTTGTATTAAACAAACAACTGACTTCTTATCTCTCTGCTCCCGGGCCGCTTATTTGGATATTCACTGTCAGAGGCCTGAGGTCAGCAGGCTTTAGCTCAACTGTTTCTATCTCAGTTTCTGAAGCTTCAGTTTAGAGGGAAACACCTTTCTGAATGATGAACTATTCACAACCCATTTTTTTCCTTTATCTCCCGACCCGACACCTTTGAAACTTAATCATACAGGAAATGCTTTGTGGAAATGTGAAGGGGGTAAATACCTGTGAGAATGATGACAGGGTCAGCAGAAAAAAATCAGGTGTGCACTGTGAACGCTGTGCTTGTAGTTTAGGGCCTGAGTGACTTTTTTCCCCCTTTTTCTCACTCCAGGAGAGAGAAACACTTACAAAAAACACCCTGTAAACATGTAGTGAGGTCAAAGGGAGTTATGTTCGCCAAGTACCAGCATAAAAACAGAGGCAGCAGGTGTTATCAGTGGTCTGGAGCATAAAACACTTAGGACTCTTTTTTTTTGGGTTTGTCAGTGTTTGCGTGTTTGAATTTGAAGACTTTCTCTGGAAATTGCAGTTTAGGCCTGCAACTAATGACAATTTAAATTGTATAGTGATTATTTCCTCAAGTAATTAAAGTTTTGTTGAAGTGATCAAAATAAAGAAAGAACACGTTTAAAAAAAAGCGGCGCCAATAACATCAACAAGTGTTGGACATTAAAAAAACAGAACAACAATTTTTAAAAAAACACTGCTAATATTATCTAAAAACGTCCCAGACAAATGTTACATAACGTGGCATCATTTTTCCCATTTATTCGTTCCTGATGATGAGGCTGACATTTTGGAATATGTCTCCAGGGGTGAAGAGAACCAGGGACTGAACTGGGACCCCTCAAAACAAACCCATTCTTCCTCTCAGACTGTAACCGTTGAGCCCTTGTCAACGCACAAAGGGTCCAGGGAGCCATAAAATGAAATCCCATGGGTCCCATATATCACAGAGGCTGGACCACAGAGTGAAATTGCCCTATTTTAAACATGTGCAAATGCTTTTTGCTCACCAGGGAGAAAGGATAGTCACAGAGCTGGCAAGACTAGTTACAAATCATTATGTGAGGCATCCAGCATGTGAAATCAGCCCAGCAGGCGCCACAAGTGGAAAAGTCTCCAAGCGGTAAAGTCAATTCAGAAATTAAAAGCCTTGTAGATTAGCAGACCACAAACTGGAAAAGACAGTAAGACAATAAGATGTCCATATATTGGCATCGTACTCATACCGGCTTGTAAGATGTCTCATTTTGACTTCTCCTGCAGCAGGGAGAGGTTTCAGAGATAATTAGAAGGGAGGTCATGGTGTGGCTGACAGACGCTTAAGTCAAACCTTATTCTTAGCTAAGTAGGCAGGTGCACAAGTGCCAGAACAACAGACACCTGCAGACCAGGCTCGTCCTGCAGGTTCGACACACAGGAAACTTCTGCCACACAGCAAATTCAGAGGTAGAACAAGTGATAATCATCAGCCTCCGGGCCGGCAATCAGCTGATAAAATCTATTTTAACTTAGTGCTTGGAGTGGTTTGGTTGGACCTATTCCCCAACTGCCCTCAGCAGCTTTTGTGTTTGCGTGTCCACAGATCTTAAGCACCATTCAGACAGACGACCCACAACATACATGCACTCGCAAAGAAACTGGGACACCGACTGATTATTTTTGTGGACATTTAAATAATTGCAGTGGCTGAGAGAAAAGGAAAACGCTTCTCCTGGTTGCCATGGAGGGGATTAAATGAGCAATATAAAAGGCAGCCTGGGCTTTGAATAGAAGTGTAGAGATGGGATTAGTGGCGTTAGAGAGGCCACCATATGACCTTCTGACTGTTTAGTTCATTAAGAAGAGCACAGGCCTGGAGTTCGTGTTCGTTATCCAACTGTTGTTTAATAGGAGCTCCTCCACCCGGATTTACTACCAGTTTAATTAAGCCTGGGCATCGCTGGACGTCCATCATGTTGTACTGGCGTCCTGAAAAACAATTCTTAAATCACAAACTCTGAATATATACACCACAGAGCGGGGTGTTAGATTTCCTAAAAACTAAACACAAAAGGCTCCATTCATGTCTCTGTGGAGCAGAATTTAAATTCCATCACAACCCCATATGAAGTTTAATCAGAGTTTGTTTCCTTTGAAACCAAGTTCACTGTGGAAAACCCTGACACTCGAGTCACCACAAACACCATCAGTGAAAATGTGGGATCTTGGTGACCTTATGGCCGGTGGTCACATCTGAGAGAGGGAAGCTGTGGGGAAGACGCCGCGCTACAAGAAGAGGAGGCACGTCAAATCCACTGCCTCAGTAACGGGCTGAGCGTCGGTGTCGCGTGGTGATAAACCTCATGAATTCCAATGTCTGCATGATACGCGTTTTACTCTGCCGCAGCAGCTCTCTGGACAATGCCAGCGTTTTTTTTTTTAAAAGCGAGCTCTCACAGGCAGCACAGGAAGGTTCAGACAAAGCTGGGTTTCTCTAACAGCAATCAGATGACGTCTAATGTGATGTGCTCTTAAATTGAATATTATTGAGATGAAAAATCTCACATACGCCTGAAAACAAACACAGGATTTGAAAACTAAAGGAGAAAAGCTTGAGATGTCTTCATTCTGTCCACTGTCAAAATTCATAGTGACCATTCTGAGTACTTTCTTCATATTCATTTTAACTCCCTCCCTCCTGCTTTGTTCCTCTATGAATAAACTCATAAAATCTCTGATCAAAGCGACCAACACTCAAGTTAGAAGTTAATCATTATGCAGAAGGAAAAACATTATTCCCTCCAAAGCCTCCTGTTCTCGAACTTTGATAAAAATTTGGCCTGTAAGTGATTTATGAGAAGAAAACTCATAGCCAGACGACACCAGACTTTGGGGAAATAATGGACTGGCTGCCTTTCTACAGTTTAAATAGTCTCAGGCGGGTCAACAAAACATCACATTTATACCCTGTGTTGCTCCAAAGTAAACAAGCCTTTTCTTGTCAGATTAGCTGATCTTTTTTTTTCTTAAAGAGCAAAGTCTTGGGAAAGCACGTGATAATCAAGATAAGATCAGATACTGTGCTCACACATCTGTATTCCCCCCTACAACTGTTCTAAACCTCCCCTAATGTTTGATGACACAAACCTCTTGTTCAGTATTCAGCCCAGTCACAAACCCAGAGTCCAACTATTGCATCTGTCTGTGTGGCTGTGATTCAGACAAACCCAGTGCAGCTCCGTCTAAACAACAAGCTCAGGCTGACTCACACATCCTCGTAAACGTGTCTGTGTTACAGGTATTACGATACATGTCAGACAGACTAATGTGTCGCATTCCTCTGCCTAAGGAAATAATTCTGACATGACGAATGTGAACCAGGAAGTTAACCTTTTTCCGCATGTCCCCTTTATCAGGACAGATTTATAGGTTTGTTCAGACTTGTGACGTGATGTCTTCTTCAGTAAAGGCCAAGACATCATATTTTAATGTGAATCACTGACAAGCGAATGTAACGTTATTTTTCTCCACTGTTTCGTACTGATTAGAGACGTGTCTGCTTTATGTCATCATGGATTAAGACTGGACTACAACTACTATCTACTTCACATATTGATCTGTCAGTTATTTGATTAATCGTTCAATCATATAGTGTAGAAAGTGCCTGAAATGGTAAAAGGAGGGATTTTGAACATATATTGATATAAAACAGATACTACAAACAACAAATCCTCACATTTGGGCGAGTGTGTGCATTCATGCTTGATAAAAGCCTTAAACCGTTGATCAGTTATCTAAATTGTTGGCAATTTGACTAATCTATTGATCATCTTATGGTTTTAAAAGTAGTTTGCACTCGCAAAAACACCAAACACGTCTCTGTTGCAATGATAACACACTTAAGATTCACTACCCACCAGACACACCTAATCATCACGTCAAATCTGCAACAATTATTTTCATTCTCCTTGAATCTGCCAGTTATTTTCTCAATCAATCGATTGTTTATTCTAACGCCACAGACCCAAGGTGACCTGCTTTGTCCATCAACAGTCTTAAACCCAGATATATCAAACAATAATATAAAGATAGCTGCTGACTGTGTGTGAACTGAGGCAGTCCTGTGTTCTCTGAAGACACTCAGAGCAGCAAGGAGTCAAGTATGAATTCTGAAGAGAGAGAGAAGCTTCATGCATGATGATCAGGTGCAATATTAACATAGTGAACATGAACATGAATGTAAAGCCAGGCAGGCAGCAGTGACACCACACTGGTCCACCTTCATCAGCAGCATGAAGCTTCAGCTCATCTCCAGTCATCCACTCACCAGGGCGCGGAGAGAAGACTCATCCAGCGCCGAGTAGCTCTCCACAGACATCCCGCTCCTTGTTGTCAGGCTCAGGTGAGACGAGAAGAGCAGGACGGTGTGTGATCTGCTTCCCCGGCCAACGTGTAGTCTTCCACCTGCACGGACTTGTAGCTGTTTTCTGTGTCTTTTTTCTCTTCTTTTCTTTCTGTCAGTCAGTCCTCAATCTTCAGCGCAGTTCAAAGTCACAAACTTGTGAGTCACAGGAAATGAGCCGGTGTCCCGCTCCCAGAGAGCACGTCTCGGTCCTCTTTTGTCGCCTCCTGAGTGGCAGTGGAAGCAGGAACAGGCCCACGCTCTCTTTCAAGGGGACGTTGGCAGCTTTTTGAACAGAGGATTCCCACTGAAAGGTGTAGGCCCGCCCCCCTCTCCGTCCCCGGACTCTCCCGGCGCTCATTCAAAGCGCGCCTCTCTGCGGGGACCCGCAAACCAGCCTCCGGGTATGGAGGGTGATCAGTGCCAGAGTGTGTGTGTGTGTGTGTGTGTGTGTGTGTGTGTGTGTGTGTGTGTGTGTGTGTGTGTGTGTTATCCTCGCATTTTCATTAACATAATTGTTTTTAACCCCTTACTGCCTGAATTTATTTACAATTATATAAAAAAATTAATTATTTGTGTTTTTGCATTCAAGCAGATGCTAAATTAAGTGGAGATTGTTAATTTGAATATAGCATAGCATAGAATAGTACAATATAATAATAGTATAATACAATATATATGTTTTGTGCATAGAATATATATATATTTATGTATGTGTGTATGCATCTATGTATATATAATGTCTACATAGAAGATGCATCAACTAGCATTAGTGGGATACAGAGGCCACCTCAGCTGCATCAAGACCGGAAGAGGTTTGAGGCGAATTCGCGACAACAGGCAACAAGGGGTTAATATAATTGTCGACATTCAATGTCTTTACATGTCAGTGTCTTTATATTCTATTTATTTAAGTACAAATTTGAGGCTTTCATTTTTTTTTTTATGCTATTTTCTGTCAGTGATCCACTAAATTTTAGAGGGAGATGTTATACTTTTTACTTCATTACAAGTTATTTCACTGTTTTGAGCACAGAACATATGGAGAGCTTCTAAAATATGAAAATATGCTTTGTTATTAAGTCAAACTACAGAGCTGAAACAATTAGGTCGTTAATCACTTCTGTCAACTGGCAACTATTTTGATAATTGTTAATAATTTTTCATGGCAATACATGTTGGAGCTCCAACTTCACAAATGTGAGAATTTGCTGCTCTGCCTTTTAATTGTTTTATACATTTTAATTTATTCTTAATCATTTTTGAAGTTTGTACTATTTGTTGAACAAAAAAATGCATTGTGAAGGTGTGACATTGAACTCTGGGTAATTGTGAGCATTTCTCACTGTTTTCTGAATGTTTACCAACCAACAATTAATCAAATTAAGAAAATAATGTGTGTCAAAACATTGTCTGTAGTTTTCCTCAGTAAAAACATTCTTTCCAGGAGACGTCTTTGTAAAGTATATGGAAATTACAAACCTGGAAATCTAAACGGTAGGATTTTATCCCCTTATATGAAGATGTAGGCGTTGTTTCAAATCCATGAGGCCAGGAATAAATACAGGAACCGGCCAAAAAATACCCAACACGTGCACTCATGTAAGTGCAGAAAGTAAAAGAACACAGACACGACCTCAGTGCAGTGAAAGGTGGCTGCTGCACCGTCTCCACTTGGTGGACTACTTTTTATCCTCCATCTCCTTTTATCTCATTTGTAGGCAAAACGTCCCTCATTTAAAATAACCATGTCAGGTATCTGTCATAGACTACTAGGTACTAAACAGTTCAAAATATCAAACCTGAGTTGTTTTGTGTATTTACTGAAACATTTTCATTACAATTACAATAAGTACAGTTTTCTCCAGCAGTCCTCTTCAGCCTTAGGCTGTGATATATTTTGTGTGAGGCTCATATTCACTCATTATAATATAATGGCCATGTGGTAAATGATCTAAGGAGAACTGCTGTGGTTCTTCCCAAACCGTTCCTGTGGTTTTACATCCGGGCGGATCACTCCGTGTAGACTCTTTACTTTGGAGGTAAACCCAAAACAATAGATGCTCTAGCTTTACTCCTAAGCAGGGTTTTGGTACCATGACTGGCAAACTGAGGCGTAAAAACACAGAGAATACAAACTGGAGCCATGAAACCGTGAACGTCGTCATTAAACATTTAATAGCCACACAAGACAAAGAGCATCAAGACAGTTGTTCTTAAAAAGGAAGTCAGCCACGTGCCATGAGCGCCTCAAGTCCAACTACACACAACACCAGGTGATTTCACTGATTTGATCCTCACTGGATGAGCTTTGTCGAGGTTGTTCTTAATAAAGAAAAACGCTCTGGTGTTGTCTTTAGTTAAAAGGGAAATTTGCAGACTCTCAACCAGCACAAGGTTTTATATGCATGTCTAAACTGGACCCTATGTTACACACAAAATACATCTTACCAATCTTAAATTCTATTCAGAGGAGCAGCACACAACATTTTTCACACTACTCAGGAGAAGATTGGACAGGACACACTGCTTCAAAAGCCATCTGATCATGACACCACATATATAGTTCTATAGTTATGATTAGAAAAAACAAAATATTACTGAAGAGTATTAAAGACAAATGTTCAACAGTACAAAAAGACAAATGCTCCATAATACAGTTTTTTTTTTCTAGGTCAAAGATGCATAAAGTTATCAAATCTGTTCCTCAAGCCCTTTTTAACAAAATAATCTATCAAAGTGCTTTAGGTTACATGAAGATGCAGAAACCGAGGAACACTGAACACTGAAAAAACTGCCAAACGGGAGAAAACAAAATGTCCTTGGCTGAAGTAACAAGGTAAAGATTAAGTTGGACAAATGCACACTGACCAAGTCACGTGTCTGAGTGTGATGCTCACAACGATCTCAACGAACCAAGACACGACTTGTAAAGTAAGAAAACTTCAAATCAGATGCAGCGTAAATGAAATCAGCTTTATAATTTATCTGTTAAGGCTAGATGTTAGACATACAGACATTTGAAACAAGTCTTCAAATAAAGCAGAATATGCATGAATGAACCAAAGTTCTTGCTTTGACTTTACTAGTAAAACTCATCAAAATATAAACTGCAAGGTACTAATACTCACACAGGCACTTATCAGATAGGTATATGTTTGATTCTCAAAAGTGTGCAAAAAGATAAATGAAAAGCAGAGTAGGAGATTTGGTTGTTTTTTTTTTTTTTATTTCTCCAGATGTTCCTGCTCTCACTCTTCCTGCTGTTCTTCATTCTGCTTCTTGGGCAACTGCAAATGGAAAAAATACAATTGAAAATCCTTTATAGACCCAAAACTATGGTGAGTGGCCTTAAAGGGAAAATCCAACCATAAGCAGAATTTCCACTTTAATTTTTTTTCTACTTTAATCATTC
The DNA here is from genome assembly GCF_042242105.1 of Pempheris klunzingeri. Lineage (NCBI taxonomy): Eukaryota > Metazoa > Chordata > Actinopteri > Acropomatiformes > Pempheridae > Pempheris > Pempheris klunzingeri. Next base: position 5,239,266 of record NC_092018.1, read on the forward strand.
TGTGAAGCAAATATCTACAGCTTTAGGTTTACTCCAGGGTTCCTGCCTCTTATCCTGATAACCAGTGTTTAGTGGTTACCTGGTTAGTACTAGTCAAGGTGCTGCCCTCATTATGCAAAATCGTGCTACATTTTTGTTTTTGCTTTAAAACTGAGTAGAATCAGATGCATCTAGCTTTTGTTTGTGTTGGTCTGATCTCTATAAACAGATTCTGCATATGAATGCTGACTCTGCAGACCCGGGACAAGATGTCATTCAGATATCTGAAGTGTTCTGGTCCCTGTTTGTAGTCCAAATGATCACAGTCCAGTCGATCACAGTCCATGCGGAGAGCAAATGAGGTGGAACGCGTTGGCCAAAATGCAAACTCAGAACTCATTGGCTATTGATTGACAATAATTTAGCTTTTTATTAACTTTTTTCTAATTTATCTGCATTCATATGCATACATCTGTTTATAAAGATTAGAAATGTCTGGTGCACGGCCTAGATGTTCGCTGGCTACACCGGAAACACCAAAACATTGATAAAATGTACCTTCATCATTGGATTCCTTAAGTTCCCCTTCCCGTCTTTTTTTTCTGGTAGACGCAGTCTGGTGGACAAACACGTTAAACCAGAAAATGAATAATTAAAATTTTTATTTACAAGAAAGAACAAATTATTATTTAATGAAGAGATTCTCGATCCATCGAGTAGAGCTAAAGATCAGTGCTTTTACCCCTTTACAGATGCAGATCCAGACTTCTCGTTGTCACACAGAGATGAATGAGCACCCTCTGCTTCCCTGCCATGCTGAGTGCTGTCTCTTGCAGAAAAATCACAGTTGGATGTCTTCCTTTGGTCTGGTAGTCCAATGTAGCCTCTCTGCCAGTGTCCTGGTGGCACGTCTCTTTCAAACCCAAAGTCCTGCTCCAAGAAGTCACCTATATGTGTACATAAACACACAATACGCATAGTTACCAGACAAAAAACACTCTGTGCACATAACCAAACCTTTTTATGTAATGCAATCAATAATAGTAGATGCACAACCTCAGAAAGACCAAAGTCTGTGGTAGTAGTGAAATAAATACTCATAGTACTAATAGTATTTTGTCCATCACCATAAATCTATAATTTTGTGTTGCTGTATGATCTGATTTTCTGTAGAATTTCTGCATTATTTAATCAAATTTTATCTGCTCTTTCAATATTTCAAATAAACTTTATACATTACCTTGGTGTTTTATTCTCCTTTGAAAATCTGGAGACATCCGACCAAAGGAATCTTTAGCAGGGCTCAGTGGTTTTTTGACAGATGATTTTGTTAGATTGTTCAGTGGATGTGCAGTCTGAGGGCGCATATCACATTTGTCCTAGATATCACAAAAATAAAACAACACAAAACATCAGATCAAATGTTTCCATTTTATGTATTTTTACAGGGGACAGTACACATCAGAGGTGTTAATGTTCGGTTAGGTATGCAACTTTCCTTTGGTATGCTACCTGGCGCAAACAATTACTGTCAAAATATTCATGATGTAATTACTTTGCAAGTGGAACAATAATTTTGGAACACGAGTTCACCTGGAACATTTTGGCAGCGCACCACCCAGCTGTAGCATGGTGAGAGATATAGTAGCAGTCAGCTTAGCCTGGTTAAACCTTAGTATCACTGCCGTCTGAATCACATTCGAGAAACATGTAGCACTGGTTGCAATGCTATGATTAAAATATGCGGTGAAACTATATCCCCCTCTCCCTCTCTGTGACAGTCGGCTTTTCCTTTGCCTTTGAGTGAAGCCGTCTGGAATAACTATAAACACATTTGATTTCTGCCATGGTCAGACAGCAAGTCGTCAGTTAGACAGTAAAAGTAGAGCTTTGATCCCAGTAATTGTTACATATGACATCAATAGATTATTAACACTGAAGTATCAGTGTGTAAGCTGCAGCTTAGTGCTGCTGGAGGTGGAGCTAATTTCAACTACTGCATATACAACTTTACATACAATACAATATATCAAGTTTATATACAAAAACTAAACAGTTTTAGCACCACTTATGACGAATATGAGTTTTGTGTGATGTTCCTTCCCTTTTACCTGGTTGATCTACATCACTTAAAATGTGTAACCTCCAGCTAAGAAGCAGATTTTTAAACAGTCTATTTCTTTTTCATTTGATATTCATGAACAGATATTCATGAATGATATGTACACAGGTCATAATGTAGAAATCTCTATAGAAGACATATTTGAATTCTGTTGAATACAGCTACAAATTTAATACTAAAACGGGTCAAAATAATTTTCCTTTCCTCACAGGCAATGCAATAGTAGAAGTAGTTAACATTGCTATCTGTCAATAACTGTAGACTGGCTATCTAACGTGATAAGTGATGTACCTGATGGTGAAAGACGACGGCTTCTTCTAGAGCAACGCCGCAGAATTCACATGGAATGACCACATCGCCCTCTAGTGGACTGGCTGGAGGACTGTAGGAGGCCGGGGAGACTGAGCGAGGGAAAGTGGGGATGTTTGAAGCGAGTGTGTCAGGGAGGCTGTGCATCATCCCTGAGGCATTCCTGCTCATCCTGTCCTCCTTAGGTGGAGACGCGGGCTGCTTGCTGAAGGACGCAAAGGCCGAGGCAGGACTGCACCCAGTCTGAAACAAAGAAAATTAGGTAGGTAATTGTAAAATCTATGACATATCTTAAATTAGGTCATCATGTCCCTAGTAGATGGAGATGAGGGCCACATGTTCAAACAGGCAATGGCTGTAACTGGACTGTGAACCATCTGAAACAAAAATAAAGACGAGTAAACAAATGTTGGAATGCCATGCAAGATATTTTACACTGATTAGATTTGTGCGTACAAAGATCTGTTTCATAACTAGAGAGCAGCCTGTGGACAGGTTCCAGAGAAAAACCATAATGCACCATGAGGAAATAAGCAGGTCACAGCAATTGTTTTTCCAAGAGAACAGTACCTTAACCCTTTATTGGGCAAAGGACCATATTTGGTAACTTAAGTGGGAGTTCAAAATGCCCGCCCCTTGCCTCACCATGAGGCAGTAGAACTATGAGATTTCTCCAAGCCAATCAGCGACAATCAGGCTACAAGACAGACCAGCAAGAAACCATATATGGTAACTCCATTGACCTTGATTTTCACCATAAAATTTAAATTTTTTTTGAAAAACTCACAAAAGTGAAAAAAACACCAGTTATGGTCTAGGGTTGAAATTTTGAATTTCTAAGTATTTCAATGAGTGCCCTATGAAGGGTTAAACTGAACGTGGGGCTGAAATCAGATAAAAATATCTCAAAATACCTTAAAGTCCTGAGTCCAGTTGACAGAACAGGTTCTTTAGGATGATTACATCCGTCAGTCAGATTGTGGTTGTATTCTTTGCTCTGATGTTGTCATGCATGCCCCTTAGATGCACTGACCTGAAATTACAAACTGTCTGCCCTGCTTTTCTCCTGTGATTACCTGTTGAGTGAGTCTGCTGAACGCTTTTTCCTCCAACATTATATGTATATTTTACTTGAATATGACCATGACCATAACTAGCATTACAGCATGATGTTCGTGTGTCTCTGGTCACAGGCTCTTTAGTCCAGAAAACAAAAAGGTGTCTTCTCCTGGTTAAAAATATTTAGTAGACAATGAACAGAAAATTCACCATAAATGACAAAGAAAAGCTAATGAATCCACAACTGTAAGATGTACACTATCTCTTTACATACAAGCTGTCGGTTATTGGTCTTCTTCAGACATACACTGAAGAAAGAGAAGGAGTGAGTACTTCACTGTGTATGTAGACAATCAAATTACTTAAATTACTCTTATTATGAGTAAACATCCTTTGCAGCTGTGTAAAATCCCATCTCTAACCTGGTGCAAAATTAGGTCCTCTTCAGGAAACAGCTCTTCGCAAAACTCACAAGGCAGCATGATATCTATAAATAAAAGACAGAATAATAATGTAAAAGCAGTCACAAACTGACAACAGAATAACTTAAACTCAGCACTAATGTACCTGTTTGATCGTGGTCCTGGACTGCACTTGTGCTTGTAGTGAAGTTTGGGTGGTTGTTGTTGGGCGGAGACAGTGGGGAGCTTGTGTTAGATGTCTTCCCAATCTTGTGGTCCCAGATACCACTCCACAGGTTACCCTCACCTCCAGCCACTGATTCTCCATCACTCTGCAGGCTGAGGGCCAACATGTAGTCCAGGCCTGATGAATCCTCATCCAGTGTGAGCTCACTGTGTGGCCACGCACTACTGCTGCTACTAGTCAGAAAGTCACTCTGCCCCAGCACTACAAGAAAGAAATAATTATACAGTTATTACAGAAAACAACTACAGCTGCATGAAGCCACACATTAAGTGTGTAGACTGGACCAAAGTTACTGACACTGGCGATGCATTTTCACACATTTTTGCTACTGGGTTCATGCTTAAGAAGCATCAACTCAAAAGCAGTGAAGTAGACAAGAGCTAGCAGCAAAAGATCCATAAGAAATGCATGCTTTAAAATACTCATTACAATCAGATTAACAAATACTTTGTGGGAGGGGAAAAGTACTCAGCATTTCTGTTACACCTCAAGGATACACACAGTGAGTGTTGGTAAGAAACACTGGATGTAAACGAGAAAACTCCACAGGGCACCTTTAAATTGCTTTTACAGTTCTTTAAAGATACATTGGTAGATTTTCACCAATATATAATTTAGTCTGGAGAGTACGCCCCCTCCCCCATAATCAATAGGTCAGTGACACACTCACAGTGGCTAAATGTATTTCTTGGGGCAGTATTCTTCCAGTCCCCTCCTGTACCTTCAGGTCCCCTTGAAGTGTTATAAACTCTGGGATCAAATGGCCGCGGAAAGGTCTGTTGTTCTGCTGCACTGATATTATTATTCTTTGGGCCTCTTTCTTGGGTTCTCAGGAGGTTTCTGATGGAGTGGGCTTCGAACCATGCTCCTGGAGACTGTGGATCTACTGGACTGCGATTTGTCCGGCTGTTGTTCCTCTCTTGGGGTGGTGTAAGGCTACCACATAAGACGGGATGCACCGCTTGTTCCCTCAACATTACATTGCACTTGCAGTGTATGCAGGGCTCAGTGCGTGTGCCGCAATAATCCTCATGTTCTTTGGACTGACTGACAACAATCTCTAGGTCACAGTATTGGCACGGGACGAGCCGCTGAGAACATTCAGAGTTCTGAAAGAGACAACGATCGTGAATGAATCACTCTCACAATTTAAGGATTTCATCAACATTATAATTAAACTTATACAGAGGGAAGGAAAAGGAAAAGACATACCTGATGAACATCAATATGATTCTTCTCAATCTTCAAACCACACTTGCATGTAATCTGAAATGAAAGTGAAAATGCATTTAAAATTGTTTCAGTTTCAGTTTCAGTCTGATGTTATTTTCTTGTTAGTGGTTACCTTTAAGGTGAGGATTTAAGGTCCCTGGTAATTGCAATATGTGGTTCCTCTGACATAAATTTCCATCAATACTGAGTCCCAAGTTTATAGTTAGCATAAGTTACAAACCTCATCAGTAATTGAGACAGAGTCCAGTGTTTTTTGTGCTGTTTCATAGTCACTGATACAACACAGACACTTGCTCAAGACAAATAACTAAGGCCAACAAAAATTGTATTTGCATTTATTTTCTCCTGAGAAATAAAATCTCTCAAGTCACAGTTTACTAGTTTCTAGGTTTGGGACAGATTAATTAATTCAATAATCAGGCTATGCTGATAACACACACTGTTCCACTTTTCTGGTATTGGGCTTGCCCTTAAAAGCAGGAATTATGTTAAAGTCTCCAGTACTGCTGTTCAGACTGTACCTGTGTATGCTCCTGCTCTTTGTGCTCCTGCAGATCTGACCGTGGCACTGGCTCCTGGCAAACATCACACAGGGCGATGTTTCTTCGGCAGTGGATCTCATGGGTGGTAAAATTAGCCTCTGGAATGTCATGTTTGCTAAGAAGATACAGACAATTAAGAAAAAACTGTTTCCACCACCCTTTCAAATTGACAGATCACTTAATGAACCTTACTCACACTTACCAATTGCCACAGAACTGTGTGTTTTCATCTGCCATGGCTTTACCTGTGCCTGTGGACAAAGTGAGGAGGGAGTGACACGTAACTCTGTCGTGGTGATATTTCACTAATGTTTATGAAAGGTAAAGTGGTGGATGAGGAGGTGTAGCCATAGAAATTAATTTGTTAGCAGTTAGTTAAAAAATGTATTTGACTTTCGTTAATTGAAGTGGCACTAACATCTATTGACTGAGGTCATTTAAAAACAGCCCCATCAATAACCAGGTCTAATGTAAACAGCACAAGCAGTCACGACTGTCGTTAGCACATGAAACTGGTTGACAGCTATGTCCGTTTGCTCACCCAGTGTTTCCAGCTAACGTTAGCTGACAACGACGGCCTCGACTAACAAGGAGGGTTTCCTGTAAACCTCAACCAACAAGCATCTCGAACCACCTCGAAAAAGTCGGACAATGTTAGCCGTGTTGCTTTTAGCTACCTCCGTAGCTTGGCATTGAATACACTGTTAACTAGCAACAACCACGTAGCGATAATTTTAGCTAGCAGACTAACTTTAGGTGCTATTTACGGAGAGGACAGGCAGCTAACGTAGCGCCGCGTTTTGGGCTCCTGACAACACGACGACGACTTCTGCTGTGGGGTTACTGTTATCTGCGATTAACTCACTGTTAGAGAATATTTAACCAGAAATAACCCCGTAGATAACTGCTAACTACTTGGTGATAGCCCGTAAAAAAACAGTTCGCTATTTCCTCTTTGCTTTATTCATACGCTCTCTGGTTTTACCCCCGAGTGAGGTCTCTCAGGCTGGATACGTACGCATCCTTATAGCTTCCTTTAAAATTGGAATAACCGAACCAAATGCAGCTGTAATAATTCATAAAATTACATATAGTCTAAAAGACCTAAATAAAACGGTGATGTGTATTTGTATATTTCATTGAGGTTAAGGGTTAAGGTGCACTGCAAGACTAAACTCAGGGGGAAATGTCCACGGAGACCCACCAGGCTCAAATTTGATTGGTTGAGTCAACATTGTGCGCTTGTAAAAACGTTCCGGGTGATAACATTGCTTTTAATTTCGATCCGATATTTGGTATTAACAACAAAACTGGTAATATTTAACACATATATTGTGGTGAATGTGCCAAAATATATTCATTATCGACCGTATGTGTTTCAACAAGCAAGCAGTGGTCTCCGTAACTTTGTCCTTTAACTTCCTGTCTACACCGGAAGCGTGTGCAATTTTGCAAATGTACCTAAACATCGTGAACTGGAAGAAAACAAGAGACTATATTTTAAAGTAAATCAGCTGGTCAGTTCACCTTTATCATGTATTAAGTTTTGATATGGTATTTATATTTTAATATGTTTATAACAAGATGATATAACAGAGTGGCCACCGATCAAAACCAGCTGAAGCAATATTTCATCATTACAAACAGACGAGCAGACATTATCTATAAACTATATGTGACATAGCTGGGTGAGGAGTTTCATTCTAATTCATATATATAAACCAGCTTGAAACCAAAAATGCAAATATCATTTACTTTACTTATTTTTGTGGCGATAACTGGAGTTATTTATGGTACCCTGCATCATCTGAGATGGGTTAAGCATCAGTGCTCTTGCAGTTTTTCCACATATCAAGCTACACATAATGAAAATCGACACAACATTGTCCTTTCAGAGTTTATTGAGTTTTTGATCTAACCAATACTGTCATATCAGACATTTTCATTTTTTGTAAGGCACAGTTTTGTTCAGATAAAACACTGATCTTATTTACAGCAAATGTTCAGACCTCCCAGTCAAAATGACCCCCCAATGATTGGACCATTATTGTAAATGTATAAAACTTAATTAATTCCAAAGCCCTTGATCCTCATTTGTAAAGGTAAAATCAAAAATGTATTTTACATTGTAATATGAAATGTAACTCTATGCCAAACTTTTAAAACAAAATAGTGAGAAAAAGCAACACATTTCCCATAAAATGTCACTGGATTGATAGAAAGGACGTTTTATAAATTCAAATAAAATGTTTAAAATGACTCAGTCTTGCAAAATATTGATATGCCAATAGATGATTTTTTTTTCCCCCAAGCAACTTTAGGGCCTAAGTGGATAAATCGCAGTTAAAGTGAATTAAACATGAACACTCTACTGCACCCAGCCACACTGCTTAGTTCCTGGTGATGCATTAATGTATCAACAGCTCTTAATCGATTACATGATTGTCTGATATGAATTTAGGTCCAACAGGAAGGTGGTTATGGACCAGTTCCCTTACTCAAAGTTGGCCAAGTAAAACATTCATGAAGAATATTAGCTGCATTAGTTTGTAGAAGGATGGCAGTACAAACAGCCCTGCTGTTGTAGCCAGAGTCAAGCACTGGAAAATACCATGGTCTATGCACCAAACACTAATAAAGACATCTGTGGAAAAACTACATACATCACAGGTCACAGGTCATCCTTATGCACATGTGCCATAGTTATTACTCCATTTTCAAATTGAGGGGGGAGGGATATTTAGTAAGAAAAGAAAGTACCAGCTTTGAAAGATCAAATATGCAGGGCTCCACAATTTATCTGCACCACAGAAATGAACTAAAATGACAGTAGAACTAAAAATTCACATTAGACTAATTTTGCTGCTAGCATGATTTCTACAGTACATCACCTCTATGGGGTCATGATTATAAAAGCTTTGTGGCTAAGTGGCCCTTAATAATAACTATCGAGCAGGTTAAAGGTATAACTGTAAGCACCTCGTCTCACATTTTACTATTTTGATTATGAAAACAGCATAAAAATGTGCAAAACACAATAATGCAAGACCAAATTGAAATAGCTACAATGCAGTCGATGGTGGTGTTTTTTGTGGGGTAAGAACAAAGACATCATCTATCAACGCCTGGCTTCACGTGTAGTTGTGCCAAAGAGCAATTGGAAGCATTTTCGCATACGTGAGATATCAGATACACAATTGGTCTGTGGCAGAAAGCTACTGTCTATACTATTTACTGGAACATTTTTGTTCCTGCCTTCATGTGGGACTGAAAATACTGTCCACAGGTGCCAAGTCTACCCAAGGCCTTTTTCATGTCACTAGTTTTCTTGCCATCTTTCCTGTTACTCTCCACTATGCACTAATGACAGACAATTAAAATGGGCTAAGAATGTGATATTTGGTCAGTCACTGTAATTAAAATGACTAAAAGTTAACAAAAAGCTAATTTCCTATCAAGAACTAAAAAGGTGTTCAGACAATCAACTTTATCAAAAACACTATACGCCCACTTCTGAAGAAAAGAAAGCTGGTTTTCACTTTAACTTCCAAATGTCCTTGGTCCGATATAAAATTCAGTAGGTTGCTCTTACAGAGTCTTTAACCACAGTCCAGTGAAAAAATATTTTTACTAGACTACACTATCTTATATGATCTAGAGTGGCAAAATGGAGGGAAAAAAAGGCTCAAAGACAGCATAAAACAGAAGGGAAAAACAGAAAATTACAGTACAAACATTCATGAAATGGAAAGGCACAGATTTTTAAGAGTTGAGACTAGAAGTCGTAGAGGTAGCAGAGGTCACAGAGAGGGACAAAGGGAAGAGAAAGAAACTGTTAAAAAAGCGATATGTCTGATGAAATGTCTATCTGTCCTTGGATCCAAGCTTCTCGATCAAGTCTTGCAAGGGAGCGAGCTCTCGCCTGTCGATAAGGTTGAACTCCTACAAGAAAAAACATTTCATGTCAGAGAGGCTAAAATAGGACAGAAGCTGCAGTAGCTAACACTCAATGTATTAACTGACAGTATATTAGTGTAACTAGGCACTTTGGATGAAATCCTTTATCACAGTCTGAAATCTGAAAAAACTCTGGGTTCATCTTGAGCAATTCTTGCATAATCATTGGCATCTGGCATAGACGAGACTAGGCATCGCAGGGCACTGTGTGCAATTTATGAAACAAGAGATTATTTACTGGCACATCCCGTTAAAATGTCTTGTTATCTTGTTCTTAGCACAGACGGAGCAGATCTTTCAGTTTTGGAGCAACATTGAGTCAATGTAACTAAAGTAGTGTAGCTTGCAAAGGGTTTCTGTCTGCTGCTTCAAAGTTAATTAAGGTGTGGCGTTTACAGCTTCGTCCCTCGTCCTAGTTTGACTGGTTTGTAAATCATACACACATCATACATAAAGTTGCTAATAACTTTTATGGAAAAATGACTCGGGAGCCTTTTTCAAACCTGACAACAACATGCAAAACTGGCAGAGCAGAATATTAGTGTAGATCTTTAGATCCACAGCTGTGAATAAACCTCACATTGTAGCAGGATAATCTCACCTGAACAAAGAAAATGAAGTGCTTGAAGGAGGTGTTGAGGTGGGCCTCCTCCTGCAGCTGCATCACAGAGTCAAAATGTTGGTGGTAGATGTGAGCATAAACCCTGAACAGACGCTTCAGGATGGTTTTTGCCACAGACATGAAGTTCTTCGGAAAGGGAACTCCTGTGGGACAGAAGTTGGTGGAAAATGTTGACGTTAAAGGAGAAACATGTGTGAGTGTGTTTCAGCCTACGTCAGAGTTTATGAGCATGTTGTACTTTTAGTTTGTCTAATAAAAGTTACACACACAAAGTTACAAATCAAAATTTACACGGCTTACAGAGTAGCGGTACAGTGCAGTCAGACATCAGGACAGTGACACAATGTGGTTGGGTTTGAAAGGAAACAAAGAGATATGAAAGTGTAACATTCACATAAAATGGTAAGTGTAGGAATGTAATCTTTTTATGCACTGCCCACTAATTTTAGGGGACCAAGTAAATTTTGACGAGTTAAAAAAGAGTGAAAAAAGTTGCATTTTGCTGAATATATTTTGGAGTCAATCTCTCTCTGAAGTCTTATGACCCATTGACTGCAGTCATTTTCAAATCTAGTTTGTTTTTTGGCTTTCAGCTTCAGTCTGCTCCTCAGCATGTGAGACACATTAACAGTAGGACTGAGGTCAGGTGACGGACTCAGACAGCCAGCACTATCACAATGCTTGGGATCACTGTCCTCCTGCATTGTTCTAAATATAGAAGGGCTATGTGACCTTCAAACAGCCGTGATCAGCTCATTAATCACATAATCATTGTTTCATTTCAAATCGAATTTGCCTGAGAAAAGACAAAGCAATGAAAAACATATCACTGTCCTACCACCCCTGCTACTACCTGCTCTGAGTGCAGCCCAAGAACCTGTGGCAATATCTTTGCTGTCAGGTCTTTTTTCTCGATGAGCCGAATGCGGATTTTACACAAAGTCTCCCCATTTGTATGTTTTCTAAAGAAGAACACATTTACATCAAATGACAAACCTAAGAGAGTCTACACTGTTATGGGGGGTACGTTACGGGGTATGAAAGAAGCAAAGAAAGCTAACAATGTTAATTCTTAAGAGAACTGACGACTTTGCCTGCAGAAAGACAATGGCAAAATTAAATAAACAGGATGTATGCAGTTGCTGTGTCTGGTGGACGACAATGTGACTACGGCCTGTTTGGTGTTGGTTTCTCTCTCCCTGGCCAGCATGTTATAGCATGTTAGTATTCAAGATGATACACTTCTACAAAAGGGTGAAACGGCAACTTAAGTCATCACGAAAGCCTTTAACTGAAAGTTGGTTTGTAAAACTGCTGAAAAAGAAAATTCTTTATTTATCAACTCACCAATCTTGGACGGAAAAAGTGTCTCATCATCCAGCTGATCCTGCACCCAGGTCATCAAGTAGTCAATGTACTTGGGCGCGGAGCATTTGATAGGCTTCTTAATGTTGGTGCCGTCAGCCCAGTGGTACTCATATCTACAGAGAAAACAAAACACATTGGCACCTCTCGTATTATGGACTTTCATTAGTTACAGCAGACCTACGTGTGAGACATGAACATGAAAGCACTGCATCTAACGTGCACTTTTTCTGCCTTCCTGTCAAGACATGAAAGCATCATTTGGTAGTTGATAAGCAAAAAAAAAAAGGAGCAGGAGGGGGAAATGCAAAAGTATCTACTGTTATATTCTTGATGTCAACAGGAAGTGCACTGCAGTCTCTTCCTCCTGATTACAGACTGAACACAGACAGTCTTGGCAGGAGAGAGGATAGAGGAAGTGCCAAATCTAGATTTTAACTAAACAGTTTCTAAAGGACCCACATGCAAAGTTTAATTCCTGTTTTCCTCATGTGACATATTTCAATTTAATTGACTTAAATGGTCTCAACCATTCTCAACCATTATGGCAAAAAAAAACCTGTTGAGTCAATTACATTCACAAGGCTGACGTATTTTATGTATTTATCTACTAGAAGTTATTTTTCTATCTTTCACCACTTGGTAGCATATTACATGTGGGAGCATAATTACCTCCATTCCTTCATAATTAAAAATTGATGCAGTGTGAAATATTCACCATGGCTAGAACACTGAAAGGAGTGTCTCTCATAGCCAATCATTGTTAAATCCAGAGTCTCCCCTTTTGTAAAGTAAGGCTGAACTGCCTCTAGCAGAGAGGGAAGGTGTCTTTCATGACAAACATTTTATAAAATCATATAACTGTGGGTGTGTTATGAAGCCCTGTATCACTGTGCTGTACAGCCCCAAATCTTGTTTTTCATGTTGTGTAATTTTCTTCATAGCTTTGTGTGACACATCTTGTGTCTGAGAGAACTCGTGAAGTTCCTTGCTTCCTAAAATTACGTAAACGAATACATCACCCGAAATGTTTCCCTAAATGTTTGCCAAATGACAGGAAATAACCCTAACCCTACATCACAGGGTCGCTGTCTTTCTAGATACATTTTAAAGTAGTCGTCTCCCTCCCAACTATCTTCTAACTTCACAAGACTTAAGTAAACCCTTTGACTGAAAAATCAAAGGTAAGATAAAGTCCATACTACAATTATCTCATGTCTTACATTTACATTTGGCTTAGATATATATATTTTTTTTTTCCTTTATTTAATAGCTCCAATATTTGTAAATGTTCAGCAATACTGAAACCAGCAAAATGTAATTTACCCACTGTTCATTTTAATATTTACACCTTTGCTCTTCCTAATGGGACATGGCATGGTGTTTTATGAAAAAGGCCAATTAGAAGTCACGTATTAAAAAAGAAGCTGCATGTATAAAACGGTAGTCAGGTACCTTGGTCCAGCAGACATCACAGAGCAGCTGGTCTCAGTGCAGAACTCTGTGATGGTGCCATACAGCATGTTGATCTGGTTGAAGAAATCCACCGCTGAAAGAAAGGGTGAATTACTTTCTGTGGTGAAGTAATGTTCATGCTCGTAACAATAATAAACTAGATAGTGTCACTTTTCCCATTCCTGCAGTGGTTTTATCTGCTCTTTTGTCTGGTACACAACCTAGACAGTGTGTGACCTACTTTTTTAGTAATCATCATCTACAGTCATGAATGAGTATGCTCGGTAGGGTGTCGAGTTGTTTTTCTCTCAGTGTCTGTACATCTCTATGGCCCCTTGTAGAATTATATACATTGAATACATTCATATATGATCACAGTTTTGTACTTGTCCTTTAGTTTTTGTTTCAAATAACCCTGCATGTTACTGTCACCAATAACATACTAGTTTGGCCGTGTGTGTTACTCACTTATATGGAGCCTCAGAACAAGGATCATTTATATTCAGTAATCTAAAGTGGTCGTTTGTGCTCTCTAAACAGGCCGACTGTGTCCATCCACTCACTGTTGACAGCAATCCACTCATTGAGATCCTCTCCTTCAGGCAGCATGACCGCCTGTCTCAAGTTCCCGCTGCCCAGCGTTGCCTCGGCGTGTTTCAGCAGCTCATACTGGTGGGAGCCCTCTGGGATGTTCTTCTTGGGCTTGAAGGTCTTGGATGAGCGACTGCCACTGCAAACACACAAACATGGAGATAAGCAACCGCCTGTGCACAAGCAGAACAGATCTGTGTGGGAGTAGATGCTCCTCTTCGGCCTTCACACATGAGGATCCTTCCTCATTATAAAGTTCCCCGTCGTGTAGGTCTAATAAGGGAATATCTTATGTTATCTTCCTGTCTGCTGAGTGTGATCAGCACCTGCATGAAGGCTTTAAGGTGCCACATTTGTCATGGCTGGTTAACAGCGTGGCAGAGGCATGGCTGTCATGTAAATAAGGTTATGGTGCTGACCCACTCGGAGCCTCAGACAGGAAGTGTGACAGTGTCGGTGTCACTTAAACACCGGAGCAGCTAATTAACCACAGTGCTCGACGTTAAGAGACCTCCCAACGAGGCTGAGACGGCAAAGATGTGGACGCAGACTAACATTAACGTGTCCAGTCTTGTCTGAATTAGTGAATAAGTGATGCTAGTTGGCACCAGACAAGCCAAGTAGGAATGTAAATAGTTAAAAAAAAGTTATAGCTGGCGAGTGCTGTGAAGCTAAAAATAAACACAGGTCACAGATAATGTGTCGACGAGGAAGGCTGACGTTCAGTTACATAAGAAAGGCAGTTTAAGTTTAATCTGAACGTATTAGGACTACACAGCGGGTAAAGTGGCTTGTTTTCTGTAACTGTGTCGTGTTTTAAACGCTGTTGCTTCCCTTTGGTGATCTTCGTAAAAGTGTCCCGTTAACTAGCTAACGTTAACCACAAGCTGCGACTGTAACTTTAACGAGCGAGCGACAACTTTACTCACAACAGGAAGCTCATCTTGGCGCAGCAGTCGTCGGAGAGCCTCGATTACAACTCCTAACTCCGGGTTAGTACACAGAAATTAGCTTTAAAAGAAGGCACTAGGAGCCACTTGTGCGCGGTGGCCGCTAACAGCAGCGTTTAGGCTAACATGAACTGCACCCACAGTGGCTCTTCCTCTATCGGGTCTCTGTGGCCGCCCGGCGGGCAGACTGTCGCCCCCTGCCGGCGGCACGGAGGAACTACCGCTCTGCGCTCAGGTTTAACGCCACAGTCTCTCTTCATCAAGTTAAAAATCATTTTAGTTAAAAGGTAAATTTGCTACAAAAGTGTTTTTCATGTAAGTGCATTGAAGGCAAAACGCAGGGGCCATGCATAGACTCCAAAGATGGATAGTTTGGGTGGATTTCCAGATCTCCAGAGAGTGCGCTAGTGCCAGTGTAGCACATGTTCCTAAGTAAAGTTGTTTTTAATTAAATTACCAGAAACCTGAGAGTGTGTATACTCTGGTGTGTGTGCATGGTTGTAATTCGGTGGCAGTAGGGTGTATTCACAGTGAAGGCTGGGTGCCCTAAAGCAGGTTTTTGCCCTGGGACACCTCACAAGCTCATGCATCCATGATGGAAAGTATCTAAGCTCACTGACTCTGTTTACCTATAGCTTTACTTCAGTATTTCATTGATACCAATATTTGTGCACTTTTTACTCCACTTTTATTCATTTGAGCTACTTTGTAAATAGGTTAAAACACATAAAATCCCATGCATTGTTATAAAGTACACTAAACTACATTCAACTCCACCTCGACCAGCTGAATGCTGCTTGTTAATGTATCATTAGTAATAATAACAATACAATCATTAACCTTAATAACATAACTGAGAGATTCTGCCTGCACAATAAGTTTACTGTGGCACTAGATAGATGAGCAGTGTTACTATCTGTGCAGCAGCGCAGTGGCAGGCAGCAGATAGCAGTGACGCAGGCCCGTGCGTGCAGAGGGAGGTCTTTAAAGCCTCGGTGCGCCTCTCCCTCCTCCACAGACATCACTCTGTCAGCCCAGCTGCTGCTGGTGTGTGTGTGTGTGTGTGTGTGTGTGTTTCGTAATCTGCCGTGGTGTCTCTTCTCCTCTCAGCCGGATCAGCATGGCAGCGATCAGGACTCTCAGGAAACTGTGCCAACACTCCCAGCATCAAGTCTGTAAACTACACACGTCCGCCCCGAGGTGAGTGCGACCATCGGCTGTGAGAGCTGGTGTCTTTTTGGGTACATTTGGCTGCCACTTTTACGACATGTGTGTTCTTTCCAAAACAAGCTCACACCTCACCTAACGCCACAGGCTGTTTCTTTAAGCGTCCTGTGTAGTGTGGTGTGTGCATGGGTGAGGTCGTGTGTTTCGTTGTGGGGGTTTGTTTGATTGTGTTGAACTAAATGTCCGCAGTTGGTCACATTTCGGTGCGCCCCCAGCGGTACGCCGGTAACATTGCACCGGCAGGCTGGCTGATGAAATCGGTGTGAATGCTTGCACCCTGTGGCTTGAGGAGCCAGGTCTCAGCTGGAGACCGAGGTGCTGGTCTGCACCTCATACAGCCTGTGGTCTGCACACAGGGAACACTTGTGCATATGCATGAAGTCCAGGATGCAGGGTGAGAAATCACACTTTTAAAATGTGAACCACCAGCAGCCACTGATGGATAAATGTTCACATTCAGCAGCCACTTAATGGTAAATAATGATTCAGTCACTTTCTTATTTTAGCAGCATTTGGCTGGTAGTTGGTGCTCATTTCCCACCCTGCCTGGATGACTTGTGATCTTTCAACATATCACAAAATAATGGATGGTAAAGTCTCTGCGAGGACATGCCAGCACAAAGCACCCGTGCAGGTACTTATTGGAAACGTGCTGAGTGCAGCATGACAGAGATGTGTGTAATAAACTAATTTTGCACACACGCCTTAAAAACCCAAACCTCGTGCGGCCCCTGCACATGATCTGCAGCAGAGGCACAAGATGGATGATTAAAAACCTGTCATCTAATGTTAGGCATGAGTTATTACCATATGCCACAGCATAAATACAAAGTTTAAGCATTATATTTAATTTCTTTACACATAAACTCAGTGACTCATGTTAAAAGCAAGTAACATGTACAGAAGAATAAAATAGATAGAACACAACAAGAGCAAAAGAAGAAAGGAGACATTTGAAAAGAGACTTTCTCCTCACTCCTTTTATATTTAAACACGTATGAGGTTAGAGAGCTGTTTGCTGCCCTGCAATCTCGACCCATTTTCTCTGGGACCTGGTACACTGGCCCCATGTTCTCACCCCATTTTACCTAAAGATCTGACACTTTTCTGCGAGGTTTAATTAGTTTCGGTGAAATAAAAGGGTGGTTACATCACTGGTGATGGCTCATTACTCTGCGGTTATTAGTTACAGCTCTGTGTTTGCTGTTACATAATGGATAACCGTCTTGGCTCTTTTGAAACTTCTGAACAAAGGGGCAAGACAGGTCAGCCCAGTTTGTATAGTTATTCAGTCAGTCAGTCTAAGCTATCAGGTACCTCTGATCGTGATTAGATGCTGGTAAAAACCTGCTCTTCTACCAATTTTTCCAGCACTACATATGGTGCAAGTGCTTATAAATCATGTGGCTCAGTCAGGTGAGGACGTGTTGTGTCTAATTTTAGAATTGGTGCTTGTCCAGATAGATGGTTGAGATTGATTACAGGTTTCTGGTGTCACAAGACCTGCTCAGTGGTAATCAGAGGGAGAGTAGATGAGTGGCTTTTGATTAGTACTGTAAAGATGATTAAAAAAGTCAAGTTGAACGAATCAGAGACGATTAGCTTAGTTTTCTTAGTTTGTTTTGTGTACTTGCTTTTCCGTGACTAGTGATCATACCAAATAAGACCTTTTCAACCAAACCTGAGCTCTGAACATAAGTAATTAATTAAAAAAAATAATTAATAGTGATTGAAAGAATGAGCATAACAAATGCACCCCTCAATTCTGTATCAGTATCAGCAGAATCACAGCTTCTTAAAGTTTAAGGTATCGTCTGTCCTCTTGACTCCAGTGTTTTTTGCATGCCAACTCTCAGACAGGAGGCGGTGGTCATCTCAGGAAGGAAACTAGCACGGCAGATTCGGGAGGAGGCCCGGGCCGATGTGGAGAAATGGCTTTTGGCCGGTCACAGGAGGCCTCATCTGAGCGTGGTTCTGGTAGGAGACAACCCGGCCAGTCACTCCTACGTCCTGAATAAGACACGAGCTGCAGCTGATGTCGGTAAGATAAAACTCCTACTGTCCTCATACGTACGTTTAAATGCAATTATAAAAAAAACAACAACAATTGCTTGCCTGTGTTTTTTAGTTGTTTTGTTTCTTCAACCTCCTACAGGAATCTCTAGTGAGACCATTCTCAAGCATTCAGACATCAGTGAAGAGGAGTTATTGGACCTGATCTACAAACTCAACACAGACCATCGTGTGGACGGCCTGCTGGTCCAGCTGCCTTTGCCAGGTACAGAGAAACCAGAGCAGTGGAGCAGAAAGACTGGCTAGGAGTATAGAAAATCCTGCACCTGTTGAGTAACAACATGGTGTCATGTCATGTCAGACATCATATAGGCTTAAATGAGCAGCATTTGTGAACTTCTACTTGTCATGTTGTTTCTGACAGACCACATTGATGAGCGCGCAATCTGTAACGCGGTTTCCCCCGCCAAGGACGTGGACGGCTTCCACGTGGTTAATGTGGGTCGCATGTGCCTGGATCAGTCCAGCATGCTTCCCGCCACTCCCTGGGGAGTCTGGGAAATAATTAAACGCACAGGTAACAGGAGTGACCACTTACTTCCTGTCAGGGTTGATACGCTGCTGAACAAACTATCTAAACTTGGGTATCTCGTCCTCCAGGTATTCCTACTATTGGGAAGAATGTGGTGGTTGCAGGACGCTCTAAGAATGTGGGCATGCCCGTCGCCATGTTACTGCATACAGACGGCCGTCACGAGAGGCCCGGAGGTTGGTTATCATGCATGTGGGTTAATCTGTGTGTTTTTAAAGAGCGCTTAAATGTGTGCCATCATAACTTAATGGTGTTTGTGCTGCAGGTGATGCCACGGTCACCATTTCTCACCGTTACACTCCAAAGGAGCAACTACGTCAACACACTCAAATTGCTGATATCATTGTGGCTGCTGCAGGTTTGTGTCGCTCTTTGTTTGCCCGCATTTGACAATGACAATGTTTTAAATCTTTTTTTCTCTCGTCTTATAATCATCTGTTTGTGTGTTTTTTGTTTACTGAACGATCAGGGATTCCAAACCTCATTACTGCCGACATGATTAAGGAGGGAGCGGCTGTGATTGACGTTGGAATAAACAGAGTGCAGGACCCAGTGACTGGAAAGAGCAGACTGGTTGGAGATGTGGATTTTGAAGGTAGAGCTGGACTGTGATTATGATCGTATTTCTGCGTAGACGTCCGCGGTGTCTGTAACGTCACACCTTTTCTGTCTTTTCCGTCTTGATTCAGGTGTGAGACAGAAGGCGGGCTTCATCACCCCTGTGCCTGGAGGTGTGGGACCCATGACTGTGGCGATGCTTATGAAGAACACTATCAAAGCAGCCAAGAACATTCTGCTGTATCCCCAAGAGAGGGTCCGCATGGCGGCTGCGTCCTAATGGCGCAGAGAGAATCCCAGCAACAGCGACACATTCCAGTCCCTCCAACCCACAACCCCCCCGATTTTTGACTTGGAGCAACCTGAGGAGCTCCCCCTTGCACACAGATTGGAAAGATGATCGCTTTACAGCTTTCTTCCTGCTGACATCTTTCACCTCTGCTAACTTCCAGCCATGTTTAGACTGTTACATTCACACAGGCATCGGCGTATTTTAAGTAACAGGGTTTTCAGTATTTATCATTTGCAATGTATTTCTATGGTTTTCATTGGGAGTTTTAAGGAATCTTGAAAGATTTTAATTTATTGCTACAGTGAGATGATATTTAAACATGAACCGAGGCAGGTCACAGTATTTAACTCAATGCAGGTAAGCAATTGAGGCCTGTCTGTGTTTCTTTCAGTTAGTTTAACCTTATGTACCAAGAGTGATAAGGGCTAACATCATCAGGAACAAGTAATGTTTATCAATATACAAGCTTTAAAGATTCACAATTGCCTTTGTAAAAACTTTGAAATAAATATTACAAATGTCTTCTCACATTGTTGTTTTCTTGCACACTTCCTTTACATGGTAGAACAGTGATCATTATTTTTTACTAAGGTCTCACTTCTCTCACCCCCTGCTTTCCTTCATATCAATTGGTTTATTCTACATCAATAATCCTCTCTTTATACCCATATCAGAAACAGATTCCCCGCAGTTCATATCACTTCATTCCTTTAACTCACTGACCCACTTTTAACTGACACTGAGGCAACATAGTGGTCCAACATTACTGAATGAATGGATTACTGAATGTTTTGGTGGGCAGGCATTGACCCTTCACTCACAAACGTGCAGATTCTCCCTCAGAGAGAATCTGGGCCGGTACAGAAACATTGCTGGTGTGGAATAAGTATTTCTAATGGGCTTGGAGGGCTGTATCCAATATTTCTCAAGAAAAAACTCACAAAAAATATACAGAAAAAATGACGTACATATATTTCTATTTTCTATTCTTTTAATCATCTTATGACCACTCAGCACAAAGTATTTACAATTAGCTCTAGCATTAAAATGTTGCCTGCATGTTATTGCATAATAATCCAATGATATAACACTCTAAAAGAGGCCATCCTGCACTGTATCTTTCCTTTTCATAGTTAAAGTACACTTTTCTGATAATATTTCTGTACTTTTATCTTTACATTTACACAGCTATTACCCATAACAGAGTACATTTAAGACTGCTGTATTTAATTTTTTATTAAGTCTCGGCTCTGAGTACTTGTTTCTCCTCTTTAAAAAAAGTAGTTAACATTGGTGGAAGAAGCATTTAGATCTTTTTCTTGAATAAAAATAACAATACTACAGTCTAGAAATACTAACTACTAAAGTCCTGAATCCAAAAGCACCAAAATAATACACTTAAGTGCAAAAGGTAGAATATTCATCATGCAGAATGACATATTTCAGAATAATGTATTTTATATATCACGTTATTAAAAATAGGAACTGAATTCTAATTGATGCATTAATATGTATATCCCTTGAATGTTGAAGCTGGTAAAGGTGTAGTTTATGCTGCCAGGTAGCCTGTGAATTTCTTTTTGAACTTTTTATTTCTTCAGTTTTAACAGAACATTCCCCGACATGTTACCTCATACATTAAATAAATAATATGGATAAATAGCTTATGAATTTCACCATAAAGCTATAATTATACATCATGACTAATTTGACTCCGCAAAGTAACCAGTTAAAGGCTTAAAATGAATGCAGTGGAGTAAAAAATACAATATTTGGCATTGAAACGTGGTGGAAGTACAAAGTCGCTCCTCAAAACATAAGTAGGAACTAGGAACCATAGTAATGTGTTCGCCCGATGCCGACGGAAGCAGATTTTAGACGGACGCCCTTCTGCCAGCTCCTGGCACAGATATTTACAGTGGGTTTTGTTTACATGAGCTTGAACCAGGTAGGTTTAGTTGACTCTGATGGATCGCAGCAGATCACCTGACCGAGCAGGCAGAGAGAAAAAACATGAGAAGAGGAAGAAACGGAGAAGATCCTCTTCTTCTTCTTCTTCTTCATCGTCGTCGTCCTCATCCAGCAGCAGGAATCGCAGCAGATCGGCAAAGAAAGGATCACACAAGAGTCAAGGTTTGGACTATGAGTATAATAAAAAAAAAAAACAGACTGATCCAAGCTTTGACAACAACAAATGTCTTATTATTAAAACAAACAAACAACTTCTTCTCCCCCAGATGTGAAGACACAAAGAAAGAAGCGAAGAAGAAGCTCCTCTTCTTCGTCTTCCTCCTCGTCCAGCTCTTCCTCTTCCTCGTCGTCTTCGTCCTCGAGCGATGAAAAGAAAAAGAGGAGGAAAAGCAAAGCCAAGAAAAAGAAGGCAAAGAAGAAGGACGTGAAGCTGAAGAAACAGAAGAAGAAGGAGAGGAAGAAGAACAAGAAAGAGAAGCTGAAGAAAAAGAAAGAGAAGAAGAAGAAAGCGGAGGTGGTGTTGCCCGGACCTCCAGCAGAGAAACCTCCATCTTACCTGGAGGTGTGGCAGAGTGATGAAGGGGCCGTGGAGCTCGGTCCTGGTGGGACATGACATTAATTTAACTTTAATAATAGATGAGTAGGTCTGGCCAGTGGACCCTTATTATCACTTATTTCATTATCACCATCTGGTTGTTAACATTATGGAGGAGGATCAGAATCTCTCATGAGGCAAAAACACCAAACTTTTTACAGCTTCGTTGGGCAATACTGATGAAATCCTCTGTTTTATTACATGGAATTAACACGATATCAACATTCAGACTTTTATTATCATTTAGTCATTTTTCTGGAAAGTTGATTGAGCAACTATTTGTTTTAAGTGAAATGACCAGACAGTCGTGTCTGTTTTCACCCACTCCTGAGTTCTTTACAAGTCGTATTTATTGCTCGTGCCCTGTTTTCCTCTGCAGTGATGACAGACGAGCAGAAGGCCCGGCTCTCCACTAAGAGGCCCCTCACCAAAGAGGAGTACGAGGCCAGACAGAGTGTGATACGCAGGGTGGTCGACCCAGAAACAGGACGCACCAGGTAAACCAGAGCTACCAAGCACGTTCTACTGGTTTACGGCCCACAACAGGAACAGTTTACCTGTTCAGGTTCACAGGGTGATCAAACACAAGAGCGAATACACCATAATTCAGATATGTTATAATGTAGCCTATACATTGCATGTTAGGTCCATGAGTTGAGCATTTACTTCTTCATCTCCTGTGTTTTGTGCACTGACAGTGTTTTTTTTGTTGCACAGGGATTTGATACTAAACTCTACTGTAGGAAATGTATTGATGATGTGTTCCTGTAATAATTTCTGCAGCTCAGGTTTTTATGCCTTTTTAAAAAAAAAAAAAAATGTCTGTGTCTGTGTTTTCTTCCAGATTGGTGAGAGGAGAAGGTGAGATCATAGAGGAGATAGTCAGCCGGGAAAAACACAAAGAAACCAACAAGGTACGAGAGAACGTTTAAGTTTTAACTTTGTGAAATCAACAGGAGAGTTCCCTTATATCTAACAGTGAACTTCCATCCATCCCACAGCAGGCCACCAAGGGAGACGGGGCGGCCTTCCAGAAGAAACTGGGATTCAACAGGTAGAGGGGGCCTTGATCTGCCCCTGGTTCTGAAGAGTGCAGCATCGATAAGCTGGGTTTTATATCATCATCATCGTCGTCGTCGTCATCATAATTTCAAACAGTCAACTGTGTAGGAGTGAAGGGTCAGAATTATTGGGACATGTACGACGCTAACGAGTTAAATCCAGGTGAAAGCCAGAATGTTTTTGATTTGTTTTATTAATTCTGTGCTGAGATATAAAGAGAAGCAGATGAGTTAGTGACGACTTCGGTGTTTCGAGTCAACTGCGATCTGCAAAAAGAACTTGCGAATAGATTGGACATTCGATGGATATTTTCACAGATTAGTGCTAATTTATTTTGTCCATGTTTTAAGGCATTTCAGTGAGTGAATTTAAGGATCAATCATGAATGGACTGCAATTAAGGTCGTCAGTTTTCTGTTAGACATCTTAGAGTTGTGACTGTCAGCAGCCAAACCATTCAAATGTTTTCATTTAAAATCAACAGATTCATATTTTACTTGAAATCAAGGACATTAAGAAGCTGATTTCTGAAGTACTCGGCATCCTGTGCAACTTTGCAAACATTCTCTCTGTTTTGGCTACAAACTCTACACCCACTCATAGATGTCTTCTCACCTTTAAATATCACACGCTGTTTCTCCAGAATAAATGTGCATTTGTGTGAGCTGCAGTGAATTTTATATTTGTCATCAACATGGACCATGTTAATCTGAATGTGAAAAAAGGCCAAAATTACTTAATTGTTCTTTATATGTTCTTTATACACTGTACATAAAAACACAAGGGAATGGATAAAATGAAGTTATCCAAAACCTACAAGATACACACCCTGTACAATGAAAATATTTACCAAGGTATTCTGTGTGTATATACAGCCTGTGAATGCGAACTGTTGATGTAACAGTTATGGCATTGCATTAATCTGGGGAGAAGAGCGTGAAACAGTGATGGGTTGCCTAATTTTGGTTAAAGATGCCAAATAATATATCCTTTGTACATTTCAAGTCAAAACAAGCCAAACCCTTTTTAAGAAAATATGGCCTTTTCCTATTTCCACAAAGTTTACATGAACAGTCCACACTGTTCTTTGAAGTCAATTCGGGAGTGAGCAGCGTTCATTCTAGGCCTTTCGACACAATGGTCAATGTAAGGCAGAAAAGGGAAATGTAAGGCCTCTGGTAATGTGTGCGTCAGTAGCAGAGTCGAACACGATTGTCTGCCCAGAGGTATCCAAACTTCACAGATTTGACCACACCACTTACATTCTCTGGATTTTAATATCCAGACAATTCAGAATCTCTGAGGAAGGGAGTTAGTTGCCAACTTTAGATGAGTGCATGTTTCCAGCATTGCCTGTTGTTTTTTTCTAATTACTATCAATGTACAAACAGCCATTCTTTAATCAGCAGCTTTCAAAATATATATGGCTCCAAGCCGAATCTCTGAAATGGTCAAAATGCAGAGGGACAATAGTACAGTATGTAAGTTCACCTTTCTTTCAGGTACTGGTAGACAGCTATTAGAAACACTTCTCAGTATTACACCACTAACACAGCCTCCAAAATAACAGTTAAATTAAAACTGAACCTGAAAACTGACCTTCATAATGATGATGGTGACTTACTGTGGTTTTTGGGTCACTTTTAAATGCAAGGGATTCAATCTAAACCTCCATGTGCTGGAATGAAAACACAAGTCAAGACCGAGCCTGTCTGCCCTCATGTCTGTGATATCCATTCAGTCATCAGGGTCAGTAGCACCTTCTTGTGGGAAATCTATTCTTCTTTTCAAAGGACTCTCCAAATGTGTACCTGTGCGGTTGTTGGCTGCTAAGATGTGCTCAGATTCCCTCTGCAATTTGACGTCTGTAGAAGATGTGCCTGTTGAACTGATTGTCACTGCACTGTGACATTCACTCAGCACAGTCTGTCTGATCATGTGGTGTGGTTGAGTAATATTGCACGTTTCCCCTTACATCTGAGCCCATGTTGGTCCAGTGCCATCAGCTCTGTACATGCCAATTAGAGGGACAAATGAACATCATTTAAATGAATAAATCACACATTTTTACCCAAGTAATTGGCGAACAGCATAGAGAAAGTCTTAGCTCTGTGTTCCTACTTTTGACAGCATTATTGTACAGAATTTACAATTTGCAGATTTTTCTTCCTCTAAACTGCAGCAGCACAGAGAAAGGAGAACTTAACCTAGGATTATCCATGAGCACATTCAACGCCTCATTTACAGCTTAGGGATAACCAGAGAGAAGCCATACCCCAAATTTCCAAAATAGATAGTAACAAACATACAATATATGACACAATATAGCAGTTCTATTGATACAATTCTGGTGATCTGCAAGATAAAATAATAAAAATACAATACTGTGCCAGGCAAAGACCTCTTTGAGTTTTGGCTGTTTCAACTGAAGTCTGAAGGGAAAATAAAACACAATATAGCTTAAGTAATCTTAAAACACATTTTGTTCACAAAATCAGTACATTTTAAAATATCTATAATCTTAAATAACAATTATCATCATCATCAATCAATAAAGTGTATCCTGAATGAGGTGGTGTTTACCCCCGGAGTAAAGAAGACACTTGAAACTGGTCTTCAGTGGACCAGATACCAGATCTGCACTGTAATATAACAAATATGTACAAGCCTTGTTGAGGCATTCAACTACATACTTACACAATCTAGTTCGTTTTTACACAAGAGACCCAAATCATTTCCTCTCTGCTCATGTACAACATCTCATTCTGTCCTCTTCACTTTGGCACATTAACCGTAGAGTAGTGGGAGGTTTCCCTATAGCTGAGTCGTACATTACTGATTCAGGAAGGTACAGCAGCGCGCCATAGTGAGATGTGGTGAAGTGCCATCAAAACCCAGGAACAGTTTCAGCTGCAGCCATTGTTAAAGGGTAATTTCGCAGTTTGCTTCATAAGATATTTGGATGGTTCTTTGGTCTGAGGGATGACTAGAAAACAAGCAAAACTGGACTGTATGGGTTACTGTTTAGTACTTTGCTGTTTGTAAATGCTAAAACAATCTTCAACAAGTAGTATCCATTGATCCAATCATTTCGTGTTGGCTACAGAAATTACAGAACACCAAAACATTTTTTTTTAATGATGATTCCTTATAAAAAAAAATATACAAAAAAATAAATGTTGGCTAAATTATTGTTTTTGTTTGGTTGCACTGGTAAAACAAATGCATTTAATCTAGTTTTACTTGATTCTCAGCTCTGTTCCCAGATGTGAATATAACTTTTATGCACAAAGTTGCAGTAATTGTTGTGCTTGCAGTGGCCACAGTCGTCAGTTACAGCGCAGTATCAGCACTTTGACCTGATGCAGGCTGGCTGTAACCACTTTGTATTGTTTCGGGGAGGGCGGCTTGTATGAGTAGCAATCTCCAATCTAAAAGTCTGTTACAGGAGGAAAACTAACCTTGTATTCAAGACTGAGAAATATTTACTAAACAGTAGAAACAATCTGGATTTCTATATAAGCTATTTGTGTGCATGTTCCTGCTTCAGGAAGATGCTTCTTGAAATGCCTGTTGAGTTTTGTTTGTGTTTTATAATAAATATAGCCAGAGCTTCTGTCCATAAATATTTGTGTCGAGTGTGACTGGCATTAGTTTTATTAAGAGTGGTTTGTAGCACCTATTGTTTTTATTGTGGTTTTTACCCATCTGGTGCAAGTCAAATGTTTTTCACTCTTTGTATTTATATTTGTACGAGTCTCTTCCTCAGCACTGTTTTTCAAGTCACTCTCACGTTGTCTCCTTAATCTCATTTGGGGCTGAGAACGCCTGGTTCCAGCTTGGTGCTGCTGCTGCGGCCCCAGCAGCCGGCGGTGATGCTCATGCTGCGCTGTGTTGCTCCCTGGCTGTGGCTGTAAGCGCCATCTAGCCGCTCACCGTCTGATTGGCTCTGTGTGCGCTCTGGTCTGTTGTGGATGCTGCCTGTTGGGGAACTGGGAGCTGGCTGGGAGGAGATGGTGCGCAGCAGGTGGTTCCTCTTTCTCAGGAAGTCGCTGTTTGCACCCAGGCCAAAGCTGCCTTTACGTAGCACCATGCGTGCACTGCTGGACTTAGCTGGCCGAGAACGGTGGTTGTACTCCAGCTGGGACAAATGAGCTGCATATCCCTCTGTGATGAACTGTTGAGAGGAGCAGAGACCTACTGTTAACTATAAAGACTCAGAGAAATCTTACATTCCGGTTTAATTAATTTCTATCTTTTTATTCAGTTCATTGGTTGAGAGAGTGGCAGTATTTGACCCGACTAGTGTTAAATAATTTTAAGCATGAGTTGGGTATTCCTCAAATAAATGAAAATACCTGGCACTGATGCTGCATCTTTTTGGATGGTCTACCAACAATGTATATTTGGGAGGGAGGGAGGCCAATGGACGTGTAGACTGAGATGTCTTTTGTTGATCCATAGCCAGCAAATATCTTCAAGTGAGCCTGAAATCAGTCAAATAAACAAGAGCAATGTTTGGCATTAAAACAGAGATAATATTTCTCTAATAAAAGTATTATATCAGCATTGTTGTGATGCAGCCCCCCCAATCCCCCACTTCCTCCCTGTCTGACCTCTGTCAGGGACTTGAGGAAGTTGGCCTTGTGTCTGAGTGGGTCGTGGACCAGGCCATCACAGAAGGAGACAATGCCATGAGGGAAGTTGTGCTGAGACAACCAAGCCACAACCCGCTGCTTCTGCATGTCTGGTCGTCCTGTCACATAGATGATCAAATAGCCTAAATCCTGCCAGTGTCTGCAATGAGGAGGGACAGAATAAAGACAATGCTACATGCTGCCGTGTCTTCAGTCTGAAAGAAAATCTTGTTTGAAACTCAAGAAAAAGCTGAAGAGCAGCTAAGTACCTGACAACATCCACGGCTCCTGCACGCACTTTGGGATCACTGCCCATGATTGACACGCTGGCAGCAAATGACCCATCGATACTGAATACCACAAACTCTGTGCCACGTGGAATAACTGTCAAGTAGCTGTCTGCAAATGTGTGGTCACCCCTAGGGAATAAAAACAACAACAAGAAAATGGAGAAAGACAATTTCTTGACATTAACCTTTAGGACACTGAAACCCAATAACAAAATAAGCTAAAACCAAATATAAAAAAGGCTTCCTGTTAAAATGCAGAAAAGCATAAGTAAACTAAGTTGTGCCATCAGGGTTTGGCTAAAGTCCTTTTTCAAACAATAAAATTAAAGATGTCTGAAACTTTTTTTTATTTTTTATTAACAGTTCAACATAAATACACGTCAAGAACATATTGAGCAAATGGCCATAGCCTTACTAATGTTATTTTGTTCCTATTTGTTTTACATTATTAAAATTAATAATAAACAAGCAATCAAATCTGAATCTATTTTGTAATAAATGAAGATCTGGCTAATCTCTCTTTTAGCTTTGGTTTAAGGGTGTAGTATTGTGGATGCTGGCTCACTGTCACGGTTTACTGGGACACTTGATTAGAACAGAGCCAGTCAAAATGTCTGCTGGTGAAAAGGTCGAACTAATCTCACCTGACAACCATTTTGACTGGGTAGACTCCGATGCCCAGACGTTTGTCCTCTGGGATGGGAAAAGACACACGGCCGCTACTGTTGGTCACTTCCGTGTTGAAGTACACCCATTCTCCTGATGGAGGCTGAGTCATGATGTGGAGGTCAACCTGCACACGATCACAGAACCATGAGCACAAATTACACAGACGTTACCACCATCAGTTCATGCCTGCTGTTGTGATGAGAGAGGAGAGATCACCTTCTCCCCGGCCAAAGTGACCATGTCCAGAGGGCCGTACATGAAGCGGCCTGTCACAACCTGCTGGGAGTCCTCTGTGAACACTGCGTCATTTACACGGTGGTTGGCCGTCACGTTCTGTCAAAGGAGTGGAAGAACGATACATGCTGAACAGTTACTGTCTAAACTGTTGTTTTATTTTTTTCCTTTATTTGATGAGATTTGATGAATGAGACAAAGGTCAAAGGATTTTGTGAGACACTAAACTCCCCTGACACTGGTTTCTTTTTTTTAGCTTTTGTGGATCTGATTCCTACCCTGATCTTCACGTGTGTCCTCTTGCGGAGCCACTTCTCTCGAGGTTTGGAGGGAGTGAATTCAGACACCTCTTTCCCATCAAGCTCCAGGATGCTAGAGTTTTCATGCCTCATGACCTACAAGAGACATTTCAGTGATCCATCCTCAGTATCTCTGACGTAGGCACGCAGATTGCTGATCATATATTAACAAGCCATAAACAATGGCAGGCATTCAAATGTTGACTCACCTGTCTAAGAAGGAAAGACACAACATCAGTGGACTCCCAGTATGATGCGTGGAAGAGGTGCGGCAAAGCCACTGTGGGGAAAGCGGTCAGAGCATCGGGGCAGTACAGGGCAAAGTCCAGCCGCTTTGTGCCCCACCAACGTGCTGCAACTGCGATGGGAATGGGGTGAATAGGGTGCAGATATGTCAACTGAAACTGAAAGTGTAAGTGCGACATATGTGATGCCGCACATAGGCGCAACATCCCAGAAGCTAAAGCAAGAAGACGATTTCAGTCTTAAACCACAACCATCACAGATCCCAGCAGTTCTTCAGCTAAATGGAGAGAATCAGGATTTTATAATTGTTATTACAAGGAAAATCAAGTGCTGAAATTCAGATGCAGGAAGAAGAAGATAGTTAGAACTGATGCATGATTACGTGAGCAATTGAAGATGGTTATTCATGTCTGTATGGGCATTAAAAAAAGATTATGGATTTTGGAAAAAATGGGCAAGGTCTGGATTCGTACATTATTTCTCTTCAATGGAGGTGATAGCCTTGGATACTTGAAAGAATATAAGTGAAGTGAAGGAAAAAGAGGCTGTCTGGAAGAGCAGCATTTGAATTTCGACATAGTATAGAACAGCGCGCAGAAAAGAGCTGCAGCCTCAGGTGGATTTCAGAAGTCCCCTCCCGTAGAAAAATACCTTGCTCCACTTCAGCCTGGGAGTCCAGCGAGACCAGATCAGATATAGCACAGTCCAGCCCGGCTGACAGGCAGTTCTCGTACTGGCCAGTGGGACTTAGACCTTCACTAGTCTCTGCCTCACCGTCCAGCTGTGGCGCTAGATCTGCATCAGGAGATCTTGCAGCCTGGCCAGCCTCTGCATTCTTACGGGACTTAGGAGGACTTTTCAGGAAGAATTTGTTTTGTGATGATAGGGCGAGTTGGGACAAAAGGCTGAGCTTTTTGGATTGGTTAATTAGGCATGATTTGGCTAAAGGGAGAAAACAGACAAATACATCACATGAAAAATGGATTCATGTCGGTATGTGACAGTTTACGACAGTTTAAACATTTTGAAGTGTGATGCTGGGATGCATCCGGTATCAGTGAGTTGCCTTAAAGAGAACTGTGAACGTCAAAGCTGAAGAGTAATTGTTAGTGCAGTAATAGTTAAGGCAGTAGGGCAGGGAGACGCTGTGGTACGTCTCCTGGTGCTCTTGTGTCAGAATTTACTTAAGTGCATCTCCTTGTACTGTAGGTGCTAAAACAGCAGGGTGCAGAACAGTAATGTGAGGTACAAATAAATGCTCTGGTAACAAGAGTGAAATAGAGAGGCAGAGAGGGACTCTGGAGGACAGTCTCACATAGAACACAACAGAATACTGGTCATCTCAGCAAACATTGCACTAGGGAGTGGACAATGCAGGAATGGCTGAGGGAGGCAGGTGTCTACATGCATTGCAACATTAGATAAATGCAGCACTCGTTCATTGCATTTACATTTAGACAGTGGATAAGAGTAAGACAGACAGTGGAAAGTGGCACTAAACTTGCTCTTCTTTAGGACTCTGCTTGCTCATATTGGGACTAGGAGAAAACACTCTGCATGACAGTCTGGTTACAATGCAGGTGTTAAAAGTCTGGCTAAGCAGAAGTAGAAAAAGGAGCGTGGTATTCATGAATATCTGGCTGACTAGACTGCTCCAGCTGGAGTGCAGGGTGTGTGTAAAGTCAGAGTAACGGGGTCGAGAGAGAGAAGATGAGGAGGGAGAGTCAGAAAAAGAAACAAGACGGAAATATAGAGAAAGTTAGACTGAGAGAAAGAGAAAGAGGGAGAATAACTGGATCAGTGTTTGTGTGAGTGGAAGGAAGAGAGAGGCTAGGTGGTATTGAGAGCACTTACTGTTGGCTATGTTGGTGGCAGTGTAACTGTCTGCCATTCCTGAGACCTGGCTGGCAATGCTGACCTCACTGGCCCTCCGCTGGCCCCGGGAGAGGGGGCCCGTTACGGGGGATGAGGGGTACGAACTGTCCATGAAGACACCACCATGAGACTGAACAACATCTGCTATTGAGCCGAAACAAGGAGATCCCATTAGACAGAGACACGGGTACGGGGGTAACTCACAGTGATGGGGGGGTGGGAGATGCGGGTTAGGGTGGCAGGAGAGAAATGTGACAGCAGGCCTCATGGTTACAGAGGACATGTGAAACCAAAAGGGGGCCACATGGCGGCCAAGGTCAGATTTCTGTAACCAACCGAGTGCTAACATGGGCGAATGAGTACATAAAACATAAAATCACAAATGTCCACATCTGTAACAGTCACACCCATGACTTAGCATCTCTTATGATGGCAATTTGTATCTAGTAGTAAAGTAATATCAGTTTAACCTCCTTTGCCTTTGTCGACATAATAAAATAGTGCTGGAGATTTTATAAAATCAGATGACCTCTGACCATATCACAAGGAGAAACACAGGGAACAGTATATTCGGCATGTAAAGATAGATAGAGCTCCACGTACAGTACAATAAGCAACACAACATCACAAGCAGCACAATCGTCACATCAAAACTTCTCTGAAATTCAGACAACAGCATAAATATCCTCTGTCAACATCAATAATGTGATATTATGGAAATGATGCAGACACACTAAAACCCTGCTTAAAAACCACAGCACAAACACAATTGCTTGCATCCTCCAAACATGAAAATGCGATGGCAACAACACAATGTCACACCACATGAGATGCTTATCAGAGTTTCCAAAGTATTTCCATGGCAAGCTGTAACAATTTTTTTTCTTTTTTTAACTGGAAATTATTACATGGCCAAGAATTGAACCAGGAAATTAAACTGCTTTTTACAAAGTAATTTATATAAGACTGGATGCTACAAGGAAATGTATATAAGCAGCATAGACAGTATACTGGTCTGCCAGCGTAACATCACTGCAGCTCTTCGCTCTTGAAACAACAGCGATGGGAATACTCAGAAAGCACACACGGTAGGTACAAATCTGACCATCTGGGACATGACAGCAAGACAAGATGGACCAAAGAGACAAAAGAAACACGGTGAATAGAGGTAAGGACAGATGCAGGTGAATGGGAGAGGCTACACACACTCCATAGTGGTGGGTGTGGCTTTGAGGAAGCCCTCCTGCCAGTTTAGCACAGGCACAGGGATGCAGGTCTCACTGATGGTCTCCTGACAGCGAAAGGACAGGGGAGGCCCGCTGTCAAGTAGCAGCTGAGCGTTGCTCTGGACTGTCTCCACTACAGAGGGAGGTGGAGGGACAGAGGGGGCAGAGGTCAGGGGGGAGAGTTTGGAGGTAGAGAGCCACATACGCAGATATGGAGACAGGAGGCCAAGAGAGGAAGGAAGAAAGAAGACAAGGAAGACACAAAAACATATGAAGCAAGAACAACTGAGTATGAAACAAGAAAGCAGAGTCAAGCCCTTAGTCAAGCCCACTTCTTTTGAATCTCAACTGCCTGTCCGTTATATACAGTCACATAACACTAATCAAGAATTATCTTGAATTTGTCTTAAAAACTTCAACTGTACTGAAAAACAAGTTAAGTAGATACTGAAGACTGAGGATATTCATTAACAGTTCATTTGATGAAAGCTATCACTCTCACACAACAAAACCCTGGCCTGAAGTCCTTCAGAAATATCCTTATGTTGTACAGTGGATTACCCCTCATGTGGCTCTTTAATAAGCCCTGGTTCCTGGGTCAGTGGTGGGAGGTGTGGAATAAGGAATGTATATTAACCAAAAAAAAAATCCTCTGTTCATAAGTTACCTTAGTAGTTTCTGTCTCCTTATTCTTGGAAAATCATAGACAGATGTTTGTGTAGAAAAGGTAGGTTGAGGCTCAAAGGGTTACTCCACTATAAATGACCATTCCAAACAGAAACCACCAGCAGGACTATGAACACATTTAGATGAATAAACTGCTTCACAGAGGACATTGTAGACAAAGTAGACAGCAGACAGTAGAACATTTTTTCATTTTCCTTTGAGGCAATGTTTACTATGTGACTATGTGTGCAAAGGAGCTCATACTGTGCAACTAGCATGTCGTGAAGGTACGTGTTGTGTATAGCATGCATCCATGGGAAACAGGGCAGGGGGGTTCAATCAGTGTTTGAAGTGTCAGCTGATAATTCAAAAGGAGAAATGTGACAGCTATATTACTACAGGGAATTTTACATTTGTGTCTGTGCATGTGAATCCAAGTCAGAGCTACATAAACTGCTCTAAACTGTTCATGATTGGATATTTACAGATTTTTTTAAACTAAAATATTATTTGGCTTTAATACATATTTGGTGCAGAGTGCTCACCCAGTAGGGCAGAGTTTCCATCTCCCAGGGGAAAGCGTTGATAACGGGGCACGTTGAAGGGTGGCAGGAGGTGAAATTTCCTCTCCAGTAGAGGCTCCAGGCGGGAGGCTGAGGGATCGGCTGGGTGGAACAGGTTATAGACCTGCTGACAGGCAGGCCGCAGCTGGGCCACTAGGGGGAGAAGTCGAACCAAACACATGACAGACTGGAAGGAAAGAACCTATGGATCCCTGTCCTTGTATGGAAGAGTTGTGAAACAATAACTTTCTTTAGATATCTTTACTTAAAAACACAAGTTTTACTAGATGTAAGCTTTAACTCTTAATAACAGCCAGGCCAACGATTAACATTTTTATGATGTTAAAAAAACTGTGTGGGTATACCCTCTACAAGTCAATTTGCTGACGAGTTCATCTCTACCTGAGGTTAATCTTTTGCAGACAGAAAAGTTTTTTTTTTTTTTACTCTTGCATAATGCATTATATGCGACATAAACATCATAGATTACAATATAACAAGCACTGCATTACTCATTCCAGATTATCTTACCATCCAGCATAGGAATGACAGTCTTTCTCAAAGCGAGCACTAAGCCCAGTGGAGAGCCAAACAGGAAAAAGTCGGACACCTCAAAGTCAAACTTCCCCAGGGAGCCTCCATCCAGCATAGTGCTGCTGCTCGACCTGCGTGAGACTGCGTCATTCCGCAAGACACTGGAGTGCAAGCTGGAAGGACAGCACAAAGTCATTTTTGTCGTGTAGAACTAAAAATAAATCACCCTGACAGTACATAAAACAAGGACTTTTGTCATCTCACACTCAACACACCTGGACAGGAAGGCTTGGTGTTGCTTTATTGTGTCCACTTCGTAGGTGGAAGAGTCACTTCTCTTGCGTGGAAATTGTCTCTTGGTGTCGTCTCCTGTTCCGGTACGTGGGATGTCGATGTTACTGCGACTAAGGTGGCGGCTGGCCTCCAGGGTCGGAGAGGCTGATCCGTGCCCACTGTTGACAATGATGCCAGGAGAGAGCAGGTCCTGGTCCTGCAGGGTGATTCAGGGACATTTGTTATGAAAACTTACAGGACTTTAAATGAGTCCATACAGCTTAATAGGATGAAAAAAGGTTTACACTGCACACACTGTACTTGTGTAAACACACTTCTTCTAAAGGAACTTGGAAGCCTATTGAATTTCAGACAATTAATAAGAGATAATGGAGTAACTAAATGAATGCTTGATGCAGGTATTAAAACGATGGCAGTGTCAGGGGTAAAAGAAGTAGTAAACTGTTTGTAGGTTCTTTTATGACAAGTTAAAACATAATTGTGACTTCAATATTCACTACTGGGAATGTCTCTTACCTGTACACTGACGACACTGCCCCTGCGACTGCTGTTCTGGCTTTCGTTGACTGTCTGATTGCTACTGCACAGTGCATCAAATCCCAAGATTCCTCCCACACAGTCCCCAATGAGGCATACCTAGAAAGGTCAATTGTCATAAAGTTAACAAAACACTATGTCTGACATGCATCCTTTGGGTTCAGCTTTACCTAAAATGTCTATACAACCACTCCAACACTGTTCAATAACATTAAAAAGTCAATATGTTGATAAAACAGCTGTTTTCCAGGAATAATTATTATTATTAATTTAATTATGTTGGCATTTGTTATTATATGGGTGTATATTGTGATGTGGAAAACCCACTAACAAGGAGTTAATAATCCATAGAAAATTAGAGACCAGGCTCAGCTGTGATTCTGTGAGTATGTACATACAGTATCTTTGAGAACCAGAACAAAAACCCAGCACTGATTGTAAAATGGTATATTACAAGAGGAATACGCTGATGGTATCTGTGACCGATGCACTAAATTCACAGGACAGTGACTGACCTGGCCGGAGAAGGCTGCCCCATCCAGAGACTTTATGAAGTCTGCATGCACCTGATTGGCTCTGACGATGACGGTCGCAATGGCCTCCTGGTACTGTGGAGCAGAGGTGGCCAGGAGGGGGAGAGCTGCCAGGGGGATGTGGTCCTGGCTGCTGGACAGACAACCCTCGTCGTAGCTGTATGGGCTCAGGCTGCCATGGAAGATGCAAATGAACAAAATTAAAAATTTGAGCAGATCTTAAAGATCAAAGCAGTCCACAGAGGGGTTTGAAGAAATAAACACGGGAAGAGGTGGAGACGGTCATGAGCTGCACCTGGATCTTTTCCACCAAAAGCAAACAGCAATCGAGGTCAATAAACAGAAACATTCAGTTGCTTCCCACAATGCTTGCAGCAGGCAGAAAAATGTGTGCAAGTGTGTCCTCTTACTTGGACACCAGGGAGAAGGCCTCGGCACAGATGGCAGGGCAGGGTACCAAGCGGATAGCGATGCGTCCCAGCGCAGCGGGGTAGTGAACACGCATGACTGTGTCAAAAGCTGTACTAATTGTGTTGACGTCAGCCTGCTTGCTGTTCTGGTCCCCTCCTCCTGTATCCAGGATGTTCCCTCCATGCAGGACCAGGATCAGCACATGGATCTTGGAAGGCTGCAGACACTGCTGTGACGGGCTCTCCTGAGAACAGGACATTATAAAAAAAAGGGATGATGAATGGGAACGATGAAGAACAGCTCTTGAAGAATGTTCAATAAATTCCGCATTTACTCACGAGCACATCCATTGTATCAGTATAACAAAAGACAACATACCTACTGAACTGGGATATTCACATAAACAATATGGCTTAGCTATTGTGCATAAATAATGTTTTGTCAGGTTTGTGAGTCATATTTGTGTTCATTCTTTCAAACATAGGCACACAACAAAATGTTTGGGGGGGTGGCTTGATGGGAAACAGAACAGAGCCAACCTACACTCCACCTGGACAACTGTGCAACTAACAGCAAACAATGACAATGCTTTCCAAGGACAAGTCACATTTAGCAGAACAACATCATTTGCAGTCTTTTAATTATGGAACAAAGCATCACATTTTCAAAGAAGCACTATATGTACGCTCAACACCACAGCTGCAAGTACACAGGAGTTGAACAGAGGGTGGTGAGGTTGAGGAGTACACATGGATTTGGGTTTGGGCAACTTGAGGAAAAAAGGGCAGGGGCAAAAAATACTGGGTTTGTCGAGGGGCACTGGGGGTCTCTGTGGAGCTACTGTAGCCCACAGTGCACTAGGGCCGAAACGTTTACTTACTGACTGGTGCCTTGTTACCGTGATGGTGGGAATGGGAGAGCTATCGGCTTGGCCGCTAACAGAGCCACGCATCTGAACACAAGAGGACAGAGAGGCTCAGGGACAAACAGCCCTTCTCTTATCTTACAAACTGTAAAACCTGACGCAAAAGTCTGCATTCATCAAAACAAACTCAGGTTTAACAGAAGCTTGTGGGTGCTGATGGGCATTTTCTGTAGATTGTTCTTCAGGAATGTTTATTTCAGACATGATTCTGCATCAGAGAACACTGGTCAGGGATGAGTTTTATAGCTGCACACTCACTGTCAGACTCACATACCTCATCTAGTCTTTCCTCGCTGGTTGCTCTTTCATAATCCACTGTCATTTCCTTGAACAGCTCACCTGCAAACACACACACACACGCACACTCATTCTTAACATCAAGTACTGAGGCAGTGTGACTGTCCTTGATGAAGGGCTCATGGTCTTCGTCATACCAGGAGTTTCCTCTGCTTCTGCAGCTTCAATCTTGTCCATGAGGTCGTTGGAGTTCCACTTGGCAATTTCCTTTGGGAGGACCTCCTCTCCATCGGAGAGATCCTCTGCAAGGCAGACACAGAATAAATCATGATTCACTACAGTGCATGTGTCATTCAGTGGTTACCAATTTGTCATTACACGAACAGTATAAGCAATTCAATAGTGCTAAATATGATGATTAATAAGGTCGTATCACATACATTTGCTTGCTTAGTTTTATATCTATATTGCCAAGCTTTCCCACAAGATGTCAAAAAGAACAATCACTATATTATCTATAACAAGTCAATGTATTTGCATTGCTCACTGTGGTGGACCCTGTGCTGGGTATTTTTGTGTTTTAATCTTTGGGTTCATCTATGGCTGATAAGCAAATTTTATTTTGCAATCTCAAATGGCAGGCACATGTGTGCCGGAGGACAGTGGACATGAAGTGGTGTGGATATAACCATAATGTTTGGGGTTTTTTAAAAAAGAAAAACACATTTATAAACTAAACCATTAAGTTTATTTATCTTCTGAATTTATATGAATGTATTGTTGGGCTTTGCCATCCATCCACTGACTAATCTGTGATTTAAAAAGGAAGGTTCAGAATCTGGGTGAGAATATCCCTTTTTATCCCTTAATTTCTCTCCTGGGACATTTTTTGTTATACTGCCAGTATCTTCATTTCTAAGAAATAAGGCAACCACCTCCTGTTCACTTTAGTTAGTGGTAGCGAAATTGAAAACTCACACTGGGAAAATTTGAAGTAACAAATGTCTGTTATGAATATGAGTTATGTTACTTCCACACTAGTTACAGTTATTATACTGCAAATAAATGTGACAATCATTGTGCAGAAATTGTCATCATTTTATTTCATTTGCTTTGAAGGCAAATACTAAAATAAGGTTGCAACCAGTTCCACTGTTTTTAACTTCTAAATAAAAAGCCTTCTGTCTGATTCTAAGAGATTCTGTGTCCTGCACATAACAACAACATCAAGTGATCTTAATGGCTTTTTAAGGTATTTTATCAGTTTATTTTAATTCTTTCAGTTATAAACCTGGTCCTAAACTGGGTACAAATATGGTGTGAAGGTAAAGAGGTTTATTTTTCACCAATAGGCTTTACCTAATTCAAGTCAACAAATAACATTTTATTTCAACTGCAAGTAGCAGTAGATTATAGAAATGTTATATTATAGAAATGTGTAATTGTACCAGTTCCTTTTTTTTCTTCTTTTACTTATTTTTTTAAGTTTTAGTATTATCGGTTTTGAAGAATAAGTACTGCAGTGCTTACCATCATGCAAACCTAATAAATTAGCCACCATAAACCAGACACACTGAATGTGGTTTCTACGATGAATGAAGCTTTCTTTTATTCATTTTCACTAAAAAAGAAAAAAAAATCTCTGCCACACAGAAACGGCTACAAACTAAATAAATTTGGACATGCATCTCAAGTGTTTGTAAGAGATGATTACTGCAAGAGGACCATGACCACAAACAACTTTAAAGATAGAAACCTAATATCAAAGGCATCTGAGCCAAGTCAGTCTGTTTCCAAATATAATTTGTGTGCCACCATCATGTGATTCCAAAACACGTACGTTCATTTTAACTGTAACTCAAGTTCATTTTGATACATCAACCTATCAACGTATATTTATCATAACTAAATAACTGCTTATTTCATGTGGTTGTCCCTGCAGTGTAAGAACATCTGTAATTCATAAATATAGTGAGATGAGCACTGGAGCAGCACAACTATCATTTCTGTATTAACTGTCACTGAGACAGAAGGTTATGTGCACTAATCTATGACAGTACAGTCATAAGTTTAGTCAGTTGGCTTTCACTTCATGCAGCCAACACGTGATAATTCTTCCATACAAACATGAACACTGTAACACACAATTTATTGAATGTCTTCTTAATTCAGTCTGATGATTACAGATCTATTAAACCTAAAACAGGAAGAAACCATGAGTGCAGCAAAATCAGTATCGATATAATAAATGATGGAACGATTTTATTCTTGTTTCATCATGGGCAAGGGGAGAGAGTAATTTATTCTTTGGACATATTATGAATTGTAAAACATGTATGTGTGTGTCTGTAAACATTGCGGCTGGAGTGTGATGCTGAGAAGGGGGACTGATGGGCAAAGATGATTGTGATTTCTGAACTGGATGTCAGGATGAGACACCTTGCTGTGTCCTCGGTCAAACTCATCCTGCTGAGAGCATGGGTGTCGCACCACACCCACTTATTTCAACTGCAGCCCCAAAGCATGCTGGGTATCTGGGAAGCTTAAGAACTGATCTGTGGTTAAAGAGATGCATGCAGAGTCAGGGGAGAAGGGAGCAAGCATGATATTGGAAAACTGAATGCAATAAACACATCTGTTGATCTAACTATCGACTCCAGTTTAAAACCAAATCTGTGATTACCATGAGCGTCGAAAAACTCCTCATCCGAGCTGTCGTCCGAGTCTCGCGCTATGCTCTGCATCCTCCACTCTGAGATGCTGTGGCGTGATGGGCTCACTGAAAGAGCGCACATGAACAAGAAAACAAGAGATTCACTGTTATTTTGGGACATGTGTTTCAGTCTCTCTCTCTCTCTCTCTAACACACACACACACACACACACACACACACTCTATAACAAAGAAATATTGCGCAATCTTCCCCCGGCCCACACACACATACACAGTGTTATATAAACATGCAACAGTCGCTGTGGTGCATTACTTCATCACAGATGGACTGCTTGGTGGTCAGGGGGGTGTGTGAAAAAAGGGGCCCAATCTAACATAGACAAGCTACAAGACCACCAAATGCCAACAGAGGAAAATGGCAATACTAAAAGCAGGCCTTGTCTATCACGTGTCTTCAGTCTATGCCGCACATATAATTAGTGCGGAGGAAGAGAGGGGGGCGTCGCTGTAAGCGGCAGGCTCATGAGAGGGGGTACAGCTGTAGCTGTCAGCACACAGAAGGAAACAGCAGTGGTGGAGGGGAGGGTCGCTGAGAAAACGTCAGCCTCCTCTGGTCTGTGATGTCAGCACTGCTGCTAAAAATAGCCCAGCAGAGAACCACAGGGGGGAGTTACAGGGGTGAAACGAGGCACGCTGGATGAGAGTCAGGGTCCAGGTGGCAGCTACAGTGAGCACTGCCTTGAGGTAGGGGTGACACTGGAGATGGGTGTGCTCGAACATGTGGTTTGTGATGTCAACGCTGCTGCTAAAAATAACCCAGGTGGGATCCACAGAGTTGTAGGGGTAAGATGAGGTAAGCTGGATAATACAGTTAATGTGGAGGTGTGATAAGAAATTAACATCAGGCACTGGACAGAAAAGCAAAGTGTGGTACAAAAGCCTGAATACGAGAAAGCTGCTCTCTAAGTATTTTTTTATTTCATATTTTTATATTAACAACAGTTTGACAAATTTGAGCTCAGGGCTCCTCAGTAGACTGATTTATTCATCTTGGGAACAACTTTGAGTGAAGAATTTGGGGAAAAAAAACATGAACTTCTAAGGTTTGGGTGGGAATTTTTTAGCATTTGTATTTTTCAACAATATCTGCTGGTGGTTAACTTGAATTTTGTGGGTTAATGCTGTGTTTACTGTAGTCATTACAGTATTATCTGTGAAGCTACCGAGTTTTGAGGACGTGACATGGGAGCTACAGCTACAGCTCGTAACACAAAAGCAGACCGATTACTTTTAACAGCCTTAAGCATTTTAAGCTTACGGAAAGGGGGGGGTAACTGTTTAAACATTGAGATTAATTTAGGAAGGATTATCACTTTACATTACATATAAATGACACAAACAAACCTACAAACAAGAAAAACTGATGTGCTGCTTGGCTTTGCACCAACCTTACTAAATTCTTCACATACTAGCTTCCAGGTAGGACACTTTGTTGTTAGTATGCTTCAGCCTTTAAGGTGGAAAGGAGTCGGATGTGAGGCTGAACAAATAAGGCGTGATGAGGTATAGATGTGATAATGTGTGAGGGAAGGAGTATGGCTCAGGAGAGGAGAGCCATGTAAATACATAATGAATATGGGTTCCTGTGATGCCTTTGACACCAGTGTCATGCACAGAGGTGGCAGAGATTAACAGGTGAAGATGGCGAGCTCCTCACCTCCTCTCTTAGATGAGCGGGAGGATCTGGATGAAGTGGACCACTGCTTGGTGAGTACGCCTCGTGGCTGAAGAGTCTCTCCTCCTGAGCTGACCACCACCTCCTCAGCTTCAATGCAGCTGATCGCCTCTTTAACCTCCTGGTCTTTGTCTGGGGACTGAGCACCTCCGTTGGCCTCTGTGGCCTCCTCTGCCTGACTGAACTGGGCCATCTTCGTCGCCAGGGCTAGCTGAGTTTCCAGTTCCAGCTGCCGGATGTCCTCCATGGTCAGACCATACCATTCATCCTGCCAGCACCAGGCCTGCCGGTGGGCACGCACCATCACCTTTCTCAGTCCTAGGGAGAAACAATGGAAAACATTACATACCTTACTCTAAAAATATTTAGCTTTCTAATTTAGATGAGAATTAAATAACATCCCTGTTAATATATGAATAGAATAGAAAGCCTTTATTGTCATTGTACTGGGTACAATGAGATTAAAAATGCTGAAATTAAATATGCTGCTAGAGACAAACGACTACATTACGTGAAAGACACGTAATGTGAAAATAACATCTGCGACCGCTTACTCACCAACATCATGGATGAAGCGTTCAATCTTAGACTGCATGCCCCAATAGCGAAACTCCACCTTGCAGAGTTTGTAGGCACACATTATGGGGGTCTTCCCTGGGTTATTGTTGTATTCTTCTATCCAGTCGTCCCGCAGAGGACCCCTCTGGGTCTTGACTGACTTGTAGAGCCGTGTGTCCTCCTCGGCTTTGTACTCGTGAGGGGGAATGGGATCTGTCACTATGTCAATGGGGTCTGCCAAAAAGTACAAATCCAGGAAGCAATGACTAATAGAGCCATGTGTTTTGTTTTGTATTGCATGAATGATGTTACACACCTTTACTACTTTCATTCTGTATTATAAATCACGTCATGATGTGTACATATGTGGGTGTGGCAGCAGAACTTGTATGGACTTGCGTTCAAAGTTTTGATTCAGACTGGCAGCCTGGATTCAGACTGACAAGTCATTGATCAAAATCATAGTTGTAATTGGGTCACTGCATGACCTAAAAAATTTCTGAGCAGTAGGAATGCTACCAAACAACTTGAAAAAACATGCAGTGCCGCTAAACTGCCACAAGTGGGCTTCACCTACTCCTTATGTTTGAGACACAAGAAAACAGATATCGAGACACCATAACACTACACCAATAATGCTAACTTGTCATCTTAAATACTTATTAAAAGAAAAGGAAATCACTTGCTATATTGTTTCTAATATAATATAAAATGACAGTAGCGACACTGCATATAATTATCTGCATTCTCAAAATAAGAGCATGTATTTCGAGCTTTCTTTGTGCTTGACTTGACACTGATACACATCATTTAATTTCTTAAGATCTGAGCTTATGTTGTCATAATGTTTCCTGATTAATACCGAATTGTCTCACCAATAGTCCTCTGTCTCTTCTCTGGTGCAGACATGTTGAAGACATCTGCTTGGTTGCCTGTGTCAGGTTTGTAGTAAGTCTCAATGTCAATGGAGAACTTCTCAACAAAGGGACAGGTGTATCTGAAGGAGAGGAGACAACTAAATGAAGCAAAACAGAATAGAACTGTCCCAACAAAGCAAGAGTGCATGATGGGTTGACATATGGTTTCATTACGAGATTTACTGTTCAAGTGAATGGCTCAAGATCAGAACTATTTTATTACGAGTGACAACACCCTCTCACTGCTAGGGATAGGAAACGTGTGAGCCATGCCCATCTGTTGCATCTGAGGCGTCTGCAGCAAAGCTGTCACTGGTTGAATAGATGTGTCAACAGGCACTTGCAGTCTATCAATATCCTGACAGTATAGTCAAGGGCACATCTCTTTTCAGTACCTTCACGTCTCTGTGTTTGTCAGGCACCACACAGACAAACACACTGACATCCTGAGAATGAGGGGCCATCAACATCTAACAGCTTGGGAGTGCTGCTGGCCTCACGCCGATCTGACGGTCTGCCCGGTAATATTCTGACAATTTGCTCTGAGGTCTTTTTCTTTACTGAGGTACAGCAGCTAGAGCCTGACACACTCACCGCTCATGGTATGTCATGCATCTTACATGGAATATAAGCAGGGCTTGAATTATTATCCAACAGGAGGGGGTTACATTTTTGTAAACGCACCAGCTGCCGCAGTAAGACACCCTTGCACGCAGCATTTTTTCTGTTATCAAAATGACACATTTATAGTTTTGAACAGCATTGGCAGAGTTTCATGCACTCTCACTCCTGCTCTGAAGAGGTGTGGAGGTGGCCTTCCTGCAGGAGGCCTCACCTGGTGCGGGTGTAAGGGTAGGCGTTCCAGGACTCCTCCTCAACCCTCAGTGCTGCTTTGGGCAATATAGAGCGGAACCAGCTGGGAATGTGCATGCCAATGTGGTAGACCTTGTGGGTGTACTGGCCCGTCCCACCCGGTCCATCTGTGTAGGGCTTATTTTCTAAAATCTCCACCCCACTTCCTTCACCGCAGCTCTCTTCTCTGCTCTTTTTCTGTGAGAAGAAGAATAAAAATGAAGTTAAAATGAGTTGGCAA
Source organism: Pempheris klunzingeri (assembly GCF_042242105.1). Lineage (NCBI taxonomy): Eukaryota > Metazoa > Chordata > Actinopteri > Acropomatiformes > Pempheridae > Pempheris > Pempheris klunzingeri. Next base: position 5,283,559 of record NC_092018.1, read on the forward strand.
GCAGTTCATGCTTTCATATATGTATGGTAGTGTAAAGGGAGTGTTACATTTAAAAAGATGAATGCAAATTTACCCTCAGTCTTAAACAGATGTTTAAGAGGAAGTGACACAAATGAATAAATGAACTGACATGGTGCCTTTTGCAGCCAAGAATTGCAGCCACAGTTGTCACAGTCAGAGGACTGAAACACAACACATGCACCAAAATGAGGAGTTTCCCGAAAGCTCTGTCAGCTCTGAATTGCAAATCAGGAAGCCCAACACCAGCCTATGGAGCCACACCTTTCTAATATTTACATTCCAGGTGCACGGAGGAATAGAGGTCGGGTGGAGCCTGCACATGCAGTTGAATACGTTTCCAACTAGGTGACTAGCTAAAAAGATAGGAATGTATGGCACAGCAAGAGGAACACTTGTGATTGTTGTGAAATCAATAAAACAGGAAACCTAGACAGTAGAGCAGAGTCCAAGTGCTGATGATATTAAAAACACGGAGCAAAGAGCAAGGACCATAAATGTCAGAGCTCACTGATGTATCATCTTTTCCATTTCTCTTATCAGCCTCTGTCCAGTCTTTCCACATACAGTTCAAAGTACGTTTAATGCAGTATTTAGTGCAGCGCTGGGATAATGGAGAGACAGATTTGTCCAATAAGTCCAGTGGGGAGAGGCGATGCAGGCAGACTGAATCAGTAGAGCAGGGAGGAGGAAGCCATGAGGCGTCCAGCACTCCGGACCTCATTACCTCTGACAGGTCATTCATTAGCCACCCGCTCTGCTCTCAACAGCCGAGTTGTAGCTCCAAAGACACAGCGCAGACGCCACAGCACCGTCAGACTAGCTGTACACGCAGCCAGTACACAAGACGGGAACCCAATGTTGCAACACAGTTGATGTACATATCAAGTTTACAGTGTGCTGTACACATATAAACACTATAAAATGTATGCAGCTGCAAGGACACACACATGTAAACAATATATGTACAATAAAACATATTTTTCCACTTCCACAGCACACTATCAGTTGGCTTTCCAATTAGACTAATTACAATAAAGTCAATGCATTACTGCGAGTACCATTATTCATTATATTTGGAAATGTCAATTGCTGTTGACTGTCCCTTTAATTAGGTTGCTGACAGGTGACTGCAGCCTGCCAAACGCAGTGTCACTTCTCCTCCCCCCTGGAGCGACGGATGATTCTTTCCAGTTCTCCAGGAGGAAGATTACAAAACACTGTCCAGGGTTCAGTGGTTCCCTTATGGGAAAGAGCAGAAGTGAGGGAGTAGGTAATATGCTGAAAGTTGAATGAACACTGAATATAATGCTAGATTGTTAATGAAAATGTGCTTTGTTCATTTGTGTGCAGATGTAAACTATACCTGTGGGGGAACAGATATGAATAAACACTCAAAAAGCTCTGGAAATGTGTTGACTGTCTTTACAGGGGAAGGAGGGGCTCTCATCTGCACTGTTTTACTGTAAAATCTTTTTTGGCTCAGTATACAAAGTGAGGCTGTGTTTGGACTTTAAGTCCTTCCCTAAAACCTTTGCCACACAACCTCCCCCCCCCCCCCCCCCCCCCCCCCCCCCCCATTTTTCTTTAAACAGACATCAAACCCCTAGAAAATAAAAGCTAGCACCAACAAAGCCTGCTGTATTTGTTCAGATCTGACTGCTCTGACAGGATGGGAGTCATATCCTGGTTTGGTTCCTCTTGCCATCAAGTTAGTGAGGCTTGTTTCCCGTTTCAGATGCTGCTTTTCACTTCACTCCACAGATACAGTTGCTTAGTCAGAACATGATGGATGTGTGTGAATGAATGAGGCACAGTGAGATCCTCTGATATTTAATTTCTCACACATTCCACATTTGCTTCGTACATTACTGCAAATCCCAATGCAGTGATAATGAATTTACAATTAGCTATTAAATAAGAAGGCGGCGTTGCAAGGGAAAGGAAGTGAGAGGAGAGACGGGGTGGGGCATTGCCTGCTGAGATGCAGATATGGCCAGGCTGTCCTAAGGGCCTGACTTCATCCATGAGGCTTACACAAGCAATGGATCGCAGGCAGGCAGGCAGGCCTACATGTTGCTGTTGCCCTGGTAACATACAGCAATGAAGCAAGAGTATCCACAGACACCAGCAAAATCCTCTCTGCACAGAATACAGCTCTGTCTCTCTCTCCCTTTTCCTTCCACCCCCTCTCTCATTTCTTCCCCTCCCTCCTTCGAAGCCTCGCTTTTTATCCTCCATTTCCTCTTTTCATTCACTCCCTCTCTCGAACATAACCTGACCACCGGCACGCTGCTGATGTCATGGTTACCATAGTGACAGAGGCCTCACAGCAACAATGCTGTGCAAAGAGGGTGAGATCAGGGGAAAAGGTAACCATGGGTCACTAATGTAAGAACTCATCTTCCTTTGACTTGGTTGCATGCTTGAGAATGCACATGATGCTGTTTTTTCCCCACACACCAAGACAATGGCCTGTCTGAGGTTCTGAGAGCAAAGCAGGTCAAAACAAATACTGTAGTTATGCGTTTCCCATAATTAATAACTATCTGCAATACACTGTTCAAAAGAACGAAGATGCCAAAGAAATTAGCAAGTGTGCAGAAGTGTGACGCAGTGACTAGTTTGTGCTGTCTTGAAACGTCTGCTTGCTCTGAGGCATGTCTGCTGAGTCATGTTCCCAACCATCTACAGTTCAACTGGATTACCTGCCTGTGTGGTACACCAGGGGAGGGGCATGACGAAAAACAGAACAGCTGACAAGGTCGTCAACTGAAAAGTCTGACACCCCTCTAGAGAGCTTTATAGTCTTTATGGACTTGTGTTGTAATCATCTAATATTATTTCCATTTGTGTGGATAGGACAAACAACTGCAAGACACCGTCAGAGACAAACTCTTTTCATTATGTTGACGGAAAAGGAGAGGCAACACAGGTGAACTAAGTTGTTGCTTATGTCGTAGAATTGTTATACCAGTGGGTGGATAATAAAACTTTGTCAACATAAACACTGATTGATTTTGGTGTAAAATTCACAGTTGTAGGACAGGCCTATCAATGGGAAGGATAACAGCTAGAAGGCACACTGGGGCTTCTTTATGCAAGGCCTAAATGTTTAACTTTTCCAACAGAGCTGCTCCCTGTTCCCTGGGGGCTGGAGTAAAACAGCTCCCATGTATGATCACCTGAAGGTAAACTTTCTTCGGTAAATATACTTTAGGCTCCATATTTTGTTTTGTGTTGGCTGTAAAGGGAAGTTAGGCCACCATTAATTTACTGATTTAGCTGCTAATTTCACTTGACACTGCACTATAAATATTTCACACACACAATTCTTATTTCATGATCAAGGCACTCCTTCATTGACTCTACAGAACATACGATCACTGAAGAAGCAAGAAACAAACTGAACTCAGCAAAAAGCCTCAATCTAATAAAGCAGGTTTGCAACTTCAACCTGCTCCTAAGCAAACGTACAACCACTTGTGACACGCATTACGTAACCATACAGCTCAAATCCCAACGCAGTTGCTGAATGTTAAGTGCAAAGATCAGCATGTGCCTCAAATGATGAAAAACAGAATCTAAATACCTATATGTGCACAACATGTCTAACAGTGGTCACATAGAATTTCTACCACAGTAGGAGTCATTGTGATTGCTCTGCATGCCTCCTCTCTGTACTGCTGCTCACAGTGCACCTGGCAGTACCACAGGATTATATAAATCCTCCCACATGTACACATGTCATATGAAGAGAAAATATGTTGTCACACGCTTTCCTGCTTGGAGCTGTAAACCCTAAAGCTCTGACACAGACCCCCAGTCTCCAGCTAAGGGCCTGGTTAGACAAATTAAACTGTCTTGACACAGACAAAGCAGTATGTCCATCTCCGTTGCAGCAGTATGTGTGTGCACCAAGTTTGCAGTGACAGCAGGGTGCCCCCTCCCTCCTCCTGAGTAAAATCATGCAGCCTATGACGGGTGGAAACAGCCAGCTTCAGAGACTTTAAATTGGATAATCTATCAGTACAGAAGCTCTCTTTGTTCCGTTACTCCACCGGTGTCAGACACCATGTGACCAATTATTTCATAATTGGGCACACTGCGATCGCACTCTTCTCATGGTTATCCTGTGTTAATGTATCTCTCTGACCGCTCGTTCTTTGCATCACTTTGCCGTTTGCAATCGTGTGTGGTCAACAATTTGATGAGCAGTATGGCGTTATGACCTCACCTGGATCATATAGAGCTGGGCGATGCGGTACTCCTCCACACTCATGGGCATGGGGATGCGGTACTCCTTGATAAGCATGGTGAATCTTGGAGTAGGGGGAGACAGGGATTGGGGAGAAGATTGACAAGGGAAAGGGGTAGGGAGGGACAGGGGGAAGGGAGGGGGAGAGGGGACTGGAGAGACTCGGGGGGCTCCTATATGTGACTTGTCAAATCACCAGCTGAAGTCCACATTGATGGTTCCTGTGGGGGAAGAAGAAAATAAAAGTATGAGGTATGTAAGCTGGGAATATATTTGAAAATAAATACCTACAAGCAGTAGTGTTTGTAATAGTCACAACATGCTGTTAACCCAACAACCATCATTTTAAAGTAGAAACCAGCTTCAAGCAGCAACAAAAAAAACATTCATTACAAGCAAAGGATGACAGCACACAGTCTAATTTCAGAAGCTGCAAGATTTCTCTATCATCCATACATAACCGAGGACAAAGATTCATTCTCGTGGCTCACGCGCAGATGAAGAGGAGAGCCGAGGCAGAGTGTCATTCAGGACATATGCTCAGTGTAGTTACTCCATGTTTGGTCCAAGTCTTTGCACTATAGACAGGCATCAGCGATGTGTTTCCTTGCAGCGTCTCAGATCCAAGTAAGGCACTTTCAACGATAAACTTCTCTTCTTATACACAGGCCACAGCTCAGTTTGTGTGTGTGTGTGTGTGTGTGTGGGGGGGAGTTTACAGGGAGCACCCGTGCCTTGCCGACAGTCCCAACAGCCACCCTGTCTCTCCAAACCCTTCAGCACCGTCACATGGGGGGGCTCACTCAGCATAAGAGGGATTACAGTTGAGTGGGGAACATTACATAACATTGAAAGAACCCCCTGTGCATGATCAAGGTTTCACAAATAGCAGCCTTCACAAAGCATTGTTTTCAAACCACTGTGCAGATAGGGGTAGGTGTGGGCTATACATAACCAATGTGTGGGTGGCGTGAGTTGCAGAAGTCTGCTTTTGACCGCAAAGGGAGGGCAGTTGTCCAAAGCCAAGCAAGTACAAAACAAGATCATGACTATACAGACTGTCAGCTAAGGTGATACATTAACTAAAGAGGAGTCAATAAGGAAAGGGAGATATCCACTAGTTGAAAGAACTCTGTCCAAATGAAGTGAATTACTGAATATTTGTAAAAAATAAACTGGTAACTTCGGTAATTGGAAGCAGAAAATAATCATTACCATGACAGAATCCTAAGTAATATTTTCATAGTGTACTCTCAAAGTTCAAAAACACACACGTTACTAAATATTTGATTGAAAGATTTGAAGGTCTAGTTGATGAAAGGATAGTTCAGTCTGTAGCCAGATATGTCTGGGGAAAGCACAGTGGACAGGATCTTACTCACCATGTTAATGAGACTGCACTGTACTGTATGTGTGACGAAAGAAAACAACACCGTCCTGGCACTGATAGCATTTGGCTGTTTAAATGTGACTACAAAGCATTGTATAACTCTAATATTCACTCTTTTCTGACCTATAGCAGCGACTGGACCTCGCTTTGGCACCCAGCCATTCTGTGTAATCACACTAATATTCCCACTGCGTCACTTATCCTGTGAACAAAGGCCAGCTTTGGAGGGGCTCCTGATGTCGCAAAGGGCTCAGGTGCCCCACCTTTTGAGGGCTCGCCCCCACTACACCCCAACTGAGGACATAATCACTGAATATGCTCGCTGACACACTGCCAGGACAGAGATGCAGTCTAACTTCTCAACCTGGAGCAGGTGCTTATTAACAGACTGGGAGGTGCTCTGGTTAGAGAAGAGTAACATTGTCTTCTATACATTTTTCATATCTTTGCTCTACACAGAAGAACAACGCATTAACAAAATCAGAGCAGAACGCCATTGCTGAAAATAACTGCACTCTTGGGAAAGGCAGGGATAAATCTAGGCTAGCCTGCGGAAGCCCAGAGAAAAGCCTGCGGCTCAGGAGCCCGAGAGGCCTCTAGATGATGGTGCCAGGCTTTAGAAGGGAAGGTCACAGTGCTCATCTTTGTTGTCAGTGTTGATGACAAACAGCTTCACAATCTACTTGAAGCATTGTTCAACAATGTGGCAACAGTTTGAATGCGGGTTGCAACTGATGCTGCAACAAACTTCTGAGTGTTTCTGAGAATTTCTTCTTGGCCAGCGATTCTGAATGTGACGGCTGTACCGATTTGGAAGCCATTCAGTGTGACATGGTATGACACATTCATTTACTGTCTGATTATCTGCCGGGGAATGGCCACTGTGATAGTCAAAGTCCAGCCAGCTGCCTCCAACTGGCAACCCACATATTGTACAAGGAAGTGACATCAGGTATGTAAAGAAAGGGAGGACAAGACAAACAGAGATGAAAACCAACAGGCAGCACAACAAAGAAATGCTATACAGTCATAGCCTGGGGTGAAATGACACTGATGCATGTGAATTATGGGCCCTATTGCCAAGTAGGATTATGAGTTTTACTATTTGATAGAGCTGCAACTGACTATTATCTTTACTATGAATTAATCTCTTGATTATGTATGCATGCATGTGCGCACACACATACAAATAAACATCAGTACATTCTTTTCTGCCTCATGAGAGTAATAACCGAAGGCGGACACACCCAAACTGCCTCCCACAGTCATGTATTTGCTACATAATTTGTCTACGTTTATTAGTAGTGTCTGTTTGGCAGGTGGATACTTAATCTTAAAAAAAATCATAGCACACACACATATTTATGCTTTGTGGCTGTGGCTTAGATTTAGTATGCAATACCCTCTTCTTCAATGATTCACTACACATTAATGAGGCCTTCTGAATTAGCGTGACTGACTGCTCCTCAAATATAATCAATACAGCCATATTGCAGGCAAATGTCAGTCCCCGATGGTTGAAGCCTCTGTCTCTCTCTTCGGTGACTGATGCAGACGTTGTTCACAGCATAGGACCTGTAATGCATGATCCACCAGCAGCCTCGAGAGCGTACAGGCACCACGCTTGACCCAGAAAAAAGCACTCACACACATAGCTTAAAAATAGCATGGTCACAATAATCCCAGCATACGCAAGCAGAGTGCTTGACGTTGTTTGTTCAGAGAATATGCTCATTCCCTTCTAAAAATACATTCTCTGCCCCCCTCTAGGCGGTGACGCAATAGCAGCACACGCCACTGCACAGCGCTCATCACAAAGCATCCTCCAATGTTCCTGCTGCTGTATCGACAAAACGGAAGCCAGCGATAGTTACGAGATACTTTGTGTAAGACTGTTTTCTACCTCTGCCCACCATGGCTTTCTTAGCCTGTTAAATGTGTGGCCAGCTGTGGCAAGTCCATGCAGCCAGAGGTATATCTGCTGCAGCTGCCTCATCTGTGAGTCTCTCAGAAGGCGGCATGAACTATCAGTGGTACCAATTAAATCTCCCAGGCAAGAGTGTGATTGTTTAAAACCACTTTTCAATCTTTCAAACCTGAATTGAACAAGAACACTAAACAGCGGCTAAAAGCATCTGACAACCTATCACCAGAGTCTAGTGGAACTTTCCAGGTAACATGATGCTTAATACTGCAGAAGACATCAGGACGGTAAACACAGCTACATCTGTGCGACTCCTCGAGCCGACATAAACAAACAAGCGCTCAAAGATGTGCACATCTGCTCACCTCTAAACAGGGATAAGTGCCTGACCTTAACAGATGAAACCTGCTTACTCTACAAAGCAAAGACTGGATTATCCGTAACAGACCAGAGGCTCTCACTTCCACCCAAATATTAAATCTACCTGTCACCCTGAGATCCATTTGGCTTGCTCCCCCAGGCTGTCCTGTACCACAATAATTGTAAGTGGCGTTACTAACAGTGTCTGAAGGTGCAACATACATCTTAGAGGCTGGAAAACTGTAAGTGCAGCAGAATGGTTGACACAGGACAAAGAGCAACAGCTAGGCCTTGCTGTTGACACAACGAATACTGGGAGGGGGGTGTTGACTCACAGGAGGCTTTTTCCCCAAAGGCCACAACGGTGGTGCTCATTTGAATTTTGCCCTATTTTAGAGAGCACCACTTTGAGGAGGAGCAACAGAGGAGGTGGTGAATCCCAGAGTAGCTGGAGGAGGGGTAGCAGGGGTTCCCTCATGACTGACCAGAGGCAAGACCCCTTTAAAACACAAATGGAAAATGTTAGCCCCTCGACTGCCTAAAATACCATAGATCAGTTTCACACAGCATTGCCTTGACATTGCAGAGACAACTTCAGCTATGGCAACCCCTGCAAACACAGCCTCGGCCTGTGACAAGAACCTTTGATTGAGTTGATGGGCTTATCCGACAATCCAGTTAAAATGTCAAAAGGCTTAAGACAATGCCATTTGTGCCGGGCTGGGTGCGCAATGTGGGCAGAGCAAGGGAGTTTACCAAACACCTGCAATGACCAAAGAGGCCATGAGGCATATTTCAAAAAAGCATACTGTACAAAGATTAGACCTCTCTGTCCCATGCAGTATCTATTAAGGGCAAAAGATGAAGCATCATTAATCAGGGGTATAACTGAGATAAATATAAACTATGCGGCACAGATTACTGACAACTAAATTTATTTACACCCTACAAAACCTGCTCCCCTTAGGACTTAATGACAAATAGGATATGTATTCTTCCCTTCAGACGGACTACTTTTATATTCATCAATAAATCTATCTGTATTAAGGTGTTGCATAGAAACTAGGTTGAGCGTCAACTTTTATCTATACTACATTTGTGAATGAGCAGTGTATTTATCAAACATTTTACCCATAATACTAAGATATTTTTATCCCTAACCCTTTTAAACACTTGATGTGACAGCGACTGCAATATTTCTATATGGCATGCAGGTGTAGTTTGGGTGGAGGCAATCTGACAAAAGACCTTTTTTGGCTTTGTTTGGCTTCAATAAAGCAGGGAGGGGGTGAGCAAACATTTATCTTTTCTTCATATTTAAAAAGTGGTCAGGATGGTTTGTATGCTATACCACACAATGCACAACTCATAGAATGGAAGAGCAAAAGCGGGGAAAACGTTTTGCGTTATCCATTCAATCTGAATTGAGGTAACAAAACAGACTAATGTAGATGTAACATGGTAGAGATGATCGGGATTTCCTCAGATCAAATCAGCGATGAGGGCACCACAAAAAAACGCTGCTACAACGTGAGTAAGTTATGTCACTAGCTGTGCCATTAGCCAGAAGAGCGTTATGATCAATGCAGGAGATAACTATGAACATCACAATAAATAGTGCTGCGTCATCTTGTGCCACATGCTGTAAATACAGTAAGCTCCCATCATGTGCCTTAAAACAAGGCCATCACGCGTCCTATCCCTCAGGCCCGTGCTCCTCCACAGGCTAAGGAGGTGGGATGCACAACTTGCCCTTGAACTTTACTCATCATCGCAGTACAAGAGGAAAGCTAAAAATACTCAACACCCTATGAGCATCTCCTCCATTGTGTTCGTCCTCCTTCTCCTCGTCCTCTTCCTCCTACAGTAGCCCTGCAAGTAAGAACTGCTTCTAAAAATCCTCCTCCTTTACACAGGGAGAGAGGGGTTAACCACCAAGCACACACACAGCAGAGATGGTGGTGTCATGAGGAAAGCAGAACTTAGCAAAGAAGACCATTGTCGAGCAAGAGATTAAAAAAAACACAAGTCACAACTGCTCATTTACAGCTTGAACATATCTCATAGAGCAAAAGAAAGCAACAACTGAAATATAGCTGTTGCAGTGATCAGCTATTTTTGTTCTTGAATATTAAGTTTCAGGAAAACAGCTGCTCAAAATTGCATGGCAAACATGAACTCACTCCAAGGCAGATTAGTGAACCTCACACAATCTGAAGCTTCGAACCAGTGGTAAATAAGTGAAGTTTAGATTAGATACCCCCACAGCATGTAATTAAAATTCTACATAAATAAATCTGGTGCCCAGTGACTGCTGAGAACTTGAAGCTGCTTTAATAAGTGGAGCCATTGTTTTCTTATGCCTCAGTGATGCTCATCAGCTCACCGTTTTCCAAAATGGGCCTGTTACATACCAACTCTATCTCTAATCAACGCCACGCTTCACTCTGAAATCCAAAATTAGATGACCTTATATGCAAATTACACTTGGATTAATCAGTTACGTGCCAAGGTTAAATGAGGATCTCCCCTTGCTGTCATTCTCTGCGAGCACTCAGAAAGCATGAATAAACTGCGCAGAGAGCAGTCTTATGTAACTCACAGACAGATACAGAAGAGGAAAGCATCCCTACCGTAACATTATGTCCATCCCATTAGCTTATTTATGTGGCCTACAGACCCCAGGACAAGAAATACTTTTCTAGAGTTAACAATCTCTCTCAAAACATCTCCATCAGCCCGTCTGAGTTTTGATAGCAACAAGATGTTGATTCTATTCAAGGCCTTCCTGCTAATGTGGAACTTATTGCTGAGTACTTGTTCACCACTGACAGCACAAAGGCTTAGAGGAAAAACAACTAATGGATTTCCAGCATCATTGCCACTCGCAATCTCTCACAATAGTGCAAAGTGGCTTTGACCACATGAAATACTACAGTGATGAGGCTGGGACTTGTCACTGCAGTAATGTGACACCTACATTTTCGGTCTATGGGAGAATGCATGCAGATATTCAGACTACAAGACAGACAATTAATCAGACAGAACTAAATCAAAAGGAGGTTTAGAGCAGGCATTTGAGATGAAAAGAAAAAAAATATTGTAAAATGAATAATAATAATAAGTCTAACTTGTGAGCATGATGTTATTGAAACATCTGGAAACGGAAGGTTCCTAAATAAAAGTTAGAAGAAGCTCTGATAGCACAAACATTACACAAAGAGAAACAAGGCAGACTTCTGAAGTGTAAAATGTGTGCAGTTTAAAGCATGTGTTATTTTAGCTTTTAGAAAAGAGCGGCAGTTTTGTGGCTCTTTGGAAAATGATTTGAAGCATATAAAATCAAAAGGTAAATGTAAACAAAAAAACAGTTTGCCCTGTCTATTAAGTCTATTTTGAGTTTTTCCACATTTAAAAAATGTCATTAGCACTCTGATAACTGGCAGTGCAACTTTTTTGAATAACTATGCTGAAGAAGACAAATGAAATGGGTTATACGTTACAAAACTTGTGAAGAAAAATGTTTCGCCTAAGGCAAAAATGTATTCCCTTTCCTTCCCCTTTATCCTCTCCATCATTGCTTGAACAGGAGGTTACCATGGAGACAGAGGGCCCTTTCCTTATTGGCTGCCAAGATGAAGTCAGAGTGACGAGGAAAGTAGAGACCAGATGCTGCCGGGGCTGATACTTCTTTCTCCTGTTTCTTCTGTCTCCACTTTCACTTTTGTCTTCTTCCCCACCGCAGCTCATTTCCACTGCACTGTCTGCTGGCTACAGCTACGACCTGCAACTCTCACCGATTCTAATATATCATCAACCTAAATATATGTCTCTGTGGTATACTGGATGTAGGTGTCACAGACCTAACAAGCTGGCTTAAAAGTGCTCTGTGCTTACTTCTAATACTGTTCTTTGGTTAGACACAGCATTACTCGGAGGGTTAAAAATATCGTGTGCAAATACGATGCAAGTTCTCTTCATACAGTTTCAAATTAATCTAGTAAACGACAAATAGCTTCCTTTTCAACAATCTAGCAGCTAGTGAGAAGAATTTGCAGGAACACAGGAGAATACCAATATTCAATTTATTGAATTCTTGGGAATAAATGGGTCTTTGTGCCCCAATTTCTCATGCTCTAGTAGCCGAGAGGAAAATGGATCTGAAAACGTTGGTGTAAATTTGGCGATAGAGGAACAGGAAAATGTGCGTACATCAGACTAAAAGTATATCAGAGGAAGAGTGAGAAACTCGGGGAGAAAGGGACGTTGAAATGTTTTTTTGTTTTTTTTTTTTACATGTTTTTGCAAATCAGCTTTCATCCAGAGGAACTTCAGTTCAGGACAGAACAGGCCCTTTATAGATACAGTTATATATAAAACTTATCTCATATTTAACTGACTGCTAAAGCCTCACAACAATAAATTCATTAAAAGGACGGATGAAACACAACTCTGATCTTAACACAACAATATCCAGGTATTGTTTTTATACTGTTCTCTTCTATTAGTCTTAAACTTCTGTTTTAAGGATATTTGAATCACTGAATCATCAGTTCAGTGTGTTTGTTTAGAGGACACAATGCATCAAGGTAAATCAATTGTCACTGATTAAAAAAAAAAGCTGAAAAATTAAGCAGTCTGCTGCCCTGGTGAAATACCTCAGATCCTCTTTTGCAGCACGAATAATGCAGGCTTCCCAAAAGTGTTCTACCCAGTGACCAAAGACAGAAGCCGTCTCTTCTACTGACCATAAAAGGCCATTTTCAAAGATGCGCATGGTCCTATGACTTTGGCTAACATTTCAATGGGCTCTGAGGTCAGGTTTATAGCTCTGTGGAAAACCAGGCATTATCATCTTGGGATTTTAGCAGAGTCAGAGCCTATAAAAAAAACCAAAAAAAACCCCAGAAACTCTATCTTATAGTCTAATAACATAAAGGACTCTGACGTCTCACAGACACAGAGACACACCACTCTGAATGGAGATGTGGGGCTTTGTCTGGCACATGGAAGTGAAGAATGGGCATAACGCAGAGAGACTTCTCAATAAAAGCCTGAACCACGGGAGGAAAAAAGGGAAAGTGGTGAGGGGGCAGAGAGGAGGGGTAGTTGGGGTCTGAAGGAATCTATTTTTAGCCTCAGAGAAATCAGGTGTCTGCGGCCAATGGAAAAGAAAGGGGAGCGTGGGTAAAGTGACATGTAGCAGCGCTGTCGCTTTCATTTTACATGATCCATATGAGTCAGAGAGCGCTGCAAGGGTTGGGGGTGGGGGTAAAACAAAGCACAAATAAATATGAAATAGCATATATAGTCCATACATGAGACACACGACATGAAGTCTGTTGGAATGAATGGAAGAAACACTATAGGGACACATAGCAAAATAGCTCAAACAAAAATGTGATTTATAGATTTTGATGGTCAGCAACAGCCTCACAATTATTGTGGACACACAGAAGAATCAGGCAAGAAGAAGTCCATCAACCAGCATTTCAATGACTTGGTGGTGGTGCAAGGCAACTCTTCTGATCTGTTCCTTGCAGATTAGATTAGCTAATAAATCATCTACAAGACTTTGCCTCACAGAAGCAGATATTGTTGTATCTTTATGCTGAAAAGCCAAGAAGTTTCCAGATAAAGAGGGTGTGTGTCAGAGTTCCTCGATTTCACCTCTTGCTCAAGGCTGATGAACAACACCACGATACAACACCTCTCTTCCCTGACAGTATGCACACAACAGACTTCATCTCTCTTCTGTAAAATTACACTCAAGTACACAGGAACACAGGAAGGTTGTCGTCTGCTATAAAAGGACCTCGGCTCTTTTTTGGAGTCCACCCATATTGCCAGAAAAACTGGTGTCCAAAGGGATGAGGACATGGCGCCGCCCGCACAAAGCATTCGTCTTTGTCTCATTTTCCAAACAACACAACTGTGGGAGCATTAGCAGTGATGTGCCACTCATCAGCTGGCTCATCAGGGATAGGTGGGGACAGGTTGTTACCCTGCTGTCCCTGTCAACAGCTTAACACCAAGATTAGCATCGTTTACTTTGTTCAAGGGAGCTGAGGTAGTAGGGTGTGTTGGGGAGGAAGGAGTCTGTGGAGCTCAAGGTGCAGAGAAAACACTGTGTTCCATTCGGTGCTTGGCTGACACCCAGGAGCATGATGGACGCTCATCTGAAACACTGTCATGATGCCTGATTGTCTGCTCAAGATGAGTTAAAAGAAAAAGCAGACCTTCAGATATCCTCCTTAGACGACATCATGAATTGTATATTCAAACCCCTGTGGATACCCAACCAGTTGAAAAGGCACCTATACTAATCTTTGAGTTCCACAAATATGTTACTGAGTAGTGAGTTTGTTTAAACCTCCTATGGGAGCTCTGCAAAATCTTTTGCATTACTTTCAATAGGGATGCACAAACCTGGCCACCATCAAAGTTGGTCATTATTCTAATTTTTAAAGATTTCTAAAGGTTGGTGAGGAAATATGATTTTTCAAAGCGAGGGGGGGGGGGGTCGCTTGCTTTTCATTCAGTCTCACGTCGGTTATATTTCTATAGCACAAAATCACACATTATACATTTCAAAGGGCTTTATACAGCATACAACACCTTCTATTCTCAAACCCAGGCTACATGATCAGCACATGCTTCTGTGTTGGATGAACCAGTAGATCAATATGCTTTTCTCAAAATGCGTTCTGGAGATGCAAAAAAAAAAAAGTATTTTGAAAGAAATGGTTAACAGAATAATGTGTCAACCCCAAAAATCCAGAGTACATGCCTAACTGTGAAGATGCCACATAAAATTTGTAGGTAAAAAACAAAGAACTAACTATTATGAACTAATACCCAACTAAGTTGAACTAATAATAACTAATATAATTTAATATAATAAAATACTTAATTATATTTAACTGTTTCCCAAAAGACTCCTAACGCCTAGTGTTGTGTCCAGTAAAAGCCCTTGTGTGTGCAGTGCGGTGAATAAAAAACCTGAAAGCACTGTTCCTCATCCATCCATCAACATTATCCAATTCCAATGCAGACAGTGTTTCAGCGGAGTACTTGGGAACCCACACAGTTCATTTGAATGGAAAATTCCAGTCACATAGGAAAATATTATCATCCTTCCTGATTGTTCAAATCATATTTGTATTTCAGGACAAAACATGTATGTGTATCCTTAAAACCGTTCTGTCGTGTTATGTTAACAGATGAGAGGATTCGACATGTCTGACAGATCAAACTTGAACGACCATTAGGACGGTTACCTTGTGCTACTTCCTGCTCTAGCACTGCTAAGCAAACAACTGATAATGACATGACAGTAAATAAAGACCAAAGGATATTTTATACGGTGGGTTTGTTGATGATTAAACACTTAATGTCAATTTGGTGTTAAAAGTTCTTAACAGAAAAAATACTTATAACTTGTTAAAATCCCCTCCAGTGTTGTCAGTACCCATAAAAATCAGACTCTGTTCACTGTCAAAGAGATGACGCTAACATGACACGAGTCTTTGTACCTGGGAGTAATCAGCTGTGGGAAAAATAACTTAAGACTATACAGTCCAAGATAACATGAAGGGCTTGATGTGGGTCGAGTTTAATACTTTCAGTATCTTTCTGGAGGCTCAAAATGTATTCTCACATTATATGCCAAGCTGCAGAATAAATAGACTTTTCTATGTTTCTATGTTTTAGGAAATCACAGGGAACTGGTTATTAACATATGAACAATTCATAAACTGTGATCAATGAGCCCTAGAATGATTTGTGGGGACGAGCTTCTGTATTTTATAGATAGAGTAAAACAAATAAGGAAATCAGGAATCCATTATTAAAAAAAGGAAGCTTGTTCTTCACTGTTTAACAGCTGTACAGCTGATCCATCTCAGTCACCCACTGCATCTTATCAGCTTGCCTTTGAGATTATACTGCCACCTTGTCCTGGGTGGCAGTGACAGTGATGTGTGTGTATGGTGGGTGGGATACAAGACATGGGGGATCAGCATGGCAAAGACCACCAAAACCATCAGCTCTACGTTAAGAACCGAGACTATACTACTGCTCTGTTTAGATAACCAAAGTGTACTACATTTTATGGAGAAATTGCACATAGCACACACATATATTACACAACAGAATTTTACCAAATCAGTGAAGATGGAGCAAGATGAAAATGTCAAATTTCCACACAGTTTACTTAGTACCTCTGCAACGTGTACAGTATGTTACAACAGTCAAAGCCACCCCATGAATCTTCAACCTTATTTACAACCTAGTTAACTCTCCTCAAAAAGCCTAATGTGGCTCATTTTACCGTGTTTGTACCTAATGTTACTCTGCTTTTCCTGTGTCGACAATCACATCTGACAATCACCACAAACTGTACAGATACTGAACCAAAAGATGTGGTGAGCAGCTGCGTACTTCACTCAAACTTTAACTGACAGGAAGTGCATCTTGTCTTGTTTCCTCAACTAAAATGTTACAACTCAATGGCTGCATACTTGTTTGCCATTTGTATTTCTTACAAGAACAGGATTATTGACTTATCCTGCAAGACAATTCTACGCAGACCTGGGGTTGTAGTGAGAAGAAAGAAGACCTGTCACATGTTAGACTGAAAAAAAAAAAAACACACTCCCTCACAAAGATTCCACGCAGTGCTATGAATACTCAAACGAGGCTGCGACACGCGGTCACAAGCTACAGGCTCCTCCGTCAGGAATTTTCCACTCCACTGTCACTCAGACATCAACCATAAATTTACATATTCACACAGCATTTTCCTCCCGATCACCAGGAGGTTGCCAGGCACTACTGTAACTGTAAAACATTAATGGACTCCTGTGTGACACAAAAGAGCAAACATTAGAAAAGTATCTGAATTCAGTTAGAAATTATCATCCTCCTTTATCAAGAGGGTCACTGCAGTGTCTCCATGTTTGTGTTGGCTTTAAAGCAGCATCAGAACTGCTTTAATTTAACAAACACACCTCACGTCACATTGAAAAATCACAACTAACAATGGATTCATTAATAATCGCCGCTCTTTCTTCCAATGTGATACTGTGTTCGTCTGGTGTGTTAGATTCAGGAGACACCTGAGAGTGTAAGAGCTATCTGGTTTCAGTCTCTCCGCTACTGTCGTCCTGTAAGATTCCTTGGTTTACTACCATACATAAAAACGTGTCACTGTGTCGTGGCTCCTCGGTTGAGAAACGCTCTGCCACAGAACAATAAACCTACTGAATAAAACCAGACAAACATGTAAAAGTCCATGTACGGTTCAGATCTTGACTGTGTCAAACTTCAATACGAACATAGCTGTGGATACATTTGCAATCCCGAAGCTACAGTTTTAATTTTCCAGGAATTAACTCATACAATATTCATTCTGAATGAATATTTGAAGTCTTGGTGGATTTAGATTCTAGTGAGTAATTTTCTGAGGGAGGGATATTGGTATTCTCACTATATTCAACATCAACCAGTTCAACTTAAATAACATTAATATAAGCACCATATTGCTATAGATGCACTTACTTGAAAAAAACAACCACAAAATCACATTAAAAGGAAGCGTCTTCACCTAAAACACTATAAACGCCTAATGTACGAAAAAAGTGTTACATCTTTAAGAAGAGTTGAAAATTAGAGTGATAGTGCTGCCAACAAGATGAGTCATTATGCAAAACTTACATATATATTCACCTATGAGGGTTAAGACGAAGGTGACATTTTTTAATGTCCCATATACACGTTCTGCACGTCTGCAAAGATCTCTCAAGCAGATCTTTCTTGAGGGCATTACCCACAATTCATAGTGTTCTCCTAGTAAGAACGACAATAAAAAAGGAAATCATTTTTAAATAACATGGAACGTATAGATTGCAGCAAGACGCCTGTGTAGCACTTTGCCCTGTGAATTCATACTGATTTTACAGTACCAAGTAACATAGTAGTAATATAAAAGCCATTATAATCAAAAGGTCAGCAATGAACCAAATTTTATTGAATTACCTACAAAATATAAGGCTTAAATTTCACTGGCCATAGGTGATTTGACAAACACACTGCCCCCTTCCTCACTTCACACTGAGTCCTTGTACCCTTTTGTACGTTTTCACTGAGCACACAGGTGACGTCAGTTACATTCAAATTAGGTCCAATGGGGCTGGACATTGACTCTCAGCCAAACCAGACCTATTTACCCAAATTGCAATAATAAATACTGCTGACTTTTATTTGGTTACAATTCTTTCTGGTTATTCCTAATCTTCAATGACAAAAAGATGGACCAAAAAGAGACATGGGCTTCTTTAAAGCTTGAAAGTCACAATAGAGATTTTCAATTTTGCGTTGTGAACACAGCCCTGCTCGTGCACCATACAGTAGGTCTACCTTAGGTAAGCCTGTCTGTTAGAGGGAGGGAAGAAAGTCCTCCAACAGAAAACCGGTTATGCAAACATCTTGACGTGCTTACACCAGAGCAACCTCCAGTATCTTATAGGTCCTAACAGGTATGACTGGTGGTGCACAGTCACGTGAGGAAGATTTGAATTCTGGGTCGTTTAGTGATGCAGATGCTGTAAACGACGGCAGTCTGGCCTTAATCATCAGAACAGCACTTCAGCACCGTCAGTGATGTGTGTTTATGTTGTGGTCCCTCGTGACACAAATGAGGAAAAGATCCTGTTAGTCACCAACAGCTTTTGTGTGGTAATTGTTACAATCAGCAACAAAATCGAAGCTATGCATGTTTCAGAACAAAAATTAGGAACATAAGTGATGAGTCTGTCTAAAAGTAAACACCAAAAGTGACTCAAAAGAGTGCACAAATCCCTTTTTTTGCAAAAAAACACTCACAGTGAACTTCACCACTCCAATTTCTGTTTTCAAGTGACTTGAAAAATGACAAAGACAATGAAATCTTCAAGTGCACAGAGCAGCTGATGCCGAGCTTGTTACGCAACTGTCACAACCTTTAAGGCCTCCAGGAAGGCAGGACACATGTTTCAACACGTCCAATACTCTTCGGGCAGCACAATAAGCATGGCTCTCGTGCATCTCTCTCAATGTACTCCATGTGCAGACTAGATCTTGTTGCTGTAAGGCTGAGGCTCTGAGCGGTGGCACTGCTCAAAACTAGAAATCCTAATTCAGACATACTGCGATGTCAGAAACAAAGCTGGGGGTTCACAGTGGGGTGGCCGTGCTGCAGCTCCTGCCCTCATAGCAGAGCCATCATCTGGACAACAGACGCCACGGCCTGCGAGTCAGCACTGCCTCCATGACTCACCCAGGCCCTGCTGAGTCAAGTGGAGTCACTCTTGATGCTGAAACTCATAAAGTCATATTGAAACGGAAAAAGGGCTCGAAGGATGCAAAAAAACAAGCTTGTGGCATGCAGGTTTTTGGGTTTAACAAGAAAACAACCCGGCTGCAACCATAGTAAAATGTGGTGTGCGAGATGAAAACCATGCTTAGTCAAACATGCTGTTATCTTCTGCACATTCTCACACCTGGGTATCACAGTGAAGTCAGAGACCACAGAGACAACGAGCCTCATGAGGAGTCACTCCACTTCATCTCTACTCTGTGTGTTATTATTTGCAGCTGGTAATGACACCAGAGCAGCTTCCACTGAGGGCAGAGAGAGGAACATTTAAACAAGCACGCCTGTGTGACAGGGCCATGGCAGCAAGAGCAAAGAAACAGGCAGCACTTCTTCAGGTCGAAAGGAGGAGGACAAAGTTAGTCTAAACAAATGTAATGGCGCCGGAGTTGGACTAAACCTTGTAAGATGAGATTTACTGCAGGAGAAGTGGCATCTCAGTGAGGTTTGGTGATCATATGTGAACTGGAATAAACCCACCGTCAGTTAGTTACCTAGCAACATGGCAGCACGGTATTGACAAATTGATGGCTTGCAATGTTCATCACATACCTGGACCTGCTGCACCTCTGGCCTCAGCACACGGCGGCACTCAGCAAAATCAAAGTTCACCGGCCTTTTCTCCGCGTTTTTTCGGGGTCACCACTTTCACCAGTGGCGCGGGTTTCTCTCAGCACCGAGCGGCGGGGTCCGGAGACGGTGTCATAATAACGATGATCGCATCGAAAGTCAGCAACTGATTTCCTTCACGCCGCCGTTTGTTTGGCCCTTCAGCACAAGGAAGGGGCGCGACATGCAAAGACGACTCGCAGAGACACATCATCAGCTCAGGGAGGGTGCTACATGGCATCAACCACCATTTCTGCCCGTGTTTACAAAACCTGCACGCATCATTGCTCCGGAAAACCACGCGCTGGATTTCCTTCAGTCGACAGGAGGTGGGGGGGAAGGCCAAAGTAGCTATGGTAACGTTAAAATGTCCTTGAATATCCAGGCTACCCTTTGCAGGAGCTGGCGGTCGGGCTCGTCCGGGTGAGGGACGTGAAACGGCCGTGAGCTCAGACCAGCAGCCGCCGTCTCCGTCCAGAGGAGCGGGGAGAGCGAGGAGCGGACACACGGGGAGCACCAGCCATCGTAAGTTGTCCTCAAGTCTGAACCGCTGCAAGACTTCACAGCCCTTTCAGGCACGACACAAAACACTGTCAAGTTCAGCCGGGTGCGAGAGCGTTTCCGGTCGTATTTTCAGAATAAAGGTCCGATTCCCCTGCACGTCTGGGGTGTTGAAAGTCGCAAATGTCGCCACGTGCAACCAGTCAAACATGTGTATTCCACATTGTACACGGATTAGCTGTTTGTTTCCATTTCACATAGTATATTCTAATTTATGTCACATATTGCATCCATCACAGATCGCATATTGTGCACTTGCTGTCATGCAGGACGTCAGTCCAATAAAACAAATGAGTGTTGTGTAAACATACTGCATAGCAGCAGGATAAACACCAATTAGTATCTAATTCTGCAGGATTGGCATCTTAACGTCGGCTGTTTGTTTTTCCTTTCGCCAGCTTGACGAAGCTCAGACTCGTTCAGTTATTCAGCTGAGAGGTTTGGATGGTGAGGCGCCCCCTGCTGGTACCACAGTATATGGTACCGGTCTAAACCATCGTCTTTAACTATTATTATTATTATAGGATAAAACATCACAAAGGTTAATTTATAGCAGTCAGTGCGTGTCGTGTTACACCCATCCAAACTGATGTGTTACAGTCCATCATCTAGTGTTAAACAAACCTGCTTTTACTCAGTTTATTCCACAGACTGTGCACGTTTTATTTATATTAATATGTCTATGCATGTATCTGGTTTGATGCTATGCTTTTATTGTCATCACCTAGCTTAATTGGTAACATAAAACATGTACATTTATGTTCATAGTGTTTCATAATATTTATTTATTATCATCACAATATATAATTATCTACCATTGCTTATTTTCTACTGTTGCTTATTTTATTTCTTTTTCTTTCTATTATTGCTTATCTTGCCCTGCCTCTGTTGCTGCTGTGATGCTGCTGTAACATGTGAATTTCCACCTATGGGGGATCAATAAAGTCTAATCTAATAAAAGAATATGTATATGTATATTTTGGTATTGATGCATGATGGGGACCTCAAGAAGGCCACTGATTGGATTTCAACCACTGCATCAGCTGCTACTGTAAACTGTGCATATGCATACAATATGAAAGTACTTTTTGTTGCATTTTCATTACCAATTCTGAAGCACTGCAAGGAAACATATCCTTCAAAAATTCTTGTGTATGTTGAACACAGCACCTTACAGTCTTTATGTGTCATATTATTACATTGATTATACTGTTCATCTTTTATCTTGCAGAGAAATTGTTAACCCAAACAGCTTTTTTTTAATCCAAAAAAGGCAAAAACTAGGCCGCCCGCTGCACGTCAGATGAGACATAGTGTGGCTGCTGACTAGTTTCACTTCCTCCGAAATGCAAGGAAATTATTTTCACTGGCTGCCTTGATAACTTGACAACTTAAAGTTTCGTACAAGAGTGGACATAAAGTCCCACCTCACAGCAGCAGATCCAATCTTTAACAAACTGCAAAGCTTTGAATTCTTAATCACTCAACAAAAATCAGCACACACATTTCCTCTTTGACTTCTATCAAAATGTGATCACTTGTCCAAATGACCAGTTTCAGATTGCAGGTTGCACCTCACTGGAAAGGTGGATCTTTTGCAAGATCCACATATAAATGAGATAGTCAGGGATTATGTAGCGCCAAAATGGGGGTTAGTTTTGATGTGAGCACCGAAGATAAAGTTCAGTTAATTAGAGATTTACCTCCTCCATCCACAAAATCAGAGAGATGTCATCACAGGTCATCAGAGAGATTGTCTTTTCCCTGTGACCTACATAGTTTCCTGATTTACTAATTATAGTCACTGTCAAGGGACAGGGCAGGAAGCACGTTACATCACAGTCCATTTGTCTCTCCATTTGAAAAATTGTTTGACACTATTTTGCAATAAATGTATTTATAGCAGTGAGCGGCCATTATTGCTTCATTAATTGGACCTTTTTAGGAATCTTTCAGAAACTACAACAGACGGTTCTCTTTCCTCATGTGTTCGGCACTTCTTGATGGATGCCTGCAAATGACAGCAATATTAAAGCTAGAATTTAGGCTATAATGTGTAATGTAAAAATAGTGTTTTGTGCATTGTGCAGGGTGAATGACAAATTACAAATAAACCGGCTAATTCACTGCACTGTGAGCTGAAGAAGTGATTATTATTCTATCATTTAAGTCCATCGTGCTCTTGCTGATACTCTTGTTAGTGAGCAAAGTAGGGTTCATATTATTATTCCATCCAAAATGTCAAATACAGTTAAGCTATCAACTGTAACAATTGCAAACCCAGACTGACTACGATTCAAATCGTGACCAGTTTGCAAGGAAGAAAAGGGTATAAAAACATCTCAAGAAACTTTGCAAACCAGTAGATAAACTGGTCCAGAATAGTGAAAAGTGGCTTGTGTAGCTCTTTCTTTTGGGTTGAGACCATATCACTTGAACCCATGAGTGTCTTGAAGTGAAAAATTGATCTGTGTTTTCCATGATCATTTCCATTAAGAATGCAATAACAACAAGGATCAATTTATTTCATTTATCTTATTTTATTTCTACAAAAAATATCCTCTTGGCCAGGTACACACTATTATTCAACAGGGCACGTGGATGGAGGTTGTTTTACTTTACCAACTTCCAACACCACATCAGTACTCATAGAGTAATATAGAGAGCACTGAAAGAATAGAATTTACTCCCAAATCGTAATAAACAAAAAAACAATATATATGGGTTTAGCAAACTACAAAAAAACCCTCCTAAAGAGCATTACTTAGGAGGAAACTTCACTAGTTTGTAAGTAATTCTTGTTATAAGCTTTTTATTCAGTTAAATGATATTTATCTGTTAAATTATGATGGATTAAATGGGAGACTTTTTGTGTGTGTGCGTTTGTGTTATTAGTTTTTGTTTTATTTAAACATGGTCCATTTTTATGGTCTTACTCACAGAAGAAGTGCATTACGATGCGTTATGTTATGTGTTATGTGTGATGAGTAGTGTCTTTAGTAGTGTATTTTTCTGTTGTCACCATGTAAACTGTGGGGACCCCGGAAACTAAAGCTAAATGTTTAGTCTATTTTCTAATGTTAACTACATAAGTCATGTTCGCAGTTTCCTACCGGCGGGGGTTCCGGTCGACACACGATGGCGGCAGAGGGTCGACGCAGACCTGTTATTGTGGCCACGAAGAAGAAAAAAAACCTGCCGAGGCGACGGAAGCGTAGAAGAAGACAGAGACGATGATAAACATGAGCGTGCTAATGTGAAACAGACAGACAGACAGACACTACTGGAGGTCTAATACTTGCATGGATAGAGGCTTTTAGTTAAATAACTTATACAACGTGCTGTAATGCCGTCTGTATCTTTGTGTGTCTACTTACCGCCCCACCAAACTCCACTTTGTATTTCGCCCATTTAAAGAGATGTCACGTCTTCTCCAGTTCCTCGGCGGTATGTGCAGCGTCTCCAGCCGGGTCATATGGAGAGGCTCTCCGGGCTTCTCCTCACTGCTGAGGCCGCTCCCGCCCGGACTGACGTGTGTTTTGGTAGCTGGTAAAAAGGACCTGGTCGACCTTTCCGTCCTGAATGAGGACGAGCTTGAAGAGCAGTTTGTGAGAGGATCTGGACCCGGAGGACAGGCCACCAACAAGACAAACAACTGTGTGGTGCTCAAGCACATCCCCAGTGGGATTGTTGTGAAGGTTAGTCAATAGGTTTTTTTAGTTAATTAATTACCCAAATCAGAGTTACTGTGATTATTCTGGACTATAAGACCATTTAGTCTCACCTCAAGGTCCATGCAGTGGCTGTTCTGACACTTTGATCACTACCTGCAAAACTTACAACATTTTGTACATTTTTATTTTGCTTATTTATTTATTTGTTTGTATTCATGGTTGTGGTCACTTTAACTTTCTATGCTATTGTAACACCAGAATCAATAAAGTATTTCTATCTATCTACATGATCTTTAGGTCATATATATATCAGTACTTCTTGTCCGTGTTGGCTTGAAAGTTGAATTTCATGCTTCACTGAAGTCCTTTTGATGCCCAGAAAGAAATGTTACTGATGATGATGAGAGCAGCCACTAAATGGATCAATGGACCTTGAGGTGGGATTTTTTTTGTCACTAAAGTAATGCGACTTACACACCACGAGACATTAATTTTTTGTACTGTTTTTACTGCAGTGCCATCAAACCAGATCTGTGGATATAAATCGAAAGCGCGCTCGGGAAATTATGAGAGAGAAACTGGATGTTGAAAATAAAGGAGAACTCAGTGAAGTTCTTGTAAAGAAGAAAGAGTCCGAGGTGAGGAAACAGGAGAAGAGGAGAAAGGCAAATGAGCATCTTGAGAGAAAAAGACTATTTAAAGAAGCGTTGGCTGCAGACTCCAGATCTGGAAATGACACTGTTTAAAATGTTTGTGTGAAATACAGAGTGAATTAAAGCTGCAAGCAGCGTTTGAGGGCCCTTGCACCTCGTGACGTGCGGCGGCTCCGTCCTGTTGCTGGACTCAATCAGTGAGTTTGTTTATGTCATTGTGTTACTTCGATGCTTTTAATGGTTAGTTTGGATCCAAAGAAATATTTATGTAGCACACAACAACACAAACATACTAATGAGGCAGCAGCTTCCTGTGTTCTGTGTGGTAAAATCCCTGTTTTAGTGAATGTAGTCTGGTGTGTGTGCAGAGAGCGATATAACGGCTGTTTGTGGTTAAACCAAAAGGATCTTCCAGGTCTCTCTCTGTAGGGATCCTTTCCATAATGCTGTCACACACTTAGAATAACACTCTGAGCAGTCAGTGGATCAAACAAGCACTTTTAGTGGACCTACTGTGATCAGGTGCAGTTGGCAGTCGACTGAGGCAAACTGGACCAATTTTTTTTTAAAGTTCCACTTTAATGTCTGACTGAGCTGCAGTGAAACGAGGAAAGCTTCAGTGTGACTGCAGGATTAGTTGGTTCTGTCATGAGGAAACCAGCTGGAGGTTCCTGCAGGGAGACTCTGACCCATGTGACGACGTGACACCTCATCGCTTCACACCGTCGCATACTAAGAGCAGAAGATGGGCCGCATCACATGACACATGCGTACATCCTGATCACACACCTGAACACAACACAAGCTGATTTGTAACGCTGCAGTAGGAAATATTACATTATAATTCTGGTTGAAATAACCCATTTTGTCACTACAATATTTATTTGAAGGTTTCCTTTAAAAACAAATGTGTCTGAGTGCTGTTCCCTTTGTGTTTAGATTTTTTTTTGCCTGTAAATGCACCAGTGATAATATCTAATTATATGAAAACACACTTTGTCCGTGACTCCTCAATTTAAAAGAAGAGCTGGAGCTGGAGGCAGGACGTGGTTAGCCTAGCTTAGCATAAAGAGTGGAAGCAGGGGGAAACAGCCAGCCTGGATCTGTCCAGAGTTCAAAAACACACCTGTGAACACCTCTAAAACTCATAGACGAAAACACGTTGTGTCTGGGTTGAGTGTGAACACAAACAGAAATGTAAAATTAACAGTGGTTTCAGGGTGAGTTACGTGCTGGAGTGACCTCATCTCACTCTTGGAGAGAAGGCTAAATAGCACATTTCTGAAAATGTTGAACTGTTTCTTCATGCTACAATTAGACAATTGAATTAAAATGACATGTCATTTTATTGTATGATACATATTATAATATTATAATATTATTTTTATGTGCAAAATTAAATCAAATCAGATCAGCTGATACTCAGTAAACAGTCCTTGATTGTATCCCAGTATGATATGAACAGTAAGACACCAGTCTGAAGAGTTCTGAACGATGCTCTACAGAGGAACAACTACACAGGAAATCAATATTTAATTTCTAATTTAAGTTTTTATTTCAAATTATTTCAGATTTTTTGTTTGTTTGTTTTTTGTATGTTGGATAAACCGGAGCACCCGGAGAAAACCAGTTTAAACACATAGGAACAGATCAGATCAGACATGAAACTGAACCTCCGTGTCTTGTTTCACGCCTCCTTATTTTTCTGTTTCTTGTTCTTGTACTGGCGGCGGTGTTTCGGTGTTAGAGCTTTCTTGAAGCGCCTCCACAAAGATGGCTGGCCGGTGACTTGGGCCTCCTCCAGTGGGGCGACCTCTTCGGTGACTTGGGCCTCCTCCAGTGGAGCGACCTCTTCGGTGACTTGGGCCTCCTCCAGTGGGGCGACCTCCTTGGTGACTTGGGCCTCCTCCTTTGGGGTGACCTCTTCGGTGACTTGGGCCTCCTCCTTTGGGGCGACCTCTTCGGTGACTTGGGCCTCCTCCAGTGGGACGACCTCTTCGGTGACTTGGGGCGACCTCCTCTGTGACTTGGACCTCCTCAAGTGGAGCGACCTCTTTGGTGACTTGGGCCTCCTCCAGTGGGGCGACCTCCTTGGTAACTTGGGCCTCCTCCTGTGGGGCGACCTCTTCGGTGACTTGGGCCTCCTCCAGTGGAGCGACCTGGGACTCCTCCGGAAGGGCAACCTCCTCTGCGACAGAAGTGTTCTGTGGTGCATGGAGGTCAGTTGTGATCAAGTTGTTTACCTTTGAAATGGGGGTTTTTCCAATCTGCTCACACACCTGGAGCATCATTGGGTTTTTGTAGGTATCAACTTGTTTCTGCAGTTCATGCGTCTTTAGTTTGAAGACCAACAGAGAGTCTCTTTCGCCTTTCAGCCTTTCTTCCAGGCTCAGGACTTTGGTGACTCTCTCATTAAACTCAAGCCTGAGTTCCTCCAGTTCTTTTTTCAGGAGGTCAGCTCTCTGCCTTTCAGCTTGGACTTGATCTGTGAGATCTTTGATCAGGTCGTCTTTGTTGTTGTTCGACCCGCCCAGGGGCTCGGCTGCGAGGGCTGTGGAGGAGAGACTCTTGATTTCCTGTTTGAGCCTCACCACCTCCTTGTCTAGATCGAACCTCAAGCTCTGCTGCTGCTTCAGTTTCCACTCTGCTTCTTCACGCATGTACTTCTCATTGTAAGAAGTTTGCTGCTCCCTACGTCTCAAACCTCTTTCATAGTGAAGGTCGGTTAGGGCTTTCTGCAGACGCTGGTGCAGAGGTGGATTCCTCCCCCAGTAGTATGGAGATGACTGGCCACCCTGGTGGTTCTGAGATGACTGGCCACCCTGGTGGTTCTGAGGTTGCTGGCCACCCTTGTGGCTTTGAGGTGGCTGGCCACCCTGGTGGCTTTGAGGTGGCTGGCCACCCTGGTGGTTTTGAGGTGGCTGGCCACCCCGGTGGTTTTGAGGTGGCTGGCCACCCCGGTGGTTTTGAGATGACCGGGAATCCCAGTAGTATTGAGATGACTGGCCACCCCGGTGGTTTCGAGATGACTGGGAATCCCAGTAGTACTGAGATGACTGGCCACCCCGGTGGTTTTGAGGTCGGCCGCCACCCTGGTGGTTTTGAGGTGGCTGGCCATCCCTGTTGATTTGAGGTTGCTGGCCATTGTCAGCGTGTTCGTTTTTTCGATGAAGGACAGGCAACTTCTCTCATTTGAGGTGTTTTATTTTCTGTGTGAATAAGTATTGATCTTGGCCAAGGACTCAGTCTGAGCTCTGAAAACCACAGTCAGCAAGCTGTTAGTCTGTAGCCAAGAGGTCCCAGAGTGAGCCCTGAGCACATATGCAGTAACAGTATATACATTCCACCAAGAATACAATTATTTTGATTGGTTGACTAGGTGGGGAGTAGCCGTGGATTTATGCTTGGCCCTCCCTTCGTTGGTGCACAGGCTGGTCCCAGCCTCTTGGCATCACGACCTTCATCCAGCAGCCGTACCTGTAACAAAGTATCCTCCCTAGTGACCTTTCCCTATCGTGTGTGTGCATCTTACAATGGAGTCTTTCTGAGAACATCCCTCCCCTGTAGTTATCTCATCCTGCTGTTCCAGTAACGGCCTCCCACCAGCCTCGTCCCTGGAGCTCCCAGTACTGGGTGTGAAGTAGTTTATGAGATGTGTAGTAGTGCATGTAAGCGTGTACTTTCTTGCCATATACATCCCACTTAATCATCATGTGTCTGACCCTTCAGAACCTGGGGCCAGTGCTTGTTCCCCTCTTTAGCAATTGTGGGGTATGGCTCTTCCCTGTGGCGGTGTATTGCATTAATAAGTCTCTCCCTGCTGATTGACACAGTACATACATTGTCAGTAAGAACTGAGCTTCCAATGTTAGCATTACAAATGGTTCTAATGGTTGGTTATATAGTGTTATTAGTTCACTCACAGGTCATGTAGTTAGTTCAAATAAAGGTTATACAGTTTGTGGCAACGTTAATCAATACATTAATAGTGTTAATTCAAATCCAGTGTTCTGTAATTGGTTATATATGATGTTGTTAGTACTCTGTTACATATATATTTAGCACAGTTAGTACAAATTTGAGGCTCAGTTTTGTATAATTGGCCTTTTAAAAGTAGTGATCAAAAGTAATAATAAAATTCCCCACACCATCCCCGTTGTTTTGAGGTGGCTGCTCCCTCTGGGTGTTTTCATGAGGCTCTCTTGCATCCATCGGAGCAGGAGAGACCTCATTGGACTCCCAATCCATATTTTCGACAGCGCTGCTGCCATCAACAGGTAGTGTAGCTAGTAACTCCTGTTTTTCGTCCTCCAACTCCATGATCTCTCCCCAGGTGAGACCCGCAGGCAGCATTGCCTCGACTGGACTGCTGTTGGCTTTCATTGATCTTCTTAATGGAACCGATCGCAGTTGTAACGGGTTTTCAATGGTTGTTGAAGTGTTCTTCGAACGGTGGTGTGTCTCGGATGTGTGGTGTACGTGTATCTCTCTCTGTCTATCTCCCTCGGCTCAGTTTGGGTTTCGTCTCTGGAAGCCTCTGAGGTCATCAGTGACACCCTCAGCCAACATTCTGGTTACTTACAAACTTGTTTTTGTTTGAAAAATAGTTTTTCCAGTATTGTTCATCACATAGAAATATCTCAAGACAAGATATCTCAAGATATCTCGTGTATATGTCAATGGTTGCAGGAGTCCTTTAGGAGTTTCTGAGAGCTCTGGAAGTGGCTCTGCTATGACTTTTCATATCCGAAACTTTAAAAATGTCCGATTTATTTATTTCCTCATAGAAATGAATGTGAAAAATTTTCAACATTCCCATTTCTTCATCCGACTTCGAGCCCTCACAGCTCCTTCATGCTTTTAGCTAGAAACTCCATTGAAGCTTTAAAATGTTCATCATCTCTCCCTCTTTCAGCACATACCTCTACCTCCTTTGTGCCATTCACCACTTCATCACAGTCGTCTTTTAAACTAAATCTTAAATTAAATTTTTTAACTTTTTCTCATTTTACATGAGTGTGTATGTGGCGGCGCTAGAGTGGGTGACGTCATCGCTAGAGTGTGGAGGAGCGGAAAAATCACATTAAACTTTTGTCTTTAACTCGCTGGTTTGGCCGAACCGTTTCACCCACAGTCACAGTTTATCAGTCACACGTCACTTCCTGTTCCCATGTGGCGCCAGAGAACAGCCACTAATCACGTCCTATATTCCAGTATATGAAGTGTTGACTACACTGTGAAAATGTTGTGCAAATCAAATGATCATTGCCATAGATGTGTTACTTCCTGTTGCCACCAGGTGGCGCAATGACTGTGGTCACTAATTGGCATCTAGATGTCTTCAGGCCGGGACTGTTATTAAGCGTGACAAGTTTGAAAGAGATTGGATAATGTACGCTGAAGTTATAGCAGAGCCGGACAGTCATCAAACGGTATAAATTTAGTGAAGATAGGACCTTGTACAGTGGAGTTACAGCACTTTAAATGCTCATGGCGAAGGAAAATGTATTATCGAAATCGCCTGGTCGTCACGGCAACAGCTTTTGACGGAGACTCACGGTGTTCGCTCCAGACCAACATCAACATCTTGAGGCTTCCCTGACTAAATTTGAAGTGGATCTGGCTGGTCTTGAGCCATCATAATGTAAAACATAGCATTTCCTGTCACCACCAGGTGGCGCTGTGACTGTGAATGAATATTGACATGTAGACGTCTTCAGGGCGGGACTCTCATCAGACATGTCAAGTCTGGTGCTGATTGGATCATGTACAGTCAAGTTACTAACAACTTCCTGTTTCATGGCGAGTCATGGTGAGAACTTTGACAGCTCGCCACGCCCAAACCGTTAAGATTCTGTAGAGACCTTTAATAACTTTTCATTGTTGATGCCTTCTCTACCAGCTAAGTTTGAAGTCGATCGCTGGAACCCCCTCGGACTAGTTCGTTCATTTACGTCCCCTGTAAATCACCAAAAATGCGTGAAAAATCCAATATGGCCGACTTCCTGTTGGGTTTAGGTCATCACTCCAAGAGACTTTTTGTGTTCGTCTTGAAGAGATACATGAACCCACCGAATTTCGTACATGTATACAAAACGCAGTTCCGGGGCTGAGTTTAGGTGGCGCTACAGAGCCATTTTGTCACACCCATTTGCGAAACCTATGAAACACGTAATTTTTCACCACAACTGAATTTTCTGCAAACTTTCATGACTTTTCGTGCATGTTTAGGCCCCCAAAAATGCAATTCATTTGCATAAAAAAGAAGAAGAAGAATTCCTTGCATTTCAACTATGTTTTTGGCCCCCTGGTCTCCTGGTTTTTTTCATTTCACGTATTTTTTCGAGGCCTACCTGCTCGAGGCCTATGAGGTCCGTACACCTCTTGGTTCTTGGGTCCTGGCCCGTTTCCTCCCTTGCACATTTTTCCCCCACGCAGTTTCAATAGGGTCCTCGCACCGCTTGGTGCTCGGGCCCTAGTGATCCTGTGTTTTAAGACTGAACGACAAAACTTGGAAAGGTACTGTCAATGGGTTTCAATAAAATTTTCCTTTTGTTTGTACAGCATCTTTCATGCAAAGTTGCAATACATAGTACATCACATAATAAGACAGTTAATAAGACAGAGAAAAAGATATAAATAAAGACATACAATATAGTCAAAAATGATGTGAAGTATATCTTTCAATACTTGAAGGGGTGTTCCCCTAAAAAAATAAAATAGGTATGCAACCTATTACTGAAAGCTGACGCACTGAATTACATACTGAAAACATGGATCGAACAAGTCAACTTATTACAACTGCAGCACTGAATAAATTCAAAGCATAACGTTTACATCAGTTTGTCAGTAGATGTAAGCTAAAGCATCCAAGTAAAAGTATCAATTACTTGCATGGGACCTTGTTTGCTCAGGGGTAGACACAGGTTACACCCTGCTTCCTTTGGCCTTGGTTTTCAAGTATCATTTTTAGATATTTTAAAGTATTTTACATTTATATTTATTTCACTTGAATCATCTGTGCTTGGTTAACGTCACAGGGCATTTTTAAGTCTTGAATCCTGCTTGTAAACATTATTTTTGCTCAGTATTTCTGAGATGAAGCTATCCTATGAAAGATAGATATGAATGCAGCTTTATTCCTGCCGGACGTGTGACAGCCAGAGCTGCAGCCAATGAGAGAACTGCTTTCACGCTCGTGCCCCTCCCACGTGAGTGAAACAGCCAATGGGAGGCGCAGCACGGTTTTTAAATCCACCACGCTCCCACGGCTGCAGGTTGCGGTGTGCTGGTGTGTTGTTTACCGGAGCAGAAGCTGTGAACTAAGCTCGAAGGGCAATATTTAATAGACTCCTGGTCCTTTTTTTCCCTGTGGGAACTGAGATGGCAAAAGGTAAAGCTGCTCTTGTGTTTCAGTAAAACGTCGAACACGCTCCAGTAGTTAATGAGTAGCTAACAGATAGCTAGCGCTAGCGTAAACAGATTTAAATAAACATGACTGATGTTTACCAATAAAACTCGCCAGTGACGGTCGACTTTTTGTGCAGAGTTTGGGTGAATTTGACAGCAGTGTTTATATTTATCTATTCCCATGTTTACAAAGGGAAGAAAAATGTTCTGAGAGCCGACAAAAAGCCCGAGGACACCGCAGAACACCAAGTTACTTCACGGAGGGAGACAAAGGAAAACAAACCGGCTACAAATAAAGTAAGTTTTGTTGTTTGCTTCTGCAGCTCGTGTGTTTAAAGTAGACAAGCAGCTGTTATCTGTTAACACGCCTTCAGAAAGGTTATGTTCCTCTCACAGGAGGTCCAGCCTAAACTTCCTCCAGTGAAATAAACAGTCTTGTAGGAAGCTCCTAATTATTTGTCTCCTCCACACACTGTGAGGGCTGGATGTCTGCAGTCTAGTGCAAAGGGGCTCTGATGTGGATACCATGATGATCACCTGAATCCAATAACTTCATAAATGACTTGAAGACACAATGTCATAACCGAGATTAGTCTTTAGCTAAACTTTGCGCTCAGTGCTGTGATCCTGAAATATATAATTGACTATTGTGCTTGGCAGTACATCTTTATCTGGCACTAGAGAAAGAAGCACTCTGAAGTGAAGGAACTTTCTGATTGACTATTTTAGCTACTTCTTGAAGTTATTTTTTTAGTTTAGGTAATTCTTAGGTTGTTCTTTTAAAGTTACTCATCCAAAAAGTAAACATGTTTCACTGTGACTGGAGGAATTGCTTAATGAGCTGCACATAACCGACACTGTATAAGTGTGACTTGCAGTGGGCTGTAAGCTTTAAAATTATGATCTGTCCAAAGAAATCACACTGAACACGACTGTACACCTGGTGCTAGTTTGGGTACCTGGACACCCTGTTTTACCAATACTATCCAGCATTTCTAATATGTACTCTACCAATTGCAGAGGCTATAGTTACCATGGAGATGCTTGCCACGCCTGGTTTTCGGCGGCAGACAGAGCGGTGAAGTCCTCATCAGCTGGCTATCAGTTTACTTTGATCTCTCTTGGATCAGACTATTTTTTGTTAACAAAAAGTGACACAAAAAGCATCCCTGGATTGAATTCACATGTATGTTGTCAGAAGGTGTGAGCAGGAATTAATACATTAAACACATTCTGCACCAGCTACATGGCTCTAAACAGCCTTATAACGTGACATCTCATTTATTGCATCTCATCAGATTTGCATGCTGACTCAACCCTAGTGAGCTGAATATGTATGTAACTCCTCAGTGTTATCGCTGTGAACGGTACAGTGTTTTTTATTTCTTCACCACAGTAATATAATTCTCTTTGCAGCATTGCATAGGTAAAGCGCAGTCATTTTTCCAGAGTTTTCGGAGTCCAAGCAAACCTAGATCCCCTCTGAGTGACAGCTCAAGCATGCTGATCCAGGAAGGAAATGAGTTGGATGCAACTAATCTTGACGTGTCAAAAAAAGGTAATGATCTAATTGCTAATTTTAAAAGGTTTGACACAACTAATCTGAGATGTAGTTATTTGGTCATTTTTACTACATGTGATCTCCCAACTGTTCTGCTGTTCACACTTGTGTTACTGTATGTTCAGCAGATTCACGTGTACTACAGGAACATTTCCTGTGCATGTGAATGGTTTCACTGGCCCACTATCTTAGGACGCAGTGTTTTTTTTCCTCTTAAAAGTGACCTCACTTTCTTGGTTGAGGCCAAATGTTTAGGGCAGCTGCCAATTTCATTTTTTGTTTCTTCTTCATTTTAGATATGCCTAATGAAATAAAACCTGAGAGTTGTGAGCCCAACGAAAGGATGCCTGAGATGACTGAGCAAAAAGAGTCCACCACACAAACAAGTGTCAGGTCTGCAGCAGACGGCAAAGTTCCAGCATCCAAAACTCTGAGTAAAA
Organism: Pempheris klunzingeri; assembly: GCF_042242105.1. Taxonomy (NCBI): domain Eukaryota; kingdom Metazoa; phylum Chordata; class Actinopteri; order Acropomatiformes; family Pempheridae; genus Pempheris; species Pempheris klunzingeri. The sequence goes on from NC_092018.1 coordinate 5,317,830, forward strand.
CAGGTCGTAAACTCGGAGGAAAAAAGTGAGTGCTGAGTGCAGAGAGGCAACATGTCAGACAGACACTTTCACAGAAAATTATTTCTCATTGCTTTGATAATGTCTCTCTTTCAGGACGGAGAATAAAGCTCCCCAAAACAGAAAGGTTACAGACTATTTTCCCATCAGGCGGAGTAATAGAAAAACTAAGGCAGAGCTAAAGGTGGGTAGGAAAAATGCTTCCTGTGGATTGTATTATACTTTCATAGGAGAAATGATTTTGCACCTGCAGTTAAGATTTTTTTGCTGATTATTTGTTTTGTGTGAAAGGATGATGCAACTCTATCTCAACAGAAAGTTTGACTTTGACCTAATTACTCAAACTGTCAACAGAATGAAGAACACAGACACATTGATGACCTGATAAAGAACGACATTGAAGAGGGAATGCAGGTAACATTTAATGGATTGAATGTGCAGTGCCACTTTGTGTTCACTATGTATTTTGATGACTGTCTGCAACACAAAGTGCTCCCATTTGTTCACATTAGCATTAGAATTTGCTAGTTTTCGCAAATAATTTATTACAGTGCTTTTCAACTGGCTTTATATTATTACAATGTGGGTAATATACAGTACTGTGCAAAAGTTGATATTGATGGGATTTAGATTTTTCTTCTGTTCCCTTTGCAATTTGTAAATTGATAAAAAATAAATTGTCACATGAGCCTCTTTCCCCCGTGAGTTCCCCAGCACTAACGACGCCGACAGTTAAATCCAAAATGCTCTTTTATTTTAATTATAACAAAAGGTGTCCGTTGCAGTGAGGTCCGGTCACTCAGCTCCTCTCCCTACTACGCTACTGCGTAAATAGGGAGAGAGGCAATTTACTGCAGGTGTTCTCAAGTGCTAATTACCTCTCTCCCGCACCGTCTCCGGGGCCAGCCCTGCACCTCTCTCCGTTGCAGCTGAGCTCGAAACCAGCCACCCCTCCACATAAATATTAAAATGTTTATATTTTTGGATCCAGTAAATGTCAACAAGCTGGATGACTAGTGAGCTTTCAGTGTATGCAACATGGAGGAAAGTTGAGCGTTTTTCATTTGCATATACTACCCACATTTTACTGATACGAAGCTAGTTGAAAATCGGCAAAGTATCCCTTTAAATATTTTTGAAAGGTAAAGCAAACCCTGCACCATTGCTAGTACAGTTAAACTTCCCGCTTTTGTTTTTTTGAACGTTGGCAGATCAAACACATGGACGGAAAAGGAAGAGGGGTGTTTGCTGCCAAGATCTTCAAAAAGGGAGAGTTTGTTGTGGAGTACCATGGAGATCTACTGGAACTGGCTGAGGCTAAAATAAGAGAGGCCGAATACGCTCAGGATCCCCAAACAGGCTGTTACATGTATTACTTCCAGTATCAGTCTAAAACGTACTGGTAAGTCCAAATGTCACCACTTTAAAATGGGACTAGCATGTGGTTTGCCACTTATGCCATGCTATTTATTTTCTGTTTTAATTTGATCAACTTTCTGTGGGTAATTAACTTTAACTGTACAGGGATTTTCTGAGAGTGACTGCAAACTCTGTGGCCCTAACATGGCTGGGTGATTACTGCAATTGCTAAAAAATCTTAAAAGAAGATAATTACTTCAGGGATAAAATTGCTCTTGCTGGTAAATTAATTTTCCCCATTGTTTGGACCATTACCATCTTATTTTGCATTACATTGACTGACTTGGGGCACTCAAGAAGAAAAGTCTTGGACTGTATTTAACCTTTTTATTTATGTTTTACAGTGTGGACGCTACCAGGGAAACGAGTCGACTTGGAAGATTGATCAACCACAGTAAAAGTGGTAATTGCCAGACTCGGCTTCACCCCATCGATGGAACCCCTCATCTGATCTTGGTGGCCTCCAGAGATATCAAAGTAGAGGAAGAGCTGCTGTATGACTACGGTGACCGGAGCAAAGCCTCAGTCTTGGCGCACCCTTGGCTCAAATACTGAATTTGCTGTATGTCAAATGAACTGGTACTCTCTGCTGTCCTGTTCATCTTCATGTGTAACATGCTATAGATGATCAGTCCTGAACATGCTTTTATTGAGTATTAAAACATTTTTGTTTTAAATGGAGGCTAAAGCTTCAACACATGAACAGAGTATTTTTGCTACAGTTTTTATCATGCTTTTATGTTTTGTTTTTTTTAAATGGTAGCAGATTGATGCAAGCTTGAAGAGGATAAGTAGTGTTTCATATTGTCATGGGGATTTCCTTTTTGTTACGAAGATTTGACAATTCAAATTCACTATTGTAAATTATTACCTGTTTTGTAAATTGAGGAATAAAACACTGTTTTCATTCCAGCTGTAGCATGTTTAATGGTGCACTAAGACCTTTTTATGTTTGTGTGAGCTTTGAAGCGCATTAAGACCAAACTGAATCAAATTAAACACAAGGCATTGAACAACAGTGATCACACCTGACAATTAAATCCTACATCGTCATTACCCCCACACTAATATTTGTGAAGTGAAGTGATGCTGTAGCTTTTGGCCACAAATGATGTGGAATAAAACAGAAACTTTTTAAATATTTGACTCCAGAAAAAACACATTATTCCAAATGTAATAACATTTTATTATCAAATTTTGGCAGATGGGATCGTTTTTCCTTTATTTTGATAGCTGATAGTTAAAATAATTGGACCAATATGAAGACCCCAGAAGACAAGAAAATTATGTTTTCAAGCCAATAAATAACTCCATTTTGAGCAAATAATCAACATAATCTCTAACAGTAGTTAGATAATACTTTCCAGTTTGAATATCTTCACCAAACTTTCCACGTCATATATTTCTACTACATCAACTCTGTAGAACTATAAACCATCTTAGGTTAAAAATGTCAGTACAAAACGTCGTGCTTGTTAGGCTGACAAATACACAGTAAAAAACAGTCATTATAAAAGTGGTTAACTGAGGAATAAGTTGTGCCGACAAATCCTTTTTGTCCTCAACACGGTCCGTTCTTCTGAGCTGTTTTTCTTACTTTCGCCTGAATGAAAACCTACAAACAGAAAAGGTCCAGAGTTAGTTTAAGGAGGTTAATCCTGAGTGTGGTGGGGCGAACATGGAATATACAAGCAACTGCCCAGTGCGAGGAAGCAACATTTCGTCATGGCAGACTAATGAATGACCTCAGCATTAGTTTGGTAGACTAGCTGCCAATTTCCAACCCCCCCGCTCTCTCTCTCTCTCTCTCACAAACATCCTCAGCATCAGCATGAATTCATTTGGTCACAAGTATATCATTAGGAGACAGGAGACGGGCTGTGAGAACAATCTCCCTGCTAGCTTACGTCAACATCATGTGGTTGCTGCTGAAAGTTTTCTTGAAACCTTGCCATCGGAGGTGTACAGCCAAAAATAAATATTTAAATTAATTTGTGCTCCTTTCAGACTACTGCTTTGTTGTCTGCACAAGTAATCCAGCCTGTTACTCACAGTTTGCCTATGGTTGTCTTCTCCTCTTTTGCATCATTTACTGTGGCTGCGCTGTGCTCTGTGGCTGCTGGTGTCTCCAGATCCACCTCTACCATGGCTGGTTCAGCCTGTGGCAAAATGCCGCTGCAGAAGAAGGTAGAGCTTTTTGTGGTCACTGACAGTTTTCTACACTGAGGTGTTGTGCATGAAAAACAGCTGCGAAACAAAATGCACATTATCAAGTTGAAGCTATTTGTGAGTTTGAATGAATCTCCCCCTGCCCTTTAAAACTAGAATTAGTGTTGTTGTCAGAGGCTAATTTCAGCTTTATCGACATTGTAACATCAGTGCAGGTCAGTTCTACTGCTGATATCTGCAATAACTGCTCGACTGCACTGAGATATTGTTGCGGTTTATTTCGGATGTCACATTGGTTAATTTATTGGCATCATAGTTGTAAGATCAGTCGTGTCTGTATTTATATAAAGACTGTTTGATTCTGTATGAGTCTGTATGAGATATGGGTAGGATAATACTGGATATATGAGTGTTGGACGTGTACTACTATTAATTTAAATATTTTCAGCGTGTCTAACAGTAGACCTACAGATCAGCTCAGACAGGTCTCAGCAGTACAGCCACTCTCATTCTTGTAGAATCTAGTTATCAGCTTAAAACAATGGACAATTCACACTGGAGTAACACATTCATTAGCTACACCTGAATAATGCAATGTGGTACTCGACAACAGCCCTACAGTAAATCCTGCTTTAGCAAACACCAAATGGTCGGTTTAGTAGACCTTGTGTGAGAGAGGTGCTGATTGCACTTTGTGGCCAGTGTTGAGGTGGTGATGTTCTGGATTATACTTCTGTGAGACACTTCCTGTCTGATGCCCTGTCCTCCTCGGGTATGTAAAAGGAGGGAGACACCATAGATGTCAATGTAATGCACTTTCAGTAATGGGGGTTGAAGCTCTGTTTAAATCCTGTCTCAGAGTGGACTGTAGACTGTAGTTGCTCACCTCTTGTACAGCTGAAGCTCCTCCTGAGCCACCATGAGCTGAGCCTTCAGCTGGTTCCTCTCCTGCAGCACCTCCTTCAGCTCCTGCATGGTGAAGCGCGGTCTGTTGGGGTCTGTCAGGTCCACCACCAGCTGGTTTGGTCCCGCTGTTTGCTTTAATGTGGCAGACAGAAGATCTTTAAACTAATGTCTGAGAAGAACTTGAGGACCGACAGGCAGTAACACTCACCGTGCCCGGCCCGGAGGAGCTCTCCTGGATGATCCTGTCCAACTCACTCCTCAAGTTGTCCCGCTCCATTTTCAGCTCCTCCAGAGACAAGTTGTACTTATTGACTAAAGTCTCAAACATCTCTAAAACACGGACTATTCTGAACTGCAAATCCGACACTTCTTCGCCCGCGCTGCTTATTTTCAACAAATCTCGTCCGATTACATAGGAAATGTCATAGACATCCTCCACCGTCAGCTCAAACGCGTCCTTTTCGAAAGCCAGAGCGGGCGACGGCTCTTCGCCAAACTCCATCGCGGAACAATACGACTCCAAAAAGCGCCGCAATTAAGTAAACTTTAAGGTGAAGGCTCCGAAACGGCCCTTTGTCTCGGTTTAAACACTTTTACGAGCATTAGATGACAAACTTCCAGAGCGGCGGCACTTCCCCCATCACTCATCCACCAATGACGTGACCGTCCGGGCGGCAGAGGAGGGCAGAGTATCCTAGCGACAGGTGAGTACAAAGATCATGTACGAGTCAAGATAGCTCGCTCCACACTGTCTGTCGGTCCGTCTGTGGACCCGGCTCCTCGTTTTTCACTATTGGAAGCAGGTAACTCTCACTGTTTAACGTCTCTCAGTCAGAAGGCTTGTCAGGATCAGGTGAGAAAACACGTGATTTGGTGTGTTTTCTGCGCTGTTACTCTCCGTTCTTACACAAAATAATGTCTAGATTATACTATATACTCAGAAGTGGGACACAAACACCATCTCTACCACATCTGGCACATTTGGCTTTGCCACATTTGCATTTGGCAGCAATACAATAACAACATTCAAAAGATATTTAAAAAAAACAACTTTATTACTTTATTCGAACAAGCATTATTTTACACATGTGGTACATGTTTTTACAGCACCCATTCTTGGTGGACTAAGCTCTGGTCTATCTGATTGTAGCAGTGTAAACCACAGCATGTGGTGCCAGACTGTAGTGCTTCAAAAGTACACAGCAACATGTTCTTTTCATCAGGAGGGTTGACTTAATGCTGGCATGTTGCAAATGATATCAAAAGGTCTCTTAGCAGAAAACACAGGTTCATTCGCTCCACCTTGAAACCAGCCACAAACACCTCAGCAATAATTTACCTTCAGATTCATCTTAACTTTACAGACATATAAATGACACAAGATGTCACATATATGAGTCTTATGTCATCCGGGCCACATGATATTATTCAGGGACTGCTTAGGAACTTCAAAGTGCTTGAGACTTGATATATACTCTGGGCTATAGTCTATATTACAGACACTTACAGCTTCACTACAACTAAGGAAGCACAGCTTTTTCTTTGCTATATATAAAGTGACATTATTCATGGAGCCACAAAACTCTGGGAGGTCATAAATACAACACGCAGTTGTCTCACATTTGAACTACTAAGATTAATTCAAAGCTCTTACCAAGTTAGCTAAAATGTACTGTAAAAGTGACACCAGCAATGACAACAATGGTTAATTCATCACAGTTTAAACTGAAGGTCATACAAAGGAAACAAGTCTTCTGATTGGCAACAACGAGGGGTCGTCCGCAATCAAACCTGCTGCCACCATTGGCATTATGGCAGTGAAGATCCTGTACAGAGATGAAAATGGAAATGGAGACAGGAGGGAAATTTAGAGTTGGAGATATTGACCTCTCCCAAGAGCATTTTTTAATGGTCGTATGAGTATCTGATGATGTTTGTAAGACACATCATGATGATATATTACACCAATGGAGCGTCACGGGACACAATAAACAGGAGAGTGAGGAGCTGGTCCTTTTGACTAGTGCAAAGGTAAACCTTGGTGTATGAAGACAAGTGAGCGAGGGTCACGTCAATCTCATTACTCACAAGCGTCTAATTCCTGATTCGGCCTGATCAGTGGAACTGTAGCATGGCGGAGGTGATGGAGCACAAACAAAGGAGCTCACGTCTTCCTCAAAGTCCTCACTGAAGGATATGAAAGAGGAAACTATTAACGTTTGCATCTGTGTTCTGTGCATTTCAGATTATTCAAATCTTCATTTTAGGGAGAAAACGTACCTTTTGTAGTACGCCAGCTCTTCCTGTAGCACAAATACTTGGGCCTTGAGTTCATTCCTCTCCTGCAGGACGTCCCGCAGCTCCTGCAGGGTGAAGCGAGGTTTGTCTGACTCTTCCTCCAGGCTGTCTGTCTCCTCTTCTGCCTCTTCATCAGTTGACACCTTCTGCAGTCAAAACACACATTCGGCATTTCTCCCTGCACAGCATGGACCCACACTGAGAGTGATTGCTTCAGTATTTCTGCATTAGGCACCCAACCAATTAGAGGCACAGTCACTTCGTTTCTGTTGGTGAAGGTACATTGATTTGTTTCGTCTACCTGAAATAGTAAAGCTACCCTGTGGATTTATGCCCACTAGTGATGTTGCAGAGCAACGCTTTGATAAACAGGCCGCTCTACTTTTTGTTTCTTCTTCTAGTAATTCATATTAACACACCATAAAATATAGCCATGCAACAATAAAAGAGGAGAGGAAGAAAACTGTAAGCTGATGTAATTAAAGCAGATTTAAGAACATGTAACGTTTTTTGGGGTAAGAAATGTTTTCAACATGTTTGTTAGGCCTTAAGGACACACCAGCATGACATAGTGACAATGCTTTGTGTTGAATGTAAATAGTTTTACAGTGGGTCTCGGCTATAACCCCAGTAAGACTGTGTACAGGGCAGAGTTAAGTAGGTGTTACCAGTAACAATGCTGGCTTGTCCTTATCTTCGTCACCCTCTTCCTCACTTTTTTCTGTGTTTGATGACCTTGGGAGAATGGAAGGACTCTTGTCACACTCAAAGCAGTTCGCCACAAAGTCAGGGTCTCCTCCACACTCCACCCACACCGAATTTGGTTTGATGGTGGAGTCAGATGGTGCTGCTGCTGAGGACTGGATTGGTAACACAAAACAAACCATCCACTTATATCTACGGCCAAAAGTAGTTTCAGCCTAATTATATTCATGGTTTACAGCCTGCTGAAGATAAGTCACTTTTTCTTTTTCTTACTGCCATCTGTGGAGATGTAGGTGATGACCCCCCAGATCTGATAAAAGAGTTTTCTTCTATATCAGTGACCTCTCTCTCCAGTTCCCATCCCTGGAGCTCCTTTCTCAGCCTTGTGACCTCCTGCTGCAGAGCCCCCAGCTCTTGCTGCCGTGCCTGGGCTGCAGCCTCCAGCTCAGCCCTCTGCTGGATCACTGTCTTGCCCTGAACCTCCATCACTCCGATCCTGTGACGAAGGTCCTGGTTGATTCGTATCAGGCGATGCTGCTGCATCTGGAGCTGTAGTTGAGGAAATATAGTTTCTGACTTTAAAAAAACCAAAAGGTAGTAAAATGTAAACCAATGTAAATAATTTGTAAGGTGCCAGTATGTGGTGTATATGGTCATCACCGCCTCAACATCCTCATTTTTTAGAGTCAGCTCATGGTCTTTGGCCCGGATTTCATCCCTCTGCTTATCCACCAGGTCTCTCAGCTTCTTCATCAGCTGCCTCTCCTTCTCTGACATCCCTGTGGGTATCATACTAAATCTCAGAAAAATGTTCACATATGCAACACCAATCTAACAGAAGAAATACCAAGAACATACCAGTTAATTTAATTTCTTAATCTTAGCCATCAGTTCCAATTGTGTCAAACAGCAACCATTTTAATACATAAAATGACCAAATTCAGCAACATCTATCTAATGAGAAGGCTTCAAAGTGCACAGCTATTGGCAGGCGACTCTAAAATCTACATATAAGCAAAATATCAAAAGGAGTTTTCAAAACAGACCATTTGGTGATTGCATTACCACATTACAATGGAAATGTAACTTTAAAGGTTATGATATAGTTTAGAAATGACCATCAATAATGTTAAGTACACACAATTTGCAGTTAACCACAAAACCACTAGAATAGACCTTCAAAACTTGGTCTCTTTAAGATGAATGTTTTTTTCTTCACAGACAATATGTCAGTGAACAGAGGACTCATTTCATGTAGCACCCATTCATTTTGACGTGTGCACACTGTGGCCTTGACAGTAAGTATAGCTGCAGCCACCATGAAAGTCTCACACCGGAGCTATATTTCTGTCTGCTTCAAAAATAGTCTCCTTTACAAGCTCCTGGCCGCCTCTTCTCACAGCCTTCTTTTTCATGTCAGCCTGCAGGCACGCACCATGTAACGCTCAGTCCCATGTGACTAGATGGGATAAATATGTGTAACATACAGCAGATGGTTAATCGGTGCATCACAAATCTGTAGTGAACATGCATATGGGAGAGATAATAAGATTTGTACTGGAACTCTCTGCTGAGACCAAAAGTATTTAGTATCCACAGTCATCACACTGTGCAACATAACATGCATGGCAAGACTTCACACAGCAACAGATAACTGACCATGCTACTTTGTGATTATAGTCGGTATACCACATACTATGTACTTAATATGCGTACACATTCTGAATATGTGTATATTTTTAAAATGTATATTACCTTCATATTTTTTATAATACCTTGTCGTTCATTGACATTGCTGCATTCCTGTAACAATCCGATATGAGTGCTCTGGTTTTCCTACATTTAAAATCTGGGGAACTCACACCTTGGCACTTATTGGGGTCAATTTTGTGTGAGGTAGCATGAAGCCAGGGAGAGCGTGGCACTAAAAACTGATTTGGTAACCTGCTTTTACTGAAAGAATGTAGCTGATAGTTGTATCAAATTGACATAATAATAAATGTGTTTTTGTACCATGAATCGTCTTAAAACCTCTCTAAACTCGTGTCGAACTGTGGTCAGAGATCATTGCTGGAGAAAACCCACCCTCCTGTTTCTGCAGGTCATCCTCTGTGACGGGGGACTCTCTGAGAGAGAGGCTCACCAACAGCCTCTTGTTCTCTGCCTGAAGCTGAGTGATTTGAGCGACCAGGTCCTGAACTTCTCCTCTCCACACATCCTCCACCAGCTCCAACTCCTAAACATAGGAAACACAGAAGTAGTAAGAAACACAGCACAGTCAGGTGTCTGTGCAGGCTCCTCTGTATGGCTGTTATAGCTGCATGAACGTGAGGAAGCCACCGTATATCTGTATAATGTCATTATCATGTGTCTTTGCTGTTATCGTGTTATCTTGAAGTTGTAGGTGTTCAGTTAATTGAAGGTATGCTGTAAGTGAAAAATGTTGGAATATTAAGTGTACCACAAATCAATGAACTGTTCCCAAATCATTATGATAGCTAGTAATGTGTAAAATAATATAGTGTAGGAGAGTTTACTCCACTTCACCACATTTGTTTAATGCAATTTAGTGTAATATATTAGTGTAATACATACAGTATATAGTGCTACCATACATCATACCACAAATAGAACTAAACTGATTAATTGATTATTCATTCATCACTGACAGATAATTGATTGTTAAGCAATTTGAAAGTTGAAAACAATCAAACTAGGCAAGCATACAGGTACACAGACAGACAGACAGACAACAGGTAGGCTAACAGACAGATAAGTACAGAGACAGACAGACAGACAGACAGGTACGCTAACAGACAGATAAGTACACAGACAGACAGACAGACAGGTACGCTAACAGACAGACAGACAGACAGACAGACCTCCTGGTGCTTCCTCTCCTGGTTGTATCTGTCGCTCCGCTCCTGCCGTAACCTGTCCAGCTCCCTCCGCAGCTCCTCGGCCTCCTGTCCGGGGGCTCCGCGGCTCACCAGGGCCTCCAGCAGCTCCAGGATCCGCACCACTTTGGGCACCACCCCGACCAGAGACTCGCACCCAAACCTGTCGATGATCCGCTCAAACTCCCGTCCGAGCACCGCCGCTATGTCGTACACATCCATAACCGTCAGCTCCGCCGCGGGTCTGTCCAGCGCTGACATAACGCGGGTTTCCATGTCTGTCTTCTGCTTTATTGACTCCTCCGACATTCAACATATCTCTCCTTCCTCTGACACTCTGAGTAAACTCGCGGTTGTTGCAGAAAAACTGGTTTCCACACGCCAGCCGGGCCTGTGTGTACACGGAGACCACTTACTTCAGTTTGTTGACAATTTAAACTTTGCCAACGTCCCGAGCAGACACTTTACATGCTGCGTTCATCATCCCAACAAAAACTCGGACATGTCAACTCCGGCCTTTATAAATACGACCCTAACGTCTTTTCAAGCCACTGTATGAGCAGTAAAGATTCATCTGGTTTGGCTGTGGCGTACTGTTTGATTCAGACATGCTAAACCGCAAAGTGCCACTAAATGGTTTCCGCAAAGTGCCACTAAATGGTTTCCGCAAAGTGCCACTAAATGGTTTGAGGAGACTCTCATATTTACAATCGCTCCTGAAGGCATCAGACATCCGTCCACGTTGAGTCAAAGTCCTACTGCGCATGTCATGATATTATAAGGTTATTACCTTCTATGCCCATCAGGAAGCTTCTAAAATATCCCAGCACCGCTTGACACAGGAGCTACAAGCAGCCTATAATAAGCAATCCATATATCAGATTCAATTTGCTAAAGTGTTATTCAGTTATTTCCAATATATTAAGTGGATTTCTCTGTGGGAATATGAAGACATGTATAGAATATTCAATTAACTAATTAACAATACAGCCTGAGATGACAGTAGGCTGTATAGCTTGACCAAGATTGTTGGGGGGGAAAAAATAGATGGAAAAAAACCCCAGAAAATTAACGTAGTTTCTTCTTGGATGTGCTTTGTATGTGGTTTGCATGATAATACGTTGTAATCTATAGAAACTTTTAACAAACATATCTGAAAAAGCTTGAAGCGAGACGAAACAATACAATGGGACATTGAATCAAACATTTATTGTTCATTTGTTTGACATTTACACTTCTTACAAGGAGAAACCGCCATTATCTTTACTAAAATATATTAATAGATCTGAGTGTATAAAGACATTTCGTACAGAGGAAAGACAGAACATAAAAAGATGCATTTTAAGACCCTGTAAGAAAAGCTCCCAGAGGCAAAGAGGACATGAACACCTTCAAATTGAACATTAGCTAACCCTAAATCTTCATATTCTGCCTAAAAGAAGCTTTTGATAATTAAGGGCTACATCTGATATTTGTGTGCAAGCATCCGTCTATGTGCTTTACCATAATATGTAGGTTCTCTAGTAAAGGGACATTCAAGAGATGTGTTTAGATATAAATTATACTTGATGCGAGTTGCACACTCCTATACAGACTGTATGTCTTTACAGATATTTAATGCATTAGTACAGTACATTTCAAGGCCTCTGAGACAATCCTGTACTGTTGAGAAAGAAAGCTATTTTGCACATTTAAGGAACACTGTCCATCATGAAGGCAAGGCCAGAGGTATGTAAAACATTTGCAGCAACATGGACACGCATGATGTGATTCCCCAGTTTCCTAGACGACCCACACAAACATAAATAGCATATAGTGTGCAAGGAGAAAAATGTGGTGTGCTCTGTGGTGAACGTCCAAAACAGTGTGAAAAAAAGGTTGTCCAAAGCGTGATCAAAACTAACAATTCACATACAAGATATGCTGTCGATTTGTGGTTATTATCGAGGCTTGTATTCTAAAAGCAGCATCTATACCTAATCATCTAAAATTTGTGTTACAGGAAAACAATACTTTCACACAGCCTAAAACTATAATATTAACCTCTTTTGGTCTTGATGCCAAATACTAAAATGAAAAAGGTTCTGCCTGAATGGCATGCATATGTATCTTTTTAAAAAGGGGTAAAGACAGCATATTCCTTACAGGCATCAAGGGTCAAACATCAGGCTTCTGGTCCATTTTTGGCAAAAAAAAAAAAAAGGAGGAGAGGAAAAAATTGAGATACAGGATGAGGCAGAGGATTGTCAGCATGCAACTTAAAGGAACCATATGTTCACAGAAAGGCGATCGTTCTTGTCCAATCCAACCCTCTATAAGTGGAGCCTTTTTCCTCTTCTGCTCAGGCATTACTTAAACTGTAACATACAGAGGAAATAAGACAAAGATTTACCAACAAGTCCAATCTTATTTTCCCATATAGAGCACTTGGCCTTTTCTTCACAGGCCTTACCGTGGTTTTGGGTGGTATGTTGGGTTTCTGGGCCAACGTAGGTTTCTTCATGAGAGCAGGCTTGCTGGGTTTTGGTGACATGGTGGCTGGATGGACCAGTGAGGAGGTTTCGCCGTTCCCCTCGGGAACCTGATCTAGAGGAACTCCAGCCACCTCGTAGTGCTTCTTCCTCAGCTCCCCCAAACGCAGACGCTCATTCTCCAAGTGACTTTCTAATTCCAGCACTTTCACCTGTGGGCCAGGAAATAAACATGCATGGTCGAAACCGTTCCTGCTATATTTAACTTCATTTAATGACTTCTACCACCAAGCTTAATAATAATCATCAGAGAGGTATTGCAGACTGTGCTAAGCTGTGTTTTCATTCAATTTATTTGTGGCTGGACACATAAATTATAATTGGTGGCCTCCAGTTTTAGACAGGAATGCAGAGCTTTGTAGTCACAACTGATGATGAAACACATCCTTGCAGCACATACTGCAAAGATACATGTCATGACCTGTCACTTCATTATGTACACCCATTCAATCGCTCTTTATTTAATTCAATTTAATTATTAAAAATATGAGAAGTGAATGTTTTTAGTGTCTAACATATAAAAATATAAAATAGCACATACACACTCATGACTTTTTAAACCCCCCACAGTACCATGAACATGACTTACCTGTGACTCCATTTCTTCTTTTTTCAACTTGATGAGGGACATCCCAGAGAAGTCCATTGTATCTGCACAGGAAAAGTGTTATTTGACTTATTAGACAGATGCTCATCAGTGTCTACAGTGTTGTGGTGTACAGATCAAACTGTACTCACCTTTTTCCTCCAGGTGCTCCTGTCCAGTCCTTGTCGAGGCCACCACATTAGCTGCCATTTCATTCACATTGCGAGAAGCCTGCTGGAGAACTGTCAGCTTCTTACTGTTGCGGTCTGCCTTTACCTGAGTACACAGGAGAGCGCTTAAGTGAGACCAGATGACGCAGTTTAGACACTAAACCAACAAACTCATTCACAGAAACCAACAACCAGTGAGCTACTGTGTGTTGTAAGAGGTAAAACAGGAAAAAGTTACATTAGCAAAACAAATTGCTTGATAATTTAATGTAATAAGATTAATTTGCATATGATAAAAAATATTTGTATGTGTGTTATTCACACTTTGGTAATTAGCATACGACATTGCAGTGTCAATTAAGTTTTTTGTATTTTAATTGTATTTTTCTACACCTACCTTTGAGGCAGCGACCAGCTGTGCTGTGCTGGCCGCAATCTCGTGGGAGCAAACAATCAACTCTTCATATTTGCCCGTGTGCAGCACCACCTTGTCGGCAGAGTCCCTGTGAGGAAGCAGGTAAAGACATAATTCAATCCATCTAACTGGAAAGAGTACAGTTCTGCATACTGGCTAATGGCTGCGTCATCTCTGGTATTACACATAACACTTATCATCAAGAATCGTCTCTAGGTCTGTTGGGTCACATAATTAGAGTAAACCATTAAGGCCATCAACAAGAACAATCGCATCCTCTTCTTGCCCATACAGATTGTGCAAGGGTCAGTTTCTGGGTCCCATAAATTATTTCCCCAAAACATTTAGGAGTTTCAGAAACAAGCTGTCTGAGCCGTGAAGCTGTTGTTAGGAAAACCCAGAATTTCCCTGGAAAACCAGTCTGGCAACTGGAGTAATGTTTTGTCGTGATGGCACATGTACTTTGCAATGACAAAAAGTAAAACTGATCTTTCCTTATAATCTCACAGGTAAGGTCACTCGCTTTTTGACATTAATCAAGGGGTCATATCCTGAAGAGGCCATTTGTTTACAGTAAGAATGCCATTTAATTTAATTTGATAGCAGTTACATTTGCATAACACATAACATAAGAACATAAGCTGTAGGCTCCTGTATAACTTACACCATCTCTGTGGCTCCCCATCCCACAGCCTTGGCAGCAGAGATGAGGCCCTCAGTCCAGCGCGAGTTTCTGGCGTAGAACTCCTTCATGGTGGCTGCGCCCTTAACGAGCAAAACATTAATACCGTTAGTCCTGTTTGTTGGTTTTTTTTGAATGGAGCAGAACAGCTCCCGGTTTGATCTCAGACACAAAAGCTGTTGGACTCAAACAAAACCAAGCTGCCAGTTTTGAATTTAAAATTAGAACAGTGTGACTCACCCTCCCACCCTCGACAATCTCCTTCTGCAAGTCTGTCGATGCTATGATCAACATGCGGATGGCCTGAGGAAGAGTGGATGACAACAAGGGAGAAAAACCAAGAAATGAAAAACAAAAACACCAGATCATTTGGACGATGATTAAAAATAGGATATATGTAGGTTAGACTGCTGTGAAACAGTAAATCAGCTAAAGCACATTAGAGTACAGTACTAAACACTACAGTACCTTCATCAGGTCTGTGCAGCTGTTAAGGATTCTGTAAAGAGAGAAGAGAGTGAAATAGAAGACAGTCAAAACAAAATATACTCAGTGACTTATAGGTCGTTGCCTTTTTGCTCAGTGAGCAGATGATGCATTTTGGTATTGTGCTCTGCATTTCAGGATTTACAATTATTGGTCTGAAAGACTATGACTTTTACAAGCACGGTGCAATTCTAACTAAACATTAACGGATCGAGCATCTTGTTATAAGTTGGTGTTAAATTGCATTTAGATTTCAAAAGAAAGTCCCAAAAATGGACAAACCTTTCATTGACCTCCAGTTTCACTCCTGATGTGTCCTTTCGTGCCTGGTCCATCATTTCCTAAAAACATGCACCACACATGACATTTATCAGTTACAATAGAAATATTCTACAATACTTCAGGTAAATTCGTTATATATAATATCAGTAAATCTTATAGTAAGACTTATACTACATACATCAATCCTGCGGACTGCCTCCTCAATAGCTGCTGATGTTGCAGCCATTTCCTTATCAACCAGATCTCCCAGCTCATCCTGACGAACGTCCATGCCTTTAGGCCGCAGCTCCTGGATGTAGCATGAGGAAAAATGATGAGTAAAGAGAAAGAAAAACACAACTGAATATTGGAAAGGATTTAAACAAGTCTTGATGAAGTAATATTTGATATCGAATATTATTCAGCATGATTCATACTGCCGGTAGCACACAGATCCATTTACGCTTCAAAATCCAGCAGATGGTTAGTTGTGCTTCCTATGGATTTCTTATTTTTGTAGGGGGAAGCTGAAATAGTTCATATATCAGTAATCCAACACCCACTGATATGGAGTCAAAGCCAGAGGCAAACTCTTAATTTATTTTTGGCCTCAATTGAAGCAAAAAATAAAAGTGGTCAAATTGAGAGTTCATCTTTGCTTTAAATAATTGTAAGTATCACCCGTGGGCGTTGGATAGCTGGAGGGTGTTTACCTCACTGTCCCAGAAACAAGTAGGAATGTTTAAAAAATGCTAAATACACAGTATGCTGCAGCATGTGTATCTTTGTTTGCAGCAAACCTACATTAGGTTGCTGCATGCTGTGCAGACACTGCAGTTATACACAGCTTTTCCTCTTTAATTAAATGTATCTGGTAGAGATGTTCACCATAGCTTTATCTGCAGAGCAGGTGACTGATGTGACCCATGATGAAGTCAAGGGATTTGGTGTTTGGTCTTTTATTTGTAATCATATTTTATCATTCCTTCATTTGTATTATTAATGTAGTACCAGTGCCTACAAGCGGCAAACTGTGTCAGAATTACATAGTTCTGTACAGAAATGTATTATTTAGATCAGAAGTAAGTAAAGGCCCTGGCAAGTGTCTGTGTACTTTGAATACAACATGAATACAGATATCCTGTGTTAGCGTCTCTCACCTGGCCCAAGTGCAGGATCTTTTGAACGACTATGCGAATGGAGGCTGGGTCTGCCCTCTGGAGAGAGGTCTTGGACTTCAGGTCCTTTAAGTACTGCAGACTCTCAGTGGCACAGCTTCTGCAGTTCTCCGTCAGTCCTGTCAGGGTGTCAAAGACCAGTTATCAGCTGCCAGCTTGCTGCTGGAAGCATTTGAAGTTGAAGAAAATATCAATGTATATAAGGAAGATGCGACTTTGCATGTGGGTGTATGGCCTGAGGTTAGTAATACTAAAATAACACAAAGTACAGATGGTGTAATGCCAACGAAGTCATCTCAGATATTCCTTACGGTCTGCATGGTCAGTGGGCGCCATGTGGGCAGTGGCACTGCCGTTGATGATTGTATCCGCAGTCAAGTGGGAGAACTGGGTCAGAGCCCTCAGCAGCCCTCCAGCATCTGGTTACAAGAGCAAACAGTAAGGCAGCAGTATGCCACATTAACAAACATAACAAATCAGCCACGAACTGTCATGAAGTCAGCAGGATCATGTTCAATCAGACGCAGTGCAAGCTTACCCCCCATGTTACTCAGATAATCTGCATGACCCTTTTTCACTTTGTTGATGGAGCCCAGTGTGGCCTCGGCCCGACTTACGAGGTAATCTGTTTGAAAAACAAACAGAAGAAGAAAAAAAACCATAAGCTTTGTTAAAGTCAGAACAGACAATACACTGTATGTGGTCAACCAGCTAGAGGTCATGGCCTTTGTAGTTTTAACTTTTCTCACACTGCTTCTGTTGTTAATCTGTTCAGTTCATGTCTGTTGTGAAATAATAGAGTAGGGGCCTGACCTGGAGAGCTGGTGCAGCGTATATGGAGGGGATCATCCAGCTTAGCAACAGCATCTTGGATGATGTTCTCAGCCTCTGCGACGGTACCCTGAAGCAGAGAAAACTGCTCCTCCAGGAGCTTCTGTCTCAGCTGCTCCCCCTGACTTGCCTACATGCACACACACACACACACACACACACACACATAGAAATACACATTCAAAATAACATGTATAAATGTATGGTTTCAAAATTGTTGATGACAAGAGAATTACAGTAAACTAGGCACTGAATGATGACTGAAATATTTGCACATTTGTCCTTGTAAATGCATCTGTCCATGTACATCAAGAATATTCTGCTTTATATTCTTTAAAAATGGACATACTCCAGGATAGACTCCAGGCTGAGCTGTTTTCATTGAGCCTATAACGCTGTGCTATCATTTTTTGTGTTTATGTGCTACACAGTGCATGATGACGCTTGATGAATCAGTGAAAACACTCATTGCACTACAGTACACTTCTCCTGCAGTATTAAGCATTGTTGCCACGGTCTAGCCATCTATGCTCAAAATAAGAAAAAACGGTGCGACAAGCTGTTTCCTTTTCACTCATTCATAGTAGAATCAGATGGTAGAGCAATGTGTCAACCAGCTTGGATGTAATTTATCACAGCATGTTTTCTAAAATGCCTTAAAAAGTGAGAGTCATAGTTTGATTAGATCTACACTGTAGAGTACAAGTCTAAACAGCACATCAATAATTTTAATAAAATGGACACAAATCTACATCCTAATTTTATCCAAGTGTTATCTTTATGCAATTCATGAAAACATAGCCATTGTAAAAAATGCACAGCCACCCTTGGGATACGCCAAAAAAAGTATTTTGCAGATTTGTGCATGATCATAATGTGACACCAGGGATTAAAAAACAACTTAAATCATGAACCTGCATGGTTTTCCTTAAGGAGACAGACCTGCTGAGATACTGCTGAATACAGCTAAACGTATCAAGAGGTTCGCACTGCTGAGCTCGGCTCAACTGTCCTGACTGACCTTCTCCTGCAGTTTGCCCTGCAGCTCTCCCAGCTCCCTGCTGTTCCTCTCTCGCTCCTGCTGAAGTGACGACTGCTGCACCTGCGCAGTTTGCCGTAGAGACGACAGCTCCGCCTCCTTTTCACTGACAGATCGCATCAGACGCTCCTTCTCTGCCTGCAGAGCTGTCATTGAGCTGTTCAACTGCTCCGACGTCTGGCAAAGAGAGAGCAAGATGAGGGAAGCCAGAAAAGGCAGATGGCTGTGAGTATCGGATGGAAAATCCATCCCGAAATGTGTGACATGCCTCAAGTCTCCAAACACAGAGCTGAAGACAACCGTGAATACTAAATGACGGTGAATAAGCTTAACGTCATCAAGGTCGCTGCTGCATTAAAACATACAGGCGCACTCACTTTCTCGCTGCTCTGCATAGTCGCCTTGATGCGCATCACTTCTGCCATCTTCTCCTCCAGCTCTCTCTTCATCCTCTCCATTTCAAACTTTTGCTCTTCCAGCTATAGTGACAATAGACAGCATTACTGACATACATCTACATTGCACTGTTACCTTGAGAACTCCATGTTTTAATAGGAAATCTTCATACTACCAACCTTCATGTCAGCTTCCTGTTTTATTCGGTCAACCTCAAACGACAGCTGCTGTTTGGTCCTCTCCACCTCCTCCTGGGTCTGCTGGGTCGCTGACAGCATCTTCACAGTGTCTGCACTCTGTCAGCACATTAACACATTTAGTGTTACTACACACAGCCAGGTGCTGACATCTAATTTAAAACAAGCATCTACGGGCTGGCCTGCAGTCTGTCCGTACCCTCCGAAGTAGCTCAGCGTGGCTGGCCACCAGCTCTGTGTGCTTCTCCTTCAGCTTATTGTACCGCTGCTCAGTGGACTGCGCTCTTTCTGCATGACAGCAGGACATGACAACATTATTAAGAGCACTGCAAACACATTTTGTCTGTGTGTCTGAGAGAGTGTGTCACTGATTGTATGTCCTACTTTCTGCTTCGATGAAAGTACTCTGTATGCTCTCATGTTCTGCATTTCTGCGGCGTGTTGCCTCCAGTTCCATGCGCAGTTGTTCATTTTCCACAAGAGCACGTTGTTTCTGCGCACGCTGTTCCTCTAGTTCTGCTTCCAAACTGTTAATTTGGGACTTGAGCTGAGTGATGTAGCGCTGAGCCTTCAAGAAGGGAAAAGAGAGATTGCACGTTAGGAATCTACTGGTGTCATTGCAAACCCAGTTTGTTCAAAACAATAATCTTAAAATATTAATTTCACCCCATCAGCTCATCTCTTGATACCGGCCGATTCTTATCTCACAATCTTTCTACTGCATATCTATTTTTAGAACAATAGAAGAGCACACAGAAGTCTGCAGAGAGAGGAGGGATGACATGCAACAAAAGGTTGCAAGCTGGAATCATATCTGTGACGTCAAAAATCTCAACTGGACACCCTTGTCCCATTTGGATGCTACTTGCCACATTCCACATGTCGGGAGTAACATTAGCATCCGCCCAACACATGACCCAGATTCCTTTGCACATTGACAATAATACCCTCTATGATCACACCTCCTCTATATGCACACAAAAGTCTGAAAATTATGCAACAGGTGATTCAGCTCCAACAGGACTCCCTACCTCAGCCTTGACTCTCTCTAGATCTGCTCTTAACAACTCCAGGTCCCGCTTCAGGCTGTCAATCTGGAGATCCCTGCCGGACAGAAAACAAACCGTCATAGTGTGCTGGCACAGATAGCATGCTGAAACCAAATTGTCTGATTGACAATTACATGTTACAGTAAAAAACACCCTGGCTCACCTGTCATCAAAGCCTCCATTCGGAGGCCCAAACGTCTGATCAAATATGTCCAGTTGCTGAGAAAGAGTAGATAAATAAATGAAACAAAGCTTGCACAATGTCATGGTACTACTGCATAAGTACTTGTGTGAGCGAGTGCAAAATGTTAAATTGTACACATTCTTACATCTGCGACTCATTTGTCTTACCTGTGGCTGTGCCTGTACGCTGGAGGTTGTGACGTCGCTGACCTCGATGAGCGGCTCAGGGTCGTCATCGTCGTCGTCTTGTTGCTCTGGTTCGTCCTCATCAGCGATGACTACCACTGGCTTCACGTGCTTGGCCAGAGAGGCTGCATGCAGAAAGTTAGGTGGGGACTGACAAGGAGACAGAGACAAGGAAAGTGTTGGTTAAACCCCTATCAGTGTGCTAGCGAGTTCAGGTGAAATATATTTTTTAAAAAATGATTATTTATGGTCTTCTATGAGAAAACCTTCATGTGAACAGTGCATAGCTATCTATGTACATAGCCAACAGTGATGGTATTGGGTTCAAGGTGGAGACTGTGACTCAGCACTGAAGTCATCCAACCTCTCCCCATCCCTCTGTGCTCTTACATCAGGCAGTTTGGGGATCTGGATCAGTCTCTTGAAGTACAGCATGTCTCTGGCTTTATTGAAGAAGGTCTTAAGGCTGTGGGACAAAGGACGAGAAGTTACTCACCTCATAGTCACGCACAAAATACAGCATGTGTAACAAAGACTCAATTATGTTTTATTTATCTAGTCTAGTCTAATCTAATGGATCCAACTGGGACACCACAAAGGGCGGGGGATGGGAAGCGGTCATGGGCACATTTGCATTGGTTCAAACTGCCATGGTGACTGGGTGAGGCTTATGTTGCACTCTTCCTTTGGTAAAAACTGAGTCTCTACCCTTTGATGCAGTCATTCTCATTCACTCACAGCTTGGGGCCATGGATGACCTACCTGTGGAACTGGTCATGGAAACGATCACGGTGTCCTTGTAAGGTGTCAGCAGGGAGACCTGAAATCCACAACATTGGGACAAAGTGTCTATTATTAGGCAAAGCTTTGTGACACACAATTAATCTCAAGGCAGTAGCTTAAATTAAAACATTTAACAAACTGATCCCAGAACATGGCTTAAAAGGGATATGCTAAATGCCATTTTTTAAAGTAATAACTGTTCTTACAGGCATGCAGCTTGAATAGCAGCTTGACAGTGAAGTGATAAAGGTGACTACAGTCCTGGACAACTTGGATGAGTGGAGCCAGCCGACACTGGCCTGATGTGAGAGTGGAGATGGCGATGGATGTGTTGAGCTGTCGGATCACTGGCAGAGAGAGCAGAGACAGGACCATACAGTACAACCTTTAGACACTTGCCTCTAAATGATGCATATGTCTATGGATAATTGATAAAGGCTTCTTGTTGTGCAAAAATAGGCTAAAAAGTTAGTTTTCACATTCGATTCTCTTGAGCACCTTGCTGACTGGTGAGGTAGCAACAGTACATACTTCCTGCAACAGGCAAACATTGGCAAGGAGATTTTGTGTCAATGACACCAAAACATAGTGTTGAGACTGAGAACGCATGTGAGTACATCTACAGAGTACAAGTAAACTTCTTTCACAGTACATCTGCAAAATTTGTTTATGGTGTTTAGACGTTGTGGGCCTCCACCCTTCAAGCTTGGGCTGAGCATACCATTGCAGCTAAGCTGGAGGAAATCAACTTAATGTCCTCTAATTGCAGGCATTTCCTCATCAGTTAAAACAAATTTAGGCAACCCAGGAAAGCACGAGTTAAAACTAGACCAAGGGATTGAAATCACTTTTAAATTGACTTTATTCTCTGTGAAAACACGCAGGATAGTAGTTGCTTACATAACCCTTTCTTAAAAGTGCTCTTGGCTTTTGTACATAAATAGATAATGTCAGTTAGCTGCAACCCTCTACTGTAGCTCAGGTTTCGCTTCCTTGGAAGAGCAGGACGGGGGAAAGGTGGGAGGAGTTTTTTTTCACCTGTCTCGGCAAGCCTCAGCTCTGCGTCCATGTAATCGAACACCTCTACTGTGAGCTGGAACCTGCGGGCGAAAAGTTGATACCTTTGTTAGACAGAAAAGAGGCCCCACTCGGAAACAATGATGTGTGACCCTGTGAAAGTAAATGAGCAGCAGGGCTTGTCTGTTCATTTTTTGGTGGCAGCAGCAGCAGCAGCAGCTGCGCTGTGACTGATGATGATGAGACTCTGAATTTTGGGATGAACAGGTACTTTAAAAAAAATCGGCAGTATCATCTACAGTATTTGGAAACTCACACATTATTAATGTCTGTTCCTGCAGTGCGCTCCAGGACCTCATCTGTGACCTCCAGGTTTGGTGGGATTTCTGAATGCTGCAGAGGTGCATTTTTGGAGTTTTAGTGCATATTCCCATTCGCAGTGTGAATTCCTAACAATTTGCTGAATCCTCCATTATGTGTATCTTAGTAACATATGGTGTGCTGAGACACGGAATGCTTTTACCTTAATATGAAACTCCATTTTTGTGCAGAGCAGCTTAGCGTATATTGCCACCAGTTGTCCGTATTTGTCATGGAGGTTGCCCTGGACACCAGAGGAGGAGACAATCAAGAATTAAGCACAAATAATAAGATTAATAACAGTTTTAAAAAATCTATGTTGTCAAGTTGAAACTTGACAGATTATTTCAGACATTGCAGAAAATCTAGTTAATGGCAAATTTATATTTCTCCTGGGTTCCCTTGAAATTGTTTTTGAAAGATGTAATGAAAAAAGACGCAAAGACTCACCCATAGTTTCCCAATTTCAACCAGAGAACTGTGATGTCTCATGCAGTCTTGTAGAACCTGTAAAGGTGACAGCTTGAATACAAATCCTATTGAACTCACATTCACTGATGTGTTCTCAACACACACCTGTCTTTTCTGAGAAGGAGGTCTATTTTTTTCCCCACAGTGTTTTTAAAGAATGAAAAGCAGATTTTGTTTCATCTTATATTGTCAGTTCATTAAAGCAGAGGGGCCATCGTTAAAGTTGGATAAATCAGTTTTTAGCCTTTAGAAAAAACCTTCATGTTGACCTGATCTCGATGGGTATTTGGTGTCTTACATTGCGGTGTCCGTCCCGCAGAACTTTGTGCAGTACGTGGCAGAACTTCCAGCTGAGGATGGAGCTGCTGGCCAGAGGGAAGCCCAGAGCATAGGACCAGAAGGTGTAGGCTCCCTTCTCCCTGTGTGTCCCCAGGATGATTCCTGTTGTCGTGTTGTTAAGGAGGCGCTAAACTATCACAGGACTGCTGGCTACTCTGCGTACAACATGTGCCATTTCCCACACAATGTCAGAATGAACTGTTGATATACAAATTTCCTTCTTTCGTATTCTCCATCTATATCCATTACTTTATCCTTCTTGGAAACATTACACGTTAATGGCTACTTAATGGCATTGTGTACCTGTGTTCCAAATTACAGAATAATAATAATTTACAGAATAATTTGATGTATAGAATTTTCATGATGACTTAATAATGCATGTGAACTGTGCTGACGCTCTATGAAGGTAAACAATGACAAAATATTAAGTTTGTCTGTATAAAGAGAGACACTAATAGCTTATGAATATCTGACATAGGTAAAGGGCCATACCAATAAATTACCTTACAAGTTGTGATTTAAAAGGCAGTATCAGCCACTACTGACTGAAACAGACCAGAAAAACTCTACTGATGTTGGGTTGGAAATCAGATTTGTTTTTTTCAAAAGGATACGTCGTGCATGTTTCTCTTTCACAGGCGTCTCAGTGGAGTTGATGGCTTTGCTGATGCTGCTCAGCTGGGGAGGAGAGCAGAGAAGAGGAGTTAATCTTAAATCTTGTACGGCTTGCTTCTCCACCCACACATTCATCAGTTGTTGGACTTCAAATAGGCGTAACAACAAATAGTCATGAGAAGTTAAATAAAGAGCAGGAGTCAAACAAATGATAACAGGCTGCACTGCAATGACAGGAATGTATCAGAGAAACAATGACTCCGTACTGTGTACACGCTGCGTTAGACAGATGGACTTTTGGCTCACACCTTCTGGTTCGCCTGATTTAAACTGGCCAAAAACAGTCAGTAATTCAGGATGAACTTGCAGCTAGGTATACTGTCTTGACATCTATGGGAGCTCAGGTCAAAGAAGACAAACACTGCATCTGAAGATAACATCTTTAGTTATCTCCCTGATAATGAACCTGAGAGAGAGTATCACCAGAACCACAGGGCAGACAGCAGGCTGCTCTGCAACCTGTCCAGCAGGTAAAACAAGTGTCACAGACAAGGAACAGGAGAAAGAGAAACAAATATAGTCTGGATCTCTGCACTGTTAGATAAGTGTCCCCGTTCATTTATTTCAATGAACCTCTGGCACAGTTCACCACAGCCACAAAGCAGTACAATAACTGCCTGTATAATCATATTGCACTAAAGTGCTCTTGTCAAATTGAAAACATACATGAAAATACTGAGGATTGTTAAGATGCACCTTTCTTATCCCCCCTGTCTGTTAAATTCAGTTTGAATTATCTACTGAATGTTGTACTTTTGAGTCCAACTGCACAGCAGAAAGTAGAACAACTGATAAATCCCTGATAAAATCAAACATGCTTGAGCATAATGTTGCCTTTGGGTATCCTATAAGAGATTTGAATCATTGACTCACTAATGCACAATGATTACATAATTATCAAAGCTGGGGCTAGACAGCAAAATTACCCCACACTACTGTGAGCCACCCACTGCTAAATCAGGCTTTAACTCCTTTGTAAGCCCCACCTTGAGTCACAATTCAGTTCTGTGATTTGTATGAGGGAAATGTGCCGAAAAATTAATCAACACTTGGCCAGAGAATAACTCTCACTCTATAGTCCTGCGTCCCACTGAGGTGCTGCAATCAATCACACCTGCTAGTCTTGGTTGAAATTTGCAGGAAAATAAACTGAACAAAAACGGAAAATGAGGAAAAAAAAGAAGCCTGTTACGTTGTCTGTTTTTTTTTTCCAACACATCTGTTGAGACCAATAGTATCTGTAGGATGCTAGCAAGCCAGCAGAGTGTTACATAAAAGACTAATCCAACATACAGTTCAAGCATTAAAGCAGCAACATCGTCAATCTCAGCCTCTCTTTTATAACAGTCTTTCCTAAATGAAAGTGTAACCGCTGGTAGAAACTGCACATACCCATAAATGACAGCGCAAGACCCCGGTTCTATGGTAGTACCCTAAAATACAGGTTTAGAAACCTATGATATCACATCTTTGTTTGAAACATAATCACATAGCAGAGGCAGAGACCCTTACAAACCCTATAAAACCGACACACACACTCACAACCACCAAAACATACATGGCCACACAACAAAGGACAGAGGGACTACTGTGGTGCTCAGAGTGAGAGACGGGTGTACTGCTTAATGGGAGACTCCCCCCGCCTGTTTCTGACGCACATGAACTGCAGGCTCCTCGTTTACATAGGGCAAGTGCAGTGGGCTAGCATGGAGGCCTGTGTGACAATAAGGGGTTTGTTTAGGGAGGAAGGCCGACAGCTGGGGTAGAAGATTGGGTTGGATGGGGGCCGCGCTCTGGCACACAGAGCCTGGCACTGAGGCCTCAACAGATGGCCGCTGAGCAGCGAGGCTGCAGGGAGACTCACAGTACATTAAGAATGTCTGTCAGTCAGGGAGCAGAGAAAGAGCGAGGGAAAGGGAAGGAGAGGAGAAGGACGCTGGATGCAGGACAAGAGGCTGAGGGTGACCAAACGCTACATACAGTTTACTGTCACAGTGAGCACATGGTCACCAGCTACTGTGCTGTATTGCAGCTTTTTGGGAAAAAAAGAGCTGATTTCAGTGTCACTTGCTGGAGCTCTGCGGTGAACATACCCTTTACATGGCCTTGCTTATGAAAGTAATGGGTACTAGCTACATGGGAAGCAAACTAGTTCTCTGCATTAACGGTTAGATCTATAACACACCAGAAAACAGTCCAAAAACAAAAACACTGTTTCTTAGAGATTAAGGTGACTTCATCATGTCTTGTGTTGTCCACTCGGTTTAGCAAACGTACAGCTCTAAATACCTGTTTTTTCAGTTGAACTAACATTATTTTACAGTAGCTGTGAAAACTCTGTTACTGCTCATGACACTCACATCTACGCACACGTCACATGCTAACACACACTGATACCACTTCCTTGAAGCCATGGCCAAAGGTAAGTCAGGTAAAATCCAGACTTTTTACTAACAAAAGCAATTTGGTCCAAGCTCTCCAGACATGCCGACACTGTCGGCTGTATGGTTTCCCGACAACGTACTGCTGCATCTGGTTCAAGCGTCAGTAAATCCCCTGACCTGCAGAGAGGAGAAGTGAGAGGGAGGGAATGCTTGGACTAATCCCCAAGGCCTGCCATAAGGTCTACTGCCTGCTAGCATGACTGTGGGCATACACTCACTATAAGTCTGCACCGTCCACGCTGCACCAGTACCAACCAGACCTGGAGGTGTCTCTGCTTACCTTGTCATCTTTGGGTTTCAGCAGCGTGTCCATGTGCTTGGACATCCTGTCAGAGTGGCACAGTATGTGAAGTTAATGAAGTCAAAGCATCAGTGCTACACCTGAGCTGCTTCTCACTGGGCATAATGCTCCGAGGCGAGAGCACTTATGGCCGGTCCTTATCAGCTTAATTCAACAGACTGCTGCTGGGGATCTGGCTGACAAGGTCATAAACAGACTTTAGCACAACTATTAGCCGAGGTTAGCCACATGTTGTACAAATAAGAAAGCTAACAATGGTTAAATCAGTGAAAGCTCACACTTGGATTTATGAGAGTATTTAATGTTTTTAAAGGTTATTTTGGTCTTATTGTGTTGCTCCTCTCCAACTGTTTCTTTGTCCCTTTTCTGATTAAACTAGCACAGTCTCTCCCATATCAACACAGGCAATAATCCTGACACACAAACCCACACTGGAAATCTACTCTCCTCCTTTTATCTTCTCATTCGTCCTCGCAGAAAGGACACCACACACGTCACGGCGATGCACACTGTATAAACCTTTCCAAAATATATAGGGTGCAAAACGGATATATAAAATGAACTACCCCAGCCACAAGAAAACCACAACCCATGAAAGTAATATATATCATCAAGTTCATCAGGTTAAACAACACACCTGAGTATCTGGTATGAAAGTGTCGACAATGAAAATCCTTGGAACCAAAGACAAGCATGGAATCAAGCTGTGGTGCAAACATTTGTGCCAAATAAAGTAGCAATTGGTATAAAAGCCTATTCACAGCCTTCGGATCAAATTCTGGCTGAATGGAATAAAGTTTGTTTTCCAAATATGTCGGCAAAGGCAGTATGGATGGATGAACTTAAAGGGTGAGCAAGAGAACTATCGAATGGCAGCGTGTCTTAGTTTTACGTCTAATTAAAGTATTGAACAAAATATTGTATTCATGATTATGAGTGGCTGCTCAACATAATGCGAGCCAGCGCACAAAACATATGTACTACAGCGTAGATATCGTACTAGGACTAAATTGTGTTGAAGACTTTAATGGTCTATTTTCAGTGAAAATACAAAGATGTTATGGGCATCATGAGCAGGCCTACATGTTTTGTAAATAATGCAATAGCATTACATGTGCGCTTCATATAGTTACACTGCTCGTAAAACTTTTTAAATTATTTAAAAGGAGACATATCATACTCATTTTTTAAGTGCATACTTTTATTTGGAGGTTTCCATAGAATATTTTAGCATTCACAATGTAAAAACAACCCCACATTTTTCTTATACTGTGCATGCTACATTTTGCTCTTTCCAGCCTCTTTCTAAACACTGAATCACCTCTGCTCTCTTCTATTGGAACCACATTAGCTGTGCAACATGCCAACGCCAAGTTCGACAGACTAACCAGCCAAATAAACAGCAAAACAACTTAAAACATGGCAAAACAGCATCCAAGACTGGTCACAGACAGCCGGTATTTGATCCAATCTTGAGCTTGTAACATTAACTGCCCTTGTTGAGAAAGCAGTGTTGTGTAAAGTAATGTTACACACACACACACACATCATGTTTTGCAATTGTTGTGGGGACATTTCTGTCTGAAGTTCATCCAAAGTAAAGTAAATCCGCTTGGTCTGCACTTCCTCAAAAGGTATGTTTTTCCTGGCAATAACAGCACAATTTGCTCACAACACCTTAGTGCCAGAGTTAGCGTTAGCGACATAACAACAATGGCGCTAGCGAGGTAGTTTCAGATTTTCAGAGGATGGGACAGTCAGCCTGCTGAAAAGCTGAAGGAGGTCACATGTTCAACAAATCCTTGCATGTGACGTCACAAGGAGGGTCAAATTTAAACAGAATGTTTTCACGCACATTTACTAGAGGATAAAACTTTAATCCATGAGCACTGAGTCCAGTAGATATAGAATAGAGATGGCTTTTCACATTTGACTTAGTAGATTTGTGCATAATCAAGACACATAAGTATAACATATAAAAATATAGAACGCATGTATGCATATGAAAAAAAAAAACTATATGAAGAAATAATTAAAATTGTAAACTGACATAAGATTTCACTACAAAAATACAGACCTCACTTAACACATCAGACTTTTTCATTAGTGTGAGAAACAATCATACCCAAAGTGCTTTTATTTTTGTCTCTACTCCCACTTAGTAGCCGTGTTTACCCTCTGGTACGCCCATCCCCCTTCCTTCCCTCATGGGCACTCACTCAGGCAACAGGAGTGAGGGAAAGCAAACACTTCTCACACACACAAACACACAGGACACTGTGTGAGACATTTCACCTTGGTACCGAGGTCAACATAAAGAGGAGAGAACGCAGGAGAGTGAGTGAAGAGCACAAGAGGACGTACAGGATGAATCAGCAGAACTGAAGAACTCTATGACAAGAGAAATATTAATCTAATAGAGAAATATCTGAGCTCCCTCATACACACGTCGGCCTTTTAAACATAACAGGTTATAATCAAAAGAGCACTTTTTTAAACACAGTTTGCATTTTAAGCAGCTGTGTTGCTTTATGAGTACATACTGTAAGTAGTTCACTAGTCAGTCTACACATCCGCTAAACTACTCATAGTGAAATACTAATAAGGGGGCTGTAAGAATCTTCTTCCCAAACTGCCCTCTGCATTTGCTTGTTGTCCAGTGGATCCATCCAGCTGAGCAGTGGTGACATGCTTTCCTGTGACTGCACACTGCACCCATCAGTCAGCCATGTTAACAGCCTGTTCAAAGTGGTTAATATGACTAATTACACACAATATGCCTTGGTGTGGATCTAGTATAAGCCAATAATGTCTGGTTTGGAAATCAAAACTGTACCTATTTCTTGTCAAAGCTATTCTAATCAACAAATATGCTGCAACATTAAACAAGTGAACTCAGGGCGACAAACGTGCAGCAGGAGGGGGGCTTTTCATATTACTATTGTGCAGTGGTGCAGAGCTTTTATCCAATCATATTTCAGCCATCATGTGTTGCCAAGGTCAAAGAAATCTGCCCTGAGGCCTTCAGAATCAAAAGTGCAGGCGCCCGTATCTTAAAATACATCGCAATGAAACTGTTGCTTTAACCAATCAGATTTCGAGTTGGTGACCCCAGGTACGATGACGTCAGTATTTTCACGTCCTCTGATTGACTGGTCAGAGAGTTTAGCCAAAGCTAGCGATTCTTATCTGTAGCGACCTGCACGAGCTAAAACTTTATCATAATCGTAAGTATTAATAGCAGTTTTTTAACCCACAATGGCTGACGGAGGAGAAGATGTTAATTTGGTCTCAGATCTACTTAGAAATCCATTTTCAAGGTGGACTTTCCAAGAAAAGCTGGACATTTTGAGGAAATGCCGGCCCACCCCGAAGCTAGCGAGCCTGTCCCAGCCGGGAAAAGGGTTTGTCCGCCACTTTCAGGTCAGCAACTACGAGCGGTACCTTTGGCTTACAGGCTCAGAGGAGCAGATTGTGTTGCTGAGAATGCCTGGTATTGGCAACTGAATGACTGAGGTCGGGTGGCCGAGTCGGTGGTTAGAGTGTTTGATGACTTGAATTCTTTTAATTGGGTTTCTTGCTTTAGTGATGTAATTCATTCTCGTAACATGAGATACCGGTCTGCGATGCAACGTCCTGTTATACTGCCTTTCTGTATAATATTGATGGTTTCTATAGCCGTGACGTCATAATGATGGTATTAAGAGGTGGTTTGATTCAGGTAGGACGCCACTGAAGGCCCAGGTGTGAAATGAACGGCCCGCCACTGCTATTGTGGTACAACATTACATATAATCCATTCTAGCTATTTTGTGAGGTGAAAGGGGCAGAGAGCACAGATAGGAAGGGGTTTGCACACCTCAGCTCCACCTCTTTCCACTTCCATCAAAAGCAAATAAGAGATTATCAGAGGAATATACACCCAAGGTATAAAAAGCTCAGCCCATTTAGATAACAAAATACTCAACATACTGTAAGTCTGAACTTCCAGGCAGCTGCTTAACAGTTTGTTTAGTTACTCAACATCGTTGGATCTCATGTTTCCAAGTCACACTGGGGCGTGTGCTCCAGATGAACCAGCAGGCCGCAGAGCTGCTGGTCCACCTTTAACAGATTTAAGCATTAAGTTGAAACTACCGTCTCCATGCGGTCTCTTCCTCATGCGTGATGGCGAAGAGCATGGTTTACTTGGCAGGTTACCACAGTGAGGCAACAGCCAGAAACCACAAAGCACCTGTTGTATGAAGAACGAAACAAACGCACACATTCAAAAAGAAACTGAATCAGATTTCACTGCACTCTGCAAGGGTAATATCTCAGAGTCCAAGCTCTTTTTCCTGTTTCCTTAAGAGCTACATCCAACAATGAGACCGTTTAAAAACAAAAAAAAGAAATGTCTGAGAGAGAAGAAAGGCGGCCAAACAGGAAGGACTTGATAAGCATGATACCAATGAACAGACTTCAGTCAGGAATGAATGGTGCGACTACACAGAGCACTGCACGGACTACATGGGCACTGACAAAGATCACACCTCTGGAACATGACTGAGAAATACATACATGTTGTCGACATGTGGCTCATTCTTCTCAGCTCAAATTCCTTCAGTAAAAGTTGACCAGATAATGACAAACACTGCACATTTTAAACAAGACATGTACAGCTTCGTGCAATAGATGCCATTACTTGGAATTATTTTTTTTTTTAAGATCAAAGCGACAAAATGCAGAAGAATATATTTAATTCACGCAAAAAATATTAAATCCCAGAGTCAATTTGTTAATAGGAAAAGTGGCCTATGCGGTACACCGTGACCACACACACACACACACACACACACACACGGTCACCCACCACAGACACAGCAGGCCTCATTAAGGCGCATGCTTCCCTCCACACAGAGAACATTAACCAGCCAAGTCTCCTGTTTTTACCTGCTGCTTGTCAAAATGCTCCCTCTCCGCTCCCAGGTTGGCCTCAGTCCGCCTGGTCTTCACCCGTGAGGGCACCTGTCTGATGGTGTTCATCCTCCAGGTCTGACGATGACGGCTTCAGCAAGAAAACAACTAACTCCCCTTTCCGGAAAAAATAAAAAAAATAATAATAATCGTCCTGCAAGTTACCAGAGGCTCCTTCTCCTCTCTAGACTCCGGTGTGTGTGAGCAGAGGACATCTCCCAGGCTGCGGCGTCATTACTGATGATGCACCGCGGCTGAAGGAGGAAGAGCAAATGCCAGTGAGCGTGTTCGCCTCGCGTTACGTGGACGGATCCTCCCCCAAGGTGGAGGAAATCATCATCGCGTCTTCTGCGGCCGACATCCTCCCACACTCACGTCGGTATTTCCAGCTGCTGGTATGTTTCTCTGCAGGATGAAGAGTTAGAAACGAGCTTTCTTTTCCTCATTGTGTCTCGTCCCGTTGTGTTTTTGTGCTCGCTGTCTCTCTTCGCTGTGGGCATTGACGTCACTTCAATGAAATCAAAACCCACGGGGATTATTTCACAGTTTTTTATTTTATTTTATTTAATCCAGAGTTCTGGATCTGTTTGTACAGCAGTGATGACACAAACCAGGAAATGAAGCTCAGATTAAAATCAAGAGGATGTGGAATGCTGTGCGAGATGGAAATATGGGCCAGGCCATTAACTACATCTTAATGTTCCTACAAAGCATCAGATCATTCACCATATCTAATGCAGGCGATGTTGTGTGAGAAAAAGCAAACTGAATCATATTGTAAATGGATTTTATTGAGCCTGTAGCTAATGTGGTTTGCAGGTAGTTTTGTCTAGACAAAGCAAGCAAAACAATGCTTTTTAAATAAAACCAGCAATTCAAAATGCCACTGTAGTGACAGAAACAGGAAGGAGACAGATGATGAAAGCAGATCAAAGTGTGTGTGTGTGTGTGTGTGTGTGTGTGTGTGTGTGTATGTTTTAGAAATCTTTTTTCCTTTAGTGACTACAGACCTCAATGCTCTGCATACATTCGTGATAAATTAATGGACATTTTCCTCATAGGCTATCGTGTTGCAGCTGCTTTATCCTGTTCACAGCTTTAAAAAGTCGGAAATAGATCGACCACTGCTGTTTAGATCAGATTAAAGTTAGGGCATCAAGAAATGATAATGGATTTTCAACTCAATTCACTTTATTTCTATGTGTCAGTAAGTGGCCTATCCCTTCAAGGGTAAGGGTTTAAAGAGGTACTGTGTCTCATGTTTTATCCAACTTTTCTTGGCTAACACACCACATGACGTGAGGTATGTGGAATATCTTGTTTTGTTTGTCTCAATCATTACTTCCTCCATCTTTTATCAGCCCAAAAAAGTCAGTTCAAACAGTCAAGATACAAAAAGTCGCAGGCTCAAAAAATTGTCAATATAAATTGTTTTTGAAGGATTTTCCTTTATGTTGACCGTGTTAACTAAAAGCGATCATGTTGTTTCCTCACAGCTCAGGTGCAGTTCTTCAGACCCTCAGTAAGAACAACTGTTTGGCAGCAGGCTGGAAAGTTTCTTACCTACATTTTAGCCTCTGGAAAACTGGAATTTCATGTTCGTTATGCGGGGTGGAGTATCAACCATGATGTGTTGTTCCAAAGTATGCAGGTGAGAGAAACGCGAGGGTGGATGGGACAACAGGAGAAGGGAACAAAAGGACATGTTTGCCCTGCAGGCCAAACTGGCTCTTTCACATTTTTATCTTTAGTGTCCAAACACTGCACACAAATTCTCCACCTTTGTCTCAGCTGGCCTAACTCACAACCACAGACAAACTACTGAGCCGCAGCACGAGCTGATAACGTGTGAGAGTTTAGTCCGTACTTGCGTAGGTCTATGGGCAATCAAAAAACAGAAATAGTTAGTTTTCGATAGGTATCTGTTTAACCTCTTTATTGTTTCATCGCTTTGTAGAGCTCTATGAATTGCTTTTATATAAGAAGGTGTTCAAAAAACTGTACATTCATTAAATGCTTAGCAATGGTCAGTCCTTCAGTTTGTATTTTTCCATCTCTAAGCTTAGTCTAGTCACACAGTCCTTTACAAAACATTAGGGATATGCGACATGACTCTAAATGACATCAATATTACCACCATCCTGCAACTTCCCTCATGCTCACATTAAGAGGGATGGTCACTTAAAACTGAATTAGGGAAACATGCTTCACATGATGCAGTCTCACAAACAAATGGTAAAAGCAGCATTTTCAAATGTTATCCACTAGACAGCAGCAGAGGTTCATAAACTCCATGTCAGACCGCAGCCTCCTGAGGATTAAATTAGACTCATGGTTATTATTGTCTGAGACCATCCCCAGACCATCAATCCATCTGCACATCCTCATCTTCAAAACCGCCACGGTTCTCCATCACCTACCCAAAGCCGAGAAAATAGTAATCGTAATGTTCATGTACCTAAATGTGTATCTTTTTCTGATATCCACATGTACACACCTGCACACAAACTTATCCAAATACATTCCTGTTTGTGTACAGTACATTCAGAAAATGTAGTGTCTACAGATATTCATAATTTAAATGGCAACATCATTCATGTTTTGTTCTGCCAAACAAAACAACTGGCCTAACTCACACACACACACACACACACACAAATTTGGTTGGAAGGCTTCAAACATGGAGGCTCTGACATCAAGTGAAAAACATTTGCCTTTCACACATTTTCACCAGCCTGACAATCAAACTGAATTGCTATGCTGTTTGACTTGCTGTTCATTTCATTTCAAAAGTCTAGAGGACAGCTCTTGGCCATGACAATTCCAAACCCATCTGTACAAATGATATCAGACTACTGAGATTCCTTCATTCTTACTGCACCATAGAGTTTTATCCCATACAATACACACAACACTCAATTAAAAAATATACATATTTTTACATACAGCCACAGAATCATCTCGCAGCATGTCCAAGGAAAGAGGAATCACTAAAAGTGAAACCAAAACAGACAAAATAACAGCAATCAGCTCACAAAAGACTCATTCACTCATTGTGTTTACTGTAATTTCTACGGATCATGCACTAGTATTTGTGGTTGGAACGAGGCTCGACTTTTTTCAATCTGTTGATTATCAATATATATCAGTCTGCAATACTTCAATATTTTAAGAGTCCCGCTAAATCAAAGTAACCAAAGACATCCTGACACTGGTCACCCAATCAGACAGACCCAGAAATCTCAATCTAGTCAGCTACAACTAGGCTACATTAGGTAACTGCAATTACTGCTGCTGTGGAGTCACATGCCAACATTACAAGAGGATGTGTGATTTGGTTATAGTTCTGGAGTAATACATATGTAGAGCTTGCTCTAAAATTTTGAGGTTTGGCAGAGTTCTGCCAAACCTGAGTGAGAGAGAGGTTGAGTTGAGACACAAAACAAAAAAAGATCATTTGATCATGAGGCAGAATGTAATTGTGCAGCTCTCTAGGCCTGTCACTGCAGTGTGTGAGCTACTCTGTCGTCTGGCCAGCTGTCTCATATGGACGCTGGTTGACTGAGCAGGTAGATCCACATACACACGTGGACAAAATTGTTGGTACCCCTCTGTTAATGAAAGAAAAACCCACAATGGTCACTGAAAGCACTTGAAACTTACAAAAGTAACAATAAATAAAAATTTACTGGAAATTAACCATTGAAAATCAGCCATTACTTTTGAATTGTGGTTCAACAGAATTATTTTAAAAAGAAAACTAATGAAACAGGCCTGGACAAAAATGATGGTACCTCTATAAAAGATTGAAAATAATTTGACCAGAGGGACATGTTTAACTCAAGTGTGTCCTTTAATTGGCATCACAGGTGTCTTCAAACTCATAATCAGTCAGTCTGCCTATTTAAAGGGTGACAAATAGTCACTGTGCTGTTTGGTGACATGGTGTGTACCACACTGAACATGGACCACAGAAAGCGAAGGAGAGAGTTGTCTCAGGAGATTAGAAAGAAAATTATAGACAAGCATGTTAAAGGTAAAGGCTATAAGACCATCTCCAAGCAGCTTGATGTTCCTGTGACAACAGTGGCACATATTATTCAGAAGTTTAAGATCCACGGGACTATAGCCAACCTCCCTGGACATGGCCGCAAGAGGAAAATTGATGAAAAATTGAAGAGACGGATAGTTCGAATGGTATCCAAAGAGCCCAGAACAACCTCCAAAGAAATTAAAGGTGAACTCCAAGGCCAAGGTACATCAGTGTCAGATCGCACCATTCGCCGTTGTTTGAGCCAAAGTGGACTTCATGGGAGACGACCAAGGAGGACACCACTGTTGAAAGCAAATCATAAAAAAGCGAGACTGGAATTTGCGAAAATGCATATTGACAAGCCACAAAGCTTCTGGGAGAATGTCCTTTGGACAGATGAGACAAAACTGGAGCTTTTTGGTAAGGCACATCAACTCTATGTTCATAGACGCAAAAATGAAGCATACCAAGAAAAGAACACTGTCCCTACTGTGAAACATGGAGGAGGCTCGGTTATGTTCTGGGGCTGCTTTGCTGCATCTGGCACAGGGTGTCTTGAATCTGTGCAAGGTACAATGAAATCTCAAGACTATCAAGGCATTCTGGAGAGAAATGTGCTGCCTAGTGTCAGAAAGCTTGGTCTCAGTCGCAGGTCATGGGTCTTCCAACAGGATAACGACCCAAAACACACAGCCAAAAACACCCAAGAATGGCTAAGAGAAAAGCATTGGACTATTCTGAAGTGGCCTTCTATGAGCCCAGATCTAAATCCCATTGAACATCTGTGGAAGGAGCTGAAACATGCCATCTGGAGAAGACACCCTTCAAACCTGAGACAACTGGAGCAGTTTGCTCACGAGGAGTGGGCCAAAATACCTGTTGACAGGAGCAGAAGTCTCATTGACAGTTACAGAAATCGTTTGATTGCAGTGATTGCCTCAAAAGGTTGTGCAACAAAATATTAAGTTATGGGTACCATCATTTTTGTCCAGGCCTGTTTCATTAGTTTGTTTTTTTAAATAATTCTGTTGAACGACAATTCAAAAGTAATGGCTGATTTTGATTGTTTAATTTTCAATAAATTTTTATGTATTGTTACTTTTGTAAGTTTCAAGTGATTTCAGTGACCATTGTGGGTTTTTCTTTCATTAACAGAGGGGTACCAACAATTTTGTCCACGTGTGTATAGGCTCATCTCCTGAATGAATTGTCCTTGCTGTGCTGGATTATCATAGACTATGATATGACTATATCTCTCTCCTTTCAGTTTTCATACATCAGTTCAGTGCCCTTGACTGTGTAGTTGCTGTGCCTGCAACACATACAGTAAGCTACAATATGTTGCTGCATATGTTTGCTGTCTGTTTGTGAAACACTTTTAAATTGTTTATAACTATTAGATATAGATTATACTATTAGATAATTATTATGGCCATTAAATGTATGCAAAAACCAGAGATGAATCTACAATCTGTGGCCATTAGAGATAACTCATGTGAGTTTTAGCATTTGATGAAAAACGGATCCACCCAAGCTTCCTGTGAATGCCAAAACCACACTTTGGTTTGGCTGTTTCTCTTTAAAGAATGCAGATAGCCCTCAACACGTTATCAAAGCTGTGACCTGCAGCCAACAGGGTAGCACTTAACTCAACATGCAATGCTATTTCAATGGAACCCTGCTGATCAGCGTGCTCCCTCCACTGTTGGTGACAGAGTTTGTTTTGGGAGTCCTTGGAAATGGTTTTGCTCTCTGGACTTTCTGCTTCCACCTGAAGCCCTGGAAGAGCAGCACGGTATTAATCTTCAACCTGGCATTGGCTGATTTTCTGCTCAACATGGCTTTGCCTTTCCGTGCTAGCTACTACAACTCTGAGATCAGGTGGAAGTTTGGAAGCACTCTCTGCAACATCTGCCTCTTCACGTTGGCAATGAACCGCAGTGGAA
This sequence comes from Pempheris klunzingeri, assembly GCF_042242105.1. NCBI lineage: Eukaryota > Metazoa > Chordata > Actinopteri > Acropomatiformes > Pempheridae > Pempheris > Pempheris klunzingeri. The sequence goes on from NC_092018.1 coordinate 5,355,760, forward strand.
GTGCCTTCTTCTTGATGGCTATCGCTATGGACAGGTACATGCGTGTGGTGCATCCCCATCATCCCATCAACTACTTGAGTGTCTCCAAGGCCATTTGTGGAGCACTCTCACTGTGGTTGCTCACCATCTCAATGACAGCTCATATCTTCACTTTGCAACATAATGGAACCTACTGTGAGAGCTTCATGATTGAGACTGAACCCCTTCGTCATCTGACCTGGCGCAAGTTTGAGTTTCTCTTTTCCTTCATTGTTCCTCTTCTTGTGATTCTCTACTGCACAGTCCACATTATTTGCCACCTGAGAGGGAGACAGCTGGCCCAGCTTGCAAAGATTAAGAAGGCTATGAGGTTAATTACAGTAGTGGTGGTGCTCTTCATCATTTGCTTCCTCCCAAGCAACATTATGCAGCTGGTGATTTGGATCAAGGTCAGAATGCTCCCCGAATCTCAAATCTGCCCTGCCCTTGAAGACTCAACCACTGCTTTTTACATCGCCATTAGCCTGACCTATCTCAACAGTGCGTTGGATCCTGTGGTCTACTACTTCTCCAGTCCTGCCTTCAAGAACATCTGCAGCAGAGCTCTTCATCTGCCCCAAGCAGACACCATTGAAAGTGGAGAGAAGAAAACTCAAGACACAGGCTTCTAGTTGCTCAGCCAGTTGTGATCACAAAGCCAAAATCAAGGAAATCAATGAGATAGATGCAGCTCTTTGACTTAAAGTTTCATTAAAATTGATTGACATGTTTCTTTGATTGGCATTGTTGACATTGTCATTTAAGTGCTAGTCAGCAAAATGTTATTTTTACTTCTCTTATACGGTAAACAGTACACTTTATATTCATATATAGACTTTAATTCCCTTTGCAAAACATATGCTATTATGAGGTTATTTTTACGTCTCTGTTGACTGCACACAAAACATGTGCTGTTGTAAAGTTATTTTTACTTCATTATTGATTGCACTTCTCTAAATATACTGTATATTTCACTGAACCATATGCTATTGTAAAGCTCTAAATAATCTATAAGCTTAAGATTTTGTCCGATTTATAAGATAAGATATTCCTTTATTAGTCCCACAAGGGGGGAATTTACAAAAGACCCCAAACTACACCTCACCTGTCAAATCCCACCAACAGCACGTTAGATTAAATGTATAATACTCTGCTCACAGTGTAGTTTCTGTATAATTATTGCAACATATTTGCTGTGTATCATTGAAGTACACTCAGCTTCCTTTTGTGTTTGGCATAAATGAAGAGGATGTATTGTACGGGGTTGCAGTTCATACTGTGTCACTATGTTGTCTGTAGACTGAGTTGAACATCAAACTAATTTGTTTTTAGGTATGCAAAATGTATCCTATTATAGCCTAGGCAGAAACTTACATTTTTAAAACCTGCCAATAGGGATTAATTGTATTGCTTAAATGGGCATATGATTCAAGTATCTGTCTGAATTTATTATTCATTTGAGACTATTAGGCTAAATGCAAGTTAATTGAGTTTACATTTGCTGAATTTAGGCTAAAGAAATAACTCTGATGGCTGTCTACATACTTTTTGGGAGGAAGTGTTTGTGGTATTAAGTGTCATGTACTAATAAACCAAACATCAGCAGCTGTTAGTAAGAATCGTGTTTGTTTTTTTTCACCTTTGATTTGTCTCATTTCAGCACAACACTGAAGACAAAAAATAAGACTATTACCTCAAGTGACACAGCTTGACATGCTGCTCATTTGTAGGATGTCTCGCTTACTAAAAAGGAAGCATCTTCTCGACTTATAACGTGTGGGTCGCTCGCTAATACATCAACTCCTAGAGCCTGTGCACTCACTGATCATCATCATCATCAGAGAGCAGGAATCAAGCCAGTCAGAGAGGTCACGACCTATAGAGTTCAGTTTAGAGAGGCTTCAGTGTGATGGCCTGTTTCTTTACAGATAAAGCAGTTACTTAATATGGACTTATATGGAGAGTTGTGACAAAGAATTGTGCTCAGCCAGGATACTTCGCAGAACCATAATCATTAACTATCGACCAAAAATATAGTAAACATGAAATAAGAAATATGGGACTTTCATTTCTAACGGAGCCATCCAACAAAGCTTTACATGATTCAATTTATTTCTATGTATGCACAAAAAAAAGCCCTTTCTAGGTTACTTTTGTCAGTAAAGTTACTTTATCTCAATGACATGAATTAGTTTCAGTTTTAAGACATTTAAAATGGTTGTAACCGCAAATTGTTGTTTGATATCCCATCTACAACATATAACACTGTTCCTTCTACTGCATGTCAGCCAGAAATCAAATAAACAAGACGAGAGGAAGTAAAGTAAAAAATAGATCAATAGCCCAGTGGTTTTATGCTAACTTTTTTTCAAGAACTCCTCTACACAATCAATAATGAAAAGTATTTATTCCATAACATTACATAACAATGGAAAGATGTCAAGTGCAAATGTTGCATCTCAGCCCAAGATAGACCAAGTAAGAATACATAAATACAGCCGCAGAAATGGTGTCAGTTCATCCCGAAACTCCATTCTGCATATTGAGAAACTCCTGAAAAACAAATTAAAGTAGAATTACTTGTCTGCTATGTTTCTATAACCAATCAATACAAACTCTAAACTAATAAGATGAATAGAACAATCTAAATTGAAATAATATCAACGCAATATTAATTGTGTTAAACTCTTTGTAGTGCTACTCTTCTCTGTATCCTTGACTAAACTGGGTCCAGGATATCAGCCTCAGTTACCTTCAGGGAGCTCGCTGAAGGTGAGCCGTTTGTCAGCATTTTCCCTCTTTGATGCTCTCTGTGTTTCATGTACTCACAAGCAAGTGAGTCAGCATCATCCTGACTGGGGAGCAGGATTAAAAAACCTGGTGTGAAAAACTCAAATTTTGCTTTAGAACAGGTCAGATGCACAGGGTGGGTTTTTGCTTTCCTGTGATATTTGGCATTGAAAAGCAACAACACAAGAACACAAATAAACAAACACACTTACCAGTTCTGGCTGATCAGGTAGTCCACTAAGTCTTTCACCTGGTTAGGCTGGCCATTTGACACAACAAGCTGCTTCAGATGCTTGAAGTGTTTGGTCTTCAACAGTTTCTGGTGCTGGCCATTTTGGCTGATGAAAGTTAATACAGTCACCCTGATCTAAAGAATCATGAAGGTAAACAACATAATGAAATAAACAAAAGGCACTAAAAGTTGAAACACACACGCAATGAAAATGTGTTTCGATGTACCAGACAAATTCAGGTTCATGGAAACAATGTCAGTGTTAAATTCAACACCTCTGACATCTTTACACCATCAGACCCATCTCACATAGCTTCAAAATCACACCTATATGTGCCATATATACTTGGAAAAAAAATATTCAGTAACACTGTTTTACAACAACAGTAGTATACATTACATGTTGATTTTTTTACTGGAACTAGAAGATAAGCGTGCCCTCTGCTGACATTTTAGCTTAGAAAAACAGCTAAGGTTGCATTTTAAATACAAACACTTAAAGACGCAAGCTAGCAGCTAAAATTGAAGAGTGAAGTTGAGGTGTCAATTTAAGAATAAGTGTTGAGTGAAGTCATGAAGGAGGAAAAGAGGAAAGTCATATGACCTGCGAGGGAATTCCAGCCAATTCCCCAGTGTTCATAAGCTCTTCCACCTGCTCAAGGACAGCGACTGGGTTGCAGACAGACAGAAAGCCCTGGAAACGGCAAAAAGAAAGTGGCGGTCATGACAACTTAATTATAATTAGGGCCTAAAAAAGGTACAGATTCTCCAAACAGTTCCTTCTATCACCACATGGACGTACTCACCTGGATCTGCTGAGCCTTTTTATTGGCACAGGGGATGAGAAGGAGAGTTCCCAGAGCAAAAGCTGGCAGATTGAACTGTGCAAAGCGATTGGCAATTCCTATCAGGTCCAGACTCAACAGGAAAGGGCACCTTGGGAAGAAAGAGGAGTGGCAGTAAGATTGGAATAAACATTAGAGACTACGACTTAAATAAATTCGAATCAGTACACGGATTGAATTGTTCATATTCTAGTACTATCAGTACATATTCCTAACATGCAGAGAAGCTGGTGGTAAATGATGAGTAAAACGTACTTGAGGAGCAGAACAAAGGTCCTGTAGAGTATTGCCCGTTGATCAGGACTCAGAGGAACAGAAGCTGTCACCAAGAAAACAGATCAAACAGTCAGGAGCATTCAAGAGGCCTACTGAACAGTGTACATCAAAAGTAAGAGGCTTCATAAAAATATATAATAATTTGGTGCATTTAGTTCTAGCTATCATCATCTTTTCAGTATTCAATATATTGTCTTGCTCTCTATGTGCTAGTTTATGAGGATATCCGAGGCCTTAACAAAACAATTGCAACTCGGTTTCAAAGTCTCAGCAAATGAACATTATTTCTTTAGGTGCCGACATGTAACACAGGCATACAAACATATAAAAAGACAATATAAAAGACCAAAGACATTTTGCTTGTCTTCTTTTAGCCTGCATGGGTAAAAAGATTTGCCCTGATATTTTGGAAACCATATGCCAATGAGTTGTCTCATCATTTCTAAATTTAAAGAATTTACAATGAATCCAGCCTATCAGCATCCATTATTCTGACAAAACACTGCATAAATGAAGACCAGTCAACCTCAAGACATAAATTCCATTCCACTGATGGAAGCGAATTCCCAATCATAAACACAGTACCTGAGACAAAAGGTGCCAGTATCATACTCCTCCAGGTCCTGGAGAAACTAGAAATCTGGGGAGAAAATTAAGCAAATAAAAGAAAATTAACTTAAGTGCAGTTGTTTCTATTATCACTGGACATATTGTATTCTGAGCCGTATTGTCGTAGTAATGGTCGAACATGCTTGGTGGGCTCGCTGCCAATTAACATTTAACCTGGTTTGATTTTAACTGCGAAACATTTGTCACATTTCACATCAGTCTCTCTCTCTGTGCCCACATTTCCTGCCTATATGTCTACAGATAGCATTTCACACATTTTTTTGTAACATGTAAATGTTAAATGTTCTGTAACAGAAAAAACCATAACACCATTAACAGTTTGCATACTAAAACATGGGCAGCACAGTGGTTAGTGATAAGCGCTGTTGCCTCACAGGAAGAAGCCGGTTCAAACCTGATTTGAACCGGGGTCTTTCTGTGTGGAGTTTGCATGTTGTCCCTGTGCTTGTGTGGATTTTCTGCGGGTACTCCGGCTTCTTTCCCACAGTCCAAAGTCTGTGCAGGTTAGGTTAATAGGTGACTCTAAATTGCCCACAGGTGTGAGTGTGAGTGGTTGTCTGTCTCTATGTGTTGGCCCTGTGATTGGTTGGCGACCAGTCCAGGGTGTATCCCGCCTCTTGCCCAAAGTCAGCTGGGACTAGCTCCAGTCCCCCCGCGACCCTGAAGAATAAGTGGTATAGACAACAGATGGATGGATGGATGAATACTAACACATTACCTCCCACAGCGCTGGCACAGCCACTGCTGCCTCTAGCACCCTCTGGAGGTGGCAGATCTGAGGGGAGAACATGTCAGCACTATTTCAAATCACATATCCACAATGTCTTTATTTAATGTATTTAGGATATCAAGCAGTCCATCCACCTCAACAATTTAACGTAGACTGGAGAAAAACGAAAAAAAACAAAAAAAAAAAACAGGCATCATGTACGAATGATATACTGGGTAAGTTTTTCTCTTTATAGAATTTCACTTAATTATGTGAATATAAAGTTTTTCTCTGATGCACATCCCCTCACCAAGTTGAAACCCAGCAGCTTCTGCAGCAGACTGTTCCACAGCTGAGGGTCGTACACCTGATACTCCAAGCACAAGTCTGCCACCAACTGCACTGCCTGAAAGGACAAAAGGTGCTTTCGTTTTTTAAGTGCAACATTTCTGACATAGCAACATTAAAATGAAGTAACTAGCTGGAATCGTTTTAATGCTTTCAGTTAGACGGTACCTGTGGCTCATGACTGTGGTTCTTCCACAGCCCTTTAACTAAGCCCTCTTTGGGACTGCTGAGGAAAGACTGCACTGTGTGAGGGATGTTTAACACCTCCAGTTGAGAAACAAAGATGTAGCACTTCAGGTAATATCTGCATGGGAATATAAAATACAGAAGCATTAACACATCTGAAACATCCCTTAAATTAACTTTGAAATTAGATGATCTGCTGCAGCAACACCCATCGGGAGCAGCTGAAAGCAGAATTAATAATTCCATCAGAACTACTAGACAGATTTCCTGGCCTCTTACTGAATTTTTGTCCTGGGGATCTGCAACTTAGCCTCCAGTGTGGCTGCATCAGCAAGACGGATGAGACAAAGCAGCGCTCGAGTCCGATGGCAGAAGGTCAGACGAGGCCCAGAGGTGTTGAAGGGCTACAGGAGGAATTCCAAAAACAGACATCAGCCACTTTCCCTGGACACTTTGTCCAATTTTGACTCACTGCCATTTATTACTCACCCAGGTGTCGGCAGATAGGATGGGGCTCAGAAGACGGACAGCATCATCAGTGGGGCAAGATTGCAGCATGTACACCACCCTGAGAGAATCAAATAAATACAATAAACAGAGAAGCCAACAGATTTTGGTTTTGCAACTCTTTGCCCTGGTGTGACCATCATCCTGATGTACAGTGAAATGCAGATTTCAAAGACCAGCAACTGAAAATTAGTGTTTTATACTGTACATGTTGTACTGTACATAAAAAGGTACTCTCCCAGTTGATAATACAAACCTAATTCAATGTAATTGACAATTGTGCAAAATTCTGCAAAAAATAACAGTGATGTCTCTACCTCATTAAGTCTGCATCCTCCTCGATGTTGCTGACACATTCATAATTGCCAATGTCCTTAATAAAAAAAAAAAAAACAATGTTCTGTTAAAAATTCGACACAATGGACCCAGATAAAACATAAACAGATGCATTTGGACAGACGCCGTCATTGGCTAATAAAAATGAGGGTAAGCTCAGACCAACCTTGGTAACAGCAGGGCCTGTTTTGCAGATCCATTTTTCCAACATCATATTACGTATTTTCAGGAGATCCACATTGTTGATGGTGGCTATTTCCTTCACCACTGCATGTATGTCTGCTCAGAGGCAAAAAGGAGAAACTAATTTATAACTGGTTGTGGAATAATTCGAAGTCATAAAAAAATAACGCAAAGCAAAATGGACAATACAATGCACTTAAATCCAGTAGCCATCTTTAGCACATCAAGTACTAAAGAAAATAAAGCCAGTCCTACAGAGAGAACATTGGTTTCTTTCAGCCTCGACATCAGGCTGCATCCTCACCAGGATAAGTTTGACCTCCTGTGTCTCTGAAGTGCTTCTCCACACTGCTGTGCTCATACAAGGCAACTATGAGCCTGGCTGGCAGCCCAGTCAGTTTCAGATTCTCTGGGCTGTTCAGCTGGCTGGTCATCAAGGTGTTCTCAGTAGCCGAGCGCTGGAACTGCAACTTCAGCTTAGACAGGAAGGTCTCCCCTCTAGCCCGTGCTGCCTCCTGCTCAGGATTAGAGGGGGGTAAAATAAAAATAAAAAAACAGTTTATGAAAAACTAACTAGATAAAGATATGAAACACTTGAAGTTTATGCTTTGCAAATGCTGACCTCAAGGTTTGGGTCTTTCAGCCAGGCATCTCCAAGAGCCAAACAGAACCTTAGTGACTGTGTCTTCTCGTAGCCTGTAGGGAGCAGGTAACACTTCAGTACAAACATACAATCAAGCAGTGTAAAGATAGTGTCTAATCTGCAGGTCAGACCTGGTGGCAGCTCCTGGGTGATCTTGTGGGCTGTGGCAGCGGCCCACTCTGGGCTCTGGATGCAGTGGATGTACTTCATCATGGTCTTTGCCACCTTGAAAGTTTCCTTATTGTAACCATGACCCTGACCCCTTTTCCTCTGCTCTAAGAGTAAAGGCTTCATCTTCTTCTCAAACACATGGTTTGCTGCCGACATGTACAACTTGTCAAGGCTCACCTGGAAAGAGACAGCAAAGTTTGAATAACTGCCAAACTTTATGGATGAATCTATATTTTTTGTGTTTATACAGAGTAAGGTGACTTTTTATATTGGTGTGCTTTACCTTCATCAGTTTGCTAATCAAAAGAAGAGTAGGGAAGGTCTCCTCACTGAGCTCAGGAGCTAAAAACAGAAAAATATTTTAGTTTATTCAGTCTTAACACATTTCATTGACTATTTAAATCAATTTATTTAAATTATTTATAACAAAGAATACACATTTTGCCAACTGAAGCTTTACAAAGAAGTCCTAGATGACAGTCTGTAAAGTCTATCACACACTTGAGGAACTCAATTTCAATCACCTGTGAGTCAGACTGCAGTTAACTGAAATGATATTATAACCTCAAATGAGTTAAAAATAATTCCCTCTTTTTAGATTAAACCAGATACCAACAGGTAACCAGTGCAGAGCTATTAAAATCAGAGTCAAGCTCACAGATGATCTTCCAGTAATGTTTGGTCTGCATAAGAAGGTGGAAGGGCAGTCTGCTGTTGGACAGGGGGTTTGGCAGCAGGCTGTTTTCTAGAAGATACGTGTTCTCCACATCTGAGGGAGGAGAGATTCGCTTGTAGGACTTCAGGTGCTGAAGGAGACCCATTGCCTGTGGATTAAAAGACACTGGTTGCCAGTCTGCACAAAACATTTGGAGGACAAGTGACTCTTTAATTTCAAGTGTGCCAGGGAGTTTTTTACCTGACTAACAGAGAAGCTTGTCACGTTCTCATCTGCAGCCTGTATGATCTTCAACACTACTTCGATCCTCTCATAGTTGTAAGGGCTGAGCTGCATGAGGAAGGCATTTTGCAAGACTGTAAAGACTAGTTGCGCTGCTGTCATTTAAAAGCTACACAATAAAACCATGTGTATATAGCTTTTGATTTTTAAAGTACTGTTAATTAAGCACACTCCTATTGTACATTTTTATTGAATACGTTGTCTTTGATCAGCCTCTGGGTTAAACTGAAATATTCTCATTCCATCAGAAGTTATTAGAAATTTCACTCATGTAAAAGGGGCTGAAAAATCATTTACACTGAGCCCTGCTGTTAAAGAGAAACCACTTTAAATATTTCCCTCCTCTGGTTTGTCCCCCATGCACAAACCTTGAACATGGCAGCACAGAGACTGTCAGTGAGCTCGCTGGTGCTGTGTAACATCGGGATAATCTGCAGGACTCGCTCCAGTGCATCTGCATGACACAGAGGCTGCATCTCTTCCTGGCATGAGCTCGAGTCACCTGCACTTTCCTCGTCCCCTTGGAGCAACAGTAAGGTGGTGATGTACTGGTTGATCACACTGTCGTGGTCTAGACTGAAAGTACTGCAGGTAGACGCAAAGGGCAACTTATTGCACAGGCAGAACACTTTTTCAAAAATGGTATTTCATATTCTACATTATTATAAATTGAAGAGTTTGACACTGCAGAGTGAGCAGCTAACCTGCAGTACTGGAGGATAATGTCTGGGGTGATCCTCCTGTTTTTCACCAGATCAGGGATCAGACTGCTTTTCATCTCAGGCCGCTGACGGAACACTGGCTGGATGGATATCTGGGGAAGAGGAAGGTAGACATGGTTAACGTCAAGTCACGTTAAATGTCAAGAAAAGAGAGGCAACTTATGATGTAAAATGTGAATATAAACAGTGGTGAAGTGGTTTTCATCCACACCTCCAATTTGCTAAGCTTGATGCCCCACTCAGCATCAGTAATGACAGAGAGAAACTTCTCTCGCTCCTCTGCCTCATCGTACAAACAGCAGAGATTGGCCCCAATCCTTGCCACAGCCTGAAATAATCAAGAGGCAGTGGCTGATTAGATTTGCTGAAGATAACACAAACAGAAATGTGCAAATATACATGCATGTACTCCTATTTTTGCCAACAGCCACCACAGTTGGTGCTGCATTCACAGTTTAAAACATCTTTGTGTATTTGTAAAAAAATACTTCTAAAGAGCTCCAATTTCAGAGAGTTATTCAGCGGGGTGAGGAGAGTCAGTCCCTCAAACTTAATCTCAAAAGGTCTTGATGTCTTTAATTTCCATTATTAAAAGAATAAAAACGTTTGACAATAGAGTACAGATGAAAAGTGATCATTGCCTACCAAGATTTTGTCATAGTTTTGCCAGGTGTTGTCAATAACCTTCCACAGTATTTTGAAGACTTCTGCTTTGGAGAGGAGCGTACAGAGTCCAATCGCCAAATCACAATCGACCACCCTCCAGTTGAACACCTGCAGCCCATAAAAAAATAGAGATAGTTATTCAGAAATGTAATAAAATGCAGTAAATCTACTATTACCCTCTTATGACATCAGACTCAGCAGACTCACCTTGTTCAAGAGAGCTACAGCAACAGCATTCAGAGACGAAGTAGTTCTCTTTCGAAGATCATTCAAGCATATATTATACTTCTTTAGCTCTTGGCTATCATAAAGCTGAAACAAGAGTTAACAGTGACATTTTCATTAGTAACATTTTGAAATATTTTGACTTACTGGCAAGCAGCTAAACCTATAATTATGGTATAACTGATCCAGAAAAACACATATGACAGTGGCACTGATAGCACCAGTGGATATGTTGCAGCCACACCTGTACACTCAGCTTTATGTCCATCACATTGGAGGTGACATGCTGCATGCAGCTGCCGTATGAGTTGACCATCACTCTGAGAGCCAGCTCCAGCTGACTGCACTCTTGTAACATCTGCAACATGTTGGTCAGGGGACCCAGGAGGGGCTGCAGGTAGTTTGAACCTGCGTATAGGCCGGGCAAGACAAAGGCAAACTTTCAAATGCATAACTTCAAGGAGAAATAGTGAAATATAAACTTAAGTACATACCGTCTTCAAATGAGCAGTGTGACAGACAGGAACAGTCCAGTGGGTACAGTTTGGTGTCTACAAGATTGTGAATAAATTGTGAATAAATTAGCATAACAGTTTATAAAACCAGTTAGCTGTAGACTCACTTGAGGATCTCACCTCGAGAAATGGGCAGCAAGCAGTTGGTAATTTCATATTGGACTGGAAGCACAGACACTGGGTCCAGAACAATGCAATCCTCGTTAAAAATATCCTGAAAACTCCACTGAGAATCTTTTTCTGCCTCCAGGGTCAAATCCTGTGATAATACACAATTTAAATACAAAATGATATATTGATGCATCTGGTTAATTTCACTTCGTAAAAGGAAACATTGATTAGTTTCAACTTCCAGGCTGCTTTTCTTGTTTATTTCTTAATTGGAAGAATTTGTGGCAATTTTTCAAATATTAATATAAAATAGGAAGTCTCCCACTTAAATATTTTTACCCATCCCTAACTAAATCGTTCACTTGGTAGATTCACAGCTAAAAATATAAACGCAGACAAATATCAAACATATCAAGCACGAACACCAAAATAGAGTGAATAAAGTGTTATTCTATGGAAAAGGACAAGATAAGACACTGACCTTGGCTATGAAGCCATAGTTGTCTGATAACTGACACTGATGATAGACATCCATAGCTATCCGTGTGCACTTGCAAAGCTCCAGACAGTCCAGGAGAAGATCTGTAGCAATTAATATAATATTAACTTTGGGAAATAATACAGAGCACTCAGGCTAGCTCAGATTTCACACAAAGAGTCTGTTGTTCTGAAGGCAGTCAGCATATTCAACAAAGCCAGATATACTATTGCAAATACACTGATTAAGAAGAGGGATTTTTGCTTGTTCTACAGTGCTGTTTACTTATCACGTGTGTTGTCACTAATACTTTTACTGGGTTTAAAATGAGACTGAAGACATATTTCTAATCTAATTTGCACAACAAAAGTACATTAATTTTTTTACTGAAACATCTCCGCTAATTACCAAAGATCAAAAATGTGTAGTCTAATTAGTTGAGCTAAGAACCCAGCTGTTTTCACCAGCATGTTTTTGATGTTTAAACATGTTCTGTACCTGAGTGGCACACTGTGATAGCCTGGCAGGCCAGATCATGGATGACTGCTGGCAAATCCATGTCATCAGGAAGCACCATGGGCACATCTGCCTCCAGCATCTGGCATAACGTTTTGGCAGCAGTGAACAAAACCTTCCCTGTGCTGGTGTTATAGTGGTGCTCATACAGCTCACTGAAGGCATAAAGGAAAGAGGGGGAGGAACAATGGAGATTCTCCATACACCAAACTAGACTAGGTCTTAACTGAAAGATATTTAGATAATTTATCTATAGTATTATGAAGAACTAATGGGCAGGAAAAACAAACAAACAGCAAGCCCCATCAGTTTCCCACCCCTGGATTCATACACACGGCACAGCACCCACACATGCAAACCTGAGGATCTTGAGGGCTTTGTCCACCTTTCCTACTCTCAGAGAGCGCAAGGCCAGGTCAGACCAGAGCTCCTGCTCAGTGCGCTGCAGCTGCCGTCCTAGACGACGCAAGCCAGCCTCTGTGGATATAGTCTTCGTCTTGCCATCAGGATCATTAGCCACAACTGGAGTTGCCGTAGCCTTCCCCTTCAATGGACGGCGGCCACGTGTGTTTTCATAGGCTGTGATGTGATGCTCCTGGATCTGTTTTCTGATGTTTGGATCCTCATAGTTGGAGGGGGTGAAGAAAACATCAAAATCCTCCTGAAAAAGCAGGCAAAGAGACTACAGATTAAAGAACAACTGGAAAAACACTTAAAACATTCCTCAAATGAGGCTCACCTGTAGGTGGGCGATCGCCTTGAACATGATAAGGTTATTTTCACACTCCATGGTTTTAAGGGCATCATCTGCAGAGGACATGGAATCTGGCATCACTCTTAGATGTTCAGATGCATTTATAAAATATTTCTTTCCCTAACCTTTGTCTGTAAGGTGTGTTTTGACAATCAGTGTCTGGTGTTTAATATAATCTCAGGTGATAGGAATATGAAAAGCACGAGTCAGAGCCTAGAGTCAGCAAAAGAACTGGAAGTATACATTGACTTATTCAAGAAAATGAAGCAGGGTGAATGATTGCTGACAGGAAACGGAAACGGTGGTTTCTGAATGAGGGACACTTTACAGCATAGTAAGTACTTACGTTTTTGAATTATATGCAGATATTTCAGAGCTTCCACCATCACCTGAGCAACAACCATTTGGTGTTTCTTGTGCTATTGAAGACACGACAAGAGAGAGATGAGATATACAAAATGTCAGAATGCTATTCTGCTTTTCAGTTCAGATCTTAAGGTAATCGATTTAAAAGTATTGTCTACTTTGAGGCATGTTTGCAGTGTTTATAGCCGTGTAGGCATCAATTAAATATGTAATCACAGGAGCCCATGGAAAGGCATCCGGGCAGGTAAAATTCTGGTGTATCAGATCAAACGTCTGTAAGCAGCAGAAGAGATGCAATGTTAAAATTAGATCTAGTGCTCAGAAGGAGCAAGCTGAAATTCTTAAAACTATCTTAGCAACAGCATATGTCTTAAGTGGTCTTGAAATTGCATCCAATGTAAAATGCAAATTACCTTTTGTTTCAGACAAATGACATCTTCCCTCTCCTCACCTCATCAGATATGTGGTGTTTGTCCTCCAGCTGCAGCCTGGCCCAGGATGTGAGACGCTCGATCACACACTCTGCCTCTGCAGAGGACAGCCTCTTCAGGACAGTCATGCATTCCTCTGTCTGAAATCAGAATGAAAGACTTCCTATCAATATTTAATGTATACATAAGAGAAATAAAACTTGAATTTGGTGATTTCATATTTATGTTTTGGGATGAGCATACCTTGCCCTTGCCAGTCAGCTCGACGAGATGCATGTAATTTATCTGCGAGGTTGGAAGTTTGTACGCCTGAGCTAATGTCAGGGAGTCTTCTAAAGACATTGGGAGGTCTTGCTTCAGGATGTATCTAATCAGTGTCTGGGGAAGACATACAATATATGACAGAAAGTTTATGGGCAGGCACAGCAGGACTCATATGTAACATAATTAATCAAATCCAAAATACCATAATTTGAGTGCTGTTAGAGAGGTTGAAGTTGCGGATTCCATAACCCCTGAGAAGTTTCCTGATCTCCATCAGACGGTAGCTCTCCTTTAAAAGCTCTTGTCTGGGGAAAAGAGCAGTTAGAAAATTATAGGAACTGCTAACATTGTCAAATTTTATAGTATATTAAAAAAAATAAAAAATCAGGGTGAGGAAAATGTAAACATACTTTGGTCCATCCATCTCTAGGTACTGCTGAACCAGTTTTTCTACCACATTACTCCAGGGCACTACAGCTTTCTGCATGATCTCCAGCACAGCATCAACCATCAGCTGGCAGGAAATACAATAATGTGAGATTTTACAAATCCTTGTACAAACTTTATTGTTTTTCTATACATCTATCTTATTGACTATCTTCTCTGCTACCGTTGTGACTGATGTTCACTAAGATAGTTCTGCTTACTCAAATATTTGTGCTCATAAACCTTCAGCATGTTGTGAACTATGTGTAAATGTAACCTCACATCAGTATCTGTCATGCAGCCTAGCACAGCCACTGCTTTGGCTTCCCATTCTGTGAAAAGTGTTGTGGTCTGGGAACTGCAGCGCTCCAGGAGATCCTAGTGAAGATCAAAATGAGATGACAAACACTTGCATCATGCATTTGGAAAATTAAATGTTTATTCCCCGTGGGCATGGCAATGGTGGGGTTTTACCTTGATATACTGTAGAAGCAGCTCATCAAATGGAATCTCGTGCTCTTCAGCATAAGGCAAGATACTCCTCTCCACTGTAGCTGCAATCAGCTCTGGAGCCGGCACTTTGTCCAGCATGTAGGATGCAACACTCCGTATGTTTCCCTTTCAAATTCACAAGGAAGATAAGTTACTGATATAGGAACATAGGTTTTGATCTATCGATCTATCTATCTATCAAAAACAGCATGGCTATCTTACAATTTAATGAAGTCCACTACAATGCACTTAAAAGTAAAGTATTTTTTCACTTTGATAATGAAAATAGCAATTTTTCATATTAGTTTCTGAAAGTTTTAGACTTCAATAAAATACTTGTTTCCTGCTGCAGATACAGGAAGCTTGTTTGAAGCTCAGCGGTAAATAGAATATGTCACTTATACATACAAACCTTCTCAAAGACTGACAGCGAAAGTCTACAGTTGTATTTCTGGTGGAGGTCCAGGAGCTGACGGAGGTTGGACATCAGGGACCTGATGTTCTCCACCTCCTCTGCACCATAATTATCATCCTTACAAGAAGATTCATATGCATTACATTACAAACTTGCACCCACAGGTAGATCATGACTGTGGAGGCACATAATGAAAAGAGAAAAATGTGGCTAACTTACAGATTTCATCCATGTCCACAGAGGGGGCAGGCCAAGCACCGCCATGTCCAGCCCATTCTGAGGCCAAGCACCCTGGGACACCATACGACATTTATCATCATTGGTTCAACGATTGTGACTGATACTTTTCATGTTTCAACATCAAGTTGAAGTTCAACATCAAGTCCCCACTGTCTATTATTGTGATTTTAGCTTGCAATGTTTTTCTCAAATCATCAAAATTGCTCGGGACTTTAAATTAATAAATGCTTACCACCATTTTTTATCTCTGTTGCGTTGTACTGCATGATTGCAAAGCCTGGTTTTACTTAACTTAGGAGTTTCTGGTTGGTATTTTTTTCTCTTTACCTTTTCTGTTAACTCCAGATTCCTTGCTCTCTGCTCCAGCCATCTCGCCAGGATTCTCTAAGGACACATAAAGACAGAACTTTGACTACTGAAAACATAGCACACATACAAACATATTTTAGGCTTGATAGAGCATATCCTACCTGTCCTACTGGAAGCACTCTCCCCACAAAAGGAACAAAAACTGTCCTAAACCAAGGACAGAGGTCCTGGGATGGCAGGTCCTCTGGGATGGCACTGAGCACTGCTTCAAGCTTGCTCTCATCAAACTCTACTGCAATTTGTCCCTGTTACAAAACAGAGCAGTAGACAACATCACAACTGAGCCTGATCACCATGATATTTCACATAGAATTGTTTGTTTCATCATTGTTAATGATCTGTGTTAAATGTGTTAAGTGCATTCCTACATTAGAACACAAGTTACTGAGATATGACAAATGTCTGTATGTTTGTTCTGGTGAGTGCATGAAGCTGCTCTTTACCTCATATCTGAGCCACAGGAGTTGTGCACCCTTCAGGTCTCCTTCTCTTAGGTGGGTCAGAATGTCTCCTAAATTGTCAGTGCTGTTCAGAAACTCAATCCAGGCGATGCCACTATGGATGACAGAATTACATGTTAAAACCACACATTAGTGTACCTGATAAAGAATATAGGAATCTTACTGTACAACACAGAAGACCACTAAGAATTTACTTAAAATGTTCTGGACCGTGCAGGCTGCAGAAAGTTGCCAGCCTGGCCAAGGCCTCTTGGATCTGTAAGGAGGAGTATCGTGAGGCAGCGTGGTTTAGCATCTTTTCTGCTGTCTCAAAGGTTGGCCACGGAGCCTTGAGGCAATACTCCACCACATACTGCTCATCCTAGGCAACACAGAAAATTAACCTCTATTAGTAAGAAGTAACAATCTTAATTGCTATTGCTATGACTAACTCAAGAAGTCCCATTTCATCAACATTTTAGAACTGTACATTTAGATTTAGACAAAATAATCTGGAAAAACAGCATTGTTACACTGACCGTGATCTTCATCAGGTTGGTCTTGGCCTCCTCCACAAGTTCAGACCACACATCCTGTCCATAGCCACCAACAGATGCAGAGGCCAGCTGCTCCAGCACAAAGTCAAGCTTCACCTTGTAAACAAGCTGAACAGAGATAGGATTGTTAACTGTATATAGCCCCACTTAGGGTAGTAAATTACCAACAGCTGCATCTTCATTTTAAAGTAACAATATTAACTGTCAAGTCTCTTTCTATTTTAAAATCATCTTTTAAAATCATTATCTGGTCAATTAGAAAACAATTGTTTTCCATTGACCACTGAGGCCAAGTCATCCAGACAGACACCTACCTCTAAATCCAGCTCAAATGTCATGGCAAACTTCTCAGCCTCTTCAAACATGTGCTTGTGAAGAAGTCTGCTAAGTCTAAGAATAAAGAAAAGTCAAGTAAGTCAAATTATACTATAAACATTATACGTACCATAGTATCCAGTTAAAATTAGATACCTGTTCTCAGGCAAAGCCTCTGTGAAGCATCTGACAACAACAGAGGATACAGGCTCTCCTCGACTAATTGATGAAGAAGAAAGAAACATATACCACTTAATATTTAAAAAACATACACCACACATTCACTGGCCCAAGATTCAAGTATAATAAGCATATATAAAGCATATCCTACCTTTCTGGGTTTTCACAAATCCCCTCAACTAAATAAATCGTATCCTAAAGCCAGACGACAAACATTTTACTTCAAAGTGGAGAAAAACTTACAACAAGAAATAGCACATGCAAAATCCATACAACAATTTAACAAGTGTGGATTATTTACCATGTTTACTTTTGTCTGGACGAGACAGGAGACTGAGGAGACATCCAGAGAGTAGCAAATATTCATGGATGGCAGAAATCGTATTTGCAGTGAGTTGATCTAAAAAATTAAAAACCAGCAGATCAAGTTCAGACAGGACTTTAGTAATCTATATTTATCTCAGTTTCTACATCTATATACACATATACAGAGTTGTACTGTTACCTGACTGTTGTCTTGCTTTGTCAGAGTGATCATCTTCATGCTGCCCTTATCTTGGCTGTCATACACACAGATTGATTTACATTTTTAACATTGTTTAATTGACGCACTTCTCTGTGCATATTTAGAGCTACAGTATGTTATACAGCATTAATACTTACGCCACCATGGAGGCAGAGCCACCATCTGTGGTGAGTTCAAAGTCATGAATGGCAAGATTTGGCCAACAGTGAATCATGACGAAGAAATGTAGATCCCAAAGACTCAGGACATCCTGAGAGTGAAAAAAACAGGGAGGAATCCATATGTATACCTCAAATATGTTTAATCAAACAGCTACAGGTGATACCACTGAACTCACCTCCGTGTCAAGAATGTACAAGAGATTTTCCACCACCACCATCTTCCTCACTCCTTTGAAGTAAGTATAAGGAGAAAATATATCATAGCTCTCACACAATCCACTTAGAGGCATTTCAACTTTTTTCTTGTTTTGTAATTGTTTTCACTTCGCGTTTCAATTTCTTATCGTCCTCTTTTTTTTCTTCTAATATTTTGTGTCTGTATAACAATAAATATTCAACATCTTCCAAAAGGCACATCAGCAATGTGTAGCTATAAACTGTACATGAAGAAAGAGCTTACCTGGAATCAAGCTATTGTTGACAGAGTTAGCGAGGCACATCGTGGCCTGATGAGGGTCCATCGTCCAGTGAGTGAGAACATTTTCTTTATCCCCCTGTTGACATAATATTGTAACAAATTACATTAGGAAATACATGTATTCTTAATGCCTCATATAAGGAGTCACTACTGTTTCTAAAGAGGTTTATTTACACCAAAATATTTTAAGCAATAATTAAAGTTTACATTGATATAACAATAAGACTGGTTTCAATTTTATTTTAAAAACATACTTAATTTCTAATAGCAAATCATAACTTGCAAAAGTCTACTTGCAAGTGCCGTACATGAATGCTCAATTTAAAAAAAAAATTTCAGTGAAAAATGCAATACAGAAAAATGATGCATATAAATAGAATGACAATGAATATATTTGAAGTAGTTAATTTTATGTTGTCCTTATTCACATGTTACTAATGAATCATACTTGTGGTATGTGGTAAATATATAAATAAAACTTATTTCACAGACACTGACCGCGATCAATAGGTGGATTTCATGGCCCAGACTGAACATTAGTGCTGTACTGCAGCACTCGTCATGGTAATCTCTGGTGGAGCAGAAGTCTATCTTGATGAGAGACTGGAGCTGAGATGAAGAAAAGTGTGATTACGTCTGCTGCTCAGAGAAAATATTTTTGCTATCATATTTGTTATTTTGCTACTAAAGTAGGTTGCCTTAACTTACCTCTTTCAAAGCTCCCACGTCCATTTTTTCTATGGCTGTGATGACAAAAGAGGAATGAATGTTTGTTTCATTTGGTCAACAAAATGCCTCCAACAAAATTTTAAGTGTACCACACATGATGTTTTGATACCTGTCTCTATCTTTGCCAACGCGAGGTTCGTAATGTGGAAAAACCCATCTTTTGTGAGAAGGAACATATGGTACATCCCTTTTGCCAAAAAATAAAAACAAAACACCATTCAGAAAACAGATTCAGAATAACATTAATAAACATCCAGAGAATAAAATCCCTTCATTTTAACAGTGTACATCACAGGCCATCCTAACAGTGAGGGAGTTTACCTAAGGATGCCTGGTCCTCCTCTATGATGAGATAGCGGTATGTTTTCTTATCTCCACTGGATGGTTTCTCTACCAAAGCCTACAAACACAGAAAATTACACAACATGTAAGAAATGATTATGGCTGGTGCCATTTTCTATGTCATCCTAGGTGTTGCAGGTGAAATCAGACAGGTAACAGTATAACAATTCAAAACCAGACACAGAGTGGTCATATTTAATGTAATCCTACAGTAGTAGGCCTTAAAAACATTAAAAGTCAATCAAACCCTAGTGAAAATGATCCTCTTGTGTGGAACATAGATCAAATGAAGGTTTCCATTTCTTTCACAGACCACCAAAAACTGTCCTGCCAGGCATACGTCAATGGCATCCACACCCGTTTCTGAAAAATACATCTTGCCGTTAGTGCACAGCAGTTACAGTTAAAGGCATTGGTAGGAGAAGCATGACGACATGTGGCTGAACCTTAACAGCATCTTCAAACTGATTTAGTAAGGACTAGACAGTCAGCCTTAATGTAACAACATAAGCCATCTCAAAAGGACACAAAGTGAAATCTCTGACAGCAAACAGCACGAAGATGAAAGAAGGAACGATGCAGTCACATACCAAAGTGAAGAAGCAGCAGGACGGTCTGATAGCTCTGGTCAAACAGGATAACCGTCTTGTCAGCAACAACAATGCTCCAGTTTGAACCACTGGAGGAAGAAAGACTGGGATCTGCCTCCACCTGCAAGAACCAGCATTTCCATCCAATCAATGACCAGTGCTGTCACTACACTGCGTGCACAATTATTAGGCAAGTTGTATTTTTGAGGATACATTTTGTTATTGTACAACTACAGTGCTCTTGGTCAATCCAAAATGTTAACAAACCCTCAAACCTGAACATTTAAGTAGTAAAAGTGAAGTTTTGGCTTTCTTAAGAGAATATCTATACGTACACCATTATTAGGCAACTATTAGTGTGCAGAATTATTAGGCAACTAAATGAAAAACAAAGATTTTCCCATCTCACTTGTTTATTTTCACCTGTTAAAGTGAGAATAATAAACTCAAAATTTACAAATAAACATTTCTGAAATTTAAAAAAAAAAAACCCTCAGTGACCAATATAGCCACCCTTCTTTTCAATAACAGTCACAAGCCTTCCATTCACGGAGTCAGTCAGTTTCTTGATCTGGTCAGAATCAACTTTTTGTGCAGCCGCAACCACAGCCTCCCAGACACTGTTCAGAGAGGTGTACTGTTTACCTTCACTGTAAATTTCCTGTTTAAGAAGGGCCCAAAAGTTCTCAATAGGGGTTAAGTCAGGTGAAGAAGGGGGCCATGTCATTAGTTTTTCATCTTTAAGGCCTTTACTGGCCAGCCACGCAGTGGAGTACTTTGATGCGTGTGATGGAGCGTTGTCTTGCATAAAAATCAAAGTCTTCTTGAAAGATGCAGACTTTTTCCTGTACCACTGCTTGAAGAAAGTGTCTTCTAGAAATTGGCAGTAGGTCTGAGAGTTGATTTTGAGTCCATTTTCAACCCGAAAAGGTCCAACTAGCTCATCTTTAATAATACCTGCCCATACCAGTACCCCACCTCCACCTTGCTGGCGTCTGAGTCAAAGTGGAGCTCTGTGTCCGTTACTGGTCCAACCACGGGCCCATCCATCTGGTCCGTCAAGAGTCACTCTCATCTCATCAGTCCACAAAACCTTTGAAAAATCTGTCTTCAGATATTTCTTGGCCCATTCTTGATGTTTCAACTTATGTGTCTTGTTCAGAGGTGGTCGGGTTTCAGCCTTTCTTACCTTGGCCATGTCTCTGAGAACTGAACACCTCGTACTTCTTGACACTCCAGGTAGGTTGGAGTTGTGGAATATGGCAGCACTGGAGGATAATGGGTTCCTGGTAGCTTCACGTTTGATTCTTCTCAAATCTTTGGTGGTTAATTTGCGTCTTTTCTTCTTGACACGTTTCTTGCGACCTTGCTGACTACTTGCAACAAAACGTTTGATGGTTCTGTGATCACGCCCCAATATCTTAGATATTTCAAGAGTGCTGCATCCCTCTGAAAGACTTTTTACAATATTTGACTTTTCAGAGTCAATTAAATCTCTTTTTTGGCCCATTTTTCCTGAGGAGAAGAATCTGCCTAATAATTATGCACACCTTGATATAGGGTGTTGATCTCCTTAGGCCACACCCTCCCTCGTTACACAAATACACATCACCTGATATGCATTAAATCCAATAAGCATTCAAGTTTATACAGCTTGGAGTTGGAAATTATGGATAAAATGATGATATGGTCAAAATAATCACTTGCCTAATAATTGTGCACACAGTGTAGAACAAGCTTCCTGAACACCTAAGGTCTGCCAAAACATTCAAATCAGGCCTCAAGACATTACTGTTTACTGTGACTTTCCAATAATAGAGCTACATAAATTATTTTAATCTGTAACTATTTATACACATGCTTTTCTTGTATTTTAATGCATCTTCGCTTAAGCTTTAACTATTTATTTATTGTGCTTCTATTATCTTTTACATGCAGTGCAATGCTTCTGTGTCTTGTTCTTATTGTGTTTTATGTCCCAGTAAAGCACTGTGAATCACCTTGTGTCTCAGAGGTGCTGTACAAATACAGACTTTAAGGGAGCGGCAGAGGCCTTTCGTGTCGTCCCTGGATGTGAGTGTTCAGGATACAAGAGCATGTTCGAGTTCATGTACTCTACCTGTTGACATTCATTACCTCATTGGCGGTGGAGATTTTGACCAGTGTGTCCACCTGATACAAGCTGCTGCCATTGTCCTCCTTTGACAAACTGCCGAGACGGACAGTGTTTGTGTCCTCGTTAGTCAGAAGTTCAACGTCGGTCCACATCGCCATTTTTTGGCGCTAAAGGAAGAAATGCTTCCGTACGAGTTGTTTACTTGCTTACAGCTGATAGTAGTAACTCACCGCTCTACTGAAATATTGAGACAGCTACAACACACGGGTCCGACATAACGCAACAGTTTTTTTTTTATAATTTGGCGGGTTGCTGCAGGATAACAGAATTAACTGTGTATGCTCTTCCCTGAGTTTTGCCTTTCAGATACAACTTCCTTCTCGGCCTGAGTAAAAATCGTACGTATTTCATTAAGATTGGCAGAATAAAACCCCAAACACAGCCTGTGTTTTAAAGTTAGCCATCTGTAATCTAAGCCTAGCCAGATATTTGACAATGCTTTTTTGGTTGTGCACAGCTCAACAGGAAGTGTTGCCTGACAGACAGTATTCAGGGTATATGATCTAGCCTGGTGTCATGGCGGGGCGGGGTATTGCAGAAGAGTCCAGAGAGCCTTGTCGCGTTGCCATGTTTTCGGTTTGTACGTGATCCACTGCTACACTGACGGCTTTACGGCAATTTAGGCGCTTTCGCTTGCATTCAGTCTTCCAGAAATATATCATAATCAATTGAAGTAATCAGTTTGACAGAGAACGTATACAAAAAAAGCACGCCAGCGCCATTCCACGTATTTCAGCTTGTCAAACTTGCAAATCTCTGCAATCACCGTGGTAAATATTAATATCTTGTAGCCTACTACTTGTAATTATCATATAACTACATATCAGTTAAATTGCGTCGTTAAAATGTATGTTTTTGACCCTGATCGTTGTTTCGTCAGTCCGATTTGGGTTCATCAACTCTGTTCGGAATTTGTTTGAATGTAGGGGATTCAAGAGGTGAAACCTGGCAACCCAGATCAAATTAGCTGAGCTCGACGACGGCTGTTCAGCAGCTAACTACCTCTCCTTGTCCGTTTGCACAGTCAAC
Organism: Pempheris klunzingeri; assembly: GCF_042242105.1. Lineage (NCBI taxonomy): Eukaryota > Metazoa > Chordata > Actinopteri > Acropomatiformes > Pempheridae > Pempheris > Pempheris klunzingeri. Next base: position 5,379,105 of record NC_092018.1, read on the forward strand.
AAAACAGCTGCGTTACATTTACGGTATGCTTCAGGATTATGTCGGTGGGTACCATAACATAACGACGATCAGGACATACATGAACGATGTAACATCTAAGTAGCGCGTTTTAGATTCTATTTAGAAATCATTTTTTCTTAAAGATGGCGGTTAGCTTCAGTTAGCTTAGCGACGTAGCTAGCTCTATTGTGGAGGTATGAATGACGAAGGTAGCCAGTGGGATTTGGCGAATGTAGACTGTATACGGGCTAGCTGGCTTGTTCTTTGAGTTGTCTGCCGTTTTCTGAACGATCTGGGCACACAATTTTGATCGAAAAAGTAACAAAATCCACTGTCGTATTCCGAATTGGCTAAGAAGGTGATGAACATCAGCAACAGCCAGCGATATTTAACATTGTGATGACCTGTGGGACTGACTTATTTCTAATTCGTGGACGAAGGAAGTGGTATTAGTGTTGTTTTTAATCTGCCTGATGGTAATGACTGGCTTATTAACTAAAGTTAACTAAATTATTGTACGTCTTGAATTTATTAATTTCCAAAGTAATACATTTATGCTATAACTGCTAAATAATTCTAATTAAATGATGATTTAGTAGTTTAGGCTCAGTTAGACACATGCGCTAGTAATTGGTATATATGTTACAAAGGATCTACTTTTGTATTTAAAAACCCAGTTGGGATGTGGTGACATTATGGAAATGCTCGGTATTTGATATGGTGTTTCCTTGTTCACATGTGTGTCTCATATAAAGATGTTAGAGTATAATTTTAATTCATTCAGTGACGTAAAATGCACTTCCTGCATCAACCTGTGCAACAAAATGTATTATGTTAATCATGTCATACATTATTATTTTAATATCATTCTAAATCTTACTTAAGTTTTTCTCATGCGCAGTAGGGTGATGTTTAGATATAATTCCCACCACCTTTGTGTAGTGTATAAAACTAGAACCACACTAATTTCCTGCTGATGTCCTTTTTCCCCCTCATCTTTTATTTCTTTCAGGCAAGTGACAACGACTCTGTTGACTTGACCAGAACAGGCTCATTAGTTCATCACAGAAAAAAACACAGCATGGAGTCATCCAGGTCTCCCAGAAGCTCCAAACACCACCATTCACGGTCAAGGTCACGCTCCAGGGACCGAAAACGTTAGTATTCAGCAACAGTGCTGAATAAGCCAGAAAATTGAGGGCCATGATATGAAATTTGTTTTGGTGTATACATTTATGAGATGTATAATATGTTTGAAGAAAACAGCCACAAAAATAAATTGGTGATATTTGTATGGCAACAAAGGTTACTTCGCTAATGTGCAGTCACTCAAGTATGTGACAGTATGATAAGGTATAACTGCAATTACTGGGCGAAGTCTGCAATTTTAAGTTCTTCTCAAAAGTGTTTATATAGCAAGAGTCAGTCCCCCAACAGGAACTGCTCTACAATCTCTTCTTCTAACTTTTTTCTTTTTTGCAAGCTTGCTGAAAAGGTCATTTTTAAATGTACATTTGTCAGCACTATGCTTTCTGCTCTTTTCAGGTGACAGAAAATATAGACGGAGTTGCAGCAGGAGCAAAGAGGTAATTAATACATTAATTTCTATGGCACATAGAAACACATTTATGTCTTAAGTTGTACTCCTTGTTAGTTTTAGGTTGAGGTGAGTATATTTTATTAGGTATAATAAGTTACAATAATAAAAGTTAAGAGTAAAACACATAGATGGAGATCGGTTTACTGACATGGAAAGGGTCATTTTTTTTAAAAACCCTCCCTATGTTGACATGTCACAAAGGAAGCTTTCATCCTTGGATATCTGTCATTATTTGTAACCATATTAAATGGTGAAAAGTAGATTTTTTTTCCTTTATTTTTTTTTTTTTGTTAAATCCTGTGTGTAGATCACATGATAACATTTCTACAATAAATCATACTCAGCGTGCTAATGCACGAAGAGACTGAACAGAAGACCCTGCTGACATAGCAAAATAATATGTCTACTACTGGGACAGGTAACTATCTGCCAACTCTATTTGTCTCACACTATTAGTAGAAAAATGCAATTAACCCTTGCATCTCTTTCAGTTAGGGATGGGCATAATTAAACTGAATCGGGGTGTTTTTGATGTAATTATGCAGGTTTGCCAGCCATTTCACATGAGATAAAGATGGTGTGAAAAATCACACAAGATGTTGCACTGAACCTATCAAAAATATTGGAGAAATGCATAATTAAAGTTTGTGTTTTTCATGTTAATTTATCATTGTGTGTTGTATGATTTGGATGCCGTAAGTTGAGAAGCTGTAAAAAGTAAGTTGGATGCCCATCCCTACTTCCACCTTTCAGTGGGTTTCAAATTACTGAGGTAACATTAAATTGTTGTTGCTGAACTGAAAAACCATGTTGAATTTTATTTATTTTTTTCCTGAGAATCGGGTCTTACGGTTTGCATGCACACTATTTGAAATATTTAAGAGGATCCAGACGTGCTGGTTTGATTACTGCCTACATTTATATTGAAATTAATAATGTGAAATAAGTTTTTATCATAGAAATATCCCCACTTCATCATGTTCACAGAATGACATTCTATAGATGTTATGAAAGTGAAGTTTTTTTTTTTGTTTTTTTTTTCCAGCTTGTCTAAAATTATTACATACCGTCTGCTGTAAGCCATGGTACTAACTCTTTTTGTTGCACTATTTTCCTGAAAGAGACAACTTCTTCTTAAAACAGGCACGAAAGAGGGACTCTGAGAAGCCATCAAAATCACACAGAAAAACAGATGAGCATCAAGAGCCAGAGAGACTTTCAGCAGAGAATGGAGAGGAGCGATCCAGACGCAAAGACAGAAGGTCCTCCAAGGGCCGGAGCTTTTCCAGGTCACACTCGCGAGAGAGGTTAGCCTGGTCAATAAATTGCATAAAGAAATATTGTTGGGAACAGTCTGTAATAGTCTCTGGATAAATTGCTGACTTGGCCTTCATATTGCTTGTTGTATCTTTATTCTAGAAGTTGTGGTCTCATTAAATGTCATTCAGTATTTTTGATATACGGTAGATCATCTATTCTAAACATTTATCATAAATGAAATTGTCAGTAGTGTTCTTTTAATGCATGTCGCTGGATCTTTTTCTAGGCGGCATCACAGCAGAAGTAGAGACAAACGGCGATCACGATCTCGCAGCCGGGACAGGAAGAAGAAGGCCAGGTCTCGCTCAGGATCAAGGACCAAACACCGTCATCATAGCAGAAGTCGCAGTAAAAGCAGGTGTGTTTAATTGAAATGTCAGCATTTCTGCTGGGAATTAAGGATATTTGAACTCTTGTCCTGCATGTTTGCCATTCCATGTGTTGGTAACATTATGCTCATTTACTTGGTTGTTCCAACAGGGAGCGAAAGAAAAGGAGTGAGAAAGTGCGCAGAAAGAGTCGAAGCAGGTCTGTTAATCCACCTGCCTTCCGGGGCCGAAACACAGCTATGGATGCACAAGAGGCCCTGGCCAGAAGGCAAGGAAACAGCTTACAGGGCATTTACAATATAGATGGTTGGTCTCGGTTCTGGCCCATTCTGGGGGCTTACCAGTGGAGCTTAGAACATCTGCACAATTGCTGCAACCAAAGCTTTTTTTCCTAAGTTTCCCAGTATTGTCAACTTTTACTACTCTTTTAATGCCTGACATTATAAGAAGATGACATGGCTAGCAGGCAACACAGATTAGTTAGGGTTAATGAAATCAAACATAAATTTAAACCTAACCATCACTCCCTGTTACTCAGACCCGTGTTCCTGAAGTTGTTCAGGTGAAAGCTGTAGACTGTTGGGTTTGGCTGCAGTCATCCATGTTGCAGTTGCCAGAGAGCATGGTTGGTCATAAAAGGAAATCACATTGGTAGGAAAATGAGAAATCATAAAATTCTGATAGATCAGGTGTACTGGTGGTGTAAGCGTCTAAGACACTGACCATGTAATTTCAGCTTTTATATTTAAGTCTGGCCGGGGACCTTTGTTGCATGTTGCCCCTCTCTACCCTAATTTCCTTTCAAATCTTAACTGTCGACTGTTAATCAAAGGCAAGAGTGCTCAAAAATACTGGCTGATGTCCAAGCTATGCTTACAGGTCATATCACTACACAGCACAGTATGCTTTTAACCCTAACGAACAACATGATCGTCACTGTTTTTCTTTCCAGGCTGGAGAGAGCCAAGAAACTACAGGAGCAGAAGGAGAAGGAAATGTTGGAGAAACAGCAGCAGCAACAGCAGGAGATAGCTGCAGGTGAGAAGCGCTTATTATGTCCACTTTTAAAACCTTGATCATAGGAGTCATTTAGTTGCCTACACCTGTCTATGTATTTTGTTTCCAGTGGCTGCCCCTATCGCAGCAGTTGCTGCTGCAGCAGCGGCCGCCTCCAACCCTGGCCTCAATGTGGCGGCCCTCCTGGCCTCTGGTACACAGGTCACGCCTCAGATTGCTATGGCAGCACAGATGGCAGCCCTTCAAGCAAAAACGCTGGCAGAGACTGGTATTGCTGTGCCCAGCTACTATAACCCATCCTCTGTAAACCCCATGAAGTTCGCAGAGCAGGAGAAAAAGAGGAAAATGCTATGGCAGGGGAAAAAGGAAGGGGTAAGATTGGATTTTCTTGGCTTGTCGATTTCTATTTATCCACCAGTTTTAAGGATGCCCAGCTTTCCCTCCTCAGATTTTCCTAACAGACTGTAAAGAATATGTACATGAGAAAAGGATGTTGTGATGTACAATGTCTGTATATATTTATCAGTACACGATGCTTATCATTTCTGTTTCTAATTTTTAAGGACAAGTCCCAGACAGCTGAGCTGTGGGAGAAGCTAAACTTTGGAAACAAGGACCAAAATGTTAAGTTTCGTAAACTGATGGGTATTAAAGTAAGTTTAACAATGTTGTTTTACTTAACCAATAGGCATTGGATGCTTCAGTTAAATCTTCAGTCCACCAATGTGAGCTTTCTAACCTCCCAGATTTAATTTGATTGGCTGTCTTTACAGGGAGAGGATGACGCTGAAGTTTCCAAACCACTTAATGATGAAGGCTTGAAGACTCTTCAAAAGCAGGAGGAGATGTTTAGGAACCTAGACGTTCAGTATGAGATGGCTCGGTCTCAGACACACACCCAGAGGGGAATGGGGCTCGGCTTCTCCTCCTCGTTCTCACGTGGAATGGATTCTATCTAGTGCCAAACGCTGGCTGTCTTTGCCGCTCATCTGATCGTATAGGACCACCACCAGTTCATCGCTAGCCCTCAAGCTTGCATGGATGTTACTCTGAATCTGTAATTTATTTGTAGACAAACATCTCACATATTGAAACATTGTAATGTAAATAGGCAGGTGCTGAGTTTGTCTCAGTGTTTATTAATATGTACATCTCTGCAAAAGGATGCATCAGTTTGGCTGGTTGATGCTGGTTAAAATTAGACATTTGTTCAAATAATGTGGTAGCTTTTTTTTAACTGAAATATATATATATATTGATATGTGATTGTTTGAACATAAACTGAATATAATGTGGTTCAAGTGAACACTGTTTACATCCATTTAGTGAAAGGCATCTGAAGTCAACGTAGCATTTTCAAAATCCCCCAGTTTCATTTCTCCAGATTGGGGAAAAAGAAAACGGTGGGTTGTAATACATATTGTCTTCAGGATTGCCATGGATAAAGATGTGCTTGGGAGGAGTAATCACATATTTCATATGTTCCTGAAATAAATTAGTTTTGTGTTGAATAAGATTTTTCATGCATTACATCACTTAATTTATATCTTAAGGGATTGCTGGCTGGCTCAAGATTTTCCCATATAAATTTACGGCCTAATTTAACAGGCACACATCATTCCAAATCAAATTGATGTCGAGTAAAATTAACTCCTTAACTTATGTGTTACATCAGAAAATGTTCAAGTTTAAGTGTCACTTCGGTATTTTAAACACAATTTGCTTATGTCATATGACTGCATCATTCTACTGAAAGTCGACAAACATTCGACAATAGCAAAAAACAGACTGTTGAAAGGGAGGAGCGACACCCTCGCATACAAAAATACAGATTTATTAGAATACTGTACGTTCAGTTAAATTACATGGCTGTTGATGCCAACATGGAAAAACACTCATTTACAGATAAGACTGGAATACAGCACATGAGCCACACCAGTGATGAGGTTGTGATTGGCAAACTCAAGAATAAGGAGAAGGATTGGGTACTCGCTGTGTCTCTTCTCCAGGGTGGACTCCTCACTTAAGCCCATCCAGTGAAGTAGCAGTGTTTGCATGGCTTCTGGGAATAGCTCTGTGACTAGTTCTTCGGCAGGTGGCAAGTCACTAATTCGCTCAATATGATGTACTTTGAAGCCCTCCACCTTCTGGCTGATGCTGCTGTTGGCTGCATGAAACTGCTGGCCAAGCCAACGTCCTATACAACTATGCAGGGAACTTGAATACACGCAGCCCCAGTCTTTGGCCTTCAGCAAAGCTAACACAGTTTCTGTCACTTTACTTTCTTCCAGAGTCCCATTCATATACCGATCAATGTTCTCCAAAAGCAGCAAGATAGTCTCAAGCTGTTCTGTGCAGCTTTGAGTCAGAGAGGAGAGTTTCTCATCCAAGCTGTGCAACTTCTGTCTCACTGTGGATACGACAAGTTGGCTTTGCTCAGTTTGCAAACCCTGCTTGGGGAAAGAGCAATAATCGTGATCTGCTGATGTATCACCTGTGTCACTGTCATTAACGCCCACCGATTCCCTGCCAACCTGGAAATGCTGGAGTTGTGACGTCCTCAATTCAGTATCATGGATGCTGCTGGATCGTGCAAAGTCAAGCTGTACACTGAGGCTGTAACTCATTTTCAGAGGACTGTCATTTATCTGCGATTTCCAAACATCCTACAAAGGAAAGTCAATAATACAATAATATATCAAAAGATAGATACATTTGGATACACACACACACACACACACACACCCCTCCGAAAGTGTTGGAACAGTGAGGCCAATTCCTTTACTTTTGCATTAGACTGAAAACATTTGGGTTTGACATCAAAAGATGAATATGAGACAAGAGATCAACATTTCAGCTTTTATTTCCAGGTATTTACTTCTGGATCTGATACACAACTTAGAAGTTAGCACCTTTTGTTTGAACCCATCCATTTTTCATGTGAGCAAAAGTATTGGAACATGTGACTAACAGGTGTGTTTTGTTGCCCTGGTGTGTCCTGTTACATTGATTATTCAAACAATAAATAGCGCTGAATGTCTACGTTCAGTTTCAGATTTGGGTTTTGCCTGTGCAGACTGCATTTATAGTTAGAGGTGTAACCAACATGAAAACCAGAGAGCTGTCCATGGGTGAAAAACAAGCAATTGTGAAGCTGAGAGAAGATGGAAAATCAATCAGAGCCATTGCACAAACATCGGCCATAGAAGAAAGAAACCGCTGGTGTACTAAGTAACAGACGTCGAACGGGTAGACTGAGGAAAACAGCAGCAGTTGATGACAGAAACATTGTGAGAGCTGTAAAGAAAGACCCTAAAACAACTGTTGACATCAGCATCAACCTCCAGAGAGCAGGAGAGAAGGTGTCACAGTCTACTGTGACAAAAGTACAGAGGCCACACCAGAAGATGCAAACCACTCATTAGCAAGAAGAATAGAAAGGCCAGGCTGGAATTTGCCAAAAAGTCCAGAGACAAGCCTAAAGATTCTGGGACAAAGTTTTATGGACTGATGAGACAAAGATGAACCTTTACCAAAGTGATGGAAAGGCTAAAGTTTGGAGAAAGAGAGGATCTGCTCATGATCCCAAACATACAAGCTCATCTGTGAAACACAGTGGAGGTAATGTCATAGCTTCTTCTGGGATGGGCTCATTCATCTTCATTGATGATGTAACACATGATGGCAGCAGCAAAATGAACTCAGAAGTGTACAGAGGCATTTTGTCTGCCAGTTTAAAGAAAGATGCAACCAAACTGATTGGGAGATCCTTCATGGTGCAGCAAGATAATGATTCAAAACACACTGCCAAAACAACAAAGGAGTTCATCAGGGGCAAGAAGTGGAAGGTTTTAGACTGGCCAAGTCAATCTCCAGACTTCAACCCTGTAGAGCATGCATTTTACCTGCTAAAGAGCAGACTGAAGGGAGAAACCCCCCAAAGCAAACCACAACTGAAAGAGGCTGCGGTGAAAGCCTGGAAAAGCATCACAAAAGCAGAATGCAAAAGTTTGGTGATGTCAATGAGTCACAGGCTTGATGCAGTTATTGCAAACAAAGGATTTGCAACTAAATATTAAGTCTTTTCACATTAATGTATTTTAAGTCTATCTGTTCCAATACTTTTGCTCGCCTAAAAATTTGGTGTTCCGTTACAAATAATGCTATCTCCTAAGTTGTGTATCAGATCCAGATGTAAATACCTGGAAATAAAAGCTGAAATGTTGATCTCTTGTCTCATATTCATCTTTTGATGTCAAACCCAAATGTTTTCAGTCTACAGCAAAAATAAAGGAACTGGCCTCACTGTTCCAATACTTTTGGAGGGGAGTGTATAGTGAACAAACAAATTCTAAACAAATCCTGGTTTGTTAAACACTTTATTGTTAACCACATAATTCCATATGTGTACCTTCATAGTTTAGATATCTTCCATATGAATCTACAATATAGAAAATTATAAAAATAAAGAAAAACCATTGAATGACAAAGTGTGTCCAAACTTTTGGCTGGCACCGTATATGTACATACACAAAATGTATACATCATTTACACACATGCACAATGTGAACTGTATCATACCTGGAAGTTCTCTAGTACAGCAAGCTGCTCTTGCTTACTGTACATTTCAAAGGCGACTCGAAACAGTCCTTGAACGCTGTAGAACCAGAGGCTGCTGTTTGCAGAAGGCACCTTCAACCCATGCAACCTGAATGCTGCAGCAGGAAGACAACATTGTCAAGTGTTCTGTGTGTGTGTGTGTGTGTGTGTGTGTGTGTGTGTGTGTGTGTGTGTGTGTGTGTGTGTGTGTGTGTGTGTGTGTGTGTGTATACTATTTTCTCTTCCGCATTTTACCTGAGGAAAAGTTTATTTTTGTTGCCAATCCTTTCTTGGCAAACTTGGCGTGGTGTCTGGGATGGTTCTCTGTGCGGATGTCCGTGTTGGAGAAGAGATCAGCTCCTAAATAGAGAGGAACCACTGGACTCTGAAGGAGAGACAGAGATGATGCAAATGTTTTCACCAAATGATGGAGTTGTGTTGATGATGAATATGTAGGCGGATACAGCACCCTCCTCCTCCTCCTCCTCCTCCTCCTCTAGCTGGTTTCAGGCATTGCATGAAATGTGATTATAAAAAACATCAGCAAAAGACATCTTTGAGTCTGCGGTTACACTGAACACTCACCTTGTTGGGGCACTCAGTCAGCCTGAACGATGTCAGACCCACCATGTAAATAAAGCGAATTTTCCGTGAGCCCCCGTCCCACTGTGGCAAATCTAAGTAGATAGTTGAGCAGCTTGACATTGCTGGAGGCCAGGTGAAGTCTTACAGTCCTGCAGACCAAAGACGCAGTAGTGAATAAAAGTGGCCCCTCACAAAGAACACAAACAAGAGGACACCTGCTATACCGCGAAGTTTAAAGCGACATCTTAAACGTTATCTCTAGAAGCAGCCAAGTGTTTTCTTCTTGAGGTTTATGTGCCCTGTAATACAAAATTGAGGGCTAGCAAAGCTCGGTATCTTCTTCTCTGTCGTGCTAACGTCAGCGCGTCACGTGACATACGGAGAACCAATGAAAACGAAGAGCAGCGGCTGTGACCTCTGAACTCGCGTCCTGCGTCTCTGAGCTGGGTAAAAATGGCTGAAGTTGATTTTGGGGATAGGGAGCTCTTTCAGCAGCTCGATGACTCCGCGCCGGAGCTCCCGACGCACATTCGCTTCACAGATGACGAGGAAGAGCAGGATGAGACGAGCCAGCTGCGGAACAGGCTGGAGGAGTATGATAACTACATCCAGAGACTCAATGAGGAGAATATCCTTTTGTCGGGCTGCGCTCACTGTGAGCTAGCACTAGCTAACGCCTGCTAGCACAGTTAGCCTCTTCTCTGTGATCAAAACAGAAAACGCACAACCCGAATATGTCTTCTAGCGGCTCTTTTTGCAAGCTTCCTTTTGGTTTGTTTCCTTAACTTGTAGATCACATAAAGCGTTGAGAAGAAAAATGAATATCCTGACCAGACCAAGGTAATTGAGTGACACCAGTCAGTGCGCACTACATATTAAACGAAAGTGATCGTTCAGTAACCAACGTTAATTTTCCCGACTTTATAGCGCCATCACAATTGAAGATGTCAACATGGACGGGCCGGTTCTCCAAATCCTTTATGCAAACAACATTATTTCAAAGTAAGCAATTTCTTCTCGTCAACTACATGAGTATACTTGCCCAGTTGTGGTTTGCATAGGAAGTCTTGTCACGCCTGTCTTGGTTGGCATGAATGTCATATTGATTATTTTGCTTTACAATAATAAAAATGTCTCCCCTTTAGGCAGTGTCGACAAGAAATTGAAGACTTCGTCTGCAGTGTGATTTTGAAACACCAGAAACTGGGCAATGAAAGGAAAAAAAACATCTTTCAAATGAAACCTCAGGTATATATTAAGAATGTATTTCATTGCGATTAATATTAAAACAGCCATGACTTTGCTAATGTTTGTGTAACTCTCTATGAAGAATTCAGCTTTTGCTATGGAAGAAGACCCACAGAAGGCGTCTTCCAGTAGTGTAAGAACAACAACAGAAGCCTTTAAAGTGAGTGTTTACAATTTCTTGCCACAGTGAAAACAAATCTGGATGTTGTTAAATGGTCGACAAGCAATATTAACATATCGTAAACTATTTTCTTGTTTTTCTGTCATAGGTGGTTGGAAGTGTCTTGTATTTCACTACTTTTAGTCTTGATAAACTTGGACAGCCTCTGGTGAATGAAAACCCCCAGCTAACAGATGGATGGGACGTTCCAACGTATCTTTACGATGGAGAAATGTACACATCGTCAAAAATGGACAGTCTAGTCTGTCAGATCATTTGAGTTGAGCATACGTTGCATATATAGAGAGAACTGTTGCGACAAGGGATAAGAATTTTCTTTTTCAAGTATAGATGTCCTATTAAGGCAATGAAATAGACTACATAACAATTTTGTTGATTTGTTTTGTACAAACATGATAGAATTTCCTGAATTGTTGCAAAGCTATCATCAGGTCTTCAACCAAGTCATTGGCACAGATGGACAGGAAATAGAAATGAGAGACAAAAGGTGTGTCTGGTTTTATTAACAAAGCTTTATTTAGTCTCCATCTTCTGTTAATGACTTGCTTTGGTTTGTTTTGTTTTGCGGTGTGGCATTTAACTCGATATTGATTTAATTACTGGTCTGTTCATTGTAGATCCAAATCTATGTGTTTCAACTGTGGTGCGAGCACTCATCAGCTGAGAGACTGTACCAAGGTAAGAACAAGTCAGCAATATTATCATGAGTTAAAGAAATGAGTCAGAACATGATTTACAATGTGTATACATCATTACCTTCGTAGCCTAAAGACATGGCTGCAATTAATGAGCGAAGAAAGGAGTTTAATCAGAACAACAACCAGGCCATGCAGAGTAATCAGCGATACCATGCTGATGAAGTGGAGGAGCGGTTTGCCAAATACAAGCCTGGAGTCATGAGGCAAGATTGCTGTTGGTGTACAATGAACACAAAAACAAATCACTGAATCACATTCAGAATCTATCGTAACAGGTAAAAGTAAATCTTGATCAAAGATGTTTTACACTTTGTTTAACAGCGAGGAGCTGTTGTCTGCGCTGGGAATTGATGGCAACACCCTCCCTCCTCTGATTTATCGCATGAGACAACTGGGCTATCCACCAGGCTGGCTCAAAGAAGCAGAGATGGAAAACTCTGGCTTAACACTGTATGATGGAAATGGTATGTTTTAAATTGAAAGTTGTGGTTCCACTGATTTTCCGTTTATAAGAATGTTTTGAAATTAACAGAGGTTGAGCTGAATCTATGTTTTTCTTCTGTTTTCTAGTTTCAAATGATGGTAATATAACAGACAATTCGCAAAACATCTCTTATGATGTTTCCAAACTGGTAGATTTCCCAGGCTTCAATGTACCTGCACCACACAAAATGAAAGATGTGAGTTCTACAATGTAATCTTTTCAAATCTTTTGCTTGAATATATCATCATGTGAGTCCAGGCATGTGAGTTATATTAATATTTTAGTTGCTTAAATACCTAAAATTGAATCAAAGAATTGCAAATTTTTTGTCACATAATCAAGACAATTGATTTACGCAAATACTGATGTATGAAGTCACTCTGAGGTGTGTATAAAAGTTTTTGTTGCAAGGAGTCAACATCATAATGACAATGCACTCTTTCAAGTCAGAAATTGTATTGCTTTTTGGTGGTAGGGCATCTTTACAACAGTAGTCCTTCTCACACTTGTACTTTTTTTCTGATCTTCAGGAGTTCATGCAGAATGGTTCCATTCCAATGCAAAGCAGTCACTTGAAGCAAAACTATGCAGCCTATCTGTCCAACAACTTCCCGATGGTAATTATCATGATGTCCCTCAAGTGTTTGGGTTTTTCCTCTCAAAACATAGTCCTGTAACAGCTTCCTATCTAATAGTCTTGCATCACTTAAATCAAACTATCTGGATATTGGATGTCAAATTTTAGGCAAACACGTCAGGGTACTGTTTTTCACATCTGCATTCATTCTCCAAAATACCACTGTGGTTTGAAGTCAAAGACACGGGTGTGTGTGTATAAATATTCACAAACGGTTGTGGTTTCTGTCCCTTTCCATCATAAATTCTGACCTTCTCAGTCTTGGTGATACTTGAACCTGCAAGTAGAGCATAATTGAAGGTATGAATTGCTTTAAGGGGTAACCAAATAATGAAAGGGTCAATATCACCATAAGGTGCCTTTGAAACTTCCAAATTTCCCCCCAAAAAAGCTGAGATTTTCCATTTAACTTCACATTTATTGTATTAAGTAGATGTTATGCTGTTAGAAATGCATGTTGGTCAAGCCCCCACACTTTTTTATAAATTAACTGCAAGCAGACAATGTACACGCAAACAGCAAAATATGTCAACCCTGTCAGGGACAATTTCAAAGTAGAATAAATACATTGTAATTACATAGTGATTATAAAATGTATATATGTATATATTTTCAGAAAGCTATTTAGTCCCTTTCTCAACACTATGTTTTAGTTAATGGGAAAAGTATTTGGATAGTAATGAAATTAGGGCAACCATGTCCACCCTGTCATGGAAAGCTTGCTGACAGGGTGGACATTTTTGGCTAATGTTAGCATTTAATGAGCACATGGTGGACCTTCACTTAGCAACATGATTCAGTTAGCAAGCGGACTGTGTACTGTTTAACACATATATTTCGAATTTCTGAAAGGTTTTTATATTAATTGATATTTCACTATGACAGAGTGGACATGTTAAGCTTGACAACATCTAACTACACACCTAATATGATGAAAATTACGAAACATAAGTGTAAATACCTACTCTGCAACTAGCCACTGTTTCAGTCTCCACTGAAGAAAGATAAAATGCTGGTTGTGATCTCACTGAAAACATCAGCGTGTTTCTTAAAGGGGCATTTAGCCCAAAATGACAGGGTGGACAGCAATTTCAGGGACACATGCAAAATGTTCAATACTATTATGAAAATAGAATATACATGATCAAAATGACTTGTTTTATCAAATAACTTGTTGTGACACACACTGAAGTTAGCAGAACAGTGTGTGGGACATGCCAAAATCACATACATCCAAAGAAAAAAAATGGTATAAAATGAAGGAAACACATTTTAAGAGACATATTATTGTACTGATATGTGTGCAAATCTTTGGTCTCTTATAATAAGACCTCAGAGTTTAATTATTCTGCTACATTTTCATGATGACTAAGTGATTCTGATGGGGACACCAAAGGCACTTTATAGTGATATTGACCCAAAAAGAAACACTATTATGTCAGACCACTTTTCTCACACCCACTTCAATGATCAAGGTTATTCATTTATGAAATGATGTAAGTTTCAGTTGGCATTCTTCAACAGAAGACATGGAATTGAAAAAAACCTGTTGGATAAAGAGAGGGTGTGTAATGCATTTTGGGCTGAGCCCTTAAACACTTTCATTCCACATGTCATTGTTCCTCCCCAACAGCCTGGCGCCACCTGCAACAAGAGAAGGCATGAATCTGACTCATCTCCGCAGCAGAGGAAGAAGACAAGGTCCAGTCCTGATCGGAACTCTGACAGAAGCTCGGATATGGATATTGAATCAGGTAATTGTTCATCTTTGTCACTTTTCATCATGCATCTTAAATGTCAAGCTAATAGTCGAAAACTGCAACAATAATCTGTAAATGTCTGGATCTTAATGCAGATATCCACTGTTTTGTTCTTATAACTCGATACATAAAATACCTCTGTTTTTATTCATGGCTGAAATGCAGAGTAATTCAGTTATACTTGCATCAGATGTGTGTTTATTTCACTTTCGAATCTTTCTGTGACTTTATTCATGTTTTCCCCTCAGATCCAGGAACACCTTATCATACTGGCGCTGGTGACTTCCAGTTCCAACCTCCACTGCCCCCTGGCTCCCCTTGCTTCAGCTCACCACCCCCTTTGCCACGGGGCACTCCTCCTGCGACACCCACTCCCCCACCTCTCCCTAAAGGTACACCTCCTTCCACACCCACTAATGGCTCTCCAGCTCTGAGAGGACGTAACTGGGTAGTAACTGATGAGACTGTAGAGGGAACAGAGGATGAACTGACACTGGAGGAACTGGAGGAGCAACAGAGGCTGATTTGGGCAGCTCTAGAAAATGCTGACACTGCCACTAATAGTGACTCTGACACACCTGCAATGGGAACACCTGTCCCCAGTTCACCAAGTGTGTCCACACCTGTGCATGTAGACACAGAAACGGAAGAGGCTGAAGAGGAGATGGACACAACAAGACCTGCAAAAACTAGCAGTGAAAATCAAAGGGAACCAGGGGTTCAAGATGTTTATTCTCAGAGCCCTGGACCAATCAAAGTTGAGGATGACAGTCCTCAGAGCCCTGAACCAGTCAAAGTCGAGGATGACAGTCCTCAGAGCCCTGGACCAGTCACAGTCCAAGGTGACAGTCCTCAGAGCCCTGGACCAGTTAAAGTTGAGGATGACAGTCCTCAGAGCCCTGGACCAGTCAAAGTCCAAGGTGACAGTCCTCAGAGCCCTGGACCAGTTAAAGTTGAGGATGACAGTCTTCAGAGCCCTGGGCCAGTCAAAGTCCAAGATGACAACCCCCACAGTCCTGGTCCAGTCAGATCCCATGATGACAACCCGCAGAGCCCAGATCCACTCAAATACCAAGAAGACAACCCACAGAGCCCTAATCCAGATTTTTCTAAAGGGGGGGCTGGAGATTGTGCTTCTCCTAAGGATGTTGTGAAGATTACAGCGGTTCCTCATCGGAGCAACTTTGCGGCTGGCATCGTTCCATTTGAAGATACACCAGAGTTCACTGAAGTTGCTGAAGCCACGGGGACATACCTCAAGATCAGAGACTTGCTTAAAAGTTCCCCTCGAAGTCTGGCGAAGAAAAAATAAGAATTTACTATCTTCATTTGGTACACAAGGATAGACGGATATTTTTTAAGCAAAAATATATATTTTCATTTTCATGACCATCCTTCCAGGCATGTTTTTTTTTTTAGCTTTTTATTAAATTTTGTACCTAGTTGAATGTCTATGCTGTATATACATTTGACTGTAAACATACATTGAGGGAGGGGCGATTGAGGGATGCTGCAACGGCACTGGTTTGTAGGTTTTGACTAATTAGTCTCAGTAACAATAATGTTACTCATGTTCATTTTATTGTAAAACTTGTAAAGTTTGAAATTTCCTGACCTACTATCATGGTGTTTCAATGTTTTTTTTTCTATTTTTGTCGTCTTTGAATTGCTCTAAAATCATTAGTAAACATGCATCTATTTACTTTATTGTGTTGATTTATCTGACAGACAGTGCTAGATGTGGGTTTGATTTCATCTTTCTCTAGAAGTGCAGCACATATGGCCAAATACTTAACAATATACAGCTGCTTCTTGGCTGTCTTTGGCAGAGCTTAGTGAATATGTTAACCCTCTGTTGCTATAATCCACACACTGATTTTAATGCACATCACAAATGATGTTACATATAATTGACACTCTGAACTACAGCAATTTGCATTTTGTTCCTACGACATTAGAAAGCTTGGTCTACATTTTCTTCATTATATCATTCATCAAATCAATTCATATCACAGCTGAAATAAACTTAATTCTCTACTTTCATACTGATCTGCCAGCAGAAAAGCATAAAGTAGTCATAATACAGATTTAACACAAAGAAGCAACATGTTAGACTATAGTGGGTGCCTTTGCTGCTGAGCTGCCAGTCATGATAAGGCTTTTAATAAAATGATTGTCTGGTGGGTCTTTTGACAGTAAAAAGACTTCTTATAGTACTGAGAGGGGAACTTTAAAAAAAAAATGGCAGGAAAATTTAAATCTTTCAAATCATTTTACAGATGCAATTGAAAATATTTATTGTATTATAGCAGAAACATTGCATACTGTGTCAAAGTTAAGAGAATTTCCCCAACTGAATGTAAATGACTTGCACATTATTACATACTGAATACACACACACACACCTACAAACAGTACATACTTATGCAAATATGTTTGCACAAACAAGCTGATTGTGTCTGGATGTGATGAATTCATGAGAAGGAGAAAAATATTCAACCCCTTGCAAAGGCATGTGATAGTAACGGTGTCATAGGCTTAAGATTTATAATCAGAAATATAAGACCAAATTCTGACATAATCTTGGAATTTAATACTTGTTTTTCAATTTTCTAAAAATAAATTTTACTTGCACAATTCCAACCAACATGCTGGTACTATGATCATAATCTGGATTCTCATCTCAAAAGCCTGAGATTAATAAAGCATATTTTCACTTCGCCAAACCCGAAAAATAAACTCTTGTTCGGGGTTCATATTTAATTACAGAAAGTCTGCGAATCTGTTCTTGCAAAGTCTGCTTTGGCAAACGTAGTTTTTGTTTGAATAATCATATTGTTTTTATTGCCTCACTGGCAATGTATAAACCTAATTTATCTTTTTGTGTCTCCCTCTGACTTCCTGTCAGTAAAATAAAAGCCAGCTTTCACGTCTGGGAATTGTTTAGCACTCTCAGAGGTGAGGGAGCGAATCATCTCACTGAACATATCGTCTTCGGTCGACACCTACCGTTGACGTTCCTCTCGGCCGTTGGACGCACGGCTCGTACGCTGGGCTGTGCCTGCCTGCCTGCCTGCCCGACTCCCATCCGAGCTGTAGTCGTCGCCGTGGTTCTCCACTTAGCCTGCTAGCTGTGTAATTTTTTCCTCAGAAGACGTAGGCTGGACAGACACATATCAGGTCAGTATTCGCTAGCTCACGCCGAGGGTCGTGTATTTCCGTAAACTTGCTTGTCCGTTTGCTGCTGATAAACCAAGTGACCAAAACGTCAGGTGAAAGTTGTTCAGGTAACAAGTGTAGAGACGTTACTTGAGGTGTTAGTTTAGCTAGCTAAGTTAGCTAACCAGCCCTTCTCTTAGTCCTGATCACCGGTTCGCCGTATCGCTCGGGCCTCCCTGCTAGCGTTGACTACTTAGCAACTAATCACGTCTATTCTTATCGTGATAACAGACTGGGATTCATGTAAGCCGGGGAGGTGACAGTATCGCCAACCAACTGCTGATCACTACAACAGTATACGGCAGGCGATTTTTTTTCTGTAGATCTGATGTATAACAATTTATGCTGACTCCCAAGTTGTAGCAGCAGTGTGCCCTACTGGAGCCTCGGTGACATTGCGGAGACTTTTGGACTTGTGGCTTTTGCTCCAGTCTCTATGCTTAACGACAGCGGTCGGTCAGTGGGTTATGAGGATGTTTGAACACGTAGCTAACGATGGTCAGATGTTCTCACCAGTGTAACTTATCACAAACGCCGCATCGTCTCTCCAGAGACGTAAAATTGGACGGTAAGGTAAGTCATCTTAGCTGATATGGTATTTTTTTACAGGCTTCACTCCTACCAGATGTGCCACCTCACCGACAGTCAATCCGTTAGCTATCGTTAGAGAAAGAGGAACGAAGACATGGTACCATATCAAGCCAGTTCGTTCACCACACCTCAAGGTAACTTAACTACACAGACACACCGTGTAATATGTCAGTGAAGCAGCTGTGTCACGGTGCAGTCTTCGCATGAGACAGTTTTGTGCCTTTAAGGTGGGACCTGTGCATTTATGATGAAGCCTTTAGGGCAGTTTAACTTGTTTGGACTGACTGACATGACTACAGCTTTGATGGGTGGCAGTCTAAGGAATTGAAAACACAATACCACTTGAATCTGTGACAGTCATGTAGTTGTATTTCTTTTATCTTCTGAACCTCTCAGTATGAAATTTAAGCTCAAGAGAGTATGTGTAGGAGTGGCTTACATTTGTAGGAAAGCCAGATAATTTTATAAACTGGTCACTGAACAGAAATATTATCTTTTTTTTTTTTTTTGCACATGCATGGTATTAGTTGATTTCAGCCCACAGGAGTGAAAACCGTTATGTATGAATTTACAGTAACTATGAAATAGCCTGAAACAGCCTAGCTGTTGTAGTTGAAGAGGTTGTATTAGGTCTGGATTTCACATTGGGGCTGCAGTGGAAACTTAGACAACCCATACCATCTATTTTATTTTTGCGGGTTTCAGTCTCGTCACAGTTGTAAGTGCCAGAAACTGTGTATGACATAGATGGTTGAGCGTTGTAAATGTTAAACCAGGTGATGCTGTATTCGCAGACACTGAGGATGCAGGACATTTCCGACCCTTATTCTGTCCTATTTATGTCCTGTTAATGCTTTTCTACACCTTCCTCTGTCAGTGCGAGCAGGGGCCTACATAACACAGATGTTTCCTCAAAAAGAAATAACCAGAGCTCGCCTTGGTCTGGTGATGTTAAAAACAAGATGAGTGTAGGAGTCAGGGAAAACATAAAGGTGTCTTTTTTATGTTGTAAACTACTTGTGAGTTTACTGCATCAGGATTATGAATCTCACTAAAATGTCCTTCTTGCTCCCTTTTATCCAATCAGTCATTGCTGGACTTGTTAAAACGCTGCAATGAAACCTGTTTGTGCTTGGTTCAATATTCTTGATGTCAATGGCTAATATTAGCATACTGAAAAACAATGTGGAAGGAAAGCCTACTGGCTTGTGTAACCAGTGACACCCTCCTCATCTGTTAACAGATACTTGAGAGGCTGAAATGGACGGAGAGTTATTACTGTTATTAGAAAACATGCAAGCTCATTCAGCTAACATCTGTATCATAAGTGGTTTTGCGCTCCTGTAGTCAGCAAGATATACTAGTCTGCCATTACTAAAATGGAAGTTGATTGTGTCTATTCTGTCATTTTGAGAAGTAGAGTACATCTCAGTTCTGTTTTACAGACTGCCGTCTACCCATTCGTATTTGTGTATTTACATCAGATAAAAATGAAACCAGGCAACATGGGATTTGGGTATTGCTAAGTTGTGAATAGGTTTAATCTATTTAAGGATTTGACTTTTCAATACATCAGTAAATTAATTCCTTTCAACTTTTGCAAAACATTGGTATTTGGCTTCCCCTCTAGCTTCAGATTAGAGTGAGAGTCATTGGCAAAAGATTAACGTGACTGTAGTGGGAAATTCTCCAGACTAAGTGGATCATTTTCAGCTGACTGCTTTAGCTCACCAATCAGAGCTGAAACATCCTCTGGTAATGCTCACAAGGCAGCCTTAAAGTAAAGCCTGGTGGTGTTCTGTGGAGACATCATAATGCATTTGATTTTTATATTCATGTTCCACATGCCACATTGGTCAACCAGACTAGGTATTTATAAGATATGAGACTTTTTTTCTAAAAAGTTTCCCTACTAATTTATAAGTTAAATTAATTACTAAATATTTGGACGGTCCATAATGGCTCTTTTTTTGTTGTTTTAATTTCCACCATGTCGTCTTCAGCCATTGACGTGCTTACTTTCTCTGGCCTCTTCTTGACCTGAGGGCACCAATCAGTATTATTCAAAAGCACAGTGGAAGGAAACTGGAACACTGCGTTGAACTAGGTCGCTGCCTTCTGATGGCCACCCTTTATTCTCTACTGAGAAATATCTAGGAGGGTGTGTGACGGCATGTCTTCTCTGTTGAATTGCTGAGCTTACAGGCTGTAGCTCTTAGGACCTTTCAAGAATGAAAGGTATGTTTGTGTGACACTGTTAAACAAGTTCTACATTAAATTTCTACCCTGAGTGTCTTAACTGACTGATGGCTGACTCAAAACAGTTTGACTTCACAGTAGAAGTGAGAAGGTTGATTTGATGTTTTATAGTTTTATTTCACTTGAAGTCACACAGGAACATTTAAAGTATTTAGGAATCAACCCAACTTACAAACAAGCACCCGCTCAGAGCATTCAAAACACTTTTGTTACTTTGCCCCAGGATACTGCAAGCATTTGCTATCAATGGCAAGCCATTTTATATTTTGTACGTGGTCTGTAGTTATACTCATTATAAGCAGAAGCACTGTTTTGATTGACTCAATCATTTTCGGGTACACGCTGCATACCCGAAAATGATTGATTAAACAATTCTAGTCACACACCCTGATGATAATTTTCAAAGAAAGCTCTCAATTCTCACATATAAGGGGTTATGCAAATTCCAAGTACAGAATCCTAAACTTTAAATCTATACAAAGGAGATACTTTTCTCTAACAGGCAAGCAAACGGCACACAGGAGCCACTTAACAATATTCAGTAATATTGAAAATCCTCTCCTCAAAAGTACGTATTTTGTCTTAACATGATTTATTTCTTTGCTGATTGCATACATTTCACCAAATGTGAGGTTGTATGGCTTCATGATAGAGGCACTGTGGTCACACAGTCAAGCATCAGACTTGGTATCCTTGACTTTCTGTGCACCTGTTGTGCAGAGATCATGTTGGTGTGATGCTACCCTCCACTGAAACAGGCTGAGATGCTGCAGATCTCACAGTAGACCATGAACTGAAACTCAACGCTTGTCATTAATTTGGTAGTAGTTTTGCTTTTGTTTGATTTAATTAATCAAGCCAATTGGTGAATAAAAAGATGTAACACTTACTAATGTCAAACTAATAACAGCGGGGGCTGTATTTAAATGTGCATTCAGCCAATCTTTTTCTGTGGTGAGGTAATCTGACAAACAGGATAATCTGCTGCTGCTGGTGTTCTTGTTCTACAGTAATCCTGTTTTAGAAAAAGCTGCCAACCAGATTTACACAATTTTATATGCCAGAATAACAGATTGAGTGAGAGACTGTGTTTTTGGTAATGTGTGTGTTATGGTCAAGGTCACAGATGATGAGCTATTCAGAAGTTCATGGTAGCAGTAACATAGACTGCATATCGGCTGCCCTTTGACAGGCTATTTTTAAGTCCAACTGTGACGTGTTGTGTGCTGAGGAGCTTGTTGTCATAACAGAAACAAAATGCCTCCATTAACAGAGCACCAAAAACAAAGTCAATGAAATTGCCTTTAAGGCATATCTGTACTTACTACCAATTCATTAGTTAAGTTGAGTTAAGTTGAATTATTACTTTGAGTGCCACCCACTGCTGATTCAGAGGCAGGAAATATCAGTGAATATTTGATTTGTCTAAATGATTAAATAGTTTGATTAAATAAATCAATTACTTGTGTAATTAGCCAACACTGGCACTTTGAGTGCTTAGTAAAGTAACGTACAATTAAGTCAAGTAATGCTTCTTTTTTTCTCTTCAACAGGGTCCTTTTCGTGAGCACCACTTTTCCCTCCCTCCTCCCTTTTCCTGGTTTTTCTTTTTTTTGAACATTTTTTGTTTATTTTTATTTTTAGTTTAATTGATTTTGGTGCTGAGAGAACAACTTCGCCATCCCTGAGCTGCAACCTGTAGTTTTGATGATCTGGGGTCAGTGTCTCCCCACTGACGGACACAAGCCTTGTGGGTTTGACAGATCACAGAAGGAAACATGAGCACAGCCAAGCCCAGTGGGATCAAAGTACCCACCAAGATAACTAAGCCAGCTGGGACAGCAGCCCCTAAAACTAACCCCAGTGCAGGTAAGAATCCTCCCATATGCAGGCTCTTCAAGTTTGAGTGGACATGTGACAGTGCAGTGTCGTCCTCTGTTGTTGTTTCTGTGTAATTATTGTGTACATAATGTTTCTGTGTATATAGGTTTTCCTCTGTATATATTATGTTTATTTAATTTTCTATTTCTTTAACTGTGTGTTTTTGTCTGTCCCCTTGAGCTGCTGTAACAGCAAACTATCCCACTGAGGGATCAATAAACAATATCTATCTATCTATCTATCTATCTATCTATCTGGATGTCAAATCACATGATATTACAATGTTTTGCACAGTATTTGTGGCATTTGTCTTCCTCACAAAAGTCATTAACCGAAGGGATTAAAAAAAAAAAAAAAAACAACAAAGAAAAACCTGTTCCCTCCTTATTTTTCGGCAGGAGCTAAAGTTGCTGCAGACAAATCAGCTGCAAGTGCCGGTGTAGATGGCCAGAGTTCTGGGGAGAGCTTTCAGACTGGAGAGCGAGTATGGGTGAATGGAAATAAGCCAGGCTACATACAATTTTTGGGAGAGACACAGTTTGCCCCAGGACAGTGGGCAGGGATTGTTCTTGATGAGCCAATTGGGAAGAATGACGGGTCGGTGGCAGGGGTGCGCTACTTCCAGTGTGAAGCCTTGCGAGGAATATTTACCCGCCCATCCAAGTTGTCTCGCACCGAAGGGGAGGCTAATGGTACTCAGACAGCACCACCCTCCCGCGCTGCATCACCCACTCCTTCAGTTGGTAGCGTTGCCTCGCATACACCTGCCACCAAGTCGGCATTACCCTCAACTACCACAGCAGCCAAGAAGGCCTCATCCGCTACACCAGCTACACCAGCTACACCGGCTACACCAGCTACACCGGCTACACCATCTTCCAACCTTGCACGAACAAACAGTGAATCTGTCTCCAACCTCTCAGAGACTGGATCAGTCAAGAAGGGGGAAAGGGAACTGAAGATGGGTGACCGTGTATTGGTAAAGTATTTTATATTATATTATATAATAGAACAAAAGTCCCCTGGGTATTTCGCAAAGTAATAGAACTCTAAAATTGTACCTTTGTGTCTTAGTAACATTAGTATTAGCATGAACAGTGCTTGTTCAGAGTCACATGACCCTCCTCCTCTTCAACATAGTAATCTCAGAGAAATAAACATGTTCTCTATTTCATGTCACCAAACCTCCATCTCTGTCAGTTGAGGTGCTGGAACTAATGTGGTGGAGTGCAGTCACCATCTGTGTGCGGTCCTGGTGGATTTTATCTTGCTGAGCACCTTCTTTCCTCCCTACGCCAGCTACATGCTACTTTCAACGGACTCCAAAAACACTTAAGTGTTTATGAATATTAGAAGAACATAAAAGCACATGGGCTGTACAATGGTGACAAACAGCCATTACAAATTTTTTATGTGTGTAGTGTGGAAATGTGTTGCAGATCAATAGCAACTGTCAATCGTACGGACATGATCTTGTACACATAAATTGCTGCAGACAGTACGCACACACCTGCAGAAGAGATCATGCGTGGTTCACTGCATGGAGCATGCTCAAACTCTTATAGATTATTCCCCATTTTCTCCCCTTCCTCAGCCAGGAAGCTGCGCAGCACGTTAAGTTAAGAAACATTCACACCACTTCCATATTTAATATCATGTAAACCTTGCAGATCTGCATGAAAATAATTGAAAGGAAAAACATAGGTTTGTAGATGTTGACAGTTTGACCTCTTTCTGTTCAAAGATGGTGCACGCTTGTTTCTGTTGCTTTGATGGAATTATCTCATTCAGTATTTATTACCAGGCAAAGCTGATTACTCTGTATGCCTCTTTTATCTGTTTAGGAGATTAAATGTTGGCTAATGCATAGTGTTTTCTTCTCAGGTTGGTGGTACAAAGGCAGGAGTTGTACGTTTCCTTGGAGAAACAGATTTTGCCAAAGGCGAGTGGTGTGGTGTGGAATTGGATGAGCCCTTAGGAAAGAATGACGGGGCTGTGGCAGGCACAAGGTACAAATGCAACTGGATCTGTAATAAGTAAAGTTTTAATTCTTTTTAACCACATGTGTGCCACTACCTCCAATATCATGATTGTACTTGATTATCTGTCCCCAGATATTTTCAGTGCCAACCCAAGTATGGCTTATTTGCTCCAGTGCACAAAGTCACACGCATTGGCTTCCCTTCCACCACCCCAGCCAAAGCAAAAACAACAGTTCGGAAGGTAGTGGCCACACCATCAGGGCTAAAGCGAAGCCCTAGTGCTTCCTCTATCAGTACCATGAGCTCTGTGGCTTCGTCTGTCAGCGCCAAGCCCAGCCGTACAGGCCTGGTGAGATATGGACACACACAGTTTCAACTGTGTTAAAAAATGGTACTCATCCATTTTTTTTAATGCTTACTCACTCAGACCATGCTTGCATTTGGTCTCTCTCCATAGCTAACAGAGACATCGTCGCGGTATAGTCGTAAGATTTCAGGCACCACCGCCCTGCAGGAGGCGCTGAAGGAGAAGCAGCAGCATATTGAGCAGCTGATGGCTGAAAGAGACATGGAGAGAGCTGAGGTCGCCAAGGCCACTGGCCATGTTGGAGAGATGGAGCAAGAAATTAGCCTGCTCAGGGATGATCAGGAGCAGGTCAGTATATCCAGTAGTTTAGTAATAACAATCTGCATGAACCTCCTATTCATCTTAAATTACGCTTAGAGTCTCTCTTAATTATCTTGTCATCTGTATTGATTTTTTTTTTGTTCAATGTCAACCTTTCTCTCAAAGATGGAGGCTAAGATGGACCAGTTACGTGCCTTGGTCGAAGCTGCAGACAAAGACAAAGTCGAGCTGTTGAATCAGCTGGAGGAGGAGCGTAGGTAAGGATCCCCAGAGGTGTGACCAGTCAAAGACACACCTTTTTAGTTTAATGGGTTCAGTTTATTGAGGCAGTTTATTATTGGGCTTAACCTTGCTCTTGATCATTGCAATTAAAGTTATTAGTTACTCAGTTATGTAGACAACAACCACAACAAAAAAAAAGCTCCAGTAAGGATGTTTTTTTGTTGTTGTTTTGAACAGGAAGGTGGAGGACCTTCAGTTCCGAGTAGAGGAAGCTTGCATTACCAAAGGAGATCTGGAGGTAAATGCACCACGCAGATCCACACTATTGCGACTAACATATTTTATTGAAGGTATGTTGGAAAAACAAAACATCAATCAGTGTAATAATATTAAATCAGACTGCAAATTAGACATTTCTATTTTTATTAAATAGTGAATTGACTAGTATATTTAACTCATTTGTCCTAATGATTTGAAATCAATATTTTGATATAAACTTAGAAGCAGTATGTGCTCCATTCACCCTGCATCCTGGTTCTATTTCAGGATTCCAGTTAACATTAACCTCGATCTATATCCATGACAAAGTCATTTACATTTTTTATTTACATCAGTGTCCTTGGGTGCAGGTCTAATGCAATTTAAGATTGCATGGGATTAACTGTATGTATATGTATATGTTACCCTTGTTACAGAGCTGCAGTTGAGTCCAGTCAATTGCATTATCTCTAGTTTGTGTTAGCAGTAGGAACTACCCATTCTGCAGTCTCATGCATGGACAGTTTGACACTGGCTTCATCTTGCATTAAATGATGTGCTGTCAAATGCATCTAGTAGTGCAGGAAGGCTCTGGCTTTGATGACGAAGCCAGGCCATTCTCAAACCAGAAATAAATGCATACGCAGACCTGATATCCATGAGGTCACCAAGCATGTTTTTATTGTTGTTTGCATAATGAAAGCATAAAGAAAGCCCTGATGTAGAGAGATCGATTATATGTCTAAGAACCTCATTACCAGAATGCAATATTAATAATGTTTGCCTACTATGGAGAAAGAAAACATTTTATTGTCGTCGTTGATTATCAAAGCTAGGGCAATTGTTAACGAAAGAACCTGCTCTCTACTTTTTCCTTCACATGATATCATGATATATTACTTATCGTCTTTTTCTCAAGTGAGTCATGTTCTCATCCTAAGTTATGATAGGTAGAGTACTGGGGCCCAGTGGTATCTGTGTTCATATCTGATCAAAGGATTTGTTATTTATTTCACAGTGCTATACAGGGGACCATCTCAATTATCCTGAAGGCATCCGAACGCAAAATAGATGTTAGAATACCCCTTTATCTTCTTTTTACACGTGTATACTAACAGTCTATTACTTACTCACAACTGTGGATATATTAAAAACTTGCATGCAGCTTGAAATACACCAACAAACACTTAAGAATAGGCCAAACTCAAAAATGCTTTGTTGACTTCAAGCTGTTGAAGGTGTACTAATGTTGTGCTATAACCCTCAGTGCCTCCCTGTTCAGTGATGTGATGTTATTGCTTCTTCTTCCTTCTCGTCCTCGTCTTTCATGTTGGTCCAGTGCTCAGCATGGAACCACTGGAGATGCTCCCTTGTCATTCCACTGCCCAGTCACAGACCTCAGTTTGTCCACGGGAACTAAAGGGGGATAACACTCTCAGCTAAAAAATTCAAATGTAATTTTTGTACCAAGTTAGTTATAGTTTATACCTACTCCACTGACACTTTCATGTTGCATACAGTGTCTAAGTAGACTTTTACATTCAAAGTACCCAGAAAATTTACACTGAACCCAAAAGAGCATTTGCTATAGTTTCATAATCACATCCTTCTTGTCCCATTCATTACCTTTTGGATGTGATATAAAAGTAAGCTAGACATGAGGGTTAATTTTGTCAGATTGTGTCCATGGAAAACCTAATGTTGTATGACCTGAAAATAGTCATTGGGCCCAGCATTTAAAATTAGTGCTATTCCCCTCAAAATGAAACTTTGGGTAACATATAAGACGTGAAGCACAAAATTCTGCCAGGAAATGCGTCCTGAAACCCTTATTCATAGCACACAATGCCAAGAAGTCAAATGGGAATTCTTTCTGTTTCTTGAGCTCGACATGCTTCTGCGTTACTGATTGATTTCTGTTAAGTTGGTCACGAATCTTGCACATGGTGGTCTGATAAATGGTGGTTTCTTATATAATACTTAATTTATGCAGTGTGGACAATGACCTTATAACCAAAGAGAGAAAGCAGTGTGGGTATCAATAATGCTACAGCCTTTACTAGTATAAAACTGAGTCATCATGTGGATTCAGCTGAAAGTACAAAAAAGCTGAAAAATGTCTTTATAGTGACTTTCTATTGTTAAATCAATATAACAATTCTACAACACTGATATAATCTGTATGATAAAATGCACTTATGTTACACAATGTAGCATGAGGTAAAGGAGTCAGGAAACATCCATCACTGCTTTCTCTCCATGATGTGGTGAAGTCTTTTTTACTTAATTTATTTGCTGGCTTGACACACATTATCAAAATATGTATGTACCATAACAATCAATGTGCTTTGTCCACCAGGTGTCAATTTTGCATGGTTACTTCTAAACTGCCTCCATCAACATACTCATCCTGCACATCCATAACAGATGCCCCCCACCTCTTTTGCTGCTTGTCTTGTATTTCCCACCATTCTTTCACAAAAATCCCTGTGTGCAGCAATTTATGGCACAGCCTGAATGTTCTGCATGGGGTGTCATCCCTTTTCCACTCATCCACCAATCCTCCAAATTCTCATACACAAACACACACCTACTGTACACATACTCCATCACCATTATCTTTGTCCAAACCCCTCCATCCTCTCTCTTGTCTCCCTCCCTCTCTGTCTGCGTTGGGCTGGCATGTGATGGTGGCACTGGTGTGTTCTCTTCCTCTCCCCCTTGTTTACTAACAGACGCAGACCAGACTGGAGCATGCCCACATTAAGGAGCTTGAACAGAGCCTGCTCTTTGAAAAGACCAAAGCTGAGAAACTCCAAAGAGAGTTAGAAGACACTAGGGTAATGAATTCTGCTCTGCAGTGTACTGCGTTGGAAAAGAGGGCCTGGGCCAGGAATAATGGCCAAAAACTTTGCGAGGTGTTGAGCAGTAAATGACGCTTTGCTTTGTATGGGTTTATGGTGAATGAACCTGAACCCCACAAATGTATTTCAAACCACAAAAAATTATACTGATACATATATTGATTTTATTTAAATGCACAAATTAGTCAATCCTGCCATAAGTTAGACTAATAGATTCAGCATCAAACCTTTAGGCATTAGTCACAGATTTTATTTTGAAAAGTATATATTTCTGTTCTAAATGTAAAAAAATAACCAATTGCGTCTTTCTGCTGTCTTAAGTGACGGCTCTTTTACTTGTACTATTTTCCAAAGTGCTCCCCAACCTGAACTCACTCTTGCTTTACTGGTATCACTGCTTAACCAGACAGACAAACTTATCCCTTGTCCCAGCTAATCATTTTCTTGGTTATCCTATGTTCTACTTCCCAGTCCTTCCCAGCATCCATTTGTCCTGCTTATTTGGTGTCCCTGCATTCTGTTAGACTAAAATCTGCTCCATCTCCCAGGCTATGCATCTTTATGCTCCCCTAGAATATTATAGACATAATGGGTAGCAGGAAAAATGCAGTTCTATAGTTTCATGAGAAAAGGATGATTATTTTGTCCAAATGTTGATTTTGATTAAATGATTCCCCTGCCTTAATCAAGCTATTAAGTTGAACCAGTGAAAAGAAATACACATGTGAAAACATTAAATAACAGATTTGGAACATAGCTGTTCTAACATAAATCATGAGATCAATAGTAGCATTAATTCACTGATGAAAAGTTTTAGTGAAATAGATGGTGGAAAATGTTTTACACACTGCTATAGCTCCATACATGCTTTCAGTGTTCACATCCATTGTTTGGACCACACCCTTTATAGCCACAAGAGGTCAGTGTAACACCTTGTTTTGGGGATCAATGTTTTATGCCCTCCTCATCAAACAAGCAAATTGACCATTTTCTTTGTTAGAAAATATTGAGTTTTACTATTACCAAGCGATTTTATCTGTAATTACAGTTAATAATCATTCTTTACTGTTATTGGACAAATGAAAACGGATATAACTACGTTTTTAACACACATTTTTGTGCACAGTGGTTCATTGCGTCAGATTGGGACACTTTTTTGAATGTGAGCATTTGTGCTTTTAAAGGTTGCTACTGTGTCGGAAAGATCCCGTATTATGGAGCTTGAGAGCGACCTTTCTCTGCGAAAAAGAGAGGTAGCTGACCTGCAGCTGCGTCTTGGAACCCAGCAGGGCGATGAGGACTCAAACTCTACTCTTTCCCCCCTCCTGGAAGAGATAAACTCTCTGAGAGACCAGTTGGCTTCCCAAGAAGCGAATCAGCAAGAAGAGCTGGCAAGATACAAGGAGAAGGTAGAAGCTCAAGATAAGACCCACACTGAGGCAGTTGCCCAGCTTCAGGCTACATCAGTAAGGCTCTCTGGTGACAATGAGCAGTTGCAGATGCGCTTAAGCCAGGCTGAGAAGGAGAATGCTGACGTTATTGAACTGTGGCGTTCCAAGTTGGAGTCTGCCATTACCTCTCATCAGCAAGCCATGGAGGAGCTGAAGGTGTCCTTCAGCAAAGGTGCAGGTGCGCAGGCAGAAGAACTTATAGAAACCAAAAGTGCACTAGAGAGTCTGAAGGTGGAGCACAATTTGGCTCTAGAGGAGGCAGGAGCCAAACAAAAAGCTGAAGCTGCTGCTTGGACTCAGGAGACACAGTCACTGAAGGCACAGCTGTTGTCTTTGACTGAGGACAAGGAGCAACTGGAGGAGGCATTACGGTCCAGCGTTGAAAAAGCAGAGGAGCAGCACCTTGTGGAGATGGAGGATATTCTCGGAAAGCTTCATGCTGCGGAACTTAGGGTAAAGGAGCTTGAGGAGAAAGAAGCAATGTGGACACATCAGGCCCAAGACATGGACAGAGAAACCAAAGAGCAGATGGCAGAAATGGTGGCTCTGCGAAGCCAAGTAGCACAAAGTAACCAGACGCTTGTGACCCTGAAGAGTCAATTAGAGATGGTTCAGAGTCGCGGAAACAACCAGGATGCCAAGGTGGGTTCTTGTTCACCTCCTCAGCGTGTCTTCTGTTAGGTCAGTAAGGCATTTTGTGACAATGATTGTCAGCCATTGTTTTGTTAGTGATTTGTTTTGATGTGCATGTTTCTTCACTGATTGCCTTTGTCCATTTTGTTGACTGTGTTTTTTACTTGACGTGCTATTAGGTGAGTGAATTGAGCTCTCAATTGGAGAGCCGACAGCAGGAAGTCCTCTCTTCACAGCAGAGTCTGGCCATTGTACAGAAGGAGAAGGACAACCTGGAACAGGAGTTTGACAGCCTGGTAAGACTTATGGCTTAATTATGGATGTGGATACGGTACTTCTTTTGGTCACTGGTCTCTTTCATGTTCAGTGCCCTTGAATGAACAAACTATTTAATTCCATCACTGTTTCTAAACTACCTCAGTCATGTCTGTTGCATTTCTCTACTGCTTTTTCTTGTTAGTTACTTGCTGACATGTCAGATACCGATATATCGATAATGAGCTGACATCATTCAGTATATCTGCTTGTTCAATGTGTTATTTGGTGTTGTGACAGAACATAACTGAAATGCTGTACAAACCACAACAATCTTGAAAAACGCTCCTGTCCTGCAAATTTGTCTATTGCAGAAAAATCATGTACAAAAATGTGACGCAAAAAAGTATTTTTCCCAACAGAAGCAAAAGCTGGCTGAAAGCACACAGGAGCAGACAAAATCAGCAAAAACTATGCAAGGTAAATGATAGAACCAATTGGTCCTTGTTCACTTAGTCAAATGTTTTTCCTCCCATCTTTTTTGCAAATCGAAAAATGTAACATTTTTATATTTACAGAAACACTTGAGAAGCTCGGTAAGAAGGAAGAGCAGTGCTCATCCCTGTCCACAGAATCAGAATCTCTAAGAAGTCAACTTGCCGGTGAGAACATTTGAATTGCATTCTTTAATGTAAAATGTTTTGTAAGAAGTTTGAATTGTTGCTATTGTAGACTTGAAACTCATCTTGTCTTTACTCAGGGCTGGAGAGGAAGCTGAAGGCCGCAGATGAAAAGCTTGAGCAGCTTTCAAAGGACAAAAGCAAACTGGAAAATGATATTTCAGAAATGATGAAGGCATC
The DNA here is from genome assembly GCF_042242105.1 of Pempheris klunzingeri. Lineage (NCBI taxonomy): Eukaryota > Metazoa > Chordata > Actinopteri > Acropomatiformes > Pempheridae > Pempheris > Pempheris klunzingeri. The sequence goes on from NC_092018.1 coordinate 5,410,666, forward strand.
CGGTGATAGTTCAGTACAGCTGACCAAAATGAATGAAGACCTCATACAGAAAGAAAGGTACCACATTTTATTCCATGTTGTGGTCACTTTATGCTTTAGTTATCTAACCTGACACTGAACATCATGAACGCCCCTTTTTTCTTGTCATCACTCAGGAGGCTTGAGGAGTTACAGAGTCAGCTGGCAGAGGAGAAGGAGAAGGTGGCCCACTTGAATGAACAAGTCCAGCAGGAGCAGTGCCACAAAGAGCAGGAGCTGAAAAAGACCAGAGATGCACTTGAGTCTCAAATAAGTGGCCTTCAGGAGAAGATTACTAACTTGGTTAGCATTATGAGGCAGCCAAAAAATGTGTTTGTGCTTGAGAATTGTATGTCACTTACTTCAAGACTTATAAAAAATTGTTTTATAGACATTAAAATTGTAATACTTCAGTTACCATGCTTTGGAAAATCTTGCACTTTGGCTGTTTCGAAACCAGTAAATAAATGCTTTAATGTGGTTAGTTATTTCGTTTCTCATTCCCTGTTTTCTAGGAGAAGAATGTTAAACAAGGTGAGAGCCTGGTTGAAGAGCTGAAGGCCTCCAAAGAGAAATCCCTCTCTCAGGCCTCAGAACTCCATGTCAAGGAACTTGAGGGGCTGCAGAGTCAAATTGACAAGCTGACGCAGGAACTCACTTCCTCAAATCACAAAACCCAGGAACTGGAGAAGTTGGTATCTGAGCTGCAGCCATACAAGGAACAGGCTCAGGTAAAAACAAACCCTCAAAGAAACACATTAATTAAGTCAAAATGTTTTGAATTTTCTGTATCATATTTAACCGTGTAAGATTCTTTTGTACTTCTTAAACATTAGTGATTAATGAACAGTATAAACAACATTATCGCTCCTAATTACTGTTCTGCAAATTATTAGATAAGTTGGTCATTTCCCCCCGATATTAAGGCTAATAACCTCTTGTGTCACATTCATTTTAGCTGTATATTGGATTGTGCTATGGGCGATATGCTTGCAGGGGTACACCTGACAAAATGTCTTTGATGTATTTTAAGACAATTATTTGATTATTGGGTAAGACATTGATTGTAGTAAAAATTAAACTAACATTAAGAACAACTATTTACATATTTTACATTTAGCTATTACTTTAAGTTTCTTTCAAATTACATTACATGATTATCACTTTTGCTATGTACCCCTGTTAGCATTCTTTATTACCTTGATATTTCATTTAAGTAGAACATTTTCACTTTCTAACAACTTGGTTTTGTGAGTATTTCTACACCATTGGAGGCATTCATTAACAGCACTGGCTTATGCTGCATACTTTTCCCATTCATCTTACAATACATATTTCAAGGCATATTAAAAGTGCTTTTGCAATGTGGATCCCATTATATTTGAATTAATTGCCATACAAGATGCTACAAGTGGTAGTCATTCACTATAATGGTCAGGTTTGTTGCATCAATGCAATTAACACATTAATTTAAAGTAAGGGCTCAAGTGAAAATGTTCCACCTTTTTATATTTTTGAAAATCATTGTGGTGTAAGCTGTGGTGTGATCTTTTGCCATTTTTGAGCTTTTTTTCCCGCAGCTTAACCTATCAACTGCATATTACTTATGTCCATATTTGCTTGGTTTATTTTTTGGACTCATCTTACTTTTCCCTGTGTATATATATTCCCCTCCTTTTTTCTATCAACTTTATTTTCCCAGTGTCTTTCTGCTGAGCTTGACTCCTACAAGCATGATGTTGAACATTTGTCCAAAAAACTGGAAAAGCAAAGTCTAGATCTGGAAAGTATGTGTAAGGAAAGTGAGGATGTTAAAGCTGAGAAAGGTAAACTGGAGAAACGGCTTTCAGATATGCAGACCAAGCTCTCTGCCCTTGAAGTTAGCAACAAGGAGCTTTCAGTCCAGAGTGATGAACTGCTAACAACCAGAGATAAGCTTTCAAAAAATCAAGAGGAATTACTAGCCAACAACAAACGCTCAGATGAAGAAAGGATTACATTGAACAAAGAGTTGGTGAAGCTGAAAGATCTTCTTCAGAAAGTACAGATTGAAAACAAAAAACAGAAGCACGCTGAAAGTGAACACCAGGCCCAAATTGAAGAGCTTCAAAGACAAAATGCAGAGAAGAATGACTTGCTCCTTAAGCATCAACAGGACAGCCAGCAAATTGAGGCTAAAAAGAAGCAACTACTCGAGGATTATGAAAATGTCTGCAAGGAGAGGAACCAGCTTGAAGACAACCTCAATGAAAGCAGGTCAAAGCTCACATGTGAGAAGGACAATCTAATTTTAGAGAGAGATGCTGCTAGAAATGCCAAAAAATCTCTTGATGCTAAGAATTCTGAGTTGCAAGCAAAACTTAAATCTTTGAACTTAGAAAAAGAAGATCTTACAATGAAGAATACCCAGCTGCAGGCCCTCACAGAAACACTGACTAAAGAGAAGGAGGAGATGTCCACTGAAATCAGTGCTGTTGTGTTGGATAAAAAGAGCCTTGAGACAGTGAAGGAGGAGCTCCAGATTAAGCTCAGTGTTACAAAGAAAGACTTGGAGAGCTCTGTCCGTGAATGTGAAGAACTTAAAGCCTCAAAAATGAGTCTGGCCCAAATGCTGGAAGAGTTCAAGACAAGCAGTCAGGTGACTGATTCTGAGAGGCTCCACCTTTGCCAGGAGAAAGAAGACTTAATTGCGGTTCAAAGAAAAATCTGTAATGAGAAGGAAGAGCTCCTCAGAGAGATGGAAGAATTAAAGGAGAAGCTTCAGATCGTAACAGAACAACTGTCTCAGTCCAATGAGAAACTTAAAGAAGCATTATCGTCTTTTGAGCAAGAGAGGCAAGCATTTCGCCTTCAGAATTCAGAAATTGAGATGGCTCTACATGGTATACGAAAAGAAAAGATGAGCCTGGATTCAGCACTAGAACAGCAGAAAATGGATTATGAGTGTCTGGCAGTGGAGAAGGGAGAGGTTGAAGAGAAGCTCACAAAAGCTATATCTGAAAAAAGTGCTCTTTCTCTTGAGCGTGATAAGCTAGCTACTGATATCCGAACAGCAAAGGACCAATTGGATAGTCACTCCAGAGAAAATGCTGTCAATATCCAAGATAAGTCTCATCTAACAACGCTGCTGGAGGAAACCAAATGCCAGAAAGACAAGGTTGAAGCAGAGATGACTTCTTTGAAACAAGAAAAGGCTGACCTGCAAAATGAACTGCAGAAACATGAATGTGATATTGAAGTTCTTAAAAAGGGCAAAACCAAACTTGTTAAAGAGCATAGTAAACTAAAAATTGATTTTGAAAAGACTAATTTAGAATTGGTTCAACAGGTTGAAAACCTTAAAAACGATTGCCAGCATCTGCAATCGTTGCAGACTGAAGCTGACAAAAAAGTGCAGTCGTTGCAGAAAGAGAACCAGGGGCTGGTTCAGGAGATCCAGGAGTTAAAATGTCAGACTACATCAATGTCAGAGGCCAAGCACCTTCTTGAGAACCAGCTGGAGGATGTATCTCGTGAACGGACTAAAGTGATAGTTGACAAGGATGGCCTTTCCAAACAAACTGAGGAGCTGCAGAAGAAGTTATCCAAAATTACACAAGAAAATAAAGAGATGTCTTCTGGCCTTAAGAATGCTGATGAGCAAAAGAAGTCTTTTATGGTGGATATTGAGACTTTGAAAATGAAATTAAAGCAGCAAGAGCAAGAAACCAGTGAGTTGACAGGAGGTAAAGAGCAGCTATTATCTAAGCTTGAGGAGATGGGCAAACAGATGACCTTGCTGACCACAGAGAAGGAAAACCTTTTAGCTGGACAGTGTAAATTGGAGCAGGACATTTCTTCTCTTCACACAAGCCAAGAACAGTCAGTCGCGGAACAGTCAAGACTCCTTGGAGAGTTAGACAAGTTGCATGCAAGCCAGAAACAACTAGAGGCTGATGTCAATGGCCTACAAGCTGATAAAGAACTTTTGGAAAAGCAATATAAAAATGCTGTTGCGGAGGCATCAGCCTCTGTTGTTTCGAAAGAAGAGATTTCCTCAAGCATCTCAAATCTCAACGCACAGAAGGATGCTCTGCAGGTGGAGAGAGATGAAGCCACCCAGCAAATCAGGAAGCTGGAGTCCCAACTAAAACTTGCCATTTCTAAGCAGCTTGAGGTATTCCTCCTCCAGTAGTAATCACTGACACACATACCTTAGAGTGGCTGGGTCTGTGTCACCTACTTACTGCATGCTTGCTGGTTTGTCTGCCTTTCCCCTCCTTTTATTTTCGTGCCTAACTTTCATCTTCCATCTACTAACTGCTGTTAGTTACCCTTAACTCCCAGCCTGTTCCTGTGGGCTTATAACGTGATATAACATAAGGCGAAATTCTTCTGGGTTACATGATTATGTAGGTGTAAGGTGATCTTTATCACACTCACCATCTGATGGTGTTTCATATTTCATTTGAATTTATAATTGATCTTAATAGACTCAACTCAAAAAGGTCGATGTGAGGATTTCTCAGCACACTGTCATCACACTCACACTCATCACAAATATTAATGCAATGGGAAAGATTATAGCCTCAATAATCGGCTTTAGTGTCATTCAGGTTTTGGGCTTGCAAAATCTCTCTGAGCAGACTGTTACAATTACACTTACTGATCATATACGTATAGACAGAAATGATTAAATATCTCGATACAAGGCAGCTCTCGGTGGTTATGGAGGCACAACAAGTGGTTTCTACCATCATTCAGGATTTGAGGAAGTCCTACACAGAATGCCTGTAAAGAAATACCACTATTTTTTTTTTTTTTCTTATGTGATTCATTGCTTAAGTTAATGGGTTGCCAGTATCCGTTCTGAGGCCACAGGTTGTAGAGTATTTAAAGTATTTCCTAATTGTTTTTGTTGATTAGTGTAATATTTATGTTGTTAATTCTCAACCAGAATGTACTTAGAAATGTAAATTTGCAATGAACTGATATTTGGATTTGGAGATTTGGAATTGATGCTAAGTCAGTAATTAGACAAACATTAAACATTAAGCATGTGATTAATTAAATTATTTTAAAACAAGGTAATTGCTTGTAGTCAAACGATGCATTATAAATAGCTTAATCAAATGACCTTCACAATACGTATTCTGGTTGGTTGAGGTCATTAGGTGTTGATGTCAACCAACCATTTGCTTCTCTTGATATGAAACCGTTCTTATCAAATATCCTGCTCATGCACCATTTAGGCTACAGAGGCCTCTGGTAAGACTGCTGAGGCTCTTGAACAACTGGCAAAAGAGAAGGCCAGTTTGATGCAGGAGAAGAACGAAGCCCAATCTTTGCTTGAAGTGCTCCGAAACTCTAAGCAGGAGATGGAGACCAAGGTAAGAGATGGAGAGATGGGTCTTTGCAGAAGTGCTAATATAAACTTTCAGAGGTGAAGCAGCTCTTTCCATCAAGCAATATATGTGAGAGAAAAGGAAATGAGTAAAATCTTGGGTATATGTGTCTTGTAGTTGTAGCTTATAATATATTTATTGTTTTAGCTAAAAACTTTGAAGAAAGAGAATTCCAAGTACCAAGAAGACCTGAATGTATCTAAAGAGCAGCTTTGCACAGAAACTCAGAGGACTAAGAGTTTGTGCCATGAAATGTGAGTATGTCTTTAATTTTGGAAAAATATAAATATATCAAATTTAAATTTGAATAATATGATGTATTTAATGGGTTACAGTAAATCAAGAGACATGGCAGGAAGTGTTCCTACAAACCAATATGATTTCTGCACGAGTTGTCAGAATTTCTGGGATGATTTTAACATTTGTGTTTTTTCAGTGAGGAGCTTAAAGAAGCAGCTTCTGTGAAGACAGAGTCCCTGCAGACGCTGCAAGATGAAAACAACAAGCTGACTCTGGAGCTCGAAAACAGTCACAAAGGCCAGAGTGATCTTGTGAAGGTGCAACACATAATCATAATCTTTATTGTATTATTTTTATTGATTTCTTAAATCTCATAAAACTACGGCCATCAGAACATTTTGTCTTTCAGCTTTTGATGAGCAGACCATGACTGGACTTGAACTAAATTTTTTTCTCTTCCCTCTAGTTTAAGGATGAGCACTCAAAACTCAAAAAACAGTTGAAAGAGTTGAAGCAAAGGTATGAAGACATGATCATTTTATGAATCAGTCCATTTCTCAGATCTCTACAAATTCACCAGTATTTTGAAGCCTGTTGACTAAATGAACACAAATGCTTTCACTTGCTAATATGCTGTGCATTTTATTATGAAGCAAATGGTATATCATGCTGTTCTTTTTCTGCAAAGCCTGCCAAATAATGCCTTCAGGTAACTCACATTTTAATGTAATTTGATATTGGTCATCATCCTGTAATAGTGCAAACATTAACCATTACACCAAAAAATATATTAACATGCAAACCCGTCCCACCTGATTAGCAGTTTGATAGTGTTTTTACACTACTGGTGGTGTTTTTTGTTTGTTTTTATTAGTTTGTTTATTTCAGCCATTGTGCTCTCCTTCCCTTACCTTATTTCCACACTGAATGTGATGACTGCACAGAGTATCAAATATTTTGATAGAAAGCAATGCTAGAGGAAAAAATGGCTCTTAATGTTCTGCATGTCTCCTTGAGTTTCTGCAATGTGTGTTGTGGCCCTGAAGTCTGAGGTAATTCCAAAGATAGAAATCTGCTGAGAAACAATTTGGTCAATTGGTTCCAGTTTTTCTCTGCCTGGAGTGATTGTGTACTGTACCTCAAATATTTAGTTGCTATTGTGTATTTGATAGTGAGAGCACCTTGATGGAGCAGTTTGACAAGGAGAAGGCCGCCCTCCAACAGTCCATCCATAAAAACAGTGCCTTAATTTCAGAAAAGGACCAGCAGGTGGAAAACCTAAGGAGCGAGGTGAGAATCTAATGCATGACGGTACTCTCTTATCGTCAGTAGATATGGCAGCTTATTGACAGAACAGCACAAAATGAATTCTCTCTGAAATGAATGACAGATTCTGAACAATAAAAAGATAAGAGCCTTTTACGACAGTCTTTAACAGTGAACCTTGCTGTTAGATTGTCATTGAGTGACAAAGTGATAAAATTATGTTTTAGAGCAAATAGTAATATTTTGGAACATAACATTCCTCCAATATTGAAAAGCATTTGTTGCCTTCTTCACAGCTGGCTGTATTACGTGGGGAAAGTGCCTCAGTTAAGACACTCCAGGATACAATTCAGGCCTTGGAGCAGGACAAAGCTAATCTACAGGAACGTGTTCAGAGACTAGAGAAGGCCCTGGCCGCAGGATCTGACACCATCAACCAGTCCTCAGGTAAGAATGAGCTTAACACATGAACACAGCTAATATTTTTGGTTGCACTTTAGGTCAGTTTTCTGTGAGTTTTAACGAAAACAAGATTACAAAGTTTGCTCCTACATGTCATTTAACCTTTTACCTGATGTTTCTAGGTGATGCAGTTGTGGACCAACTAAGGGAGGATAAGGAGACTGCAGAAAGTCAGGTGTGTATAACCTTCTCCTCATCCTGAATAATATCATAATCATAGGCCTGGATAGGTTGAGGGATTTTGCCATTCATACATTCAGTGTAAAGATGCTTCCCTACCTTGGCTCACAGAATATTCTGGTCTGACAACAACTTGGTCTAATTTACATTCTGGTCATTACTCGTTTGGGGCTGTTGTACGGGAACCGTCTGGCTGAATGCTGCGTGAAATGCGTGCTGCTTACTCAGACATTTACTAACAAATACTACTTCTGATGTAGCAGTAGACTCTGCATTTTACTGTTTACTGATGACGCATGTAGCTGTTACAGTATAATGTTTTACAGAGGTGAGATGGATCTAAATTGATTTTACCTTTGAATGGAAGCATATTGAGCTTCTCGCATCATTTCAGTTCATACAGCTGTATAGAGCTTTTCACCCACAGTGGTGGGATGATGGTGCGTGTCCTCAGTCTCAGAACCTTCTTACTTCTCACCTCCAGCCTCTGTTTATTCTAAAATGTTATACTGTATTATCTGTGTCAGTGATGACTTGAGTGTTTTGTCTGGCAGTAGGTGGGTCCTAATTTGAGTCTTTTTTTTTTTTTTTTTTTTCTATCTTCTCCCTCTCCTTCTCTTTCTTAAATCCCAACTCCTCTGCTCTGCCCTGTCTCTGATGTTGGCAATGCTACACCACCATCAGGCAGCGGTTTGTTAATGTTTTTCATCAGCTTCACCTTTGCATGTTTGTCTGTCACTGTCAGTGTTTTTTCCAGTGGATCACATTGAAGTTGATGTCCAAACTACAAACTGTCCTCTTAAGACGAATGAAGTCTATTTTCTCAATACCTCTGTCTTTAGGGGACATCAGATCTACTAAGTAGTGCTTTTACTCAGGAAGACACTCAATATAAGTCAGTATTTTACCTAGTGACTCATTCCAAGCTTAGATTTTTCTTTGGAGGACAACTCACAGTGGTGATTTGGCATTGTAGTCACAATTGGGTTACTTATGTAGCGGATATGGTAAGGTATAGTCACTATTATCTATCTATAGTCCTTGTCATAGTATTGAGGCAATTTTTTGCACATAATACAATGAATAAAGTCCATAGGTAGACCCTATATCAATGTTTAAAATTTTGTGCAAGAAAATTTGTAGGATAATAGGTGATCATTTGCTGGCAGCAGCACTGATGCCACTGTTGCATCTCCTTTTAAAGATTGAGTTCCTGAATTCAGTCATCGTTGACCTCCAGAGGAAGAATGGGGAACTCAAGGACAAATTGGAGAAAATGGCTGCTGCTGCTCTCAATGGGAATAATCCAAGTGAGCTGGATAACTATGATAGGTAAGTCCTATTCATATCTGACCTTCTCAGACTTCCTCTAAAATAATGCCAGCTGTGTATCGCTGGACAGTTAGTTACATACGGACCTGCTTTCTTTTTCTCTGCAGTCATGACAAAGAACCTGTGAAGAAGAAGCCTCCCCCAAGGCTGTTCTGTGACATCTGTGACTGCTTTGACCTCCACGATACTGAGGACTGCCCCACACAAATGCAGATGCCCGACTCCCCTCCGCACACCACCTACCATGGCAGTAAGGGCGAAGAACGGCCCTACTGCGACATCTGTGAGGTCTTTGGCCACTGGACCGAATCCTGTAATGACGACCAGACCTTTTAAAGCCTTTTTCACCCTCGTTCGCACAATCACCATATTTGCACATCATGTTAGATAATGCTGTGCTTTTGGGGTTTTGGTTTGTATGTGTGCATTTTGTGTGCTTGTTTTTGCCAAGCGTCTTTATTGTCCACGCCAGCCCTTAAGCGCTCTTACAGGAGAATGGTCTCCTCTTTCCAAAAAATCAGTCATCCAGATATACAACAGTTGACAATTTGTATTTGTGATAATATATGTTGTTGGAGGAAAGGCATTTGGTATCCTGGGTGTGTGATTAAGAAGATACTGTAGGTGGATGTATTGTGGGAAAAGTGATGGTCTTCATATCATTTAATTTATCAATATCCTGACATTGTTTGCACAGCTTGTTGGGGGTTACAAAGATAATATAGTATCATAAAAGGTGTTTATTTGAAACTGTAAATTACTTGATTGCAAAACAAATGTCAGTTTGCGCAAAAATTGGTGAGCTATAGTTTATTTTTTTATGCCTGGAGATACTACATACTCTTTAAAGGTTTGATAGTATGTGTGTAATTTTGTGTAGGGTAATCACGGGGGAAAGATATGCTCGCTCTTGCCTGGAGTGGAGCAGTGAAACCCAGTGCTGTTTTGGCTTTAATGGGAACTTTTTTATGGTCTTCATTAAGCGACTGCTGAATGATTGGTAAGAAAAAAACAGTGAAACTTAAATGCACTTCACACTCACAACCTGAGGGGTTACACCCTCTGTTCCAGTGAAAGGGCCTTTCCAAAGTTTCTGTAATCAAAAGATCATTTCTGTGTGAAACAATGAAATACCTAGGCATTTCTTTAAAAATGTTTTGAATATCTGTACAAAAATAAATGAAATTTATGTATAAATAAATCTCTAGTGATTGTTTAGTTGAAAGCACTATGTACTAAGCACAGTCTTAATGACTTATGTTCTAACTTTTAGGAGGGAAAACAAATGCAGCCCATTTCAAGTTGTAAATAATTTAATATGCAATGAATCTCTACAGTATGTTCAAGTCAGCAGTGATGAGGGAAAGCAGGGAGGAACTTAAGGGTAGTTTGTAACACGGGTTAATCCGGAGATGAAGCTTGGCCTGAAAACGTGTGAAGGATGATAGTGTTGCGCTAAAATAAAACAGGACGGTTTGCTACAGGGGTTTTAGTGTGGGAACGGAAGCTGGTGAGCTTCAGACACAGACTGCCATTTCTCCAGCTCCACGCTCAACTCCACAGTCACTGGTTCCAGCTGAACAGACACAGAGTTGTATCTGTGGTCATCCATCTCACAATCCTTCCTTCCCTTTTCCTTGCCTACAAAGGACAACAACAAACATAATTCATAATTCTTTAAGCAGGCAAAAATGAAAGACTTGACTGACTGAAAAATCAAAGCACAACCCTTTACAATTTTATATATTATTTTAAGTTGGAAAAGTTATCTGACGATTGATTAACCTTTTGATGCTGCTGTGTTCTTCTTTTGAGTACCACTGCCTCCCCTCTGCTGTGATTCCTTGTTCTCCTTCTTCTTGTCTTCTTTGATTTTCTTTCTCAGGTCCTAAAAATTAGAAAATTAGTGAAAAACATATCCCACATGAAATAAATCAGATTGGCAATTTATAACCCTATTGGCTGTCCCAAATGTTGCTAGTTTTTTTCTCAATTTGAATTTTAATCCAAGCTGTTTTTTGATAATCCCAGTGAAATGGACCAGATAATGATATGTAATACTAGAGATTATACCATTTAAGCAAAGCACAGGCTGTGTAAACACCTGTTTTTCATGTAAACTTGCCTTCTCAAGCGTTTGTGTGGCTTCCACCTCAGACTCTGTGTACAGAACACCAAAGTCACAGAGGACATCAACCTTCTGACCTCTTTTGACCAGGCTTTGCAGGGGGACATGGGCAGACCCAAGGACTCTTCTGATGGGGGCATCCTGGACCAGCTCTGCTACAGATTTCTTCTTTTTGTCTTTAGACTTGTCTTTAGTGGAAGCAGATTTTATTGGAGACTGGGGAAGATATCATAGACAAGAAAATCAGATGCAGTCTAACATTATCTGCCTAAACAGACTTTAAACACCTACCGACAGAAATGTTGTCCTCTGGAAAATGCACCCTAACAAACCATTGACAAGTTTGTTTGTGATGTAATTGTTACATACTGTATATTACAGAGTTCTGCTGCTATAGATTTATTGAACCACAATACACTCTAACATGTGGCCATAGTATAATGAGATGAAGAACAGCAGATCTGAGTGAGTTGGAGCAAAAACATTATCCTGGAACCAGAGGTAAAAATCCAAATACTATAGCTATGTAGCCAGGTTAATTTTAGCACATGGTTTGTCATAACAATAAACAGATGGTCAGCAATCAGTCTTCCAGTAGGAATGAACAATCCAGGACTTCCCTGAACATCCAGTCAACAGATCTGTTGACACATGGCTGGACCACCAGCTGACTAATGCAAGGTGTGACCACAGTTCCTGGTTCTTTAGGAATTAAATGATAAGCTCACTTCTTTCCCTTTCCCGCCCTTCTTTTCCTTTACAGTTCGGGTGGGTTTGGCCACCGACACGTCCTCAGAAGCTGCAGGCCAAGACAGGACCTAAAATGTCAAATGCCAGAATATAAGTCCTAACATACTTGGCGTCTAATTTTTTACCCCATCAAACCGTCTTTTTGGTACCTTTTCCTCCTCTATTCTCAGATAAAGTCCTCGATTGAGAAATCTCTTCAAGCCTCCCAGATCACGAACAACATGACTTTGTGAGTCAGTGAAGTCCATGCACTCTGACCATGTCAGCTTTGGAGTGGTGTGTCTTGACACTGTAGAAAAGGAAATCAGAAAGTGAGTGTCTGGCATACAGAGGGTATTGCGAAACCACCGAAACAAGCCAGGCTTCTGACGAGCCATAGACACATAGTTGAGAAGAATATATACAAACAAACCACAGATAACATGGCAACATGATAATGCTTGATAAATGATCAGTATAATAATCTGTCATCTGTTTCAATGTGCGCAACTCTCCACTGGTTGTTCTGACTGTTCATTTCTCTGAGGAAAGCTGTTTCTACAGAAACTGATAAGAAAAAGTTAATCCCAGTTACACAGGATACATTACTAAGTTGAATAAATCCATCATACTGACAGTATTTCCAAGCTCTCTTACACGATTGCATTGAAACGTCATACAATATTTAATCTTTCCGTATAAGCAACTTCTTCAGCTCTATCAGTGTTTGTGGTTGTTGTACAGCATTCTCCTGTAGGGCTGAAACCGGTGCACATCAAATGAGGTATGAGGTGCTATTACCATGTGCAGTATCATCAACATTTTTGCTTGCTTGTAGTTTCGCATTAAAGGAGTCGTCTGCTGTCACATGTGCCATGGCTGCTGCGACAACTTTAGACTCACTGTTGAATTCCTGTGAACAGCACCATAAAAAAGAGAGAAGTGCTGAGCTACAACATGGTGAAAATATGTTTATTTATATTTAATCTAATCTTTAATTTAATCTAATCTTTCTGAAAAGTGTGGGAAGAATACATCACCATGTTAACAAGTGTTTGATGATTAAGGAAGTCATATGTAATAAAATAGCTGTAGGTGACAACAGGGAAGTCAGGAGCGTTATCTAAACTCATCAGTGGGTCTGGGATTCCCCTCATCCTGCCAACACTGACTGTGGCCGATGCATGGTGCACTATCAGACCTGTAGAAAAGAAAACGATCTTGGTATTATTAACTGTAGCTACGCTCTTGATAAAGATGAAATGACAGCTGCTTACTTGGGAAATTAAAAAGAAACATGTACTAATTGATAGCACAGTCTCACCATTCATCTTGGTCAAGTCCCTGAAACAATGTCTCTCCTCAGGGGAGATCCATGAGGCGTCCAGGCAAGACAACTGTGGGAGACTGTCCACAGTGAAGCCCGGGTAGCAGGACGCAAGAGTGAAGGGGTTTCCCTCCAGCACCAGCGTCCTGAGGCAGGGGAGTGTGCTCAAGGCGTTCAGCAGGGCCCGCTGGTCCTGAAACTCACAGTCACTCAGGTCCAGACACACCAGCTGTGGCCTGAGGTCAGAGACAGTCAGTGTTTGTACAGAGCAGTGTGTTTCACTGCAAGACTGACAATTTAGATTTAGTTGTACTCTTCCATAAAGTTGGGGGACTTTGAGATGGCCAAAAGCTACAGAGACCAATATATCCTGACTTTTAGTCCCCTAGTATGGATCAAGCTCCAAAAATGACGGATCCTACATTACCCATAATCCATCTTTTATTAAACCCCTGCTTTGTAAATGCCCACTTCTCTCTGATTGTGACATATTTTACAAATAAGTTGCAACTCTAAGCTGAAAAATCAAGCCTGCAACACACAAACTTTGCATATTCAGTCCCAACACATGACAGCAGATGTATAGAAAGCTGAGCTCGTGAGGTCAAGTGACCCCATCACTCCTAAATATCTGTAAAAGTTTCTATAATTTGGATATTTTCCTATGTTTAATTCATTCAACTGGTCATATTGTTTTGTTTTAACAAAATTTTAAAAGTTGTATGTCCCACAGTCACTGTACATGATAATCTAAAAGCTGTTGTCTTTTCTACTCCACCAGGAATAAATTCTGACATTAGACAGCTATTTTCACAATCAAGTACTCTTTGTGATGAATAAACTGAATGTCATAGGTGAAACCTGTGGAGTTTTTCTTAGTTATTTACAATTCTGTTTGATGATGAATAAGGACGCCTAAGAAGAGGATTTCCATATGATAACCATTTTAGATGTTGTAAGCTGATCTTCAAAGTATTTGCCTCCTGTAATTCATCAGGAAATACAAGTATTTTTTATATAATATAGTTTTTATATAAACCCATTATATTTTACTTTATCTGCTGACAAAATGGGAGAAATGGTGTCATTTTGTTACAGTGTGAACTCCCACTGAAACCACATTTAGTAGATCTGCAACGATTTTCTACCTAACAGGGTAAGCTGAGTCAGCAACAGCTGACTATTTTGGCAGGAAAACATGTTTCCTCAGTAGGTGTCATCACTCAAAAGCTGTCACAAAAATGATGTAATGGCATTATCTTACCTTACAAGCTATACAAAATCTTTTTTGTTTGATCTAGTTTTGGCTTATCTCTTTAGAAATCAGCTGTGTGTACACAGTGTATGTCCGTGTCTAACTAACCAGTGTCTTCCTGTAAGATGAGAGACGTCTTCATGTGAACCCAGGATGTTTGAGCCAAGGCCAAGATAGTGTAAGTGAGGAAGCCCATGGCTGGTCAAATTGCTTAGAGAAGACAACCAGTTGGCACGTAGCTCCAAAATCTTTGAAAGAAACATTTACAGTCAAACAGCTGCTAGTCTTTGACCCATGAGTTAAAATTGTCACGTATGTTGCAGTGCTGGACACGCCTTAACCAGTGATGTCACAAGTTGTTTTACTTTAGACATGATGGAGAAGCAAATTAAATCTCCCTTGGTCTGATTAGCTGCGGAGGAAGCAGCCACAGGACTGACTGACCTTCAAAGTGCTGGGGAGGTTTTCTGGAGGGATTTCTGAAATTTTGTTGGCACTCAGCACCAATTCCTCCAGCTTTGAGAACTTCAACAGGCCGGCGTCGATGACAGATACCTGAACACAACACAGACCAAACATCAAGTACATTTTTTCACAAGCATCAAACTGTAACTGACATCAATGGTTATTCAAAGTCTCTTAGCTACCAGAGAATCAACAAATTGAAAATGTAATTTATTTTTTGGATCCTCTGTTTATTTTCTAGTACCAAAGTGTCCATTTTGGGATTTAGGAGTTGGTTACCACTGTGGTGGCGGTACGCCTGACTGCTCACTGCTGTGGGCCTGCATGACTCCCATTGCTACAATAACCATTATTTTAGTAATTATCCATGATTATCATGTTATTCATTGTTGCCATATTCCTCCGATTATCATCAATAAAGTTACTATTGTTATTATGGTTGTAGTTGCACAGCACAGCAAGCAACCACCAAACTAAATTGTTGGGTCTCTCTTAATGAAAGACTTTGGTGAAGACCTGCTCTTTTTGAAAAGTGTCTTGACATAATATTTGTAATGAACTGGCACTGTATAAATGAAGATTGATTTATTGATTTATTGATAATCTTACCATAACCTTTGAGGATGCTATAAAAATGTCAAGGTTTGTATATTAAAGTAAAAGACAAAGAAACTTGTGCTGTGGTTATGTGAGAATGGGTGAATTGCTTTCATCACATTAAAAGTACAACCTTTGGGTGTAGGAAAAAAATTCAGTCCACTCACGCCCTTGTCCACAATGCAAAGTGTTGTAAAGTAATTGTGAATGAAGTCAGTGTGCAGGGGTTCAGGTGTGAGCACAGCCAGCTGTCTCAGGGCTGGAGCTTGGGGGCTCCATGATTCATCATGCCACCATGGAGAGTGAGGGCAGCTCAGCAGATCCAGAAGGGCGTCTGTCTCCTCTCTCTCTGCTCCCTTTGCATTTTCTTTGGTCTTCCTCTGAGGACATTATCACATTATATCATACACAAAAAGAAAGCTACTGTATGCAGTGATGAGAGTGCCATAAACCACTAAATAGGCTTATATATTTTTATCTAGAAAACACACAACACAACCAATTTATAGCTGAAAAAAAGCTCACCCAGCTGCCATATCCACAAGGAAAGTCATTCAGACACAGGCGGTGAATCTGCTTCTCTAACACAGCAGAAAGTGTGTTTGAGCTCATTCCTGCTAAAGGTAGTAACTCTGTGACATGTGTAACCTCGAAGAGAGACTCAGCAGCCGCCGCATGTAGTATAATGTGTGGTCACTTTGTCTTTTCGGGGAAGAGGCCCTTGGTGTTTATTTACAAGCGGTTGTCGGTTGCCTAGCAACAGCTGGGACTCACTCCAGGAACACTGACAGGACTTCAGGACGTCTGTGCGTTCAAACGTGTTTCAGCTCAGCCTGTTTAGCTATGGCAAGGTAAATATCTGCTGAGAAAAATCTAAATCTATTAATCAAACTGGACATCATCTAATGCAAACACACACAGGATGTCCCAACAAATCCTCCTGCTGTGGGGGATTGTTTGTAAGCCTACTGAGAAACAAGACGAGTTGAGTTTACCGCTGTGATAGCAGCTCTCTGAAGATGGATTTCCTAACATCAACATGGTAAAGCACTCACAATGACAATGCTACCATGCTAATATTTAGCAGGAATAATATTTACCATCTACTATCAACTATCTTAGTTAGGATGTTAATTTGCTAATTAACACAAAACACACAGTACAGCGGAAACTGATGAGGGTGTCATTAGTTTTACAGGTATTTGGTACTAAATGAAATGTGAGGAGATAATCTAAGCCCCAAATTCCATGTCAGTGTTATAATATTTAATATTTGTTGAGACATTTCAGCAAAACATTTCACAAATATTCAGCTGATGGTAGCACTAGAAGGAAAAAGTTGGGGTCGCCAAACCCAGAAAGACTTATCCTCTGGGGACCATGGATGTCTGTAGAAAATGTCATGGCAACCCATCTAATAGTTGCTGAAATATTTCAGTCTGGACCAAAGTGGCCAACAAACCAACATGCCAGGCCTGGCTAAAGACATATTGTTAAAGTCATAAATAAATGGAAAGAGCCTCCTTGTTCTTAGATTCAGACTCCAAATTAAGCTTTAAATAAAAAGGGCTGTGAATACCAGTGCTACGTTGTGAGTAGGGAGTAGGTTTTTCTTGTGAAATCATCAGGGCTGAGTAATGGTCAGCATTTTTTTAACCAACAAACCACAGGTAAAACAGTTTCCCTGTTGTCCACAATAAAAGTATCTCAGAAATAGGACTCTTGTTTCTAGGGAAATCATTATCAAATGCAGTAGGCTATATTTTGAATTTCTACGTCATGGTAAAGGCACCAATCACATCAATATGACTCAACAGGTCATATTTGGACATCAGTGGTGTCGGCACAGGTCCATGGAAACAGGACTCATTGCAGATAAAAAGCAGGAAATAGGAAAAACCAGTGTTTTAATCCAGAAATAATATTGTTGGATTAGGGCAGACTCCAGCTATACACTATCTACCAGTGGTGGGCCGTCAGGGCCAGCAAGGCCTTTGTCGCATGCTCGTTTTTTTCGATGAAGGACAGGCAACTTCTCTCATTTAAGGTGTTTTATTTTCTGTGTGAATAAGTATTGAGCTTGATCAAGGACTCAGTCTGAGCTCTGAAAACCACAGTCAGCAAGCTGTTAGTCTGTAGCCAACAGGTCCCAGAGTGAGCCCCGAAACACATATGTAGTAACAGTATATACATTCCACCAAGAATCCAATTATTTTTGATTAGTTGACTAGGTGGGGAGTAGCCGTGGATTTATGCTTGGCCCTCCCTTCGTTGGTGCACAGGCTGGTCCCAGCCTCTTGGCATCACGACCTTCATCCAGCAGCCGTACCTGTAACAAAGTATCCTCCCTGGTGACCTTTCCCTATCATGTGGGAGCTTCTTTACAATGGAGTCTTTCTGAGAGCATCCTCCCCTGCAGCTATCTCATCCTGCTGTTCTAGTAACGGCCTCCCACCAGCCTCGTCCCTGGAGCTCCCAGTACTGGGTGTGATATGTAGTTTATGGGGTGTGTAGTAGTGCATGTAAGCGTGCTTGTGGTTTCTTGCCATAAACATCCCACATAAACATCATGTGTCTGACCCTTCAGAACCTGGGGTCAGTGCTTGTTCCCCTCTTTATCAACTTTGGGGTATGGCTCTTCCCTGTGGCGGTGCATTGCATTAATATGTCTCTCCCTGCAGATTAAAAACAGTGCATACATTGTCAGTAAGAACTGAGCTTCCAGTGTTAGCAACACAAATGGTTCTAATGGTTGATTATATGTGTTATTAGTTCACTCACAGGTCACTTGGTTAGTTCAAATAAAGGTGATACAGTTTATTATTAATATAATGTTAGTCATACAGTTATTATTGCTAATTCAAATCCAGTGTTCGGTAATTAGTTTTACATATAGTGTTGTTAGTACAAGTTTAAGGCACACAGTATTATATATTTGGCCTTTTTATAAGTAGTGATTAAAAGTAGTATTAAAAGTAGTATTAAAATTCCCCACACCTTCTCTGCTGGCCTAAACTCAGAATCACTGATTTACGTTTTAATATTTTCCCATTAATCTTTTTAGATTGTTCCTAATAGTCTATGCTCTTCATTTCATAGCGTGTCTCTGTGTCTCTGGGCTGGGGGGCTTCCAGCAGTGTATGTCTATGTTAGAGCTTTTATCCAATCATATTTCAGCCATCATGTGTTGCCAAGGTCAAAGAAATCTGCCCTGAGGCCTTCAGAATCAAAAGTGCAGGCGCCCGTAGCTTAAAATACATCGCAATGAAACTGTTGCTTTAACCAATCAGATTTCGAGTTGGTGACCCCAGGTACGATGACGTCAGTATTTTCACGTCCTCTGATTGGCTGGTCAGAGAGCTTAGCCAAAGCTAGCGATTCTTATCTGTAGCGACCTGCACGAGCTAAAACTTTATCATAATCGTAAGTATTAATAGCAGTTTTTTTAACCCACAACGGCTGACGGAGGAGAAGATGTTAATTTGGTCACAGATCTACTTAGAAATCCATTTTCAAGGCGGACTTTCCAAGAAAAGCTGGACATTTTGAGGAAATGCTAGCAAGCCTGTCCCAGCCGGGAAAAGGGTTTGTCCGCCACTTTCAGGTCAGCAACTACGAGCGGTACCTTTGGTTTACAGGCTCAGAGGAGCAGATTGTATTGCTGAGAATGCCTGGTATTGGCAACTGAACGACTCTGTGTTTGGAGCCGAGTCGGTGGTTAGAGTGTTTGATGTATATGGAGCAGGTGCACAGCAGCGCAGCTGTGGCTGCAGTGAAAGGAGACTTGTTGATTTCTTTTAATTGGGTTTCTTGCTTTAGTGATGACATTCATTCTCCAGCATGAGATACCTGTCTGCGATGTAACGTCCATTGTAACAAACATTTCTAGGCTTCTTGCTTTAAACATGGCAAGTGGTGGTAACAACGAGAGCAGAGTTTACTGGGGTTTTTTTCCACTCAACAGATAAATATCAAAGATCTCAGATAACTCTGTGGCAGGTTGCATTATTTTTGTGACAGTAAACCATTGTGGTGAACAGTGTCCTGCGACTGCAAAATTGAAACTGCTTTTAGATGATAATGCCACAAAAGCGTCATCCACCAAATGATCACATGCAACAAAAAAATCCCACGTTAGAATATATAATGACAGCCTGTGCCAGTTTAGGATCATTAACTGAACGGCAAAAACACAAAAGTTGCACCATGTCACTTGGTAAAGGTAAGCTGTTTTTAAATTAAAATAAAATGATGTCACTGAAGTTTTGATCTCTTCAGTCTATTATTCTCTCAGCTTAATGTTGAGTTGTGACTCTGTGACGTTTATTCTGGTTTGACTTGTGCGAATGTCCAATTGACTTTCTATGCAGATGACAACATCATATGTTTTCTATACAACTTCTTACAGAGCTCCTGCTTTCCTGCATTATGATAATGCAGATCTCCTTCATGGCCTCACGACCACTTGAATATGGGATTCTTCGGGAGAACATGAAAAAAATGGAGTTACCTTTGTGTAATCTACAGAAGGCAGAAAACGATTATGTAAGTAAACACATCATGCTATCTGTTTACAAAGTAAAGTTGCCTCCTCACTGTAAATGAACACATTATTAGAAGTTGTGACAGTGTCTGAGCCCTGCACTCTGTCATTGACTTTGTCCTAAATACTCTCACTTCCTCTCTAGGTCAGACATATATTCAATGAAGATCCACCAATGGAATACAAATTAAAGACTCTACAGCCACTTGATGGAATAACTTTGCCTGTGGGAAACACCACCACCAAAGAAATCCAGGCCTCCATCTGTGCAATCATCGACTACCTTGACAACCACCTGCTGACGTTCATCAAGAATCTCACTCAACATGACATCCGAAGCAAAATCCAAAACAACATTAGAGCGTTTAAGGAGGAGTTCAAAGCAGCAGTTGAGCCGGCTAGTGGAAGTCAAAATAAAACCAGCATCCCAGAACAGTGCCACAGAAACGTAATGACCTCAAACATATACGCTATGAAGGTAATTGGCCTCCAAATAATTTATTCTGCCAGGCAATGGGTAGAGAGCTTCTTATGCACTGAGTGCTCAAAGACACTCTGTTAAAACCTCTGTGACCTTCCCTGTCCACAACTTAATCAAGTATTTATCTATTGGTCTGTTATTATGGTTTTCTATACTTATTTATTATTACCAGTATTTATTTTTGTCATATTGAATGATGTCTTCCACATTGTCTGTTATTTCATCTTTGATTTCACTGCAAGAAGACAAGAGAAGTGTATTTTCATCATCATCATATATCATGTGTTTATCATAGTGCACCTCTGTGGCGTAATCCATCATTAGGCAGGAAACTTTGAAAATACCAGTTGCACCCCAATGGGTCTTCCCTCTCGGCTGTAAAGAAGGCTATTCAAAATCCCTAAACCAGTAAATCTATCACGAGGTTTTATAGGGCCCTGTCATACAAAAATAATGAAGGCATATCCTGTGTAAGGTCTCTTTGGGAAGCTGACTTTGGAGAGACTATCCTGGATAATGAGTGGGATAACATTTGGTCATCCCTCTCAGGATTCTTATTCATCAACAAAGCCAGGGAGTTGCAATCTAAGGTCATAAATTGGCTTCAAATTATCCCGGTGTAACGTAAGAAGTTAAACTTTGTGTTCTAAAAATATTGTACAAAGTGTAAACCTGCTGAAGGTTCATACTTCCACTGTGTTTTTGACTGTCCTCTTGTTAACAATTTCAAGTGTGCATGGAAATAGATATTATATTTAAGAAGAAACTGGCCCTGGAACGTATTTTATGTATTTTGGGAGTACAATCACCACCTTTGAACATTGGCCCCTGCAGCGGCATATGGTGCTTCTTTTCAATGCATCGTCATCACTAGATTTTACACTCTTATGGAACTTGTCCCTCTAGAAGCTATAAGCTTCTGGCTCAAGGACAAACCATTTAAGTTCTCCCCTTTCTGGATTATTTTGGAGATGATGTTGAGACATGTTTCTGTTATGTTCTTTTAACCCTCTTGTCTGATCCCTTTGAAATCAATAAACTATACTATATACTCTTAAAAAAAATTACGCTTGAAACTTGATTCACACAGTTGGGCCTCACCAAATGGTAAAGACTACATGTTTCTTTGTCTGTTCAACAAAGGACTCCTTCCCTGAACTCAGTTTCCCAGAGTCCCCAAAGTTGACGGATAGGTGTGAAATCACCCCTGGACCCAGCTCCACAGAGTGGGACACATAACCAAAAACCAAATTACCCCCACTGAACTTTCTCTTTCCCACCTTTCTCCTGAAGAGGAGAGATGCTCTTAAGATGAGATGCTAATAAATGTTTGAATCCACCTGCTGTCTTCTTTAATATTGTACAAGAGTGAATACTGCCAACCTCTACACTGTCAAGAACTCCAAAATCCTTCAGCTAGCTATCAATGTGGTAATTTTGGTAGTAGTTATTAAGTTAATTATTAATCATAATGCCAAATTGATAGCTTAGTTACTTTATGAGACTAAATCAATTAAACTGGCTATCTTTTTCCTCGTTTTTCGAGGTGGTGCCCCAATCGAGGTGGACTTTATACAAAGTTCCATTGATTTAAATAATTACTAATTATCTTTGATAGTTATTAATTATTTCTGATTTAATTGAACATACCATTTGTTAAACCCCAACAACTCTCATACACATACTTGTGCACATTTGTGTACCTATACTTGTGAGGACACTCACCGATATAATACATACCATAGCCCCTAAAAATAACCATGAGCAGCACAGTTTAATGCCTTACCCCAACCCTTAGCCTAATCTAAACCTAATTCTGACATCTCCTAATTCTTAACTTTAAAACCATCAAACAGTCCTTTAAAGTAGTGAGGACTGGCCAAAAATGTCTTCACAATGCAGAAATGTTCTCACTTAAATGGTTTAAAACTGAGAATAGTGCAACAAAGATAGCAATATAAACATTTATTGTAAAATATATGGTTTAAACAGTTGTCTGCCTTATTTACAGTACAGGAATAATCACTATAAAATGATAACACCATCACAGGGTAAAGCACTCCCCTTTAATAGTAATTGTTGTGAATTTTTTTTTTTACAGCTTTAAAGTTTAAAGATTTTATCAGACTTTTGGTCAACTGTAGGCATGTTACAAGATGTGTAGGTTTTTCTATGCTATTGATTCCAAAGGGGGAATTCCCAGAAAGAAAAAAAAACTGAAAGACTTTTTCTGTGTCATCTACAAATGTAAGGGAAACTATTAAGATGTTGATCTTTATCAAAGGAGTCCAAATAAAAGTGATCCTTGGCAGGCGGACCACAGAAAGTGTCACATCAGAGAACCCTCTAGCTTTGTGGCTGAAACCCGGTAATTCAATGGATTTACGTGCTGGTAAGCATCTCCAGGAGCAGCTCAGACTGTGTCTGTTTCTAAACCAAAGCAAAGTTACACAACGCTGAAACTCTCTAATGATAACCGCAGACATGCCCCTCTCTCTCTCTCTCTCTCTCTCTCTCTCTCCCTCTCTCTCTGTGAGTGTGAATGTTAAAATCTAATTAACGCACACTGTGTACTCTCGTAGTCCTCATCCTCCCGTGCCTGCTCATTGCACAAGCAGCCTGCAGACCACCTGGAGAAAGAAAAGCCGGGGCCGTGAACGCAACCATCCAGTGGATGCGGAAGGAGATAGGGTCAGCTCTGAACCACCTGGTAAGCTTTTTGGTGCTGTAATCAGGCTTAAATGTATTTACTAATCAAAGTTTGCCATAAGGATATTCTCACACCGGACAAACTTTCGCTCATTCACTGATGTGACATCCTCTGACCAAATCCCTCTCCTGCAGACTGCACCCGGACTGCTTCCTAACACCTCCTGCCTCTCCCTGAACGTAACGGAGTTAGTGGGACTGGAGCAGCAGCCCCTCACCGCTGCCCACCTGCCCTCCTTTCGCTGCTACATGCTGAAGATGTCCGAGCTGACCCCGGAGCTGGCCCCTCAGCTCCAGACAATCAGCCAGTACACTCTGGATGTGGAGCGGCTGTTGAGCGGCCGGGACGCCAGTGCGGACCCCAGTCCGGACTGCAGCCTGCCCCACTTTGAGCAGGACATGAACAGTTACGTGTATGTCAGATGTCTGCTGCAGCTTCTGGACCACGGGCTCAGCACAGCAAAGTTTTAATTTCACAGTCTGGTATGGAGGTTGTATTTATTTATTTTACACAGCTTTAAATTATTTAATATTTTATGAAATTTTTTTTTTGTAATCCAGTTATATAAATATATGATATATATATATATATATATATATATATATATATATTCAAAACAAAGTGAAATTCATTGGAAATAAAATAATACAAAGTCAATATTTGAATTTCTGTAGCTTTTATTGTGATTCCGAATCATTTAAGGCATTTTAAAACTGGTTGCACATTTGGGAATTTTGGAAGAAACAAAAAACAGTGGAGTGCAGCATAAGAAAATATATTCTCAAAACAAATTAAATGCAACACTGATTTTGGGGAGAATGTGGGCAGTTCCAATCTGTAATGATATACTGTACATCAGGTGAAAAAAAAGAAAACCCTCACGGAAACAGCAAACAAAAGTTGGAAATCCAACCTGCTATAACAAACATTTTAAAATCATAGGATGAGAGAGAAAACATAAAAATAAAATCACCACACAAATGTCTGCAGTGTAACATTGGGGCTGTCTGTCATAAATAAAGGCATGTCTCTCAGTTTGAAGAAAAAAAAAGTAGCAATACATCATTTTGAATAATGTGGCCACTTAACATTACACATAGCACACTGTAAAAGGGTTGACTTTTGCTTTCTCATCTTACTTTAAACTGAGCAGTCTGTACATCCGTACAGTATTAATTTCTATCTTGTAGAAAACTAAAATCCCATTAAAAGACATCCGCAATCCACAATAAAAGACTGCACACAAAAAGCTGCACATTCTTCAAATAAGAACTAACAGTGGTGCCGTTTGCTACCATAAAACTTAAAAGTAAACTCAAGTTGTTCTGCAGAAAGTAAAAACACAAAATCAATGTCTGCCTGAGGAGTGCAGAACCACAAAAAGACTTATCGGCCTGCAGAGATCATGAGTAAGGGCACTTTATATGACCTTAAGGCTGATGTACATCAGACATACTGACAAGATCTACACAGCGTCAGATTCTCAAGCAGTCAATGGAGTGCTCCGTCAAACATGATGACACTAACAGATAAAAAAATGAACTGACTGGACACACAAAATACTCTGATATGGCTTTTGGTCTGTGTTTGTGGTGTGTGTCTTTTAATATGGTAGACTGATTGTTTTCTGTGTCTGTCATGACACACGAAATAAATAACTGCAACTACAGGCAGAAAAAAACTTTGGTAAATCAAACCATGTGATCTCACCTGTACCCTTGCAGACAACATGTTTTACTGCTGAAAAGGATCCTGACTGGATTTATTCAAAGCTGAATGGAAAATAATAACGCTGACCATTGCCGCCCTGAGTGACCAAAAAAGAGATCCCTACACAGCCACTGTTTATTCAGACTGTGAAGACTGTGTAACAATATATATTTGAAGGTAGAGTGTGTGTTTATCTGTAATTCTATTTCAGCTATACTCCCTACGAGGGCTGTAAGAAATATTGCTCCATTATGCTGTGAACTGCCCAGCAGAAACCCATTTATGTAACAAACTGTTTCTGCTGTCTTGTACAATTTGCAGGTGAACTTGAAATGGGCAGAGCAAGCAAAGCATGAAGGAAGATGTTTAGCATGGACGGAAAACCTCCAGGAAACCACTATAGTTAACTGGCAAAATAAAATTCACCTGAGTATATGAGGGATAGCAAAGACGATAAAGCTCTCATCTTTCTTATACTAATTATGCAAAGACCAGCCTACGAGTGATCAACTTGATTGTGTTTCAGGCGATCCCCTACATGTTGCCAGCTAGTCGTAAAAAAAACCCACAATCATCTTATCTCTTTGTGAAAAAAAGCATCTTATCCATACACTTTATACATCTGGGAGAGCACACAAAATGAGCAGTCACTCATTCATTCCCTTTTTAACACAGCTTTGTGTTTTAATATTATAAAAAGTAATTTCAATTTAAATATATATTGTTGTTCAAAAAGCAAACCACAAGTACCACCTTCCAATAAAATATTTAGAAGATCTTCACCTAAAGTAGATGAAGGCAGTAGCAGTTGCTGCCATTCAAATGTAATAAGATAAAAGCCATTCTTGCACAGCTCTAACAAATGTCACCTCGATGGTGGAGCTTTCTGTGTGCATCATTCGCAAGACAGAACAAATGTGTGACCATTGTACAAAAAGAGTAAAAGCCAGCTAGACGCAACTGGCATTTAACATTTCATTTCTTTTTTCAGGGATGTGGTGGATCTGTGGAAGACGTGGTGACTTTGCTGCATGGCTATAAGGTAAACTAGGGATATGTCATTTTGATAATTGCTGTTATACGTTTTGCGTGGCTGTTGAGTCACCATATCTCCTCTGAGAGCAACGCTACACATCTGTCTGTGTAACGGCCTGGATGGCTTCTTCAGGCAGCAGGGATGGATCACTAAGAATAGATGTGGTTGTGCTCAGCTGGCGAAGAGTACTCAGCACCACTGAAAACCAATAAAACACAAATTAATAACCCTAACCTTACTCTACAGTATACCTACTAACAGCATTTTAAAGCTAATTGTCTTGATATGTGATATGTATGGCTACACAGTGGGCATGTACTTGCTTCACTATTTTCCAAGTTGACTGTGATTTGGCTGCTCAGTACAACAACTTAACCATTTGTAATGACTGGGTTTGAGGCAAGGCTCAGGGCCTGATGTAAAAAACTTCTTTTGTGTCACGCTGAGGACAATGACACAGGGGAATTTAAAAAATGTAAAACTGATGATTTAGCTGATTTCAATCACTTATTGAATCATTTGATGTCATGATACAGTACTGCCCTAAACATAAATTGAAAAGCAGGAATGAAGTCTCTCAATTCTTTACAGTTATCTGCAGCGGTGCAGGTCCAGCCATCTAAACTGAACCAAGAGCTGCTAAAACTGTATGAATACTGAATGTTAGAAATCTTAAAATTTAGCCTGAGTGAGGAACAAAAGTATATGGATTTTGATCAAGTGGAAGGTAAAAAAAAAACAAAACTATTTTAAAATGTGATCATTGCCATTTCTGTGAGTTATAATTTAAAAAAACTGTGATGCTCTGTTACATTTTCTGTTGCACCAAGACAGGGAAAATAAATAAATAAATAAATAAATATATATATATACATATATATAGTAGATAGTGATAGGAAGTAGAAATATTGAGTAACTGAACTGCCCACAGAGGCACGTAGCTGGAAGAAATCCCCTCTGAGATGCAAATGATCTACAACTAATAATTACTCATTTATATTCACAACTTGGAGTAGGTTGGTGACGTACCAGTAAATTTTGTGTGGGTGTAATAATCTTAGAAGAAATAATCTTACTTACTGGGTCTGAGCACCGGAAGGGAGCAGTGACGATCGAGCCATTGCAGTGTGGTCTGATACAGTTCTGCTGTGCTTGTAGTTGACACCATCCCATTGAATGACTCAAAGAGAGGCTTGATGATTATGCTGAACTAGAATGGATGATGGTAAAGGATCAAATATATTACAGATTGAGAACAAATGCAATTCTGCCTGACCAACTATTGGGGCTCCACACTCCAGCATGTACATCTGTAGCATTTGTTTTACTACTAGCCTGGAAAGTATGTAACAAATAAAATATTTTCTCGTCAGGTATGACTCATGGATTGATTTGAGTTCCTTGGTTAAGAAATAAGTTCATAAATAAATGCAATAAGTTATGAAAATGCAGTCTTAAATGTATTCCCTGGTGTAATGCACCCTGTATATAGGGCTAAAAACATAAAGAGCTCTCTCAGAAATAATTAGTGCCCCTGACTACAAATTCATGGCTTCTGAAACTAGCGATTTCTGGATTTTTCTCTGAAAGTGACTCAGTATAGAAAACACAACCACCAGTCTACATTCCTGGATCCCATTCAAAAATACAGTGCGAATGGTAAAACTGTCACAGTGAGTTCGTGGTTGATTGTAATTCATCACGAGCAATGAGAAGATCTGAAAATGTCAGTTGTGTAACCTTTCCTTTTTATTGAGTCTACCGCAACTGTGCATGATGCAGGATGTACTCGCCCTGTCACGTATCTCCTTGATCTGAACAAGATGCCTCAATGACACAAGAGCATTCAATGTCAAAACAAAATACTTACACCATATGTTATTAATACGCAGCGAGCAGTCTAAATCTGTAAACTCTGTAAACTCACTGAAGGATACAATCCAGAACTTCCAGTTTTGAAGAGTGCGGTTCTTTACATATTCATTGAACTTCTCTTGCATGTGGTTGAAGCGATGCCGCCTGATGGGCACCCCTGTTGCAGGCAGCTGTTCTTGACACACACTGTGGGCATCGACATGAGACAGAAACAGTTGAGAGATAATGTGTCAAATGTCTGTGCAACTTTTGTACATCATAAGATGGCTAAAATATAAGTTTTAACAAACCTAATGGAGATGTTGAGCTCCTCTATCTCCTCTCGTAGTCTTTTGACCTCTTCCTGCATCTGCTGCCGCTCCTGCTGGAGCTTCCCAATGTGCTCGACAGTCTTCTGCAATGTGACTGCATTAGTGATCTAAATGCACATTAATGAATATGGCAGGAAAGAAGAAAAGCAAATTAGAGAATTATAATAATATGTGAAGCAAATCCTATGCACAAACATGAACAAACTTAGTGATGTGCTGAATCTATTTGGGATGTTTTATGAAGACACACAGATACAAAGACTTACATTTGATTGTGACTTTAGAGCGGGAACCATGTTGCAGAGTGTTTTAAAGCCAATGTTTATGTTTGATCGTCTCTTTTGCTCAGCAGATATGTGTGTCCTTCGGCCCTGTCACATAACAGCAGTGGCAATGTTATAAAGAGGCTTACTGAGAGTGTGTCGTATATTACAGAGGAAAAAGGGAAATGCTACTTTTCTTACAAACAGGGTTATACATTTGTACAGGCATTAAGTTCAGTCTGTGTTGATTAATGTTTAGCACTGGGATTTATTGCTTTCAATTCACATACTTTAAGGTAATAAACTTGAAGATTTTCATTTAAATAAATGTTTGTTAAGTTACTATCACCTAATGAGGTGACACAATGGTGACTGAGCCTATGTCCCACTGATGGAAGCCTTTGCCTTTGCAGTATTATTGCAGAAAATTAGAACTGGGTGTCAGTGGTAAAATTCCCAGGAAAAATCACAAGTGGCATACAGTTTGTGACACATTTTCAATCAGCCAGCAGTGGTCATTCTGCCAGCGAGGGTAGGTGGAGCTAACGCAACACACTCGCTCTTAGAATACATCAATGCCTTCGACTCACTTGTGTGTGAAGCGGCATACTATTTTTTCCGGTCTCTGTTGCAAATAAAGCAACTGCCAACTGACTGATGTCACACATGCAGCTCGATTGTCTCTGGGAGGTGAGGTCAAAAACACACTGCAATTACTGCTTATCGCCATAGGTGCCGTCAAAGAGGATGTAACGGAGATCTTCAAGAATGTAACTTTAACATATAAAGTGCCAACATCTTAAGCTTCATATTCCATCAAAATCTTTATTAAAGTGATATAAACACAAACCTGATTTTGTTCATTCTTTACCAGAGGTGTACTATTGCTGCTGATCAGTGACTGGGGACTGGGAACTTGATCTAAACCAAGTGCCGATCCTTTACCTGATCCTGGCTGGCTGTGACCTGGAAAGAAAAAGGAAAAAAACTTGTAACAAGAGGTGGGTTTGGAGTTATGATGTGCTTTCTGGGTAGAGTGAATTCTCACCGACACTGGAGGAGGCTTTCTGATGTTTGCGGCTGGAAGAGTAAGACTTTTCTTTGGGGACAATCAGCTGGGGAGACTTACGCGTCTGAGACACAACGTGAAATCCAGCAGCCTGAGATACATGAGAAGAGAACAAATGGGCAACTGAAATAAAATAGAAGTACGAGTCTGATAAAATATGACCTTTCTTTTGTTTAGAAGTAATCACCTGAGTTTAAAGACAAGTTAAGCTTAATTTGACATTTATGAATTACACTTTTTTAAATTTTTTATTGGCAACTCAATAACTGAGACCCAGTGAGGTGTAAGAAGAAAATGTGAGGAGGACACTGATAGAGCTGGAAACATACCCCTCCAAGATGAGAAGGAGTGATGACCACTCCAGTATTAGGGACCGCATCTGCTTTCAGGGGTGTTGGTGTAACTATCACAGCATTGGCATGACCTTGGAAAGGGCCTGAGAGGGAGAATATTGACAGTAAGTTGTTTGTTTTATGTCCATTCACATGTTAACATCCATTAATTAGGGTTCACAAGGGTCCCTCATGCCTTTATCCTGACATTGAATTTTACAAAGATAAGTTGTTTTATCAAAGCAAAAGCAGTGAGCACACTTGTGTTCTGGGGGTTGAGGTGCTTTTCAAAACTAATAAAAGGCATATAAGCACACCCCCAACATGTATATTAGAATTAGTAAATCAAAAACGAAATAAACCATAAAAACATGAAATGTGTTTGCAGCACATTATTTTCTCAATTTTTCTAAATACCAAAAGATTTCACAGGAAATCTGCCACCAGACGTTTTTCTTCCGTGCTTGGTAAAGGACCTTATCAGTTGTATAAGCTGCCAGATGAACAATGTTAAAAGCACAATTTTTCTAAATGCAAAGTCAATCATCTTGATCTTGAGATCAGAAACAACAGACCTGTGAGGATGAGGTGCGAAGAGGGAAGTGTGTTAGCAGGAGCAATCCTTTGCACAGGGCGGCTTTTGTTGGCACTGGATGACTGAAAAGGGCGAGGCAGGGCAAAAGTCTGAGGGTGGTGGACAGAAGTAGCAGGCAACGGGGCCTGGAGTTGAGACAGAGGTGGTGGAGGTTGTGTGGAAATGCAGCTATACTCTGAGCCGTGTCTGAAGGCGGTGGCTGAGTTGCTGGGGGTAACCGTAGAAGAGGTCGTGTGTGTAGTCACAGATGGTGCTACAACCTCACCCAGCGCTGAGGTGCTGTCCAAGGGTGAGGGAATCATGGGTGCTGCTGAGGCCATGTCCTGACCCGAGAGGCACTGTGTCAGAGGATCATGGGACAATGTCTGAGAGACTGAGGAAACTACCGCTTGATCACTAGACGCCACCTGCCCAGGAAACAGAGGCATGTAGTTTTGTACATAGGCAGCATCACCACCTCCACCACCAGTTCGACTGGTTTGACTGGCCATCGATGAGGAGATGGGCATTGGGCAGGGAGGGGAGATGTGGTTGGTTGGGAGTTGCAGGGGGGACATTAACTGCGCCTGGTAAGGGATGACAAAGGAAAAGGGAGCAGACACACTTAGTCCTTTCTTCTGGTACAATATATACAATACAATAAGTAAGTTCATATTATTTGGAAATGTTCTCATTTGTGCTGGACAACATTATGACAGTCTTACAACATATTCCAACCTTTTTTTTTGGGGCTTATTTAATCGTCAACAATGATACTGTCAGAAGTGGATTCATTATTCATTCAATGACTTCTCTGAATTTTCAGCTTAGTTTTCACAATGGCAGTCAACTTGCGCTAGTATCCTAATACGACTCTTTAATGAGAGGGGGTGTAGAGGTGGGAAACTGTGACAGAATTGTGGACAAATCTGTTAAACTTAGCTACATTTACATCCGTGTTTTTATTCACCCAATTCAGGAAGATACAAAATGCACATTTTTTAAGTCTTAAGGATATATGTCTATTGTCTTCAAGAGGTTTTAAGGAACACAAATACAAAGGAAAAATGAGAATGTTTCATGTTTCATAAAGAAGATCATTTCCTGAAATCCCACCTCTGGCTTTCTGGTGAACCGAACAATGGATTTAAAGATCCTTTTACGCATTTAAAAATCTGTCCATGGACATGCCCTTAACTGCACTAATATGATGCCAACTGTCTCATTTGCATGGCTTTACATACAGTTGTTGTTATCACTTTCCCCCCTGGGGGAGCATCAAGGAGGAGATAAATATTAAGCCATATTTCGAGCAAGTGTTTGATTCTCAAAAGAATAAACATTTAAAGTTAAGCAGTTTTAGCAGCAAGTCATGTGTGAAAAGTGCTACTTAAATAAAGTTTAGTAATATTATTATGTTTAGATTTTGTCTGTTTCCTACATTAAGACAGAAAGATGGTAGAGGATGTGGCAGAAAACTTTGTAAATCAATCAAAAAAAATTAAAAGACTCAAAATCTAGGAGAAATAACAGTCGTGTGGCGTGTGTTAGGAACTGTGCCTTGGGTCGGTGTTTACCTGTGACTGACAGCTGCTGCTGGGTAGAGGGGTGACAGATGATGCAGTGGGGGAAACAGAGAGGAAGATGGGCTGACGGAGGCTGTGAAATAAGTCTGGAACAAGAGTCTCTATGTTAGCTATAGGTTAGTAAACCCACACTACTTGTTGTGTTATGCTAAGCCATCTGTTGCAGCAGAGTTACTAGAACATGTGAGTTTGATTACTGTTAAGTGTGCACTATTAGTGTGTGTGCAGTACTACTGCAGCTATGGGTGGTGCTTCATTGATACCTTGCAGTGGATCAAAGGAGTCCATGAAGTCTAGGTTGGGTTGTAAGGGGATGAGTCCCGGTTGGATCATGTCTGCGTTCCCTGCATGAGCTGCGGAAGGTAAAGAGGCAGACGTAGGTAAAGCAGGGAGAACACATTAAGTATTTTGATGGAAAGATAACATAGTTGGGATGCAGCCCCAAGCAGTGTTCACACTCAGATGTTGCACGAGTTAAGCTAAAAAAAATAATTCATTAGAATCAAGTATTGGGTAAGCAGGAAGATACTAAAAATCTAATTAGGATGTCTCTACTGGTTTCATAAAATAGTCAGCTGATGATTTTCTCACCAATCTCCCTTGGATTGGGCCAGGGTATGGACTGGTGTGAGGCCAACGTTGAAAACAACGTGTCTGAAAACTCAGACATCAGAACATCCATGTCAAAGAGAGGGTCCATCTCCATAGGGGCAGGTGGTTCATTATGCTTACGAGGCACACGGCGTGCAGCATTCTCTTCATCCTGATAAAAGGAGACACGGAGCATGTCTGGAGAGACTTCCCCAAACAGCGATAGCTGCTCCTCTGGACCCTTCGAGTATTCAAAATGCAACCACCAAGCCAGTTAATGACACGCTCATGCAGGGTTGAGTACAGCCAACATTGGATAGCATTAATTTAACACTGATGGCACACTTAATGCATTTGTCTTGAAAAATTAGTAACCTTACTTCTCCGCATACCTATAAGTATACAGATATATAGATGTACTTATATACCTATTTTTTTTTTTTTTTTTTTTATTGTCTGTCTGCAAATTGCAAGCTTAATTGGGTGCAAGCAGTCAAAATTACTTTGTGTGCATGGTCATAGATGACACGTTAATTGGTGTGATTAGAAACAATGTGAGGGTGACAGGGATAGCATGGGTTAATTCCATTTGTATCAACATCTGTTAATACTAACAGTACTATGGTGGGCTGAGCATGATGCAGTTGTACATACCGTTAGCAAGCTTGAGAGGTCCTCATCTTTGTGCCTCTGTAACTATAAAATACGTAGCGAGTGCCACATCAGATAAATATTAATGTTTTATGGCTTGATACATAGATGAAGTTCCCAACATTCCCCCGACAAAAACTGGAATGTTACACACTGTATTGGTAAGAAACTGAACAATACAATACCCTTTTCTTAAAGTATGTTCTCCACTTGTGGTATTCTCTTATGGCAATTTCAATTCTTCTTTTCCAGCATTTCCCCTCTGTGGCAGTGGCCTGCAGAATAAGAGGGAGATACATAACAGGGAGTTCCATAACACACAGCACAAAGAAAGGAAGTGACAAAGGAAACATAAAACTAAATGACATGCATGTTTTTGACAGACAGAACATAAAAACAACAAAAAAATCCCTTTTGCTGATTGTATGACACATAATGATCACATAGTTCTATGTTTACCTCTGAGGGACGATGAACGTCCGTGTCCATACATCCATCCAGGGGAGTCACAAAGTGACAAACAGGATTTTCCCTTTTCTCCACATCTGGGGAAGGAAAACAAGCTCAAAGTCATCGACAGTTGTCATACAGGTAAATTACACTTACAATACAATAAAAAATAAATCTTATCTCACGCATTGCTTACGGTCATAAAGATCACTTAAATGGTTACAGTGACATTTCACTTTTTGTAAAAAAATAAAAATAAAATAAAACAGAATTCCTAATTTATGAATCATGTGTGCAGACTACAGCTTCAGCAGAGCGAGCCAACATTAACACCTTAATGTCAACAGTCATGGCTCAAGAAAAACTTGAAAGTTGTTATTAGTTACGGTCACAAAACTGCTCATAGCATGTAAACAAACTACTGCAGCAAGTTGCAAAGGCTGCCAATATTTATCTTGACAGAGTCCAGTTCCAAACTATGATCTTTATTTCAGTATAATCATTACTTTACAGAAAATGTAGCAATGTTAATTGTAGGTTGTAATAAACATACACAGATGAACTGAGAGAAAAAATAAAGCCCGGTGGATCCTGAAAAAGGGCGAATATGTGCTGAAATGTAGAGCTATCAATATAAAGATTCAAGTCGCCCCACTATTTCTGACAACAGATTCTTAAACCACATCCTGCATACAGCAGCTTGTAGCAGAAATATTAAATTCAAGTCACTTTAAATGAAAAATACAAAAAATATATATACATATAATATATACTATAATAATATAAACAACAGAGATGGTGAGGAGTTCTTACACTGCATATACCAGGCTCTCCATATGGCATTGTTGAGGCGGATCTTGTCTCTCCAAAGCAGCTTTAGACCTTTGAAGTTCTTCCATTTGGGAGACACCAGCTTACCACTGAAATGATAAGAAAATTAACAGTGAAATTATTTCTCATGTGAGAGATTCCATGCAACAAACTTAACTTGTACAAGTAGATCACCAGTATCCCAACAATAATTCAAACCCACTGGGATCATAGTGCTCTTGTTTGGATTATCAGCAGAGGAAGACCTTTGCTGATATTCTTGCTTGTACGGGATCAAAAACAAATTCCACAGACTTAGAAAATGCCTTTCAAGCCCACAATAGCACAACACCTTAACTTGGACTAAAGTTAAAAAGTCAGAATCTTTTAAACAAACCTGATTTTGACATACCATACTGACGCTTGACAATGACCCCAAGCCTTAATACCTTAAGCTGTAACGCCGAGCTGACATCCATCGCTCAGTGAAAGGCAAGAGAGCACTGTTTGGCAACAGGAGTTACATGTCTGATGACTGTTTCACTGATGGATTGGCAAAGCAAGCAAAACAAACAAGCTGCCAAGGTCAGACTCAAGTTATAATGATAGTTACAGCTGTGATACGGAAACAGGGAGTCAAATAAACTGAGAAGGATTGTGGGTAAAACAGAGTGTCAACAGACTAATTCATTAGTGTGCACTGCTGTGGTTACAGTGTGTGAAATCCATGATTACAGCACAGTAACATTACTGCCCTTGGACAGTCTGTCTTTGTACAATTTTGTTCAGAGTCAAACAATAATGAACCACCAAGTTGCCCCATAATAGACTGAAATGTTGTGGCCTAAAAGGATGCAGGTATGAACTTGAACATCTAACTGAGTGTATTAATAATATTGCACAATAATGGCAACGCACACTGACTTTTTAAAATGTTTCCCAATTGTCAAATTTCTTTCTTACTTCCAATCTACTTGGATAGGGAAATGTTTATCTCAAACCAGAAGAAATATCTTATAGTCTCCATGTTTCCATCATTCCTGTCCTGTCCTTTTTATGGTCTGTCCTTCCGGTCCAGTGTCTGTCATCATTTGCGCATTTACTTATTGTATGAGTCCTTGGAAACAGAAAACACTATTCCAATGAGTAGGTAAGCATGTTGGTGGTCCACGTCGAGTAAGAGCTCTCTTGTGTACACTAATACTCATCACTTCTTCACTTCTCCCTTTTGAATGAATGACAACAACAGAACAGTAACTGGTAGTAGTGCTTTCTTGGTCTACAAATAGTCTTCCCGATGAATCCAAGTTGGTGCCATTTGCACAAGTCAGTGGGAATCCTCTGAGCAGCTGACTCTACACCACGCCACAGTAACACTACACCTGAAAACAGAGAACTATGGGTAACGTAAGCCCAGCATTTTTTTTTTTTTTTTAGAGCTTACCTCTTAGTAGCTCGTTAATGTCAACTACATTTACAGCCAACTTTTACTTGCTCCTTTTAGTTTATATTTTACCAATCGCACTGCTTTACTGTGACTGAAGCCTGTAAACTTTCGCTTTCATTCCTGGTTTTTGTCCTTGCTGTCTTTTTCAGGATACTTGGATGCATTATAAATTATCTTTCTATCTTATTAATCTTTTACTTGAAGAAGGATGATATAGCCTGAAAAATAAGATCCAGTATGCGAAACATTTGTGAATATCATGCTAAATTAATGACATGTGTAGCGCTGAAGCCTCTCAGTCTACGAATACACTATTCAAGTCGAATTTGATTTTAGTTAAATATATTTTAATGTATACATTGTATGTATGTAATGTATACATAATATATAATCATATTTATATTTATGTTGTTGCTTGTTTCTCTCAGTTTTACACAATTACATAACTGTGACATTTTATAGAGCAGATGATAAATCCAAAATTAAATGGACTCAGTCAGAGTCTAAAAATTCTTAAAGAGTATCTGTGTGATTTCTAATGACTGAACTCGTTCTCTCACACACTGGCTAAATTACTAAAGACAGCTGGTTTACAGAGCTATTATGGGACAGAGAGATAATTCACTAGACAGCACATATCTTTTCTCAGTACTTACTTTCACACACTAGTGGAGCCAGCTGATATCCTTGATATGATAAAAACTAGCTCACACAGCACAGGCACTCCCTGAGTGGTCTCATATACTACATTCATTTAGCAGACAATTCTTTTCTAAAGTGACATTTTCCACCACACACACATTAGAGCAATTTGGGGTTCACCGTCTAGCTCAAGGACACTGAAAGCCAGGAATTGAACCACCAACTCTACCATTACCATGAATTACAGCAGTTAGGCAAGAACATTATGTAACCTATGTCCTGATGACTGCTTTGCTTAAAACTGACTTAACAAGTCTGGAGTTGCCCGTGTTCCCTTTCAACATCAAAACAAAAGCTCATGGCAAATTTGGCAAGACATACTAAAGCTCTCCTCGCAATTTATTTTGGCCCTGTACCACTGGAAGATTACTGTTTGTTCCAGATTACTGATTTAAATCATCCCACCCTACATTAGAACAAGGATCTTTCTGTCTTTCTTCCAGGAGTCCATCCGGCCCTGTCCTCAGAGCTCTTAATGTCCCACAATAAACCAGTGGTGGAGTCTAACAAGCACTGATGTGGGGTCTCCACATGTGAGGTCTTTTTATCTTCCTATATCCATTTTATGATACATTACACCTCCACTACAAT
The DNA here is from genome assembly GCF_042242105.1 of Pempheris klunzingeri. Classification (NCBI taxonomy): domain Eukaryota; kingdom Metazoa; phylum Chordata; class Actinopteri; order Acropomatiformes; family Pempheridae; genus Pempheris; species Pempheris klunzingeri. Next base: position 5,447,781 of record NC_092018.1, read on the forward strand.
CCACTACATTGCAGAGGGAAGTATTGTACTTTTTAAATCACACTACTTTAACAATAAAATGTGTTAGTTAGGACCGCTTTTCACATTTCATGTGCTGTTTGAATTCCCTCCAGAGATTTCCCCTCTAACCTTCTCTGATGGATTCATTCAAATATCTGTTTGTGGCCCAAAGGAGTAAAATAATCTAAAATGAAATATGAACATATATTTGTGTTGCAGAACTTTGTTTTTTCCTTCATTTATACCGAATTAATCATCTCACTGATTTGTGTTGGGACCCTAAAGAGGGGGCTCCACTGGACAACACTACCTGACTGCACACAGCAAAATGCTGACAATAATAATAATCTGTCAGGTAATAATGCCATATGTAATACACATCCTGCTCATTATTTACATGCTGCTCATAACATTTCTGTATTTTAGTCGTGTGTCAGTCACCACTGCACTAAACTGACTATAATTCACGAGTGGCCAGGCAGGAAGTTACATAAAGAGGCTAAGAGACTCGTGACTGCAATTTCCCATCAGTGTGTCCCATGGCTGACTTTACTGATCCGGACAGGACTGAAGAGAGCTCAGCATGAGTGAGGCTGAGGTGAGGATGAGGATGATGAGGATGATGATGAATGCTGTGGGATGGTGATACGTGTTACAACTTACCTGTACGCAAGAGTCATGCACTCAAAGAGTTTGGTCAGGGAGGCGTCAATGGAGAGGTGCGACATGCTCGCCTTGCCAAAACGATATGTTTGACAGGTCTGTTTGTTGACAGTGTCGAAGTCGTAGCCTTTCTTCGGGGGGTGCTCGCTGTGGGGCGAGGACACCATGAAGTGTCCGCTGTGGATGATCTGAGACTCCATCCCGTCTGACCTCCTCAGCCCCAGGTGAGTCTCCTCCGCGTCCGAGTCGTCATCCTGCTCCTGCTTTATGCTCGCCGCCGGTGGTCCACGGCATTTCTGCCGTAAAGACACCTCTCTAGTAGCCATGTCCCCACCTCACCAGACAAATAGCTAACGTTAGCCAGCAAGCTAGCACAATAAAACTCTTCCTTTCATGAGGCTTGCCAACAGCGCTGCAGGCTCACTGTTGGTTAAAGTTTGTCAGCTTCGTGCCGTGGAGTCCCAGCCCTCGGTTCACTCATTTTAAAGCTTTTGGTAATTAATGGCCCAAGTTAACTTGTTGCAGTCTTGATAGATAGTTGACGTAGAGTCGCAGGGACCAGCTGACAAAAAAACAGCTTGCAGGCTGCTCTGTCTGCAGCAGGAAGTTCCTGTGCTGCAGCGTCTCTGATTGGTGGGAGCCGGAGCCCCACCCACCAAGCGACTCAAAATAAACCCGAGGGGACCAGCCGGCCGCAGCTCTGCCCAGTGTGTGGAGCCCTCAGTGACAACCATTCAACTGCTCCTATTTGGTGCATGTACATTTTCTTCAAAGTATTCAAATGCAAGATGCAACCATTGAGTTTTTGTAAGAAGCAATGATACTAACATGTGGTGGAGAAGTCTTCCAGTCCTTTACTTTAGCAATATCACAAAATACTTAGTTACAAGTACAGGTGCTACATTCAAATTTTTGCTTTTCACTCAAGCAAAAATCTGAATGCGGACCCTTAACTTGTATTCATTTGAATTAAGAAGTATTAACCTTTAATGTACCTTAAATATCATAAGGAAAACTTAAATTAGTTCATGTATAGTTTTCCTTACAAAATACATTTTGGATGTAGTATGTGACAAAGCTGGACATTAGAATCAAACTTCATGTTCATATTCATCATATTTTGATCTAAAATACAGCAAAGAGCAGCAGAGAGACAGATGCTCCAGATTTAGTTAGTTAGTTACAAGCACAGTTGGACGGGAAGACTTGTCTCTCTTCTTTGTTGAGGACGGGAAGCCCAGGATGTGGCCTGTGAATGTCTTCATAGATATCTCATCTGGGATGGCACACTCCAGTGTAGACTCTGAATCTCCACCTGGACACACACGCACACACACAAATCAAAAAGTTGATGATGTTTTGAGAATTCTTAGTTTACGGTTTGAGTTTTCTTTTACCTACTTTCAGATTTATCAGTGTCTTGCTCAGAATGTTCCCCTTCTTCGTCTTCATCATAATATTCTTCTTCTACTGCTTCTTCTTCGTCTTCTTCCTCTACTTCTTCTTCCTCGTCTTCGTCTTCTTCTTCTTCACCGAGGCCTAAAAGTGTTGTGAAGCACTCTGCCACCTCTTCCTCCGTCATGTGCTCTCCTGTCAAAGATAATATCAAAGTTATGCATATGTGTTTGTGCCACATTGACAATGAAACACAAACATTGGATGCAGAAACTGGAGAAGTGGATTGAGATTTTTCTCAGTAATGTGACAGAAATACAGCTAAAAACAAATAACTATCTGACTGAATCAGCTGCAGCGTACCTCGAGCCTGTAGAAGTTCTATCAGTTCATGTCTCTGCAGAACAAGCTGGCCTCCACAATTACGTTCACCAAGGATGTGAAAAGCCTGGGCAAGCTCATTGCCGGAGATGCCGAAGGCTGGTCGGTGGTTGACATAGAGCTTGATAAACTCCTCCAGATCGATGTCCGTCACATATTTACCTGTTTCAGCATATTTGCTGAACTTGACCTCATTTTGCATATCTTCTATCTGTTAAATTGTATAAAGAAATTGCAGGTCTGAGGTTGAAAATTACTTTTTTGATACTATTTTACTGTTAATAAAATGCACTTTATGTGCACACATTGTACCTCTTGCTCAGTAGGGAAGTAAGCCAAAGCTCTCATCAGAGAAGGGACCTCTGACAGGGGGATTTTGGTAGATATCTGTCGTTTTTCCATCAAGTCAATGCCTTGATGAGAGACTTGACAATAATAGAAAAAGTCCTCCATCTCCTAAAGACAATCTCAGACAAATGAGAATCTATAACTATCACAAATGACAACACTCGCAGTTAAGAGTAAAAACTCTGAATACAATTAGAAAGAATCCCGTGTCGAGGTTGGACACCTTCACCTTCGAAACAAGCATTTCTAAAAGGAAAATCAGTGTAAATGGCTAGAGGAACCAGATCAACTCAGTGTTACCATATAAAGGCACGAGATTGATACAAAAACAGTCACTGTGTCGAGAAATATGTTCCTGCAGCACACTGAAACACTAACATAAAAGTAAAACCACAGAAGAAACATTTTAAAGAAAATTTACTTTAACCAAGAAACCAAATTCTTTTGTTAAGTTATGTAATTCAACATGCAAAATAACACAGTGCATAACTACCTAATAACCTTGATGACATTACATATTAGGGAATTATATACTAGGACACATGCTTCTCATTTCAAGTCTGTTCAACCCTCAGCAGTCTTAAGGAATGAGGAAAACTCCCGACTCACCCTATAGAACTCGCCATCTCTGCCGCCCTCTAAAAGAGTGTAAAATGGTTCCAGGTCCTTTCCTCCCAAGGCAGCTGCTGCCTCCAGTGCACTACATTCACAACAGCAGAGAGCATAAATGACAGAAAACATGATTAAACTGCTCATGTGTCTCCTCTGGTCCTCAGGTTGGAACTAGTCAACCTTACTTTAAGCTTATTTCCCATGACAGGACAGTGCAGTCAGATCCCCCTGCAGTGAAAACAAATCGGCCATCGTAGGAGCAGGCAAAAGCAGACACCCCTGCTGCATGGCAGATCAAAGCGTTGGACTTGTAGGGGTTCCCATCCAGGGGCAAAATCTGGAGGCCCACCTGGAAATACAGCACATTCTTAGTGGTAAGATCAAGAATGTGAATCACTGTGTCGTCTTACCAAAACAGCACTGGGCTCAAAACATGACTAAATATGAATATAGTCTAAAAGTAAATGTAACAAGGCAGGATTACACAGAACATATTGACATAATACATTGAGTTAAACATGGAACAATGGATGTTGCATCAATCCATGTCCAAGACTTGATGGGGCTTTGAGTTTCACTCAGCAAAGTAATCCAGATAGTTTAGTGAGTAAGGCCCAGGCTCCAGTGACCAGTTTGATCCTTATTTTCCTTCATATACATTAAAAATCTACAAATATTTATATATCCAAATTACATACTTTATGCTCAACTGAACTCAAGTAACTGTATAATAAATTAGGGAGGAATTAAAAGACAACAAGTTTTGCACACAAAAACAAATCAGGTTGTAATAAAATAGAGCAAATTACTAAAGAAAGCACTACAAAGAATTTCCAGCACTGACCTTGTCCTCTGTGATGTATGCCAGGCAATATGAGTGTCTCTCAGGTTCCTTAGACATGGGAAGGAGCACTACTTTCTTAATGGGAGAGCCATATGTTGGGCCAAGGAGAGTCTTTCTGTTTTTGTAAAACACATGTAATAACTAATTCTCCAGTATTTGCAGTGATAATAGTCATGAGTCATGGAAATACATTTCACAAATAAACTGATCTTGTTACAGTATTTCACAGACCTGCACATCTTGGTGGTGCTGTTTAAAAGCTTCATCTTGTATTGGTCCGAGGCAACGAGAAGAAATTGCTCTGCGGTGAGGGGAGGGTACCAAATCATGGACATTGGCACAGCGCTTTGCTCAATGCGCTCTGAGCTTAAGATGAGAAGCTTATTGACATCGCTGTTTTCCAGGTCATACTCCACCTATTATTCAGTCAGACACATGCACAAAGAAGTACGTGTGTGTGCTAAATATTTGGCATATAAAACAGTATCGCAAAACATCAAACTAGTCCACAACCCGACTAACCAGTCGGCGGTCCATTCCCAGAGAGAGCAGTCTGGGTTGGGTGCTGTCCAGGTGAACCCCAAAAAGAAGGTCTGTGATTGGCTTGTAGTGGGAGAAGTATCTGCCCATGTACGTCCAACGAGGCAAAGAGCCTTTATTAGTCTGCAAGCGGAACACCGTCACTGCTTTTCCGGCATCCTAACAGTGAACAAGGAAGTCAAATCTACATGTTATACTTATAATTATAAGAATTTTACAGCATAGAAGTGCGCTGTCCATAATACATTTTCTGACATAATCACAGCTTTAACAATAGGCCAATATTATGCCACTAACAATAAGTTCAGACATATTACACTTGCTCACCGCAGTGGCAAGATACTTTGAGTCTGAGGAGAAAGTGATGTGATGGATGCCATCTTTAGTGTGATGGAAACACTCTTCTGGATCACTTTGCAAAGTGCTGGAATTCAATATGTGAACAGCTCCACTGCCAAAGCCAACTGCCAGGTACAGTCCTGTTCAGAGACAAAAAGGTGGCTCTTTATGTTGCACTATAATAACAAACTGCAAATTCATGCAGCAGCTGGGAAACACTGGTTGTATACAACATTTGTTTGCTAAGTAAGAACGATGGCTCACCTTGAGGGTCAAAAGTGACACACTGAATCTGCTTCTCTTTCTCAAAGACCCTGCTGCAGACGATCACTTTGCTGTTATAGTCCCACACTTTTAAAATACCTCTTTGATTGCCCATAGCCACAGCTGGCTGTTTGGGGTGGCAGGCCAAAGCATGTACAGGCTCGCAATCCTCCTGTAGAAGGATTCGCGAGATGCCTTTCTGTGTATTCACATGCACTATTGTTGAACTGACTGTGGATGCGACAAAGTTCCTGCAGGAAAAAGAGAGGTCAGTTTGGCTAAAATGTGCATAAGAGTTTAGACTGAATGCATAATAGACCGTAATTTATCTACCTGATGATTAATGGCTTTGCGTCCAGAGTGCAGTCCTCTAGGCGTCCCTGTGCACACTCTTTGGAAAAGGAAATGGACACAATAGCGTCCAGGTTGAATTCACTGTACCACGCGAGAAGAATGAATTCTTCATCATAAAATTTGATGAGACCTTGAGTGTCACCAGTTACGATACAGCTATGATTTCAAACAATACACAAACAAAGAGAGATTAAAGACCAATCAATACATTAGACTTTTATAAAACAATTACAATGAATGTCACTGGCTCTGGCCACCTGTCAGTTACGGTGAGAACAGTGATCGGATCTTTTTGAAGATGGATGATCTTGACTCTATCTTTGGAGGGCTTTTCGTTTGCAGCTGCTTCTGTCGTCACATCCCACACCACGAGAGTGCCTGCTGGAGTCGCTGTTAGGATCTTATTCTCTTTCCAGTGAAACGCAGACTGGCTGAGTGACACATTGGCTGCGCTGCTCATTTGAGAGTCGTCAAAAGAAGACGCGCCAAATACAAAAGCATCATGTCCACCGGTGGTTGTATCACAGATCTGCAGCATATTTATTAAAACACTCATCGTCATAACGGAGAGAGACATCTCTGACAGTTCAATGTCATCTTCTACAACATTTCTGTGGTTATTTTTACCTTGTTTAGCTTTAGGCCAAAGTATTTCAGACTTCCAAGGGCCTGAAGAAAGATCAGCTGATTATTGTCACGAACACACACAAAACAGCTGTATTATGCATTTCAATATAAAAGGAAAAGCAGGACTTACCCTGTTGTAAAATAATACGTGGCTTTCACTGTTGCTCAGCAGCTGGGTGCTGTCGTTTGGATTGAAAATTATCTTGTGCTGGAAAACCGTCCAACATTTGTACATTTTATTTACCAAATGCCATATCCATAAAGTTAGGTAGCATTTAAATATGTAAGGAAGACAAAAGTTATTTACCTGAAAACCATGCTTAGGCTTGATTTGAGTAGACCACAAAGGCTTTTCTGTTTCATTTGTCCAATCCCAAATACACACACACTGTGAAAAGATAGATAATTAGTTAATTAATTAATAGTTGGAGATGTTACTCTAGAAAGACATTTACTGTTTCATATGTCAAATCCAGTATGAAATATTAATGTGTTTTTGTGTTTTGTGTGTGAGTGCAGTCCTGAGATATTGACTACTTGATAAGAAGTTACATACTTTATATTATTTCAATTATTAAACATAAAATGGTCCTTGAAGCCTAATCCTGAAAAAGGCAATAAAATGATCACATAACGTTTTCATGATACAAGACGCTGAATATATAGATAAGTATTCTACACTATCATATCATCAGGCTAGACTTTTTGGAGCCCTTACATTTAAAATGACATAAAGTCACACGGTGTCACACTATTGGCCTTCATTTGATCATAAATCTGTCTCTTTTTTCCTAGACTATGCATTTCACAATCTAGACAAAACTAATTTGTTTACAAAAAAAAATAGTTTAATTCAATCTGTCCATTCAAACCATTGTACTCACTTGAACTTTCTCACCCCCAAGAGTTACCAGTTGTTTTGTGTCTCTTGAAAATTCCATCGCAATGACACCTCCCTCAGGGTGGCAATCGAACAATGTATGCACAGGAATGCTGGAATATTTATCATATATGTGATTACCATCAAGAGCAAAAGTTAATTCATAAATATGCCTCGTGCATGTAGAATCAAGAGCTACCCAGAGTAGGAGTCCCATATTATCACTGTGCTTTTCAGCCCCTGGTCTGCTATTGCAATCCAGCGTCTGTCTGCACTCACACACATACATGAAATGGGGCAGCAGTGACCCTGAGAAGATACAAGTGTATACAGAAGGCTATGTCAATTAAAAGTTCAACCTGCATATTACTATTACAATCAAAAGATATCTAAAACTACCCAGATTACTCCCACCAACACTCTCTCATCTCGTTGTTATTACACATCCCAACAGAAGACAAAAACAGGTGATTTGTACCTGAAGTATGTGCTGGGAGTTTGAGGTGTGATTGTATATGATGCCAACTTGAGCTCCGGCATAGAAGACCACCAGCTCATCGTGGTCCTGTAGACTGAAGGCAGGAAGAGCAGGATTCATCCCAAACATCCACTCTAGTGACTGGAGGAAGAGCAAATGTGCAGTATTGTTAGGAGGCAGTCAAAATCCTCAGATAACCCTTTTATTTCAGGTGAACATTTCTCGTGAAACTTTCTTAACCTATTGGAACCCAAAGTGACACAGGTGTCATAGACAAACATTGTGGAAATGTTTCCTAAACAATGTTATCCTTGAATTGAACTCAAGAAGTCCCAGAGTGACAGCTACTAAACATCCTGGTGCAGTCATGTGACCCAGTGTCAATTTGTGTTTTGATTAACACCTCTGACACAACTAGCTAATTTTAGATTAGCTTTTTAGCTTTGACAAGTCTAATACTGTCCTAGATTACAATTAACCTGTCCTAACCATACAGCTGAAAAAGTTCATATGAAACAACTTTTTAAAAAAATAATGCTGTGACATATATCTAACATTTCAGATCATGGACAGTAGGGGTAGTATCTCAAAAATAAGAAATGTGTTCCTTGTGGTCCATTTAGTCTGTTTATTTTTATATCCCCCATAATTTTACTTAAATGAGAAAAGGGTCCGGGTTCTTATAAGTGAACGTGCAAGGAGCCAGTATACAAATAGTGCTCATTTTTCGGCGACACATACTAACCAGTGCATGTGTCCTTGTGTGAGTTGTCTTCTTTGGGAAAAGTGAGTCTCTGGTTGCAGTGTACACCTGAGACTGCCCCTTCATCTTCAGTAAACCGGCCTCTGTCTCTTCTCCTGCACTCCTCCTGCACTCTTCATCTTCAGCACCTGACATGATGTCTGACCACACACTTCGATCGTCGATTAATGTCTTTTTTTTTAACAACTTCACAGAGCTCTCCCTCTTTGTTTTATCGAGTTGACGGTGACCAAGTCTCTGTTAACACTGAAGCTAGCTAAATACGCTAGCTAAACAACATTAGGCTAAAAAGGCAACGAAAGATTTCTCAGTTATTTAAATAATCAACCAAAAATGTCAGTTCTTGTATGATTCGCATCATTCAAACGTCCAAACCTTAATGTTTTAAGAACTTTTTACTTTTACTTTTAAGTCTTTAGGGGCTTCAACGTACAAAAAAAACAGTCTCCATAAAGTTAGCCTCTGCGAGGCGTCGCGTTGCCTAGTTACCGCTGAGTGGACGACAAGTGAAAACTACTAAACGCAATATTTCCGGTCAGGTATTTCAAATTAAACGCACGATTAATCATCATTAAGCAGCTGTTTGCAGTCATTATCTCTATATTGTTTGATAACAATGCCCACATCATTCGTGACATAAACGGTTAGTTACCAAAATGACTTACTGACAGTATATGTATTAATCCCACTGAATAATATGGAATGAGTTTAATCACTTTATTTTTAAAGTATCTACCGGAAGTAATAGTACGCTTCCCAGTCAGCATTAACGGTAATTGACTATCAAATTTTGTATTGCAGTTCTCACGCGTGGCCGCTAGAGGGCAGTAAAACACGTGATTCTGACCCTTTCAAACAAACATTTAGGGCTCAGTTCGTTTAGTAAATTTAGACAATATGGAAATAAATTCGACAAAAGAAACTGTGGACTGTAACATAGACATAGACTGAAGACTGTAACATAATACATTAAGGACAACATGAAAATATTAAGTGAATAAGAGGAAATGTAAGTGAGATTTTTTTGTCTGCTAGAAGATGACACGCAATTCAAAACCATTTATAATAAAAACCTATAGGCGCAGTGGACTCGAGAAAGTGTGTCTGGAGAGCATCAGAAACTAAACTGGTCTCAAATGAGCTGGAGAATTAAATAGAAGTACAATGGAAAAAAACAGCATCAGAACATCTCCATTAGTTTTGTTATTTCTACAGTAACAAATATTTAGTGAAAACAACAGAACAGTAATTTGTAATAACCTGCATATTAATTAGTTAAAATGGGTCTTCATTAATGGAAATTGATTAATTTTATGTGTTGCAGTTCCTCCCTGTGACCACTGGAGGGCGTTGATAAACACTGTGATCCTACTGTGCTAGACTTAAATCATGAAATAGTTTTGAAACTGGGGGATGAGTAGGACATTTCACAATATTTTCTTAAATACTTTCAGCAAAAGAAATTAAATAAATTTCAGCATTCACACCAATAAAACCCATGAGACATACAATTTTAAATGTTATAAATCAGTCACCTTTGGGTTGCTGGGCTCACAGTATGCGTGTTTCTGCCCTCTAGCGGCCACAGCGGGTAATGACAGCTGCGCTAAGCATCAAGTCAGATATATTATTATAGTAAAACTTCCGGTTAAACATTCAAAAATAAAACTTTAATAATGGAGGGCAATGACTCGTGATTTTTAACGCTTTCGGGACAAACATCATCTCACGAGCGTAAAGGCAGACTTGTTAGCATATGAACACTTCCGGGAGGTAGTGACGATGCCTCGAGCCACGTGATTCTAGCGTTTTTAAACGGGGAACCGCAACATTCTGCCGCGATACTTTTACTTTGAAAGGCACCGTGTGGGCACAACACTAAGTCCAACTTCACAGTTTGTTTTTTCAGGGCATTTCCGGTCGCTCAGGTTTGAAGGCAGGTGATTTTCTGGGTTCGTTTCATGCCGTCAAACTTTTTATTGAGTGAATTTTGGCTGCTCCTGTTTCCTGCTTTTGTGGCAACGTGTTACTAACTTTGGCCCGAAGGATTCTCGTCGTCAGTTTTCAAGTTATTATGAGTTTGTGAGGGGTTAAAACACCAGAGGGTGAAACAAAAAGCACCAACTGACAGGTGAGGAGGCATTTTAATAAACGGGACCTTTGCGTTTTGACTGCGGGAGAAGTTTAGTTTAGTTTACACCTACACATATTTAGTAGAAGTGGGTTGAAAGGTTGTCAGCTGTAGCTACTTGTTAGCTAACATTAGCCGGTGTCTCTTATCTCCCCTCAGCTGACAGTCAGCCACCACTGAGCTCTCAGCCAACACTCATAAAACTGTTATTGTTCTTTTAAAAGTTGCTTTAATCCGTAGGCTGAGCCAGTCCGGCTTTGCTGTAGTGTTAGATATTATGAAATGGTTTCTAAATGGTGTAAATTGCTAATAGCTAATAGTTAGGTGAAGGACAAAATGGTTAAGTGTGACAAATAAGAACTCACTGTTTGTGAAACTCTGCATGAATGAGACACAGAAGTAATTAGCATATCTGCACAAATCCGAGTGAAAGTTAATTATCAATGTACACAATCAGTCAGGAATCAAGTGTTTTTGTTACTGTTTTCTACTGTTTGTAGAAGTAGTTGTAGCTTTCATAGAAGCAGAATCTAAAAAATATCCTAAAATGAACCAGTTTAACCAAAATAGCTATTTTAATTCCCTTAATGGCAACATATTTAGAAATCATAACGTTGTGAGCTTTTACAGGAGTCTTTCACTTTAATGTGCTCTATAGCAGCACTGTGTGTCCTAGTTGACCCCCTGCATGGTGAACAGGGCCAAGCTATAGTGAACACCAAGCCTGTGAGATTCAGGTCCCTGTAGTCACAAATGCAGGGCAAACTGAGTTTCCTTCAAAGGTTTGAACTTTCAAAGGAATCATATTACCCCCTGCATAGTATGTTTAAAACTTTTTTGTTGTTTTGGTTGAAATGTTGGCTCAACAGGTGGGAGTGAAATACAAGAGAGCTCTACAATGTGGACAGATAAGCAAAGAGGAATCAGAGTCTCTCAGCAGGAGCTGCTCTGCAAGAACGCCTGTGGGTATTATGGAAACCCGGCATGGCAGGGCTTCTGCTCTAAGTGCTGGAGAGAGAGGGCACGTTTAGCTGGAGCACCGAGACAGGACACGAGGTAAACGCGCCGCCTGTAACGATCATTCAGACTCAAAGCAACATTTTCTGTCAGCTGTGAAGACGCTGTTATGATATCAACAGAGTGGAGTTAAAGTGTAAATGGATTCTTCTCACAGTATCTTAGAAGCGATGCATGATAGAAATGTCATCGTTACGCCATTCATGACTCTCTTAATAGACATTGGAGGATACTACAAATTCAGTGCTTTTGAATTAAGATGGGTTTAGGTTTGGATGTCTAATGTTGTCATTTCTTGTAGGCCGAGCAATGATGGAACTCCTCTCACCTTCTCCAAATTTGAGGAGAAGAAAAGCACTGAGAAAAGTCGTAGGATTAACACAATGAGGAGGCTCTTCTGGGGCAGCCCATCGCCTCCAAAACCTCAAGGTAGGTTGGTTAGTTTTGTGTTCTTGGATTCAGTGTTTTCAGCTCCATCAAGTCAAAAAAGTATCTGCAAAATGTTTGGTTGTGTCGCATCAGGGTAAAAACAATCCCTCTGTCAGCTACTCTGACAGATTTGGAAGGAGCAAGAGAAAAATGGATGGAGCAAAGGCAACAAAAGCACTAGCATGATGGAAATGCCTTATTCACAACACAACTAGGATTAAGAAAAATAAGGCCAATTGGAAAAGTCTCACCAATCCATGGCTTGAAGTGCTCATTGCTGTCCTGTGATCCTACAAAGTCTGTTGAGATCAAAGCGAAAGCTTTGACTTACTGACCTTTTTGGTGCTCTCTGTTTGCCTTTAGCACAATAGTAGATGGAGAAAGAGATGTCTTAGATTTTTCTCTGTGCTATAAAATCCTGCTTCATGAGACAGAACACAAACATTTAACAGAAAACATCAGATACCTCTTCAGCATGGGATTTCTACTTGCAATTATGTAATGAAAACAAAATCCAGGTGTTTTCCTTTATTGTGTAATGTACACAGTGTACACAGTGAAGGATCCCATGTGCATACGTGTGGGTAACATAGTGCCCTTATCCATACAGGTTCACTACCAGTCTGTATGTACTGCTGCCACGGATTGAACCTGGATAATGTGTTGTGATATTTGCCGTTCTCCACCTTTTGATGTTACTTTATTTATTTATCTACAATAACATCCACTTTTTGTCCCCCTAGAGTCTTCTGAGAGCTTTACAAATGTGTTAAAAGCCTTCCAGAGCCTTGAGCCCGGGGACTTCACTGGTTTTTTAAAAATACTGAAGAGCCCCTCCTCCCAGCGCTTGCAGTCCCGATGTACAGCTTTCCTCAACACAATGGAGGCATACCATGTAATTATCTGTTTAAAAGTTAAACCTTACACGTCTAATAAAATCTCTTTGATATGTAAGAGCTGCTCTGATGATAGATCTCATCATTTTTACAGGATCTGCCCATACAGAAGCAGTCAGATCTTGTGCAAGATTTCTACCAGTCTTTTGCTGAATATTTTAGCAGTGAGTACAAATCAGGTCAACAAGCGAAACACTGTTTATTCTGGAAACAGGAGAATATTAAATGATTTGGGGTTGCTGTTTTTATTCTCAGGTTTTCCCGAGGCTCAGGTCACTCAGATAATGGAGCATGTGGAGAAGTTAATAATGACCCGGTTGCACAAATGGGTTTTCTGCCATGACAGCTGTGATGATGAACAGAAGGACCTGGCTCTCCAGAGAAGGATACGGTAAGCCTCATATACAAGTCACTTGTGTTTTATTTGATCAAAACCTCTAACCGTAGGCCCTGTTTGGCACCAATGTCTTTACTTTTCAGCTCCTTAAACTGGGTTACTCCACAGATGCTGAGCGTACCTTTTCCTGATAAAAAGACTGCGGTCACAAGCGACCCCTATCTGCCTGCTATAACAGGTGATTCACAACTTCACTACAATATGGTTGTTTGGTCTCTGGCAGAGAGTAAAATAAGATCACTGCAACTCTCACATCTCACTGTTAAATATAATGATGTCGTTTTTTATATGGTTTATATTTCACAACATGTTAAGTAGTTACCTTTAGGGGTGCTGGTTGGTAGATTTTCTTACCTTTTGACAGAGCCAGACTAGCCATTTCCTACCTTTATACTAAGCTAAGCTAACTGGCTGCTAACTGGCTGCTAGCTGTAGTGTTATATTTAATAGACAGACACGTACAGTGAGGTCCATAAGTCTGAGACCGCATTAAAAACCTGTATTATTTTCACATAAACCTGGAAATACTCAGAAAGTTTGAGGATTAAAAACACAAGACGTTGAAGCAGAAAATGAGGAAGGAATATTTTAGATTTAAGCAAATTTGTGGCACTGATAGACTTAACTCCTTTGTACAAAATGCCAGATTTCCTGCCACTGAAGCATATGTTCAGATGACACTTTATCTGCTTCTCCAATTGTATAAAGGAGTTGAGTTGGTCAGTGGCAAAATGTGCTGAAATTTGACTGTTAGAAATGTATTGTTAATTTTACATATAATGTTTTGCGTTTTTAAATGTTTTTGAATCCTCAAACTTTCTGATTCCAGGTTTACATGAAAATATTATAGATTTTTAATGATTTTTTGAATTTTTGACCTCTCTATATCAAAACATTGAGCTATTCCTTAACCTTTGTGCACCCCTAGGTAAATTTTTTGCACGAAGGGTGAAACGTCATTATTTTCCAAAGGGGTGCACAAGGGTTAAAGCTCATGAGAGAAAGTAGTATGTTGCTTGTAATCTGGAAATGCCATTAAAAGGTCTCAAATGTCAGTCGTTGATGTTTTCTTCTGCTCTCTGTTTTTTTTTTTTAACAGCCATAATTGAAATGGATGCCAAGCGAGCGCCTCAGGACAAACTTACATGTGTGTCCAAATGCAGTCAGCATGTCTTTGAAGCGCTCTCCACCTCGAACAGTGAGCCTGCTAATGCTGATGACTTCCTGTCGGGCCTGATTTATGTGGTGCTGAAGGCCAACCCACCTCGCCTACACTCCAACATGCAATATGTGATTCGTTTTGGTCTCCCTCACAGTCTGATGGCAGGAGAGAGTGGCTACTATTTCACAAATTTGGTAAGTTCATTGTGAAGTTACTCATCCAGTGTACACCACTGGATGCTATGTAAAGAGGTTGGTTGATCATTTGTGCCTTTGCCCCCATCCCCTGTTTTAGTCTTGTGCGGTGGCCTTCATTGAAAAGCTGGATGGACAAGCACTCAACCTCAGCCCAGAAGAGTTTGAGGGCTACATGCTACGTCAGCGCGGTCCTTCTGTGGGAGACCAGAGGCTGCAGGTTGCCAGTGACACACAGCATCTGCTAGAAGAGCTGAAAGGCAGGCAGGAGAAACTGGACCAAGGGGTGGATACTCTCAATGTGCAGCTACAAAAGTGGGTCCAAGCTGTTACGTCACAACTGGATGAGGCAACAACTCAGTTTGCTCTGGTGCAGAAAGAGATAACAGCTCAGGCTGAGCACTCACAGGTTTTTTCATCCTCAGCTCATAATGCATCGCTGCAAGGGGATGACAAGGACCAGTCAGTGATGCTGCTTACAGATCAAAATGTAGGCCCTAAAGATACAGACTGTTAGATTTATTAACAAAAACATATAATCTGGTACATGACTCTTTTTAATGCTCAGCACTAACTTGTGTAGGCTGCAAAATAAACACAGTTTTATATTCCACTGCCACATTTGCACAGGTTTCCACCAAGAAAGCTGGGATTTACAAGTCGGTTGAACATGAAGAAAAACTTCTTGAAGGAAACTTTTTGCAATTGGTGTCACAGGGTGCATGGAAATCTTTTAATGACTTTGTTAAAAACAATTTGCACTAGTATGATGTTTGAGGATGAAGGCCATTAACAATACATTCCAAGTTATAGTAACAGATTTGATCAAAATCAATATTTATGCACTCAGGGTACACAACATAACACTTTAAGGGTGCTTATTAGATATTCACTTGTTTCTAATAGTTCATGCCAATATGTGCCTTGATGTGCCTTGATGTAGACCACTGTGAAATAAAAAATATATGCCACGGGTGAAGGTGTTAGATGGCAGTCATAGACCACTACAAGTAACGGGGTGTATTAGTCAAACCACGTTTTTTCAGAGATGTGTTCTCAACAGGTTTTCTTCACTCTCTGTACAAAGATGAAATACCTGGTGCAAAAGAGTCTGTTAACATATTTTACTATCTGTGTTAGTGTACACAGGGTATGCGTTGATGAAGAAATCAAAAGGGTATATGCTATGTTGTAATTGAATGCAATATTAAAGATGACTGATATGATTTCAAATTGTGTTTTTGTGTTTTCTTTAAGTGAATTTTTGAGAGTATGTCTGCAGAACATTTAACTGATTTTGATGAGCTCTCAAATTATGAAAATAAGTCTAAATGAGTGTTCGAGTAGGTTGAGAGATCAAGTTGACCTGGGTGCTTTGCTAAGGTTGGTGAGACCGAGGCGTTGTTGGACATCATATGTTAAATACTGGTGGATGTATCCTGGGAAATAAATGTTTGGTGAGCCAAAAGACCCTTCATTATTTAGTGGAATAACTTAAATATAAGAACTTTATACTGGACATGCTCTTCATCTGCTTTAGTGCTAACAGTCACCAGTTACTTGTGCTATTTAATGTGTTTTGAGAATGCATTTTTCTTTTCAGCCAATCAGAATGTCATGGGACAACTAAACGTTCCAAACATGTATTATGTGCTCTCATCCCCTTCCACCTTGCCGATACTATATTAGATAGACACATATACTAACAGCATTTAAACTTTAAGCCATCTTTGATATGATCCCCTACTATGTCCTGAAAAAAAGATCCAGATAAAAGTGGCTCCAAGCTACATGGCTAGTTAACTCTATATGCTCCTGTGTTACACGGTGCGCTGCTATTCTGTCAGTGTGTGAAACAAGTCGCCTCTCTTTCTTAACCGTGTATTAACTTATTTAAGGGGCGTAAATTCAAACTGTGGGGAATTTTAATACTACTTTTGATACTACTTTTAATCACTACTTATAAAAAGGCCGCATATATAATACTGTGTGCCTTAAATTTGTACTAACAACATTATATGTAAAACTAATTACCGAACACTGGATTTGAATTAGCAATAATAACTGTATGACTAACATTATATTAATAATAAACTGTATCACCTTTATTTGAACTAACCAAGTGACCTGTGAGTGAACTAATAACACATATAATCAACCATTAGAACCATTTGTGTTGCTAACACTGGAAGCTCAGTTCTTACTGACAAGGTATGCACTGTTTTTAATCTGCAGGGAGAGACACATTAATGCAATGCACTGCCACAGGGAAGAGCCATACCCCAAAGTTGATAAAGAAGGAAACAAGCACTGACCCCAGGTTCTGAAGGGTCAGACACATGATGTTTATGTGGGATGTTTATGGCAAGAAACCACAAGCACGCCTACATGCACTACTACACACCTCATAAACTGCATTTCACACCTGATACTGGGAGCTCCAAGGACGAAACTGGTGGGAGGCCGTTACTAGAACAGCAGGATGAGATAGCTGCAGGGGAGGGATGTTCTCAGAATGATTCCATTGTAAGAAGCACACACACGATAGGGAAAGGTCACCAGGGAGGATACTTTGTTTACAGGTACGGCTGCTGGATGAAGGTCGTGATGCCAAGAGGCTGGGACCAGCCTGTGCACCAACGAACCAAGTCTAAACCGCGGTTACTCCCCAACTAGACAACCAATCAAAAATAATTGTATTCTTGCTGGAATGTATATACTGTTATATGTGTTTCTGGGCTCACTCTGTGACCTGTTGGCTACAGACTAACAGCTTGCTGACTTTTCAGAGCTCAGACTGAGTCCTTGATCAAGCTCAATACTTATTCACACAGAAAATAAAACACCTTAAATGAGAGAAGTTGCCTGTCCTTCATCGAAAAAAACGAACACGCGACAAAACCAATTTAACTTGCATGAATAGCACAGGTGGTTTCAGCCACAGCACACGCAGGGTAAGACAACAGCAAAGAGCCTGTGTGCAGAATCAAAGTAGCTAATAATTGCATAGAAATCCACAGCATGTTAAAGAATAGCTTGTAGTTGAACTTGTATTCTTTATAGGCTACTAACAGGTGAATACTGCTTGGAGCTCAGGCCACACTGACCGGACAATCATAAGGATGAAACATAAGCTGACCTTAACTTAAAGGCTATAACGTAATGTGGGCCAGGTCAGAGCACAGTGCTGTTAGCTAGTGTACGCTTAGTTGGTTAGGAATGAAAAGTAAAACATATCACTGTAATTTGTTGACCTGGAGACTCAAATAGGTATAAACGGGCATCTGGGCAGACACCTCTGTTCTCTATGAGTGGGTTACTGACGGGCCTTAATACACCTGTCTCACGCTGGAGGCTGGAGGGACGTGACTGAAAGTGGATCAAAGTCATCTTTTCCGTGTATCTCGCGCTTTCTAGCTCAAGCAGAGTGGGTTTATATTTGTCTGACATGGTGTCTTAAAATCATTTCAAAAGTATTTTCATTCAGGTGGTTTTGTATTGGCGTTATTTTCTACGGCGACTGTCTTATGTTTTCCCAGTATAGGACGGGAAGGTGTTGTGAGCGGAAATCCCCGGATGTGCCGTTCTGATCCGTCGTATACCACCAAAGAAGAAGAAGAGGAACTTTTGGCGATACCCCGGATGTACACTCAGTCGAGCAGCCATGAAGATGACAGGGGAAAACAACTCGGAAACAACAATGGATGATGTCAAAAACCTTATTAAAAAGAAAGATGAAATTGAAGAGCAGATTAAAGCTTATTACGATGTTTTGGAAGACGTAAGTGTGTCACAGACAGACAGACATACATGCAGCGCAAAGCAAACCTAAATACACAGGAATTCATTGTGAATGAAATTAGCTAAACATGACTTTCGTTTCTGTCTTTCTTTCTGTTTTTAATTTATCTTGACAGCAAGGTGTCGGAACAGAAGGTCCCTTGGTTGATGAGGAGGGCTTTCCCCGAGCAGATGTTAATTTGTACCAGATCAGGACAGCCAGACACAATATATCATGTAAGCAGCTGCGTGTTTGTTGTTTCCAGTGTTTTCTCTGACAGCACGATACATGTGGGTAACTGTTGAATGCGACGCAGCGCAGTCTCTTTTAAGCAGCTGTTTACATAATGTGAAAGTCTTCCACGGTCATTCAGTGAACTGAGTCGAAATCCTGTTATATTAACGCCTCGTCTCTGTTGTTTAGCAGTACAGGGATGGCACGGTGCTGGTCAAACTGTATGTTCTCATATACTGTAATCTTACACACAGAAATGTAATAATTGAAAATCATAGTAAGTAAAAACAAGGTTAAGTTTTCATATATATATATTTAAATATTTACATATTTACAAGACATTCTGCCAGAAAGATGCATGGCATGCCAGTTCTGTTATAACAACAAGCTTCACCCAGAGAATATTAGTTTTGCTTAAACCATTAAACCATTTTTAGAAAAGTTTCTGATAAACATTCTGTCTATTGACTAATCGATTGATTAAGTGGTCATTGCAACTCTATATGAATAAATTTCTCTTTTTTCTTATTTCAATCCAGGGCGAATTTATAGGTAATGCTTTGATCGTGTGTTTCAGGCCTGCAGAATGATCACAAGGCCATCATGGTGGAGATAGAGGAAGCCCTGCACAAGCTGCATGCTCGAGAGAAAGCCAAGCGGGAACAGGATGAAGCAGAAGCCCAGGAGGAGGCAATGGAGCAGCAGGTCACTCTTCCTTCTCCATTTGCACGGGTGGATGCTGTGACACAAGGCTCACCCGCCTGCGGAGCTGTGAGTGAAGTAGCCTATACGTTTGTGTAAGATTAGCTGTTTTTCTCCTGTGATTATAATAATTGGTTGTTTCTTTCCAAAGGGGCTCAGAGTTGGTGATGAAGTCATTGAATTTGGTTCTGTGAACACAGGGAACTTTCAGAACCTCCAAAACATCGCCTCTGTGGTACAACACAGTGAAGGGGTGAGCTACTTCAAATGTCATTGTTTGTCATTTCCCTTTTTTATTGTTTTGTGATGCAGTTTGATATCTAGTTTAATACCAAAAAGACAATGATTTATGAAGTCCATAAGAAAGCAGCTAAAAATAGGTTTCACTTCATTTCAGTTTGGGTTTTTATGAGATTTATTAAAAGAAGAATTTTCAACTATCAGACCGTTTAATAGAATAAGTAGACAGTCTCCTAATAATCCTAGTACATTTCTTATTACCCAAACAACAGCTTTCATTTAGTTGAACACACTTAATATCTGGAGTGTAAACTTGAATGTCATGTCCTTTTACAGAAGCCATTACGTGTCACAGTCATACGGGAGGGCCAGAAAGCTCAGATGAGCCTGACTCCACAGCGATGGTCTGGCAGAGGTCTGCTTGGGTGAGTGCTGCAGACAGAGTTCAAGTGATGTTTGTAAAACAACAATGCTCCCGAAAAGCCTCTAGTGAGCCATGTAAATATGTTTATCTTAATGTGTGTATTACTTTGACAAATGGCAGTGATTTTGGTAAAACATTTATTAGTAAATCCACCATAACATACATGATTAATGATTTAAATAGCTGTCTGTAGCAGATGTAACACAGTCCACATTAGTCACCAGCCTGTCCTTGTTCTCTTTTTCAGATGCAACATTGTTCCAATCCAACGATGATCACATGACATTGTGCAGAATTTTGCTCATGTAACCCCTGGGTGGATTGAAACGGGCTTTGTGCTTACTGCTGTTAACTTCTCAGTATAATTTAAACTGGAGTGATTTCCATCATACCGAATACAGAATTTGACATCTAAAAATGAATCATCAGGGTAGTTTTGGTAAAGAATTCATGCTGAGTTTACTGACTGATAGTTGAACAAACAATTTACTGATTAGAATCTTACATGTTCAAACAACTGGCTGTTGCCATTAAGAGTTAAGGTGTAAGAGCACACTAAATGTTAATGGGGTTAAGCAAGGATAACCCTGACAAGATCTGTGACTATCTGGAGTACTTGTTTAAATATCTTGCAGTGATTGGAAGTAATGAGCATACTTATTTCCTGACCCATCACACAAGATCTTTAGGAAATCTTGATGATGATAGATCATTACCAAAATGTTTATTCCACATGTAATTAAAGATTTTGTTTGTTTTCAAAGATTATCTTTAAGTTTAATACACTTTCAGTTGTTTGAATGCTGAACACAATTCACTGTTCTCCCTATGTAAATATATTTCCACTTCAGCACACCATAATGATTGATTCAACTAAAAAGAGTTGAAGACTTTGAACAGCTATTTACGTATGTACAAGTCCACAGTATAATGAGGTTCATAAAAAAGCAGTGTGACAAACATTTCTAAAAACAGTGATTTTTTTTTTTTATTCTATAAAAAATTCACAAAAAGCCCAAAGTTACATTTCTTACAAAAACAGCAGCTCCATGTACATGTAGAGAGGATTATCTTTACCCAACATTATGAACTGGTAAGAATTGTGTGACAACTGTTTCTATCAACATGAACAAAACAATCACAAATAAATTATTATTTTTAGTATGTTAAATACTCAGGCCAAATGTTTCAGTGCATGTTTTGTATGGGAAATGTTTGCATTTTGAACTTGAAACTCTTGAGACTGAAATAATCAAGTATTATTTAACAGTCACGTAATGTATTGATCTCCACGTACATGTACAGACATTAGGGGTTAGTCATGCTTATATGGCCCTGCTGCATCAAAGGCATTTCTACGATGTGACTGAGGCTTGTTACAAATTGACACCAAACAAAATGGTATCATCTGAATATCAAAAAAAAGAAACTAACTAAATTCTCTTCATAGGTGTAATCCCAACAAATATTAAATAGATAGCTTGAGTTTCTTCTTTTTGGGCTTGACGATCTGTGGTAGTTGGATTTTGAAGGCAGTCCTAAAAAGAAAAAGATTTTAGATCATAATGCCGACAAAGAGAAGAACAGATTACATTGCATTATTTCAGATGTATACTAATTGTGTTCAGAGGAAATGTTTTATTAAAGAGTTCTGCTTCCATATATTGAATAATTTTAAAAAGACTCACTCGCAAGTTGTACAGATGGGGCTGAAGTTGCAAAATACTTAAAGAGAAGACGAGAGAAAGTGTAACCATGACAGCATAATGTAACTGCATCTTTTTGCTAGTGTTATAGAGACTGCTGTGATGCATTTCTTTCTTTCAACCGGGAATAAAACTTACTTGACAGGCAAACTGAGCATACATAACCAATCTCGATGAGGTTACGATGGCAGAAACAAGCAGCTCTGTAGTCCACATGTGCAGGTGGTGGCAGCACCAGCTGTGAACGCTGCTCAGAGTCAGGCAGGAACACCCACTGTTCAGAAAACATCATCATCAACACAAAGCAGCCCTTTCTACAGAAAGATGAGATAAACAACACTCTCAAAAAAGTGGGAATCTCTACTGGACTCTTACCAAAAGGTACTGTGCCACAGCAAGTTTCTGTGGTATCTTTAGGTACAATCCTCCAGTTATATCGCAAGCCTGGAAAACAAACACCTGAAGGTAAAACACCTGGGTGTGTACAGGTCAGGACAGTACAGTACAGTCAAAGTAACAACATCAAATGCATAAAAACTTAAGATAAGATAAGATAAGATATTCCTTTATTTATCCCACAATGGGGAAATTTCAAGTCAGCAGCAGTTCTGATTCACACATACAAAGAGAGGGAATAAATAAATTATGCTGATTATATTAATATACTGAAAAATATCAACAGTTTTATAGACGACTGACTGGTATGAGAGCAATTTAACGTGAATGTCCATCTCACTTGAACTGTTTTACAAGCTATTGAACATGAGTAGTGTGGTATTCCTTGGTTCAGCTTTTGGACAGTACTGCCATCATGATACAGGTAGTGCTGTAAAATCGCACTACTGTCAATGTCCAAACAAAGCTGTAGAGATGTACCTGCTGAAGGAGACCTGAGTCCGAGTCCAAAACACAGGCATCTATCAGGATGTTCTATTTCAAAATACAAAACAAATTGATGTTTTTTTCAAATAAATGTGTGTTACAAGAAGTAAAGAGAATGGACAAAATATGCAAGAAGAATGATTTTACCTGCTTCTGGGCTGCAAAAATTACATTCATGAAGTTCATGTACTGGCGGGCACAGTCCTCGGCTGCTTTTATCACCTATCCAGAAAAATAAAGATGCTGTTTTCAAACTCATAGAAATAAAACAAGAGCACTTGTGAAAATAGGCTACTTAGGCCTTACCAGTATTCTTGATTTTATCTCTTGTCCAACTGAAAAAGAAAAGGCAACATCAATAACTATTGAAAGACAAAACAGTACCCACTGAAAAGCATTATTAAACTAAATAATTAAAACATTTAATTACCTTCAAGATCTTTTGAAACCCTGTGAATATCTGAATATCAAAGGAATAAGGAAAACACTTCAGCAACGTCTAACTGCAGTGTATGAAAAGAGAATAATGAAAAACAATCAGCAGACATTTCTCTCAACTTGACCAGCAAAGAAGCCGTTATCTAATTAAAGAAAAGTCTTAACAGACAAAACCACAATTTCCATCTTCAACATATGAGCACACACAATAACAAGACATATATCACACAACAGCAGCCAGAGCACATACATTTGATTAAACAAAATAAATCATGTTGGACAAAAAAAAACAGAATAACAAAGCTATTCAATCACAGTTGTAACTGGGTAACTACTTTAATACAAACATTAATTCTATCCTGTTCTATTAGTTGTTTTATTCATTCTTGGCTGTTCTTAATAAAAAGTCCACTACATGTCATAAATGATTAATTAAACAATTTTTACTGAAAGGATACAGCAGAGAGCTTTGGCAAGGGATCCAGCCAACAAAGTCTCAGTTGAATTTCCCCTCACTTCAGCTGTAATTATAGGAGACATATAGTACATTTCAGTAAGTGACCAACACCGAAAAACATATATTGACTAAAGCTTTCCACTTTACATCTGCTCTATACTGTATATGTCTATTTTACACACACAAAAACAGGCTTGTACTTACTTTTAGACATAACATTCCTGATCTCTTCAACAATGAAGTTATTGGCGACTGACAGGAGTTCATATTTTCCATCCCCGCTGGAGCATGCATCATCCCCACCGCTGTCCCCTAGTCTCCAGCTCTTACAGGGATACAGGAAGTGGCTGAAATAAAATAAGTAGGAGGGATGTGTGTAGACGCAGTGACAGGACCAAAACATTACATTCAGCAAGACAGTCGTCCGTTCAATCCTGGAAACGGACACTGGCAGAAGACACACTCAGATCATCACTTAAGTAAAAGTACCAATTTAGTTCTGCATTTAAATATTCATTTGAAAGTATTGGCAGCAAAGGCTCCTATACAATCAAAAGTATAAATGCTGCTTCTGTAGAAAAGTGGCCTGTGGGAGTGTTACTTCATCATAGTCTTACCTAGATTCATACTATAATGACAGAAGAGCAGAAATGAGAAAAGAGCAAAAGGCGGAAAGCCGCTGAGATCCTTGAGCGGGTTGAGTTCCCATGTGAGTTAAGATGTGACTCCTCACAGGCCTGGGCTCCCCTAAAAGTACCTAATGGTTTCAGCCATAGGGATCTTTTAATCCATGTAATATAGTTTATCTCAGCAGAGAACTTATTATGCAGAAAAGCAGGAAAACAGAAAAGACAATATTGGGATAGAATAAAAATATAACTATACACAATATTTCCCTCTGAGCTGCAGAGGAATAGAGCTATAATGTAGCACAATATGGAAAAACTCAAGTAGAGTAAAAGAATACAGAGCACTTAAGCACTGGAAACTGTTCTACGTTACCTGTCCTGACAGTGGCTAGCGATGACAGCCAGCCTATTTGTCCTGGTCATGGCCAAGTGGGAGTTCCCCATCACCATAACTGCATCCAGACACTTGGACAGGGTGAACTGGACAGACAAGAGGACAGTTCAGCCTCATCCACATTTAAAGCCTACAGTCTGACAGCCATTCATGAATCAGAATAGTATCTAACCTAACAGTGATGTAAATGGACTTAAAGAGTGCTACCTCTGGCTCACGCTGAGCTTGCTGCCCCCACCATATCGGATTAACATCCATGACGATTACCAGCAGATTGATTTCATCCTCTGCAGAACATTTGGGAACAATATCACATGATGCAGCTCTGCTCCAAAACTCTAATTATACGACGCGAGAGATGCAAACTATATAATAAGTAACCTTCATTACCAGTATCCGTCAGACTAAGCAAGACATACCTGATGCCATCACAGCAAGATACTTGTTCTGAAATGAAGAGAGACCAAAAGTGATAACAGTTGATGTCCTGGACCTTTATGTTCTGTTAGCCTCCATCTTTAATCTGAAACACAACGTCCACAATATTCTACAATGACAATGAATAGTTAAGTTAAAGAGTGCAAATAATGAAAATATAGCCAATTTCGTTTCTAGTGTGACTACAGATGTAACAGCGATACTTACGCGTCTTTGTACGTCATTGAGCTGCGACTGGCTTCTTCTTCTACTTTTCATAAACAACACAGCTGTGGCGCTCTGCTGCCACCTGCCGTCTGTTCTGCTGCAGCGCCAGTGGTTCACTCACAGAAAAGTTATTTATTTATTTTTTTTACCTGATTTGGAGAAAAACTCTCCAGATCTTTTATGTTAAGTAAAAGTAAAAGTAAAAATAGTAGTAGTAGTAGTAAAAATACGAATACAAATATTAAATTACAAGTCAAAAGCCTGTATTCAAAGTCTTATGTAACAAAAGAACAGAGTATTATCAGTTAAATATACTTTAAGCATCATAATAGTTGTGAGTTGAAAAAGCCCCTGTGATATTATCATATATTATATTGTTAGTACTGCAGTAATGTGGAACTAGCATGAGGTGGAGCTCATTTTGACGTTTTTATACTGTATATTGTTGGGTTGTTTAATTAAGTCTATAACAATGCATCATATTTTACAAGTCTGAAATTGTAGTGGAGTATTAGCTAGGTAACACACTGAGGACTACGTAGGTCTGTGCACAATGTGCTTGACGGAAATCTGGCTCAGGTTCTTGTTAGTTCTAGCTGGGACAACTCACGGTCCATTCGTCCATGGAGATTTTGTGACACCATGTAATTAACAGCCTAGCTCAGCCCAACTTGGCAACTCTTGGCAACCAACTGAGCAGAAGTCTAATCAGCCATAGTGACTGAAAACATCTGTGTGTGTGTGTGTGTGTGTGTGTGTGTGTGTGTGTGTTACATTTATTATTGAGACTTTGAATGTGCGTGTAGGGCCGCCAGAAGGGCCATAACAGTGTGTCCCTTAACAATTATGAATTTTAAAAAATGCTTATTTGGGGCTGCACCTGTTATTTTAATTATTGAATAATATGTCAATTATTTTCCTGATTAATCAACTTGTTTGGTCTATAATTTTTTCAATGACATTAAAAATGCCATCATTTTCAAATTGACTGTTTGTCTGCAAAACCAAAGCTATTCAATTCACAATGGCACAGAACAGAAGAAAGCAGCACAATCTCACAATTCAGATGCTGGAACTGGTACATATTTGTCATTATTGCTTAATGAATTGCTAAAATGATTAATAAATCATAAAAATTGTTGTTGATCAATTTTCTGTCAATCAATTCATTCATAAAGTGAGAGATCATCCATTTTGTATTGTTGAATTGTGTTCGGAAGAATTTAACTGTATCTATATATTGAAAAATAACAAGATGCCATTATAACATATTCCTCATATGATTTACCATGACATAATAATAACAAATAATAACCAAATAAACAGTATATTGTAAACCATTCCATAATTACAAAGGACAATATTCTGTAGCTGTCCCAGTTCAGTGTCAACAATCTGCATAACCGGACATTAGAATAATCTAGAAGAATTTAATAAATGTTAGACATTTCTATATCTATCTATATCTATATATCTATATCTATCTAAAGACTTGTTGACTCACACTTTTTTTGATAACTATTATCATTGTGACAATTGTTGTGACAAAATCCTGAAGGTTTTGAAATGCTTCCCTGTGAAAGAAAACATCCAAAATAGTCCTGGAAGCATTTCAATATTTTTTGTTGAAATATTACCCAACTCGAAGAAGTCCTTGAGTGTCTGGTTATTTCTTGGGCTTGGGTTTTGATTGGGTCTGGAGAAAGACAGTCCTGTATCTCTCAGTTTGGTAGATATCTGACTCAATGGCCTCGCTGGAGTCGTTCAGTGTTACATACACATCCCCGTTGACCTCAGTGACCCTGTGAACCCTCTGTTTGACACCCTTGGAGCGCCAGTGTGTTCTCAGGGGTTTGGCTGTAGGATCATTCACAGCTTGGTAAAGCCCTTCCCCTTCTGCCAGCGTGATCTTGTACTTGTGCCACGGACAGACGATACACAGCTGCCCATTGAACTCCTGATGTTGGCAAAGCATGAAGGTGATTAGGGAGATAAGATAGATAGGCAGCTGTAATGGCAGTCTTACAAGAAAAACGTTCTCAGATATTGATACACAGGACAGAGCTGACAAAAAAAGAAATGGTTGAAAGCATTAGACTCAACTGCACATATTTCACAACAATATTCAGAGAAAATAGTACGCAAGTTACCTCAATGTCTCCATGCTGTAATGCACCACCTGAATCTGCCAGTGATTAAAAAAAAACAACGTCATTATAGACAACAGTGCTTCTTAATCCGGGTTTCACACATATGAAAAGTAAATTCCACACTTGAAAAATTACACTTTACACACGACACGACAGGCTTTACAGCTTATGTAGCTTTATGCATTATGCCGACACAAACAACAGCAACACACACAGAGCTTACGGTAGCAGCGCATGTCCATTGCATGAAACTGCCCCTGGTGGTACAGGACCAGTACATCTCTGCATCCATTCACCAGCTTGGTCACACGCCCAGCCTTGACAATGTCCTCCTTCTTCCCGACCAAGTGGGAGCCAGGGGGAGGTGAGGAGGAGGGAGGGGGAGGAGAGGAAGAAGAGGAAGTCTGTGAAGTCTCCTCCTCAGATGACATGTTGATCACCTCTTACAGCAGATCGCCTGGTATAAATAAGAATATAGTTAAAAAAGTAATTGTAGTTTTGCTTGTAATGATTAATGACAAAATACATTGCTCACACCTAACTATTTTTTGCAAGGTGTTCCAGATGTTTGAAACATCCGCTTCTTTCATGTCCTAAACAGATAAACAGATGGCATGCTGCATGAATATTAAAAAAAAAAAGAATAAGGAAGGGAACACTGGTGGCCTTTTCTGAATGATCAATATTTACAAACGGCATCTCCTAATTAATCCAAAATAAATGTGACTGAATGACTGAGATGATTTAATGATAACAAGTGATAATCAGAATCAGTGCCAGATAGAGAGAGAGAGGAAGATACAGACCAAAAAACTTGTGTAGCCTAAAGACTATTTCACTGTAACCTCAGTCCAGCACACAATGCCCTCTCCCCTTCTCCCCAAATTAACTGGATTCATAATGAACTTCTAATTCAAAATCAGCCTACCTTTAATGTGGCCAGGTTACATCTGTGGCACTAACACTAACCTCTAGTCCTGTAGCTGGTTTCCATGGCAGAGTCTGGTAGCCTGGCAACTGGTTTGTAGATGAAGCTAATTTGGGCGGAACATGACTCTTTATCTGCCCCAAATCAGACCTGTGGCTATTCTACTGCTTTACATTTATATTTAAAAAAATAAAAAATATCTGGACAAGTGTCAAAATATACAATGCAAGCCAAACTTCGTCTGCGTCTCGAGAAAGCCATTGGTTTGGTATGTTTGAGGAAGAGTCAATGTTGTGTGTTACATCTAATGTTGTCCCTAGTGAAACACGGGCTGATGAGCGAGCTGACCTCCATCCTTCCGGCTAAAAATTGTTTCCCCTTATGGCTTAACATGAACTAAGTTACAAACGGAGGATGTGCCAAGTATATATGAAATAGTCTAGGCTGTGCATGTATGTATTCGCTGTTGAGGTACATAATATGCAGTATAGAGGATTTTTGCAAAGAACCTAAAACAATAAATAAAATGTGTGTGATTGCGAAAAAAAACCCCCACAATAAATACTTCTATGAGCACTTGATAGCTTTACATTGCGTATATTTCTAAATACGAGTATTTGCCATCTATCTATGTTGCTTTTTGTAATTATTCTTTCTGAGTTAGATTCTACAGTTTACAACATCAGGCAGTAAATCAAATTACCATTTTACAATTGTATTTCATTATATTGTCCAAAGCATGGATATGGACACGTTGTCTACAACCATGAACTAAGCAATATATTAAATATATGTTGCGTTAAATAACGCATGTAAGAACAATAATGATCCACGTGTCTTCTCATTAATTAACAGAAAATACAGTTTCCATATAATATGTTGCGACACTAGTGGGGCAAATGTCTTAATGGTTTAGTCTCGGAGGGCTTTTTGTCTTAGCGTGTTTGCTGGTGGGCATTAAGCCGTCTGAGGGATTATCTGCATGGTTATCTATCTCTTTCATGCTGAACTGAGCGTAATTTTAGCCGGCTGTCCTTCTGAAATTCTGCATTTGCGTCTGATAAAATGTCACATAATTTCTGCCTCCTCTCAGTCTGCCTGCCAGCCTGAACAGGAGGAGTGCTCAGTCACAGAAAGCGCCCTCCCCAAACCGTTTTCGTCGTTATGGAGACCTACTTTGTGTACGGAAATGTGATGTGATCCTACTCAAGCGAGCAACTTTGTGAAAAATTTATGCACTCTGTCAGTTCAGTTTGCTCGCTCGTTTGCTGCTAACAAGTCAGGTAAGTTTTCTGTGGATTCTTGCCTTTTGGAGAAACTTTACACCCAGTCATTTCAGAAAAATTAAATGATTTGCTGAACACAGACACACAATTTGTTTTAAAGCAATGTATGACGTTTGGCAATATTTAAAAAACCATACAGCTCTTCTTTTATTTTGGGGTGTATGTTTGTTCAGGTGCTCCTTTATTTTATACTCTACGGCTGAGCTGGCATTATGTGTCCTTCAAACTGCACTGCAGGGTGTGCTCCTGTAATTCAATTTGCAGAATTAAGAGTTGCTGACACTCAAATCCCAACATGTGTTCACTGTAGGGACTGTAGCTCACCCTGAGGGAAATGTGGAGTGGGATGAGTTGAAGCGGTGTAATGTTTCATAAACACAGTATTGAACAGCACTCTCACCTTATGCATGTATACTAAGAGAGTCTCATTCAAGCACCATATGGACTACTGCAGCTGCCGTCCAATCTACTGTAGAAGTCAAAGAAGCAACAGTTGCATGCCTGTGTCTGCTATATTTATCATATTTGCTACGTTACAGAAATGTTTGACATGACTGCAGTGTGCTGCTGTGGCTCCATCCTGACCAAGTGTCAAATTTCAGCATCATACCAGTGTCCTGTGCTTTGCTTGCCCCCACAACAGTACAGAGTGGTAGCGATCACACAGTGACTGATCAGACCATTGGCCATTAGTCTCTGACAGAAATCACTAAAGGAGAGAAAACAGCAAGGACATGCTGTCTTGGAACAAGCGATGTGGCTGCAGCAAGGAGCTTGTGTAGTGGCGAGTTTGTAGTTATTGTGAGTTATTTTCCGTGTAACTTTAGCCTGTCATCATAGATTTACTCTAGTTATACTGTAATCTCTTGCATACCTTAAATTTGTATGACCTACTGATGGAGAAACTAAAACATGTCAGGTGGAGTGAAGTAAAAGAAAAAAGAAGAGAAAAGGAAGGGGAAGAAATGACACTGTATGAGTGTCTGAGAGCAGTTGGGCTACAGCGTCACTATGCCAGGTAAGCTTGCTCACTTACAGTACATCCAAACCCACACTTGCCTTGTCTTTCTTCCTCTGACCATCTGTCTCCCTCTGTCTCCTCTCCTTCAGATTTACCTCAGTGGGTGTTCATCACACAGCCCACCTTTCAGCTCTGACCATGGAGGACTATCCCATCCTGGGGATCCGCTCCATGGAGGACAGGACTCAACTCTTCCATCTTATCCAAACGGTCAAAACTCTTGACTTAGGGAGCCTTGAATATGAAAATTGTGATGTTGATGATTACGATGCTGATGGTGGCAATGAAGGCCACGCTAGAGCGGATAGTATCTTCACATGTGATTGTTGTGGAGATCCTGATGAGGATGTATATGATGATGAAGATGAGAAGGATACTGTTGTAAGTAAGCCAAATGCAGTCTGTTTTTCCAAACCATCATGCGTTCGCAGGCAGCTTGATTTCAGTTGTGAAGCCATCAATCATCATCATCAGAAGCTATTTCCTCATCCAGTTGGCACAGTTCATGTCTACGCAAGTCATAATAGAAATAATGTGCCAGGCCAAGGCAAAGGATCAGCCATACCTGTGCAGCATGTGTTTGACACTGGAAGTGCTGTGGTATGTGGCTGCAAAGGGAGCATCAATCACTGGCCAGATGTCCATAGTAATCACTCCCATCGTCACACAGGAGTAAACTCAGAGCCAGACAGCTTGGAAGGAATATCCATGCACAACTCTCACACCAGATTATCACCAAAGTGTGTCTCATTCCACAAATCAAAACCCAGGCAAGCAACAATGGCATCAAAGGGGTTAAGCAGCAAATCAGTTTGGCACAAAGATAGAAAAGGAATCTCAAGGAAGAAAAAACTCCATACAGAAGTAAGCAGTAACAGGGCTTCTGGACACATGGCTAAACCACTGCCTGTTTATGAATCAAAGAGAACAGCTGGCTACAACTATGGATTACCACAGAGTTCTCCTTCTGCCCCAAACAGACGGTAAGTGTCAGTGGTCTGTGTTGCACTCACTGCTAGCTCCTTACTTGCAAATTGATATCTTGGTGAGGACAGTATTCAATACATTTAATACATACAAGTACCCAAATGAGTATTTCCTATGCGTGCACATCTTTTTAGTAATTTACATGCTTTCTGTAATTGTGTCTTCTTAAGTTATGAAGTTTGCATTTTAGTGTTGTTTGATCCTGATTTTGATTGTTTGTTGTTTGTGTCTTTATGTGTGTGTCTGTATGTGTTGCAGGCAATCAGGAAGGCAGCGTATCAGTGTGTGTGTGAGGAAAAGACCTCTGACACACACTGAGTGTAGAATAGGAGAAACAGATGTTGTGACAACTCCGAGTGGAGAGTGTGTTATTGTCCATGAAAGCAAAGAGGCTGTGGACCTCACACAGTACATACTACAGGTAGATAAATGTCCAGAGAGGAGACAAAGACAAATCAAATTTTTGACTGAAATTGCATTTTGTCATGTGTCTATACTATAGTTATATCTAAAGATACAACTAGTAGTGTCTCCAAATAAATACGCATCACCAAACGGTGATAGTATTTTGTATGGTGCATAGAGTGTATTTTTACTTTAAGCTCACCTCAGATAAATATGCTGTTGTCATGTTTGTTCTATTTATGTCATGCATTGCTCCTTGCTCTTTTGTCCCTGCAGCACAGGTTCTACTTTGACCAGGTTTTTGGGGAGGAGAGCTCCAACGAAGAGGTGTATCAAAGAACAGCGTATCCTCTGGTGCAGCACATGCTTAATGGGTAGATTAGCCTTGATTTACTGCTCATCCGACCATACTTTGCATCAGAATCCAAATGAATCAATTTTGGGGCTTGTGGTGTATTCTTGTTTGGTGTTTATGCTGTGTTTGTACGAATCTGCGCTCCCTAATTATCTATGTTTCTATTTTGTGTGCATCCATAGAGGCAAGGCCACCTGCTTTGCATTTGGCCAGACAGGTGCAGGGAAGACTCACACCATGTTGGGTTCATCTCCTGGGAGACCAGGGTTGTATGCACTGGCAGTCCAGGACATTTTTGCTCACCTGTCCACGACACACACGCACTCACCCTTGCTGGTTTATGTTAGTTTTTTTGAAATCTACTGTGGTCAGCTGTATGACCTGTTGGACCACAGGAAAAGGTGTGTATCTCCGTTAGTGTGTGTGTTTTGTTGTGTTAAAAGAGCTCATTAAAATGTTAGATGCAAATTTCTGTTATACAGCCCCTAGTTATACTTGCATAGAATTAATCTCATGGAATAAATATGATTTTTTAAATTGTAATTTGTGAGCTCAGTTTTCCCAGGGGGATTATTTATTTTCTTTGGTAACATTTTCATCAACTTGATTTCTTCTCTCTCTTAATCTCTTTCTTTTTTCTTCTGTCATTAGGTTATTTGCACGGGAAGATGGACAAAAGGTGGTTCACATTGCTGGGCTGCGTGACATAAGAGTGGACTCAGTCAGCTCACTGCTGGAGGTTTGCCCCTTTCTTTACAAACTGCCTCATGTCAGTGTTGTGTAGTTTACAGCTGGTGTTCAGATTAGCACTCATCTTGTTGAACATTAATACAAAAACTTTGATTTCAAAGATTGTAGATTGCAGAGATATACCATTTTAAAAAAAACATCTTTCATGTTCAGTGTTTGAAGAAGTGACTGCTGCAATCTCCATGAAGGTCTTTCAAAATCTAAATTTCTCTCTCACTCTTGCCTCTCTCCTCCTACATTCTTCATTGTACTTATAAAGGTGATTTCACAGGGTACAGAGGAGCGTACCCAGGGGATGAGCGGAGTGAATCCACTCTCCTCTCGTTCTCATGCCTTGCTTCAGATTCAGCTTAGAGGTTCAAACCAGCAGACAGCTGGTCGGTGAGTTACATTATGTGTTTTATTATATTGACTTATTATGGTGTATACACTTTCTGAAGGTTTTGTCTTTTCTCCATAAAGCACCACTAAGGTTATTGTGTAGTAGATCAAATAGGTCCAGAAGTATTGGTGTTAAATGAACTGAACTGCGTGTTTGTGTGTGTGCCTGTAGAATGTGGTTTATAGACCTGGCAGGAAGTGAGAGGGCATCAGATACCAAAGAACCAGACAGGCAGAGTCGTATGGAGGGAGCTGAAATTAACCAGAGTCTGTTGGCTGTAAGCTACACACACATGTTCACACACTCACACATAAAGTCAAGGACATTTGTGGAGGTTGGTAGGATTTTGCATATTTTCAGATTTGTAAATTTGTTTTTTTCTCAGCTTAAGGAATGCATCCGATCCCTTGATCAAGAACAGTCACACACACCTTTCAGACAAAGCAAACTTACTCAGGTACAATGACTTCTCTAATTTGCTGACTTTCATTGTGTGTTAGGGATACAGAGTGTGCCTAAATATCATGGCTGATTTACTGATCATGTATGATTTTGGACTACATTGTTCTCATTCTAGGTGTTGAAAGACTCCTTTGTTGGTGACTCAATGACATGCATGATTGCCAACATTTCACCTGGTCACTTAGCAACTGAACACACACTTAATACATTGAGATATGCAGATCGGTAAGTGTCTTTCTAATGTATGTATGGAATTTGCAATATTGCATATTAGATTCTTGAAAGATTTAATTCATCCTGCTTCAAATGTGACTTAGGGAAACTTTGGCGGCAAAAATAGTGCAGGGATTACAAAATGCAAAGTTTCTCTTTCCATCTCACTCCCAGTATTGACAACTGACCCAGTCTTTGATAAATGCAAGTGTTAAGGACAACGAAAGATTACGATGTTTTGTTTCATAATAAAGAAATGTCATGAGCTTTAGAGGCAATGATCAGTGACTGCTTTGAGATGTTATATTTACTCGATTTTTTTTATAGGGTGAAGGAGTTGAAGGGACAAGGTGGACTAAGAGGAGGAAAAGGCAAGACAGTACCTTCCCCAAAACGCAATCTGTTCAACAGCAGCAGCAGCAGTGGAGGCAGCAGTATTGGCACCAGAGGGAAAAGTCCCCCTAAAAAGCCAAAGTTAGGGAGACAAAAAGAGGCTTTTGGCCCCACCACACCTACCACAAGGGTGACCACAGGGGGTGCTGTTCTCTGTTCCACACCCAAGAACAGCAGATGGAGAGAGGAAACAAGTGCAAGAACTGGACTTGAACTTGGTGAAATTACACCAGTTAGAGGTTTGCAGGGAATAGGTGATAAGAGGCAGAGGAGGGAGAGAGAAAATGTCAGGGAAGGTAGAAGAAGAGAGAGGTATGGAGGAACTGACACTATTGGTCACTCAATTGGTGACCAAAATGGTGGGGCAGGACTGGTCTCGGGACAAGCGCTTGATGAGCAGCCTCCCTTGTGGGAGATAGAGAGGAAATCTGGATTCTACCACAGAGAAAAAGAGAACCAGCAAAGAAAATTGAAAGGGGTAAGAGAGGGGGAAAGAAGATGGATAGAACAGAGAAGACAAGTGGAAAGCAGTGGAGGCACACGTAGTGAAGTAGAAAGGCTAAGGGAAAGAGATTTACAAAAGGTTAATGAAAGGGAAAAGGAAAGGGAGACACATCTGAGACAGTATCACCAGCATCTGCAGCAGTTTATGCCCTCATCTGCTTCTTCATCTGTCGATCTCTTCGCACCGTCTACATTTCCACCATTCTCTTCCTCTAATCAGACCTCTCTCTCTTCCACTTTCTCTCCACCTTCCTGTTCTTCTCCCCAACACTCTTCTCGCCTCTCACTTTCTGCCCTTATGTATCATGGTTTGGAAGAGGTTTTAGATGCGTACAGAGCCAGGGTTGAGGCTAGGGCTGATGGTAACAGAGGACAGTTGTCTTTCATCCCCAGTGGAGACATTTGCCTACGAACTAAAACCTCTCCTAACTACAATAACAATAAAGATGAGGTTGGTCATGGTGACTCGGGTGGTATTGGTGAAGATTGGGGGGTATCCTTGGAAGTAACAAAGGCAAGATTTGGACAAGACAGAGGTAAAACTGAGAAGAGGAGGAAGGCAACAGGTGAAGGAGAAGTAAGAGTAAGGAGGGAAGACTGGGGGACAACTGGCATGGAAAGAGAGGGAAAGAGGAGATGGGCTTGGGTGGCAACAACAGAGACAGAACAAGCAGGCAGGATGACAGGTGCAAGGCCAGCTGATGTAGAGGCAGTAGTGTCCTACAACTGTGATTCAGTTGAGTGGGTGGGTGAGGAAGAACAAGAAGCCTCAGATGTCCCAGCTGATGAAGTGTGGAGTACTGATGAGCAAGAGGGAGCTGACGACTACAGTTTAGTGCCCACCCACAGCAGGAGTGGCAGCGACAGCCTCTTTAACCACTCTCCCGTTAAGTCACCCCATCAACGAGCTCCAGCAGAACGACCCCTCTCCCCTGCCTGTGAACATACCCACACGCTCCTGACCCCTAATAATAAATTCAGTAACCTTTCCCTTAAATTAAAGCATACAAAATGCAGCTCAAATATCCTGCCTCTACCATTGCAAAATTGCCAACAGGCTGTGCCATCAAGTAGCCTTAGAAAAAAGGAGCCATGGCTTGTTGCTAATGTCAGGGAATTTTCAAATGCTCCCTTGGCCACACTAGATAACACTCAGGCACGCACCCATCCTGAGGTCAAAGCTAAAATGTCGGTTTTACCTCAACAAGAGACTTCTACAGATTCTGTCAGCTACATCATGGAACCACTCAGCATCTCCTTGCTTCAAGTGGACCAACAGGCCGCCACAGCCTCATTCCTCCAAGGTGCACAGGACAACACCTCACTGTATTCACTTGAGAATGAAAGAAGAGAAGATAACCAAAGGAAAGTTGAAAAAGATTGTTTCACATGTGCGGAGACAGAAAACAAAGTGGTAGGGGCTGAGGTTTTCAAATTTCACCCATCTCTTTTGAAGCTGCCACAACCAAAGACCCACTGTCCTCCCATCTCTGACACCATGACAGCTACTAATCACAGTGAGCAAAGAAAAGGTGCCACATATGAACACTGTGGAGTAGGTAAGTGTGAGTTCTTTGTGTGCTTGTACTAACTAATGCTTAAAAATAGATATGTGAACTTTTTTTTTTTCGTGTCCAGGTATGATAAAGCCTCCTGTGCCAGAGGTTATCCCTGAGGAGGTACCGGTCTCTCAGAACAATAAGAAACCCCAAACAACGCCAGCTATTGATGTCGTGGGCAACAAAGCCCCTGCATCCCCACTAAAACCCTCTACATGTGCTTCTCTGCAAACTTCTGTTGTGCAGCCAATTTCATCTTCTGTTCAGCACTCAGGGAATACTTGGTCACCCAGCTCTCTCAGTCTAATGTCAAATAGTGCCACCCAAATGCCACCAGATTATGCACACAATGTGCATAACAAACGTGGGTTTTTCATTTCATCACCACAGTCAGAAAGTGTCTTGGGCCAGTTAAACGCGTTGCCAAACAGTCCCATGGAATCAAATAGTCAAAGGAGCACCAGCAATCAGCAAATTAGACCCATTATCCATCTATCGACACTGGAAGACTTGGATCATGGCCAGTAAGTACCAGAAATCATACAGTTTTGCTTACACAATAATCCTAAATAAGTGTTATAGCCCATCCTGTGTTTGAGAGGCCAATGAGCATTGTAACAAGACACAACATATACCCAGTTATACCAATTGTATTTAGGTCCCCCAATGAATCTGGTTACATGTTTATCCTGCAGATATGATACAGAAATCCTACAGAACTCTTTGGTGACAGGTTTTGAAAACCTGCTGTGTATTTCTGAGTATCTGAGTAATCACAGCCAAGAGGTTATTAGTTTGAATTCATTATCTTTTGTCATTGTCTTTTTTCTAATCCAATCCAACATTAGATGGCGTATTGTCCAGGCCCATTGGGAGCAGCTAGAGGAGATGGAAGCTTTATGTCATGATGAGGGGACGCTTCTGTGCCAGCAACCTAATATGGTTAGAATTACTAAGAGCCATGTTTGTTAGCTCATTTGCTTTTGTAAACTGTATACTTTAAATTGATAACATACTATGATCTGACCTCACTCTCCGTCTCTCTATCTCAACAGGAATTTGCAACGTACGTCCACAAGCTGGAAGAGATCATGGAAAGAAAGGCTCAGTGTGTCCACGGCATGATAGCTCAGCTGCAGCCATTTCTACAGCTCAGTCATTCTAACTGCCCACACAACCAAGGAGAAAATGATCATGATCCCATTACTCAAAGAAACTAAGTTACTATGCGCTAATGTTTGTATTTTTAAGTGCAACCTATCCACTGAAGAAATGCCAGTTATGCAACGAAATATGACTGTTCATATATTTTTGCATCCTGCAGATTTATGTGTGTGTTTCTTTTTTTGCGTGCAGGTGTGAGGTTGTTGTTTTTCCTTCTTAGATCCTATAAGTGCTGTATCCATATTGACTCAGATGCATATAGTATATTACAATTATTTTAGTTCTTTGAATCATACCTTTTAACTGGAAATGCATTACAGTACCGCAGAAACACAGTTCTATACAGGGTTTAAAATAGAAGTGAATTAAATTTGCTTGATCAAATAGTGTGTTCTGTATGGTGAAATGCTTAGTTTAGGAAGTAAGTAATTTGATGATTATTTTCTGAGTAGGATAAGATGCAGATGTTGTTTTCACCCAGGTCTATTTCCCTATTTCTCTTGCAAAATTGCAATTAGAACAGAAGAAGCAATCTTGACAGATAAGGTATATGGTATGACACCATCATCCAAAATTTTTTTTTATAAAACTGACTCAACAACGCTGAAGATAAAAAATGAAAGAATAAACCATCACGTTGACAATCACACTTAAGGTTTTGGATCTGTGCTGACTTTTGCAGAATATTAGAAAATGACCACATGCACTGTGCTTAGAGTTGTCAAGCGACTTCATGATACACACGCGTCACAGAGATGCGCGCTCCCAAGCAGTGACGCGCACGTAAGGGCACGGCTTTGAACCACGTGACCAGCCCGGTGGGTTTTGGTTGGCGCGTTCGGCTTCACAACGTTGAACAACGGCGCGGTGGGTCACGTGACAGCATCTGCTGCTGCTGCTGGCTGAGCGAAGCGTGTTAGCAGGTAAAAGAAAGAATGAAGATTTGTTGTGCAAATATTTTTGGTTGAAAATCCGTTGGAATGACCTATGTGTATTATTTTATAATTTTGAAATTGATATAAGGAAAACTGACCGGGTGATCCAGCGAAACCGATCGCCCCGTTCGGTCGTTAGCTAACACAACTTAGTAGCTAGCTAGTTAGCCAGCGTTGTGTCCGTGCTGTAGTGCTGCATTGTACGCGGAGGGCCGTTCACATGCCGGGGAGCTAGCCTGCTGCTGATGTCTGTCGTAGCTCAACATGAACGGGCCACGCGTTTTCGACAACTTTTCTTCCCATCATACCCGTGGCTACGAAATTCATAGTACTTAAGCATAGGACTTCGACCGTGGCAAATGTTAGTGTTATAGCCGATGTTTTTTCGTTTCAGTTGTGTTTTCCTGTTGCTAACTTTAGCTACTTCTATCACTGAGGTTAGCGTAAAGTCGCAAACGCTAGCTGTTCTCCTGGTTTACACAAAAGGGTACACCTTCGCACATGTCACAATTTGTTTTTTTTCGTCGTGTTGGTGTGACTAATCGAACATCATTCAATAGCGGAGAGGTAAACTAATTGTGTGATCAACATTACACTTCTTAAACATTTCCAGTAGAATGTGGCATGTTAACGGTAGGTCTAGTGTTTGTATTGCACACGGAACAAAGACGAGCGGTTAGCAAAGCTAAAGCTAGCGTGAGCTAGTCGACCTAACGTTGATGTGAACGTTAGCCAGTGCGGCTCATATTTCCGTCGAGCTTCTTTTAACGTTCGCCTAAATAAGATTACGAGTTAGTCCTCACTTAAACCTAAGAAACGGGCGACTGAAATACGATTGTAACTAAAGCTGTATTTTACAGTCCACGTTAATAATACTTTGCTGTTAAACGTTTTTTGTGTCAGTCAACATACGATGGTCAGACAATGGTATAGTCACAGTCGGCGGATCTCATTTGTTGTGTTCCCACGCCGACAAGTTGTCTCATCAGTATCATCATTAGATAACAACCAGAAACTGTATGTACTATAATCTAACACAGGGTCGTCGTATACTTTCGTTTTCCTTGGACCATTTATTCTAGCATAAAGCCAAGGCTTCTTTGAGGTTGATCATTTTAATCAAATGACTGCCGCTATCCTGACGTTGTCGATGGGGGGGGGGAAATGTTGTTATTCATACTAACCATAACACATGCTTGTGCATACTCATGTGTTTTGTGTGCGAGAGGCTGAGGGAAGGTTGTAAGTTGACACCCGGACGGCCCCCTCTTGGCTGGCTAAATTTAACTGGGGAGGTGGGGGGCATCAGATGGGGTTATAGTCTTACATGGTGTACTTGACAACGAGTGAGGCTTGATCTGCTTATATTCAGTATATTGTACTGGCATTTCGCCATTGTTCAGTATTATGTTTGACTATGAATTGTGATGCATTGTAACTTTCTTATAGGTGGCTGTCATTTCACTTTGCCTCTATCTCCTCTCCTTCCCCCAGATTTTTCTATTTTGTACATACATTGTTTTGTATATACTGTATATGATGACTTCAGTGGTCAGCAATCAAGCCCGGGGGACTCGGGACAGAACGCTGCCCACCACCACACAAACAACACAGCCACAGAAACAGATACAGGCAAGTTCTCACCATTATACATGCTGTCCTGCTCAATTAAAATGTCTTTTGTACAATCTAGGATTGCCTCACTTTGTATTAAATGTTCTAATACTAATATTAAAAGGGAAATGTATAACAAATATAAAATGTAAATTCATACTCTTACAGGCTAGTTCGCTGAACTTCTGTGTCTTTTATTGAAATAAGTAATTAAAACCCAGTGTCTTGTGATCTAGTGTATTGTTAAAATTTGAAAATTAGGGCATGTACTGTGTGGAACTGGTGTATTGTTTTTTTACTGAACTGTATTTATGTTCCAGGCCACAGCAGAACAGATTCGTTTAGCCCAAGTGATCTATGACAAAAATGATGCTGACTTTGAAGACAAGGTCAAACAGGTAATGTTTTTGTGCATGATCACATATTTAGACAAACTAATTTTCTGCATGACCAGAATATCTAGACCCTTGTTGCATCACCTTTGTTTCTGTTTTGCACACTCACAGCTGATTGAGGTAACTGGGAAGACTCAAGATGAGTGCATGGTTGCCCTCCATGACTGTAACGAAGATGTAAACAGAGCCATCAATTTCCTGCTGGAGAGCACCTCTGACACAGTAAGAGTCCATATACACATGCACAAACAATATTCATATATAAATATTGTGCTTGTGTTCACATGCAAAATTTAATGTTAGTATTTTTTTTTAATAGTCGACCTCATACTTTGGTTAACCTCTGTTAGAACTCCTGGGAGACTGTGGGGAAGAAACGAAGCCTTGGGAAAGATGGAGGACCCTCAGAGATTAAGGAGAGCCGTGAGAAGAGGGGAGGAGAGAGGGAGGCCAGTCGTGGACGTGGGGGTTCCAATAGGAGGGGCAGAGGCATTAGCCGAGGGCGTGAAGGTAAGAAAGGGACGCAATATGTTTGTCCTGTCGAAGGGACAGGGATTGTGTAAATGTTACGGTCCTTGTTAGTCTGTTAAAATGGTTTTCTTTGGCTTTGGTGTATTTTTGTCAGTGATGGTATATTCTCAGTGTATTGTTACTAAAACCATTCTGGGTGTATGAAATTGTTGACTCAACATGGCTTTGATTTTTTTCAACTTTCAATTTCCCTGTGGATTTAAGACTCGGATTTTTATATATTAATGATATGAATTTCTAATGTCTTAATTTCCGTGTGCCATTGTTTTTTGTTTGATTCCAGGTCGGTTAGAAGAGAATGGGTTTGAGGTGGCTCCTGGAGAGAGAGGAGGAGACCGTGGACGTAGGGGACGGGGTAGAGGTGAGCAAAACAGACGAATCGCATTGCGCCATACTCAGAAAACCATGCCCAGGGGATCCTATGAACCACTAACAAAATGTCTGTTGCTAGCTAAAAACATCTCAGAATTTGTAAGATTTATTTTATCACCCTACATTTACCAGAGAGGAAAAGGTATGTTGACAATCTCAATATTGTCAGTGTTGCTTTTCATTTCCTTTCTTGTCTTGGACAAATAATCCTACATAGTGGCCATAACTGAAGATTGGATTTCCCCTCTGGGTGTCCACTCTGTCTCTATGAACTGATTTTTACCATGCTGTAATATTGTGTTCAATGTCTTTTTGAAAAGGCAAAGAAAACATAACTAACTAACTACTGCTGGCTCACAACAAAAGCATTTCATGATATTGGCACCAACATCTGTAATAGGGCTGGTCGTTGTTCCTCACCTCAAAATGGTAGAATTGACCTCAGTCAGTGCAGAGAGCAAGCAAGCTAACAACATCTCTACTCGGTTAAGACACGTATGATTGCCTCAATATACATGCCTTATATTTATAGTGACATAAGTAGAGAAGCAGCGCCTTATATTCAAAGTGACAACATTTTTTTTTATATAATATTAGTGATTATGATGATCTTTGTCTGATCAGTGATGCCTTACGCTTTATTGTCTGTAATGTTAGTCTTTTAGTTGGGTCCTTTATCATGTTGGTAGTGCATCCAAAAGTTTATTGAATACAACATTGTTTTGTTTGCAGTTAGTCCAAGTGCAAAGTTGGGTTGTACAAAGATGGAGTTGCAACCAGTTAATTTCCAAAAGTCTCATTAATGTAAAGAGCCTTAAAAAACTGAAATGGGCTTTTCAAAAAATAAGTAAACAACAATAAAAGGCACATTTCCTAGGTAAACAAAACTATTTTGATTGTCGAGTCAAATCAGAATGTGCTAACATGCAACTATGGATAGAAACTGAAACTTTTTCCTGCGTCTTGTCCAGGAGTTTAGGAAAATACTTCTTTTTTTTTTCTTAACTGCAATCCTTAGATAGGGACTTGGCACACATGTTATTGTGCATGCTTTGGTAATGTAACTGGCAGCATATCTATTTGTGTCAGCAGGCATTTATAGTATGGCAGCGCTCAACATGTGTGGAATGTGCTCAGGCCCTGCAGCTGCTTGTGTGTGTGTGTGGATGGGTGGGGCTGTTAGATAAAGAGGTTGTAAGAGGTGGAAAGAAGAAAAAATCTGACTGCATTTGTTGGCTGTCCTTGTAACAAGTGATCTAAGACTGAAGTAATCATTATTTCAAGCAATTAGTCTACAAGTTATCACGTTTGACATTAATTTAAATATACATTTTTTGGGAACATCAAGGCTGAGCAAGAATGTTATAAGTAACATTGTGCAACATTATAGAGAAATACAAAACAGTAATGATTAACTTTTAAAAAAATTTCAAGTGCATGCACAAAGCAATTTGGTGTTGACACTCAAAAGCAGTAATGATTCTGGATGTGTCAGAACAAGCAGCAAAGATGCTGAACATTTTGTCAATTTTTATTCAAAACATCACACAACTTATGAACTTTTAACTGAATGCAATAACTTATAATGAGCCTTTGCAATGTATACATTTTGCAAGCATGCGCACAAAAAACAACAAACCAATGAAAACTTGGTTGACACAGACTCCTATCAACTAACATTTGGTTGACGGCAGCAGCTCTAGCTTGATTCAGAAGAAATTGATTAGATGCTTTAACATAAAAGAAATGAATGTTTTCTCTTGTGTCTTTATGGATACCTTCAATGATTTAAGTTTAAAGATATTAAACAGAAGTAAAACAGGTCTTAGGTTATTTAGACATAAAACTGCCTGTCTTTTACCTGCTTGGCCAATGTTGGTTTGCTTTGACAGCACAAATTTGTGTGGTGCCATTTCTGTTACAGTGCACTGTATACGTTTATTTACTGAGGAAAATCGAGGTCTAAAGGGACCAGTCAGCAGAGGTCATGCAGTTTTTGTGTGTGTCCTCAGGGGCAGGAGGTCGCGGTAGAGGAAGAGCAGCTGCTGGCAACAGGTTCTCCTCCCAGGGAATGGGGTAAGAACATTTGTGTTTGATCTTAAATCTGAATTAGGATGAGGAGATAGTGATGGTGATTAACAAGCACATATCTTAAACAAATGTGTGGACAAACTAAGTCTCTGAATCTCTTCATTCACTAGCATTAACTATGGGTAGGCTGTGGTTTTCGAACAGTTGTTAAATTATAAAAAAAAATAATTTCTCCGTCATCTTTGTTTTTAACTGGCGGCTAGTAGTACGTCCATTGGGAGCAGTAGCTTGATCCAGGCTGTGCAGATGAAGCCAGGTTTCTGTAAAAACGTGGGCTCAAACAGTCTCTGATTTTTCATAACGTGGGCTGCCTGGCTCCCATTTCATCCAGTTGATCTTCCTGCGACCAGACATTAGCAAGGAGCCTTGAGGAACTAGCAGGGTTAGCTGGCTCGGTCTCCTCTTCTCCTGCTGTGGCACCTGGTCTGTGTGGACAGAACATGTTGTGGGCAGTGATCGACTCAAGGTCCACTTTAATTCAAATGTGTAATTTTGCCATAAGAAGTAGGTGTGTCGGCAATAAAGGCGAAAGTAAACTACCAACAATGTAGTGAAGTTTGAACGAGGGCACACCATGCTCTTGGGAGTGGGGTGGGAATATTCGAATAGTTCAGCGACCATTGAATACTATTTTTGCTTGAAATACACATCTCTACCTTTTTTAACAGTAGCAATCAGTGTCAACAACAGACCAGATGGCATACCCTTCAATTTCCCTTATTTTGGCTTAACTTCCAAACCTGCCTCGTGACCTTTTCCTGTTTCTTTT
Source organism: Pempheris klunzingeri (assembly GCF_042242105.1). Lineage (NCBI taxonomy): Eukaryota > Metazoa > Chordata > Actinopteri > Acropomatiformes > Pempheridae > Pempheris > Pempheris klunzingeri. Next base: position 5,492,293 of record NC_092018.1, read on the forward strand.
TTCAACTCCTCTTTCAGCACCTTTAATCCTGCTGACTACTCGGCTAACTCGGGAGCTCGCCAGGAGACATGGGAAGGAGATGGCAACGAAACTGCTGAGGGAACTGGTAAGCTGCTTTGGGGTGAAGATGGCTGAGAACATGTTTGTGTGAACATAGCAACACTAACTTGGCTGCCATTGTGTTTATAGGAACATGGGGAGGCAATGGGGAAGACTGGACATCAGAAGACTGGACTGAGGATGTAAGGCAGCACTTTTTGATCATCTGAAAGGGATTTGCAATGCTTCAGTTTGAGGGCTCACACAAAGTTTGTTTACTTACAATGCAAATCATTAAAATCTACACTGACCTGCCTAATATGCCTATCGGGTACTGATATTAAGTTACTAAATACTAGTGGTAAAGAGTCGGTGATTTTTATTTAATAACTATCAGTGTGGCTCTGAATGGTCAATACAAAGTACAGTGTATATGCGTATAATCTCATGTAATCTGATGAATGACTTTTTACTTTTATTTCCTTTCTCACAGTTGTCTGAGACCAAAGTATTCACTGCCTCTTCTAATCCAGGAAACCACATCACATCTGGACACAAGTAAGCTGTCCTGCTTTAAGTCCAGTCAATGTAAAACACTGCAGAGAACAGGCTTTATTTTGAAGAGAAACATTTTATTTATTTGTCCAATTATCTTCTCTTTGTCAACCCTCCCAACCCCTTTTTTGTCCACTATTTACTCCGTCAACTCTTCACTCCGTCTAATCTTTCCACTTTCTTGTTTCCTACTTCTCCTCAGTGTGGACCTGGCTGGCCTACTGCCTAAGGCTGGAGTGGCTGTAGGTGGTTCTATGGACTCTGACTTGGGGGCAATAGTCGATGGCCCCTCAGCAGAGGATTTGGGCCAAAGCCTGGTGTTTACCAATTCCCACCACAATGGACGCACTGCAACACACAGCTACGCACACGCCACAGCCAACAGCTATGCTCATGCTGCATCTGCTGGTACCACCTACGCACATGCTGCACTGGTACAGACAGCCACGCATACAACACGTACAAGCACCAGCAAACATGTACACATCTATATGTGCCAACACTCTACTGTGTATTCAGCTCTTGTTTGGTTTCTCTTGTTCTTCCAGTCCTCAGTCCTGGGATCGGGCTTTGGGTCCCTAAATGCACCTAAGCCGACACCTGTCTCTGACATGAGGACATCAGAGCAGCTCAATGGGCCTCGACTTGGTCAGAGAGTCAGTCAGACTTTGGCCACCACCAGCAACATTAGTGTTTCCAAAGATGCAGGACCACCTCCAATACAGAACGCTGCTCCTACCGCCGCCTCTGTAGAAGTCAAGGCTCAGAGACTTGAGAATGGCCCTGTTACTGCCCAACACTGTAAGTTTGTCTCAAAGTAAAAGATAAGCACCGGAGAATTACCTGTGTGTGTATACATATATGTATATATTTTTTTATTTATTTATTTATTTTTAATTTCTCTTCAGTGGAGATGAAGCTTCAGCCAGAGCCATCAGCAGTGCTCAGCCAGCTGGCTCAGAGGCAACAACAGTCCTCCATCCATCCCACCACAGAGCCTCTGGGCCTGTCTCAGTCGCATGCTCCGCAGGTCCCCACACCGCCAGGTAGGACTGCAGGACATAATCGTGCTATGCCATTAAAGGTGTAAAACTTTGCTTTGCATTCCACATGACATTAGAGCTGTAACTAAAATTATGATAATTTTTATTCATAATTAAACATTTATAATATAATAATAGCAGAAATGAGTGCATGTATCTGTCTGCTTTGTTTCTGGAACTACACATGACGAGGAAAATTTTGGCCAACAGTGTAACTAAGAATGGCTACAGAGCTGATATTAAAGGTAGTAGTAGCAGTATAGTTGTCAGCACCTTCTCTGCTAAAGACAGTATCTGTGCTGTAAAGTCTTTGCAGTATTGCCATCTTCGTTATGTCTGGCTCAGACAATTATTTTGATCTTAGTGCTGTGTTTTTTTTGAACAACATTGTGAATGGAACTGCTCCCTTCATTGACCTTTCAGGTCATGAGTCCTCCATCCCTCCTGTAAGAGATGGAGCTTCTCCAGGAGTGAAGCTGCCGGGCATGGAGCCTCCCATCTCAGAAGCCCCTCAGCGGCAGCTAAAGACACAGAGACGCAGAGTACCTCCTCCCTCAAAGGTAAGATTTTCTTATATCAGAACCCATATATTTATTATTTTATTAAAAAAAATATTACTTCCAAGATGTACAGAAACTAGGGCTGATCAGTGAGGGGAAAATGTGAGAGCGACTTTTTAAAGTTCCTTCTGTGTTATGCTTACATACATACAGATACAGTCAATATTGCAAATAGCTTTTTCATGTAGGCCAGGCCTATTTGTTGATTAAATGAGATGAATTCTAAATCTTATTTAGCTACTTAATTGTAAAAACTTTCAGTAGTATATTACATAGCTTCAGGCTTTGTAAACAAGTAACTTAATTTTGATAAAATCCCAAAAAATCAAACCTTCAAATATTTACGTCACTATCGAATAATGTCGCTTGAAATGCACATTCCTAGCCCACAGCCAGGTCTCTTGTTTGTTCTGTACTCAATCGCTGACTGACAGCCTCTCTTAGTTTTTGTGCTACTGGCTTAGCTCAGCTGAAACTATTACTGGGCAACGGCTCTGACTTGATTTTTGGCGGGTTTCACTGTGCTATGGGTTTGCTCACTGAACAACTCAGACTAAAATGCATGTGCGGCCAACCCAATGACCAAAACAGACAGAAGCTTGGATTGCAACACAGAGGGAATGTGACTCCATTCTCTGCTCAAGTTGCCATCACTCCACTACGTCTTTACATAGCAAATAGTTTAATGCTATGTCATATATGTCAAACTCAAGGCCTGCGGGCCACATCCGGCCTGTGATACAATTATATACGGCCTGCGAGATAATTTCATGTGACTATTAAGAATGGCCCGTCGGTAAACAGCACGCCCACCTCTAATACTACAAATCCCACAATGCACTGAACAGCTGCCGCGCTAGTCAGGACCCGTGCAGCAGCCCCTCCTCCCGCAGGTATAATGACACACCGATCAGCTGATCAATGCATCGCTCAGCGCTGTTATAGCGACACTTATGGCGCGTTTCCACTAGTACCTACTCAGCTCTACTCGGCGTAGGTACGGAGGAGGTACTAGTGGAAACGCGCCATTAAGCTAGACCCCCCCAAAATAAATGGCTAAACGAAAAGTGGACTTTGAAAACAGAGACTTTCAAAGCAGGTGGGGGGCAGAGTTTTGCCTGTTTGTCTGTCGGAGGTGAACCTGTGTCTTGTTTGTGGCGCTGATGTGGCCGTAATTAAAGAATATAAATACAAGACGACACTATGAGACAAAACATCAGGATAGTACAAAAAAGAGAAAAATTATTTCAAATTCTGTTTATTTTATCGAGGAAAAGTTGTTGAAGTTTGGCTGTTTACATTCAGATTTCTGGATAAAATATATATTATTATTATATTATATACTGTAATAAAAGAGTCACTATTAGTCTTCACAAAAAGTTGAGCCCGTTTGGCCCGCGACTTAGACGGTGTTTTAAATTTTGGCCCTTTCTTTGATTGAGTTTGACACCCCTGTGCTATGTAAATGCTCTCAATATTGTATAGATCAGTGGTTTTTAAGCTGGGGTCCAAGGAGCTCCAGGGTACTTAAGAGGATTCCAGGGAATACACAGTACACTCTGTAATAAAACACCTAAAAGCAAAACTCTTACCAAGTGGGAGATCGAGTGGTGGTCCGTGACATGAAAAAGTTTGAGAACCACTGTAATAGATGACCTTCCCCTCCTCTAATATTCCAGAGGCCCAGGGTGAACATTAAATATTTTGAAAATATGAATCTAACTGATCACCACTCGGTAACAATATTGGAACAAATCAAACTAAAATTTACTCTATGGCTCTAACTTACCACTTTGTTTCAAGTAGCAGTGAATAGCTGGACTATTTTGACTAATTGCAGCTATAGACTAGTCATCATCTATGTTGATTTTTGACTGAAATGTGGGCACATTTGAACAACTTCATTTGCATAATTTAAATATTCTGCATAACGCAAAATCTAATTCCAAATATTATATATGGGCTCAGTTATATTGAATTCCTTCTTTCTACTCAGATCCCAGCATCAGCTGTGGAGATGCCGGGCTCCGCAGATATATCTGGCCTCAATGTTCAGTTTGGAGCTCTTGACTTTGGGTCCGAGGCTGGTAGTGGGACGGTAGACGTGACACAGACAGAGATGGCCAGAGAGCAAGCACCAGCTCAGGCCATAGCTCCGCCAGCTCCAGCTGTCATGGCCATCCCTACTGCTGTTCCCACACAGCAGCCACAGAGCAGCCTGTTCTCCAAGCCCGGATCTGTGAGGTATGTTTCTGTTTGGGAAAGAGTTGTTTTGAGTTGGTGTGAGGGGCACAGGTTTGTCTGTTTATGAGGGGCATTTTTGATTTTGTGAAATCATGGCAACACATCAAGATGGTGCCATGAAAAAAGCAGAGCACTTGCTCTAGCCATGGCTACAAAACTTATCAGTGAGTTAAAAGGGTTTAGAGAATGTCTTCATTTTAGCTCAGTTACATGTTGAGGACAGTTGGTAAATTGACGCAATCCTGCCCCCACTTTTGTCACTTTCTGTGTGTTCAATGTATCTGCTTTGTCTTCCTCTTCCTTTCTCTCTGTTCTGTGAATAGTGAACACATGAGCACCTTACCCTCAGCTGTATCAGATCCTAGCTTCCCGTCGCCATCCTTGGGGTTACCAAGTGCCACGCCCTCCCCCTCCATGGGTCTTCCCAGTGCAGCTGCTCCACCGTCTTCTACAGCGCCTACGGCAGTCAGCCGCGTGGAGAGCAGTGGCCCAAGGTCCCTGCCACCTCATCTGGGCTTCCCTCAGAGCAAAGATGTCCCCTCAGCTGCTGCTCTCACGGTGAGGATAAAACTTTTTTTCTCTCTGTATGTATGCTCTATATGATGTAAACCACTGACTACTCATTGTCTGCTTAATATGATTAAAACTCTGACCATTACTTCTTCTCGTAGAATGGCTACAGTGGCATGAAGACACAGAGCACACAGGACAGTAAGTGATGTTTGCATTATCAGTTCTAGAGGAGTGGTCCATAAAATCAATTATGATAATTATAATGATAATGATAATTATTGACCGGAAGTTTAAGGAATTATTTTTAGTTAAAGTGGATCAAATTTGATAAAGACCAAGACATACCCATTCTTCCTCATTCAGTTTTGTTTTATTCTTTTTTTATTATTTTATTCCTCTTTCCACATTAGGTTGTAACATCAACAAAACAAATTTACACCAAACTGATCTCATTGTCTGTTAAACCAGGTACGCCATCAACGTCTAGATCCGTGAAGACCGAGCCTCCCATAATAAGTGACAACCACCACATACCTTCCCCTGCAGTTACACCCTCCCATTCAACACCCATCCCCTCACTCAGCAGGTAAGGGATGATTGACGCACACTGACATTTTATGTTGCACTTTTATTACTGCACTAATTTTTTGTGCACCCTTTTTTGTCTGGAGATAATGATGGTTACAAGCACATATCTTGATCCTTTATGTAGAGACATATTTCACTGAATCTCCTGTCCTGCTCCTGCTACCTTGGTAAAATACTTTTTTCTTTTGGCTGACAAAATCATTTTACTCTTTTTAGTCACGTGACCAGTACTCACTCATCTGGATCGGCTCTTGCCACCAGTTCCTCCCTCACTGTAAGTGTATGCATATTCCTGCACACAGACAAATTTACTTTAATGCCACTCTGCGTTTGTGGTGATAAAGAGGTTCTTCAGTTAAAGTTTTTGTGTTCAGTTGTTATCTGAGTGCAGGGTTTAGTATAGAAATTGGAGCCAGTTGTATTGATGAAAACCTCCATGCCATGAAACGAAAAGTAATTGCTTGTCTTTTTACTCGCCCTCTCTGCTCTTGTCCTTTTCCATCAGATAAGTAATGAAGAGAGCAGCAGTAGCGCCAACCTCCATGCCTTTTCATCATCGTCATCCAGCCAAGCTGTCAATCCCAGTCCTTCAGCTACCATGGCTGTCAGTAGCTCAACCACCAATGGTCTACACCCATCTGGAGCACCAGGACTAACTCCTAATGGCATAAATGCCACAATCTCGGCTGCAAGCAGCCGCACAGCGCCCCTGCTCACAGCCACCTCCGGTAATGCTCATAGTTCCACACAGGAATCACAAAACCACAACACAGGAAAACTTATCTGCAAAAGATTCTTTAAAACAAAAAGGAATATCATCCTTTAATACAATTCCTCTTGTAAATTATTACAAATAATTCTCAAGATAATTACTCAATTACAAAATGAGTGGTTCTCATCCCCTTTAAGTCAAGTAAGAAAACTTTTTTTTTTTCTCCTCTTTGACAGGCAAAGCTCCTCCCAACTTGGCCCAAGGAGTCCCACCTCTTCTGGCCAACCAGTACATCATGGGCCCTGGTGGCTTGCTCCCTGCTTACCCGGTAACTATGCGCCTTACTAAACATTTATGTAAATGTTGGGATATATTACTTGGACCCCTCTGTGTTTTCTAAAAGGAAAGAAGGGTTGTATCACCTAAACGTAGATGGGTGTTAGTGTCTCTCTTGAGGCTAAGCTACACAGTTTAGCATCTGCATTCTGTTATCAGTCTATTTGTAAAGTATTATGTCTGTACACGTTAAATCAAAAAGCCCTGCCTTTACCACGAGGGGGTATTGAATCGAACATTTGTGGCATTGATTTCACTCCCTATTCTATAGAGGTTTTCAGTTTTGACGAAGACTTTTAGTAGGTGCTGATCAAACATGACATCTACACACTGGTAAAACTGGGTAGAGGATAAAACTAAAATGGAATAAGCAGGCAACAGCAAGATATTGTAAAGACTTCAACATGGTTCTAAATAATCACCAGTTGTTATCCCCATCAACAGCAGATCTATGGATATGAGGACTTGCAAATGCTGCAGTCTCGTCTTCCTATGGTGAGTCTGTTGTAGAGTTTATCCTCTTATGGATTCATATTACGTATTTTGTAAAATCAGCAATGGTATTTTAAGTGTTTTCACTGTAATTTACTTTCCTGCTAACTGTAAGGTAACCAATCATAATCTGTATCCTCTGTTCTATTGAATGACATTTCACCAAATTTCCAAAGTAGCAGTCTAAGATGGACAGAAAAACAAGAACATGGAGTGTTGCATTTCGTATTTTAATTATTAGGATTTCTTTTGCCTCTTTCTACACAGGACTATTATGGTGTAACATTCCCTGGAACCACGGCTACTATGCCAGGAAGAGATGGTCTGGCTAATAATCCATATTCTGGTAAGTTCAATTTTATGTTGAACTTGGGTTTTTTTGAGTACATAGGTTTTTCTTAATTCTGTGGCTTCTTTGCTAATTCATGTTAGCTGTTCAACAGAAGGATTTTTAATTTTATGATTGTGTTCTGTCCAGGTGAGGCAACAAAGTTTGGCAGGAATGACTCATCGTCCCCAGCTCCCCCAACCAGCCTAGCTACAGCCGGGGTGCAGTCGCAGCCCCAGCAGGCTCCACAGGGAGGAACACAAGGACAGGGCCAGGGACAGGGCCAGGGTCAGCAAACGCAGAACCAGGCCTTCCTCAACCCCCCTCTACCCCCTGGCTATGGATACACTGGTAAAGCAATACAAAAATTATGTTTAATGATGATATCATCCAAATTTATTTGCCTTTAAGTCACCCATGCACAAAGCATTTACACTTAAATGTGGGAGTCTGTTGAAATATGTCAGTACTTGAAGCTAAAATGAAAGTTCTTAAAATGCAACTAATTTGGGTCACAGCCAGTAAAGCCCAAAGCTTGTTCAGGAAATTATTTTCAAATTAAACAAAAGTGAACTGTTAAATGTTGATAGACACAAAGTCAACGTGAATTTGTGTAACAGCAGAGCCCTTCTCATTATTGTTGTAGTGTTGCTTTCATCGCATTTGCATTATGTCTCTAACTTGCCATCTTACAGGTCTGCCGTACTACCCTGGTGTGCCAGGGGTTCCCTCAGCCTTCCAGTACGGCCCCACCGTTTTTGTGCCTCCCACTTCGGCCAAGCAACCTGCAATGGGTCTGGCCAACCCTTCCAATCAGTACCACCAACAGCATCAGCCCAGTTATGGACAGCACGCATATGGCGCAGGTAAGGCTCTGTCAGTGCTTGTTTTCAGACAATTAACACTACAATACATTCAAAAGCTGAATTTAAACTGCTGGATATAATCTACAAAAGAAACCTTTACCATTTCTTGACTCTGGAAAAAATGAACTGATTTGATCCTGTGTGTGTCTATATGACCTATGATGGCACAGATCTCTCCAAAAATTCTCACAGTACAACAAACTGTCAGCAACTTGCCACAAAAGATAGTTCAAAGTTACTTGATTGACTTTAACAGTTGGGCAAGTTATGGCGACTTTAGTGGGGATCTGGCCTGGTACTTCTCTCTGTTTTTGGATGCTCAAAAGTACCCAAGCTACTGTTTTGTCTTACAACACTATTTTACCGTCGGATAATTTTTGGTGTCTCATGTACAGCACCAGTTTGGTACGGCTGTTTTATGAATATTGTGAGAGACGGTGTGTCTGCAGAGACCTTAGCATAAATTTGGTGTGTGGAGGGAGGCACAAGAATTCAATTTTCAACCCTGTATACATGTACTCCAAATGCTGCATGTGCGTGTGGAATTGGGCCTGTTTGTTTTTTTTGCTTGTGCTGCATGCATAGCTCAAACCCCCTGCTGAAGTTGGACACAGCTCAATATAGACACCGCTGCCATCTTAGTCAGGTTACCTTACTGCCTCTCTCTCCCCTGCCCCCTCTCTCTACTGTTTCCATCCTCTTTCCTTTACCTTTTCTTCTGTTCGCCTGATCTGTTTCCTATCTCCTTTCTATTCCTACCCCCTCCCTCTCCTTCGCTCTGCCTCCTCTTCTTCTGTACTCCTCCTCCTTCAGCCTTTGATGACCTGTCTCAAGCCCACGGTGGGGAGTACAGTAAGGGAGGGTACGGAGGCTCTGTCCAGTCACAGGCCAAATCAGCGGGCAGCGGCCCAGGGAAAGGTACACACACAACACGTGCGCATACTCTAACAGCACACACCAAGTCAGTGGGGAATTTCCAATGGGAAAAATGGATTTACTCACAATTGCAGATGAGTCTACAGTCAAGAGTGTTCTGGAGAAAGGTGTGTATATGCACGTGTGTGATTGCACTTTGATGTGCACATAAGTGGCTACATGCAAAGGGGTGAAAAAAGTGAGAAATATGCCTCTGCACCTCCTCACTTAATATGCTTCTTCCTACTGGCTGGCCCCCCTCCTACTAACGGTGACAATGAATATTCATTGTTTAATATTCGCTCATCAGAGAAGTGACGTTATTCTTCTTCTCCCTTAACCCCTTGATTTTCCCCTCTTCTCTATCATTCTCTTCTTCCCTTTTGCTTTCCTCCCTTTCCTCTTAAATTCCTATTCTTTTTCTGCATCTCTTTCCTTCTCCCGCTCTTCTTTTTCTTTTCTTCTCAGCACCAGGACTGTCAGGGTCAGGTACAAGTGGAGGAGTACCTGAAATGGGAGGTTCAATCTACAGCAAAACTCAGGTGAGTGACTTCTTGTCCTCGTGTCAAGACTTGATGTGTCTGCTTATAAGATGATTGTCGTCTGTAAATTGCACTCATGTGATGTGTTTTTTTTTTTTTTTTTTTTTTAATTAATCAAATTCATAACATGTATACCCTAAAAGCTGAACAATGCTGGATGGTTGGGGCTGATACCCGTATTGGAGAAAAATTCGATATCGATATTTGCTGATATTATTTATATGCCATAAACCACTTATTAGTCACTTATATTAATCAAAAATACAAATGCTGTTTAAATACTTCATCCTATTTCACTTCCCATGGTGCCTCTGCTGGAAACCGATTATACTATTTGTAAATACCCCAAGCGTCTTTTTCTGTGTCTTCTGTTTATTTTATTTAATTTTTTTAATATGATATATTGGTGTATGTTGGACAACATATACAGCAATACTGTTACATCTGTGATGGGTTAATATCACCCATAAAATTGGCTAACTGATCACATCAAAAACATGTCATCTTGAATAATGAGTTATAAATTGTATATAAAATAAAAGTGGTTGCATAGGCAAGAGATTTTTATGGAATGCTAACTGGAATGTGCATGATTTGCATTCATTTTATTTATCTCTAAACCTATTGTTCCATGTCTGTACTTGATCAAGTTGTCCTGTATAACCTCTTGTGTCTTGTCTCTGTTCTCTTCAGTCTTTTGACAAGCAGGGCTTCCACACAGGGACACCGCCTCCCTTTAGTCTGCCTTCAGCACTTGGTGGAACAGGGCCTCTGAACCCTGGAGGTGCTCCTGGCTATGCCCCTGCTCCCTTCCTGCACATCCTGCCACCGCACCAACAGCCCCACTCCCAGCTGCTGCACCATCACCTCACACAGGACGGACAGGTAAACTGAAGCGTCTGCATACATCACACTTTACTCACCCAGGATTTCACAAAGTAAGTTTGCATCATTAAACGTTTTGTGTTAATCTGGGTATTAATCAGTGTTTTTGTCCATTGAATTAGGACTAAAAGGGCTAACATTTAATGGGAAATTACTTGAACTTGTTGGGTAGCTACTTGGTCTAACCATAACCATGACTGAATGGACTTGTTCTTCATAGGGTGGTCCTGGTCAGCGCAGTCAGTCCAGCAGCATGCAGCAGAAAACCCAAGGCAGCAAGTCCAGCTACGGCAGCTCTCCTTATTGGGCCAACTGAGGAATGCTTACCAGTCCCCCTCCCCCAAAAGGCTGTGTGCGCGCGTGTAAAGCTGAAACAAAAAACAGACACACTACCCTCACAATGAGCAACTTTGGGCTTCCTTGCCCTGCTCCCCCCACCTCCATAAGTCCTCATAAGTCTTTTTGGTTCTCTCTTGCCCCCTCTTTTCAGAATTGGTTGTACATGTAAGATATTTATGTATGTATTTATATATAAATATATATATACTGTATATGTAATAGTAGAACATGAAATGTGGTTGCTGCATTTTATTTTTGAAGGACTTTTTGTTTACTTTTTTCAAAACTGCAGGAAAAGATGTTACATTAAGACAATGAGGTGGTGATTATGATGGTTTGAGCGAGTGAATAGGATAAATGATCTAAAACTTCCTGTAGGAAACCAGAAAAAGGAAAATGAGAGAGCTACAGCACTGATTGCGTATGAGGACATTTCAGATGGGGGTGGGGTTCATAATCACTAACTGCATCTGTCTCGTCTTTTTCTTTTTTTTTATACATACCTTCTTGAATTACCAGGCTCATCCCCCAAACTTCATTTTGTACCCTCCTGTCTCTCCACTCCTGTCTCTCTCCCTCCCATATTCTGTAGGGCTGCCTACTTTCCCTGTGTCAACACCTTCCCTGTAAAGACAGGACCTGCCCATCTAAATTTTATATTTTAATTTAATTTTAACCCTGATTTCCCTCGAAATAAAAGTTCTGAGCAGTTGGAACTCTTGACTTGTCTGAGTATTTTTTTTTTTTGTATTTGTGTATGTGCCAGTGTTTTAACTCAATTTTTTTCTAGACTGTTCAAACCTACATTTTGATTCAATTGTCAGAAGGTAAATGATCACAACAAAAATCCTGTCCATAAGAGGGCCTCTCCCCAACGTTTTCACTCACCCTGGTAAAACAAATATGTAAGTGATATTTTATATTTATATATATATATATATTTTTATATATATATATTTTTAAGGTTCTGATTTAGGTTTGCAAAGTTGTGTGAAATTAACTTAAGTCCAAAAAAAAAAAAAAAAAGTTTCCTGAAAAAGAAAAACATGATCTGTGATCTGCTTGCCATAAATGTGTTCTCTGTAATAGTCTAAGCCAGTTGGCCATATGGTGTCACAGCATGAGGGAGATACAGGTGGCTCTGATTACAGTGACTCCATCGTAAGACGCCTCCTTTTCCTATGAAATGCATGTTCTATTATTCTGTTAAGAAAATTGCATCAAAATACAAGGAAGGAAGATTAAACTTTTTATTTTTGAAAGCACAAAATATGACTAATGAATTTGCCCCTTGGCTGGTAACTTACTGTGTACTAGCACAGTACAAACTTCTCATTTAAAAATGAAAAGGAGAGACAGGACAGTTGGAGAATGTGATTCACATTCACCAAGATGTGGTTGCCATTATGAAAGAAGCAGTAATGCAGGAAGGAGAGAGCCATGTTTGTGTCCATCTCAGTCATCCTAAGACTGACTATCATTGTGACAATATGATCATCATATGCATTCCTATTGTTAGCAAAGTATTAAACATGTTCTTTGAGTAATATTTGGTTTATCTCAAGGAAGTTGGAAGGTGTAAGTTGAGAATGAGGATACTGTCAGTAATAAATATTTGATCAAAGTTTCAGTAACTTTCCATTAAAATTCATTGGTTTCGCTTGTCATTGTATCTCTATTCATTGTTGGGAAAATACTGTAACTCATATAGTTTCAATATAGATAATGTGCTTAGTAAGAATAAAAAGGTATTCTTCACTTGTAAAAGTGTAAATAAATTAGACATGAATGTGACGTTAACAGAATTCAAATGCTGTGTGTAATCTTATCAACCACCACTAGATGGCAACATACAGCTATGTTTTATGAAGTCAATTGTCGTGTTCATACCAAACACTGGAGTACTTTTTTGACACAGTAGGTCAGACCAGGTGGGTTACAGGTCACAAGAACATGGAAGATATATCGTCTTGTTTAGAAGATAACCCACTATTTTTATAGTGTGTAACAATGTTATTGGCACTGATGGGATGCACATTTGTGAGTTATCTTTGGGACTTAAATTTTGAAAAACAATGCAAACCAATCAAACAAGTATGTGTTCTCCTATATGTGATTGCCTAAACATGAGATAGTCAAACCTGACACACTGCTCTCACATTTTTTCATGATTTGAGTTGTTTTGAAATTTTAATTGGCTATAGCAACCTCTCTCTCTCTTCCCCTTATTCCATCTCTCGCCACTGAATGTAGAGCGTGTGTACTCTGGGAATAGCCTGTATAACCCTGCTATGTGACTGACAAAGAAGAGTGAAGAGAAGGGAAGGGTGGTGATGGGAGGGTGGGACGCAGAGCAGAGAGGATGGAAAGTCGATGAGTGGCAGGTGCTATTGTGGCCTCAGTGCAGGAGCCTACAGCAACAAGGTCAAAGGTCAAAGTGAAGTTGAAAGGTCAACCTTAACTCCCAGAAAGCCCACCCAGTGAGAGACACTGATAGGGGAGCCAGAGAGTGCGAGGGGCCCAAGGAACCAACTGAAGGAACAGAAAGGTATATGAAAGAAAGAAAGTGGAGTGAAGACAAGGTGCAGCGTAGGTCAAATTAATAAAAGAATATCATTCGGGTGAACCAGCCAAGTTCTGAAGAAAAAAATTGATCCAGATTCATTAGAAAAGGAAAACATCTGGAAAGGAAAGCAAGGCAAAGGATAGAACAGGAGGGAAAGGCCATGATGGCAAAGCATGGAGACATGAGAGAAGTGTGGGGAAGCCATGGTAGATGGGTAATTGCAAGATGCATTTGAATGCAAGAGAGCACACGTTTGATAACTTCCCTGTCTTGATGTCACAAGAAAATCATGTGGGAGGTTCCCTCCAAGAAATGTTGGGCCTGATACTGAATGAACAAATTAGCTGTGTCCTTGGTGAATAAAGTGTGTTGGCTGCAGTTTCCTATTGGGGCCATCCATTGTGTCGTACCATGGGGGTTGTTTGGAGTTTTTTTTAAAAAGTTGTGCTTGGCCCAAAATGCACGATATACCCTGTTATTTCATTGAAGAGGCGCAGGAATGCAAACAGGAATGCCCCTCAGAGTATTTGTTGACACTCACAGCCACTCTGCTCTCAGATGTTGACAAAGACGTTTTGTTGGGGTTCACTCGGTTCACTCCCTGGAGAAACTCGGGTAGCTGTGGGGCTCTCACGCAGGATATCGCGACAGTTTAGATCTGAATGGAAATCGGAGGCCCTGGTGCTGAAGGTGGTCTCGTGACCTGGGTACTTGATTTGGACACGCAAATCAATTTCTGCCGTGTTTCTTCTCCTCTTCTTTTATCCCTTTAAATTACAAACCCTTCCATCTGGCTGAATGGAGAACGATCACTGACTGTTTTTTTTCCTCAACTCCCTTTCATCTCCATCTGGGGGACCATGAGATGTTCTTGTCCCCCCGCTTGTTGTGAGATGTGACAGCAGGGTCCATTCAGCGAGAAATTGGCTGCAATTAGTGCAATTATGCTGATTTTCACTTGTGTCCCATGCAGAACAGAGTTTTCGCTGTGCACAGAGACATCCCCGGGAAACTGCTGCAAAACAAAAACCCATCAATCAACAAAGGCCTTGAATGAAAGGCTCAACTGCAGATAATACTGGGCACATTCCATAATGACAGCGTTTAGTCAGCTGTGACCTGTCTTGCGATGGGGGGCATGACATCTAGAGTTTCACTGATTAAGGGGAAGTATGTGGTGGAGCCAAGGGCAGAAGGCCTGCATGGCAGTGGTGGACAAGTAACCTAGGCCTACAGTAAGGTTATCTGTGGGGCTGGTTACAGTATGGCCATGTTAAAGACACTTGAGTTCAGCTCAGGTCTTGGAATTTAGCAGGGGGTAGACTCACTCAATCTAGTTTACCCACTTTAGATATACTTTAGGCAACCCAATAGCCTGAATCATGACAATCAAAACACCAGTAAGAATAATTGAATTGATAAAGTTGAAAGAGGATTGAGTGTTTTATGAAGGGAAAGAATAATTTCTGAATATATGATAGTTCTTTATGTCTGTGGCTGTTTCCCACTGGATGATGACTGAGGTGGAGGTCATAGTTTACCCAACTTTACATTGGTATGTCTGTGTCAATACTGCCCAGGAGACTGACAAGGCTTGCATTCAACAGCAGATTTCAAGGTGTAGGAAGGGGGGGGGGCAGTATCCAAAACCTAATGCATCCACTTGTTAACTGGTGGACTTAAAAAGGAAATGTTAGGAAGAAAACACCACGATCACTCTTGTACAGCTTCTATCAATTCAATTAAAATGTGCCATCTCAGCAAACATACAAACTTCTCATTCACTTCCTGAAAACTTGGTGATGGTTGATTAAAAAACAAAAAATACAGACATTTTCATTGGTACAGCCTTTTTTTGTCTACCAAAACCCCAAATATGAAAGGCACTATAATCATATAAAATTCAAGATGTTTTTATAGCAAACTATTCAGTGAGAGTGAAGCACATGACATGTCAAACCAACATAAATAAACAAATAAGTAGTGTTTTGTTCACGTCCCTACTTTTATATAGTGCTTTGGAAATATTATTTAGGATTAATATTCAAGCCAAAGAGAAATGATCTGTTTTAACATGATCATGTTGTGGTCCTTGTACTTTCTTCATCTATATTTGATATCTGGGATTATAAATAATGTTGGACCGGGTCAGAGCATGGTCAGGGTTAAACATGGACTCAGGGTTGTAGTTTGTCTGTAAAATTGCACCAATCTACAGGTCAACCATAGTGTAGCTTTTGAGGTCAGTTGTGTTACAAAGAGTCCTTACTTATTAGACGTATCCACATAGACATGAACATGTTAACTGCAGAATAAGCTGCTTGTTTTAGAGCGTTGTCGCTTTTGTAAATTCAATTTAGCGTTAGGACAATCAAAATAAAGTGGATTAATAAAAAAAAAAAAGATAACATCCATCCACTTGGGTAAATTATTACTCATTTTACCCGGCGGTCCCCAAGGAGGAAGCCCTTGAATCTGGCCCCCAAGTGACTCCCTGGCCCCCAGTCTGACCCCCTCCGTGCTGTGTTTTGGGGACATGCGGTCAGTGGTGGACTCAGGAAGAGTGTCTTTAAGACCCAGCGGAGCTCGGCAGGGAAACCCCGCGGCTTTAGTTGTTTCTACTCTCCAGAGTGTCAGCTAGTTATTTGTGGGGAGGCGCTGTAGCCATTTCGCCTCATGAAAGCCCGATGAGCTGAACGAGCAACATCCGAGTTGCTCGTGGAGAGGAGAAATCAGCTTTGAGGAGCTCCGCGCGCACACGGCCGTACACGAACTCGCGCGCAAAGACGCACGGCGCACAGACACGTACACTTCCTCCTCCTCCGCGGTGGAAAAAAGACAGAGAGGAACAGAGAGGGCACACGAAACGCAAACTTCCAACTCTCCCATGTGGAAAGCAGAGGTTTGAGGATAAGGTATATATTTTCCTCTTCGGGGCTCCGGTCTCCCCCCCCCCCTCTCTCCCTCTCTTTCTCTCTCTCTCTCAGTGTTTTTGCCCGGATAGTTGTGTTTCTATGAGAGTCTTGCTCGGCGTGAAGAGAAGTTTGGTTGTTTGCCTGGTCGGCTGAGGAGGAGGAGGAGGAGGAGAAGAAGAGTCGGGTTAAAAGTGGGGGAAGATGGTCCGCAACGCCGCTTGGAGAAGAAGCTTGCTCTGCGTCCTGGCGCTTAGTCTCGGCTTTGCGTCCCCGCCTTGCAATGCTCGGATTTACACCAACCACTGGGCAGTCAGGATAGCCGGTGGACCCGAGGTGGCCGAGCGGATAGCGGACAAATATGGCTATAGGAACATGGGACAGGTAGGTCGCCTATGGCTCCATCCGAAGTTGCCTCTTATTCATGTGTCTTTGTGTGTTCTTGTTTTTCTCAACTCTTAAACGTCGGGTCATGTCGTGGTAGTTATTATTCCTTTACCAGAATACAAACAAACATGCAGGGTCAAAGGTCTGGAGTCCAAACCTGAGCCTTTGAACCTTCTCTGTGATTCTCCAGCTCAAGACTTTCTTTCTGTATCTCGCCGACTCTCAGACAAGGAGGGAGAAGCTGCAGGGAACAAATAAAGAAGACCAAGAGCAGGATGGCACAACAGGTGCCTCCACGCTGTTTCCGCGGATCATGTTCAGTTTGCGGGCTGGAGCCTCAGAGAGTTCACTATCAGCCTCACAGCCTCAGCAGCGTCATGTGCTTTGTCCTTTTGACACACAAGTGAGACAGCTAGTGCTGTTTGGTTTATGGTCTTGGAATTGACATCAAAAGGTCCACGGTCAAACAAAGTCTCATATTGTTCCTTCTTAACATTGTAGTGTTGTATTTTTGCTATTTATAGGACTATTGACTCAAGAACCTTCCTCGACTGGTCCTGCTTTATCATTAACATTTTAATTGATGAACTTGTTCTTGTTCAACATTACACGGAGGAAGGGATGGAGATTTGAGCGTTGCACTTCTCTGCTTATGTGCCACAGTGTTCTTACTGTGTGTGTAGTCCATAACTAGGCCCACTGGGTCAGCTGTTAGAAAACAGCACTGTTGAGCTCTGCTTTCATTTAGAGTGAATTCTTTAGTACAGTTATATAGCATACAGTTATATGCTCCCATACGCTTTGTGAGTATTCTCTGTGTGTTGTTTTTGTTCCAGGTTCTACTGTAATGATGAAGCACCACTAATTGAAAATGCTCAGTAAGCATGTCATATTTCACAGCTTGCATTTTTAAATGACTGAGCACATGCATGCCTCTACAGACCCCACGGTCTTCATTTGATCTGACACTGAAGGGAAGGCAAACGCTTGTGTGAGTTTAGTCTAGTTTCTTCACATTATGTTGTTTTATTAATCAACCGAAGGCTGCACAGGTCCAAGAGGAGGGGTTTAATTGGTAACTTGAAAATGTGTTTTGACAGTGTGTGTGTTTTGAAGTTTAAAGGGAAGTCTTATGCCTTTTGTGGACAAAAGAATTACGCCACACAAACGTGGACCCCACACATCCTCCTGGGTATCGTGACAGAAATACGTGGGTAGTTCAAGCCTGCACTTGCCAGCGTTCGGCGTGAAGGCAGCGTGGAACAGAGGGGGGCATTCTGACAGGTTGTTGTGGGGTAGCCTAGTCAACAGCTATTGAACCCCCCCCTCCCCTCCTCGCCTTATCCAGCCCGCCCACCCACTATACTCCCCAGAGAGCAGGCCTTAATGGCCTCGTTTATCCCTTCTTTTTGACGGGAACTAATGTGTGGAGTCCCCCCCCCCCTTTCCATACCAGCCCCCAATAGGAATTTCCCGGTGGAGTGCAGTGTCGCCCCCAACCCCCACCATTCGCCCTAATTTCCATCTCAATATGGAGCGTTCATTGGACTTTGACACCTCATAGACAAGAGTTTTACTTCACTTCCTGGTTTTGGGGTCAGCTGAAAGCCGCTCCCATGGGAGCGATAACAGCACACTCTGGTTTCCCAATGTGAACTTTGACATGCCCATCATCAACCCCCTCCCTCTTGTATTAGTGCACCCCTGTTGTATATGGAGAGTGAAATTAAACTTATCAAGTAAGATGACTTATTGCACATATTACCGCAGCTCAGTGCTGCTATAAATTGCAAAGAGATGCACTGCAATTGTTTTTCAATTACATTAAACTTGCTTGGCTATTCATAAAGATTGTATTGTATGTGATAAGTGATTTTGGGATATGACTGCTAAATGAGAAGAGCTTTAAAGTTGTGAGGGGAAGCAAATTAGTTAAAGGGGGATGGGCAGGAAAAACATGTGAGAGAGGGACAATATAGTCTTCTTGACAGGGGTGGAAAAGGGAGAACAGACAAAGATAACCACACACTGGGAGATGGAAGGAGGAGGGAGCGAAAGAAGGGACGATAGATGGACGGATGGATGAAAAGAGTTGGCATGGAGTGAGAGAGCACCTCGTTGGGGAATTCTGGGTAATCCTCTTAACCATGGAGCCCCCTTCCCAGACTAAGACAGTGGCCCAAATTGAGTCAAAATCAGCTGACAAGGCCCTAGACCTGGATATCTGTTCAAACTGGTGTTTTGAAGAGATGAGAGAGGGAGGATGATCATCTGTAGCCAGACATGGACAGCAGGTGGTTGCATCAATAACAAGTTATGAGATTATTTAAGCAGGTTGTACTGATACATCAGTTCCTGAAGGCAGCAGGCCAACTGGGTGTTGTTATTTTAAAGCGTATTATGCTGAAGCAAGGTATCAAGAGTAACATTTATATCTCATGAATGCTTCACTCATACTGATTATGTTTATACGAACAAGTCATCCAGTGTCTGTGATGATCAGTAAAACCATCCACATTAATTTATTTATTGAGTTTATGATTTTAATTCTTATTCTGAGCCAGATGGAGTAAAGATTACGGGGTTAGAAGGATAGGTATGAAAGATTAGTCTGTAGTGTAACACAGCTGAACATTGTGCAACAGAATAAGTCAGACCGAGTATCACCTTGCCCATGTCTGTCACCATTTTTATGCAAATACATATTTTATCAGCTTTATCCTTGGTGTAGCTGACGACAGCATCTGTGCCATGTAGTAAGAAGTTAGAAATCATGTATTTTGTAATTCCATTCACTCCACTGTAGACACATGAGACTTTTTCTTTGCAATGACAGAATCCTGCAGTGTGTGTGAGCTCTCATCTCCTTGTGATTCATGTTTTTGTCCTGTTGTTAAATGTGGACAGCAAACATGTATCTGAACCAGTTATTCAGGCACAAGTTTAGCATGTTATTTGGTAGTCTGACTCAACTATGACACACAGAGGACAATTTCCATGGTAAAAGTCCTCATCACCTTTTAGAAAATTAGATTTAGAAATTCCCCGTCAGATTCTGTATCAAGTGACATGTACGTTTAATGCATCCACCGAAAAAGTGTGTGATGCAAGACATCATGAATTGTGCAAGTAGTTTCCCTTCGCAAATGTGTTACAACATAACTCTCAGAAACACAAGGTTATGCTGAGGTTGTGATTCACAATGCAGGTTATTGCATAAGAATGTAAGGTCAAGAGACTAGATGACCCCTGATTTCCCTTCTGATCACATGTATTCATAACAGTAGCAACTCTACAGTTTAGGATAAGTATAGGTTAAGATGCTGCACCTGAAATATAAAATGTAGTACAATCTGAAGAGGTGTTGAAGCTGTGATAAAGGTTGTGAAGAGCAGTTTGAGCAGTGCAGCAGAAGTTTAGACCTGGGCAATATGTTTTTTTTTTTCTTTTGGTTTTTTTAATTCTGTGTAGCTTTTCTACCAGCTCCCCATTTGCCGACACTCCTAGAGGGAAGCGTGGCCTGCTAATAGCAGTGCAGAAGTTAGGTAGATTAAACAGGCAGTGGAAGCACGATATGTTGAGACCTGTTTACACCTATGAGAAGCATCCAAAGTGGTAGCCGCCTATTATGGAAGCACCTTTTGTTAGTATGTAGAATTTTTTTTAAATCTGATTATCCAAGACCTCTGAAGTGTGCTGCTTATTTGGCTAATGTTGTTTAGTGTTTGCTGAAAGGTGATATTCTTGTTACTCGTTCTATCAGTCTAGAAGTTGGAGTATGTGCGTATGTGCATGAGCTGAAAGCTGATCTAATGGGCTCTGTAGTGGTGGAGCTCAGCCGTGGATCAGTGACGCACCACAGGACCCTTGGCAGCCATGACAGTTTGATCATCTGAGGGATTGTATGGACTTTATCAATTATTAAAACTAATCACCGTCCAGCAGCTTGCCGTCTGTCTGTCATTGTCTTGTCTGTGAATGCTTTGTCCTCTTCTCATCTAGCTATCACTCAAATCCTTTGTCTATCTGTGTGTGTCTGTTCACTTGTCTGACTCTGTCTGTCTCGTTCTGACTTTTTATTTGTTTTTTAACTTGTCCATATAGTTCGTATCCCTTTTGTCTTTTTCCCTGACAGTTTTTAAGAGCTCAACAAAACTATATATTATTTAAAATACATGGATAAAACCTAAACATAACAACATAGAAAAGTTGTCACTTTACTACTTTTAAGATCCCTGAAAGCACTTTCAAGGACTTTTCAATTACTTTATTTGCAGTTGTTGCAACTCCCAACAGGACTTTACCTTACTAATTAATGACTGTGAGAAACTGTATTGCCATCTGCATGTATGATGTGTATACAATGTACAGCGTGTGTCTGATATCTGTTTCAGGTGTAGAGTGCAAACATCTCAAATCTAAAAATGCCAGAGCAGTTACTCATGATAATTGTCACGAGGTTTATGGACTGAATAAACATTTCTCTTTAATCTGATTATGTGTTTTGCAGATTGGAGATCTCAAAGACCATTATCACTTCTTCCATAGCCGTACTATCAAGAGGTCGACTTTGTCCAGCCGTGGTCGCCATAGTTTCATCTCCATGGAGCCCAAAGTAAGCCTGTTGTACTGTTTTGTGAATTACATGTGTAGAATCAAATAGCTGTGAGTGTGTGTTTCCTGTGTGTGTAAATGGGCTTAAAAGTTGTGTATTTGTTTATGAAACATGCCGTTACATTTGAATCATAATTTCTTCTTTGCAAGTAAATTCATTACCTTTTTGAAAAAGTTGTGCAGATATCCTAAATGATATAATCAGATCCCTGCTGTATTTGATACATACGCCTCAAGAATGTGTGCAATACACGTTACACACTTGTTGACCCGGCTTTCTAGTACTTGCTGTTGCAGACAAGACCTGCACATAAGTGGGTTATTGCAGGAACATAGTGTTTATGAGGACAGGAAACAATACATTGCAAGAAACCCCCAATTTTTGTGACATTTCATGCTGTGCTGATTGCAGCGCTGACAAATGAATTGGGATAAACTATTCATACACATAGGTCTAAATACCTTAAATGAATGAAGACGGTGGATCTTCAACCTGCCAGAGAGGTGCAGAGAAGACACATGGCCACTTGGTGGACAGGATGCCCCAGAAAGGACTAGCTAGTTAATCTGTTGAATCAAAATCCAGGGAAATCCTACACTTTCCATTCCAAGTATGCGGCTCACAGAAATGCCCTGTCCTTTCAGACTTTACCTTTCAACCAATGGGCAGAACTGGTGTGACAACCTTCAAACCAGAATAAAGCAGCCTTGTCTACTGTATTTACACATTACAGCCACAGGTCAGAGCATATGAGGAAAAAATCTATTTATTTAACAAATTGTCATGATTCCTACTTCACCAAGGTCAGGATTGTCCTCTTAAATATAAAATACAGGCTTGCAAAGCATATTCATCAATTAAACAATATGTTTTTTGTGATTTGGGTGAAATGGCCCATCAAACAAAAGTTTGACCTGAGGTAAACTTTTATTCCTGTCCCGTCAATGCTCCTCTCATCACTGCACCAGGTCATCAAACCCTGATTGCATTATTAATGAAGCCTGAATCTCACACTACTTTCAATTTTATCAGAATACACAGAAGATGTTGTTAAATCAAACTTGGGTGTTCCATAGGAGCACATCGTGTCTAGCCTTCTTCCCTAGCTAATGTCTGGGTTTCAAGGTGGAAATGTCTCATTCTCGACATTTGATAACCTCATGCACAGACTTTACTTGGTGATGTTTGCTTGTTTGATGATGTGGGTCACTTCATCAAACAGGCAGGGACTTGATCATGAGAAAACAAGATGAAACTCCCCAGATCCATTACAGTGAAGCAAAAAAATCCCATTTATGTCAGTTTTGAAAAATATTGAGTTTTTGCAGATTCAGGGTTTTCATCCAGTGGCGTGCGTGCGTGTGTGTGTGTGTCTTGAACACTGGATTCAAGCTTCAATTGATTCAATATCTGTGCACGCACATGAATGCATGCTGACTGCTGAGGAGTGATAATGATGTATCAGTGTGATTATAACAGAAAGGATGAAATAGGAAGAAGAGAACAGAAATAGTGAGCGAAATGGAAAGAAAATATAAGACAGTGCCTGTCACCTCCTTTTTATCTACTTATGTTGTGGTCTTCTGCCTCCTTGTTTGTTTGTTTTTTTTTTTCAATTTTATTTCCTCTCTGTACTTTTTTTGGTCCACTCTGCTTGTTTTGTACACTTGCTGTCCTTACCTGTCATCCCATTTCTTTTCTCTTCCTCTGGCTCCCTCTCCTACCTCCTTTTATCACTGTTGCTTTCAGTGTACTCATCTCCCTCCCTTCTCTTTGATTTTCTTGCTCTCTCTGGCCTGACACTGTGCCATGGTGGAGGAAGGTTTGTGTCCTGATGCCAGCTGGCTGAGAGTCTGAGATTTTAGAAGGCTAGATCAGAGAGGAGAGGTTAAGGAGAGAAATGGGAAACGGAGCTATCACAACAGAAAGAGAGTGAAGAGGAGCTAAACAGAAGGGAAGAGGGGAAAGATGGATTAGAGAAACTACATAAAGGAAATGCGGAGTAGGGAGGAATGGAGCTGTCAGTGTTTTCCCGACTGTCTGTGCTTTCAGCATAATCTGCGGACCTGTCTGTGGGTTTGGGATCCACATGACGGCTAGTTTGGCACCAGTGTAGTTTGGCATACTGCTAATGATGTTTTGCAATCAGGTTTTGTAATAATGACAGCCGTGTGTGTTTGTGTGTGAATGAGTCAGATGGGTGTAGCGGTGCCATGAAAGGCGCACCCTGCCATCCACAGTACTCACTGGCACACATGTTACCATGGTGATGCAGCACAGCACAGATTACCACTTTATGGCATCCGCCTAACTGCAGTGTCACTTGCCTCTGAGGTCAAAGACCATTTATTTTTTCCTGCCTAGTGAATGACTCTGCCAATGCCATCGGCCTGGAATGAGTGCATGTCTTCACCTTGATTGCTGGACACTAAAAAATTAAAACAAGTTTATAATTGAAAAGGTTTTTTTCAACAGGCTTTATTTCTTTACAGTGTTAATTTCTCATTAGATTACAATTAACAATCTTCACAATCCACCAAGAAGAAATTATAGGAGAAATGGTTGTGCTCTGGCTGTAAATTTAATCTTAAATGTACATTTGAAGTTGGTGTTTAGCCTGCTGTCTGTGCTTCATCCCCGTAAATCAATTTGAGAAAGTGATGAAATGCCCTGTGGTGCCAACCACAACGATATATGCAAACCTGTTTGTGAGGTTAGTGATCTTGTCTTTGCTGTAGTGAGCAGCATTCAGCTTGCACCTTGCATAGATATGCTGACGTACATCCATGACTCATTCATACTAGGAGTTCCAAGAGAATTTTGGCAGCCACAGACTTTTTGTTATAGCTCTGCACTGTTATTAATTTTTGATGTGAAATGAGTTCAAGTATACTCAGTCTGGTTTGTTTGAAATCTATTTACAGCAATTTCAAGTTTACTGTAAACAACAATTACAGTACTACGGTGGTTGTTTTTCCCTTTATAATGTCGCTTTGATGTCTGTGCAGAGATTAGTGGATAGAAAGAACTGCTAAGCGCCTCTGTGGCGGTCTGTCGACGGCGTTCTGTTGCAGGAGCGTGGTGTTTCCAGACGGTTTCACTTAGCGAGACTCTTGTTTACTTGAAGTCATTTATCCAGACGTGCAGGAAAACTGAGAGCCAGGTGTGGTCTGCAGCTGAATTCTCGCTGGGACAGACAGAAATGCAAAATGCCTGTGACGACAAAATGAAATATCAGTGTTTTGTGATATTTATGAGTTGCAGGCTCCTAGAAGTCATGCCACATTTGGGAAATATTTGACCACACGCTAAAACTACTTGCATGAGTTTGAATCCAATTATTAAAAAGTTAATTTTTGCTAAATTTTTATCTTTTACCACCCATAGAATTTTTTTCATCATCCAACTGCCTTGAGTTCACTGTATTTTCGAGCATGTGTGCAAGACAAGGGCACTCGCAGCATCAAGGAGACAACACAGACAGAGTTTGTGCACCTGTCAGGACCTTGGGGGTAATTTGCACATGCACAGGTATTATTAGATGGCACACAGTCCCAGGAACAGATTTCCATAAAGCCAGGATGCTTGTGTGACTTTATGCCATATAAACTGTTACTGCCTTGAATTTGTTTAACAGATGAACCATTAGTTGACACCCTGAGATGAGCACCTACAGCTGGCCAGCACAGCACCACAGGGCTCAAACTATCTGTGAAAAGTTGTGTGACACTGTGCTGATTTTGGCCCGAGGCTCTGAATTGCACTGAAGAGAGCAGAAGAACTTGCCTCTCGTGTCTGTCCAAAGGTTGTTAGGGGTGTTAGGGGGGCTACACTAAGCTTTGACCTTTTTAAAACTTGCAGCTTTTAGCTCTTTTGCCTGAAACTCAAACAGCGTCTCAAAAACAGCAGTGAAAGTGGATCAATTTGTTCTATTGAAGTGAACTCTTCCCCAGTTTCCCCTGGTTACTGACCCGGCCAGCAAAAGCCACCTGCAAACCCTTACATAGAGAGCGAATGAGAGAGGGAGGGAGGAAGGGAGTTGGAGTGGGAATGAGAGAAAGACAGGCGATCTCAGAGAAAAATGGGCATCTGCGGAAAAGAAGACCTGAAATGCAAGGAGAGATGGCGAGGAAGAAGCAGATGAGGGAGCGAGATGAGAAAAGTAAGAGTGAGATGGGAGAGGGAGTCAGAGTAGGTGAAAAGGGAAAAAAAGGGGGATGACAGAGAGGTTCAGGTGCTAGCAGATCATTCCTCTACTCCACCAAGCTTCAGTTAAAAGAATGGAGCAGATCCAATCGTCATGCCTCACAGCCTGCCAGCAAATTGGCTCTAAAACAAAGGCAGTGATACATGCGCAAGTTTTAGAGGCAATAATAGAGGGCAATATTGTCTTTGTTTGGATAGGGATTGGCAAACGTGACACAACTGATGTGGATAACTGATGGTTGTTAATAGTAAGTGATTTTTAGCAGGGACAACAAAGGATGGTCTTGCCCTTGAAAGCTTAGATGAACTGTTGAATACTTATCTGCCTCAGGTCATTCAACAAAATAGATCCAGGAAATACAGAGCCACCCACATGAGCCACATCAAAAAAGATAAAAAGTAAGGGACTTTGAATACAAAAAGAAATGTATTATAAGACTAGTAGAGATTAAACATTCAACAGAACATGGGACATAGAATGGTAAAACATGGATATTTTGATTACTGTATTTTATAGTGGAAACACACTTCCTCAGTTAGCAGAAACAACTTTGTGTCTCTATTTTACAGCCATTCAGTTTTTCCTGTATAATCATCAGACCATGAACTGGTCCTCTTAAAGGCTAGAAAAAAAAGTAAAATCACATGAACTTTTTTGAGAAGGGGCTGAGTCGTTTATATATGCAAACACCAGTTGAATGAATTGGATGGTATTAATATTAGCACCACCTACATTCCAGTTAAAACCTCTGGACTCATTTTTTGAATTATTTTCCTGTTGTTCATCTCAGTTTGCCTGAATAGTTTTCTTTTGGCTTTAGAATTGGTTTCCCTCTCAACAAACAGAAAATATGCAGTTGTGAGAAGTAGAGTTGTTTAAAATGAGGATGTGGATGATCAATGGGAGATTCTTACAGCATTGCTGAATTTGATTCAAACCAGTATCCACTAGACTAAACTGCATGAGGTAGACAAACACTTCAGGGTTTCTGCTGCTGCAGATAAAAAAATGAATTAGAAGTGCTTCATCACCCTTTTTTACCCACTACTCTAAGTCAGTACATAGGATATTAAGTTTGTGGCAATAACTATCTGATACTTGAATCCCTTCACTTACATCTCCTTAGGTGCTGTTCTGTAGCTTACAATGACCTCCATCCTTCCTGACTGAATTGGTAGGGATTCACTGCCTTGCTCAAAGACACTCTGTAGCATGGCTACTTGCCAACACGCAGGTGCATGAAATTTCAGATTCCTCCTTTTGCCATCTGTAGTCTTTGCTCGATCTCGTCAGACTGTAGAAGAATTAATGGCAGAGAAGATTGGTGCCAAAATGAGAGGCAGTGATGCATTCCTCGTCAGAAATTACTAAGTTACGGACAAGAGCAGTTAAGAGTTACAATGCTGATCAAAGATTGTAGTCAATACTATGCTAATATATGCAAATTGTAATGATGCACCAGTGATTTTGCGAAAACACAAACACACACACAATTCCTGATGACGGCGTTGTTTTTAGGGCTAATGGCGTGTGTAAACGGTTGCTTTGAAGCTGATGGTCCTGACAGATCTTAGAGTGAAATGAGCTGAGACCTCAGCAGACAGAGGAGCGCCAGGCTTAAAAAAAAATATCTCACTGGCTTTTTACTCTGTCTCTATCTCTGCCCTGCTTGTGATTTGTCATTTTTTATTCTCCCATTTCTCGCTCTCTTAAAAGGGAGGTCTACACTCTTGAGTTATTAAATTACGTCACCTACAGAATTGTTTTTTCCCCTCTCCCTCCTTCACGATCTATAAAGAGCTACATACTTGAGTTATTAAATCAATGTTATTTATAAAATCAATCTCCCTCTCTTCACTTGCTGTCTTTTGGTCTCACTTGCTGTTTGTTTTCACTTCACTCCCCTTGCAGCTAAAGCTTTTATTATTAACTCTCCTGGGACTTGTTCACTTCAGCTCTTTATCACCTCTCCTTCGCTCATCTTATCTTGTCTCGTTGCCTCCCTCTCCAACCCTCCGGAGAGCCTGGCAGATTGTTTCAGTGCATGAGACCAGATAATCACTCTGCAGTCATTTTGTCAGCTTTTCTATCTGCTCCTCTCCTCTCTGTTTGCTGGAGCTGTATTGATGTCGAGAAATGCTTTGTCTTTGCATTATCTGTTATAAGCTAAGTTTCTTTGTCTGTACATCTTTTGTACAGCTAGGTGCTTTAAGTTCACAGTAGATGGTGCGGCGATCATTTCAAAAGGGCTGCACACGTTGGAAATACTGTATAAATAAGCAGTAGCTCCACCACATCTCATCTCTACATGCTCCATTCCTGAAATAAATTGAATGGATCCTAATGTTGTCTTTGTAAGCTGTCACACAATCATGTTTATGTAGGAACTTAACCTGAAGACTCCATGAATCATTTATTGCAGTAATATTTTCATCTCAGTGTGCTCTCACACAGCTTAATATATGCTCCTTCTATATGTTGTGCCAGTTATATGCGCAATATTTCAGTTTTTGTGTTGCCATCATTGCTGGAACATCCCTAACTTCTCGAGTTTTTTTAGACAGATGAAATCTGCAGGACTTCATCTAGACTAAACATAAGATTTCAGGGTTTTTAAAAGAGGTGACCAGGGCCAAGCAAGTGGGTCCAGCCCTCTTGTTCAGATCCAACAATGCTGATTTTGAAATCGGAAAATTCCATCTGAAAGTTGAGAGAGATTCCTGCCAAGAAATGCCTCACGCCTTGAAATGAGCCCATAACATTTGAGAGATTGATGTTACCTATGAGACATTTATGTCTTCGCTGCATATGTGTGTGTATAAGTCTGTCCATTTCACAAATGGGGGGAAATGAACTGATGGAGAAAACCATTATGTCCTCTAAAAACTTTTTAGATGGCCAAAAGCATACCTTTGAAATAATATATTGAGATTCTGGTTATGCATCTCAATTCTAGGCTTTCACGTGTACTTTATGTGCAGTCATTTCTCACAGTGGATTATTGTATTTTGTACTCATTGTTCACCGTTGCCACATTTGAATGCAGAGATGCCAAGTAAAAAGTGCTGAAGTTATTAAGACTGAAATGGCTTTATAGTGGAGTGTTGTCACATTAGAAAATGTCAAAAACTGCATTTCTGTTGAGGACTCATGGCACACACAAAACAATATTTCAGTTCTTTTCTGCTGCTTTATTTTATTTTTTTCTGGCTTTATTGGTTGGGGGCTACAGTTTACTAGTCATATCTATTCTCTGGAGATGGCCTGTATCATTGTGTGTGTGAAATCATCACATAAGGCAAGGAAAAGGAAATATAGCCACTGTATTATTTACACTTTTGTATTGAAGATGCAGCACCCATTACTTAAGAAGATTCTGGGTTTTCTACAACCTTTAGACAGTATTTCCCTAAAGACTGTGAACACATTATTTCAAATGGACTTCCACTTGTTGACTGATTGTACTATGTGTGAAGTAATTCTTCTTCTGTGTGTTGTTATTTGATGCCTACTCGGGTTCTTCTATCCACTGTCTGTGTTTATGCGTTTCAGGTGGAGTGGATACAACAGCAGGTGGTGAAGAGGAGGATCAAGAGGGATTACAAGCCAGCCCCGCCCCTTTCTCTATCAAGCCCCGCCCATAGCAACCCAACACAGAACAACATATTCTATAATGACGCCAAGTGGAGCAGTATGTGGTACATTGTGAGTACACTGTATGCTCATGCCAGAGAATCTCTCTCTGTTACATATAGGCAACACCAAAACATGAATATGACAAGTTCGGAGGGAAATGCAGCCCAGCTCAGTGTCGTCTATGCCGTGTTCATCTTTTCTTCTTCGAGGATTGTGCACTGTTATTTGCCAACATTTGTCCAGTTTGTGGGTCAAAGGTCTGCTGAGGTCATGGCATGATCCTGATTACTGCAGGGTCAATGGAGCTGAGGGATTTATGTGTGTGTGTGTGTGTGGGTGTGTGTGTTTTACTGAATGGAAGAATAGAGGAACCATAGTGATGAAATTTTAGCATTTCCTCAATTTGACAAAAGACGATTTAGAGCCAAGGTAATAAACATATTGTGTGTTTATTTTAAAGTTTTGTCACAGGAAAGTCCACAAAGATAGAAATGTGTCTGCGTTCCTGCATTTCGAAATCTCACACACGCACAGAGTACATTCAAATTCACATTGCAGAGATTTGCTGGCTTATCACAAGTGTTTGGGTACACTTTAAGATCATTGCTCTCTTAGTTATGTATCTGTGTGTGCAGTTGAGTGTCCTCAGCTCTGTCAATTGTTAACTTAGTATAGATAACTCCTTATACTTTGACCAGAGTTTTCCAAAAGTTTTCTGGCTGTAGGTCAGAACTCTCTGAACTTTGTGTTTTCAGGTTTACATAGAAGTAAAAGCTTCCATCAGTCATTTTTAACCACCTGACACAGCATATGGCTGAAACATTTATGTTAGTGAAATGTTTTTGCCAGTTTGTTGATTTGCGCATTTTTGTGTCGAGTTTGGAATAAATCAAGACATTTATTCAAGAGCACAGATTTCCTCTTATTTAATTTATGAATAAACACATGGGATTCAACAGTATCAGTGACGCCGACAGGAGTTTGAGTCACCTTAATGCATTCAAATGATCAGATATAACTGAAGGTTGAAAGGGAAGGGTGTAAAAGGTTTTGTTTTCTCACTTTGAGCTCTGAGATTGTTCAATGCTGTTAATTTTCTTGTCTTTTTTTCTCCTTACTTCACACCACGATCTCTCAGCACTGCAATGATGACGTCCATAACTGTCAGTCAGACATGAACATCATGGGGGCGTGGAAGAGGGGCTACACGGGTAAAGACGTGGTGGTGACCATACTAGATGACGGCATCGAGAGGAACCACCCAGACCTCTTTCAGAACTACGTGAGTGTGTATGTATGCGCGTGCAGGGCGGCTATGAGCAGCAGTGTATGCATGTTGGATGTTGAGTCCTTAGTGAAATTACAGTGTTCAAATTTTTATTTGTCAATGTCTGTGTGTGAGGATTGGGGAGGTGTAGGAATTGATATTTAACCTGTTGGAGTGAGTATTTGTGTGTGGCTTTAAGTGTGCCTGATGTCTCATGTGTAGCAGGATTACAGTCTGATTACAAACATATTAGTGATAATCGATCTTGTGGAAAAAAGTACTTGGATTGTGAGACACATTTCAATCAAAGATGATTATGACATGTAATTTTAATAACATAGAAATTACATTTGTAAATAGAAATTGTCCCTTTTAACATTGAACTGTCGTGTTACAGAAAGAAAGAAGAAAAAACAGAAAAAAGAAAAAAACAGAAGTCAGATAATCAACTCGATTGTGATACTATAATTTGGATGAGATAACTATGCGTCATGAATCACATTTCAAAGGGAAGCATCCTTAAAGCTGTGGGTGTGCAGGTATGCTGTGCGTACATATTTATTTGTCTGTGGTTACATACTTTATGTGCATGCTTGGGTATGTCTACTTTAGACCAAGGCCAGATAGTTAGAGTAACTTCTTGGCCCGAGGCAGCAGGTAAGGCCATCAATCAAATGTGCAGATAAAATGATTCACAGCCTGTTTGACAGCGCCTGCGCTCCTGTTATTAGCTGCTCTTAATGCCTGGATTTGTTTATGCCGAAGGGTGAGCAGCACAGCAGATTGAGTTAGCTCTGATTGCATTCGATTTACAAAACTGTTGTGAGTGATGCTAATGTGAACTGTTTGATTGGTTTAGAGAAGCTTCTTGTCGTTCGACAGGTCTATTACACAAACACGCAAGTAGTGTTGGACGTGATTTTTTTTTTTAATGAACCTAATTTCTAATTGACCTGTTCTATGTTGTTTCTCCCCTGTTCATTGTTACAACAGTCATTTTGATGTTTGATGTACTTGTTTTGACCTTCCTGTCTCCTCCAGGACCCTCAAGCCAGCTTTGATGTTAATGGCAACGATATGGATCCCATGCCTCGATATGACGCAACCAACGAGAACAAGTAAGAAAAGAAGATCTAATGAGAGAGAGAGAGAAATGTAATGTGTAATGGTTAGAGTAGAGTTCAGGTAGACTTAAGGATGCGGCTTTAGTGTTTTGGTGTTGCAGTCAGACAACTTCTCTTCAGTGTGTCAATGTTTTTCTGATTGATTCTTACCAGAAGCTCGGCGCTTCAATATGTTTGTATTTGCTAAGTCCTGACCTTGTTGTGGGTGTGATGAGTTACATTAGTGTATTTGATTGTGACATTTGTGGGTGGGTTGTGGTTTTTCTGTTTGGAAGAGTTGGTGTGTGTGTGTAAGAGAAAAAAACAGAGAGACTTGCTTGTCCAGGCACTTGTCTTGTGCCAGTTTGGCTTACTGAGTGATTTTTGGTGTGTGTATGTGTGTTTGGCTACAGGAGCCCAAGTGCCTTGGCAGTGGTTCAGTCCCTGCTGGTAATGCATTGTCTTAAAGAGACATGAGGCCTACAGATGCAGCTTAATGAGCTGGTTTCCTCAAAGGCTGAATTCATTGTTGACTATGGTGTTTTGTGTGTGGACAGAAATCAGTTGTGCCTATTTTGACTTTTCATATTACTGTCCTTTTTATGACAAATTGTCTTATGGGATTTACAAAGCGAAGAGTATTTAAGTTGATTCAAATCACTGTGATAACGTCTCCCATGGGAGCTGAATAATTGTGAGATGGCCAGCAAGTTAAAACTGGCCATCATGCCTCAAAGGCAAGAGGCACTATTAGACTTCTGAGAAATAACGCTAACTTAAGTTACATCTGGCAAAGTGCGGGTTGTTGTCAAACATTGCGTTGTATAGCAACAAGAATGACGTAATGCTTGTGGATTTTAATCAGTTGTTGTCAATGTGTACAAGCAACACTAACAGCTGTGCTTTGAATGTAGACAGGAGGAAAAAAGTAACTACATTATCACTGCATCAGTCTCCCATGGAGCTCTCTGGGGTAACACATTTGGATCTATTGCTTTACCAGTGAAGTTTGCATCCGCTGACTTTTAAATATTGTCCACAGATCATCTATCTTACCCACCACAGATATAAAAGGGCAAAATGACAAAACAAATTGTGGAAACTCCCAATATGTATGGTTCAGATGGTTTTTTTTTTGTTAAAAAGACAGATAGGTCACAGACAGTTTCGTTATATTGTGTGTGTGTGTGTGTGTGCCCGTGCATGCTTGTGTGTGTGAGTCCCATGAAACAAGGAAAGAAGACAGACAATCATCTTGATGCAAATAGATTGTTATGCTTACCACTCTGTGACAAAAAAAGAATTTAAATTTGATTTTCAAAAAATCTGAAATTATGGTGAGTTTGATTCACAAACAAGTATAATATTTTGACTATGCTTGTTGAGGCATGGGCCAAACGGACACAGCTAAAAAGAAAAAAAACACCTCAGAAAGTTAAATGTAAATGTAAGTGGTCGTATGCTTTGAAACCTTCTGAAAGTTATGCGTTTGCATTTGAGTAATTACTGTGTGTGAGTGTGCATCGCTCCCACTGACTCCATTATCCATATCCATATATCCATTGCACAATTGTTATATGGTTCTGGTTGAGACACAGAGTGATCCCTGAGTGACTGTGACACAGATGTGTAGAAAATGGAAAATACGGGGAAACGCAAAGCCTGGAAAGACAAAGCCAGACAGACGATTTTATGGATTAGTGGGGTGAAGTGAACTGAGTGAAGACTGTTGAAGCGTTTTGAAAGAAGGAGCCAGCAGTTTGGCTCATTAACTGTGACAAAGGGGCCTATCACTGATTTGCAGCCATTTAATATGTTATACTTAAACCCACACAGTTTCATTTGATTTAACTTTTATGTTAACGTGTGAGGTCATTCCAACTCTATAGAGGATACAAGGAAAGTTTCCACATCTTTACAAATTATGTCTATAAATCTAATATCTGAACTGGATATGAATTTAAAGTAAATCCAAAGATCATTGTAGAGGTTTTCCAGTTTGAAACGTGTGTGTGTTAAAGCTAGAAATGGTACTCTGATATGTGTGAATTGAAGAATTCTAAAATCATATAAAGCCAAATATTTTCCATCTCTATCTGTTATCATTCATCGTAGTCATTTTGTCATGTGGGAAGAAAGGTTTAAAAGCACTTCACTAATTTTGTGACAAGTTTAAGGACAGTGCTTTGCATTTTACTCTTCTTCTGTTTTGTATTTGAACTAGTGTAGAGCATTGTGGAGCTCTATATTGTATGAAATGATGGTACAGATTGTGGATAAGGAAACGTTAAGTTAGAGATGTAGTATTCCTACTTATGAGCATTTTTAGTTTTGTAGTAGTAAAAGATGGAGGATGGATGAGGGTGACTATTTTCGATGAAGTTGCTAAGCATACGTATGTTGCCAAGCAAAGTTAGGACGGTGATGCTTCAACATTTGTCAAACCTTTGATCATGTTGTTAAAAAAAATATTAACCTGAAAGGTTAATATGAAATGGATTTTCCTCAGTCTGATTGCTTCCCTGGACTTTAAAACTTCCCTGGGGGTTTCGATAGTTAGATGCTGGGTTTCCATGACAGCGGTCAGGGCTGTTTCCGGGGGGTGTTGTGATGCAGATGTTCTCTGCAGGAGGTGCATGTGTGGGTGTGTTTGTGCCGATCCAGAAAGTGGTGCGTTTGAGGAGGTGGCGGACACAAACATACTTATGTTTGTTTACGCTGGTTGCTGACCCGGGCCGATTGTCACCACTGGTGGAATGTTACCCTGTTGCATGTGCATTTTTAGTTATTAGAGTAGTGAGTAGTCTAACTTATCACTAATGCTGGACATTGTCTCAAATCTTATTGTTTGGTTTGTGTGTGTGTGTGTTTTCTTAGGTAGCATAGCGTCTACATAATGCATTCAGAAAATGTAAAAAAAAAAGTGAGTTTGTACATTTTGGGGGCCACTTGCATTGAGGAACTTCAAACATATTTGTTTTTACAGCATTACAAATGCTGACCTACCTCTCCTTCCCTCCTCTGTCAAGCCAATGAGGAAAAGCAGTAATTTTAACAGCGTTTGCTACATTTGTAACACTTGTTGCTTAAACCATTTTGTTTAGGATTGCCACAGTTATGTACACATTTTTCTGCAAAAATGTGTGTTTACGTGCAAGTGCCATTGCTTTCCACTTCAAAAGCTGCATGTTTATCTGGTAGTATGTGTGTGCTCTCCTGCTTGTGTATACATGTGTGTTCTAGATTTATGTAATGGGCTGCTCATTCTCACTCCTTCCTCAGACATGGGACACGATGTGCGGGTGAAGTTGCTGCAGCCGCAAACAACTCCCACTGCATTGTGGGAATTGCCTATAATGCCAGAATAGGAGGTGAGTGACATGGTTTGTGAAATCGTATTTATCAACAGTTTTTGACATGTTTATTCTGATTATTCAGCAGAGGAGTGGTATGACTTGTGCAAGTATATACATGTTGTGCAATTAAGGCTTGATAACCATTAATGTATGACATTTTCAAAAATACTGACTGACTGAATACTGTGTGGAAAAGATTGCTGAACATGTCTGTTTCTGGTGTTATTGCAAGGATTTTCATCATCCTATGTCGACTTATTCCATCAATATGGTTTAAATAAAATAAACAGTGTGTTTTTAAGTTTTTCTTTGTGTTCAGATTGCTCATGTGATGTGGTTGGCATGTCATGACTGCCTCTGCACACTTGCATTCTTATGAACGCAACAACTAAAAATCAATATTTGATAGGAGTTCTAATTATAGAAACTTCATACTTACTTAAGAAGAGATAATCTGATTGGATTTTGAAGGACCTTGTAGAAATTTGAATATCAAAGAGGAGCACATTTTTTATTAAAGTGTAATTTCTAATTCTTGAAGGTACTTGGTCTATCTTACACAGCCAGGTGTTATGTGGGACAAGTAAACTGACATGGAAGTACTTGCTAATTAATTACCCTAATTAATGACTTGATTTCTGTGCCTGTTTATTTTTTAATGGGTATTATGGCAAGACAGCTCCGCTAGCTGCCTAATGTATATTGCATATTTTTCAGCCAGTTCTGTGGAAATACATAGGAAATGGATTAAACTTTGGTTTGTGTCTGTATTATTTCTGTGTTTGTGTATCAGGTGTGCGAATGCTGGATGGAGATGTAACAGATATGGTGGAGGCCAAGTCCCTCAGCCTCCAGCCACAACACATCGACATCTACAGCGCCAGCTGGGGACCTGATGACGATGGAAAGACTGTGGATGGACCAGCGTCTCTTGCCAGACAGGCCTTCGAGAATGGCATCCGCATGGTAGGCACATGCACGTGTCCATACATGGTTACATACAGAAAGATGTTGAAATGAACATGTGCTGCATTGCTCAGCCAAGACTTTGACACTGGTATCCATATGATGAGAAGAGATATAAACACACACAAACACATACTCTAAGCAGATGTATGAGTTCATTTATATCTCAACCTGTGAAGCTCCTGTGGACATTAGAGAGCAACCCTGGTCGATTAGCATACATTCATTTACATATTTATAACTTATTTTGCATAACGACAAGCTGGTGCTATGTTGTTGGCTGAGTGGAGTGGAAAAGCAATAACGGCGGTCAAGAGGGGTGAAGTCATTTATTGGTCACGTTCCACATGCATATATTTGTACATCTACACATTCACAAAGTTTGATCAAACATATTTTCTGCTATTTGGTTAAGTAGATGTAGACATTGGTGAGGTGAGACAGAAACTGAAAACTCTTACTGGAAGGCTGTGAGCCCGTGGTTTAAAAGGGAAGGAAGGGAAAAAAGGGATGGACAGGTTGGGAGTGTGAGTCGCACAGAGTCTCCTCAGCTCCTGACAGGCTGGCCTTTTAAGATGACAGAGGTGAGGGAGATATCTGTCCAACTGGTACAAGTTGGGAATGTGTATGTGACTGCATGCCCTCCTGCTGTTGTGTGTGTATACGTGTGTGTGCGTGTGTGTGTGTGTGTGTGAAGCTGAGTGGAGATGGCATGCTTGTGTGTGTAACATGTACCTATGTGACGCTCTGAAGAGAGTTTATCACTGGGAGCTGAGGTGTTAAGAGATACCACTGACAGCTGTGGAGAGGGTCGTACTCTGGCTTGTGTTTCTGCGTGTGTGACAGACTCGAGGAGTTTTCTTATGTGTGACTTATTTGTGCTTTCTGACTTATTTTTTGCTACATATGAAAGAAAAAGAGGATTTGTGTGTCTCTGTCTTGTGTATGCACAACCTGTTTCCAACATTTTTCATTGGGCTAACCTGGCTGGTGTGTATAACGCTCAGTTGTAACATTAATGTCCATCAAAATAAAACCTCTGCTTTCGCTGCATTCATTCGGTGATTAATCCACCATTTGATTATTTACTCTACAGGATGTCAGAAAATAGTAACAAACACCCATCACAATTTCCCAAGAGCCCGAGATGACAGCTGCATTTTTTGCATTTTCTGCGTGTTTTGTTCATCAATAGTGAAAAACCTGGAGGTATTCCATTTAAGATTGTATAGTATTGGAGAAATCATTGAAATTGCTATAGATACATTTTCTGGCAATTGACAAATTTATTGGCAATTCATTTGAGCAATAAATGCTTTATTCTTTTATATTTGCTCTCTTTTAATCTCTTGATGATGATGATGATGATGATGATGGACAGCAGTCCACCAGTTTCATACTGTGTTTCACCTCTCTCCCCTCCTTTGCCCCCCCCCCCATGTCCTCTCAACTCACTGTTTCCTCTCCCTCTCATTTTTGCCCCCTCCCTTGTTTTGTTAACTGGTCTTCAAAGTGCTCTCCATCACTCTCATCTGTCAGCATTTGCTCCTGTCTGATCCCCCTCTCGCTCAGAGGGGCTCCACTCGCTTATCACTGTCTGACAGAAACCCCCTATTGAAGAACTCTATTCCACTTTAAATTTCCTCAAAAATGTGTGTGTGTGTGTGTTTCTGTGTGTGTGTGTGTGTGTGTGTGTGTGTGTGTTTGTTTCTGTGTGCACACACAAGTACTGTGAGTGTGAATTGCAGTATCGGTCAGATGTCTGTCTTCGCTGACTCCTGGCTGAACTTTGCCTTCACAACTCGGTCGGTCATCACCAGCACTGAAACTCCCTCAATGTGTCTCCACCATGACTGCATTCACTTCATTTTCAACACAGCCAATTGTGGAAGTAAAATGTTTAGTTAAATAGTAAAAGGCATTTTGCTTGAGACAATTTCTAGTGAAAATTAATTAAGACTTAATTCTATTATGTATTAGTAAAAACAGAATGGTGCCTTTATGCACACTTTGAGTTGACATGAAGGTCATTCTGAGGTGGTACTTTGCCTCTCAGTCAACCAGATCCCTTGAATATGTCTTGGATGAGCCTTTTTTTAATGCACTATATAAATGGAAACTTATTAACACTGGAAACCTGGATTTGAGTAATAAACAGCGGCCTGGCTGTATGTTATGTGCCTTAGTTATAACAAACGTCCATATGTGTGCAAAACTTGGAAAATGCAAAACATACACACAGAATCACTGTAAAAACTCTTAGTCTTTGACAAATAATTAATTTTTACATGTGTATGTGGTAAAAAACGGTCTCCTGTCTTTGCATAGTTGGTTGTGTTGGCTTTATTATTTACTTTCTTTCATAGTTATGCCATAAGTTAGTTCCATCTTTTATATCTTTTTATGGTATTTTGAGGCTTTTACTATGATTCATCAAATACAGATAATACCATTGTTTATTCAACATTTCCCAAAATTAAGGTACAAACTCAAGTAGATTGAGCGAAACAGCTGGACAGGTATGTGCAGAACTGAAACAAAATAGAACAGAGTAAACACAAGGACAACTTCAAGGATGTAACATAAATAAAATATTAAAAATAAAAAACCACTCACTAAGCTGCTAGAGCACAACAACAGTGTAACATGAATACTTGCTTTACAGTAAGACCAAGTTTAGGAATTGATTCAAAAGTTGGTGCAGCTTTTCCCTTCAAGAATACAAAATTAGATGTATAGACATGATTAAATCCTTTTCAACCCACATTCAATAAAATGTGCAAATCTTCAAATATCAGATGTAATGCAATGTGATGTACCATTCACAAAAACAACCATTTTTTAAAGTAATGTCCTGTGTCTTATTACTTACTAATGTCACTGTATCAGTTCTAGCAATACTCTGATGTCAGTAACTGAACTTGTCTCGTCTGCTTCAGTGGCACTGATGTGAGGAGAAATGAAAATTCACCTCAGTTTGACAAAAAAACAACTCAGTTACACTGCATGGCACTTAGTAATGTCAACCTTTCAACAGAAAAAAAACATCTTCACTATACTTTATCCATCTGAAACATAATGATTACTGAACTTGGATCAAATCACATCAGATTTTTTGCCAGACACTCACAGGACTAATGAGGACTTGCACTGTCTTTACCGCCTACTGATGTTTTCCAGCTTTTTCACTGTTGCTGGTGTTGATCTTTTCTTTATACAGCGATGTCTGAATACTGGACACAGAACCTGTTCCTCCCCTTCTGCCAGACATTAAAAGTACATTTAAAAAATTAAGCCAAAACAAAGTCTGGTAAGCAGTAATTACCTCGAAGACAAATGTGCAAGCTCTTACTATTCTCTCTGTATCTTTTCCTGTTAGGGGAGAAAGGGCCGTGGCTCCATCTTTGTCTGGGCTTCAGGGAATGGCGGGCGCAGCAGAGACCACTGTTCCTGTGACGGCTACACCAACTCCATCTACACAATCTCCATCTCCAGCACTGCTGAGAGCGGACGCAAGCCATGGTACCTGGAGGAATGCTCGTCCACACTGACCACCACCTACAGCAGCGGGGAGAACTATGACAGGAAGATTGTAAGGACTGAAGTGTGTGTGGTAGATTTCAAGAACTGCTGCTGAACACACACACACACACACACACACACACACACACACAGACACATAAATGCATTAGTTCCTGAAAGGTGCACCAGTACCCATGGCCTGATTGTACTGCAGGACAGAATGGTTATTCCCACCTCACTGCTGTCCAAGTTGTATCTGTGGTGTTCTGTGCTTAGTTGAAATTTGGAGCTTTCTGTGACATGAACTAAAAGGACTTGCTGAGGTACACCTCCCTGTCTTAGATAACTTTGAATTTACATTGGACATTGACCACGTTTTGGTGCAGAGTTTTAAAAAGATTTACACATATATAATTTTCAGTCAAGAATACAGCATGATTCAATTTGGCATTTGCTTGGCCTTGTGCTTCTGGTTCCAGTGGTGTGGCCTGATTTGACCCAAATCGACTAAATCACTCCCTTGCTCCACTTGGATGGACAGTGACAGTTGTCCACTGTTAGCTAGCTTGTCTGTTAGAGTCTTGCTACATTCCTTGTACTGATGCTGCAGATGGGCACACACACACACACACACACACACACACACACACACACACACACACACACACACACACACACACACACACACACACACACACACACACACACACACACACACACACACACACACACACACACAGGCACAGGCACAGGCACAGGCACATTTCAGAGTTTCCCTCAGGCGAAGTACACTTACAGTAGAACCTCATATATCCGAATGTCAGTCTAATCTACTTGAGCACATACTGTCCTGTATTCTCAAATGCTATTGGACCACTTTCACTTCTCACTAAACCATTTCAGATTCTGTGTGTGTGTTTCTTCAGATAATCCCTCAAACTTTTGGTCCAGGAAAGGTCCTTTGATGAGGGCTCAGACTGGAAGTTAGCCAAGCTTTTCTTGGCTGACTCACTGTCAAGCTGTCCGACTAGTTGGCTGTCTAAAGTCCATACAATAAAAGCGAACATACAGCACTTAAACAACATGTTTTACTACCCCTTATTCCTTCATATTCTTTATCCTTTGTTTCACCTTGGGCATTGAATTGATTCCTTGAATTGACGAGGAAACTGGAGTTTTGTGCACTTGTGTGTGAGTGTCTGTGTGTGTTATCTGTGGTGAGGCAGTGTATCAAAGCTGGAATGTGAGTTTCAGGTGCGTCTAAATCTTCCTGATCCTCATGACTTCAATCCCTCTATGTCTCTTTGCCTTCCTTCCTCCCTTCCTGCCATCTTTTAACTCCACCTCTGTAATGGTCTTCTATACCTTTCCTTCATCTGTTATTTCTGGCTTAATTTCTTGAAATTTCCCCCGTTTCTTCTTTGCATTTGACTTTTTACTCCTCTCCCGTCTCTTTCCTGCACTTTTTGCTCTTTTTCCATTCCTGTAATTTCTTTTCATTTCTCTGTTTCCTCCCACTCTGACTCCATCTTCACCTCCTCTTCTCTCCTCTCCTCTCCTCTCCTCTATCTGCAGATTACAACAGACCTGAGACATCGGTGTACAGACAGTCACACGGGGACATCGGCCTCAGCTCCCATGGCTGCTGCCATTATTGCTCTGGCCCTGGAGGCAAAGTAAGATCCACTTAACTTCATCCTTTCACTTCATCCCTTTGCTCCTTGCTTACCTTCTAATGCCCTTTTGTCCTCTGGCCTCAATGATCTATAAGGGGAACACGTGAAGCATTTTCTGACAAATACATCATTGTCAAGTCAGCAGTAGAGATGCATTCAAATACATGAAAAAGCTATCTTCGTTTACCCAGCAACATTTGTTCAGAGACCTTTGAAAGACATACAGGCTTTCAGAGGACTCTACTTACATTAGGGACAACTGCACTTTACATAGACTCTCCCGCAGGACATAGGTGCTCAGAGATCAACCTCTTGCTGGTTGTTGGAGCAGTACAATATGTGTAAATGTAATACTGGATGTAGTCCATTATAGTACATTATACACCTGCTTCTGGTTAGATCACAGTTTAAGTACTTGCAATACATGCAATTAATGTGCCTCAATATAGCGATGTATTTACATTTACAGAGACACTTTGGGTAGTGAGTTTGAGTACATTTTCATATCAAGACACTGTGCTGAAACCTTTTTCTTTAAATGATAGAGAAAGTGTACGTGCATTCCTTGGTAGTCGGCACTGGTGTTTTTCCAGGTACTTGTCTGTTTGTGGATTGTCATCACTTACTTTCAATGTTGAACTGTGCTTGAACTTTAACAGCATGAAGCACTGTTTCAGTAGTGACAACCACAGCTGCAGTGTTTACATACTGTAGCCTGTCCTACCTGGCCTGGGACATATCATTTGATATCACATACGTTATCACAAGCATCACAATGTTAGATCATGAGACACTGTGTTCGCCTCCTTTACTGCAGACATTTGAACTCTTAGCTGTTCTGCGTTCTGCCAGTTTATGGCCGTACAAATGATGGCACAATGTTGCTGTGTAAGCAGAGAATAGATAATCAATATGACTGTATTGCATGTACA
Organism: Pempheris klunzingeri; assembly: GCF_042242105.1. Classification (NCBI taxonomy): domain Eukaryota; kingdom Metazoa; phylum Chordata; class Actinopteri; order Acropomatiformes; family Pempheridae; genus Pempheris; species Pempheris klunzingeri. The sequence continues at coordinate 5,534,395 of NC_092018.1, forward strand.
GCATTTCCCAAACCTCTCCTGGAATACCCCTTGTCCTCCATTTTTTAGATCTCTCCCTGCTCCAACACAGCTGATTCAAAAGATCAAATTATTATGAACTCCTTAAGCTGCTTGTTAACAAGCTGATTATTTAAATCAGCTATGTTGGAGCAGGGAGAGCTCTAAAACATGCAGGATAAGGGGTTCTCCAGGAAAGATTTGGGAAACACTGTCCTAGAACAACATTTCTGTTTGAAGGGTATAGGGTATATTTATGTATACAGGCGTTGTGATGTATTGCAGATACTTGGTATCTCTTATTCAAAAATAACCTTTATGGTGATGTCCTTATTATTGATTCCAAACCCAATGTCGCCCTTTTTTGTTGCTTTTAAACAGTAAAACAATTTAGATGTCCTTTGTGACTGAATTTCGTGCTGTATGCAGCAAGCTTTCGTGCCAAACATTTCTGCTAGGACACACTTGAGTGTTAATGTCAAAGTTGGCACTTTCAAAGATAAGAGAGATTTTAAAAGAACTTTATTTTTAATTTGCTTTCAATGTCCTTTTCTTATCCTTTACCTGCTAGATTGGTTGCTTTATGTGCGAGGCACCGTAGATGCCTGCCTGGCCCTTCATTACAACCTGTTGATGTACTTTATTTGTGATTAATTCATGAACTGGAAGAGTGCAGTGCAGGTGCAGAGACTCTGAATTGGGCTTTAACCCATCATCACATGTTGAGCAGCTCAGTAAGCTGAGGTCACTTCATTTAACCTGGATAATCCAATCCAAATCCTCCCAGTAGAAAATATTCTCGGTTTCCAAGCAGTGCTGGGCACATAAGCCTGTTTCCTCAACAAGATTATCACACACTGCGTCTTGCCTGCCTGCTTTCTTCTCTTCTGCTAGCTCTCACCTCCTGTCTGTCGTGCTTACTGTCCACTTCTACTGTCACGATGGTCTTTTCTTTTGCCCCCTCCAAGGCAAATGCTCTTTCTTTCCTTCTATTCATTCATTCAGGAAGGAGGATTGATTCAGGAAGGAGGATGAAAGAGGGAGAAAGTTTAAACAAACTCTGTGCACTACTGATCATATCTGCTCTTATCTGGTGATTGAAAGCGAGCAAACCTGTGATAAACACATCAAGACGCCATTATGCTAGACTTCGCTAAACTGTCTGTTGTGAGGTCTTTTCCCTGTTTCCCATGTTACTTCAGAAAAGAATCCTATGCTCCATTATCTGTGGATTTTGCCAAGTTTAAGATGTTTTAAGTTGGCAGATAATTTATCTGTTTATGAGCTAGAGTCTAGCACGACATGCAGCAACATTTTAGAGCTCCAGAAACTTTTATTTCTTTCCCGTTTCCTTTTGTCCTTGGAAATAAAGAAATGGAAAAGTGAGTGAACATGACAGGGGACTTCAGTGAGGAAATTTGGAGGGATAAACAAGAAATGAGCAAGGATAACCTACCATAAGAACTTCATCTACTGGGAGGTTTTAAGAAACCAAAGCAGGGACAGATGGGCAAAACGAAAGCTCTTTCTCTTCTTTTCTCGCTTTAAAACTCAAGCTTGTGAGGCAGATTTTTAGTTTAGTGGGTAATCTTACATCACTGGATTTAACCAAGGTGAGATTGAGATTGACTGTTGAAATGTTTGTGATGTGTGTGTTTTCATCCATAATTACACTTGAGAGAAGCACCAAGAAGCCTATATTAGACATACCGATTCGCTGCTGGTTTTCCCCAGTATGGGAGCTACTCCATTAATTAGGATTGAGTTGTTTATGGAAAGGCTGTCGTGGCCTAGATAACGCAGCCAAAGTCACTTTTAATTAATGACCATAAAACATTTATGGAACCATAATTACACAGTGGCAGCTAAGCCTATTAATATTGATCTGAACATTAATTATTCTGACTTTTCGTTGCACTTATCTATGCTACCGTCCTTTAATTATTTTTTTACTTGATATTTTATTTTCATCTATTTAGTGCATGTTCTTCAGTTGGATTTGATAAGTTGACAAGTGAATTTGTGTTAATGTCTTAGCAACTGTTGTATTCTGGGTATGATAGGGATGTGATATTTCAGGCTTACTGCAACAAGGCTTCCGATAACAAGATGAAATCTTCCTTCATTTCTTTTTTTTTGATACTCTGAATGTGATCCTGGAGCTCGACCTGATTAATGAAAAAAATCACACCAAACCTCTGCAAGTTTAAATAATCCATGTAAGGCAGTGATACTCTGCACCCACACTTAGTCAGCCTGTTATGTAAAGTATATGGGATTATTTGTTTTTATCACCATATGCAATCCTAAAGAGTAAGTGCAATATACTTTTCAATAAATCCATAAAACATCATACCTAATATATGCATAGAACAATATAATAAAGGCAAGGTTGAAAATACAAGAAAACACAACCACTTACAAAACAAAACTCTTTACTGAGGAAACTTATCCCCAGCACAGTATTACTACTCCACAGACATTGTGAGAGCATTTACAGAATAAAGTGCATATGTGAAGAAGGCTTTATACTGCAATCTGTGAAAGTTGGCGGCTAAATGTGTGATGCTTAGACTTCTCCCAGATGTTAAGGATTTTAAGTTTTCTAGTGCTTTTTGTTTTAAGAGATCACTGCAGGCTGTGAAAAACCTGCTCACCAAAAAGCGGCTCAACAGGCAAAAGCTCAGTGCGTGCAGGTCAGAGTCATTGCTGCCCCTCTCTCCTCCGCACATCATACCTGCGTGTCTTCTTAAATTTTGAAATCCGAATGATGGTCTGCAAACCTTATACATTAGTTTTAGGTCAATAGATTAGGAGTAGTGCAGACTGAAGATCTCAAATGGCAAATGAGTGGCACAAGGGGAGGGAATGGAGCATCTGGTCGGCAGATGAGATGGAAGGGAATCCCAGGAAACTTGGTGACCCACTTCTTCCTGGTTTTTCCCATTTAATGTATTTGAACATCAAAGAAGTCGAGACACATGGCTGCCATCTCGTAATGGATCTCACGTGAGATCTGAGAAGCTAGGGAAGGATGAATGGGCATCTATGCTCTCCATCTATGGCTCTCTGTAATTTTCTTTCTCACTAATCTTCCACCTACTGGATATCACTGTTTTCTTCTGTTGTTTTCCATTTCATCGTCTTCCTTCCTCCTTGAGTTTTGGGTTTTTAATCACCTTCCCCTTATATCCTAAATGTTTATGTTCCTCTTTAGTCCAACTCTCCTCCCCCATGTCATTGGCTGAACCTACTCCCATAAGGAAGATTCGTCTCTATGTCCTACTGTTCATTCTCCCTTTCAGTTTCTCCCTTTTCTCTCCATGTTCTGCTCTTCCTTTCACACATAATAATTTATTGAAAACATTTTTCCTCATCATCACTCCTGCATTTACATCATCAGTGGTGCATGGCCTTGTCGTTCGTATGTGTGAGTGTGCGTGCGCGTGCTTGTGTGTGTATATGTGTGTGTTTGTTATTTAAAATGTGTATGTCTGTTTGGATGTTTGCATCGTTCACAAATTAATGTACTGGTGTGTTTGTGTGTGTTTTCTTTATGCCAGTTCTGATCTAACATGGCGAGATGTTCAGCACATCATTGTGAAAACCTCTAGAGCCGGACATCTCAGCGCCCCTGACTGGAAGACCAATGCTGCTGGTTACAACGGTACACACACACTTTTATCAACCGAGTAATAGATTGCTTTGGAATGAATTATTAACAATTCTACACTACAAAATTACGTTTAAATAAGTCAAAAGTTCAATGGAGCTCCAATTAACTTTCATGAAGAGCACTACAGAGTATGTTTATCACAGTTTCTTTTTTAAGATTTTATATCTTCCAGCTATTTAATTTAACCTTATGTCGATGTCTCTTCTCTAAAGCCATCTGACATTTCTAAATGTATTAGATGTTTACTTTTGTTTGATATTTCTTTGGGAATCTGGATTAACAGCTAGAAATCTATACATATTTTTTCATTCCCCCAAAAAGCATGCAAGAAAACAAACAAAAAAACATGACAAAGAATAGTCAGAGAAATTAATATGTATCATTAGTTTTCTCCAAGCAGAAGGCTAATGAGCGGATTTGTGACATATGCCTATAAGTTTAAAAAGAAAGAAGTTTCCACAGTTCCAGTGTAACAGCAACATACTCTGAATATTTTACAAATACCAACCTGCCATCGATTGCTTTCTTTTTTCACTGTAATCCTTCATGGACACGTAACATTTTCCTCTCATAGGCATGGCCACACTCCTAGATGCTGTAGCCTACTCTGTCACAACAGTTGCTCCCTTCTTCAGCTCTAAACCAATTGTTGCTGGTTGATGTAAGAAACATCTTCTACTACTACTGGTGCGCTAGCGCAGGAATGTCACCACAGACACCGTATTTAAAAACTCTGAAATATAGAGAGATTTACCTGGTGGTGATAACCTTAATCAGCATCGTGTGAACTTGTTTGGTAAGGGCTTGAATGTAACAGACGTTCATTTATATGTTAAAGTCCTACACTTAAGCTTTAACTACTGCATTGCCAGCTGTGATTTGCCATCTGTCAGAGTCTATGTGGTTGCTGTTTTGTAACTTTGAGTGCGTGCTAAAGTGTGTATGCATACCTCTGTGTGTGCGTGTGTGTATGAGGGAGAGAAACCAAGAGAGTGAGAACTAGGGGTCAGCCAGGCTGCAGGCCCAGTGTGCCTGGAGATTTTCCAAGTGCCTGTTTTTTCAAAGAGGAACTAAAGAGAAACAGAACAGGGAAAGGGGAGTAGGAGAGGTATGGAAGGAATTCATATTTGAGCTGCAGTCCCCTTAAGTTGAGCGTTTTTCAAACTTACTTTTTCAACTACATTATATATCATCAGTATCTTCTTCAGTCACTTGTTAAAACAGCAGAGTGATGCTTTTTTGTACACACTTTGACTCTGTAATAACCTAAATAACAATCTTTAATAGGAATCTAAAATCTGTGTGATACTAGATGCCTTTAAAGATGGGCACAATCATATCCAGAACTTGTCTTTACCCTACCCATCTTTCATATTAATTGTGAAAAATGCAGATAAAACCAGAAACTTTTAAACTCAGGAGTTTAAAAGTCATTGGTATGAGAGGCATGAGAAGTGGTAGAGTCCTCTGTGGTCTGATCAGCTGTGACTTTTCACTGTTTACTACAGTCAGTCACCTGTATGGCTTTGGCCTGATGGATGCCGAGGCAATGGTGAAGGAGGCCGGACGATGGAAGCAAGTTCCTACTCAACATGTCTGTGTGGAGAGCGCAGATCGACAAATCAGGTAACACAAACACACAGGCAGACAAAATAAATAAGCCACTTTTTTACCACCTGTTGAGCGCACTACTGGATAGGAATTATAAGAATAGGAAATATATCACATTCACATGGAAACCAATATGTCACTGTGAAACCTCTCGTTCCGAAACCATGGAAATTGGAACCAGGCTGCAGGGATTTGCTCCCATTCAGCTAAAAAAGCATTAGTGAGTTCCGCCTCTGATAAGATCTGACTTACAGTTGATGTTCCAATTCACCCCTTCGATGGAGCTGAGGTCAGGCAAGTGAAGTCCTTCCACACAAAACTTTGGAAACCATTTCTTCACGGTCCTCATTTTGTGCAAGGGGACAAAGGGCCCACCCCAAACTGTTGCTCTAAGCACTCTGTTGTCTAAAATACTGTATGATGGAGCATTAAGATTTCCCTTAATTAGCCCTAAAGACTCCAAACCAAAAGCATGTAGCCTGCGGTGTCCACATAAAATAATTCTGGAAATCTACTGCTGTGGCACAATTACGGATGGCCATTCTATAGCTAAACAGATATACTAATTGCAGTGGACTCTCTGATGCTCTGATTGGCACAAATAAATCTCACACCGTCTTGTATCCATATACTAGTTTACAAGTTTAAAATGAAATGCCAGATAAGCGAATCAACTTTGAGACCAACATATGCGACAAAACGTTTGTCTCATTTTTCTCTCTCTCTCTTTTTTTTTTCCCTGGTGTTTTATGCAGAGGCATGTGTGTTAGAGTGCGGTTGTGCAAGCTGTACCTTGGTAGGGGCCAAGCATTAGTTCTGGCAGGGTGGTTCTCACATAAGACCATTACTACACACACACACACACACACACACACACACACACGGAGAGAGCCAAGGCTTCACAGCTTGTTATTCTTGATGCAGCTGGAAGCCTGAGCACTGTTCTGTGTTAGACTGGCTGGCTGAACGTGGGCCCTGAATTGGTTTGCTTTCAGTCGATGGCTTGGTGGCCAGCGACTGCAGTATTATCAGTGTCATTCTGTCTGTTCTGCTCCAGTGCACAAGTCAGTCCATATGAGGCTTATGTAAAGTCCAGCTTGTGTCAGAGGCAGTCATGCTCATGCCACCGTACTCATGTGATGTGTGTTGGCTTATGGAGACATTTCCACTGTTTTTGCGTGAAAGAAATAAAAACAACTCTATCATTTAACCTAAATTTTCCATGTGCGGTGTATTTATGGGTAGCCTTAGAGATGTGTTACATTTTTAGTCACACATTTGTCCAGTTACTAGGAGCATAAGCTCTGTTCATAAACAGAATTATTCTTTGTCCAAATGACTGGCTTGGAAAGAAATAAGAAGGCAGTCGCCAGTTGTTTTGTTTTTGGATCAAAGGCAAAAAAGTCATGAAAGTTTTATGTGTAACACAGTTAAAAACTGAATTTTCAGATTGCCCTAAAAAGTCTGTCAACAAAAACATTCTTGTCCCTTAACGAACCACTTTGTTGAGTATAAATTTATTTATAAATGCCTGTGCTCGCTATTATCATGACTGTGTTGTCATAGATTTTAATGTTTCTTTGGAAGCAGATCTTCTCTTTTATTTGTTGGTACATCTACTAATGTGTGTCTTTACTGTATGTGTGTTCTGTGCTTCTAACTCATTACATGAGTGCAGCGTCACCTCACTGCTGTGTTCCCACACACCCTCTGGCTGGCCCCTCTGACTGCGTTTGGTAATGTCTGTCTGCTATCGCTCCACTTGGAGCATGCACCAGGAAAACTGCCTGATCTGCGTGCAGCCGGGCTGGTGGTAATCAGTCGTGCATCTGGTCCCATGCGTATGGTTCAGTTATCTGTGTTGTGTCATGGAGAAGCCAGAGCTGTGATATCAGCCCTTCTTTCTTCTTGGACATTCTTGGACATTAAGGCTGTCCGCTTTCTAAACAGTTTACAGTAGTAATCAATTTTTTGAACTTATTGATATGATACCGGTGAATTTATTTCACCAATGTATCCTTAGCAGTAATTTGTAATCAATAGGCTGACAAGTTTGTGGAATCTGTTGTTCTAAGAAAAAAACGTAATATTCATTATGCACCTACAGACAATCTATGCTTGCTGATAATTGCGGTAATCCTCCTCCCAATAATAAACATCTGCACTGTATCTCTTAGGCCCTAAAACTCATTGCTGTGTTTGTAACCCTGACAACAGGGAATCTAATAAAATGGTTTCCAATACAGGATCAAACAGCACAAGCCACTGGCAATATTAGTCTTTCAACCCCTCAACCTTCAAAAAAAAAATTATAGTAGTCCTTTTCTATGTTATGCTGCCAGCAAGTTTAATTCACCACCTATATTTTAGTTTCCAGTGAATAAACCCTGGTTGTAATCCAGTACTGCAGTGAGTTGATGTATCAAGTTGGCGTAGCCACTCCATGTGCAACTGTTGTACAGCAGCAACATATGACTCCTCCAAAGCCTTTGTCTGGAAAGATGGTGCTCACTATCTCCAGTACTGGTCCTGTCCATGTTTTTACTGTTTTTGTATCACTGTTATATTAAGTCATACCACAGATGTTTTTCAATTGTCATTTAAATATTTGCATTGGCTGTTTGATGATCTATCGCTGCTGAGCTTTGCATAGCAGACAGAACAAATAATGTTCTTTGTCTTTCTTATCATGCTCCTGGTTCTTGGTTTCTTTGGCTGGTTGAGGTTCAGGAAATGGAAAATCTTAATATGGACTTAAGTGCATGGTTTTTGGAGAAGGTTAAATCAAACTAAGTGCATGTGATTGCTTTAAGCGGTGCCTCAGGGTATTGTGACTTGATATTGAGTGCTATGTCAGTCACTAACAGAATTTTTGGCGAGACTTGACTTAGGAGAATGCCTCAGTGTAGGGAGACATCCGCAGTTCCCAACTTCACTCCCTGAAAGAGCAAACAGACAGTTACTGGTACTTTATGGCTGAGGGCACACAGAGCGAAATTCAGCTGCTAAATCATGTGTTTTGAAGATGATGGCTAGTTTTACTTAACTCGAACCAAGTGTCTGGTTCCAATCTGTAAATTAAACCTTGAAATGGAAACAATTGTATCACAGCTTCACAAAGAGAAAAGAAGTCTCAATGTGAAAGAGTGGTATATTTCCTAAAGCTAGTCAGAACCCAATTTCTATCTGGAGTAATATGAAACATGTCAATGTAACATGGTCTTAATCTGATTTTCTCTGCTCTAATATCTGATATCCTGTTTTTGTTTGCTTAATGCCACAGTGTCCACAAAGCTGGTCTTTCCAGTTTTTTGTCGATGATAGACATTATTGTTTTCATCAGTAATGGCTGCAATTTTTCCCCAAATAACAAAGTGTTGATATTTCTGTTTTGGTGTGTGCTTTCTCTTTATGCCTACCTTTTGACTGGTTCCTATCCTGTCCTTCAGAACTATCCGTCCAGAGCATGTGGTCCGGTCAGTGTACAAGGCGACAGGATGCACTGACAACCCCAACCATCATGTGATCTACCTGGAGCATGTGGTCGTACGTATTACAATCACACACCCTCGCCGTGGAGACCTGTCAATCAACCTGACCTCACCCTCAGGGACCAAGTCTCAGCTTCTTGCCAACAGGTAAAGAACACATTTTGAGATGTTTAAGATGTTAATGCAAAACCACATGAACAGGAAAGCCATTGCAAAGTACAATTGATTAGCCTCGTGGTGCTAAATACGTACAGTAGCTAAATGTTTCTGTATGAATTTGCAATGTAATGAATTTGCATTATTTTCTAGATATGTGGATTTGCGCGTTTATGCTTGCTCTGTCAATAACAATTTTTAATTTGTGCTGAAACGCCATAAAATGTGGTAACATCGTGGGCATTGGTTACTGAATGTAGTGTAAGTGCCTTATGTACCAAGTCTTAGTTCACCTCATTTAAACCACAGTCCTTTACAATGTTTGTCCACAGTTCATTAGACACTGTGGTTGTATTTGGTTGAGTGGCTGTAATTGTTTGTTCTGCTATTTGCAGTACTTGAGTTGTTTCTCGTCTGATATCTGTGTATTTGTGTGTGCGTGCATGTGTGTGCCTCTTGATGTGCAGGTTGTTTGATCACTCCATGGAGGGTTTTAAGAACTGGGAGTTTATGACCACCCACTGCTGGGGAGAGAAGGCAGCAGGCGACTGGGTCCTAGAGATCTATGATTCACCTTCTCAACTCCGCAGCCAGAAAGTACCCGGTATGACGTTGTTACTAATTTCTTTAATAAAAAAAGAATTGTCTGTCTACATGCCTATTTGTATCTTCTTTTTTTTATTTGATAAAACAGAGGCAGCAGAAATACGAGACAGAAAGTTTTGTCTGGATTGCGTGTAGGACCAGCAGGAGCACACATGTTGCTCTGGAGGCAGTGAACTTAACTGCTCAAATGACCCACTAATTTAACAACATAATAAAGTCTCAAATGGAGAGTAGCAGTTTCTAAAAGGCTGTTACGTCAATCACCATGATTCCACATAATTTGGGTGCAGTTTTCTCAAGTGTATCTTTCAGCATTTAATGTAATATAATCTGCTATCTTTAGACCATAAGGCAGCTGCCTTATATGCAAAAAAAAAAAATATATATATATGTGTGTGTGTATGTGTATATATATATATATTCAAATAAAAGGACAGAATGAAGTGAATCTGTGTCTACGATTATTTTTACAACGCTTCTGTGTCCTCAGGCAAGCTGAAGGAGTGGTCACTGGTGCTGTATGGTACCTCTGTGCACCCGTACTCGTCTCTGCGCAGCGATAAGCCCCGCTCCACATCTGAAGATTTGACAGAGGAGTACAGTGGTAAGTGATAAATCCACAGTAGCAGCATTGCATAAGTAATATAATTTTACAACAAGTAAGATCACTTTTTGGCAGCTGCTATTTTTACTGTCGTGTCACAATGACTGAAGTTGTACCACCACATTAGGTATATGGGAATTATTATAGGGTGTGAACAAATAAATAATTCTATAAACTCTGTTGTATATTGACTATTATATATTAAGGTTATTTGACTATAAATGTATGCCTACAATAACTACGTCTTTACACAATAACTTCTGTGTGACTCCAGGCCCATGTGACTCTGAATGCAATGAGAATGGCTGTGAAGGTCCTGGACCACATCACTGTATCAACTGCCTCCACTACTTCCTCAAGTTCAAGAACAACACCAGGTCAGTCTGCCTAAGAAATCAGTATTAAGTACAAAATTGTTCTTGTGTTGGAGAGCATAAAAGTGTAACCCACATTTTAAGTGTCTTGCATAAATCTAAAGATCTCTTGACTTTACTGAGAAAAGGTGATTTTGTTTTTTAAAGAATTTTTTACAAAAAAGCGTTTGCGTTTGTCTTGTACGGAGTAAATTTTGACAGAACATACAGTGGGGCAAAAAAGTATTTAGTCAGTCACCAATTGTGCAAGTTCTCCCACTTAAAAAGATGAGAGAGGCCTGTAATTTTCATCATAGGTACACTTCAACTATGAGAGACAGAATGGGGGCAAAGAATCTAGGAAATCACATTGTAGGATTTTTAATGAATTAATTGGTAAATTCCTCGGTAAAATAAGTATTTGGTCACCTACAAACAAGCAAGATTTCTGGCTCTCACAGACCTGTAACTTCTTCTTTAAGAGGCTCTTCTGTCCTCCACTCGTTACCTGTATTAATGGCACTTGTTTGAACTCGTTATCAGTATAAAAGACACCTGTCCACAACCTCAAATAGTCACACTCCAAACTCCACTATGGCCAAGACCAAAGAGCCGTCAAAGGACACCAGAAACAAAATTGTAGACCTGCACCAGGCTGGGAAGACTGAATCTGCAATAGGAAGACATACAAGACCACTGATAATCTCCCTCGATCTGGGGCTCCACGCAAGATCTCACCCCGTGGGGTCAAAATGATCACAAGAACGGTGAGCAAAAATCCCAGAACCACACGGGGGGACCTAGTGAATGACCTGCAGAGAGCTGGGACCAAAGTAACAAAGGCTACCATCAGTAACACACTACGCCGCCAGGGACTCAAATCCTGCAGTGCCAGACGTGTTCCCCTGCTTAAGCCAGCCATGTCCAGGCCCGTCTGAAGTTTGCTAGAGAGCATTTGGATGATCCAGAAGAGGATTGGGAGAATGTCATATGGTCAGATGAAACCAAAATAGAACTTTTTGGTAAAAACTCAACTTGTCGTGTTTGGAGGAGAAAGAATGCTGAGTTGCATCCAAAGAACACCATACCTACTGTGAAGCATGGGGGTGGAAACATCATGCTTTGGGGCTGTTTTTCTGCAAAGGGACCAGGACGACTGATCCGTGTAAAGGAAAGAATGAATGGGGCCATGTATCGTGAGATTTTGAGGGAAAACCTCCTTCCATCAGCAAGGGCATTGAAGATGAAACGTGGCTGGGTCTTTCAGCATGACAATGATCCCAAACACACCGCCCGGGCAACGAAGGAGTGGCTTCGTAAGAAGCATTTCAAGGTCCTGGAGTGGCCTAGCCAGTCTCCAGATCTCAACCCCATAGAAAATCTTTGGAGGGAGTTGAAAGTCCGTGTTGCCCAGCGACAGCCCCAAAACATCACTGCTCTAGAGGAGATCTGCATGGAGGAACGGGCCAAAATACCAGCAACAGTGTGTGAAAACCTTGTGAAGACTTACAGAAAACGTATATACCCAACAAAGGGTATATAACAAAGTATTGAGATGAACGTTTGTTATTGACCAAATGATTATTTTCCACCATAATTTGCAAATAAATTCTTTAAAAATCAGACAATGTTCATCAGACAATCAGACAATTCTCATTTTGTCTCTCATAGTTGAGGTATACCTATGATGAAAATGACAGGCCTCTCTCATCTTTTTAAGTGGGAGAACTTGCACAATTGGTGGCTGACTAAATACTTTTTTGCCCCACTGTATATCACCCGACTAAGCTGTGCTTTTATTACATCATATCATTTACTGACTCCTTTTTGTGTAAAAAAAGAAGAGTCAAGGAATTAAGATATGACACAGAGTAAATAAAGAAATACAAACATGACTCATGTAATAAGTGAGAGAATGAAATAAGTTTCATTATACACCTACTGTATATATTTTAGCCTATGAATATTAAAATGTAGGTGGTATTGTTACATTTAGTAATGTAATAAAGTAGTCTTTCCTGAACTTGGTTGTAAGCGCCCAATGGCTGCTGCAGAACTTGATTATGAGCTAATCATTTGAATCAAGTGTGTTGGTGCAGGGAAACGTCTAAAACATGCAGGGTTGTGGGCCCTCAGGAGCAGGATTGGGACACACTGTATTAAAATATAAATAAAATTGATAAAATAATTAATTCCAAAGAGTCTCACCAACTTTTCTCACTTTTATAGACAGTTTATAGATTCTCAAAAATTATACATGAAGATGTGAAAGTAATTTCTCTGTGGACTCCACCAGAGCCAATTAATTTTTTTCATAGTTTTAAGAGGGCTATGAAGCCACAGATAGAAGATGTGCCTGGCGTGTATGTGATTTCAACAACATCTGATTGTCTTAAAGAGTATGAAGTCCTCTGGGAGTCCAGTCTCCATAAAGAGAGAGATCAATAATAGCTGAGGGGGTCTCAATCAGAAAATGTTACAAAGGTAAAGTGAATGTTTATTCATACCAATCCACCAATAACTGGATTTAATCAGCTCAAGGCAATATTTGGCTTGTGTTTCCAGGCCTCAAAGAAACACTGGTGTAAAAGCCCAATTTGCATGAATTAATTTAATAAGCAGAATAACAGCAATTCAATTCAATTCAATTCAATTCAATTTATTTTGTATAGCCCAATATCACAACAGAGTGTCTCATAGTGCTTTACAAAGAAATGTACTGCCGTGTTATTTGGTATGTAAATGTGCAGCAACCAAATTACAATATTTGGTGACTTTTTATTATGAATTTGAAAAATAAAAACAGTGAAATGTGACCAAGTTATTCATTTGGATTAACAAACAACAATTAACCATTGAACAGTTTTCTCACAATAAATCCAACGTCTTTGTTTGACCTTTATCTCAGATTTAGTTGTTTTTAAGAAGCATGCATGCCCATTGAAACTGACATGGTCAACAATGGCTATAGAAACCAAGGTATGCTCTGATGTAGGGACAGTATGTTTCTTACTTGATGGTGACAATGACTCAAAGCTAAGCTGCTAAGCTAAGTTTTCCACAGCAGGAACCACAATTTGAAAGGCACCAAGTTAATGTACAGTGCCTTGTTGCTGTGTTGTCTTTTCAGTTTCACGAAGAGACATAATCTCTTGCTTAGGATTCAGGTTAGCGTCTTAATTGTAACTTTTGTTTGGAAATTCAGAAAGTCACATTTTAGATTCAGTCCGACAACAGAGATGCTGTTTCCTCTCGGCCATATCATATTCAGTCTTTCCCTTCCCCCGTTAGAAGTGTGTGTACATCTGTGTGTGTGTGTGTCGCTGTGAATTCTTGTGTGTGTGTGTACATTTATGTGTGCCCTTAGGATCCCGTTAGGCTCAAAGACTGTTGTAATTGCCTTTGTGTCGGCGGGTCTCTGCACTAATAAAAGGCAAACTGATGCAGGTGCATGAGAATGTGCAAGCTTAGGCGCTGTCTTATCATTAGCCCACTTTAGAGGTATGTTGCCCTTTTCTGCCACCACAGGGAGCAATTGACGAATGAAGATTGGGGGAGTGGTGGGAGGAAGGAGGCGGGATGGTGGTGGTGTTTAATGTTCAGATAATTACATCCCTACATGTGTGTTTGATGGTCTAGACTCACCAAAGGTGTGTGTAGGTCTTTGTAGTTTTTTTTTTTGCGTGTGTGCGTGCATGTATGTGTGTGAATGAAACAGATACTTACCCCCTAGACTGAAATCATAAGTTCAATAATTTTCCAGATAATTTTGAAGGAACTTGGAAAATCTATCTGCTTAATAGTACAGTTTTTATGTTCAATCAGTGGTTGTTGTTTTTTTTAAATGTCTAAATTCAGTAGAAAACTGTTGTATTTATTAAATTTCTTTGCTGGAAAATATAATAATATAAAACAAAGTCTAAAAGATTTTATTGTAGAAAATGAACTCTACTCATTTTCCTAGAAAAAATATAGAGGACATTCCCCTCTTTGTCCTCAATGGTATCTACAGCCCTGTCCTAAGAAACACATGAATTATCAAAAGCACAGTAGTTGTTGGATGGTTTTTGGGTGTGCTCGCTTGTTGCTTTCACCTCCACCAATAGTGATTTTGAAAACGTGGCTAAGATTCGGGGTTCTTTATAACTCATGTGTTTGTCTGTTCACTTGTGTTTCTTGTCCTGTTCAAGGTATTGTTGCCATGTCGTACATCTTACTAGTGACTTTGGTGACTAAAACATAATCATGTCTGATAGGAATGATTGCCAAAAATACAAAAATAAGAGTCGTGTTGGAAAAGAAAAACTTTTCCTTTTTTCAACTGCATTTACTACAATTTAATGTCTGTATGACCCCAATCACTGACATCTGCTTGCACTGACAGTGTGGTCAGGCAAATACTGTTTAGAATTTTTCGCACATTCAGTGGTGTCCTTGGTGTAGACATTGTATTGTATTGTTTTTATGGTCTGTATTGGTTAAATAATCATTTCAGTATAACAGAGAAATGGTATTGAATTTGGAGAACAAATGTATGGCAGTGTGTATTTGCACACACGGATTATGCGTTTCACACATGCAATGTGTGTTTCTTGGCAGAAAACTCCATTTTGTGCGAATAAGGCTTAAGGAGTGTGTACGTGCGTGTGTATTTTGTACTCTTGAGGATTTTGGAGATCTTTTTCACCTTACGAAGGGGGCCTCAGGGTGAAATGAGGGGGGTGACCGAGGACTGTGAAGTTATCCAACAGATGTTGCACCTGTTCACCATATAGCACCCACACGCACACACTCGGTCCCTCCACTTCTGTTTGTCCCAACTCATTATGTGCTATTTATACACGAAAAACACGTTTCCATTTAATATCTGTAACTATGAAAAATCTCGACATTAGCCCAATAAAGTTATATTTTACTTGTGCTTATATTTATAATTGGACACAATTTATTATGCCCATAACACACAGGAGGCATATATTTTTTGTCAGGCATATGATTTACATTTTGAGCCTCTTAACATTATACCACATTATATAGCTGTGTGATAGAGGTTATTAATTGTGAAACAGTGAGATCGAATTGATCTTTATTATGTTGTTCAAGCTGAATACAGTAAAGTACAACCTTACTATGTCAGTAAGAAACACAAATGTCTTGAGTGATGCTATCCTTCACCCTGTGTCCCTCTTCTCCCTCTCTTCAATCACCTCTCTTTGTAGAATGTGTGTGTCGGAGTGCCCCAGTGGCTTTTTCCGTGACGATAAGAAGCGCTGCAAGAAGTGCTCCTCGCTATGCGAGACCTGCGTTGGTAGCCGTAGCGACCAGTGCACTACCTGCAGGGCCGGTTTCCACCTCAATGAGGGCTCCAACACATGTGTCGCCAACTGTGGCGACAGCTACTACCTCGACAATGGTATGTTTCCCTCCAAACTGGTTCTATAATGTTAACTACAGAATACACACATGATAGCACACCATGCAGTCAAGAGATTGTTTCCAAATTAGTATAGTGTTTTCTCCTTTGCCTCTGTTCTGGGGATGCCGCTGCAAAATGTCTCCAACAACCCAACATCAGGCTACATGCCCACACAGAGTCAATAATTTGTCTTTCTAAGTTCATTGTGACATTGGTGCCTAAGTTCCTACGATTAAAGAACAGTTATATTTATTGCCTGCAGTGGGGAAGGGAATCCACTAGTTAATCCAATGCTGGAAACAAACTGGACTTCTAGAAACATCTGTGTGTTACCTGCATCACAAAAATAGTCTACATAACTGCTAGTTAATAAAACTGATTTTTTTTAGTACCTCAGAACGATGCTGTACGTTGATGTAATGTCTAGCCAGTCATTTATTTATATGTTCTTGCTGAACCAAATATGACTGAAAGGTTTGGGCTGGTAAGCAGATTTTTTTCACAGTTGAAAGTGGAATAAATCATGAAATAAAACAGATCTGCAAGAGGATTGTCCCTGGATTATGTTTATGAGAAGTCAGCTAGTGTAGTGGTGTTAACATACATACAGTACTGTATGTATATACTTACAGGGTCGTCTCGTGTTCAAGATGTATGCCAGCCTGGATCAAAGTAAAGTAGGAATGAAATGAAACAAATTGAAACTGTTTGTCTTATAATTATGTCTATATATTGGTTTGCAGCCAAGACCGTGTAAGTCCTGGCAGTGCTGAGAGTCTCTGGCAGCAGATCTGATGTGATCTGATCCAAGTTCAATCATAACATTTCGACAGGCCAAGATGTAGTGGATACTTTTAAAAAAAAAAAATGTTGGCACTGCCGAGTATTGTGTTGTGTTAAATGAGCTACCTAGAGTTTATTTTTTCTTTGTCAGTCTGACGGCAAGCTGAGGTGAATTCCTGCCTTTACCAACAAGCAGACATGTGATTCCACGACTTGCCAAGATAACTTTAAAAATTTTTTTAAAATAAATTTAAAAAGATGCCAACCTCATTATGGACAAAGTAATGAAGCTAAGGGGTGCATGTTATGTGTGGTATCAGCTGGATCAAGTGTGACATTTGACTGTGTCAAAAGTTACTGTCCATTAAGCACGTTGCAACTAATGGTTATTTGACATGTTGATTTTATTGAATTTATTTATGTTTTGGATTAAGACATTTATCATTCAGTGTATAAAATGTCAAAAAAATGTTAAAAATCCCAAAGATGATGGCTCCAGATAGCTTGTTTAGTGTGACCAACTGTCTAAAGTCTAAAAAATATTCAACATACTATGATCTAAAACAGAGAAAAGCAGCAAATCTCCAATTTGTGCAAATGTTTTGCATTTCTTCTTGGTAAATCCCTTTTGACAAATATCATGGATCATAAAAATAGTTGAATTTTCTTTTGATCGACCACTTGATTTACTAACTAATTAGTTCAGCACTAATTGTGACCTCCAGTTCTCAACTAAAATGGGAAAGTAACACTTGAGATGTGAAAATACGTTTTCTTTTCATGGAAAAGAAATTAACCTGTCCCTATGCTGCATCTGTCCTTAGATGATTTTCAGATTCCTGAAAATCTAACCAACAGTCTTTGGTCACTATCAGTTGCCTCCTCCTTAGCTCTCACCGTATCGCTTCCCAGACAAAACCATAAAGACTGTGTCATACTTAAGCAATGTTTTTCGGAAATGTAGAAATTGTTCACTAGTCATAGCATTTATGGTTTCACTGGGATGATAAAACACATTATTCCCATATCTTTTTGGCAATCCTCATCACTGCTGAAGGCAGAAGTGTCCATGTGCATTGTGTCAAAGCGTGTCATTGCCTTCAGTCTGCCTTTTGAAATATTCATCTACATTCCTATCCTCCCTCACCAGCACCACAATCTTGTTTCTCTTCTCCACAGTTTTTGCCATTTGACGTTTTCATTCTTCCCCCTGTCTTTTGTCGTCCTGTTTTCTTCATCTTCCCCTTCTTCTACTTATTCTCTCTCCTTTCCTCCCCCACTTTTCTTACTGGTCTTCCTCACTCACTGCACCCCATCCCTACTCTTAATCATTCTTCCTCCGCCGCTCCCTTTCTTCATTTCAAACACAACCAAACTTCTGGTTCCTATTAGCCACTGTGTATGACTGGCTCACCCTTTGTCTTTCAGATTCTAACATTTGCAGGAGATGTCCGGAGAACTGTAAGAAATGCACCACCTCCAGTATCTGCACAGAATGTAAACCTGGGATGAGGTAAGCTGAGAGCCATGCTGAGCAATGCCTTGAGTCACAGATTAGAGTTCAAAGAAATGAGAAACTTGGGGTCTCTTAGTGTCTTCACATCAAAGTTGCATGGTACCTACATTTTAACTACTTAACCGCTGTGACTCTAAACCTTTCTGACACTGGATGTCTTCAAGGAAAAAAAGACTGTGTGACTCTATGACGGCAGGCTTTTCGTTCCACCTTGAAGTGTGGCTGTACAGGACAGCTAAAAATACATGTCTCTTAAAAGCGTACAAATTTTGAGAATACCACCTCTTTAATGTTAAATGTGGTTTTATCCAAAGTGCCTTTACTCCCATTCTCTCTCTCACTCTCTCTCTTCCTCTCTCTCTCACTCTCGCACGCACACAAAACAGACAAACACAAATAATTTGCAATCCAAAGTGCTGGCCTAACAATTGGCAGCACAGGACAGGAGGAGCTAGGGGTCGACCTGCCAACCCAACAGCTTGCTTGACCTCCTTGGCCACAGCCGCCCTCAAAGTTTCCGTATGAAGAGTTTGGTCCTTAAGCAACTCACCTAAATATGTGATTTAATTTACCATTAATTCATTATGTTACAAAATGTTAGCAACATGGTGTCTGTGTGAGTGTGGGGCTATGTGCTCGGCCTTTACACATTTAATTGAATTGTGTGCCTGCTGCTACAAGACCTGCTGGTATTAATCTCATCTTGTTCATATGTAGGTCCAGCGTTGAAGTCTGTTATACTAGCTTTTGTGTTTTTGCCTCAGTTTGGTTTGAATGTCAGTCTTGTGGTTTCAGGATAAAAATCTTTTGTGTTCTCTTATTCTATACAGTGTTGCTAATTTAGACCAGCACATTGTGTTACACTGTGGTTTGGGTTCGCATCATGAACTAGTGAAGCCAGGGCTTCCCAACTGTTTTCCACTGGGGACCCAAATTGAGTAAACAGAGCTTCACCCTGTGACCCAGGCCTATTAAAACCCACATGTACTCGTGTCTTGTGGAAACCCACAAGAAGTGGGGCTGTAACCTATTTTGGGTTGTGATCCTGACTTTGAAGAACCTCTGACCTAAACCATGTAGTCACCCATGCAGACATGTTCCAGTTCATTTTCTGGCCACTTCCACAGCAGTCTCTTCAAACCACCCCAACTACACTTGACCAGAGAGAGGATAGGACATTTCAAAGTGCTGAAATTCCTATTAGGTCATGAAGGAAGCACTTGGGAAGCATTTAAAATGTATAGTGGTCTTGAACCTAGCTTCAAGTACACAGTGTAGCCAGAGGTGGAGGTGGGGACATTTGTAAGCCATAATTTCCTCTAAATGCCAGCGAGACAATACTAACATACATGCACACATGCACACATGCACACATGCACACATGCACACACACACACACACACACACACACACGCAGACGCAGAGACACACTGAGTCTCTCCTCTCCCTTTCAGTTCACCATTCATGGTCATGGTCGGCCGAGGAGGAAGAGAGGACCAGACGAGATCGTTTCTGGGAAACCTTAGCTAACACAGACCAGCTGTTTTTCAGCTTAGCGCAGCAAGCTCACCAACCTGTCCTCACTGTGACTTCACAGAACTGACTTTATAACCTCCAAACCTACCTCCTAACCGACCACTAACCCAACATCTTTGACTACAGTTAATTCTAGAAGATACCCTGCATATCAGAACACAAATGCTAAACTTAAGACGGTATAACTGATGGTGCAGCCGTTTGTTTTTTTTCAGATTTTTACAAATTTCTGAAGAAAATTGCTCAATCTCTACATTAAATAGGTTGGAAACGAGTGCCTTACATTTTTTTTTCTTCTGAAATTCACTTGTGCTGCTGCCTGTATGGATTTTATGTTGCTGATTAAGGTTTTTTTTTTTTACTTATTGTTATTCCAGGCATTTAATATGAAGATATGTTTATGCATATTCTTGTATTTCTCTTTCTAGTCTTCAAGCAAACAAGTGTCAGATGACCTGTGACCTAGGGACTTATTACAATGGCCACAGAAGGACTTGTGAGCCCTGTCATCGGGCCTGTGCCACATGCGCAGGTAGGAAGTAATACGACAAACTAATGCAAACACTATTAGAATTACATTTATCATCTAAGTCATTGTGTTTTTTTTGTTGTTAAGCTGACCTGATGAATACTGTAATGCCCTAACAACATTCCTGAAGAGCATGTCTGCGTGTTTTTTAGGCACAGGAATAGAGGCGTGCACTAAGTGTGCAGATGGCTACTTACTTGAGGACTGGCGGTGTGTGTCAACATGCAGCACTGGCTACTACTTGTCAGAACAGACCTCAGACAACGGGCAGGTGCAGAGGTCCTGTAAGAAGTGAGTCACCACACCTGCCAACACCTTTACACCACGATGGAAAAAGTGAATAACTTTTAGATCTCCTGTCTACAGAGATTAACATGGAAGTCTAGAGCTTCAGCAAGTGAGATGCAAATTTCAATTTTTTTCTAACTTCAGCCCTCATTTAGCCTTTCTAGCTAAACATGTTCTCTCTGTATTGCCACGTGTCCTGGAACATATTTTTGGGTATTAATTTTTATATAGTTAAATCTAAAAACTGGAATTGATATTACAGCAGGATAAACATCAACAAACTCAGCTCCTGCTGACTCAGTAATAGTAGTAAATGATGGTAAATAATTATTAATGGTGTTTCAGATAGATGTCCATCTGTCCATCCTCAGAATCAGCATCAGTAGGTAGTGGGTTAGCTGCTGTTCTGTACACAGGACTGTGATTCACTGGATTTACAGACAAAGCCCCCCCAGCACTGCCCTTCCCTTCCTGTGCTAACTTGCTGTGCACAATCTTTGCGTTTCCCAGTTGAGCGGCTCCTCATTTAACATGTTGAGAAAGTGGCCAACAGATGATTCAGACCCCGACATGTTATGAAACAAAAATTTTGCTGCACTGTACTTAAAACTGGAACTCAAACAAGAATGATGTAACTTTACTTTGGGTCAACAAAACAGTAAGGCAAATGTAAGCAGGGAAACCTTCAATAGAGGACTTTGCTTACATTTCGAGTTTACTATAAAAGTGTGAGACTGGTACTGCTCACTGTTTTAACTTGTGGTTTATCATTTGATCAATTTGCACCATTTGAAGAAGCTCTTCAGAACTGGGTGTGTGCAGTTTTCCCAAACAGTTCTGTTGCCTCACTCTTCACTAATGTTAACCTGGATGAGGAGAAAAGGGAGTCAAACAGCATGTGAACACACTCATATTCCTCTATGTGTGATGACAGTTTGAGGACTACTTTGCCTCCTTTCACACCCACAGTCAAACTCCTCCACAGAGCCAGACTTCTTGTCTGCTTTTCTTATCATTTCTTGAGGTGGGCTTTCCTCCTTGCTCTCTTTCTCTCCCACCTTGAATTATTTATTGCTCACTTGACCCTTTACTTTACCTAATTTTTTTAAATTCTCTGTCAGCTCCCTCCCTATTAGATAACTTCTGATGAGACATTGCGCCCCATTTTCAAGCTAGCAGGGTGGCAAACGTGTTATCTGTTTTCTGTTTTTTCCAAAAGGATTATTTCAGATATTTTCTTATCCAGTTTTTGTTTTGAGAACAAATTTAATCTCTTTAAAGTTTCCAGTACCTTGCTCACACTGAAAGGGACATAGCAGTCAACTGCAGTTGTAAATGAAAAGCATAAATTGAACAAAATGAATCACCATCATTGCAAAAACTGTAAAGAAATTAAACTGAAATATCCTTATCCTTCACAGTTCAAGAGGACATGTGATATACACAGTATAATACAGCCTGGTCTAGTACCTAATTCTTCATATAACCATCGACAGGTGTGACCATAGCTGCTACGAGTGCTTGGGGCCCGGTGAAAGAAACTGCAGCAGCTGCGTCAGTGGTTACAATCTGGAAGCAGGAGCCTGCTTGGTCAGCACCATCTGCAAAGATGGTGAGTTGTCAGCATTTTAATCTATAAGATGGTCTCAGTGTGTTTATTTTATACTTGTTGCATTGCTAATCCTAACCCATAACCCTTACATGCAATAGTCATAACACTTTCTAGTGTAGTCTCCAGTTAAATGTCTGTACGGACTTAGACCATTGAATTGCACAGAGCCACAGCAGGAAAAAACATGCTTCACAATGTGTTTGATTCACAACAGTATTTCTGCCAAATCTTGAATGCAAAATTACACAAATTATAGTCTTAACAATCCCAGCTCTACATCTCTACTCTTTGAGACTATTTTGTATCTCCAGATAAAATGTGTTATATCCCACGGGTTATGAAAATGAATGTTAAGGTAGCTTTATTGAGGCCTCACCTGTGGCCTTCTTTTTTTAATGTTTGAGCTTTGTACTAACTTCTTGAGTCAAACTGCTCAGTGTTGTTGCTTCAAAGCAGGAAAGCGGCCTGTCCTTGCTTTTGCCTTTTGTGCTCTTTATCTAAAGGTGTCATTCATGTTCTGCTTATTATTCATATAAAATCTCTCTGGGATTACTCACTCGTGTATTTTTGTAGCTTTGCCTTATCGTAACCTCAGCCTTTCCCTGGTTGTTTTTATTGTAGTTTGTCAAGCTGCATAGGCTGAAAAGTTTCTTGAAGCATCTACTTACTCTTTTTCTTTTTTCTTATTTTTCAAGTGCTCCATATAATCTTCTCCACTACACTAATTTCTCTTGTGTCTTTACTTGCACTTTGCTTTTCTGTTTGCTGCACTCTATGATCAAGTGCTTTCTGAACTGTGCCTGTTTGGCTTCTGGAGCTTTTAGTGTAAATGTCACTGTTTCTCACTAACCTGCCAAGGTGATGATCTGAGTATATAGCGTTGACTGCAACCTGTGATTTGCTGCTCTAGCCACGACCTTGTCATTAAAATGAACAGATGGCCGAAAAGTATTCCAGCTTGTGATGAGATCAAGCTCTGAAAAGAAGTTCCTTTACTTTCTCACGATAAATACTTTCCTTAAAGTGCACACTCAGTCTGTTTCCAACCTTCCTAAACCAAAAGTAACTAGTTTCGTATTGATGAAACTTTGATTGACATCTCAGAAGTAACCAGTATATTTCATTGCTGTTGATAGATGAAAGAATTGGTGTATTTTTTTTACAATAGTTTTTACAGACTGGTGGTCCACTGGTGGTTTTCTGTGATGCAAAATGACACCAAGTTGTGAACTTCAAAAATCTTCAATTTGCTAATTGTGTGACGTTTGTTTTTTCTCTCTCTCTCTGTTTTTTTTTTTCTCCCAAATCTGATTTCCTTCTCTCCTGACATGGATCCAATCACTCCACTGGACTACAATCATTTTCCACCCCGATGAACATCACCTGTGATTGGATCAAAAAACTGTTGCTGTCACCTGAACCCTCTCCTGACCAATCACATGGCTCTGCCTACCATTCAACTATTTCTAATGAATCTGCCCTTTTTGTGTGTTTGTGATTGTGTGCGTGTTCCTTTGTGTTTCCCCCCTCCCCTTCTTCCAAACTCGCCCTGTATCTCTTCTTCCTGGTCTGTGGAAAGCAAATGAAGAATCTTGGGCAGAAGGCAGTTTCTGCGTGCTTGTTAAAAAGAACAATCTTTGCCAGAGGAAAGTGCTGCAGCAACTGTGCTGCAGAACGTGCTCGCAAAAGGGGTGACGGGACGTACTCACTGGGCGTAAAGGGAGAGCGGGGGTGTGTGGGGGGGGTGTGGGGGCACAGGGGGCACCCCTCCTTCTCAAACCCCCCTGCCCACTCACTCACAGTCACATAATTTATAAGAGAATCTGTGCCTCTTAAAGGGACTGCATCGGAGGTGCGATGACAGGACTACAACAAACCTACCTTTTTTCTGTACTGGGACACACAAATGTGGTCAGGGTGTAAAATGACTGGGACTTATTTCAAGAACAAATGAGAAAATGAAAACAAAAGTGAAAACAAACAAAAGAATAAAAGTGTCGGTATTTTGTGACCAAAGCATCGATGCCAAAATAATTGAACCTTCTTTTTTGTTGCCAGTGTAGGAAGCATAGCTTAAAACAGGAGCCACTCAGCCTGTGAATCTCTGAATAAGCCTGTGTGCATTTTTATTTTGGCTCCTCTTCCTCCTCTCTTTCCAGTGTTAACGATAAACAGATGGAAAGTGAACATACAGTAGGAAAGGCCCTGGTTTTTTGCCTGTAAATATACGTCAAAGGAAAAAAAAAAAGAAGCTCACTCAGTAATGTGAAAATAATGTCTGTCTGGGCTGACTTTGGCTGTTTAGGGGAGGGAAGACAAATTCACACACAGTTCTACACACACACACACACACACACACAGAGGATACATATGTGCCACACATATACACTTGAACTCTGTCACATAAATCAGCCACCATTTGAAGTTAGATACTACAGTGTGACCGTATCCCAAGACTGATGTACATTACTGACCAAAATCACCTCATTTCATTTATTTAAAAACATAAACCTGCCCTCTGAATAGTGTGTGCGTGTGTGTTTGTCTTTATTTGTGTGTGTAGGAGAATGCCATTAATTCTTAATGTAAGCCCAGACAGCATTGATTCATTCCAGAGGTACTACAAGACAAGTCAATAGTCATTCCTTCTGGAGCTTTCTGCAGGGTAAGAAGTGCTGCAGTGAGTTATAATGAATTTGTGGTACTAGGGATGCACCGATGCCCATTTTTCACCCATGATGCAGATTCTAGATACAAAGCTTTTGCCCAAAACGGAGTATTGAGTCCATCCATTACTGCGACTGAACCATTTTAGAGCTCCACTATTACTTAGTTGTCACCGGATAAAATAGTTTAGATAGAAGTCATATTTGTTACAGGTAACTGCATTTTTCTGTGTTAGTTCCACATTCCATATGTAACCCAAGTAAAGGAAAATGAACCCCGTAATTACATTTTGTCTGTATCGGTGCATCCCTACATGTTACTGTTCTCAAATATATTTAGTTTTAGACATTTCTACTTTTCATCATTCCATTATATAATGGCAATGCATATCAACTGAAGTATTGCTCCACACTTTCAACATAGAAGGTCAATGATCGGCACAGAAAATGTTCTGTCATTATCATGTTTCATTTGCAGATAAAGGTCTCTGACAGACAGACAGTAAACCGCTGTGGTGCAAATCAGAGCTGTGACGATTTTGCTTTTGCTTTGTCATTTCAGAAAAGGGATTTTGTTCAAAATGTAGATACTGAAACACATTTGATAGTCAACCCCAGAAAAGTCTGAATACAAACATATTGAGGCAATCAATTTTTTTTTTCTATTTACACTCTGATTGTTAGTACTGAAAGTGAACTGACAGCATCAATGCAGGACCGGGAATGTCTCAGAAATTTTAAATCATATTGAGCCAAACTGTACTTGTGTCAAGACCGACAGGCTTCAGATGCAGTCTGGTTTCTCCTCTTGTCTGTCTCTGAACCTTACCTGATGAAACTCAAAGGTTATTCTGGTGGTGCTGGTTTCTAATAAACAACAGCAAATATAATGTTTAAGATTCTTATTCTATTTGTGTGGGTTTTCAAACCTGCAGCTTGAGCATTTACAGTATTAGATGAATTGTTGTACTGTCCACTGGTTATGGTTCTTGATGATTTGTAATAAAGATTGATGACTCCCCTTTTTTGGTTAACAAAAACTTATTCTCGGTCATTGTTTAAGATGACTTGAATTGATTTTAGATAATTGTGTGGTATTAGATGCACACACACACACACACACACACACCCCTCGTATAAAAGCTGTTTTTATTGTGTATCTGTGACAATGCATTATTAATGTTACTCAAAGTCCTAGTTTTGAAAATCTTTTTTTTTACTTAAGTGTTCTTATTAAAATGTTTAATCTGTTCATGTTTTTGTTTTCTTTTCAGTTCTTATTAATACACTAATTATGTTGACAGTGCATTAATCAGTATTATTTCATCCAGTAGCATTTTCCTTCATCAGTTTCTCACTTCCTTCTCAAAACATTATGGTTACCTGTTTTCATCTCTGTTGAGTTATTTTTACAGGTTCGTGAAAGGCAATAACATCATTGTCATTCAGAACATTGCTTTCAGAGACTTTTAGTTTTTCAGCACTCAATCAGATTGATTAAATGAAAGTTCCACATGCCCCAGTTAGAGCACTTAAAGGGAGACATGTGCACTCAATGATAATTAGATCGGCCTTAAAAGAAGATCAGTAATGCTTGGTTTTGCTGCTTTATCATAGGCGCAAACCTATTGTTATATGGACTTTGTCAAGACTATTTCACATTCATGAGAGGGATAAGATGAGGTTGAATGTGGAACTTATTTTCTAGCGATTACGTTCAATTTTCTTTTCCTTTTGTCAAACAGCAGAAATTATTGTATTGCTCTCTAAAGCAGTCATTTAGATAATGGCAACTACTGCTACTATCTGTTACTATCTACTGCTAAAAAATCAGCTCTGTTTAAGGAGGAAACAAATAACACATTTCTTTAAATAGTCGTATTTAACCCGATAATCCGTTTATTGTTAATAGTGGTATTAGTACTGAAAAGAAACGTGGATAATGCGGTTATACATTTAATGCAGTTGTACACACAAGAGTCTAGTGCTTGCATATACAAACTCTGCATCGTAGTTTTTTAAATTTGAATATCCATAATCCAGCACAGTTGTCTGAGAATCCTAAAAGGTTTTAGGAGGTCATTATGAGCTCTTTCATTTGAATATGAACTACAAGTCAACATCTTGCACATAAATACTGATTTCAGTTCTCACCAAACTCCAAAATGGTATTCTTTCTGTTAAGTGCACCTCTTGTCATGGCTTGAGCTTTCTCCAGTGCTGATTCTGCCCATAATTAACATTATCCCACCAATTTTTGGAATTTACTGGCACTCAAATCATGTGGGGAGCCACAAAAAGATCTTAGTTTATCCTGGGCGGGCAACACTGTGGCTCAGTGGTTGTCAGTATGTGCTGTTTGTGTTTTGGTGCTTCTAACCCCAGAAGTAATGCATGTTAGGTATTAATCCCAAAACTGCCCTTGAGTGAGGCATTGGTTTACTACATAGTTAGGATAGGTGAAATACTGAGGACAAATCTCCCCACATGGATTAACTATGTACATCCTAACTCTGGTGGAGAAGAAGGAACTTCCCCGTGGTATTACGTACACAATATTAGATAAACAACATGGTCAATATTCTCTTGAGCACCTGCGGGGGTGCTCCCTTTTTTTTCTACTTTCTTAGACCAAGTATGCATGGGTATCAGGAGGTGGAAGGGCCAAGGAATTGGGATTCAGGACCAGGTGTGGTGGATGTCAGTGTGATATCTGCCAGCATAGCTCTCTCTCCGAACAGAGTAGACTGTCAATGTCCTCACAAGGTCAGCCGAGTCCATAACAGAGGAAAAGTTTTACTCCCCTGAGTGACAGGCTCTCTTTCTTCTCCACTCCATTCTTCTCCCGTCTGGCAGTGGGAGTCCAAAGTGTCTGCTTTTGCTGAGTGGAGTTGTGCGGCTTTCCGTCCCTTGAGATCTTGGCTCCCTGTTTGTTTGTGTGCGTGAGTGAGGGGGAGACAAACAGAAAGACAGGGAGACAATTTGTGTGTGTGTGAGTGAGTGAGGGAGAGTGACGGCGTTTATTCGGGGGCTGTTTGAATCGTTTCAGCAGCAGAGCTCTACTGAATGGGAAGCCACCGCCTGTTGTGTTTGTACACAAAGAAGCTCTTTTGTTTTGAAAGGAACAATTGAGCTTTCACAGAAAGCCAGAGAGCACAGACAACCTCGCCACTGCCTTGAAGGATGCTCGCACACATACACACACACATAAATACCCAGTGTCTGTCACCTTTGTCTAATACAAAGGTGGGATAGGAGACAATGTTTATGCCTCTTTTGTTATGGCTCTTTTCATGCTGTGAAGTGTGAAGCTGAAGGTTGATGGGTTTTTTAGAAGTTCTATCTCAATTCTTTTGCAACTTTGCACACAATAACACAATAATGCATATTATATATGTCCAGGATTAATGTGACCACCGTTGGATGTAACAATCATGCAATGGCAGAACAGATTTGGTAATATTTTGTATTTATTTATAATATAACAAGTGCAGAAACTTTCTACTGCTGTATATTGTGGATTGGCAATAATAAAGTTGCACCCAAAATTATTCAACCTCCACTGCAAATTAGATGTATTGGCAACATTTACAAACTCTCACCTGTGTTCAATGAACGACTCAAGAACAATTGAAATAGCTCAACACAACTAATATTACAGGTGGTTTCTCCAAATTTAACACAATGTGCCACTTTTAATTACTACTGCAGTCTCAAAATTATTCAACCCTCATAAGTTGCATGGTCACATGTTAGAAATATGGGTAAATCGAGAGAATTGTCCAAAAAGTTAAGTGAGGAGATAATTGAATTGCACAAAAAAGAAAAAGGATATAAAAAGATAACAAAGGCACTGAATGTTCATAGAGATACTTTTGGAAGCATAGTTTGTCAATTCAAAGCTGAAGGAACACTGGCTACACTACCTGGATGTGGCAGAGAGAGGAAGCATCAACGGCTGCCACCAGTTTTCTGTGGAGGCAGGTGGCCAAAAACCCTCGAGTGACTACAAAAGACCTGCAGCAAGACTTAGTGACAGCAGGCTTCTATGGTATGGTTCTGTGGAGCAATGAAACAAAACAAAACTTTTTGAGTCTATGGATCAGCGGTATGTCTGGAGGAGGAAGAATGTGACATACACTGAAAAGAATACACTGAAAAGAATACCCTGCCTACAGTGAAGCATGGCGGTGGCTCAGTGATGCTCTGGAGCTACTTTGCTTCTTCTGGCACTGGAAACCTGCAGCATTTGGAGCTCAAGATGGATTCATTCAAGTATCAGGAAATCCGGGGAGAAAACGTCATGCCGTCTGTGAGGAAGCTGAAGCTTGGGCGTCTTTGGACCTTCAAACAGAACAATGATCCCAAACATACCTCAAAGTCTACCAAGGCTTGGCTTCAGAAAAAAGTCGTGGAAGATACTAGGCTGACCGTCACAGTCACCTGACTTGAATCCCATAGAAAATCTCTGGTGGGTTTTGAAGAATGCAGTTTCAGCATGTAAAACCAAGAATATTCGAGAGCTGAAGGCTGTTGCCCATGAGGAATGGGCTAAAATTCCTCAGGAATGCTGTCAGGCTGTCACGCTGGTGTCTGGCTATGCATCATGTTTGCAGCAGGTCATAACAGCAACAGGGAGCTCTACTAAGTACTAAAGATGCTTGTCAAGAAGGAGTTGAATAATTTTGAGACTGCAGTAGTCATGAAAAGTGTAATATTACAGTAATATTAGTTGTGTGGAGCTATTTCAATTGTCCTTGTTTGAGTTGTTCATTGAACACAGTAACATTTTGCCAATACACCTAACAATATATAACACATAATGATAATTTTAGGTGCAACTGTAAGTCTACCTGGAGCGTGATAATGCTTTTGATCAACGACAGTGACTCAACAATGGCTTTGCCAGGTGTTGAAATTTCTGGCACTCAGAACTTAATTTCCAGCCTGTGTTTCGTTTTTTGACAAAAACTTTCCGACTTCCCCAAACCTACACACATTTTCAGCATTTTCAACAGTGGAGGATATGGCCATAGAAAGGCACGACTAATATTGATAAAAAGTGGCGGTGGCTGGCGATCCACAGCAGTGATTCATAAAGCCAGAGAACCACAGCCAGGAGAACCATGACCACGATCCTCAGGAACCTGAGAGATGAGAATAGCACAGAAAGTCTCCGGGGAAGATACCAAGTTAGTAATAGACATTAAAGAGACATGAAGCATAAGGATGGAGAGGAAGATGAGGAGAGAGGAGCCCAGTGCATCATGGGGAGTCCCCCAGCAGTCTAAGCCTATAGCAGCATAACTGGGGGCTGGTCCAAGGCCCAAGCCAGCTCTAAACTATAAGCTTTATCAAAAAGGAAGGCTTTTAGTCTACTCTTAATTGTAGAGAAGGTGTCTGCCCCCCAAACCCAGACTGGAAGGAGATTCCACAGGAGAGAGCCTGATTGTTGAAAGCTCTGCCTCCTGCGCTACTTTTGAGGACTTTAGGAACCATCAGTAGGTATTAGGTACATATGTTTTATGTGGTAGTTAAAAGACAAATCCTGATCAAAGATAACTCCCAGATTCCTCACAGTGGAGCTGGAGGCCAGAGTAATACCATCCAGTGTAGCTATATTGTTAGAAAATGTGTCTCTAAGGTGTTTAGGGACGAGTAGAATAACTTCAGTTTTGTTTGAGTTTAGCAGCAGAAAATTGTTGGTCATCCAGGACTTTATGTCCTTAAGGCAGACTTGGATTTTAGTCAACTGATTGGATTCATCTGGTTTTATTGATAAGTATAATTGGGTATCATCTGCATAACAGTGGAAATTAATGGAAATTAATGGAAAAGGAGGAGTGTTTCCTGGTAATATTACCCTGAGAAAGCATGTATAAGGTAAATAATATCGGTCCAAGCACCAAACCTTGTGGAACTCCATGTCTAACTTTAGTGTGGACGGAGGACTCATTGTTAACTTGTACAAACTGAAATCGATCTGTTAAATAGGACTTAAACCAGCTTAATGCGGTTCCTTTTATGCCAACGAAGTGTCTCTGTAATAGGATATGATAGTCAATGGTGTCCAATGCAGCACTCAAATCTAACAAGACAAGTACAGAGAGAAGTCCTCTGTCTGATGCCATAAGGAGGTCGTTTGTAACCTTCACCAGTGCTGTTTCTGTGCTATGGTGCGCTCTAAAACCTGACTAAAAATCCTTAAATAGACTATTGGAGTTTAGAAAATTACACAGCTGATTGGCTACTACTTTCTCGAGGATCTTGGAGAGAAAGGGAAGGTTGGATATAGGTCTATAGTTGGCTAATACACCTGAATCTAATGCAGGTCATTAAAAGTATTGCTCGCAGAGTGGCTCCTTTAAATCTTAAGCTCAAAGCTAGATGGTTTTGGAAAACATAAAGAAGTATTTTGCATACATCCTTTCTGCTTGTCCTGTCTAAGGTCTGAGAAAGCCTCCAGTCACCCATGAGAGGCAGGGTGCACCAGACAAGTACATTCATGGATAACTATAGTTTTTCAGTTCACCTAAACTTCACATTTTTGGACTGTGGCAGGAATACACACATGGAGAGAACATACAAGCTCCATACACAAAGGGTTTGAACCCATGCATGAGCTGTCTGCTGTGAGGCAGTGGTGCTTAAAACTTGCGGCAATATCAATTTACTTTTCAAAGTAAATTTATGTTAGCTATAGAGTGGAGGTTTTGTAACTCATGATGGAAATAATCGTCTGTATTTGTTTAAAAAGAGTTAATTTGGGAATCTTTACTTTTTCTTCAAACTCACAAGGGACCAAAAACAGATCTCAAATTCAAAGTGTATCCCTGTTTACCATAAGAACACTCAGCTCTCAGCACAGCAGACATGTTCAAAGTTGACACTTATAAAGATGTTTTTAAACCTGTGAAATGTATTTGCACATAATGCAAAAACAAGACAAAGAGAAGGTGACAGCAAAAAGAAGCTGTTATTATGCAGCAGATGTCAGAAGTCAGAGGATAATGAGCTGGACCTTCAATGAAATGAAAACAATAACAACTGACTGTTGGTTATAATTGGTGCAACTAGGACACATCACATTAGCAACTCAAGTCACTCCAGTAAGAAAAAATTTGAGCAAACACAAAACAAAGCAGGTAAACAAATAAAAACAAAGCATGGAGCAACCAAGTACGTAATTATGAAATAAGTCGCAAAAAAATAGTTGGCAGAA
The DNA here is from genome assembly GCF_042242105.1 of Pempheris klunzingeri. Classification (NCBI taxonomy): domain Eukaryota; kingdom Metazoa; phylum Chordata; class Actinopteri; order Acropomatiformes; family Pempheridae; genus Pempheris; species Pempheris klunzingeri. Next base: position 5,566,457 of record NC_092018.1, read on the forward strand.
TTTGTCAGGCAGCCAGTGTGAGTTCATGTTGTTCACTGTTGATCTCCGTCTGCAGGAGAATATATGAGTCACCATGCAAAGTGCCACCTGTGTGATGCTACCTGTCTGCAGTGCACGGGTCCGGAGAGAGAGGACTGCACCAGCTGCCCTATAACACGGTGAGAACCACTCACACATAAACATCTATGTTCCAAAGATACAAATGGACACTGCACAGGAGGTACACTGATTATATTCCAACCTAACCATCACATAAACTGTCAAAAAGTGAAGAACTAAAAGCTGACATTGGTCTATACATGGTGGCCCCTGAATCCACATGACCAAAAACTCTCAAGTGGTTCAGTATCATTAGAAGAACTCTTGTTACTGTAATTGAGTAACTTTTTTGTCTATTCTAAAAACATCTAATATTCTAAAAGTATCAGTATAGTTTTTTGGTCGGTTTTTATTGTGTCCAATCACGTCCCCACCTGCAGGTTTTTTGATGATGGACGATGTGACATCCGTTGTCAAAAGGGGCGTTATGCCATGGGGAGGCAGTGCCACCTCTGTCACCACACCTGCCATGAGTGTACTGACGAGGGACCTGACAGCTGCACCAGCTGTGACATAGGTATGCTAACCAGTGGATCTGACCACACTAATGATTGTGTTTTACCTTGTTTGCTAATGAGATGCATATTCAACTAAAAAATCTTGACATTTGTATATTTCTAATAGTATAGCCTAAATCAAATTTGCATTATTCTAAATGGCAGAAAACAGCTACACCAGTTAATGGAGATCAAACCATAAATACAGTCTTATATATTTGAACAGTTCCCTTGTTTTATTTCCCATCATATAAAACCTGCACAGTCTCAGCCTTTGAAATGACACAGGTAGCTGTTTTGCAGAGATGCACTGGTGTTCACTTAAAAACCCATCTATCTAGCTGTGACTGGAATGTAAGTGAAATCGTGCTTTTTTGTAACATCACATGGATCAAGCCAAGGCTCATTTGTGCCAGACTCCACCAATCAATCCTCTAAAAGTAAATGAATCTAATTAAAGCAGTAATTCAGCCAAGGCCTGCTGATAGATGTGTTAAATGGGGGAATCAGTCATTTGTTCGTTGTATCCTCATGCAGAGGTCAATGCACATCTCTCAGATTTTAGCTCAGTTAAAGGTAAAGCTGTGTTTGAATTTGATTGCTGCTTTCACTTCCTTTAAAAATCTTACATTCTAGTAAGTTTTGCTATCGCAGGATCCTGTGTAGCCAATTCGAAGTTCATAAAAAACTTTTTTTCATCAGTGTGAAAACAATCATTAATGATAAAACCCGAATGTCATTAGAGGCTCACAGCTGAAGAAATATCAACTTGAAGGTGATAGTAATAACTGTGTTTATCACAGTGTCACAGACAGTATTATGGCTGTCAGAATGAATGTATTTACACTGGGGAGATTCTGTTACGCACACACCCGCCTATACACACACACTTTGAGATACCAGACAGCCAAGGAGAAGATTAACACCAGATTTCCCCTTCACTCACTCACTCTCTCACCTCGCATACACACACACACACACACACACACACACACACACACACACGCACACACTCAATTAGCCGTAAAGTTTGTCAGACTCTGTTTGCAATGTGGTTCCATTTAATTGCAGGTCTGTCTAAGGCTCAATGAGACATAACAATAATAATATGAAGAGACCCTCCATCTGTCTCTCCCCATGTCATTTCTCTCTCAAAACATCCTCTCTTATCTTAGCCAGTTACCCCCCCACCCACACACACACACGCACACACGTGCATACTGGTACGTACTGAACAGACAATTCATGATACTAACCTTTGATAGTAATGTGGAGTTTTACACCCCTGCTGTCTCTAGAGGGTTAAAAAATGAAAGAGCTACAGAAGGGAGTGTAATGGGGAACAAGGAAAGAGATGAAGGGAAAAAAGATGGCTAATCAAAAATATGTCCAAGTGTCCATTTCAAAACACTGACACACGCAAACCCAGACATGCATGAAATTATGGTCACACACACAAGTACTGAAGTTTTTAAATATTTTCCATGAAAGCAAAGACTGAGTTTAGACATGCTGTAAATATGTTACAATCCAATGTGAATATATAATGAATTACAGACAAATCAACCTGTGTCTATGTACATGTGTTTGACTTCCTCTATGAATATGTCTGCAAACCTGTTTTGTGCATCAACACTCACTTGGCACAGTTCTTGTCCCTCAGAACAGGTCCTGAACAGATGGCCTTTTCTTTTCTTGCTTCATCTAGATAGGTTTAAGGTGGAAAGGTACCTCTTTCAGGGTCAGTGTCGGGATGTCTGTCCAGGGGAGTTCTTCAGCTCTGCAAGGAGGCGGTGTGAACCCTGTCCTGCAGACTGCATCATCTGTACAGCAGCAGATCACTGCCTCCACTGCAGCCCAGGACACAAGCTCAGAAATGGCCAGTGCATCCAGTTGGAGTGCAGTGCGGGTGAGAAAAGCTGGTAGAGCCTCATAAGAGTTTAAAACAATCAGAAAGAATAAAAAATGTCATCTACATGAAAATAAGTGAAGAATTAGGGAAGGATCTTATAATATATGCTATTGTTGCTCAACACCAGTGTCACAGAATTGGGCTGAATTTGGCAAACGTTGCCTCAGGGAGCACACATGTAGCACAGTGACCTCATTTTAGAGCAAGCATTAAAATTCAAATTGCAAATATGGTGACACAATATGGTGACACACAGGGCTCAGAGCCAACAGAATTATACACAGATTGACCATCAATAGGAGTTATTTGGACCAGCTTCTTTGAACCAGTACATAACGGTAAGAGTTGCTTAGTAGCAACTGATTTGGTAAGAGAAAATTAACATTCTTTTTTTTTCTTTTAAAAATCTTTTTATTGAGATTTTCCTCAGGGTTGAACAGACATATTCCACATCATTACAAAATATACCCCAATGTAGTATTATATAAAAACACAAACTATGAAAATAATGACAGTAAGAAAGTAGGATGTCCCTATTCCTCTTTCCCAGTCCCCTTGATGATCTAGAATAGGTATATGGCACAATGCCTAGAAATAAAGAAGTTAAACCAAAAATAGAGCCTTTTCCACAAAGTCGAATGTTATTTTCTGTGTTAAGGCAGTTATGTCATGCTATGTTGTTTGGGTGTTATTAAAGTATGTCGAAAGGGTCTCCTCCTCAGAGACGCTGACTGAGAAGGGTATCATCTCCAATTTAAGGCAGGGCATTATGTCTCAAGGCCACTAAGTGTGGGCAGGGCACCATTCTTCCATTTTAGCAAGACTGTGTGTCTAGCCAAGAATGAGGCAAAGGCAACCATGCAGCGGTCTGCAAATGTCAGAAGAGGATCGTCTCCATCAGTAATGTCTAACAAGGCTACCAGGGGGTCACAGAGGGAGGATTTGTGTATTGATGTGAAGATATAATGGGTTGTCTATTGATTTAGTCAGAGAGTGGCTAAGAGGTGAACCAAGGACTACAGGGCACGAAATATACTGCCATGATTTTAGCCCTACTGATGCCCATTCTGGGGGCTGAAGGTAGAAGTGGTTCCAAAAGGCAAGACAATGTTAGCAGCCCAGTAATAGTGGAGTCCCATTCCCCATCTCTTTTAAGTCTCTGGAGTAAGATCTTTCTTATGGCTTCTTATTTTGCCATATGTATGAGGATATAATCTAATGAAACAAAGATTGATTTTGGAATGAATACTCTTACGCGCTGAAATAAATATGTAAATTTGAGGAGTATTAACATTTTAGTGGAATTTATTCGACTGACAAGGTTCAGTGTAAGAGGGGACCACTGCAGTAGCAAAAAGTAACCTGATTTATTAGAGTCAGAGTTTCCAAAGTGGTTAAGCAGAGAGAGTGCTGCTGGTACAGAGGTTGGTGGATCTGTTGTACAACAAAAAGTTTTCTGCATATAAAGACACTGTGGAGACAAAGGCGCTCCACAACCCCTCTAAATAGAAGCAAAATCTGCTCTGTTAGGAAAAGCAACTGCAACCATGAAATTCTGATTTTGATAAATTTAGTAAAAATATAAATATTAATATCAGCATTGATGTGTTTCATCACACCACAGTCATATAATTTATAATGCTGTGTTAAACAGATAGAATGTTTTAAAAAAGAAACAGATGAAAATGGCCCACAGGAAAAATACAGTTTGACTTGACTTGTCTTAACTCATTTCACTTATGTGGGCCTGCCTGATATCGATGTGCTCTTGCTTCTACTTTCTGTTCAAAATCTGTTCAACTAAAAAACATTTGCAGACTTTATCTTTATCTTCAGAGAGATTGTGAAAGATGAACACATTGCACTTTATCTCATCATATGAGATCAAACATGAATGCCAGCCAAAGGAAGATTGCTGAAATGCTTTAAGTGAGATGTTTTTTAAAATAAGGAGGAGAGGTTGAGGTTCGCAGTTATAACTTTACTACACTTAATGTGAGACAGAGGTGAAAAAGAGATTTTGCATGTGAGGATATAAAGTATATGTATGAGTGGGAGGATGAGACTAAATTCTTATCATATGAGGCAGGCAGGCCTCAACAGGCCAACATGAAACTTCATCTGGTGTGGACAGTGGTGGGATTTGTCAGTTGTGGTCTCTTCTCTTCTCTTCTCTTCTCTTCTCTTCTCTTCTCTTCTCTTCTCTACTCTTCACAGGCATAGCAATGACACTGCATTGATTTAAGTGGCATTAAAAACAAGTGAAACATATAAACATTACAAAATGAAGCTATAATTTTTGTAAAAAGATGGCAAAGTGTGTAATTCTGAAAATAAGACAAGCGTGGTTAAAATGACACTTTATCATTGACTGATGACAAAATAACATGACGTAGTAATTTGATTGTCATGTTTGTAAGACTTACTTCAATCCACACCTGTGACTCATTTGTTTGTAAAAAATATGCAGGCTTGAAACCAGCTTTGAATATAACATTAGTTCAAATACTTTTCACAAAATGGACATATAACATTTTGAAGTCTTCTATATGTCATGTCATCACCATTTTCTTATGTCAAATGTATTTTAATGCACCGTTTTATTGGTTGGTTTGATTAGCTGAGGTTGCAGATGCAGAGAGAGAGGACTGTCTTCCCTGTGACGAGGGCTGCAAGCAGTGTAAACGCAGTAAGTAGACTCACTTTCTCTCTTCCTACCTCTTTCACCGTCTTTGTTGGGTGCAGAAATAAAACATATGCACTATAGCAGCAACTATATGCTGTAGTTACATGGCACACCACAATATCTTGGAGGCACAGTGACTGTAGATGAAAAAAACATGTACTGCTCAACTTTTACTATTTTCACTGCTGAAGACTTTCATCAATTCAGTTCAGTCCAAACATGACACCCAATAAAGGAGGATTTACTGTACAAAATGTATTTGACATAGTCATTGTGAGGTGGGGTGCCTGCATTTACTACTGATGCTGTCATTGATTGTTGCTGCACCTTACTCTTTGCTATAGGTTATCTATTACTGCAAATATATCATCATAAATTAGCTTACATAACCCCCAACTAAGTTATTAAAAAAGAAGATGTTCTACAATTACTGAACAATTTGTTTATTCCAGGAAGCCTCATTCATTAAGGAAGTCATTTGGACAAACAAACCCATCTCTTAGAACATAATTGCAGGTTCTATCAGACACCTTACCCCGTTATCCCAAGACGCCACAGAAGTATTTGGACTCATGCAGGCGCAGACAATCTGATATTTTTCACTTTTTGCAAGACTGATTATCTTCAACATCAGTCTACAAGGAAAACAACCTGAAATCTAATTTATGCCAAAGGCAGACATTATCTCTCCTACAAAGGGTTTTAAAAATTGATTTTTGACTCTGAGGTGAATGGTGCGTAACTATTTGTCTTTCCACTGCTGTTTCCCTCCATACTGTTAATAAATATCAAACATCAGCACAGTTGTGTACAGCAAAACAGGATGCCTCTTTCCGTGAATGTTGTTTTGAAAAAGATTTGCAGAAAAAGATCAGCACAGTTACATATGAAAACATGTGAATCCTCCCTAAATCTCATTCCATGTGCTCTTAGACCTCACCTTGGCAGTGCAAGCCACAGAAAGACAAGAGCCCTTCCGTGTGGTTTCTGACATAGCATAGAAAGTTGTTATTGTGCTGAACTAGTCTGAGGTGGAGACGGGCTGTTATTATGTCATTATGCATTCTGGCTGGAATATCTTTCTTCACTCTCATCCCCACCACAGCCGCCCTGCCACCCACCCGCTCTCAGTAATCACAATTTTGCAGGCTAAATGAGTCAGTCAGATGATTAAATATTTGAGATGATTGGCCCAGTGATGCAATGCTACGGGCTAAAGTGAAGATGAAGACGTGTAGTGTCTGAGACTGGCATCTAATATGTGGACATGCATGCGTACACTATGTTTTATCCTGTATTTCTAAGATAATGTTCTAGACATTTACAGGGATGTGAGGACATTTTTTGGGATCTAATGCAGTTTTGGATGCCCTCCATCTTTTTGTGGAGCTACTTTGGGGTTAGGATTTGGGTGTAGGTCATAAATCAAAAGTAGGATTAGATATAGGTTAGATTAAGACGTGCAGTATTATGGATGAAAAAGTTCACCCCCTGAAACCACTGCACATGTTCTGACACCAAATGTTTGCACTTGAGGTCTGGGTTTTAGTTTCATTTTGAGTGAACTTTACATTTAAGATTAGGTTTACGAATCAGAAAATGAGACGTGTTTGTGTGTTAGTTCGTAATGTGCCATTGTGTGAGATCTATCAATGAGCTTGCAAGCCTGAATGTGTGTTAAGGTCCAAGAGCCACTTCTCATTCCTATCTTTTTATTACTTCAGTATTTCCTTTTAACTCATCACCAGTTATTTACTCATTGACCCTCTCTGCATACTATACTCTTTAATCGTGGAATAAGGGTTTGAAATATCTTATAATTGGATTAGTATTATTTCAAATTGGTCTTAGTTCTGTGTAACTTGGGGAATGGCATGTTTTGTGTTGCCCAGGCTGGCGATATCTCAAGAAGTTGTCTTTACCTGAGAAAGAAAACAAAAAAAACCTTCATTATCTCAACCCTCCTTGGCACATGGCTCCATGGCTTTCTCTGTTACTGGGGCATCGCTGCAGACACCTCTCTAATGAGTCTGTGTGCTCAAAGTTTTTCTCTGAACATCACCAATTCTCCTGCCTGGGCGTCTGAGCCCTTACTTCTTTCATTCCTTTCCTCACAACATATCAAGATGGTTTTTCACTTCATTGATGAGAGTTGCAAAACACCTTTTTTTGACCATAATTGCTCAAGACAAGATTATTTACACAGACTGCGCAATGCACCATAACTTGTTTACTTTGTTTCAGTGCCAACTATTTTTGATCTTTACTAGTCAAACGCTTCGGGAAAAGAGCTGGACTCTTGCTGTTCAGACACTATTGGCACGCTAAAACTCATCTCACCTCCAGTGTTTTGATGCTGTGCAGCTCATTCCAGTGCGTGAAAAACACTGTCTTTCTCATAAATGTTTTGCTTCGTTATATTGACACATCTGTTCACTTTTTCTCTATCAGCAATCCACTTCTCAAACATGTCTTGATCAGCACTTTCTCCCATTGAAGTGATGATTTGAGGTGATAGTAAAAGTGAGATCATCCATTCCCACTCCTGACTACATATCACTTCTTCTTACTGACACTGCAGTGCGGATCACTTTGATGTGTGACAGTGTGCAAGTGCATGTATACCATATGCGTGTAAGTGCTAGTCTAATATGCAGCTTGTGAGTGCATGTAGACTGTAAATGTGTGTGTATGAATGCTTGCACATTCCACAAGTGCATGCTTCAGGATGTGTATGCCAGTTTAAATTCTGCTGAAATCCTCCCTCCCCTGGCTTGCACAGTTAATATTTATGCGGGCGCTATTTTCTCTCTTCACATAGACACAGCCTGAAGGCATGATTTCCGGCTCCTCTGTCCCTCCCACCTCTCCTTTCTTCCAGTCTCTCTGTGTATGAGTAATTGCTTTCACAGGTAGAGGCTTGTCGACCGCATTGAAGTGCAAACCAGTGCAGTGTTAAGTTGTGGGTGCTGGAAGGAAACTGAGAGAGGAATGGGGTGTGGGGGTCGAAGGAGGCTTTTCTGGAGAGGATGAATGTCCCAAGGGAAAGTCTGCAGAAGGTGCTTTTTTAGTAGTTATTTCCATCTCTTTCTCTCCCCCTTCTATCTCCCCCTTCACCTTACCCATCTCTCCCTTTTTCTGATTCCTGTCTGATCCTTTCTTTCTCTCCCCCCCCCCCCCCTCGCTCCATGTGTCCTTGGAGATGTTTTGGCATTGCTGGACTAAGGGATGACAGCGTGGCTCATCCTCAGTTATCAGTTGGATGGTTTTGATTGACAGCATGAATTAATTAGTTTGGAGGAAAAATGAACTTTCTCCTTGGCTGTATGTACAAAAACACTCTTTCACACACACATGAATTACTTATTAATATCTGCTGCATATGTTTCCTGGTCTCCAGATACAAAACACAAAGAAAACAAAACACAAACAAAAAAACATATTGACAGCAAATATCCAATGTTTTGCATAACCTGTCCCACACAGTACACTTCAAGCTGAACAGACATGACACACACACACACACACCAACACACACATAGTACCAAAGAACAGCAGCATCTGATGACTTATGACTCCTTGAAGATGGGTGAAACTAATATACATTATAGATGTGAACTGAAATGCCTGTAGAGACTCTTTGACTTTTACATTTGTTTGGTGGCTTCTGGGTTTGATTTGTTTGCTAGCTCTACATTGATCACACTCAGCTGATGTCTGATCCTTTCAATTCTAGGGTGAGCGAGGCACGTTCATTGTGTGTTGTCAGAGTGCCTCCTGCTGGTGTTAAAGGAAACTGGATTTAGAAAAATCACAGTGCTGCCCTTGGGTGCACAGTAAATAAGATGGGATACAAGATACAATTATCTTTTATAGTATATTCTAAATATGAGAGGTAGGGGAAGAAAATGCCTGAAATGTGGCGATGACAGCAGTAAAACAAAAACACTACGACATCATATTTAAACATGCTTTGAACAGAGGCTGAGACAACTAACATTAATGCTAAGTAGGCTGTCTTTTGTCTTGCTTTGGGACTGCAAACAGAGAAATTTCACTCCAGAATTCAAGTCCATGATTCACAATATACCTGATTAATTTCTGCTTTTCACTACAGAGGATTCAGGAGATCAGGGACAGGAAACTGTCTGTCTCAAATGTGAAGATGGTTATTACCAGTAAGTCTCTGCAACTGAGAGTTTCATGGGATTACACCCCCGTATTCATAAGTCCTCATATTGATGCTATCTGTCTTACTGTCTGTCAATCAGGTTAGGCACAGACTGTCATCAGTCCTGTCCAGATCGGACCTACAGTGTGAACGACACCATGGTGTGTGCTCCATGTGAAGACAAACAATGTGTCATCTGTGACCAGTCCCAGTGCTACTGGTGTGAAGAGGGATTCTATGTCTTCGGTAATATTTGTAATATTTATAATTTGGGGTGGAGTTATGGTGTGAATCAGCCAGTAAACTCTTGGGCCTAGAATGAGTAACTCAGTATCCTTTAGATATGGTAGACAGGGTGGGGCACTGTGCCCTGAGGAGCTGATACCTCACTAGAAATAATAGTTTCAATGTCACTGCACAGTTCTCAGAATCTTTAATGATTTCTCTCAGACATTTCTAGGGACACATCCGATTTCAATATAGAATAGTAGACAGTAATTAGTACATAGTATTTTTAAAATGTGTTTAAATAGCTGTATACAATACAACAAAAGTTTCCAAAAAAGTGTGTTTGTGTGTCCAGATGGTGAGTGTGTGGATCACTGTAGGGAAGGTTTCTTTGTGGATGAGGAGAGCCGAGACTGTGAGCCTTGTCACCGCACCTGTCGCACCTGTGGAGGACCACAATATAATGACTGTGACTCCTGCGAGGACGGATTCACACTGAAGGAGGGGGAGTGTTTAGAGGGCAGGCAGCTTGCTCCGTGCCCTGAGAAACACTTCAGAAACAGTACGGAAAATCTTAATGTTACCTTACCCACCTCTAACCTTTTGTTTTGGGTGAAGTTATTTCAATTCCCACATTCTAAGAAAAATAAGTAATTCAATAAACTGAAGCATGTCTCTACTTTTACTTGTAAATTGAGGCTTACTTTCTTCAGCTTTTCTTTAATAACCATCAAAATGAAATGAAACTGGAAGTATTGCTGCTACTGGAACATCTTGCAGTGAAATACATCGTTGTTTCTGTCATTAGGTAGTCAATAACACATCCCATCTCATATGTTTTCAGTTAATATGACATTTTATGAGGGTCGTCCCCTCTCATTTCTTCCTCACTTCTATGTTATTTATGTCTACATATTTCGTCTGGTGTCTGTTTACCATCAGGTCAGGGTGAATGTGAGCTGTGCCACTCGTCCTGTAAGACTTGCTCTGCTGCAGGGAAGGACAGCTGCAGCAGCTGCCACTCAGGTAAACATGTGCTGTCTGTATGCCACATTAGACTAAACTTCTGGAACTACATGTTTAGTAGACTTGTCTTTCATGTTTTAGGCAAACTTGCAGTCAAAGTACATGTTTTTTCTTTAGCAAGCAGTATGAGAAAGAATGATAAATAATCTGCCTTAAATTTAAACAAGTTTCGGATCACACAACTTTTGTGTCCTTTTTCTTGTATCAGTGGTCTGATCTGTCTTTCTGTCTTCAGGTCGTTTCTTGACTGCTCGACAGACCTGCACGAATCGCTGTCCACCTGGCACGTTTTCCAACAAGGTGTCTAGACAGTGTGAAGACTGCTCAAAAGGATGTGTCGTGTGCCAGGATGCCCAGCAGTGCCAGCGCTGTCGCAGTGGGCTTTACATGCACAATGGAGAGTGTGTGGTGGAGTGTCCAAGGTGCTTGTCCTGTTTTCTCTTTTCTTGACTATAAAGGTGCATTGTCATAACACATCAAAATGGCACCTGATTCTCTCCTCTGCCTGCCTCTTTCCCAGAGGATTTCCTCAAGGTGGTGATTGCCAGCTGTGTGCCCCAGAATGTGCAACTTGCCAGAAAAATCCCTCTCACTGTCTGAGCTGTGAGAGAAAGTACTTGCTGCTGGACCACTCCTGCAGGTCATACTGTCCAGAGGGCTATTACGCCACAAAGACAGAATGCCGTCTCTGTCCATCTCACTGTAAAGAGTGCAATCAAGATGGCCTGTGTAAGCGTAAGTATGCTGTTTGCAGCTGTGAAGGTTAGAGAAGAACTGGAAGGGTAAAGGAAGTGAGGACCAGAGGAGAAGCAGATGACAAGAAAGATGACAGGGGGAATGATACTAAAAAGTCAAATATACACCACATAGAGTTTCATTTTGGAAATCGCAACTTGTCATGCATTGAGCTGTTGTGGTCTTAAGTGCAAAAAAAGGAAGCACAAATAAATGGCTGCTTGTATTTATTAGACATATGTATTTCAAGTCAGTTGAATAGCAATTACCATTATCTCTATGGTCTCCCCTCAAGTTAAGTCAAACATTTATATACATTTTTTATAATGGCAATTAGTAATTTGGCCACTGGCCTAGATTTCAGAGTTTTTTTTTTTTTTTGCAAATGATGTAAATAACATTGTTATTTACTGTCTCTTCCAGAGTGTGCCCAATACTACTTCCTCCATGACGATAAGTGTGTAGATGATTGTCCCTATGGCTACTTTGCCAGTGAGCTGCAACACGAGTGTATGCGTTGCCATGCCGATTGTGCCTCATGTGATGGTCCGGGATTTGATGACTGTGATGTGTGTCGCAACTCGAAAGCTGTCCGTTACAATGGAGAGTGTCTGCCTAGGTGTCCCACCAGCACTTACTATGATGAGACTACCAATGAATGTAGAGGTAGGGATGTGGGATGATTATTGTGATCATTCAAAATAAACTGGCAGGAGTTACTGCTAAACTATGTGTCTTGGCTTTCCATTTTCCCAGATTGTGACAGGTCATGTCTGACTTGCTCAGGCCATGAGCCCTCATCCTGCCTCAGCTGCATCACCAATACGCGTAAAGATGCCAGTGGACACTGTGTGTGGTTCAGTGAGTGCCCTCTGCGCTCATACATGGACCAGAATGGGGAGTGCCAACAGTGTCACAAACTCTGCCATCGCTGTTCTGGGCCGGGCAAAGACCACTGCTTCAGCTGCCACGAGCCTCACTTCCTCCTGAGTGAGGAGAAAATATGTTTGATTACTCCGCAGTAAATGTTATGCTTCTTATCCACCAAAAGGAAATTTCTCCTTTTAAAATGATAACTTTCTGTCTGTGTCCCTCAGATAACACATGTGTGCAGTCGTGTCCTGTGGGTTACTATGCTGAGGACAGGGACCAACGTGTGTGTGAGCTCTGTCACTTCAGCTGTAAATCGTGTGTTGGTCGTCACAGTGTGCAGTGTGTCACCTGTAAACCTGGATTTTTCAAGCAGGGAAGCAGCTGCGTTGAAACCTGCTCAGAGAGGTTTGAAGAGCACACCGACACACAAAGTCTCCTTTTCCTTTTCATCAAAAAGCATCATGAACTAAACAGATATCCTCTCTCCCTCCCAGTCACTTTGGCAACACCTCCACCATGGTTTGCGAGCGTTGTGACCCCTCTTGTAGCCAGTGCTGGGGTCGTGGTAACAGAAACTGTCTGAGTTGTAGGGAGGGCTATGTCTACCTGAGGCAGAGGGGACAGTGCCTGCAGAGCTGCCCAGCAAACCACTACCAAGATAGCAGGTCCAAAACCTGTCACAAGTGTCACCCCACCTGCAAGACCTGCAGCGGTAAAGAGGCCTGTCATGACTTATTTCTGATGTGTGCTGGGTTTTTGTTTGATTTCACATTAGTGAGCATGAATAGTTTGAACAGTTTCCTTTTTTGATATGTTGGGTTTAAATAATGACATAGAAATTACCAGAATAACTTTCAGGTGATAACATAATTTCTACCCCTTTTAGGTATTTTGGGAAGCAATTTTAACTTTTATTTTGTTTTTTGAAAATAGAGTTGAGACTAGACAGGAGATAATGAGAGGAAGAGAGAGGGATGACAAATGATGTAACAAAAATCCTTAGCTGGACTCGAAACTGGGGACGTTGTCATTATATGGTCAGGGGACACCTTAGAATAAAAAATACATTGTATCCCTACACATATTCTAAAATAAGCACGTATGTCACAGTATTATCATATTAATTGTCTTATTTATCACAGACCCCTGCCCCTAAGCCGAGACATGCCCTTTGATATGCTTTTTATTTGGAAATTCCATTTCGTATTGTGTGATATGTGTCTGTCTGTCCTTCCAGATGAGGGCGCTCTGGCCTGTAAATCCTGTTATGACGGTTACATATATATGAGTGGCATCTGTGAATCACAGTGTCTCATAGGCTTCTATGCTGAGTCACAGGTGACAAAGTTACATGTACTGAAAAATTCCAACTAACTTTTCACATTTGTTGTGAAAAAATTAATGACAAATTAGAGCTCTGGCTGCAGTTTTGCACGGCTGCTATGTAATTCATGAAGCAGTATTTGGAGATAAAAGTGTGTGAAATTGACTCAGTCTGCTCCTCCAGGGCTCTGAGTCTGGGAGCGATGAGCCCAACTGCAAGGCATGTGACCAGTCCTGCCTGGACTGCCGAGGTCCCAGCAAGTGGAACTGTACAGTTTGCCCTGCTATCCAGATCCTGACTGATGATGGCCGCTGCTTGTCGTGCTGTGGAAATGAGACGCACCATGATGATAAACCATTACCCTGGGAGTGCTGTGACTGCCACGTCTCACGAGGTAAAGGAGAACCCACACTGGAACACAGACTTCCACACAGACAGATCACTGAGGCCTCTTGTTCTGGATTGGTGGATACTTTCAGGGTATCTTTCATTTGTAATGGCTGCCCTGTATAATTGATCTAATTGATAGCTTTCCCACTGTGAAGACATGAGCTTCATCTTCTTGCCAAACAGGGTTTCCAGTATTTTAGAAAGACAATAAACTTACGACTATGAGGAATTTTCCATGCTTTCTTGGCCTCTGGCCATCACAGACAGGACTGCATTTCATTGAAACAAGAGTCTCCAAAAACACACTTCAGCCAGACGAGGAATCATCAGAAACAAACAGAGTATACAGATTACTGTTGTCTAATGTAATCTAATGGTCTGCTCCATCTCTGTCTTCTCAGAGGAGTGCTTCAAGAGTGTCAACTTTAAGTTGATGGAGGATTTAGAGGCCCAATTTGGCACCGCCAAACTCTATACCACTGCCTGTGTTCTACTTATCCTCACTGTCGGTGGAGTTGTCTTCCTCTTCCTCAATGCTCGATCTAAATCACTTGCCATCGCAGCCCAAACCAAAGCTGGTGGCTATCAGAAACTGGACACCAACGGAGGTATTGCTTCACAACCCACCACCTCCTCTTCATTCGGGGAGTACAGTGACAGAATTATTGAGCGTGAGAATGACGAGGAAGATGATGATGATGATGATGATATTGTGTACATGGGACAAGATGGGACAGTGTATCGAAAATTCAAGTACGGACTCTTGGATGAAGATGAGATTGAGCTAGAGTATGATGATGAGAGCTACTCATACACATGAAACTAAAGCACAAAAGACCTGACTGGACAGACGTAGATCTTCCTTACGTATCATTACCGTCTAAACATGCTGTGAAAATTGTTTCTCGTTTGAAAAGTGCTTGAAACAGATGGGAGGACTGACCACTCCTCAGATAAATGATGTATATCTAATCATAACTTCCCACATAGTCCACATTATACAGCAGCTTTATCTTGCCAAGGCTGTAAAAGGGGTATCACAACTCAAATTAACACAACATATTTAGGTACATATTTTAGATACGTACATATCTGAGAACAAAAATATCTGACTTTTGCCCGTCACTTAGAGGACCTCATCCAAGCCTGGTCAGAATATTTGTTTTACGTGTGTAAATCTAGCAGAGATTAGAGCTATAAAATTATTCTAATTACTAGTGCCAGTGTAGAGTTGGTCAGTAAATCTGCAAGTCATCTAAATTCAGTTTGATTATTATATAATTGTGACTCATCTGAGACTGATGTGGCTGCTGGGCCAAAATAAAATTGCAAGGAGAGTTTAAATTTCCTCTTTGAGTCACAAAGTTGTGAATGTGTTGTCAGTCACATTCATTTTCATGTGTTTGTTTACATTTTCTAGAAAAACTCATTTCATTTGAAGAAAATATTTATGCAGACAACATTAAATGATACAGTACATAATATTATCCTCCATAATAATTCACTCATGTTAGTCATGATTTGCAGAGACAAAACAACCAAAAAAACATCGACACATCCAGGATACATTACATTACATTTAGTTGCAAATTTCAGTCAGTGTTATCACCCCAGTTTACTCCACATTTAGACAGAGTGCTAATATAATATACTTCCTCTGTTTCTACATCATTTGGTTTAAGGCACTTATTAATCACTGTTATGTATATTACTGTCTGTACTTGCTGTGTTATAGTGTGTTTTTGTGCTGAGACACCTCAAAAGTCAAAGCAGAGTCTACACTGGAGCACAATCCCATCTGTAACCCTGTTTGGTGCTGTAAGGATCTTTCTCAGGTTAGTTTACACTGAGAGGGAGAGCTTTTCTCAGGGGTTTTCCTTTTGTTGAGGTCACAGTTAAATGCTACCATCTGCAGGTCTGTGAATTTGTCCAGATTTCCACGACAGAAAGTTGCAGGTGGAGTGACTTATCTGGACTTTTTCTTTAAAATATTTTGGCTCAACTCTAATGTTTTGACTCCGGAGTTGTGCATCTGGCTTATACTACTGTCTTCCTGAGATATTAACAGGCCTGCATCTCACACTCACAGGAAAGTGTGAAGAATAAGTAATTTGAATTGCTGTGAGTGACTGTTTCACAATCAAGTTGGATTTTGTTCTGTGTTGTGAGTTCCACCTTGGTGAAACTTTGGGTTATGATTAATTTATAAGCTGCAGATGTGCTGTTGTACAGAAGTGAGTGGAAGTAGATTTGGGGGAGAATAGCATGTAAATAAACACACAAGTGACTGCAGTTGTCTGTTCCCTATAACTGATATTAAATTGTGTGATTTCATACAGCTGAATTAATGTATTTTTCCAAAAAAAAGCCTATATTGACTTCTGCAAGTGTGGCTCTGTTACAAGGAAATTATTTTAAGTTATTATTGCTATTGCTGTAGTCATAAAAAGGCAACAAACATGCTGGTCTATTTAATATTACATAATACTGAGATAAATCCTAACTCATTACTGCTTTTAAAGTTCTGCATTGTTCAAATTACTACTTACTACTATTGCTACTTAATGATACATCAAGTTCACTAGACATTAATGTTAAGTTGGCTTTTGGTAACCTTTGAACAGGCTGAGTCCAGTGCCTTATCTCATACCAGATTCAACAAATAGACTTTGACAAATGTATTTTGATCAAACTATTTATTTGATGACATATAATGAAAATGCAAAAGACATGTTGAACCTTTAACAACACATGCAGTAACCCTGGTCCCTGTGTAAACTAAATGAATAATTGAAAAAAAATCAGCCTGGAAAACATTCCCTGTTAACATCTTTGACAGGTTTGAAGAAGCAGTACACTACAATTCAAATATATTAAGTGCTTTAGACGATAAATATAATGGGTGACGAGGCATTCAACATGAAAGCAGTGGATTTCTAAACGTGATTACAGTGGCGCACTGCTTCCTGCATCTGCTCTTTCATTCTTTAAGTTGGCCTCAATGTGCACCATCTTCAAGCTTTTAGAGATTTCAACTCTACAGCCGCGTCAGTAACGAAAATAAACCGATTAAATAGAAATACATTAAAACTACCAGACTGGGGGCAGAAAGGTACCTGGAAAAACAGCTAAGCTCTTGTTGGGAAAGGATCATAGCTACTGTTGCATGATAAATGTCAACATTCATAAACTGCAGTCATAGCTTTTACTCCCTATATTGACACTTTAATAAAGTAAAATAAAATACAGACTTAAAATTCCAAATCACATAACTAGACTTATGTATATATCATTCATTTAAAACAGTTATTTACAGAGGTTCAAAGAGAGAAAAGTCACTTTCTTTGTAAAAGCCAAACAGATGCAGGCAAACGCACACAGACCTAAAACACACAATATCCTCTTATAGGGTTTTGAATACATTTGTGGCAATTAAAAAAGACCCAGTGAAATAAAAAAAAAAAAAAAGGAACTGCAAAATGTAAAGAATATTGTGTGGTTTTTCTGTTCAGACTTCTGCATGTTCATTCTTTAACATTTTTATGGTATCAAGTTGTATTCATACACTTCAAAGATTGTTCCTGTGGACCTTATGCTTCTTCATCTTACCTCATCTAGCAATATTTTACCATCTATTACAAACCCACAGAGATTGGTGGACTGTAGGTCTAAGCTGCAGTGAAGAAAAATGCAAAAAACCTCACTGACGTGCATAAGAACTTGCTTGGTCATTCAATCTTAGTGTCCGTCAGAAAGTCAACCATTTGTGATAATGGAAAGATTATTTAGTGTTAAGGCAAAACCACTCAAATCCAGGGGGCTAATATGAATGAATTATTTTAAAAAGCTTATTGTTTAAGTATAATTTTGTACACACTTCATGAAATAATCATGTTGCTGATAGTTAAATTATTCCTCTCTACAACCATTGTTTTTCTCTGCATAACGCATCATCAAAAACCAATCACTGATCCAATGTAATAGGGTCATTCATTTCTAGGGCATTGATAACCAGTAGAGGGCTTGTGCCACAAAGGAGATTTTCTCAAGAGGACAATGGAAGGAGCTAGCAAGGACACTTTAATACCACTAAATTTACATCATTTCATAATTCAATCTCCCAGTCTTCACACAGACGCCTTGCATTTAGCCACATTGTTGAATACAGTCATCAAACGACGTGATCAGTGTGTTTGTTACAGATAACAATGCCCAGACTTACTATCTAACCATCTGACGAAGAAATAAATCACAACAGAAACCGACAAAAAAAGTGTTGTATTTTCGACTTTGGCTATAAAGTGATCAAAGAGTTGAGTTTATGGAGTTTATAGTTTGTCGTTCTTTCTATACAGATTGTCACAAAAATGCACGCATTTTGTGGTCGCTCATCCCAAAATTTATATTTTTGGGTACCTTCTCACAGAAAAGATTCCAAATATACAGTAGGACCAGTGAGAGCCAAGAGCTTCATTAACAGTTACTGTGCTAGGTGAGGCAATTTGGTGCAAATATATACAAATAAACTTAATCTATTAAGTAATTCGCTGCTACAACAAACCCACAGGAAGTTAAACAGCTCTTTAAACTCGGGCTGATGGACAAAGTAAATAAAAAAAAAAAGAATGGTTGTTCAGTAATATGTCCATGTGCAGACATGGCGACAGCAAAGATAACTCAGAATGAGGATGTGCATTTTAGTCAGTACATACATATGCACCTGTGTGTATTTAGAAACCTCTGTATTGTTCTGGTGTGTGTGTGTGTGCGTGTGTGTGCATGCGCACAAAGTGCAGCAGTCACAGCCAACTGTCAGTGACCATTCATAATAGTCTGTGATGTGGTTGCGGTGGTGGGGGCCAGGGCTGAAGCTGAGCTGGGAGCGCTGGTAAAGAAGTTGTCGTCTCTCAGTTTGAGATGCTCTGGAAGTTCCAGCTTGAACTTGGCCTCCTCAATGTCATTGTTAATGGCAGTAATGAGGGCTTCTACTTGGAAGAGACGAGATAGTTATGAGGACATGCAGAAAAGGAGTCAGAGAAAAGTGTGGGGAGAAAGATGCAAATAAAAAGACTGAGTGTATAGCAAAGGGGGATCATTGCAGGGAAAGAGTACCAATAATATGATAAAGTCTGGAGGCATGGGAAAATGCAGATATCTTTGAGACCAGACATGCAAAGACGGGAGCTTGTGTGTGTGTGAGAGAGAAAGGTGTCGTACCGAGTGAGTCGTAGCTTCTCTCTGGACGGATGTAGCCCACCAAGACAACACTGAGAATCTCGCCATAAAAGTCCTCTTTGAATGTGTGAATCACATGAGCCTCCTGCAAACAAATTTTTTGATTTTTTTATAAGAGTATGATTTGCATCCAGCCCTGATACTGCTGAAAAATGACTGAGTGAATGGAGTATATGATGCTATTTTAAGAATTTAAAACCATGACCATTATTAACTCAAAAACATGACCATGAAAACAGCTTTAAAAGGGGACATATTATGCAAAATGCACTTTTATAAATACATGCCCTGGGGTGCACAGAGACCCTAAAACTCTGAAAACCTGAATCTACCTCACTGTCTGCCATTGTTATTATCTTGCTAACGCTAGCTCCAGTAAAATTAAGATGTCAAAGGGACAATCAAAACACACAAATTGTTGTGCTGTTTGCACATCTGAGGAAGGGAAGACTCAGTGAATTTAGTTTATTTTGGAAGGAAATGATATGGAGATGTCCCCACAGCGACTGCAGAGTGTGTAATATTTTACTCAGTATCTTAACAATGGCTGGTAACACTATAAGCTCAAGGATGGATGCCAAATTCTGCAATTGCAGCAGAAAAATTGATGTGTAAGAAATACAAAACAGAGTGGTTTAACAGTGAGGACATATTGAGGATTTTCCCTGCTCATTATACTCTGATGACCAAAACACAAAAAATGCTATCGTCATTATTTCACAACATTGGTCAGATGTTTGAAGTCTTCCACTTCAAAATCCTGTTCCCAAGAGACACAACAAAATAAAACTGTGTAATTTAATTTGTTCCAACATTTTCCTCTCCTTTGATTACAGGGAATGGCACAAAAAGTTTTTGAAAAGACCAGTTCAGTCTGACCACCAGCCCCTGGCAATGTTAGCACCAGAACAGTAATCAAGTGATTAAACACAATGACTCCTAGTGTAAAGTCTAACATTTTTATGTTTTCTTCTCAATGAGAGAAATAAACTTGTGACTGCTTTTCTTGCACTAACCATGGACTTCTTGGTATTTTTGTAGTAAGGGTTCCAGCCAATGCTCATCACCATTTTGTAGACATCACCATTACCGAGGGAGGCCCAGCCATAGTAGATCCCTGTGTTGATATCTGCTGGAAGATTATCCACCACAGAATCAGGGAAATTGGCTAGAGAGGGGAGAGAGAGGAGAGGAGAGGAGAGGAAGAGTCAGAAGAATACGAACAAGGTTAGCATGTAAGGTCGGCCACAGAGCCGGTCCTATGTGGGTCGATACCCAGTCGTCATGTAAGTCATTAAGTCGCAAGAGTCATGGTGTGAATGGGTGTTGGGTCGCCCCCTCTTCAGTGTGTACTGCACAGTCCAAAAAGGCCAAAACATTGTCCTTGACATCTTCGCGGGTGAACTTGATGTTGCAATCCACTGCATTGATGTGGTCTGTAAGAGCCTCTACTTCTTGTGCCTTGATCTTAACCCAAGTGTCATCCACATGTCTGAATCAGTGGCTGGGAGGAAGTCCTGTGAAGGAAATCAGTGCCTTCTTCTCCACTTCTTCCATGTATAGATTGGCCACTATGGGAGACACCGGTGAGCCCATGGCACAGCCGTGTTTCTGTCTGTAGTAGCCTTCTTTAAATTGGAAGTAGGTAGTGGTTAGGCAGAGTTCAAGCAAGGAGCATATGTGGTCTGGAGTAAGGTTGGATCTGTTTGGTAGTGTGCTATCTTGGCCCAGGGCCTAACGACCCTAACAGTGTTTATAGGCCTGACCTCCCTACCAGTCAGGTAGAACTGAAGAAGCCTCTTGGATGGGAGGCGAAACGTCTTCAAGTGCTTTCAACAAGCCCAGTTTTTGTGTTTCAGGAAACAAACATGCTACCTGTTTCATATGGCTTTGTGTTTTTGGGTCTTACACCTGCATGTTACTAGGTACTACACTGCTTCCACCTACAAAGTGCTTCTTAATATTGTATGTCATGGTTCAGATTTGCTTAGTAGTTGATTTGACTTTGGCTCTCTCTCTAAATTACATAATAGCTGTTTTGCGGCGCATTATTTTTTCTGTCGCGCTCCGTTAAACTCACATTTACCGCAGACAAGAAAAACGATGCGCGCTCGTTGCGTAAAAAGGTGTCGTCATCAATGCTGGTGAATGTGAGTCGGTAACTAAACGTGTAGTAGTTATCAACGAGCATCAGATATCTGTCAAATCATCGGAAAGACACTTAGATCACATCTACAGACTGCTAGCATTGATGATCTAGCGCTACTCTGGTTTCTGGCTCCGTGTCTTATAGTAAAAGCAGGTTGACCCAGCGTTAAGCTAGGCTACAGGCTACTGAACGCCTCATACACATTAATGTCAGATGGTTAACTTACCTGTGGGAATTCGCAGTTCTTTGCTTCCTCTCCCGAAACCTCGGATGACCTCTCCCCGGCAGAAAAACGGAAGGCTCTTCATGACTGACGATAATGTTGGTTTCACCCGCCTCTCTTAGGTGGACGTTACAGAATGACCTCGAAACAAGGAAGTCGGACTGGCTACTCTGTTAGCTAGCTCCTCCTTGACAGTTGAATATATATCCCTTCAGAGTCCAAAGTCCGTCCTTGTATTTAGCTATTGCTCCACCTTGCCTGGCTGGTTGTTTTAGTGTTAGATAAAGTTGAACGTTACTCACGGAGCAGCGATGGTAAAAGTTCACCAGCTATGCTAGCTAAGCTAACTGCTGTTAGCTTCATCAGAGACACCCTGTAACTAAAACAGTTTAATCCAAAAGTTGTCGGCTGTACAGTACTTGAACGATATCACTCCCGGTGTCTCTCGGGTCCGCTCGTTGTGTAATGATGAAAACGAAGCCCAGGCGCTGTCAGAGAGCCGGTAATGTAACGCTGGTGTTACATGTGTACCTGCACATCTGCGTCTCTGCTGATGTCACCGAGAGTCACATGTTGCCTTCAGGTGTTGTAGGGAATATAGCGATTACAAATGAGACATTCAGGACCCATCTAGGGGGGAAAACGACGCACATTTTCGGCTGGGTGTTTTTGTACTCGAAAAACTAAACTGTTACCCTGTGGCGGTGGGGACCCATGGCAAATTCTAGATGGTTCCAAGTATATTATCGTTTGACAATGTCGCGTTTTTCCCCCTGATATTAATTTATCGTCCCGGTCACGTCCTCACGGACTCTCGCGAGAGGCAAAGCAGCAAATTTGAATTGCTAACATGAAAAGCAATACTCTTGCCCTCCGTAAATTCAAGTTACATTCACTACATTTATTTTTTAAATAAAACATATAGTAATTCCTTGTCAGCCCAGAGTTTGGCTTTTTATAATCACGATTGTTTTTTAACTTGACAGCAGCGGGTCTGTGGGTTTTACAGATACTATACCAGGCACTTACACTAGGTCCACTGGTACACAAAAGAATACAGGCCTATATATATTTTTGTGATATAAATTCTGCATTTAAAATATTCGAAATGAGTCCGAAATTAGTTTTAAAAGACAAATCAACACTATCATCCAGTAGGCTATTTTTCTGACCTGAACTTTAATATTACTTCAGCCTGAAAAAATGCATTTAAATCATTAGGATGTACAAGAAAGACACAGATAGACCCTTAAAGAATAGAATATTATCTTGAAAATATAAGCAAATGTTGATGGTCACTGATTTTGAAAATGCCACAGTAATTTGTTCTGGCGCTACACTTTGATATATATGTATCCACATTAGAGCAGCAGTAAATAAGCAAATAAGTGAATTGAACGCAAGGGTACGATTTTCCATGAAATTCTATAGTAAATATTTTGCTTATCAGATGATTCAGATCCAAAAACACATTAGACCTAGGCTTCAAATAGAGATTTGGTGTGTGTGTGTGTATTCCCATATTTTCTTAGTCATCTATCTGACCTCATAATCCTGCTTTCTGAGTTCCTCTCTATCAAAAATCAGGTGCTGGATTTAACTTAATATAGAGTGGGAAGTACGGTCAGCATGTTCATAAAGTATTATAGCGGCATAATTTTCCACTTTGTTATTTCTACAATACAGCTGCGGTAGAAGGTGCTGAAGTATGACAGCATTTAGTATACAACCAGTGTAGTAGCAATTATGCTGGTCTCAACATTATACTCATAATGTGCATTCACACATAAAAGTCCTATTACTCCCTCCCTGACATGTGTAAGCAGATAAACACTGATCTGAAGTAAGTATGAAGTCTTGGCACACAAGAAGCTCTGAATTCTTGTAAGTGAAGGAGTCTCTTAATGCTTCTCTTCTTATTCTTCAACCATATCATCAATATCCTGGAGCATACAGTAAGCCCCGAAAAGGCCAGATCATAAATTAACATGAAAGTGTGTTACCATGGCATTGCCAATTTACAGTGTAAGCATGTCTGACTGTACTGTGAACTGAAAATCTTTTCTTTAAGAGTATATTCATTGTGGCGTATATCACTTTACACAATGTTGTCCTTACATGGCATAGAAATAAGATTAAAACTAAGAATTTCATTCATTGATATGGTTTAAGGAAACCCCCGTCTCCTCCCAGGATGTATCAAGAAACAACACTGTTGTAGTCTATCTTGCAAATCCAAATATATTTCATTACATTCTTGTGATGGCTACCAATTGAGGGCTGTTTGCAGAAACATCTGTACAGATTGTTGGGAGTCGAAAACTAGTGCTGATAATTTCATACAATAACCAGAGCACTATTATTTAGGCATTGATAGGGTTGGGAATAAATTGACTGTTTTTTTTTTAAAAAAAGGATGGCTATCTCAGTTTCAGAAAATGTTGTTGTACAATTTGGGCAGGACCTTTATTTGGTGACCCAACACTATTCTTTTCTACTTTTTGTCCAACAAACTCATTCACATTGGTTTTACTTTGAAAAATGTTGACAGGAAGTCTGACCTTCATAGCCAACAGTGATTCCCCACAGGTACATGTGAATAGACCAAAACTAGTGAACCAAACAGGTTTAACACTGCAGGGGAGCAACAGAGACAGAGATGATCTGCTGCTTGTGAAGTCACAGGTAAGATGAATTTGCAGGTTCTGTTGTTTAGGTTAGGTGGAAAAAAGGTTGAAAATTAGGCTACTTTTATCTTGTGTTTTTTTGCCTAAATGATGCTACTTTCATTAACCCTTTATTGGGCAAAGGACCATATTTGGTAACTTAAGTGGGAGTTCAAAATGCCCGCCCCTTGCCTCACCATGAAGCAGTAGAACTACGAGATTTCTCCAAGCTAATCAGCAACAATCAGGCTACATGACAGACCGACAAGAAACCATATATGGTAACTTCACTGACCTTGATTTTCACCATAACAGTAAATTTTTTTTTTTGAAAAACTCACAAAAGAAAAAAGTCTTGTAATGACCACCAGTAATGGTCTAGGGTTGAAATTTAGAGTGCCCTATAAAGGGTTAAAACATCTGGCTTTACTCACTTAAAAAGCAGGCTAAATTTCTATTTTAAAGTATCAAACAATACATTCTGTTCTCCTAGAATCTATCATATGTATGCTAGCCCTGTATTTAATCTTGAAAAACTTGAAAACTTGCTTAGTGTTATGATTCTGAACTTTTTGGATCCTTGATCAGACATCCAGCAATTTATCTTTTTCCAATCGAAGGCATGTCGTCAAACACCACTCTGTTTCTCCAATCAAAATGATTCTTGGGTTTAGGTGTGTTCAGAAGGGGCCTTTCCATTTGAGGAATGTAAGTTATTATTCCTGGGAGAACGAGTCCATCCAGCTGTGTGCGAGCATTTAGAGGGGGTGGGTGAACAAGTGTGGGATGGTGTGGGATGCTTTCACACATTTCACTGATGAAGTCAATGTGAAGAACAGCACAGTTTACCTTTCATTGAAATCTTTGAAGGTCAATTAATTGTTTTTTACTTGTAGACAACAGAATTTTTGAATTTTGAATTGTGTGGTATAATGAATGTTGGAGCTTTGACTTGAGGCATTGCTTACAGTACTGTTTTGTTTTCCTATCCATATGTTATGTAAGTTTTTAAGTAGGTTAAGTAGTTTAATTGTAAAACAAATGTGAGCTCTAATACAAAGACACAAACAAATAGAAATTGTCAGTTCCAGTAGTTTTTTTAACCTACTGTTTATTTTATAAAAATGAAATTTCCAAATATTTGAATTCACTTCATATAATGAAATGAAATAAAATCAAAAATAGAAATCAAAGGCGACAAAATTGTAAAATAAAAGAGGGATGGATTTACAATAACAAAGTTGCATAATGATTTAATATGAAAAAACAATCTCTGCATGTTTTTTTTAAATGTCTATACGTATTTTTATTATAATAAATTTTTTTCTCCATTTCATTAAACTAAACTGGTTGTCCATTGGACAAATATTTCCTTGATTATAGATTTATTTCCTGTAACCAAAAACAATGTCTAAGAGAAATAAATGTCCTTAGTCATCAAGGATCATTCCCATTACTGCAGTCTTGGGGTCCATGAGTAGGGAAACCTTCTAAATGTTATTTATGAAAATAAAAAATTAAGTCTTCAGTTTTGGACATGACTATTACCTTTTCCCATTATGCTTATGTGTGTTGTATGCCTTTTGTTTATTTCCAAATTATATTCTTTTTTTCCCTTTTTTGTGCTCATATTTTAAACAGCGATATCTTGGCTGACTGCCTGTCCGTTAAAAAAACGATTATTAACTAGAAGCATTTCTAGTTAGTAAATGGTAACATTTTCTACATGGAAACATGAATTTCTGCAGGCTTATGGTTGGCTGGAGAATAGCTGTGTTCATATCACCTCTCTCTTATCTTGTTTCTAGGGACACTGTACATATGGAGTGACCAATCTGCCGGGATCCATAATGAGAGGAACTTATCTATACATTGCTAATCATTACATTTAGAGCTATGCTGAGATGCAGTAAAAATGAATGTGGAATTAACTAGAAAATCATCTATGCTGTGTCAGATGATCAAGCTTCTATTTACAGACATTTTAGCTTAGATTTTAGATTGAAATAAGTCTAAATTAGTGATGAAACACCTTAGTGTTGCATGCACCAGGTTTATTTGGAAAGTAGAAAGGGCTTAATACTTCTGGACACATACTGTTTCATTGACAGAAAAAAATATATAATTGAATCTGTGAAAGTAACTTAAAGGCTAAAAGCAGTGGGACTACATAGAGAATTAACACTGTAAAAGCATCTTAGTTGAGGTATTCTTCTCAAATGATGAGGCTACTGAAGCGAAGACAGCGGCCACTGTTGCTGACACTCATAGTTGTACTGGGATCACTGTGGATGCTTTCCCTACTCAGTTGTTCTAAAGCAGGCAAGGATCCTGCCTCCCCCCTCAGGTACAGGCAGTTTGAGTATACAGATGATGATGGCAGCCCAGAGAAAGCGTGCAACTGTTCAGCGATCTTGCGGGGAGACAGGGAGGCACTGGAGCAGGCCAAATTACTGACACTCACTAAGGATTTCCACAAGAGTGTTCGGATCCCTGATGAGTATTATATTAATGCAGCCCAAGACTGCAGGTGCGTTGCTGTTAACTACAAGTTTCAGCAATTGTTCAGATTAAATGTACTGATTTTAAATTCTTTGGCAACATACATTGCCTTTGGTATTTATTCTATATTCTGTATTTACAGGAAATTCAAGATAAGCAGGAAGTACTTAACAGTCCCGTTAAGCCAGGAAGAAGTGGACTTTCCTCTGGCTTACTCCATGGTTGTGCACCATAAGGTATGCAAATCCTGAGGTCTGGATTTAGATTTTACAAAAACCGTTTAGTAGGTCTAAACAATTTACTTTACTAAATCATTAAAGGGACACCAATGATTTTGCACATTCATTGTACTTGTCACAAGAAGTGTACTACTTCTCACTTTGTGGAGACAGCTGCATATTGTCCTCTGTGTCTGTGGTGGAGATTTCCAAAGGTTGAAAGAATAATCCTCATGATGTCATCAAGGTCACTTTTTAGCTACAAACTGGAGGTATGGATTTTGAAAGGTGGGCATTTTGGGTCCAATTTAATCTGTCTTGCTGGAGTGTCCCTTTTAAATGATTTTAAAAACTACAGCAAATATGTTCAAAGATTAGTACATGAAACATACACAAAAATGACTTAATTATTTTTTTCATATACTCCAGGTCCAGAACTTTGAACGATTGCTGCGAGTCATCTATACACCTCAAAATTTTTATTGTGTTCATGTGGACAAAAAATCGGAGGCCTCAGTCATCTCTGCCATCGAGGCCATTACTTCCTGTTTCTCCAATGTCTTCATGGTCAGCCAAGCTGTGAGTGTGGTCTATTCTGCCTGGCCACGCGTCCAAGCTGACCTTAACTGTATGGCTGATCTCTATAACGCCAGCACAAAATGGAAATACTTCATCAACCTTTGTGGCCAGGATTTCCCACTGAAAACCAACTTGGAAATTATAAGGATTTTGCGTTCACTGCAGGGTGGCAATAGCTTGGAGTCAGAAACAATGCCTCCAGAAAAGAGGTGGAGGGTGGCAAATGCTCATCATATAGCTGATGGACAAATCCAGGTAATTCTTTTGGAGAGTTTTGTAATGTGTTAAATTACTATATTGATGTTTTTGCGCAGTAACTTAGCCATTGCCAAAACTTTCTGTTGAGATTGACCCTAATGACTGTCACCATCATATTGAGTCACTGATTCATTTGTCACAGCCATCAGGAAAGACAAAGGGGCCACCTCCATTCAACTTGCCTGTTCTGTCAGGAAATGCCTACATCGTGGTTAACCGAGGCTACATCCGCAGCGTGTTGGAGGACAACCGAATACTGGCACTGATCGAGTGGGCAAAGGACACCTACAGTCCTGATGAGTTTCTGTGGGCAACCATTCAACGAATGCCCGGTGTTCCTGGCTCAATGTGGCCCAACTCCAAATATGACATAACAGACACCAATGCGATTGCACGGCTGGTGAAGTGGGAGTGGCATGAGGGGTCACAGGGTTCACCGATGGCGGTTTACCCAGAGTGTCAAGGCAACCATGTCAGAGGGATATGTGTGTATGGTGCTGGAGACCTGCAGTGGATGCTTGAGCAGCATCATCTCTTTGCCAATAAGTTTGATACAGACACAGATCCCATTGCAGTCTACTGCTTAGAGAAGTATCTGAGACAAAAGGCACTGGCTGAGTTATATTAGGTACATAGGAGTTCTTTATGGCAACCAAAATTAAACCAAAATTGTCTTAAAATTATGAGACAATTTCTATCTTGTAAAGCCATCACTTATAAGATTAAATAACACAATTTTCAATAAAATAAAAGCTGAAGTGACAAGACACAAATACAATAACCCAATAGAAATCTTTTAAATTATTGCAAGTACATTATTCAATCTAACTGCTGCTAATGCAGCAGCACACGAATCTGCTAAAAAGCCCAGAGGAAAAAGTCCTACTTATTTTCACTTGAAAATGGCATTTTATTGGATGCTAGTTAGGTTTTCATTCGTGCAAAATACAGGGAAACCCTGCAGTAAAATCCACTCTAATGTGCAAGAAATCACTGACTTTGGAGAAGACCTGCTGTAATTTCCAGTAAAACAAAATACAATCTTAATGTGGCCAAACTGGTCTCTTCACTCACAGTTCCCATGAAACCTGACAGAGCTTGAGCAGCTGTGCAAAGACAAACTAGGAAAATGTACAAATGCGTATATAGGCTGAAGCCCCGCAAAAGGCCTTAAAGCAGCTGATACTGTGCTATCATATGTTTTTTATGTATGTATATGTTAATTTGTATTCAATGTTTTTTTACTTATCAGTATCAAAAAAGATTGGTCAATTCACTGTCATTCAATAACATAAAAAACAGAAGTCAGTGCGAGCAGCGTACTTTTAGTTGTTGTGCAACATGTGTATTGTGGTTTATGGTATACTTTTTGAAAAGACTTTTGAGGTGGAACACATCTTTAATGGAGTAAAACATTTTACAACAAATAAATGCCTTGCAAGTCACAAACAAATGTACACATATATAAGAAAAGCCTAAGGAATGTAGACACACCCCAACACACACTGGAGGCACTCTCTATACTGTACCTCTCAACATCGGTCAGCAGAATTTCTTCATCACCCCCTGACAATCTCTCTCTCTCTCTCTCTCTCTCTCCCTCTCTCTCTCTCTCACACACACACACACACACACAAAACCCAAATACATTGTGACTAAACTTATGATTCCACTTTTGGATGAGTTATCAGATCAGAGTTATTTCAAACTGTAGCAACTGAAAGCATGCAATACATTACTGCAGCTACTGAAAACTGCTATTTTGCTACTTTTATGATAAGACATTGCAAGTATTTTCACAGTGATATACAGTGTTAATGGAACAGCCTACTGACCGCTTCTTAAAGATTGTATGAGGTTGAGTAAGTTGCTGACATACTGTTAAAACCCATTGTGACAGCAGCCGCCTACGCCATTGTCAACTATTCAGAGACCACCTTGACCATTCTGTTATATGCCTTTACAAACCGAACAGGCTTGTACAGTACAATGCTTGCTTTGTGTGTGGATCATATTTTTGTAAACATTGACTACCTACAATTACAGTCTAAATATGTATGACATAATATTACAATCTATTGACAGAGCTAAGGTACAGTAATGCCCCAATTGTCTGGGGAACACAAATGTTTACTGGTGAACAGAATAGCTGTAATTTCTGTTCGCATTATTAGGTGAAGGAGTCATAAGCCCTGCTATGGCTTCAGAAAATCCACACGTATTATTACCATGGGTTACAAAAGATACAGATGGCATCTGAGATTGTAGATTAATACATGAATGTAAAAAAGACCAGTTAGTAATTCCTCCAATGTGAACTACATAAGAATCAAAGCATTGTTCCAATAAGAGGAAGTCAACAATAACAAAAGCTATTGAATAGGGAACACAATCAAGTGCTGTATGGTGTACAGTAGTACAAAGTAAAGCATCTTCCCTTCAGCGCAGTGATAGTGTCTGCACTGTAAATACAGAACTATCTTCAGCACCCTCAGGTTGGTACTTCCTTCAGTGAACAGGCAACCGTGTGTTGTTTTATACCACAGCATCTTCCTTTCTAACCCATAGCTAGTTGTTGGTTCAACAACTATGTGCCGTGCTCATGCAGCCTGGCTTATTTTCAGATATACTGTGGTAGGGTACAGCATAATGTAGGGAGAAGATAGGCAGCAGCCAGGTTTCCTGAAATTGTCACACAACAGAGTTCCCCTTCCTGTCGGCTCTGAGTGGGAGAGAAGATGAGAGAGAAAGAATTGCTGTACATCTCCCTCATCAAGGCATTAGAGTTAAACATTTAAAGCAGCGTGAATGCCAATATGTGAGAAATAAAAACTGTAGTCAGGTAAATGGCAGTCATGAAGTGCACACCTCCGCAAAAGTTAAGGTAGGCCAGTTGCAGACGTACATATTTTTACGACTAACAGAAATGGGACATGAACTACACCTATTAACACTTGAACTATACATTTTTCTGTTAACTGCAATTTTGCTAAATCAGCATTTGTTCTGCAGCTACCACGACTACACATGCATTTTTAGAGTGGACTCACAGTGTTGTACAAATAATAGATATTGAGTTTGCTGTGCAGCGGATTTGTTATATGATGATAATGTATTTATTTTACTGTCTTTATCAATTATCATTCATTTCTTATTCATACACACAAATGAATTCACTACATCAGGCATTATGGATTTGTGTAGAGAAATGCATGTATTCAATACCACAGTCATGTAAAGAATTGCCACTGCTTCCTATTAAATGCTAACAATAAAATGTTCCTTGTGAGGCGCAAAAGTCAAAGTTCAATGTTCCACTGCAGGAAAATTAAACTGGTTCACATCCTTTCATTGTCAAAGCAGTAAATGTGCAATTATTTCCTATTAGTTTTCTCCAGTAAATCAGTACCTGCATGTGTCCATGTCTTGGCTAATCAGAAGTGAGGCCATGACAGGTTTGGTTATTGAGATTGATGTGATCAGAAGACACACAGCAAAGTTTACAGGGACTTATAACGAGGCACATTACCGCAGGACAGAGTTATACTAGTACAAGAGACTTTAGGCCCAGAAGTTGGGTGTAAACTCTTTTTTTCTTTATATCAATAGCCCCTTTTCCACCAACATTTCCACTTTTACTTTTATTACCAGGAATTTATTTACCTGGGTAAAAGAATTCCTGGTAATCTGTGTGGTTTGTGTTTCCACCGCACCTCAAAGTTCCAGTACATTTATTCAAATCAGGCTGATGACGTATGGGGGACGTATAGTTCGGCGGTCGGACCCACTGCAACTGTTTTGATCCTTCAGATTCTTAAAATCTTGCATAAGTTTCTTCAAATTTTCTCCAAATGATCAAAACACAAACGAAGTGAAGCTTGTAGAAATGAAATAAACAAGAATTCAGGGTAATCTGAAAAGTCTCGCTACTAGGTACTTTTCGGGGGAAAGTTTGGGGTTGAGGGAATGTTTTTTCCCCGGGTAATTTCGGTGGAAACACGCCGAGGTTTTTCAAAATCCCGGGTAAATGAGAAAAGTTCCTGCAGTGAGGGGCTAATGTCACTGTGCTTTTCGATTGGGCCAATACCTCTTTTTAAAGTGGACAAACTTTTCCTGTTCATTGAACACTAGTGAGATCTTCAGCAATAATTTCCTTCTTTGCCTCTGTTGAATTCACTCACTGACAGAGAGCAGTGGCCTACTACTTACTTATCTGCTGTGTCCTGCAATTCTGTGTCCAGTCTGGTTTCGCGTTGGGTTGGAGGGCAGAGAGCAAAGGTTAGTGAGGGAGGTAAACAAGTGATTGGCAAGCGACCATATTGTCAGTGCACATGCAGTTGCTGGGGATTAGTAGCCTGTAGCCACATTGCCACAAGAAGGTGAATATAAGGAAAGGAAAACAAGCATCAGTGCTCTAAAGTGGGAGTGTTCAAGGTCAAAGGGGTGAGGCACATATGCACTGCAATGTATAGGGTGCAATCAGTTTCTAACAATAAAACAGAAGTGTCAACAGTTTACTTCACCAGGTTAACACTTTTTTACATGCACTGGGTGAAGGTCAACCTGTAGTTTTCAGACTTAATACATGTTGATGTTGGATAATGGATAGGGTCAAGGTTAGAATTTTTCCAAGGTCTGTATATTACACTGTACAGTTGGATAGAGATGGCAGAATAAAATCCTATGTATCATATTTTACATGATATGCTATGTTCCACAGAAACTCCACAGAATAACAGCACTGGTCATTTGTTGTAATGTTTACATTTTCCTGATGAGTGACAACTAGTTGTGCACATCCTGTCCTCTCAGCAAAGTGGCATGACGTTGTATGATGTATCAAGGACATCAGAGTCCACAGTTTGCATTGCATCTTGTACCAGCAGTCAGTGTTTTCTCTTCTCCATGGAGGATATTTTTTCTCAACCATAACCAACTGATTTTAGTTTTCTTAAGCTTGAACATACTTTAAAGTACTATGTGTAAGATTTGAACATTTTTACTTTGGTCCAAACTGGTGGAAATTTGTGTTTTCCAGTTTGCAATCTGGCCCCTTATGTATTGCATGTATATTCCTCAATCGCAAACCTTCAGATCAGCCTAGTTTTGGGAGTGACTGTGTATATATGATTGTTAGTGCAAGCTACCTCAGGGTATCTATGTTCATTAGATTTTTACTAAAATGTCACAGATGAGAGGTGAAATTATCAATTTGCAGGAGAAGCCACATCACAGACTGAGAGTGAAAATCAATATCTGGATCAATCTATGTTGGATAAGGAGACAGCCAAAGGTCAGTCAAAGGTTAGTCCCAGCATGAGAAAATTCATAGTAGCATTGAAGGACCTCTCAGGGAAGAGTCTACACAACCAACTGATCAGCACAGTTAACAGGCAGGTTAGGTGAGTTACCTCATGCATGCAAATTTGTGTATATCCCTCTCCTCGTCATACCTTGGGGAAGAGTGAGAAATGTATAAGCACGCCTAACTTAGGCAGTTGTTTCCCTTTTCCAAGGATACATTCAGTGTGTGCTTCTTGAGTAAGTCTGCTGAATGACCATTTGGCTCTGTGATGTGATTACAGCCAAAATTACAGTATTTGTCATTGACCATGGCCTCATACACCTAGGAAAGACTAGATAAGGTACACAAAACTTTCTGAAGACATTTGCAGATTCAGTTCTAACATCAATGACGCCTGCAGCTATACAACATGCCTTTGCTATACTATACATTGTTTGTACTCCACAAACAGCTGCTGAACACACACATTCTACAGACTTGACAAACAGGTTTTAATTACCACTGACAAAATTAAAGTGTAATCAAACTGAAGTGCAGTGGAAGAGGGGAGGTAATATGTTTCACCTTGCGTGGCCACCTATAAATGAAGTGTTTAATATATATATTAAATACAGATACAGACTGACTCACTTGATGATGCTGGGTGGAATGTGGACAAACTCCATTGGGATGATTTCTCCAAGCTCTTGCAGACTATTCACATACTTGATCTTACTGCTGAATTTGGAGCTGTAGAAAACAGAAATCATAACAGTTGAAGGAAAGCTTGGATGCTCAGTAATGTGCATTCAGGTGAGTTGATTCAAATATTAAAACACTGAAACTGTGATAGTGTTTCTTCTTAAAACTATTAGTGATATAGGTGGAGTTAAGAGTGCAATGTGTGCATTTTCAAAGTCTCAACAATGACACCTTATGAAGGGTCTGGTGATTCCCAGTAAAGTCCGTATGAACCAGGAAGGGTGGACGATAATAAACATCTTAAGGTTCTTCTTCAGTCTGTAGGACAAGAGGAGAGACAGAAATT
Source organism: Pempheris klunzingeri (assembly GCF_042242105.1). Taxonomy (NCBI): domain Eukaryota; kingdom Metazoa; phylum Chordata; class Actinopteri; order Acropomatiformes; family Pempheridae; genus Pempheris; species Pempheris klunzingeri. The sequence continues at coordinate 5,600,560 of NC_092018.1, forward strand.
ATGTAAAAAAGCTTCATTAATATTACTAATTACTAATTTGAAGTGGTATTCACTTATATATTGAAGTGAAAAACAGGGAGGAATGAATGAGTGATCAAGGGAGTGATTTCTGATATGATTCGTAACTAGTGACATCATTACAGTCAAAAGTGCACATGAATTAATCACACACAGTTGATCAGCAATAGAAATAAAGTTTTATCCCAATCAGTAAGTACATATGATAGATATGCCCCCTACTGGCCTACCTATGAAACTTGATGATTAGGGATGGGTCTGAAATATGATCAGTTGTATGGTTTAATGAGGTGGGGGGACATGAATGCTTGTGTGTATTAAATGTTACACTTATAGATTATTATACATGACTGTACACTTGTTTGTGTGAATATTACCTTCTATCTATCATTTGGTAGCACTTTTTCATCCAGGTAAAGCCAGGCATCCTCCTGCGAGGTGTGGCACCATTCAGGTAAACAATCATGTAATCCTCTGCCACCATTAGTTCCAAGGTACTTATTACATACCTACACACACACACACACATACACACACACACACACACACACACACAGACAATAGCAAAAACATAAGGTAACAAAAGCAACATAAACAATTTTCTTTTTAATTAAATGGTTATGGATGAACTCAGTGGTGCTCTTACAGCTAAAAGAATGGGAGCAATTTCCATCAGTGAATGAGTGAGTTATTCCTTGTAAACTTACAGAAAAAGGTTTTCCATTACATAATTGTAATTATCACAGTTGCTGTCTGGTAGGAAGCATGCTGCAAACACGATGATGGCATTCTGTTCAGCGTAATAACCTGAAAACATTAAGCATAAACATGAAAATGAATCACTTTCAGTACACGAGCACAAATCTGTACTTTCATTCTGTATGAAACTGTTCACAAACAGTTCCTCTCTTCTACTCTTCTTTACTGAAAATATAATTGTGACCCACTAATTCAAGGCCCATCAAAAAGCACCACTGTTAACATGGCAGATGAGAGATTTCACTTCACTTCACTTCTCCACATTCACTGCAAACAGGGCTTGCAAGGTGCAGAGCTGAGCAGTGTCTTTTCAAACTCAGGTCTCATGTGTGTCTTCACTTTCCAAACTTTGTAACATTTATTTGGAATTGATTTACTGTAAGGTCGGAGATTCAACAGGCTCAAGAATAAGAATTTAAGAAATACTCATAAATGAATTCAGACAAAAACAATAGTGTTTTCCAACACTGACACAATGCTTGTCTTTAAAAATAAGGTTTAAAGCATTAAATCTAATGCAGTATAAATTACTTTACTGAACGAGTGAAAAAACAGCAAGATAAAACTGAGTGGGGAGGATCACGGGGGAGGGCATCAGCAAAGATTAAATGATCAAAAGTTATGAAGCATACAGGAGAAACTTGTAGGCATGGATTTTAAGCATTTGTGTTTGTGTACCTCCATGAGAAATGACTCTTTTGTATGGCTCGATGCACTTCATATCAATGCGATGCTCCTGCTCTCCAATCACCACACTTCTCCACAGCTTTCTGTCCGTGCTCTCCTCAGCTGCTCTGTGTCCTGTGATAGCATCACTTGATGCTGCTCCTGCACCCAGATTAGACCCTTCTGAGTCCCCTGTTTGTGACATAAAAACAGATTATATGAAAATACATTTTTACAAGACATTAAGAACAACTGTACAGGTACTTTTGTTTGAACAATAAATACAGACACTGTATACATACAGTGTGTATGTATTTATTTGTGTGTCTGTTTGTATTGTATCTTCAGGTATGTGTCTGACCCTGTGGGTTGAACTCCAGTGAGTCTGCTTCATCAGGTGTATCCAGCTCATCTATGTTGACATCCAGGTCATCACCGGTGTCCAAGGCTTCGTCCTCTGTGTCCAAGGCATCTTCTGAGAGAAGAGACCCCTCACTGCGGTCCAGTGATACATTCATTGGTGGAGCTGCCAACTTTCTCCTTTGATTGGACCCGCCTGACAGATCTGCAGAGGAGGGTGGGTCTGGTTGAAGAGAGATGGTATATTCTTTTGTTAGTTTCTTAATTAGTTTCTTTTTTTTTAGAGAGGGTTGCAAATCCACTGTAATGTCCCCTCATGTGGCTCTGCTTTAACAGCCTTGGTCTCACTGTTATAGATTAAGGTACTATTAGGTCATCATTTTATGGGAACAGAAGACAGAACTCCAAACAGTAGAGACTTTTTATACAACAGGGGAGTATATTTCTACTTCTGTTAAGCATTTGTTAATAAATCCAAGTAAGAACTTCTAGACCATTTCTTTAGACTGCTGAAATATTTGAACACAGTCAAAACTGTTTCTTCAGCCTCCACAATACATCAAATATTGATAACCATCTTATAATTTAGCTTTAAGCACACACCTCTAACCTTTTGCCTGTAAGATAAAAAAAAATTATCAGAACTAAAATATTTAAATTAAAAAATCAGGAGCAATAAAAGTTTAGTTTATCTTGCTGTTAACTTACCTTCTCTGTTATCCACCTCCTCAGGAGCTTCCTCACTAGAGGCTGTCTTCATCATTCCTGCTGCACTGTCTCCCTGTTGGGAGTGTCTGCTCAGAGGAACAGAAATACAATAGTGAGCTACAACATAAATGATCATCGCTATCATCACTGCCACCATAGGCACTGCTACGCATAGTATTGGAGCAAACAAGCCAAAGACAATCATCTACAAAGAAAAAGAATCTAGCGTTTCCCATGACACTGAATGAGGAAGAGTTGAAAATCTGTTCATTTGACTCTGGACATAATAGATTACTGAAGTGACAAAGCAGACGGAGAGAAAGGGACTCACTGCTTCATTCCCAGGCTGCACGTGTGGGCTGAGGAAACAATACTGAGCAGTGTTGCTACCTCCCCCCAACCAAAGCCCCTCTAACAGACTCTGATTAACATAAAGCCTGCTAACAATAGAGAGAAGCAGTACAGAGAAACCAGTACACATGAATACAAATACAAAGACACACACATACGCATCTCTATCTTAGGACACCTACCTTTCCCTCACTCTGTCCTCTCCCAGCCTGAGTGACTAAACCACTCTTTCCACAATCAAGTCACATGACCATTTAATTATGAGAACGTCTGCTGATTATGTATGCAAACACACACACACACACACACACACACACTAAAAGACAGGGGAGAGTCCTGTATCCAAAATAGGGCGGTGGTGGTGGTGGTGGTGGTGATAATCAGAATTACAAAGCGGGGCAAAATAAGTACCATGATGCAACTGCTAACAAGGAACAATTAAACTGCATTGTACACACACACATATGTACAGCATTCTTGTCTTCACATACACAAAGTAAACACTGATTCCACAACATGAGTTTTTATTTGGACTTTTGATTGAGAAGAAAATACATCTGCATAATGTGAAAAATGTATTCTGAGATAATCTGACTTTTAGGCCCTAGTATGGGTCCTGCATTTCCCATAATGCAAGTCAATAGCACCTTTTATTAGGCTTTCCCTGACTGACAATTATCCATGTCTTTAAAACTCTACAACTAGAGTTTGAAGTCTATTGTTTTATGGATTTTGTCCCCCATTTCTTACTTTAGCTATGTGAGGAAGGGATCTTGTAATGTCCAGTATGGACAGGGTAAATTATAAAAGCAAGAAAATGTGTTTAAATGTACATATGGGCATATGAGTATAGTTTTAAGACAGACTTGCAGGCAATATGTGAATCTTCACTTTGAGATTGGGGTGTATATCAGGATTTAACCACAGCCAAATCTCTGTACATTTTGCTACTGTAAATACACCAATTCCTGCTTCTTTAATCTTTTTTTCCAACCTGCATGTATATCCTTTAATATGATGCACTGATAAATCAAATAGTTTTACACCTGTTCATTTAGGCTTGATATGTCAATCCTGCTTTTGTACGAAGAAGAAAAAGTTTTAAATTGATCTGTGCTGCCTCTTTGTGGTAAAAGACAGTAGTGCAGCTCTTTGTAGCTCGCTTTGCACTGTTGCTCTCTCACACACTTGCCACACTTGTAATGGACAGAATACCCCTATAATCACGTTACAGCTTTTTAGGCGGATGAAAGATGAAAGGTGTATTTGAAATTACATTGTTTTGCCAAGACTAGTGCACAAAGGGGAAAGGCTTTTGCTGATATTAGTAGTACATATTATTGGACTCCAGAGACCACTAAAATGAGAGTTTTACACAGTACTGAACCTGTTGAGCTAACTCAGGGGCAGATGTGAGACTGTATGAGTTGAAGCTCACCTGGAGAGGAGAAAATGAACATATCCCTCCGGCACATAGCGCGCATAATCCTCCCTCTCAGGGTGGACATCTGATTGGTAGAATGGCTGTCCGTCGAACTGGTATTGAGAGTGGTCTGACTCGTACTGATTCTGGCCATCAGCATGATATGGAGAGCACTGAAGTTCAGATGTACACATGGAGTTAAAGTCATCTCCATACTGGCTTTCAGCCATATATTGATACTTGGAATGTGGATCATCCAAGCTGTACTCTGCATTAACTTCAGGTTCATAATAGCTCTCAGCCTGCTCAGATTCATACTGTACAGCTGTGGCATCAGTTGTAAACTCAGCATAGACATCTGTGGTGTTTTGCTGGCAGTTGGATTTAGTATCTACACAGGCAGGGTGGGTGGTCTGGTTTTCAGTTCTTTGGTCAATGTGGTGGTAGTTGTAGCCATATTGGGTTTGACCCTGAGTTACACCCTGACTTCCTGCCCACTGGCATGCAGCGCCCTCATTGGTTGGCTGGGAGGAATGTTGTGATGTCACATCTTGGTGTCTTCTTTTAGGGGAATAGGGGATGGGGGGGGGGGGTCAGTGCAGAGAGAGGGAGAAATTCAGAATAAATAGTAGAGTAAATACAAACGGTATAAAGTGAACATCATCTATCAGTGTCTGGGCTATGTATTTTTTAAATATACAACATTTTGGAGTTCTATGTAAATCAATACATCAAACACACATTCAAACTGCCTTGTTGGTTCTATTTGAGCAGTTTGTTCTGCATCCTGTTAAATAGACTGGTGAGTTTGAGATTGAGTTATATATTAAAGGAGTTTTTGACCACTGGCAGCGATATGGAGTGATGTTTCATTTCTTTCTTTTAAATGTGCATGAGAACACACATGCTTTTGTTGTGATGTGTAATCCTGCCATTATCATTATATTATAATATTGATTGACAGGTGGTGGTAATGTGCCAGGAAATGCAGCACTGCCCAAGCAAAAGCAGGGAAGAAGAGGACTGTTACAAATAAATCTGCTTTGCAATTTTTTTAAGGAAGGAAATTCAACACGTTTGTTAGGTCTCAGGGACTTGTTCAATGTGTTTTAGTGAGTAACACTGAATGCAAACAGACAGTTTGCTTGTGTACAAGAAAACTACACAGCGCAAAAAAAACAAAGTTTAAATCCACAAAAACAGAATGAAATAAGTTTCTAGTTTACACTAAATCAAATGAATTAATATAAAACCATTCTTTGTAATACACTTCCTCACATACAACATATTTTAAGCAATTACACAAAAACAAACAAACAAACAAGACAGTTATAATTATGTTATGTTCTCTTCACTGATGTAAAGTTGAAGCTGAATGGACAAACTTTTAATGTGCGATACTTAAGGTATTACCTATGCACACACTAACACACAGGCTTGCTTGCATACACACACACTCCCACACCTTGAAAGAGCGCTAAGGGAGCTGTTTCCATTAGCTGTGGAGGGGCTCCAGCTGTAATGAGGCAGGTAATGCATATTTAATGAGGCGTAAACAGATTTATAAACACACCCACAGCGCTGAAGATGAAAGTTTGCTGCTGAACACGTGAAATGCTCCCACAGACACATGCACGCTTTGTTTCTTGCTCATACATACACACACAAATATGGACATATTTGCTTCTGTCACTCCCCTGATACTAATTCTCACATCCTCTCTGTCAGTCCCTGTCTGTCTCACACACACACACACACACACACACACACACATACACACATACACACATACACACATACACACACACACACACACACACACACACATACACACATACACACATACACACACACACACACACACACACACACACACAAACACATATCATCAGATCAATTCCTCAGGAGGGCCTTCTAGCTCGATTTTGTTGTCTGTTCGGCGATGGTAATATTCCTCTGACATACAGAGTCCATTGAGAAAGCTGTAGAGACTCAAAAGCCCAGTAGGGAACTAAGGGAGAGTGAGGGGAGGGGTGATGCAGATGTTTGAATGTGTGCAGGATGGGCACATGTGTGCAAAGCTGTTCACTGACTGGCTTTTGGCAGCCTGAGAATATAAGGTCTGTCAAGATCAAAAGCAACAATGCTAGAAACGTCTACGTCTTTCACTGGTAGTCTCAGTTATTCTTATTTCCACTGTATTGAGGTGGAAACAGAAATCACAGAGACAGATATCTCAAAAAGCTTGGATTTTTTTTTTTCTGCAATTCAGGTTAACCAACCTCTTAAAATGAGCATATGGTCTAATAAAATTCATGACTTTTTTGACTTGATACTTGATGACTTGAAGTACAATAGCAGAGATCTTAAGACATAAGCATACATTTCGTGTTGTGTTGCTTACCTTAAAACAGGTGAATAGTTATCTTTAGAATCTTCATAGTCTTGAATCTGTTGTTCAGTTGACCATTTATCACGTTCAACAGTCCTTGAAGGATGTTCCTCATAGTAATCCACTTTATTCTGTAGTAAACTGTCCTTCTTTCTCTCAAAAGTTTGTAAATCTGTTTGTCGAAATGAAGAACCTCCAATCAAGTCCTCACTGAAACTTAACAGATCAGATGATCGTAACTGTTGTCTTTCATCCCTCTCACTTTGTACTGAGGTCCATTTTGGCAGGGTACTGTGCTCCGTATCAGTTTCCTCCTCCTGCTCTTCCTCATCATTCTCCTCTTCCATTAAATCTCCAGAAAATGGTAATCCAAGTCCTCTGTCAGGACCAAAACCCAATTCACTTGATGGGGTGCCAATCAAGGAGCTGGTGTGTGAGACCGAACTGTTGGTAAGTTCGGGGGATTGTGGTTCAGATGTGGTTTGAGGTGTGTCCTGTCTCGCTAACTGACCCCTCCAAACTTGAAAGTTGCCCAAAGAAGTAGGACATGCTGGAGGTGCAGAGGGTGACTGCCCACCCTCATCTGAATCTTCCATTGATATCTGTGAATGGACATAAACTTCTTCTCTGGTTTTCAGGAAGTGATCTGACGGATATCTTAATGATGGAGACACACTTCTGGTTACAATGCTTGACTTATCGTCATAGTTTCCTTCTTCTACCTGTGTTTGACTGCAACCTGTTGATTTTAGATCTGTCTGATGAAATGCTTCACAGTTAGTTTTTAATTGGCTGGGACTGATAATTTCTGGTACCATGTGATGCTCGGTGGTGTTATCAAGACTTGCTTGGTAATGAGCGGATAAGACAGATTGATTTTGTTCTGTTAGTGCAGTAGGTGCACTGTCAGTACTTGTGCCCATTTGGTTTTGCCTACATTGTTCTGTGGTCTCCTGGTGCTCTCTATGCGCTGCTTGGGCCTGAGTTTGCAGTACTGTGGCAGCATAGGACAGCATGCTAAATGTCTCCATGGACTTTTTTGTCCTTTTTGGTTGCCTATCACCCTGTTTAGGCCTATCGTGCCACTCTCTCTCAGCTTCTTTTACTGTGCCAGACACAATGATGTATTCCATTTCTAGGCCTGACGACGAGTCTCCGTCAGAATAGGACCTGAGTTCGTCTCGACTACCTGGGTGAAGGCTGTCAGGGCTATACTTCAGAGTGTCTCTCTCCCCCCCAGAGCTTGAGCTCAGAGACATGGTTTCTGTTGTTTTACCATCCACTTTTCCAATACTCTCATAGTTAGGACCACTGTGGTTATCTGAGGCAGGCCCATCTTCAATGCGGGCCATTGTGATCAGCAGATCATGTGATGATGAAGCTGATTCAGAGTCATCATGTTTCTTGGAAACAAGATTGTCCCAATTAACAAGACTTGAGGATAATGATTGGTCAGTCTGGATTTCAGGTTCTGGACCTGAATGATGATTGGCTGAAGTAGCCTGAGAGACAGTGGAGCAGTCTACCACAACAAATGGAGAATGATCACTGGGTTGGTCCATCCAATCAGCTTCCTCTGATTCTTCTCCACTTTTGTTGTCATATTTACTGTCAATTGAACTTCCTCCACTTGTGATCATGTGACCCAACTGACTAGTTCCCTCAAATAGAAACACCTGGTTGGCTGGCTGTTCTGAAATCACTGCTCCATATTCAGTTTTTCCCAAAGGATCAGCACTCTGGTATTGATAGTGCCTCTCATCTATCTGTATAGGTTTTGTCACAGCTACAAAAGGGCTAGACTGCCCCTCTAATTGTATCATGTCTACTAAGGGGCTAGCATAGGTCTCAGGGGAGGATGTTAGGCTCCAACCTCCTAGATTATCATATTCTGAAGTGGAGGTGACCATGCCAGGGACAGGTAGGTCCCACATGCCAGCACCTTGGCAGGGGGGAGTCCCATCGTCTGACTGTTCAGATGCCAAGTTCTGCAGGACAGGCTGTTGGCTCTGAAAACTCTGGATGTCATCATCGCCTGTTTCTCCACCCTGTGTTCTCCCTTCTGCTGCATCTATGACTATTTTCACATTGTGTTCATTACCTCTCCACCCCGCTTCTTCAGGAGTCTGACTAAGTACTTTATTTATGCTATTCTCCTCCTCTATAGCTTTTTCTTCTTTCACTTGTTTGCTTGCAAGTGTATCAGGAGAATCAGTGGCACCGAAGGATCCCATGTGACTGAAATCCTTTCCATTTTCAGGTCCTTCGGGGCTCGTTTCAGTGGAAGAGCTGTCTTCCTGTATAGTGGTGTTCCACATCACCATCCCACCATCAGAGAAACCTAGTGGACTTTCCATGGATGCACCAGCCCCAGGATTACGGTTCACCCCAGAAAAAGAACCTGAGTTTTCAGACAAGTTGTCAGGAGTTGTGAGAGGTGACAAGCTGTCATCTCGGATTGTCATATTCCACATATCTAGTGACTCGGGAAAAGATGTGGTGGTTCTGCTTTCTGATTTGAGAAATCCCTTCTGAGCTGAGTATGTCCAGAAGTCTAGAGGCTCCGTTTGTCCGTCTCTTTTTTTTCCTTGTACCCCTTCATCCTCTTCCTTAGATGTGTCTGGTGTTAAGGTGTTTACAATTGCTTTTTTTCTTGACAATGAAGATGTTTTTTCTTTCACTATAAAGATATCAGCCCTGCATTTTCCAGTTACGTCCTCCTCTGGTGGTGTCAACTGCAGACAAGCCAAAGTAACACGGTTCCACTGATCATCAAGCATAGAATCTGGGTTCCAGTTGCCATATGATTCAGTCTGTTCAGTGATTAGACTCAGCTGAGGTTCAAGGCTCTTCCCCCTTTGGTGGGTATTTTCTGTCCGTGTCGTCTCTTCTTTGCTTTCTCGCTCTGTCATATCATCAACTGACTCTTTCCCTCTACCTTCCTCCATAATATCCAGATGGCTCTCAGTTTCCTTGGTCCTATTCCAGACATTATTATCACTTGAGGATGATGCTCCTTGAGTTTCAAAGCCAAGTTCATCCCAGGTCTCTGACAATGATGATGACACACTGTCCTTGTGCTGCAGGCCATTGATCCTTTCAACTACGTCTTCTGGAAAGAACCTGACCCCACAACTGCTGGGTGGGCGGCTACCTACCACGCTATTGACTGGCGTTGGAGGAACCACAGTGTCATGCTCATGGATATAACCATGGTGGTCAATTGAAGAATTTCTACTTTCAAGCCCGCCCAATGAATTGGGAGCAGAGAAATCCAGTAAGCTCAGCTCTTCAAGTTCTGAAAAGCTGGAGCTCCCTGCTCTTCTTTCTACTTCATCTCCTCTTACTCCAGAATTTGCCAATTCCCCTCCTGTTGGCATAGAGTGATCACTGTTATGTAGTGGGTCAAAACTGAACAGGTCAAAATTTTCACACTTGTTTCTGCCAGAGCGGTGCTTCCTCCTTTCAGGTGGCACTGGAGGGGAGAGGGACGACAACCCCAGGGGAGAGGGGTTTCTCAGGAAGAGTCCTCCTGCTGGCCCTCCTCCTGCTATAGCCTCACCAACTGGGCTGTCATCACTAAGAAAGACTGAACTCTCCTTAGAAGAGCGGCTGCTGCGGATGGTGGTCATACCGCTGTCAGGGCTCACAAGCTCCCCACCAGCTCCAACTCCAACACCTCCTGTGTCCTCTTCACCATCTGCCATCACCCTACATACAGAGATAAAACGATTGTGTCATCAAATTGTGCCAACGATTGCCTAATGCCCATGAATAAATAATATTTCATTTCAAGATTTCATGTTTTGATGATTTTCACTGAAAGTAGATGAAACAAAATCTGAAGATTGCATTAAATTACCTTGCTATTGCCACCACATCTCCACTGCCTCCCTCAGGTCTCTCTATGTCAGAACTGTCCATGTCATTGATACCAGATGATCCCTGGGAGAACTCTACGCTGCCTGCTACTCCCTCCGTGGAAGAGGTCCTACTGCTGGGATGGCAGGCGAGAACAGAACTCCGCCTGTCAACAAAGTCCTTGAGGAGACTCTGTATTTCTTCTACCAGCAGAGGAGGAGCACCAGAGGACAAGGAGGTGTTTATAGGTATGTGGTAGACTTGGAGACTCTCCCTGGCCTCCAGTTCACCAGAAAGAGACCAGCTGGAACACTCTTCCAACTCACAACAGATCTGCAATGAAAGCCACTGTGTTGTTATATTTTATGTTTTTCTACTTTGACTTGTTGAAGCGATAGTTTGACATTTTGGGAAATATGCTTATTTGCTTTCATTCCAAGAGTGAGATGTGAAGGTCAGTAACACGTCAATCCACGTCCAAAGGTAACAAAATCTGTAAACAGTATCTCTAAAGCTAACTAATTAACACAACATAGCAAAAACTGAAGCATGAAAATGAGAAGCAATTTTACAGGGAGTTATATACCAGATCATTTCTTGGCTAGGAGCTGCTAAACTACACTCCCCTCCAAAAGTATTGGAACAGTGAGGCCAGTTCCTTTATTTTTGCTGTAGACTGAAAACATTTGGGTTTGACATCAAAAGATGAATATGAGGCAAGAGATCAACATTTCAGCTTTTATTTCCAGGTATTTACATCTGGATGTGATACACAACTTAGAAGATAGCATTATTTGTAACGGAACACCAAATTTTTAGGCGAGCAAAAGTATTGGAACAGATAGACTTAAAATACATTAACGTGAAAAGACTTAATATTTAGTTGCAAATCCTTTGCTTGCAATAACTGCATCAAGCCTGTGACCCATTGACATCACCAAACCTTTGCATTCTGCTTTTGTGATGCTTTTCCAGGCTTTCACCGCAGCCTCTTTCAGTTGTGGTTTGTTTTGGGGGGTTTCTCCCTTCAGTCTGCTCTTTAGCAGGTAAAATGCATGCTCTATAGGGTTGAAGTCTGGAGATTGACTTGGCCAGTCTAAAACCTCCCACTTCTTGCCCCTGATGAACTCCTGTGTTGTTTTGGCAGTGTGTTTTGAATCATTATCTTGCTGCACCATGAAGGATCTCCAAATCCGTTTGGTTGCATCTTTCTTTAAATTGGCAGACAAAATGTTTCTGTAGACTTCTGAGTTCATTTTGCTGCTGCCATCATGTGTTACATCATCAATGAAGATGAATGAGCCCATCCCAGAAGAAGCTATGACATGACCTCCACTGTGTTTCACAGATGAGCTTGTATGTTTGGGATCATGAGCAGATCCTCTCTTTCTCCAAACTTTAGCCTTTCCATCACTTTGGTAAAGGTTCATCTTTGTCTCATCAGTCCATAAAACCTTGTCCCAGAATTTTTAGGCTTGTCTCTGGACTTTTTGGCAAATTCCAGCCTGGCCTTCCTATTCTTCTTGCTAATGAGTGGTTTGCATCTTCTGGTGTGGCCTCTGTACTTTTGTCACAGTAGACTGTGACACCTTCTCTCCTGCTCTCTGGAGGTTGATGCTGATGTCAACAGTTGTTTTAGGGTCTTTCTTTACACAATGTTTCTGTCATCAACTGCTGCTGTTTTCCTCAGTCTACCCGTTCGACGTCTGTTACTTAGTACACCAGCGGTTTCTTTCTTCTATGGCCGATGTTTGTGCAATGGCTCTGATTGATTTTCCATCTTCTCTCAGCTTCACAATTGCTTGTTTTTCACCCATGGACAGCTCTCTGGTTTTCTTGTTGGTTGCGCCTCTAACTATAAATGCAGTCTGCACAGGCAAAACCCTAATCTGAAACTGAACGTAGACATTCAGCGCTATTTATTGTTTGAATAATCAATGTAACAGGACACACCAGGGCAACAAAACACACCTGTCAGTCACATGTTCCAATACTTTTGCTCACATGAAAAATGGGTGGGTTCAAACAAAAGGTGCTAACTTCTAAGTTGTGTATCAGATCCAGAAGTAAATACCTGGAAATAAAAGCTGAAATGTTGATCTCTTGTCTCATATTCATCTTTTGATGTCAAACCCAAATGTTTTCAGTCTACAGCAAAAATAAAGGAATTGGCCTCACTGTTCCAATACTTTTGGAGGGGAGTGTAAGCCAACTGGCAGCAGGCTGTAGCCATATATTTACAGATATGAGAGTCATAACGATCTTCTTATCTATCTCTCTTCAAGAAAGCCATTTTACCAAAATGTTGAACTATTCTTTTTTATTTGTATTATATTATTGATTTTCTGGGAAGGCTGACTGGCTTAATGACAAATTGACAATCAGGCCTAAATGCGAAGAACAACCTCTGTTGTCACTGAGCATCCTCTCCAGAGCAACCTTCCCATCAGGCACTTAACCAAAACTAATAGCCCACAGCTCTCAATACACTTCCTGTCAAGTTGCTGTTGCAATCCCTGATAATTAAGACAAAGTAAAATCTTATCTGGGGATTCAGAAAACTTGGCAAATAAATAAATAAAAAAAACATTACAATACCTATTGACAGTTAGCAGATTTATTCATGGAGTTGTGTCTATCAAAGAAGCACTTGTGGCTGTCTTGGTGGTCTTACATTTTTAATTACCTGGTTTAGGATTTCTGTGTTGTTTGAGTAGACAGCCACCTGCTGGCGGGGAGGATGAAGTGTATCACTGATGGACAAGAGAACCACCAGACCATCATAGCCATGCCGATGACTGAACGATTTCAGACCGTCCACATATCCATGCCAGTCCTGAAAGACAGGACCAAACAAAAAGAAATACAGAAAAACAGAAACAGTGGGAAGGAATCAAAACTGAAAGATGTTTAAGGCAAGCTGCTTGACAAATACTCACATTTCCAACTTTTCTGAAATAGTATTATTAATGAACTAATAATGAAGAAAGCAATTATTACATTTCAGCGTACTGGCAAGAAAATGATTAATAAACATGTCCTAATATTTTGGTTACAGATATATGGAAAACTTTGTTAGACCCCTGCCTTTTATTGCGCATCTGATTTGATTTTTTTGTAAAAACGAAGTGGTTTCAAGTAAGCCTTCATCTGTAGCAATGAGAGACGAAGCTGTCAAAGCGCACAGAGGGGTAGAGATACACTTTGTGATTTATTGTTTGGAAATTAACTGTTTGCTCTTAAAACAGCCACCATGCACAGATTATGGTAATTCAGTGACACGCATAATGATTGATGGGTGGAAAGTTGCATTAATTAATTGTTTTGTTTGTCAAGGGAACTTGCTTTTTCTTTCTTTCCGAAATGATTAACAACAATGTTATGGCAACCATAATTTGCAACGCAGGGTTACACATAAAGTGTGCCAAGTGGTACTTTTGAAAACATATTTGCTTGATTAATCTAGATTTGCTGTACAACTGTTTGTTTTGTGAAGTTCTCAAAATTGTTGTAGTGCTTATTTAAGTAGAACTTTTAAACAAAAGAGTAGTTACTGTAGTTTTAGTAAAGCTAATAGAGGAAATCGAAGTTTGACATTCATGCATGTGTCGTATTGTTGAAGGCATATTTGGGTTCATGTTGCCTGACTTGTCCCAACAGTCAGTGTTTCTGTCTGGAAATGTGTTTGTATTTTTCCTGTGTGCTGTATCTTACAGTGTGTGTGGTCCTTCTCTCTGCTTGAGCCTGTGTGTGTGTGTGTGAGTGTATTTGTGTGGGTCCACTGAAAGTGACTGATGAGCGCTGCAGGCGCTGTATCTGCCCAGACTGTGTCAATATTAACCTGTAAGGATGAGGGGGCTACAATACTCCTCCCCCTGATCCTCCCTGCATCCTATCCTTCTCTCTCCACAATATGGCTGCTGTCAGACTCAGGCCCATCAATCCTCTCACACACACACAACTGTCAGTTCACTGACACTGCCATTTCTCAACACTGATATCCTGATGAGTGCAATGAAGCCTCCCAAGATTCTTTAAAACACACATATTCACTCACATAAGTACAAACACACAAGTAAAGACACGAGCAATCCTATCACATGCAGATACACACATAAATCCGCCTAAAGTCATTGACTATTATCTCAGTACAAATGAACAAACATGTACCAGTATGTACACATATGAGCTCTGGTAAAGCCTTAAAGAAAAAGTCTTCATGATTTACAGTACAATATACAAAGAAATGCTCAAATGATGTTGAAGCTCTGAAGCTACTATCCAACTGCGTGCATGTGCACAAAAAACTGCACACACACACACATACTCACACACACACAGGCAGGGAAATATAGTCAGAAAACGAGCAGAGTGCAAATCTCTGAGATAACACGCAGGGCGACAGTCTGTCTGCCATTTGGCTCTTAACAGAGTAAATTACTACTCATATTGCCTGCCCCTCCTCTTTCTTCCCCTTTCTACCACCCCCAGATACACAGATTGCCTTTTCTTATAAATTACCAACATATTAGCTAGAAAAATCCACTTGCTAACTGTCTCCAAAAACGGACACAGAAACCTGTTCTCATTTGTTGAGCTGTTGGTAAGCTGAGATATCACAAACAAAAGGTCCTCCCTCTAAACCGTTTAATGCACTTGCTTTCTATTAACTTTCATTTTTATTTAAGTGCAGACAGTCGCTGAATTCAATATTATGCTACTGCAGAATTTTCAAATATTAACAGTTTTAATTCTTTGAATGCCATCAGAGAAAAGCATGCTGTCAAGAATATGACAGTTTGTCATGAAAGTACTACGGAACAACAACAAATCAACACTCAGCACTGTCTGTATATTTGTTTTGTTTTTTTATTTCATTTAGAAATGTTGAGCATGTAAAATGGAACGAGTTGTCAAGAGCAGGCACTTGTTTCGCTGATGTACAACTTTGCTTTATCTGTGCTTACAGTAGTTCATGTTTTATTTGTACTAAAGAAAACCAACTATAAAACTAGAAATAAAAGCAATCTGTTTCAACTGTTCAGAGTTTTAAATGTAAGCAACTGAAAAAGCAACAAAAAGAAAATTGCAATAATAAGAAGAAACTAAGAAAATGTGAGTAATGAAAGTATGAAGAAAGTAACACTTCAAAACTCTAAAAACCGAGCAGCATATCAAAGTTAAAAAAACAAAACTTTTACACCCACGACCGAGGGAAAAATAATCTGTTGACTGCTTGTGGCTTTGTATTGGTATGAAAGTGTTTTCTTGAGTTATGGGTTTCGATTAAGAAACCTTGTTGGTCCTGAGGTGTGGAAATATGATGAGCAGAACTACTGTGAAGAGAAAAGCTTCTCTCCTCTGTGGACATTCTTCTAATGTTCTCAGACATGATTTGTGATCCTCTTAATTGACAAAATGCTTTGCTAAGATTAGAGCACAAGTTCATGCATTAACTTTAAAGCGATGGGAAACAGATTGAAACAGAAGAATGACCTTTTTTGTGAGGTATCTCCCAGTGAAAAGCAGCTTTTCCCCTTCGACCCTTTTTAATGACAGAAAAATCAGATCAACATATCTGTGAATGATGATGTGAATGGTCATACAGTCATGTCATGTGCATCTAACTTTGTGCATTACCTATTTTTTTTCTGATGGCATCCTTTCCTATCGTTGCCATTTATCACTTTTCCACACCTTCACCTGTGTCTCACTGTTTCACACTTTGGTTTTTCATCTCTTGCTCTCACACACTTTGCAGCTTCATCTTTCTCCAACACAAGGCCCCAATCCACGCACACACACGCACACACCATCTCTCTCTCTTTGGTTGTCTTTGCTCCACAGGTAGCAAGTCTTTAGCGGCTGCTTGCAGTTCCCCCAACCTGCCATCATTATGCACAATAGCCTTAGGTGCAAAACTCAGGCCTCATAACTCACGCCCCGCGCGCGTAAATTCCCGTGCAAACACAGTCAAAGCAAAAACACATTTCCTGCTGTCGCCAACATCTCTGGCAAAGAATTAATCAAGCGTTCATCCATTTAGGCTCTTTGCATACCCTTTCCGTCAGAACACAGAACGCTAAGAGAGTTGCGAGCTCTTCTCAGGCGATCGTTTCGCCACCCTGATGAATCCATCAAGCGAGGTTTGATTTATACATCTGTCTGTGATCACAGCGGTACAGCTACAGCAAATGGGGTGGCAAGGAGCGAGCTGACACCACCCTGCTCAAACACACACATGCAATTGCACGCACACATGTGCAACATATACCACTTACCACACACACACGCACAGCCACACTCAGGCACGCATGTGCCCACAAACCAACAGTCATACGCTCTCGTTCACACTCATTGCGCACACACGCGTACACAAGAGTATTACTGCTTATGAAGTTTTTGGAGAGACAGAGGGAAAAAGGGAGGGGGGTAAAAGTTTGCAGAGAAAGAAGCCCAAATGTCTTTCTGTCTGTCTTTCTCATATGGGCCTTCTCTGCATGCTTCATTCACTCATCTCTAAGTGCAGGGATTTGGGGGCCAAGATCCAAGCACTGAGTCTATAAATGTTTTGTTTTGTTTATTTGTTTGCCCTCAAAGCCCAAGGAAGCCACAGGGGGAGAATGAAAACAGGGGAAGAAAAAGAATGAGAGTTTCGAAGGAGATGATGATGAGGAAGAAACATCAGTGTAAGTTAAGATACAGTAGGATGGCTGTCTTGTGCTACAGTTTTCCGAACTTAAATAAACGCCATATTTTTGTTTATGAAACAATTCATATAAAGTATGTTACAGTCAAACAAATGTCTGGTGAAATGTTTCCAAAGAGCAGATGGACATGATCCATCTTCTTAACGCGTAATCCTTTTGAGCCTATACTACTCAGAGTGTCTTCCCATATAACGAGCAACAACAAAAACTGAACAGGATTAGAAAATATGTGTATGTGCTTTAATGTTGTGAGCATATCTCAGACTACAGTAAATAGGATATTATGTTTATGCATGTAGATTTAGAATTGGAAGATTTTAATCTACCCAATACTGAGGTGACAACAGCAGTATGTATATAATGGAAACTCTCTCCAAGAAAATCACTGGAGAGCAAGAAATAAGGAACCAGAAAGTCAGAGAGGAATAGAAAGATGAAGGGATGGAGGGGCGGGGCACCCTGACTTCCTGGTCTTCAATCTTAGTCCCTGGGAGGCCCACCCTGCACCTGCTGTCTCCTAGTGCCTCTCATCAGAAAGGCATTTACAGAGTGCAGTGGCTGCGGGCCCCTTCATTAGCGAGCATAATTATTTGTGCAAGTGGCGTAGGGCAAAACTGGCCCCGCATAAACAAACAGAAGGGCCGGAGGACTGTGAACAAACAACACATTAGAGACAATCAACGCTGCCAAAATGAAACCTAAAGTGCATCTCAGACGGACACATAGACACATGTACAGAAATAATAGAATAAACAAACCAGCAACATAAAACATTAACATAACGTATATGGAGAAATAGTGATCAGCATCCTAAATAATGTTAGGTTGTATGCAGATACTCAGAGGTACACATCCGCAAACACACACAGTTACAATACCCACACTAACAAAAAAACAAAAGATGATTGATTTTGTTTACCATACAAAGAAAACAAACAGCATTACAATTATTCGGAAATCTTGCTGAAACACTGGATCAGCCTGCATTCTTATGAGATTTGAAGCTCAAACCAAACTGCAAAGTTTGATTACTTTCCCACCTTTCTTCTATCCACAGTCTCAAGAGTGGAAACAGCTTGCACAAGACAAAAAACAAAGAACTTGAAAACATATTGCAAGATATCCATATTAACACATGCAAAAAACACATTATTCACGTATTCATGACTGTGTGTGTGTGTGTGTGTGTGTGTGTGTGTGTGTGTGTGGCTCTGGGCTCCTGTCCTTCACACAGTTCATCAACTCCACAGCATGACAACTCTTTATCCGACCAGTGCTTCATCTGCCACTGCTAATTTCTGAGCCATGAAAACCTCCGATAAATAAACACACACTCACTGGCATGAGAATAATGTGTTTTTAGAGTGTTTGTGTGTTTATTAATTTGAGCTTAATGTAAGTATTACGCAAAACCTTTCATACACGCAAGAAAAACATCCCAACTTCTCTACTACCTTGAACCACTTTAGCCACTAGCTACAGGTACTGCTGCACCATTGAGCCCTTGAGCAAGAAGGCACTTGACCCCTCTTGGCTCCTGTGGCTGGGATTATATATATATATATATATATATATATATATATATATAATCCCAGTTGTCTTGATCACACAAAAGTAAATACTAAACTGTGTGAGCTGAATACTTTGTCAATTGCTACACAAAAATATATGTAAACAAAACATAATAACTAGAATTTATTATGAACTACTGATACTACTATTGATACATCTAACCTATCAGGCATTTATGTACAATACACTGTTAACAATGATAATAAAATAGATGGAAGGAGTGTGCTTTTAACTTTATTTTTCCATTAAGTTCTCCTTTATACAGAACACGCAAGCTTCACTCCAAATATGACCACTGCAACTCATAAGCACTTCTTAATGTACCAATTATAGAGTATGGCTCATGTTCTTTATTTACTTAGTTGCCAGTTGTCAGCTCAAGCGTGTAGTTTTCAAGGCCACAGTACAAATTACAGGTCTAAGCTTCAAACAGTAATAAAAACACAGGCTGTTTTCATTTGCATGCCAAATATCTAACTTACTGTTTTTGTCGCTTTACCTCCGCTGTGCCAATTATATAAAATGAGACATCTTGAATACAGCTGTTTGTATATATTGAATCACAAAAGAACATCACATAGCCTCACATATGAATTCATATAATTGTTGTTCATGCGCAGTATAATTGGAAACTTTTTCGTGATAGTTCTTCAGCAGTGCTTTGCGCCATTATAGCCAATCATGGAAATACTGTTTGAAGAACTCATATTTCCCTTTATGGTTTCAAATCTTGATGAGTAGATACAAACACGCAGAACCATCCAGACAGGCGCTGTGATTTTACTCCATTCATTTCCATGTTTTTTCTCCATAATAGAGGAGTACACAGACTGACTAATGTATGTTTGTACAGTATACAAAAAATACATTAGTCAGTCTATACAAAGTGTCCAAATCGTTACACCAAACACACTGAAGCTTTTTCTTCTGCTAACTAGGCAATCACAGCCAGAATTCAAAATCCAACTCTGTCCTCTTTAGCTGCTATCAAACACACACACAAAAACACACTTTGACAAACACATAACACATAAACCATTAAAGACTAATTGAATCTAATTTATTTAGTTTTCTAGAAAGAATCATTTAAGGCAGAACTTCCCTAAGCCCCCTCAATAAATGACACTCTCATACCGTTTTACTCTCTTTTCAAACACAATTAAAAAATAATATATAAATATATACACACTGCAAATGACATGCATATAAGGAGTTCATTTTGGAGCCCGATCTCAGGTCATTAGTAACCCACCATGACGCTGTGGAGTTGGAGGGTCCGCTGGCGACACAGAGGCCCCTGGCCATTTATTCTATATTAAGTCTCTAATGGGTCCTTTCTCTCTCTCTCTCTATCTCTCCCTCTCTCTCTCTCTCTCTCTCTCTCTCCTGACACACAGCATGTCGGCACAGCACTAGTAAAATATGCACAGAAAGTCCGGTGCGCACACACAGACAAAGTCATTCAAATGAATGGTTATTTATTCGCTAAACGAGGATCTGGGTGTTTAATGTTCCTTGGACGTTAGGTAGTTTTCTGGGGGAGGCAGAGCCATACCCCTACGGCTACAGACATCATTTATTTTACACATAGCCTAATACTGCACACTAGGCAGCCGCTGAGAAAAATGGGCTTTGGAAGTAAGAAGGAGATATAAAAGAAATAATGAATGATTTTTATTTTTTTTTGTGGGGGTCGGGGGGTGGGGTGGGATGAACACATTAGACGTGGCAGCAGGGAGAAAAGCAAGGGGTAGGCTTAAAGGCATGAAGCACCCTGTGTGTGTGCGTGTGTGTGAGTGTGAGCGTATATGTGTGTAATTGCAAATGTGAAGAGTTAGCGACAGAGACAGAGAAACAGAAAAGTCAACACAAACATTCCACAAATGTGTGTTAAAATGTATGTATGTTTCAGTGTGAGTTGGATTTTAGGATATCAGTGGGGAGGAAGGTGATACTTGGTTGCGTGTGAGGCTCTCAGGCCTCCATCTGCGTCTCATCCAAATGCAGAACATCACAACATCAGAGGGGCTCCTCTACTTGCATAACAACACCTCCCCAAAATGACATGGTGCAGGTGTGATGTATTCAAAACATTAAAGCCATCAAAAGTAACTTTTTAAAAACGAAACATGGCGTCATTCTGTTTTATTAGCAAAAAGTTTTTTTTTCTTCCATCTCTCTTTTAGAAGACTATGCAAGTTATTATAATCTGATTTGAAAACAACTAATGAAGGGAAGTGGCCTGCATTATATCCTAATATAATCACTGTGATATATTATAAAGAACCAGACTAATGATGCCATTAAGTGAAGTAATAAATGTATTAATTAGCCAATGTTTCTTCATTAATCCAGTTATCTTTATATATCACATGTGTAGAATTAATATGTACAGGAGATTCTTAGGTTTTAAGAATTCAAATAGTTTCAATTGTTGTCATGCAGTTAGAAATATCTCATAAAACACATACATAAAGTTTTCCATGTAACGGTGGAGTAAATGGACTCATTTAAAATGTATTTAATGAAGTTGTAAATTGTCTTTAAATGTTATTGACATGAAATGGGTCTTTAAATGTGAAACGTGCTCCCAGTTGACTGAATTCATCATCATTACTGGGTATTCTGCCTTGCACAGCTGAGTTCAATTTATCCCTAATTAAATGAGGTAAGTACTGAAGTCATATTTCAAAAGTAAAATAAATCCCTACATACCATTGGTAAATTGGTTTGTATTCATGTTTTAAATGAGCAGAAACTGAAAATGGAAATCAGGCACTTTAAGCTTTTTATGATTAAAACTTACCTCTTTATCTGAGGTCACTGAAGTGAACGCTATGGTCATCTCTGCATCAGAAAACTCCTTCAGCTCCAAAGTCAGCAGCTGCTCCAAGTCTACATCCAGTCAGCAGACACAAACAGACTAACAGTTATATAATACACACAAAAAAGAGAATACAAAACAATTTCACGACAGAAAGAGAAAAACAGAAGCATGAATGCCCTCTCCAGAAGCAAGAGGTAACTTACAATAGTTGGAAAATGTGCAAGTAAAATGTAAGACTGCAGGGATTATACTGAACTTTTAGCAATCCGGTGACCTGACAGTTCTGTCAACAGCTGAACATGGAAAGAGTCTCCCACCATGATAAATGTGTTTGCTTTTTATTTAAAGCCCCTACAGCTTGCTAATATAAAATCTAATAGAGTGATACTATGACTGACATACCTGAGACTGGATCACAATGTTGTAAATAATGATGTAAATGTAGGAGGATTTTGAATAATCTTTTACAAAATAAAACAATACACCTCAAAGACTAACGTTAGACCACTTGACCAAATGTACCAATAACATTTGATTGGACTGGAACAGATGTTTCTTGGCAACCAATTTTCACATCATGAAAGTATCTACAAGCTAAGACAGTTCTTAAGTTTTTAAGATGAGTTGCATGTCACCCCATCTCTCTCTCTCTCTCTCCAACATATAAACTCTACTGTGTCCAGTTCAAGACCATGTTCAAATATGCACCTTGTAGCTTCGCCTCATCATGTTGACCCACAGTGACATCACTCCACTGCTCCAAGGACCTCATGATTTCCTCCAGCTGTGCTGACCGACGGCCACGTTTGATCCACAAACTGTCACTTTGCAGCCGCAAAGCATCTGTAAACACAAAAACACACGTGGGTGCATCCAGTATCTGACTCTTGCTCATAAGTTCATGTTCGTTCAATGTAGGCTCATTAATTAAGCACAATATGACAGTATACCAGCGCTGGAACACAGTTTGGTCTTTAGCCAAGGAGAGCCACTTACATTGAGTAAGTGCAGCTGTACGGCACTTGTATAGCGCACACCATTCACACACACTTTCATACACCGATGGCTGCTCTACCTCCGGAGCCACAGATGCTCCGTGATATTTTACCTCTTCATTAGATATTTTCTTGCCCTTGTCTCGGCCTCATTTAATTAGTTTACTCTTTAACAGTGAAATGTGACCTTATGACTTATGTACATTTCAGGCCACTGTAAGCTGTTCCCAAGACAAATCAATGCTTATTGATTTCCAATAGCGATCAATAAAATTCATCAATTACTGAATGCCCTTTTAACCTCTTGTGATAAGATGGACCCAGTAAATTATGATAAAGGTTGACACCGTTCTCTTTTGCCACACTTTTAATTAAGTTGTTTAATGCAAAGTTGTCATCAGGGACCAGGAAGGAACATGAAAAAACCTTTGACCAAAAATGCTGTCCCTTTTGTGAAACTGTGTGGGGAAATTCAGGTACGGTTAGACTTTACACAGTCTGTACAAAGTGCAGTAGTTAGTAAATCATTCACATCTAATCAAAGCCAACAGCAAAAATGTGATCAAGAAAGCTACTTCTGGTTTAACATTTTTAAATGTTGTGCTATCCTTGCTCAACCTCATGATTCTGATTGGTCTCATTTTAACCAACACAACAAAAAAAAATGCAGTTTATGTATAAAATGTAAAACTAGGACATGTGCTGTAAATGAAAAAATGTTTGCTCAGTATATAAACCTATAAAAAGTTTGTGTTATGTCCTCTGTTGACATTTCTCTGCAGACAGAGCTTATGAGGATCAGGACATGAGTTGAGCAACTGACCTCTTTAGGGATCAATGAACATGAAAATGCACTGTCCAATGAACTCTCACAGAGAAATACGAGCACTAGACTACACACAGAACATCACTCTCCTCTAATCATCTGTCTTTTTCTGGATGCGTCTCTGGAGTTCTGTCTTGCTCTTCCCCTCTCACCCCATCCACCTTAATTCACTTTGCCTCCACCAGACCATCCTCTGTCTCTCTGTCTTTCTATGAATCACAGTGAGAGGCGGCAGAAAGGAAAAGTAGCAGAGCGTTATTGAACAGGTATCAGTCATGTTTTCTGTCCAACCTTTACACAGCTGCTTAACATTGACAGCAGGAGTAGCTGTTTGGCAGGCACGCACAAGTATATCACACAAGCTTAACTGATCTAATCTGAATTAATACAATGAAGTAAGCCATCTAGTATGAAATGTATGTTATTGCTTGTTGATATTATTTTAGCCAAACCAACACAGATACAAATATTCTGTAGTGAGACTGGGGAATTTTCCCTCTCATAGATACAGTTCATATAAACACACAGTGTCACTGTCTCTACTGATCTACTGATTTCTCTTTCATTTCCTGTAACAACTTTTCTTTTTTTAGTGGGAAAATACAACTACCTGACAAAACAGAAAAAAAACTTAATGGGCTAAACTAACTTAAATAAAAAAAAGAGTCACATTATGGGACTCTGTGTGTCTTTCTGCACTCTTCCTTACTCACATTCACCACCCCTCATCTCTCTCTTTCTCCATCTCTCCTGGTGGGTGTTAAGCGAGTCATGTCAGGGGATTTGTGTGTGTCCTCCTTCATCGCCCCATTACTCCCCCTGGGGGGCATCTGTGCCTCCCTCACCTCCGAGAGTCTCCCCCAGCGTTGCTCCGATGTGCTCTGCTGCCTCTTGAAGAATCTCCCTGGTGACTGTTGTCACCGCGGACGATGCCCCATCATCCCCTGCGTCCTGCCGCCCGTCATGATGGACCACTCGCATGATGCTGGACTCCAAAGTGTGGTACTCAGAGCTAGGAGAGTGAGAAGACGGGGGTGAAGGAGATATGGATGGCTGCAGGGGAAGAAGTGATGATTGTGAGGCATTTGCATAAACACAACTCCCCTTTGGGTCATGAGTGATGAACACACGCTGGCCTGAAATACACACCCAAACATACTCTCAATCTCATTTTTGCATCAACAAATACAGTCTTCTCAGCCAGAACCCACTGAGCCTGCATATGTTTGTGACCTGCATGTGTGAATGTGTGTGTGTGTGAGTGTGTGTGTTTGTGTGTGTGCTTCAGCATCACCTGTTAACACATTAATCAGTGTTGGTCCAGTGAAATATTAAACATCCTAAATTCACTGAATCTGGTTTTAGGTAAGATTTAACAACTTCCCTGGAGTCTCAGCTATAAAGCAGTTTAAAGATTAGCTCAAATTATCTACAAACTGGCCTGGTGTGTGTGCTTCGACATGATCTGCATATGTGAGTGTGTTTACCGGTCTAGCAGTCCGTCTCTCAGCAGCGTGAGTGAGAGGTTTCCAGTGAGATGAAGCTTCATGAGGTCTACATCCTCCCTCCACAGCAGGGAGCTCTCACAAATTTTCACCCTCTGCAGATACCTCACTGTCTCCCCGGGCAACACAGTGTCACATCGCCGGCCACACAGCACTGGAACGCACACTTCAGCTGATGGTTCCTTCTGGAGAACACAGACCCACACATAAATTAAACCAGGCGCATTTAAGAAAGAAAAAACAGACTCTAAATGAGTCCCCACAAAGTTAAGCAATTAGTGTGTGCCAAAAAGTATTCAGAGGTCATTATTTTATCACAAATAATTAATTAAATACTGCTCTGTTGATCATATCTTTGTGATATACTTGTAATGCTTAAGAGTACTTTAGCTATGTTTTACCACTATGGTGAAAGTATCTTTGTGTGTACAGTGAAACAAAGGAAAAGTGGATCAAACTCAGCAGCATCTCAGTGGAAGAGATGAATCTCTGCAGTGAACTGGGTTTTAATTTGCCGATGTAGCAGTTTAACTGTTATTCATTTTTGTGCATTTCCATTAAGGTATCTGGCAAAAAGCCAGATAAAGCTATAACAACGTTCCCAGTTTGTAAAAAAAGAGTATTCTAAAAGATGTAAAGTTTTAGGAAATGGTGCAGTAAAATGGTCAGTTAAACAGTACAAATTAAACAACAATGTGTATGTATGGATTTGTCTGATAACTTGACAGCATACATACAAAATATGGTTGATTTTTAAGTGTGCCACAAATGGACACTATTCTCTCACAATGCAATGCACAAAGGGAATGGAGGAGCTGCCCACAGCTGGAAAAATTGTGGATGGTGTGGTGAAACAACTACCAAACAATCTTAGCAAACAAACAAGTATTACACTTTAGGAAAAAATATCCTATTTGTAAAGTTTATCTGACTGTGACATTCCAAATTCACATTTGACGTCCAATGTTGCATGTGTTGTATCATTTCCTGCTAAAGTAAAATGGTTAAGTATGTTGACTTTTTGTATACTAACTGCTAAAGCAGAATACCATGACAGTCTGTACGTAGTAGATACTGTATAATATCAGTATACAGTATGGATTTGGGACACAAACACTGGTATGACCTCTGCCTATCGAGATGACTTGAAATTTAACTTTTGAACGAGTCAACTTTAACCATGTCAAAAAGTTTAGTTTTCACGTGTTTTTAAGTAGAAAAGACACACACACAAACAGAGGATTCATTTTACCTGGCTGAGGTGTAGTGCTAAGCACAGTGTGGCGGCCACAGTGTCAACATCTGGCTCTGGTCCACCTAAAACAGCATGTATGCGATCCTCTGATGCAACTGCCTGAAAACACATACACAAACATACAAAAAGTTACTGTAGATCTATAATCTGGAACAAACATAAGATTGTCAGTGTCTGTGTGTCTATTGATCTATATAAGGTTCCCTAAAAGAGTTTTGATAGACTCCATTGTATTCTTGTATCATAGTTTCCAAAAATCACACTACTGTCTCTCCTCTGAGTCACCTGTCTCTGTCTCTTTTTCGTATTCCCCTCCATCTGTCTCCCTCTGTCCACTGAGTCCACAAGAGTCATCTTGAGATTATTTGGTAAGAAAATTGCATTTATATTTGTCCATATTTGAGCAGCAAAGGCCTACATGATGGCATGACAGGCAGCTTTAGGTGAATGTACACTATTACCTTCCAAGCTTTAAATTAATCCTTTCTTATATACCTCCATATCTCCTCTGCTGCCATCTGTGGTTGCAACGATTCACAATTTTTTAGAAACCCAGTTTATTGACTGTTTCATACTCTCCCCTTAACCGGCTGGTAGGGGCTGCAAGTGATTAACAACTGCTTCAGTTAGAAATCTCAAAGCAAAAGGCATTCGGCTTGGCTAAAAACAAGCCTTACCTAGTCTGTTGCAGGTTTGGCCTTTGCTGTGGCTCAAAAACGGACTCTCATGCAAAGTTTGGTATTGTTGTTTGCTTGTTTTTTCCATACCAGCTATGTAATGATCCACTTAAGTTAAGAGATACATAAATCTGTGTGTCTGTTACTTTCAACACCATCTTGACTGTATGTAAGCTGGTGTTAATAGCTGTTGTGTCAGCAGTTGGCTGGCTAGGCTAAGGTTAGGTTATGGTTAGGTGTAGCAGAGATCTGCACTCTACTGAATGCACGTTTCTAGTTTCTAAATATGTTTGACAAGAAATCATTCAGTGAGATTTATTCTCTTTGTTTTCCAACATCCAACAAAGGTAGCAGGTGACATTTTGATAGCTGATATAACTGTAACACTTGAATGTCTTTGAGCCAGCATGATTGTATTAGATGACTGCAGCATTTTGAAACCAACAGTATGCATTAATAATGAAATCACGGTGCTGCAATTTTTAGCTCATGCTTGAAAGAGCCCAATATGCACTACACTAGAGGCAAATGAATGAGGAAATGGTCTAAATTAACACGAGAAATCCTTTCACTGATAACTTAGAATAACATGCTGTATAACAGAAATTATGGGTTCCATTAATTTCACTAAACAATGCAGACAAACACTCCTGATTTAGGTTAAGTGAACATTAATGACAACTCCATTACACAGATTACACATTCATCTCTGGATGAAATTAATAAAGTTGAGTTTCTCCCTTTTTAATATGGCAGAGGCTTTATGAAACCATTCCTGACTTTCATAGCCTGATTTTAGCATTGGTATTTAAATACAGATATTTACATAGAGTTACATGGGAACACATGTCCAAAGATCTCTGAACATTCAGCAATTGTCTTTGTGTGAATGTGAAGAAAACTAGAAACTCAAAACATCATAACAGAAAAAAGCTTCCCTTTTAATGATTTGCATCCTCATTAATTGCTCATACTAAGAATAAAAGGAAACAGTGCAATAGTTTTTGCTAATAGGGGACAAAATCATCCCTAACCACCCCCAGTTTGCACTGGGTGTTCTGTGTCAACCTGTTATGTTTTATCTAAAACAGATAAGCTGACTCACTGCCCCACAGCCTGCACCATTAATCAAGAAGCAAAATGTGGATACACTGAATATCCTGTCTATCTGTGGCTCATCTTAATGGGCTTGTAGGATGCTGTGATGGGAGAGGACGGACCAGTGGCGGGGAAGAAGCAAGTGTACGGAGACAGAGGCTGGTAGGATGCCTTGACTATTCCTGCTTCTTGACTCGATTCTTACAGGTAACCCAAACTGACAACATTATGGTCACAAACTCAGTTTTGTATAATGTCGAATTTCCGCAGGATACACACAAGTTCATCAGAATGCTCCAAGTGGGTATTTGGAGTGGTTTAATCTTGTCTACTTTATATTTCAAGAGGGTATATAAATATACCCTCTTAAAATTATTTAGAAAATCTATGATAAATCTACAAATATGGTCAAAGTAGCTGAGGATATGTCAAATCTCAGTTAACCCTCTTAACTCAAGCAGAATACCTTGCCAAGTGAGTGAGTCTCTTTGAGTCGGAAATTAACATGTTCTTTCTGTACACACCCCATGAGTGAAAGAGTCAGAGCCTAAGAACAAGCAAGAGCCACTTCTCAGCGACTGGCTCTCAAAAAGAGTTATTCATGAGTCGGTTCACTAGTGGCAGGTGACCAAAACAAACTAGGTTAATAGCTGGTCTTCTCATCCCTAAAGTCAACTGTTGCCTTGAAAGAAGAAAATGAGTTGGCAGACATGGTGAAATGGTCAGCAGTGATGTAAATGTGTAGTTAATGAGTTAAAATATTCAAAACAGACTGCAATGAGTTTAAACTTTAATTGAGCAAATTTACTTTCTCAAATATCACCCAGGAAGCTTGTCTAACACTTTGCACATCTGTTGACTGGTCGAATATAAAATGGAGTTTGGTGATTTAAGCACACTTAATGCCAAGGATAGATGAATAAAGTACCGGTAATAATGCATACAGAATGAGTTAGTGTCTTGTTTCTGTTCATAAGGCCTGACCATTGAGGCCAGATGGATAAATGAAATGAGGGGAGAATAAATGAGACTCCAAAGCACAGAGGCATTGGACGAGAGAGGTTAGAGGCTGCTGATTAGACTGAGGATGAGAAAGGAAGGAGTGTGGTTAGATTGGAAGAAGCAGGGCAAAGAGTTCAAAGAGGCTTAAGAAGAAGGGGGTTAAAATACAGGGAGTGTGGGCAGACATGTAGAAGAGGTGAGGGGAAAAGAAACAGGAACAAATGTGGGCTTAGACAGGTGAAAAATGTGATAGGGAGATATGAGAGAGAGAGATGGGGGTGAAGAAATTAGATAAGAGAGGATGAAAATGTGAGGCAAATAAGTGGTAAGGGAGGGAGAGAACACTATGAAGAGGGAACTGAAGGGAGGAACAGAGAGAGGAGAAGGTGCGTGATAGAGAGAGAAGGAGAGGGGGGGGGAGGCCTGCAGCTGGTTCCTTCATAGGAGGGAGAGAGAAGGAGACTAAATCAATACTAGATAGCCAGAGAAAGGAAGCGATGCATTAGCAGGAGAAAAGGCCACTCAGTGTCTGTTATACTACAGCGGGAGAAGGTTGTGTGTGTGTGTGTGTGTGTGTGTGTGTGTGTGTGTGTGTGTGTGTGTGTGTGTGTGTGTGTGTGTGTGTGTGTGCACAAGTATGCGTCCGCCATCTGATATCCTTCAATCTGAGTGCTCTCCATCTAAGCTCTATCTCCCTGCCTCTCCTCTCCTTTCCTCTCCTCTTCTCTCCTCTCTTTTGGTCATTGCTGACCAGGGTTTAAATATATTATATATTATATATTTCCTTTTGATAACCACCTACCTCAATGTGTTTTTTCAGTCAATATCATTCTTAAATCAGGTGATTTAGTCACTAACACTAACCTTCCCTTGTATAAAAGCTGTGAAGCAGTTAAATACGACCGTAAACAGTAAATTCTTACATTTGTGGTGTTTGCCGCCATTGCAGCAACTGAAGTCCATGCAAGCAGATCAGATTGAAGTCAATGAAAGACTTTGAGCAAGTTACCAGTCCATCTCACACAGACATCTCTTCTAATCATATCTGTGGAAGTCTCAATTTCATTTGAACTGCATGTCTCTGGACTGGGAGACAAAAATGAAGCACTCAAAACACAGGCAGGACAGGGTGGAGCTGGGGTGAGAATAAGAACGCATGACTTGTAGTATTATTTACACTATTTGTATCAGATAAAGGAAGGAAACATTTGGTGATTAGTGGAAAATACCAATATTTAGTGGAACAGTCAAAAAAATAGTAAATTTTTAAAGAAAATTTAAAAGTGGACCCCATTAAATTATGAAAGATGGTATCAATATACTGATGTTAGTCCACAAGAGTTTCTAAAATGTACTTTTCCTTTAATAATAAATGTTTTTAATTGTTTTTTTAAAAGCCAGACCTCCTTTTCACAGTAGAAGTGCCTTGAAAGATGGTGAATTTGGAGCTTTTTATCAAGCAATTCATTTTACAGCTCAACTGTTATGTGCTGTAGTAAGCATTTATTGGGATGAATAGTAACAGATGTTAGCACACCATAGATACACATAGGGTTTGAAAATTAAATGTTCTTTTAAGACTTTGGAATGATTCAAACTCAAAGTCAAAGCCAGAATCAAAGTGGCTGTAAAAATGCTTTTTAGTTTGCTTTAGTGTGTGTGTGTGTGTGTGTGTGTGTGTGTGTGTGTGTGTGTGTGTGTGTCTGCAGACTGAGAAGGACAGATGCTGGAAGTCCACTCAGCACATTGCTTCAGCTCTTTGCCAAACGATGGGAGAGTGGAGGAGGGAGAGATGTGGAGCTATACAGAGAAAAAAACTGAGTGAGAAAGAAAGATAGGTTCGGTAAGCACTAAGAGCCAGGCCAATTAGAGGTATGGATGTTCTGGACGGTGGCCATCCAGAGACTGGAGAGAGAAAGAGAGCCAAGGAGGGTGACAGAGAGTAGAGAGTGGTCAGCAAAAGAACATCTCATCAAAGTTTGTACTGGAGAGCTAGGAGAGAGAGATAACGTGTGTCTGTGTGCACGTGTGTGTGTGTGTGTGTGTGTGTGTGTATGTGCGTGAGAGAGAGAGAAACGGCTGATAATCATGACATGTGTTACACTTTATCTACAACCTCCATGACACTCATCAGTTGCCCTCCTTATCACTCAATTACCTGCTGTGCTCTGATCTGCGGATTTGTCTCTTTGATCTTTCCTTGTCCTCAGCTTTCCCTACATTCATGTGAAGCACAGCCCAGATAAAAGCTCTTATCCTCTTTAAATTTCATTCCAGACTGGCTCATATACATTGTTTGTATTGTGGTGGCAGACACCTGTCTACATGAATAATCTGAATACTATGAACGCTGTAGCACGGCTGAAAATATAATCAATTAAGAGAATAAAGCAAATACAAGGATGATATCAAAAGTGTGTGAAATATAGAACGGCACTGTTCATGTTTATGTTCACGTTCATTATGTTCTTCAGAATTCCCCAACTTCATGTTTTATTATGATTTACTACCAAATCAGCTTTTGTCTTAGTTAAAACCAGAATCTGACCGTGTTTACACCTGTTTTCCCATCTAAAAAAATAGTATGCCATAGAAATGTGTAATTTTGATAAAACCACATCCAAAATTACAAAATTACAAAACAGAGGTAAAAACCAAACCGCAGTGACTGCAAATACAGCCAGCTTTAGCTATATTTGAGAAATGAACTGTTTTACTTCAACACCTCAACAATTGAGTTTGTTACACCAAGCACATCTATAGGACAGTAGCTAAATCTAACCAAGAAAAAAGAAGAAACCAGCCAAGCTAAGATACCTTTTGGATTGTCCAAAGTACAGTATACGAATATAACTGGCAATCTCTTTTATTGTCTGCCGAGGCATGAAATTGATGTTGAGCTGTTACACACTTTGATGAGTAGCCTTGAACTTCAAACCCGTCTCTTGCTCAACTTTGCTGTTTCTGTTCTTACTGATATCTGCCTTTGTAAGGCAGCATAATGTTTAATGTTGGATAATGACCACCACGTGCACAGTTTAGATCTGTGAAGTATTTGTCTGAGCTTTGACATGCTCAGACAATGGATGTACCTCACTTTGTGGGTGACTAACAGTTTCAAATAGGCTACGTAGAGATTGCACATCATACAATCATTACTAGCTGAGGAAGATCATGTGATATGAGTGAAAGTTCCTAGAAAAGCTGCTACATGAACTTTAAGGAGAGATTGTTCAGTCAACAGCTGTTTACAAGATAAGAATGTATGTCGAAGCTCAGACAACTGGGCAAACTCTGCTGATGAAGATCAGGTGATGTGATCAAAAGCTGCAGAACTGCTACTACATGGACTTTAAGGTGAGGTTGTTTTGTCAGCCACATAAATTGCATATGGGATATAATATATGGTTGGCTTAAGGGGTAATGTTGCCTGCTAACTGGGATAAACTGAATGTGACCGATTGTTACATTCTACCCACCTGTATCATGTGTGAATGTACAAAAAGCGTGTGAATAAATATCTGACCTATCGTTGTCTGACTGTGGATGTATGTGTGTGCTTGTGTTTTCCCACCCCTTTGTCATTCATGACAAGCAGGCCCAAATCAGCACAAAAACAGCAAAATAAACACTATTAATAAGTCGGTGAATAATAGTGTGTGTGCTCGCCAGTGACAGAAGGAGACAGAACCATTTCTGATCAATTCCTGACATTGACAGGTTCCTGGAAATGTTCTCCTCGGAGTAAGCAAATGAAACCACAAGGTATCAAACTGAGCCAAAATATAAATACAAACACTCTATATAGACGGTGAGAATATTTGTGTTCACAGATCAAAACCTTTGAAAGATCCTGCCATGGCCATGCACTGTAGCTGATAATATGGTCATGCCATTTAAACAAGCACATGCAGAAAGAGCAGTTCTAGGGGCCTATAGCTCACAGCCTCAAGGCATGAGCATCATCCATGAAAGGCTCCCTGATGTGACAGGCTGTGCCAGTGTTGCATGGCACTTCTGACAGACTAAATGTACACAGACCAAGACTGTATGACTAAAAAGTGGAGAACAACATATCTCTAATCGATAACAATATTCAAGTATGTGAGGCCAAAGGCTCCACTGTCATTTAGTCTATATAAATTAGGTTGTTTAGAAGTTGCATGAGGCTTTTTTTTTTTTTTTTTTTAAATGTGCGAATAGATATTCAGCCCAGGATCAAATGCAAATTATGAGTCAGTATCTGCAGAGCAACCAGATAGCAGGGAAGGACAGCCTCTGGCTAAACTTGTTGATGTCACGCCTCCCTCTCATTAGACACCAGCTCCTCATTCAAATTCACACACTGGTGTTCCTGCAAACACAACGAGCTTATTGTATGGGGGCAAACACGCCTTCCCTTCCCCTGCTCTGTCATATTGTCGATCTACAGGTGCTTGGGGGACGCGAGAAGCTTTTTGTCGAGCGCTTTTGCAGCAACAGGAACGCAGCCTGTAGCAGAGCGGCATCAGCCTTCCCGTCATGGTCTCATTCATTACAGCCACAACCTGGTTTGAACGCTCTCAACTCACCCCGAGTCTGATCTGGACCCTCCGCAAATACTCTTCCATGTCGGCCTGCGTCGTCACGGCGTCGCTGCAGATCTCTCCATAGACCGAGTTTCGACAATAAGGCTGCTGGTGTGTGTGTGTGTGTGTGTGTGTGTGTGTGTGTGTGTGTGTGTATATGTGTGTGTGATTTTTCTCTCCGCTTCTGAGTCCCCCGCTGCGCTCGCACTGCAGCACTCTCTGCTGCTGTGTGTGCCGTCGGTCCTCCCCTTCTCTCCGGGGTGAACCCACAACACCGAGCAGTGGGTGTGACGGCAGGAAGAGGAGATCCGACGGAGGCGCGCTCGGTGATTCAACCGCGCTCCCTGCAGCAGGGAGCCCCCCCAGCCGTCCCTCACACACACACACACACACACACACACCCCCACACACACACACACACACACAGCTACCCTACCCAGTACGTAGCCTCTGCGTCCACCAATGAAACAACGCAGTGGATGTGGTGGACGATAAACAGTGGCCCTCCAGCACCACGGACAGCAGCCTTACGTTGCCAGTGCCTTTTACCTTCACGCTCCTGGTGCACAGACAGCATGTTAGTGCGCCGCTGTTTCACACATTTTCAGATTTTGCCGCAATACGATCGAACCGCAGCCAGAATCGAAGTGCACCGCAAAGCCTCTCTGGTTTGTGAACGCGTGTGTGTGACAGAGAGCACTTTAATTAACCTGAAAGATGGCGAGAAAACAGAGAACACCAGGGGGACTCACACACACACACACACGCACGCACACGCACACGCACACGCACACACACACACACACAGGAAGTCGGCCAGCTCTCAAACTTTAATATCCAAAATGACACAGCATTAATCATTTGGTCAGGTCAGGGTACCACTGGATTTTTCTCTTTATATATTAGCCTAATCTATCTATCTATCTATCTATCTATCTATCTATCTATCTATCTATCTATCTATCTATCTATCTATCTATCTATCTATACCCATTTATAATAATGGTTTATAATTTATAATAAAAGTCTTAGATCTAGATTTTTTTCACAGGTCCTCTCTATAACACAGGGTCACAACAGTCTTCATAATAATGAAGGACCTGCCTCTTTTGACTTGGCAAGTTTGCAGTTAATCAAATTACCACAACCTACTGACGTACGGTGAACCAGGAGCTTTGGGGCACGGAGGGCTCTGGGACACCTGGGCTGGTGCCTTCTTTGCCATGTTGGTAATACAGTCTTATCGTGCGTTGGCCTTGACTACCAAAATGAAATTATGCAATAAGGGTGAGATGGAAGGAAAAGTGGCACCATCCTGGGATAAGATGTAAACAACTCCATGGCTGGAAGAGAACAAACACCACATTGTCCCAAACAATTACAAGACGTTCCAGATTGTGCCTCACCTGGACCCTTTCTTCATCTGACACAAGTTTTACAAAGAGGTCATCAAGGAATAGAAATGGGTGCTCAGCGCTGTATGTCCCAATCTGGAGGTTGTTCTTATTCTTCGTGTTCTTATGTTTTCTATCTTGATGCAGGTGTGACAGAAGGCAGCAGTCTAATTTACAGCAATTTTGATTTGCGTTTGGTTTGAACATAAAATTAATCATAGTAGTAGTCTATGTAAAAACGAGAAGTGTAAAAACATGATTGGTTGAGTTTGTGGTATGGCCATTGAATGCATTTTGTTTGAAAACAATGAAGCCTGATCCACAACTGCTGTCATACTGACTGTGTGAGGAGTTTTGAAAGCTCCTCACACAGTCACATGATGTCACTCCTCAACTCAGTCTTGAAAAACGCGCGTTACTGGTTATAAAAGACTGTAACCACAAGGTTTGAATAGATAACGGGTATTTTCTTTGAAGTAATAAAAGGACTTTTAACTTTTAACACTGCAACACACATTACACATGTTCATTCATTACATATAAAGTAATATTCAAACACAAGCATATGTATAATTGTATGTGTGTGTCTTTTTCAGTGTTACACTCTATGGCTTTTAACTCTTTTTACTGCAGTAAGCAATATGTTTCCCATTTGTGGCGAAGGCAGTGATACTCGGGTCTTGCCGTAATGGAGGCTGGGCTGCTGCACTATCAGCGTGGGGAGCCAAAAGGTCTTTTTACTCCTAGAGCAGCAAGTAATCAATATGACTTCCGGTCACAAAATTGAACAATAAAACCTTCATTGATTTTTTTAAGTAATACAGAGTGAGAATAAAGTTATGGTGCATATGTATAATTTATTTTTTTTTACAAATAAATCATTATGTACAGTATTGCAGAAAAGAGGGTGCACCAGATCAATTAATCCAACTTTGGTATCCCTTCTTGCTCTGAACATGGCTTTATTAGGTCTGCTTTTCCCTTCAATTTATAATCTGTTACCCAGGATGCCTTTTATGAATCCCTTAGATAATAAGCTGCACTTGTTCAATTAAAACAGGCAATATTAGGTCCAGCACAGGAAGCAATAGTGACATTAATACTTATTGCAGAATAAGCCTTTTTTCATTTGAGATAAAATGAGTCGTGCCAAACATAATAAGTCCTTTACCTGTGATACAATACACGTGAATTAATGAGACAGCTCTATTTCTTTCTTTTCCTGTGTGATTCTTCATTGTTGACATAAAGTAGCAAGTCCCACAAAAAGCTCCTCTAATAGATGTAGATGTAATAGACAAAAACCTGATGTTTGAGTAAATATGTTGGAAAAAGTAACGGTTGTTACAGTTGTTAAAACGTCTCATCAGGTACTGTTTGGCCAGTTATGGCTGACGATGAGAAAAGTACAAAACCAAACACTCAAAATTAAATTTCATTGTTAACTGCTAAAGCAAAACACCTGAAGAGTTTAAGATTTAGGTGGTTTTTCTTTGAGATCTGAGGGAAGCTTCTGCATGTGTTATCATCTCGAGGGATGACTGCTGTGACAGAGCAGCTGACGGCAACTGACAGTCTGTGATGACAGCTGATGGGAAGAAATAGTCCTCAGTGTGGTCACTGTGTAGTCGTTTTCTATTACAGCAGCATCAGGGCAAGTTTGGTCGAACGGATACTTTACATTAATACCTATGAGATATGAAGAGTACTCTCACAGTCTGTGAAATCAGAGGTGACGTGGAAGAAACCTCACAATTATATGGACTTAAATACAGATTAGGAAAACTATACAAGGAAAACTTCCTCAGGTTTGCTCTTGTGCCTGACAAATGATAAGAGGGCCTCAGTATGACTATCATCAGAAGAAGAGGCACGTGAGAAGGTCACCTCAGGGAAGTTTAGTTTAGTAGGTGGTTGGTTGGTGAGAGCTCTTAGACAGTCTGCAGGGCTACAAATCTTTCAGATAGAACATAGGCAGTGTGATGTATGATATATATTCACGTTAGTGGGACAGAAAAGATTTCAAAGGTGAAATTTTAGACTCTACTTCCAAATTAAGCCACAGACAATCAAATTGATAGTAGCATAGTATCCATATTCGAGGACGTGTGTGTTAATTATAGTGAACTGTGCAAGAGTCCTACTGGTATCAGTACTACAGTTCTTTCTTTAAAAAAAAAAAAACAAAGTTACTTTCCTCGCACTGCCAATTGCTCTTTACCTTGTCTGACAGCATAAACTTGTGCTAGTAAATTGGACCTGATCTAGTCAGGTGTCTTGCTTGTTGATGACACAGTTCACATTACTACCATCTGGTCGGAGACACGGGGCTTTAAAATGGAGAAGATCTCGCTACAGCAGGAGTTTTAACTGCCTCGCTGACACTGTTGTGAGCCGGGACACTGGAAGAGCATGAATGTATGTATTGTCTATATCTGTATGCTGCTGTGTTGTACTGGCTGTGAAAACAAATCTCCCTCTCAGTGAGTAAATCTAAGTCTGAGTGAAGCTTGTGTGTGCATGCATGTGTAATGGAAGGAATGATGGTGAAGTTAGGAGAGACAGAGAGAAAGAAAGTGAGCAGATGAGACAGGTGAGCGAGGAGGACAGTACTGATCACTGCCCAGCCCAGGAGCTTATGAAGTAAAGTGTCACAGCTCATGTTTTAGTTTACACTTTTTTCAACAGCAGATATTGGATCTGTTCAGCTCACAGTTTGGAAATACTATTGCTCACCCACAAAAGTGACCAAATTAGTTCCAATTGTTATATGTATATCTCTGATGAGTACGAGCCCTTTCCCTGAGCATGAAATTAGGAACTAATATCCAAATCTTCAGTGGTTTGAAAGAATTCAGTCCAATACAACAGCATCACAAACTACAGAGTAATAAACTGTTAAATTAAAGCTAAAAAAAAACATTGATTTGGATTCCATTAGTGTATAAGGTGTTTCTATTATTTTGTCCACCCCTCTAACATTCCCATTTACAATATGTTATGACAAGAGAGAACTCAAAATAATGATGTTGCAAATACAAACATGTATTTGTATATAATACACACAGTGGTGTTCAACGTGGAGTTATTTATTGTGTTTTACAAAAATAGTTATAGTTTTCTTATTGTTGTTCTGAAAGTTTCAGGTCAAAGAGTTTGGGAAGAATACAAGACTGAAAGCTTCACAAGCACCTGAGCTGACTGAGATAACTCTTGAAGGCAACAGGCAGACACTTTGATTCATTAACGCTCCTGCCTGCTCGCTCTTTTATGGGGGAACTGAAAGAAATGTCGTGTTTTGCCTCTAAATAATTCCCCATTATACAAGTAAGGCTTACAGCGTCTGCACAACAGTCCTAAACTGGTTTAATTTTCCATTGAAAACAATAGGCCGCGCTAATTGATTTTAATGGCTCTCTCCGCGACGATGAGCCCCTTATGACTTGGAGAGAGGTCTTTAAGATTATTATTAGTAGTATAATTGCCATTACCCCCTCACTTTCTCTTTGCGAATGGGAGACAGAGAAAGAATATCTTTGCCCTTAAGCTGAACAAATAATTATTAGAGACAGGAAACAAACAGACGACCGTCACTACACGCACACACACACACACACACACACACACACACACACACACACATATATAAATGCTCCACCTTAGAGTAGACCCCCTCCTGGCGACCCTCATTCCCTCCGCCGCCCTCTTCGTGCAGCTTGCCGCTTGTAATTTATGCAAAATTAATTGATACATCTTTTATAATTGATGTGCTGTAAACTTAATGAGTAATTTATGTAATTAGTCAATTAAGGATAATTCCAGCATATGTTCCGTATGCCCAGAAGGTGTGCTTTACAACTAGTTATTTGTCCAGGAGTTGGGTGCAGGCGAAGACTACCGTAGACTACCTAATTAATTTTGTTATGCAGATCAGCCACGGTGTCTATTTAACGGCCCCCTTTGCGAAAACAGATTTAATATTGATCTTTCCCGGGCGTTTAAAGAGGATGCTTTTATCCGCGTTGGCCTCTGAGGGCCGCAGAGTTTCAAAACTCATTTTTCAGGCGCCTGGAAAACAATTATGCAAAGAAAACAAAACAAAGCACAACAACGACTGTCTTTATCTAGCAGGGAATCTGTTATTGCTCACCCTTTTTTAAGCGATATGCCACCAAAAAGTGATTTTCCTCACAATTACATGATGTCTTTAAAATATGCTCTCCGTCGCCACAGTTGACCTTTTGAGTGGGCTTGAAGGACTGAGAGAGATACGCCCGCTAATTAATTGACACAGTTTTGAATATTCATATCTAATACAGCGAGCGTGCCCTTAATTACATTGTTGGACTTCTCTCCTAGGAGGCTAAATCACGGAAGGCTTAATTATTGTAATGTATTCGGGGCCCACCGGGGCACCGGGGAAGACAGGAGCCGTCAAGGACCCAGTCATGACACCTGGCTAGAAAAAACTATGTACACGGGAAGGGGAGCAGCTTTTGTTGTTCTCCGCTGAAGAGAATTCAGAGCAGGGGATGAAGTTTGTTTACATCCTTGTAGGATTCACCGGAGAGTGTTTGAACAGACAGACAGCCGCCGGACTCCCCTCTCAGCAATTAATCAACAACAGCGCCTCTCTCTATCTCTCTCTCTGGTGTGTGTGTGTGTGTGTGTGTGTGTGTGTGTGTGTGTGTGTGTGTGTAATTGAGAGAGGAAGAGTAGCGCACTGATGATTGTGCGCAAAGGACGACATGATTTATTGTTTGCAAAGTCTGAAAGTGCAGTCGAGCACATTTAACAAAGAGGTTGTATTCATGTATTCAATTCTTTACTATTTACTTCCTCAAGTGAAATTTGCTTAGATGGCAATTCAAATCAACACTCTCTGTCTGGTCATTTCGCTCATGTTACCTCAGGACAAGACATCACTGAACCACATCCTTGAAATTAGACAATATACTTTAAGAAATGTTTGTGACACAGCAGGTTTCGTGTACAGAGCAAGAGAGCCACGACCACCGAAACGTTAAGGCATGTAAATGTACTGACAGCCTATTTGGACCAGAGAGGTCAGAGGTCAGGGTCAGCTACAGAGGAGCAGTCATGAAGCTTTTGGGGATTTAGCGACGTGCTGCTTCTGGATAACTGGCCCCTTTAAACACACTTTAGTGTTTCAGATCAAGCACTGTGGTTATTTCCTGTCCCTGGGTAGTTTATGCAGGACTCTTTGATTGGCAAACAGGCGATTAGAAGGAACGCCTGTGTTAAACGCACCACCCACTCCTCATTTTTATTCATTTCTTTACCCCCATGTCTCTGTCTGTCTCTCATTCTCCCTCTTTCCCCCTCACACACACACACACACACACACACACACACACACACACACACACACACACACACACACACACACACACACACACACACACACAGCCCCTGCTCTCCCCTGACGTGTCCCCTAAGTGTCTGGGTAATAGATAATAGAGCCAGCGACCTGCGGGGGTCTTACAAAAAACGCGAGTGGGAGCGTCGCACAAGAGGAGAGGAGCACACACCACACACAGACAGAGAAGCAAACTGGTCCCTCACATCCTCCAACAGCCGCGGAAACAGGGAAACCGACAGGACCTCTCAACTTTTACGCACAGACACTGACTTTTACGCGCATCACCGAGAGCATAAGTTGACACAGAGAAGTCCTTGGAAGAAACTGTCTTGGGATGCAGGAGCCTCGCAAGGATCTTACCTGACAGCAGCGGGCCTTCAGGCTACTCTGCATTCATCAGAATTACGAAAAATTTCCAGCTTCTGGTCTGATGGCTCAGAACTTTGGAACAGATCCGTCAGATGGAGACTGATGTGAAGACTGCAAAGTTAGCTCCTTGAAATATAATATTCAAAATTTAACTTGACAGTCTGCTTTACTTAACAAATCTTCTTCAAAAACTTCAAGAAAACAGTAACCAATCATGCCTCGTCCTGGGAAGAACTCTTACAGCGACCAGAAGCCACCATACTCCTACATATCACTGACAGCGATGGCTATCCAGAACTCAGCCGAAAAGATGCTGCCTCTGAGTGACATCTATAAGTTCATCATGGACCGGTTTCCGTACTATCGAGAGAATACCCAGCGGTGGCAGAATTCCCTGCGACACAACCTCTCCTTTAACGACTGCTTCATTAAGATTCCTCGGCGGCCTGATCAGCCAGGGAAAGGCAGCTTCTGGGCTCTGCACCCGGACTGCGGTGACATGTTTGAGAACGGCAGCTTCCTGAGGAGACGGAAGCGTTTCAAGGTGCTGCGCTCAGAGCATATGGCCTGCAAGAGCTCCCCGATGATGCATTACTTTCACCATCACCACCACCACCACCACCCGGGAAGCAAGCTGGGTGCAACATCCGGCCACCATGACCACTCAGCCGGCCCGGCAAGCACCGTGGGTCGGCTCCCTCACTTTCAGGGTTATGGGGGCATTACTTGCGCACAGCCCAGCGGGTTTAAACACCCGTTCGCCATCGAGAACATTATAGGACGGGACTACAAGGGTGTGGTGGCCAGCGGGCTTCCCCTGACCTCGGTCATGCACCACCTGGGTTACCCGGTGCCTCCGCAGCTCAGCAGCGTGGTCAACTCCATGTGGCCGCACGTCGGGATGCTGTCAGAGTCCATGGGTGGCGTCCCCGTGCCTGCATCATCCGAGTACGCGCCCTTCAG
Source organism: Pempheris klunzingeri (assembly GCF_042242105.1). Classification (NCBI taxonomy): domain Eukaryota; kingdom Metazoa; phylum Chordata; class Actinopteri; order Acropomatiformes; family Pempheridae; genus Pempheris; species Pempheris klunzingeri. Next base: position 5,642,242 of record NC_092018.1, read on the forward strand.
CGTGTCGGCAAAAGGCCTGTACCACAACGCCAACGGGCAAACTCTGCCCGCCGTCCCCGTGCCAATAAAACCCACGCCATCCCTGGGTCCCGTCCCCGGTTTGACGGGGCTGCAGTCCGGCCCTGCCCACCTCTGCGCACCGGCCTCAGTGATGGAGAAAGGCGATCTGCTAGAGGGCAAAGGCAACCCTCTACACCCGGCTCTCCTGCTGTCCTAACCGGGTAAATTTCGGGTCATTACTGAAAAAGTAACACAAACAAGACGGACATTGTTATTGCATAAAATAAGATAGAACAGGCCCATCAGCAACATCATAGTTTAAGTTAAGTGCAGCTGTAGGAGAGTTGTAAAAACTAAGGTTAACATTGTGCTGTGTAATGATATTTTCATTAGACCCATGTCGATTGAAATCATAATTTGTTTGCACAATTTGTGAGGGCATTTACCACAAACTGTACTGTGGCACTGATAAATACAATCAGACAAGTAGAAGACGCTAAACCCAAAGAAAGCTTTGATTTAGGAGCGACAGTCTAAAATTCTTTCCAAATGCAAACCAACAACTCTGTTCATATTGTTTGCTATTATTCTATCTATTTTATTTTACTCTATTACAGGCCTATTGGCTAAAGACAAATAGGCCTTCGTGTTTTTTAATTAGGCCTGTTGCACTTTTTGTGTATTACTTAGCGGTGCATTGAAAATGTTATGCTTGTATTATAACACTATTTATCTGAGGATATTTATAAAGAACTTAAAACTGAACTTTCTTTGGTGTTGTAATTATTTAAGAACATTTCATTTCCACATTTTTCGATGGTCACTATTTGTGCATCACGACTGAAGGAACACAAAAAATAACTTCCATTTGAGTCCGCCGGTATTTTATATGAAACTATCGTGAGATGGAGTTGATCTCATAAATTTTAGATGCATTCTGACTTTTACGATTCAATCGTGCTGATTTCAGTGTGTTCAAATTTCTTCTCTACGTTGCATCTAAATTGCCACCAGTTGCTCTATGTAATACATATTTTTTGACGATGGTAATTTCCCTTAATTCATATCAGCACTTTTCAGATGCAACATTTTAGCTCCAACTCTAAAGGAGGCATGCAGTAATAATGGTAACAGTGAAACCTGTGATTATGCAGTGATTTTGCCATTTGTACATACCAAAAAAATAACATAATCATAACATAATGACATTAAAATCATTTGAGCTTTCAGGACTCTGGAATGACCCAAACAAATTCAAGAACCACCATCACTGAACCTAACTCTGACTGATCCCAGTGGAAGTGTATATTGGATATTAAATAATACAGCAGGAGGATGGTGTAAATAAAATAAGATCAACCTTTATTTTATTCACACCATCCTCCTGCTGAATTGTTTAAAAAGTAAATGCACAATAATAAGTATTAAATAAGTTCATTTTGTACTGTGAGTTCCCCAAATTCAAGACGTGGGGGAAAAAAGAATTGTAAAAAACTTTGGAAGAGAAACTTTGCCAAAGCCAAACACTGTTTAGATGTTTAGATTGAAGCCATGGTATCATCTACTGTAAACATTTTGTGCACACATTTCATGCAGTGTGGGGGCACATCTGGAGTGGGCACATGAGCTAATGCGTGTTGTGTCAAAGAGAGACACGTATGATCTTCTCAAGATGGATATGAACAGCCAACAGTCAGGGCTGCAGCGCCACAACTTCAAAAGCAGGCAGGGCGATCGGATCAAGTTTTGCTCTTTTGTTTGCTCTGTTTAAACGTAGCTTTGAAGCTTCTCCACTCCAGCTGCACAAAGCGCCAGGTTCAGCCCCCTGAAAATGACTTATATTCAACCTCCTGTACCCTGTTTAGCATCCCAAAGGCGTCCTCAGCCGACACTATTGTCACACCAGCCTCTGAACAAATAATTGAGATGCACCAGCGGAGGAGAGGCGGGGGAGTGAAGAATTAAAACCTATTTGGATGTCATTGCTAACGAGCAGAATACATATAATAGTGATTGCCCTTATCTTCATCTTCCGCATCCCAATGTTCTCATTTTCTCCTGATTTTGATAACCTCATCATTTTTTTTTGACACAGCTTGGCTAACTTCTCTTTAAAATTTTCTCTATTGAACCTAGATCTCCAAAGGTTGTCTCCTTACCTGTTACTCTCTCTTGTCTACAAACACACATTTTCACACACACTTTCACTGCAGGATGTCTGTGATTCCTAGTTAAAGGCAACTGAAATTTCAGTGGCATGACAAATGCGTCTATGAAAAGTGTGTGCCTCTGTAGATCTGTGTGTGTGTGTGTGTGTGTGTGTGTGTGCGTTGCTTTAATTCCCTGATCAGCAGGCCTCAATGTCTTTAATAGCCCTCACTGCATTAGCGTATAATTAAATGCCACTAATTAAGACACAATAAGAGGAGTAATAATGCAGCCATTATTACCCTCCATGATCCTCTGTCCTCACAACACCGGAGTTAGATACCTCTGGAATCATAATACCACATGAGGTCTCCTAATGTGCACATGTGTTTATGCACAGGCTAATAGGAGTTATATGTGCAGTTTATAAAAATAAACTGTGTGCTGGTTGTGTCAAAGCATTTAACAGCATATGTTAAATGATCCCTTTGGAGCAAGTAGGAAAAATAGAGTATTTGTGTATAAGCGGTAGATGCTCTTGTTTTAGTAGACTTGTTGGTATGCAGGTTCAGTTACCATGATAGATCTCATCCTATACCTGGTTGTGTGTTTCTGTGGTGCATAAACATTTTGTTTGATGCGCTGATATGAAGCATAATCTAGGTAGCAATGTGTTTCCATAAAAATAATGGGGTTGAATGCAGTTCTTGGCAGAAACAGCAGTGCTTGGAAGTTATTGTACCATCATCCAGACATACACATTCTGGACAACCTTTTCAGGCTGTTTTGACAAAATACATCACACTCAAAGGCAATCATCAGATATTATAGATTAATTAATTTACAACACATTTCTTTTTTTACTCCGAAGGAATAAGCCAGCCATGCTCACTAGATACTTCTCTTCAATTTGAGATAAAAGCAATCAGTATCTAGGATGGGATGCACCAGATTTGAATATGAATCAGGAGCTGAATGTCATCAAACTGATGTAAAACATCTTGGACTAATTAGGGTAAATAAATGGAAATGACATGTGAAGATGATTGTTTCAGTGTGGGGGGTCACAAAAAAAACTTACTCCAACACAGAAAACTGCAAGTTTTAAGTGTCATATTGTTATAAAGGAATTGTCTGCTGTCTACTTACGCAACTGACTGCTTCTTGAAACAATGATGAGATTTATTTTAAAATAACTCGGACTAGTTACAAAATATTGAATAACACAATTCAATTTCTAATCAGATGAATTGCTGGTGACTTTTCTGTAATTATAAAAATCTTTCTAACAACTGAAGCCCTGCAACTTTTAACATCAACACAGCAGCTTATATTGGACTCACAAAAGCCTGAGTCAGAAGTAAAGGCAATTTAAATTTTGTTTGCAAACCACTTATGTTTGGTTACTAAAGACTGTCCAAGCAGACAATATACAAAAACTAATAAATAATACTGAAAACGCCAAGGACAAAGTTCAGTAACTCAGTAGTGTGTGAACTGTAAAATTACCTTTGGAGTCCGTTTGTAAGTTGGTTTTGGTTTTCTAATATGCTGACCCCCCTTTCATGCATCCATCACAACAATAGGTTGATGTGATTATATTCCATTTGAGGAACACAAATATAATGTTACACCGTATGAAAAAGTGTAAGCACTGATAATAGTGCACGGGAAATTAATATGAGACAACTCTTTATTCATGGAAGAACTATTCATCATGTGAAATATGAGATTTAAATGAATTATAGGAGTCTTATGAATGAATAAAACATTTAGGTCAGAGGTGTTTCACTGTCAGCCCTCCGAAACGAAACATTACGGTCTTGAATAGATGATGATACATTAGTGGTAATTACCCACACTTCATAGGGGCCAGGGTGGCAAATTCTACATGCGTTTTTCTTAATGACCAGCAAGAGCTGGCCATCATAATGAGGAGCTTAATTCATTGATCTGATCTGTCACTCGTACTTTCTCAAACACACTGGCACACTGATGTACAGTACAGTACATACACATTCACACACATGGACATGAACAATCTTAAATATTATTCTTTGTTCAAGACGGCAGTCTCTTATTCAGTATATTGGCAGCATCAGATATTCCAATTTCTTTAAACCTATAATTGCCATACAAGGATTCCTTGTTCAGTCACAGCTTGAGTCTTAATTAAATATATCAGTGGAGCCATTTCAACAAGAGATGGAGCCATAAAACTACATTATGGAAACTATTAACTTTGTTAAAAATTTTTACCAAAGAAAAGAAATCTATCTATTAAATGGACTTAATAAAGCCCTCATTATTAAAAGTTAAAATGCATCAAATTGTTTTGCAATTTGCAGAATCAGAATACAGTGAAGGGATCACATTAGAACCACAATACTGAAAACTGATTGACTCAGGCTTCCTTACTCTTCTCACAGCAACCATGAGAAATCAAAACAAAAGGGGAATTAAAAAAGCAGAGAAGAAAAGAAAGTATGAGTGTGGCAATAAGAGAAAGAAAGAAAGGACATTGTAAGAGAGAGAGAGAGAGAGAGAGAGATGTACAGCTATACAAGGTCATTATGTCTTCATACCCTTTGACAGAACTAATGAAACTGTAATATTCTTAAGAGGTTTCTTCCTGCTCCAAATTTGTCACAGATTACAGGATGACTGCTGACCTCCAAATGCAGTCTGAGGAGAGAACATATGGACCTTGAAACAGACAGACAGACAAACTGACACCTCAAAGGGACACAGCTATAGCACCTAATTATACAAAAATAAATATAATAAATAAACTGTATTGAAAGACACACTGTCTGGCTGTCTAATTATGTTTTAATCTGGAAATGTAAATGTTCTTTTCTTTTTTCAATGTAGGAAAACAGTACATTGTTGTGCTTTTTATTTTTCATAAAGATAGATCCAGATAAAATGTGGAGAGGAACTCCTGTTTAGAGAACTAAAATTAAGTTTGTCTCTTACACTAATTTATACATCTCATCTTTACATGTAAAGTCGCCCGTGTGTAGATCACTTTTTCCGCATACATAGAAGTACATATTGGTTAATACATAGAAGTACAAAAAAACACAATTGAGAGGAAATGATAATTAAGAGATTAATCATCTTTAAATCTGAATGATGTATGTCAGAGACTATTCACAAAATAGTTACACAGGGACATTTAATTACATGTGCCATTAATGTGCTGTTAATATTCCCATTATTCTGTCTTTAAATGATCAATGAATGTGATTGATTGATGAATGTATGACTTTGGAGTCCGAAACTTTACTCTCTGTTAATCAATTTGCTAAAGTGTAAAATTATAATCCATCAGCAGTTTAATTAAGACAACCACAATATGTTTAATCTACAGACCAACAGTGAGCCGCACACAATATTAAGGTCCGAACCGTTGGCTGGCGAATGAAACACAGGAAATGATGCCCACCCGATGAAAGTCTTTCACAGTCTTGGTTAATTTCCCCGTGTATTTACTTGTTAAATCTACTCTTGAAGGAAATCTGTTATTCCAGTGCTGCTGTCATCAGTCTGACTGCCATGGTAGGCTGCAGTTCTGGTACATGTAACAACTTAGTGTAGCATTATATGTGATTCAGTGCAAGCAGGCAGCCGGCATACGGCTACATCTGCTCTTATCTTGGTAATGGTCGCCTTGCCATATTCACTGCCATGGTCTTTAATAGCAGGATGAGGGGACAGTCATCTGGCATGTGTCGACGGGAGTCAGCATCAGCCAATGAAAAGGCCATCTGAGGGGAATTAGCATATTGGCATCAGGCCTAGAGACAGAGAGAAGCTGTCAGGGGAGAGAGCCCTAACGACAGGTCACTCCGGACCACTGCACATTACTATAACTCTTCTTCTCGGTCTTTCCTCCATAACGTCTCCCATTCTCGTTCTCTGCCTTCACTTTTTTCCCCTCACTTTCTATTACTTTGCATCTTCTTTCAGTCTTCTCGCAGCCTCTTAAAATGCAGTTCACAGTCCATCTGAATGGTTATTTGTCCCTCATTCCCTGCTTTGTTTCACTCTTTGCCACCTCTTCTCCAAAACTTCCCTTGCTTCACCCATTTCTCTCCTCCCTCTCCCTCTCCCTCTCTCTTTCTCCTTAATAATTAGACAATGATTCACTGATCTGGGGTCAAATTTTATCTGCCCCCTCTGGCTGAAGTGTATTGTCTCTGTGCCGTCCTCAAACTAAGGTCTTCTGATGCAGCTCATATCATCCTCAGTCTGCCATCTATCTTTATTGGCCCAAATTATTACACCTTATTAGCCATTATTACATTTCATCATTGATTCAAAACAGGTCAAAGGTTCAGCCATTTTGGCCTCCTTCCCACTGTTTCTCCTCTCCGACTTCCCCATTTTCTCTTCATGGTTCAGACAAAGTTCTCTGGCCAAAAAACTTCTGCAATTTTATAAAAGGTTAAGTGCTTCGCAAGAGGATGAGTGCCCATATAGGCTAATTTGACTCCTCAATAATAGAGATTAAAGTGAAATGGAAATTAACAAAGTGTGTGATCATCTCTTCCCCCGCTCTGAGTTGGTACTTAGAATTTTAAATGTCATCACACAATGTCAAAACATAATAACTGGCAGTGTTACAGAGAAAACCTTTTAACAAAGGTTTGGCTTCCTAGACCTGCTTTGGATCTAGGCAGGATCTGTTTGGTTACATGAAGACACATAGCAAAAACATAATTAGACCTTTTCTCTTATTGAACACCGATCAAACTACTAATATCAGTCTGTGTGTGTGTGTGTATGAATGTATATACACACACACACACCACAAATATTTAGGAGTAAGTCCTTTTACTGAGTATGTTTGAAAGAGTCAGCTTCCATGAAAATAGAGCTGAAGCTTCATTGTACCTTCTTTGTGATGAAGGTTTAGCTCCAGGCAGGAGGGTAGCTGGATGAAGTTACAGCCCTCAGTGGGAGTGAGATGTAATTCATCACTTACAGTGTACAAATGAACAAAGTGGCTGTTTAGCTTTGGATGTTCATTGGTTTAACTCTCAGGTGATTACCAGAAGCTGATGGTCCATCCCTGCAGCAGCCACAAGTCAGATGACCTGCTAATCTAGAGTTACTCTTAGTAAGAGGGATTGAACTGTAAATTAGGGTTTGAACATTTTCGATACGCGTCAAAGTGTATGTGTAAGGTCTTTAAACTTGTTTTGTGTAAGGCACTGAGAATTGCAGCATTGTTACATGTATATCAGTAGCATAAAAGAGAGAAATTGTTTAGCGTGTAGCTCTAGATTGAGAGGGTGTTCAATCAAAGAGCACTTTACACAGATTCACACCAATGACATTTGACCAACATACAGTACTAGTATCATTCAAAAGCTGGCAATGGAATTTAACATGTTTCAATAAAAAAGAAATTATTGTGAAGAAGAAACCATGGTTCTGTGGTTGACTAAAACTAAAATCCTCACAATAATCCCTGAATAAAACACAAAGGATGTATTTTATAAGATCTTTAAAGCATTTTTGATTGATTTGTTAATATAGTACATGTATTAAAAATGTAGAGCTCCAGAACAAAAAGGTTTTACACTAATGCACTTGACAGCAGTGGAACATTTGGCAACAATGGACTGTTCTCTCGTTATGGTTAATTGTTGCTGTGACAGCGGTTAAAGACAAGGTCCTCCTCTGACTCCCAATCATTTATCTCTCCATTAAAGAGAGCACTCTGGGTTTTTATTGATGTAATAAAGTCGATCGTCACTACCACAAAAAGCCTACTGACCCCTGGGTGCTCCGGAGGCCCCTGACTCCTCCTGAACATATTCATCATCTTCATATTCATTCTGTCTCTCTCTCTCTCACACACACACACACACACACACACACACACACACACACACACACACACACACACACACACACACACACACACACACACACACACACACACACACACACACACACACACACACACACACACACACACACACACACACACACACACACACACTCAGAGATGTTGTTTCTCACTTACTTAGTGTTTAATTAGAACAGTAAGAGATGATTATTTTAATGAAGCCACTGACAGGTGTCTTGAGTGTGTGTGTGTGTGTTATTGTGTGTGTGCTTGTCTGTGTAGCCTTTAAACATATTTGACTAACCCCTGGATTTCCATTTCTTTTGTAATCCTTTTTATAGATGTTATTATACTTATAATGCTTTACAAAATATTATCTATATCCCACTGGTGTCTCAACTAGGACAAACAGAAGTTAAAGGTTACCTGACAGTAAATCTGAACCATGTACGCCCTCTTGTGGCTGAATAAGACACATCGTTAACAGGGCCTTACAGTGAAGTAAACTGGTCTCATCTATGTAGAGTGCAAGATGCTTGTGTTTAAAAACATTGAAAACATGTAGTTTCTTCACATGGTGAGGGTTAGAAACATCATAACCAACAACCTTGAATGACAGGCAGGCATTCTTGGATGGAAAGGACACTGCCTTGTGGACCAGTTGATACATTTACAGAGAAGCATGAAGAGTCAGATATGTAAAAATGGTCTAACCTAAAGCGTAATATGGAACTCATTTTTTGAAACATATTATCATAATTCATTTCCGTTAAAAATGTGGATATCAAACAAGGAGAATAAAGTCTTGTCATGGCAGAGAGACTGAGGGAACAACATAAGTGTGTGTTAGTCAGAGTAAAAATCTTTGATTTTAATATGTGGGATTCTGTAATGAGTTTCATCAGAAACAGAAACTAGATCATCTGCACCCTGGAAATGACTGAGATTGAATTGAGGAGGATGAAATCATCCTGCAGATACAGGGTACCCTCAATGATCAGTATTTCATGTTGAGCTGGCAGTGAGCTGTTGCAAGTCTACTAAAATCAATAAAGACAACAGATGTTTTATGTTACACAAGCCTTCTTAAACTGATCAACAGCATTGGTCTCACTGATATGAAGTTATCTTTTTCTTTGTAGGATCAAAGCAAAATCACAAAATGTTCCTTCGGTTATGCGAAAATAACTGACTGGATAGATAAGTTATGTGTTTATTAGCATCCATTCACATTTTGACTCTTGCTAAGATTATGTCTTTGCTTTTAAAAAGCAGTGAGTTGAATTCTAACCTAGATAAGAATACGTACGGACTCAGAGCTGCCTTGTTCACATCAGGCCAGTTGTGTGCCTGGACTGCCAGCTGTTCAAAGGTCAATGGGTCTTTGAGGTGGCGGGTGCTCTCTGTAGGCCTGGGGTGTTTCTGTCTTTGAATCACCTTTGAACGAGAGGTCAGCTCTCTCAAAAGCAAATTATACTTCATGACCACAACACACACGTTGTTGTGTGTTTCAATAAGAATTTAATTCTAATGAACACTTCACTATTGTAAAGTTCAGTCAGCCTTAGAAATAAAGTTATCCTTATTTGGGTTGACTATTTTTCTGAGACATATTTAAATTAAATTAAATACAATATAAATTTGTGTGCTGTGTGCTTAACGTGGCATCTATAGCATCATATTGAATACTCCGAGTCTGTGGCTTCACTTATTCACAGTACAACAGAACACACTTCAGTGGGCACATCTTGATATAAATGGTCTCACCGTACTGAAAAGCTGACATCACATCCTTGTTGCACAACTAAATGCACACCAATGCACCTGATTCTGATTACCACCCACCCAGTCTCTCCCACAGACACAGAGTGACTCTAACGCACTGTGACAGTTGTGTGTGTTCTTGTTGTGTGTATGATTGTGAACGGCCTGTTTTCTGACGCAGATGGGGGCGGCACGCAAGTGACGCAGAGTCTCACGATCACCTTTAAAATCTGTCATTGGGACCGTCACACTCACACAGACCTTTCTTTGGAGGTTGACATATCAAGTCCTCAGCAGGTAAGATCTGTCATTTTACCATTTTAACTAAACTTCCTCTTTTTCTGGTTCTGAAAAGTGTGCGCATTGTTTTCTGATTCACCTGAATTATATTTTTTTCATTCTTCTTCCCAGAGGAAAACTGTTTGAGTGTAGACTTGACACTCACATCGTGCTAAATCATCGAAAAAGAAATATGTGGGTGATTGGGAAGATCAGGGAGAGCATGGAGAGCATTCCTCTTGAGCTGAGTCATTACATGGTGAAGAGTGAGGAGGATCTCTTTCTCTCTTCTAAGACCAGTCTCACTCACAATCTGCACAACAACATCCTCACCCCAGACAAGATCCCAGAGTTCTGTCTGCCCCCGAAGCTTTGCAAGAGAAGCCCACTGCTGGAAGCTGAGACAATCCCACCTTACCTCTATGGTCTGAACCGGATATCCAAGAGCAGCACTTCTTCAAATGCTACACAAGTAAAGACAAAGGAGCTGAAGACAAAGAACAGTGATTCATCTGTGTCCTGGGAGGCTACAAAGAAGCCCTTGCCGTTCTCTGCAGAGGTGTATGGCCTGGCTGGGATATATGAGAGCCCCAACACTCGAAGGAAAGAGTCTCTGTTCCACTCCAAGTGCCCTGTCAACCTGTTTGATAGACGCATTCCTGCTACAGCACCCAAACTGGTGAAGGAGACAAACCTGCCCAAGAAAGCTTTATCTGGGTTTCTCCCTTTGTTTTTAAGCAAGAGCCTGTCAGAGACAGGAAACATAGAAGGTGAAACAAAACCTTCCAGTGACTCCTCTCCACTCAGTTCCCGTTATAGTGCTAAATCCTCCCTCTGCATCCCATCAGGCAGTGGCTGTCTTAAAGGAGCAACATCTTGTCCCTCTTTAATTGACAGCAGGGAGGACAGAGGGAGGTGGAGGAGGGGGGGCTTAAGTTTAAGCTCACTCACCTTAGCCCCACCTGTCCTCTTCCCGAAGGATGTTCAGCAGTACCAGGAGAGACTTCGCCGTGAGCACGTCCTCCCTCTGCAGGGCCGTGGTAAAGTGAGCCTCTTCACTGAACACACCACATTCTCCACCAACACATCCTCGTCCCTTTTCACAGTCAGAGTTCATGTGTTGTCTGTGAAAGGCCTATTGGATGATACTGACCAACGAACGCTGAACTGTGCAGTGAATCTGTGTCTCACCCCAGGGAAGTTGCAGCAACAGGAGAGTGCCACCATCCAGAACTGCCACAGCCCTCTGTTCAATGAAGATTTCTTCTTTACGGAGCTCAGTAGAGATGATCTGCTGGAACTGAAGCTCAAGCTAAAAGTGGTGGCTAAACCTACAGCTGGAGCCCTGAGGAGGGGGACGGTAATTGGAGCGACCACAATACCACTGTCTCAGTTACGCCCTCTTAAAAAGGGGTAGAAGAATAATTCATTTTGTGTAATTTGGTGGGAGGAGAGCACATAATTTGTAAGGGACCAGTAGGATAAATATGACAATTCAGATGAAAGACAAGGTTGAAAAGAGGGACATAATAAACAATATATGTTTGTATAGGCTTTATGTTTATTTTGCAGTGCTGCTATTTTAAAACATTTTCCAAGATGGTAAGAATACTAAGCAACACAGTACAGCAGTTTAAAATAATGTAACAATTGTAGTTATTAGATACTAATAATTTAAATGTATTTTTGGTATTACCTCTTCATGTACTCAAAGTGCATCCATGAAAAGCAGCTTTGTCAACCACTAACCAAACTCTATTGTGATGTGTAGCATGTTTATGTTAAGCAGATGATAACAATGCTAGATCTGTGGCAGACAGAAGGATATGATGATATCTGGCCAACAACACAGTTATTGTGTCCTGCCTCCTGCTACTTGTCAAAGAGAGGCAAAAAATCAGAAGCCATGCTTAAAAAATGTTTTAAAACTTGTTTGATTTGGCTTCTTTATAACTTAATTTCAGTTTTGTAGTAAATGCGATGCACATTTTATGTCCCTGTTTTATACACAAGGTCTATCCATCCATTATCTATAATGCTTATCCTTCAGAGTTGAAGGGGTCCACCCTGGACTCGTCGCCCCCCCACCTTTTAAGTGGGCCCACTAATTTGAAAAGTGCTACAAAAACACAGATTACTTAGATATCTATTTAGTTTCTTAGGTAAATAAAACTTAAGTTACTGATGAGACCAGAAGACAGAAGAATATCTTTACATATAAACATGAAATAAAGAGCATATTTCAGCTTTCATTGTTTTTGTCTTTGTCTTTGGCATTGTTGGTCCATAACAATAAAGATCTAGAAGTTATGGAGATGCTTTTTTACTTGTTTTATTGATTGAATACAGTGACTACAGCACATTATCAGTTATGAATCTCGTAAAGTCTTTCAATAAAAAGCCTGAATAAGAGCACTTTGACTTTGCTTACCTTCAGCTTCCCTCTCTTTTTCTCAGTGTTGCAGCCATGCATCCATAGTTGCAGCACGGTAAATTAAGCCGGAAGTAACCAGGAACTAACTAATCACATTACAGGTACGTCCTGACGTCAAAGCACCGCCCACCTCAGCACGTCCTAATCTGACGTTCAGGCAAGCTAGTTGTCAGGATGTAAACATGGTGACAGATAGATGAAAGAAACGCCAAAATGGTCTTCGAAAGCTTGGTGGTAGATGTCCTCAACCGATTTTTAGGGGACTACGTTGTGAACCTTGACAGCTCACAGCTACAGCTTGGCATATGGGGAGGTAACTGAACTTGTGTTTGCTATTTTAGTGGGCTAGATTGCTCGTCAAGCTAGTTATCTTATGCTAACAGACGTTAGCCACCAGTCGTGTGTGACAGATTCCCTCAGCTGTCAGTGTCAGTTTATCCCCCCCAAATGTATAGTTCAGTTGTTTAGTGTGAGCAACATAGTGCAGCTCAAAGGTAGTTTGTGGAGAGATCAATCAGCATTATTTCTGATCGCCAATATCGTAACGAACTTTACTTGCTACACCAAAGCTGTTTTGCTCAGTGCATGCTTGCGAGTTTCAGAGCAGCGAGCAAGTCGGAGTCACACCCTTCCACAGAACCAGATTATGACTCGTCACTGTGTTTTATTCTGAGTCCTTTTTCCAAGTTCCACCATAAAGCCTCTGGTACTCACAGCCCTGTTCTCTCTCCAGGCAAATTAGAGGATTAGAAGAGCCACTGCTAACATGTACTAGCTTGTCACAGACTACATTCCTTCGTTTTTACCAAACCTGTCGGTTAATGGCCTCAATTCAGTAGCCAAGCTTCTAAAGATCTCTTCTTTAGATTGGACTGTATTTCTATGTGCTGCGTAACACAATACTAATCTGTTTGTCTTATCAATGTGTACATAGTAACAAGTCAGTAAACCAATATTCCTGTCATCACAGGTGATGCTGTTCTCACAAATCTTGAAATAAAGGAAAATGCCTTGGTAAGTTACAAATAAATGAAAGAAAACAAAAGTAGTCTGTCATTACTTTCTGGCCATACTGATGAATTTGTGATTAATTTTGTGAAATGTACCGTTCTTTCATTGCAGAGTCAACTTGACATTCCTTTTAAAGTGCGAGCCGGTCATATAGGTGAGGCTGTAGTTACTGTCCCCATCTGCTGCGTTTCCTTTGGTACAGAAGACGATTTTCTCACTTTGTGCTTCTGTTAATTAATAGGGCGGCTGGAGCTTAAGATTCCTTGGAAGAACCTCTACACCCAGTCAGTAGAGGCGACACTGGATGGTGTCCATCTGCTCATAGTCCCCACAGCAAGTAAGGTCACCATCTATAGTCAGATATATGTACATGAAATGTGAAATTCTAGTACTCATCATAGACATCATAATGTATACTTTTGATTCCCACCATTTCAGTAGACACATACTGTGGACTGCGTAAGGGTGTTAAACTGCTTTATGTCAAAGTCATGATTAGGCTTAAAAAACCCCAAACACACAATGGCATATTTGTGTTTTAATGGCATACTGTATATTGTAGAGAAAATATAAACACAAAGTTTAAAATATCGGTAATGTCAAGTGTAGTCTAATGAATAACACTTATGATTAGCATACAAAACACATTGTAGTACAGCAGTCAGACAAAGGAGCTCTCTCACTTTTTCATTATCCCAAACTACTTCTCAGGACAAACAGGAAAATAAAGCTTAACCTGTATATTTCAGAGATGTGCAGGCAAATGATAATCTTTATTGACGCCATTTTTTCCAGGTATAAAGTATGATGCAGAGAAGGAGGAGAAGCAGTTACAGGAGGCTCGTCAGCGGGAGCTTCAGCGGATAGAGGAGACAAAGCTAAAGGCTGCCGAGCAAGGTCAGGGTTCAGCTTTGATTTTAAGAGCGGCTGTCTGTTTGTGTTTGCGCCTAAACGTGTCAGTTTAGCACATGTGTGTAACTGCATAAAGTTTAGCATTTTTGGTTCTCAGTACATCTTCACAGGTTACAGAGACATTTTTAACCAAGCTGTGTAACAGCATGTGCAGGAGGAAGCAGTATTACTGCTGGGTTGGGTATCCAGAGGCCTAGTAGCAAAGACTATACGCCTGAAAAAAAACATTGTTGTTGTGTGGAATAGATGAAGCAACAACTGAGATTGGTGGTCATGGTTTGTCTGGTTTGTCTGGTTGTGAGTTCCTGTGTTGGTTGTGGAGCAGCCAACAGTTTTCACACTTTGTAGTGTCTGTGGTTTAACACAGCTGAGCTAAAACACACTGACCTGAGCTGTGTTAGTGAGCCTGTTGTCAGTTGTTTATCGTATCATAGCTATCGTGTTCTAATGCTAAATACAAAGAGACCTAGTTGAATAAAACACCAGCTAGTAGTTTTTGGTCCTGTGGTGTTAAACAGTGCTGTGTGTTTTATCAGAATGTCTCATTTTGTCACTAGAACTATAGATATTTGCTTGCGATGGATATGTTCTTTGATACTGTACAATAAATTGCATTTAAACAGATGCATGAGTCCAAGTACAAAGACTATATCGTCCTTCAAAGCATTCAAAGTTTGAGAGAATAAATTCAAATGAGTCTGTCAGGTTGGACTGAATGACATTTCAGCATCAGCATTGCAGTGGCATGTAGGTACAGTACTCATGTCCCTAAGTGTCCCTAATAACTAATTGAGTCTAATAGCCCTTTTATACTAAAACGTAAGTTTGCAAGTTTTTTGACAAATCTTGACTAAGAATGGTGTAGTTCAGCATAAGCGCATGTGTACTAGTCTAATTATTAGTATTGCTCTCATTCTCACTTTATTTGATTTACAATCATTATTAGCATAATGAGCTGTCGTAACTATGAATTTCAACAGCAGTAATGAGTGCAGATTTGAACTTCAAAGTGCATGATAGTTTCGTATGTGGAAGGTCCTTCAAAGCAGTTGTTGTCAGGGAGCAAAAGGTCAAATCCGTGTTCCCGAAGCAAAACTTCACCAGGCCTGCTCTCATATGCATTATCATTGTATGTGTTTGACAGAGAACCCTAATGTGGAAAAGCAGGACACCTTTGTGGAGAAGCTTGTCACTCAGGTCATCAAAAACCTACAGGTCAAGATCTCTAACATCCATGTGCGCTACGAAGATGATGTGAGTATTCAAGCTGAGTTACCTTAGTGATGTGTTTATGTGAAGGACAACTCGATTTCAAATTAATGGTCATTTTTGTTTGTAAATTTAGCAGCAAATAATGAATGCAGGGAACAAGAGTTAGTATGGAGTATAGTTCTTATTTCTCTCATTTCTTTTCCACAGGTCACTAATCCAAACTGTCCTTTGTCATTTGGAGTGTCACTTAAAAACCTCAGCCTTCAGGTAATGTGTTGTAACGTCCCTCCAGTCAGTTTATATCCTACATTACATTCAGAATTTAAGGTATTTTTTCATCATTTACTACTGACTTACTTTACTATTTAATGCACCAAACATAGGTGTCATTATGTAAAGGTAAAAATTTAAAGCAATCAAGGCCCCATACTGTACATCACTGCTTGTTTGACCTTACAGACAGCTAATGAGAATTGGAATCCCAGTCTCTTGGATGAGAACTCAAGGCTTTTCTTCAAGGTAAGAAATTCAACAGTTTAATAAGTTAGCTACATCTGTACATTATAGCCTATGCATCTATATTTTAGAGCAAATGTATTCTATGTGACATTGCATACTTTTTGATTTGATTTGATTACCCTTCAAGTCAACAGAAAGTTACATTTGAACTACTTGGTTCAGCTCTGTGAAATCAACAAGTCAGCAGTTGTTATAGGTTAGAGTTTTTTCCCTCATTTGGGCCGTGACTGGAACTGTAGAAATCATTACACTGTCATACACTGTCAGCTCTGTTTCTCCTCAGCTCTGTCAGTTCTGCACATCTCTAATTGCTCGGTGCATTCATATTTTCAGTTGGTTCAACTGGACGACTTGTTTGCCTACTGGAATGTCAACTCAGTACTCTTCTCCAATCACAGCGCAGATGAGGCGTTGGTGAGTCATCCTATTTCTACTTGCTTTATACTTTGTTTGCACCAGCCAGGATCTAGCTATACCATTGTCTGGCTTTGAAGCTGTAGACACAACGTCATTATTTTTGGCACACAGAACAATCTTAGCCAGCCAGTTTTCACTTAAGGGTAGATTCACAGTATAGAAGGCCTTTCTCTCAAATATTTTGTCTTTGCTGTGATTCTCTTGGTGAATGTTGGTAATAGGCCGGGGCGAATGCCTCTGATATCACCGCAGATTTGGTTGATCATTCACTTCATTCACAAAGACTCTCCCTAGAATAGGCCAAATGGGTTGAATGTCTACAAATGTGGTGTTGCAATGGTTTACCTCCACATATTACTAAAGCAGTAATGAAAAGAGATTAGATTAATAATTATAAAATATTGAGTAAAGACAACAAGTATAATGTTAATAAAGTTCCTCTGCCTGTGTCTTTTTATAGCAATGTCTCCAGAGCAGCATGGAAACCCACAACTCTCTTCTTGTCAGCCATGACTTCAGTGAGTGTTTCACTGTCATCCTTTACTCACATATTTATACGGTTACTTCATATGTTCATTTAAAAAAATAGTCCAAACCCCCTAATGAAACCCACCTAAATTCACATGTTACTTGACATGCATGAGTCAGGAGTTTTGCATGCAGAAGGTGAACTGGAACTTGGTATGTAATGTTTTGTACTGACACTGCAGTGGCTGAGAAAACACACACAGCTTGATTCACCACCATCAACACATTTTATATTTTTTAGATTTTGTTTTGAGTTTTAGTTGTAGTCACAAGCACTCAGATTTTTGAAGGGCTAACCTTGCTGAAGAAAAACACACACACACACACACACACCCACAACAATACAGGACAATTTTTCCCCACATGAACAAAGTCATGTACAGCTCCAAAGTTTAAAGCAACATCATTATGTCAAGGCTGACAATTTGCTTTGAATAATTTATTCCTTATTGCTGGTCCACAGTTTTTCGTCCTATCTCAGCGGACGCTAAACTGCGAATGAACCCCAGGTCAGATGTGGACTTCTCCTCTCCCAAAGTGGACCTAATGGTCAATCTCAATGAGGTGGCCATTGAACTCAACAGACCCCAGGTAAGTGAATGAGTTGTGTATAAACATGTCTATCTAAAGCCTGGTTAAAACAAAGGTTTTTGAGAGGGAGTGGGAGAGAAATGGTCAAAGACAAACAAGGTGAGAGATAATGAATTCAAAGTGTAACAGGTCAAATAGATAAAAATGTTGCTCAGTGATGATGACGGTGCTTCTGTCAGTGCTCTGTACCAATGAGTAATTGCTGACATCCTCTTTCCAGTACATTAGCATCTTGGAGCTGCTGGGCTCAGTCGATATGATGTCACGAAACCTTCCATACAGGAAGTACAGACCCATGGTCCATGTTCACAAGAATGCCCGCATATGGTGAGAAACAATTTCATGACTTTGACTTTGATTTTTGGATGCCAGTTGACCCCGTGTGACATTTTACTAGCCTTCCATATGTGTCACTTAATATTGCAGATTGTGAAGTTGACCATTATGCTTGTGTGTTTCCTGGCTTTCAGGTGGAAATACGTGATCACAAGCATCCTGGAGGTGGACGTGAAGCCTCGTCTCCAAATGTGGTCATGGCAGCACATTTGCCACCACCGGAAGATGGTAAAGCACTACAGAGAGCTCTACAAGACAAAAATCACCAGCAAGAAACCCAGCGAGGAGCTTCTCAAGGAACTAGAGGTGAGACAGGGCTGACCTGGACTGACCTGAACCGAACTGAACTCAGTCGAAGTGGAGGAGGAGATGTCTAGTTTCCACCTTGATCTCTTGAGATCCTAATATTTGATCCATTAACAGCATCATATGATATAAGGAGAGGGGGTAAACATAATATTTTTCTTTAAATGTCACCAAGTTCTGGATACCGTTAAGTCTTGAAATGAAAGAAATGTCCGCTCATCCACTATACTGTATATTCCATATAGTTAGTTGAGGGAGAGAATTAAAAGCACTGATCTCTGTTTACTTCAGCCATCACATCTCAGCCAAGCTGTGCTAAATGTAATAGTAAATGTTTATTTGGCTTAGAGCTAGTGCAAGTTAAAGTTCAGACCTGCTGTTTCTGCTTGATTGTCGCTGGTAAATAGCTACTTGACCACAGTGATCGTAATTCATTGCCCATGCAAAGTAAACAAAGATGTGTTTACTCTCTTTTCTAGCCACAGTTACATAGCCACTTATCCAGTGTTCGACCCTATAAAAGGATTGATTGAGTTGCATTTGAGATTCATGATGTATTTTAGAAACTGGCTTTAAAGGTCTTTTCCTCTGTCTCTCCTCTGCTCTGTAGGCATCATCTTTTCCTGTGATTAATAATGTTCTTTTAGTTATTGATTCACTCCTGCATGGAGTAGCAAGAATCTGCTAAAAGCACTGACCAGTTTCTCTTGTATGTATTCTCAGGAGCCTGAGAAAACCTTGGATATTTTTAACATCACGTTGGCCAGACAGCAGGCTGAGGTGGAGGTAAGCTCTCTGGCTCACCTACTGTGTAGTTGGCATCCTCACTTTGTTTATGTACTTCGCATTGTTTCTGCCGGCTGCAGTATTGTAGCTAACAAATTCTGTGCTGTGGAAAAATTAAACACAGAAATTATACACACCACAATCACTTTGCTGGGAATGTACTGTATGTCTCTAATAACACACCACATATGACCAAAGTGGCACATGCACAAAACAGAAAGTGGTAACAGTTATCAGCAGCTGCATCTTGCGGTGGAGGTTTTGGTTGAAGTGTCATACAGTACGTGCTGTGTCTTACTTTAGTTTAGTCCTTTTAGTTGACAGCTAGTTAGAAATTCTTACATAATTGTGGCTTTACTGTACAACACTTTGCCTCAGACTGCAACACCATATTTCTTATACAGTATATTGCTAATAAATATTGGAGGCCAGAAAAGTAATATTTTGTTTTGGATTCATTTCAGGAGACATAAATGTAGTGAATATCTGCTTCTTTGGTTTATGGTCTCTGTAATGACAAACTGAATGGAGAAAACTGTCGCCTTGAAGTAAACCGCCAGTACATGAAAAATGTTTTGTTTTTTTTTTATAAAAGAAAGTGAAAAAAGTTGGAGCTCTTTACTGTCTTTCCTTTATTTCCTCAGGCGAGTAAAGCAGGCTTGTGTATTCACCGTCCAGGGATGAAAATGGAGGAAGAGGTGTCTCAGGGTTGGTTCAGCTGGATGTGGAGTTGGGGCGGAGAGGCTGAAACACAAGCGAAAGAGGCTAAGACTGGAGGTAGGATGTTAAAGGTAGACATAAGGGGGATACTGAAAATCAACGAGACATGTACTTAAAAGATAATAGGCACATGGGTCAAACAGGACCAAAGCAAAGTGGTCCAGTATATTTTTGCCATAACAGGTAATGGTGGTAATTCTTTTCTTACTCCTCATACACTTTCTTTTTCATTTAATCCCCCCTGCCCTGTCTCTCTGTCTAAGGTTTTGATGAGCTGTTAACCCCTGCTGAGAAAGCCAAACTCTACACTGCTATTGGCTACAGTGACACTGCTGCTAATCCCAACCTGCCAAAGAATGTGAGTCACTTCCCTCCCTGACACCCACATGTCAGCTAATAATACATTTCCGTTTGGCTCGGATCAAATGCAAGTGCTGTATCCAATACTTTGATGTTTGTTTCATGTTGTCATTTCTTTCCAGTTTGAGGACATGAAGTTTAATTTCCACATGGAAAGGCTGTCTGTGTCCATCAAAGACAACAAGGACAAAAATGAGATCATCAGGCTGACTGTGGGAGAGCTCAAGTCCACACTCACACAGAGACCTGGAGCACAAGCCATCAAGTTTGTCACAACTTTCTGTTTTTTTATGTGGCTGTATTGGCTCCATTGCAAGTACTAGCCTTTTCCTTTCATTTAAAATCAGCACAAGCACTTGATTAAACATTTATTAGAAAACATATGAATAAAATATTCTAAAAATTACTAATAGGGAAATGATCCAGTAGAAGTACTTTATGGTTTTACTTTTGGTCAGTTTAAAAACAAAACGCTCATTAACACCAAATCCCTCAAGGGGACATTTCTTTCACATGTCAGACTACAGAGTCTACTACAATGTAGCAGCCTTGTCGCTTGTCTTTTATTCATTCAGCAGGTTGAATACTTCACAACACAGAACCAGCTCTTTTGCTGTCAATCCTGGCATTGGTCGCATTGACATTTAGTTACTTTTCTTCTTTTTGTCAGACTCACAGCACAGCTGAGTTTGTTTGAAGTCACAGGCCTGGCCAGTGATCGGCCTGCACCAACCCTCCTGTCATCAAGGAAGGCAGCCACAGGAGCAGGGACCCCGCTGCTTTGCATCCTATTTGAGACCAACCCGCTGGATGAGAGTGCTAACCAGCGGCTTCATGTGGAATCACAACCCTTGGAAATCATCTATGATGCTGTTAGTAGTGTCTGTGTGCATGTACAAGCAGGAAAACAAACATGAGAGGGGTACATATCAAATGTATTCTTTGTTTGTGTGTCTATGTAGATAACAGTGAACAGCATGTCGATGTTCTTCATGCCTCCTGACGACTTGCAGCTGGATGAGCTGACCAACGCGACCCTCATGAAACTGGAGCAGTTTAGGGACCGCACAGCCACTGGTCAGTTGCACACACATGCACAAACATCCACTGCATATCTGTATATCTGGGGTTGATTTCAAGCCTGGTCTCAACTCTCTGATGGGCAAATGTTTACATTCCCCAGTCTTTGCTGTTACTGGGTCCTCTTCATTGGATTGTGGTGTTCCTGTGTATTTTCTATTGATTGTTTCCTGAGATTGTTTGCTGAAGTTTCAAGCTCATTTTTTTCGTGCAGTGGATTGATTCACTGTAGCTCATTTGGGTACACTCAGCCAGGCTCGGTGAAATTCATATGTGCGGTTTAGGGATGAACATTTGAAAGGCCTTTCTTGCAAGTTAACAATGTATCTATGTTCACTGGACGTAGATACAGCAAAATACTTATTGGCATATATTCCATCCAACAAAATTCATCCAATACCTGAATGAGTGCATGTTATAAATCTATGATTATTATCAGAGAGTGCAGTTACAATAAGGTAGGATTTGTTTTTCATGGCTGTGGGAAACGTTCAAAATGTACAAAGCAAAGTTGGTCCTCTTTCTAACACACGTTATTTTCCCCATTGAAGCATAATTACTTAAATATCTAGTATTTTCAAGCATATTACTGATATGATGCTGACAGTAGTGCTTGTTATTAAACTCTATTTAGTCTGTTATGGTTTTTAATCATCATAATTAATGAAATAAAAATATTCTTGATATATCATGAAAGTATTCTGTATTTAATCACAAAATTGGTGTGTTGTTTCTTTCTGGTCTTGCTATGAGTAAAACATTAATGACATTTTTCTTGTTTTTTAGGTCTAATGTATGTGATCGAAACGCAGAAAGTTCTCGATCTGAAGGTGAACCTGATGGCCTCCTATGTCATCATTCCACAGACTGGCTTTTACAATGGCACTCAGAACATCCTACTGTTGGATCTGGGGCATTTCAAGGTCAGAAAGGGCAAAGCTTGACACTGAGCTGAAAATCTGACCTACATGAAATTATTTCAAAATCCTTAAGTAATCCTACTTTTTACAATGGAGTACAAAAAATGATTCTTTTAGTTTCCCTGAAGATACAGTGAAAAACAAAATAATTGTAGCATGAGCTTTTTCATTTGTTTAAAAAAAACTTTATTTTGTTGTTTTTTCAGATGTCCAGTCAAAGCAAGAAGCATCTGCCACAGTTGTCAGTGTGCTCCAGTAACATTGAAGACATCATGTCCAGAGCATATGATAGTTTTGACATACAGCTCAGCAGCCTCCAGTTCCTCTATAGCAAACCAGGTGCATACACTAGAGCATACATGTGTCAAAGGTTCCTTACTGGGACTCTGCTGGAAAGTCAGGAAATTCAAACTGATTTACAGAAAAACACAATTCATACAGAGAAATATCCCTATAAGTCTTGTAGACTGCAGTCTTTTGCCATAGCCAAGAAAATAATACATAGACATTAGAGGATATGGTCTCAAAGCTTTGAAGATGTTTTGTGTTGATCATACATTTAAATTGTTTGAACAAAAATATGTTTATGTGTTAACAAGAGAAATGTTAAACAATTTCTGGGTGTTTTAGATGGCGACTGGAAAATGGCCCGTAAGCAGAAACAGTCACCGCTTCACATCCTAGAGCCAGTGGATCTAAACGTTGTTTTCAGCAGGGCGATGGTCGTCAAAGACTCCCGCATGGCAAAGTAAGATTTTTTTCCCCATACATCCAGTGATTTTGTTTCTCATGTTGTATTGATTTAAGCCTCAAAGGACAACATCGGTATTTTTTAAAATAAGCCCTGTTTTTATGTATTTTAAACTGGTTGGTACAGAAACTTTACAGATTGGTCCAGTAGATTGCCTTTGCAAGCAGCAGCAAAACAGTGATGGACGAGTTACAGTGCCTGTAATACAAGACTTTGGGGCAATTGCGCCAAATCAAACTAGGTCCATTAAAAGTGCTTCTTTTTGCTACTGACTAGCTCAGATTGTTATTCTAAGTGTCTAGCAACACCAACGATCCCTATAGAGATAGACCTGTAAGATCCTTTTTATTTAATAGCCATTATATTGCTCGGTTCAAAGCCCCCAGACTCCATTGACAAACAGTAATTTTACACAACATTTGCTGGTCTACCACTGTCATAATCAGTTAGTTTGTTGGTGTTATTGTGTGACTTTGATGTTTTAGAAGCTTAGTTTGGATCCAACAAAAATTATCTTACAGTTCTAGATTCTTCAAATAACAATTGGGGCCTGTCAGTGGCAAAAACAAGCTCCTCACCTTGTGCCTGATCAGAGTTGTGTTTCAAATTAAAGGTCATACGTATATGACATATCTTTTTGTTTCCATGTTTGCATTTGTGTTCCAGGTATAAGATGTTTGGAGAGCTTCCTCTGCTGTCTCTTCGTATTTCTGATGATAAACTTCGAAATGTTCTGGCGCTGGTAGAAAGTATCCCACTGCCCGAGAGCAGACCTGCACACAGCACTGGTGCATCCTCCACGCCAAAGGTAAGCGCAGGAAGATGGTCCATAGATGGTCCTGTTCACATTTTGTGTAGATCAGATACACTTCCAAGAGAGACTAACAAAAAACTCTTTTGGGCCATATACTCCACTATTCTCTAAATAGTCTTTTCTTTTTTTGAAAAGAGAAATAAAATAAGATGACTATCATTTGATGAATACAGTGTTACAGATTCAAATCAACGTTTTTGTGTTCTTTCCTCCTCAGCCAAGGCAGTCATTCACCCCACAGCTCACTCCCAGAAGACCTCTGAACTTAGCTGACCAGCGCTCCTCTCTCTTGTTTGAGTCATGCGAGACCATCAGCATCACCTCATTGGGTAAAATACGCAGCTTTTTCTAAAACCATCTCTTCCTCGTTCTGCACCCCTCATGAAGCCAAACATTCGTAATCTTCACACTAAATAACTTGTAAAACGGTTTGTATCTAAGCACAGTATGGTAACAGATGGGTTTTTGTTTTTGTCACCCCTCAGGGTCAGAGGAAGATTTGTTCTACGATGCCCCCAGCTCTCCTATTGGTGATCAACCGTTCTTCCCAGATAATCCGATGCCTCTGCGCTACGCAGACTTAAACAGAAGAAAAGGTCTGTTGAAGGAAGACGCTCAGAAGAACATGACTGACTTCATCATGACGTTTGAGATCAATGAGGTACAGAGAAATCTGTTTTAACTAAGTGACAAACATAATTTGATAGTTGGTGACGCCATTTTAATTCTGACATTGTCTTATTCCTAATCTATTTTTCTTTTATCTCTAGTTTTCTGTTCAGTTGTGTCGTCTGTCTGGGGGTCAGGAGGTCACAGTTCTCCACTTGGACATAGACGGTCTTGGCACTGTACTGAAACTCCGCACCTTTGACATGACGTCTAACACCTACCTCCGAGAGATCTGCCTCAAGTGCCCTGAATACATGGGTCAGTAGATGCTTGCCGGGCTGTGTGTGTGACCTCACTTTTACCTCAGACAGTTCAGGAGACATTTGGCTAACATTCAGTGATTCCAAACATTCTAACAAGCATTTGTGAATAAAAATCAGGCAGGTCTTGGCTGCAGTTTTTATATGTCATGTTTTATTTATTTCCTCCTTGTATAGATTCTGAAGAGAAGCAGGTTCAGCTGATCACCACTCTAGACAACAAAGAGGTTGACCTGCTCACCCTGGAGTATATTAAAGTATGTGTGATATCACACATTAAAACATACCCCTTTTATCCATTTGTTTACAGTTGTTCCACAGATTGTCAGTATCCTAAATTATTATTTTCCCAATAGTGGTAAATGGCTTTCTCATTGAGGATTGTGTGTCTCTTTTAGGCTGATAAAAATGGCCCTGAGTTCAAGACTCAACACAACAATACAGAGCAGCTCATCAAGGTGAAGGAAATGTTGATTCATTCAGATGCTTCTATGTTATTCTTTTCTGCTGTGTTAGAATAGTGAAGAAAAGACAGAGCGTGTTTATGCAGATTTCACTATTAACTACCTGTTCGAACAAGCATGTATATGAACAAATACAATGCTACTTGATGCAGAAAAAGCAAAGATGTCATTTTATCATTCATTCATCACTAACATTTTAACATTTTGACATTTTCACTATGCTTTCCCCATCAGGTGACCTTCTCATCCCTGGATGTCCATCTCCATACTGAGGCTCTACTCAACAGCATGAACTTTCTCAACAACCTTCTCCCTCCATCCACCAAGAAGGAGGGAGTACAGGAGGAGCTCCCCACCATCCCTGAGGAGGATGAGGCGGAGAAGGAGGAAGAGAAGAAGGAGGAAGCTACCGTAACGAGGAAAAAAAGTAACTGATCCAAATAAACCATTTCAGAGTTTCATTAAATTTCATATTCCAAAGCCATAATTTTTCTGTGGTCACCTTCATGAAATGTCTTTAATGCCTCCCCTTTTCTTTCATGTCACCTTTTTTTCACAGGCTCAAAGAGCTCGAAGTTTGCAGGTATGGTGAATCTGCATATCAGAGCGGATCTCCGCTGTCTGAAGGTTTTCATTCGAGGGCAGAAAGCCAGGATCTCTGAGATCAGTATCGAAGGTATGGAGGTGTTGTGACATACTATGTTGCATGACCAAGAAGATATTCAGTCCCCCTCAATTGCATTTTTGTGGGCATTGCTTGTGTTGTCACTGCTTCATCAATCATAAATGATACTGTTTATCCAATGTGTCCCTCCAGTGTCCCCCCATCAATTTATGGTCTAATGATGGTAGCCTCTTTGATTTGTTTCTCCATGTATTGCACTTAATTCCCTTAAGTGGGACATGCAAAGAAATCCTCTCTCGTCATCTCACTTTCTCAACCATCCAGGTCTGGTTTCTGAGGTTCTAATGAGGAAAAAAGAGATGGAGGTTCTGGCTAACCTGAAGAACATTGTGATACTGGACTGTGACAAAGATGCACTATATAAGAAGGTACAATCAGCAAGTGGCCTTTCTTCAAAAATGTGAAGACTATATATGCTTATCTATCTTGTAGCAATGTAGCTTATATACTTCAACTTGTGTTGTGTAATGATCACATTCTTTATCTTTGAGTCTCTTCCTACTTGTGTTGGTGGCATTCATAATGTTGACCTCTAAGCATTAGTTGTTCTGGATAAAAAAAAAAAATAGGAGCTGACTGACAATTCTGATGTCTGATTCTTGTATAGCTGTGATCATTTTGATATTGTCTCGTCTCTCATTCATTTCCTAGGCTGTGTCTATAGCGGATGAGGAAGTTTTTGCCTTTCACATGGTCAACTATACAGATGCCACAGAAGGAGACGCCTATCTCGACATGTCTAACGTTGACACTTCTGTCTCACTAACTGTGGGATGCATCCAGGTCATCTTCCTCAACAAGTTTGTCTCCTCCATACTGGTAAGACTCACAGTTGGTTTTGTCCCATTCAGATCACCTGAGAGAGATATTAATGGAAGAGCCCCATGTGCACATTTATTGTCTTATTAGGCAGGTTAGCACTTGAATTATATGTATTTCCATTTGAAAATTGAAAATGAAAGAAAAATAAAACAAAATTTAATATGAAGTACTTGCTAGTTTACTTAAAATTGTGCTTTTCTTATGAAGCATGAATCCACTCTTTTGCTCTCCATTCTTTTTTCCTCCCAGGCATTCATCAATAACTTCCAGGAGGCTAAAGAGGCCCTGGCTGAGGTGACAGTCCAGGCCGCAGAAAAGGCAGCGTCAGGTGTCAAGGAGCTGGCAGAGCGGAGCACTCGGATCGCTCTCAACGTCCACTTCAATGCACCTGTCATTTTCCTGCCCCAGTCCTCTTCTTCCTCCAATGTCATTGTAGCTGACCTTGGTCTGCTGTCTGTCAAGAACCGTTTTGCCAAGCAGCCTTTTAAAAGTGATGCCAAGATTCCACCTGTTGTGGATATAATGACCGTGAGACTGACTGACCTCAAGATGTACAGGTCAGACACCAGCCAGATTAAATGATTTTGTCGCAAAGCAGTAAAAAATGCATATTCTCTTGATAACTTTTGCCATTAATTGTGTGTTGTTGCTACTTCCAGGACCACATATGCTAATGAAAGTTTTGAAGGAGAGACCCAGTTGTTGAAGCCGGTCAGCCTGGACTTGGAAATCCAGAGAAATCTTTCATCCAACTGGTACCACAGCATAGCTGACATAGAGATCACTGCTCATCTTAAGCCCATGAATGTAAGTAGTGACAACTGAACAGCAAATATAATGGTTTTCATAGACTGCCAACATTTTCAGTTTATTTTTATTTGCGCATTTTATGTCATTCATATCTTTGAAGTTGATGAAGTTACTCCTGTTGGATTCATAATAGCAGGCATACAGATTATGCTATATATTCATTATTACTATTTAGCTTAACTAGTGAGACTATTTTTGTGCGTCCATCTGTCTCTCTGTGTGCCTTTTGTTGATATCTGTTCCAAAGATTAGGTTCAGGCCTGTAGTGAAAATCTAAATCAGAAACTGTTTTCAGAAGTACAGTAATTCTAAATCTTGTATCTGTTGCCAACAGCTGATCCTCAGCCAGGATGACATGACAGTAGTCCTAAGGACTCTGAGTGAGAACCTGTCAGAGAAGTCTGATGCAGTTCCACCTCCTGCTCGTCCACCTACCACTGAACCCACCTCTGACACTGAATCCAACAAAGAGTCTCAGGGCTCTGGAACGAGTGGACCAGCCAGCAGTAAGGAGTTGTGGTTATGCTTGTTTGTGTTCATGTGTGTATAATGGGTCTAAAAATTTGACAAAAGAGCTTAATTGGCAGATGAGTATTGTAGGGATGCTTCCTTCTAACAAGTATGTTTTAGTCAGTCCACAAAATGAAAATTTGAGCTTAGAGGTTGACAGGTTACAGTTAGGCAACTAATCTACAATGTGTCTAGGATCATGAAAATCCTTGAAAGCTTATGAAATCTGAAAATGTGTTTTCTTCAAATCAAAATGTTTTGAGCTATTGTAACCAACAGTGAATACTTATTTTAAGCGTGTGGTTTGTTCTGTGATAACTCTGTAGGTAACACAGTAGTGACGGCTGCTGTTGTGGAGACCCAGAAAAGCGACAAGCTTAAGAGCACACTCAAGTTAGACTTCAAGTTTGACTCAATGACTCTGGTCTTGTATAGTCCTAATGGGAATGAGGTAATACATTCAGAAACACACATACACATAGTAAAGCAGGCACAAATGATGTGTGAGCATATCAAATTAGTTTTGTCTGTCTTCGTTTTACAAGACTTGCATAGCTAGCAGTCTAACACGGTTTATATGTCATGATTTAGATACAGCTGTTGGATTCACATGACGAGCAGCTTAAGTTGGCAGAGTTTACTCTGGGCACCATCTCCACCTCCGTCCACATGTTCTCTGACAGCTCAATGAAGGCCTCAGTCCAACTGGCTGCCTGCCTTCTAGATGACAAGAGACCCAGAATCAAGATGGTCACCCCGAGGTACTAGGAAGACACACACACACACACACACACACACACACAAATACATATTTATCAGTGCACATATTTATCAGTATAGAGACACATCTCGCTTTACACTTTTACAGATTTTTATGTACATTATTTATGACATGAACCAAGGTTTCTACTTTGTACATCAAACCATGAAAAATGCCCACAAAAACAAAACAAAAAATTGAAAAATTAAAATTCAACACATGGTACACAGTATGCTAGCATAAATTACGATATATCCAAGCTTTTCTGATGAGATTGAATGAGCTCCGCTGTAGCTTTTGTAGTTCAGTTGTATTGTTATCACTACTCATTCTTCACTTTTTCTTTTTTATGTCCATCTTTCTCTCTTACCCTGTGACATTTATACTCTCATTTTATCTGCCCCTCCATATCTCTCTTGCTCATATCTTTAACTCTTTTTACCTATGTCTTCTACAGAATGATAGCATTGCGTCCTGGTGCAGAACAGAACATGATGGTGGAAGTAAACTACCGCCAGGGCCGTGATGGCACCATTTTGGACACAGTGGTCCAGGATGTGTACCTGTGTGCCAGCATGGAGTTCCTGCTCACAGTGGCAGATATCTTTCTCAAGGCCACCCAGCATGGTTTTTCTCAAGTGCCGCAACCCAAGACCAGTACTGGAGCAGGAGACAAAAAGAATATTAACTCCTCTGTGACATCTAAAGAGTCCTGTGAGTTAACCATATCAGTTTTAATTTAGTTTGCTGACAATACATTCCAAAGTGGTTTTTGTTCTCTCTTAATCAGACACAACCAAGTAGAGAGCAAATGGAAGGAATTATGTCTGTATTTGTCTTTGGGATCTTTCATTGCATTTATGTTGACATAATGTGTCATAACCTTGTCGAAGTGTCCTTGGGCAAGACACTGAACCCCAACCTGCTCCTGAAGCATAGCTTCAGTGTGTGAATGTTCATGAAAGAATAGTCTCCTCCAACTTAGATTCCTCCTGTATGAATGATGTGTGAATGAGGATGTAACGTAAAAGTGCTTTGAGAAGTCGAAATGACTAGAAAGGGGCCATACAAATAAAGACCATTTACCATTTCACCTGTGTCTTATAACTGCAAGTTATAAATGTGAGGAGAGGTAGAATTGAATGAATCTAATTTGTAGCCCATTGTCTTACACCTTGAACTGATCTTTTCCACTGATATTCTCTTCCTCTGTCAGCTACAACTCCAGCTGTGGTGTCAAAGACAGAAATGAAAGTTGTGGTGCGAAACCCGGAGATTGTGTTTGTGGCTGACCTGACGCGTGCCGACGCCCCGGCCCTGGTGATGACCACACAGTGTCAACTAATGATGAAAAGTGGTGCAGAGGGATCACAAATGACTGCAATGATCAATGACCTCAAGGTTTGTATTTCCACCATGAAAAAGCAGATTGTCAAAAGAGTCAAAGTCTTGCATGCAACATTAACCAATATAACCAATATGTTTTGATTACTGATGTTATTATAGGTAGTGGCATGTCCCTTCTTGAGAGAGAAGAGGAAAAACAATGTGACCACAGTGCTGCAGCCATGTGAAGTTTTCTTCCAGAGCACTCAGTCACCAACCTCCCCTCAGGCTATGGAGGTCTCCATCAATGCTCTCACACTGAAGGTAGCTGTTTAATTATTATTAGATGTTTTGAGTTTAGGAATTGAGTCACTTGAATGCATTTCCTTTTAAAGTTTTGAAGTTTCATGTCTCTGCTATCTGACCGTCTGCTCAGGTATCTCCAATCATTATCAACACGGTGATCACCATCCAGTCAGCACTGACTCCCACAGCGGAGACTCCCGAGGAGCTGGATAGTCCTGTTCCTGTGGACCTGTGGGAGAAACGGTGCTGGAAGGACCTCAAACTCTGGTTCCTTGAAGAGGAAGGGGATGAAGACACAGCATCACTGGCCCCACTGATACCACAGGGAGAGTCATTACAGGTGTTTAGCTCCATTGTGACTCAGCTTGTTGAGCGACTTCACGACTGGTTTTATGCTACAGTATAATATAGTCATTAATTAACTTTGGTCACTGTTATGTTATAATACCTTGACCTCTTTTGCAGTGGTATTTTATTCTATACACTGATGCTTAAGAACAGGTTGTGTCATTTTATTGGCCGTCCATTCCTGCAGGTGACCATCAAATCGATCTGTCTGACTCTGGAGGCTGGAGTGGGACACCGCACGGTCCCCATGCTTTTGGCTAAATCTTCCTTCCATGGAGATGTCACAAACTGGTCCACACTCATTAACTTACACAGCGAGCTCGATCTGGAGGTAACACCCACAAGCATTACATTTATTTCCAATGCTTGATCCTAGAAGCTTATCTTAATCCTAAAATTAATCTTTCATTGTAAAATAACCCTAGAACGATGTGGCTGCTGTCTGTGTTTTTGATATTGTTGGTCCATTCAAACATGATGAATTCACATATAAGATTATATATTTTTGCCGTTAGGTTCACTATTACAATGAGGTACTGGGAGTGTGGGAGCCTCTGCTGGAGCCCTTAGAAGATGAGACAAGAGACGGTTTCAGACCTTGGAGACTGGGGCTTAAAGTACTGCACTCACACACACACACACACACACACGCGCGCACACACACACACACACACACATACATGTACATATATACTCACACATGCTCACATACATACACAGTGTTTCTAACTTTTTACTATCTTATAACCAGATGAAGAAGAAGCCAATGAAGTATACAGGTTTGTCGGATGAAGTGGATTACAACGTCCCGGACTATAAGACAGTCATCATCATCAGCAGTAAAGACCAGCTCAACATCACCCTCTCGAAATGTGGACTGGCCATGCTGAGTAACCTGGGCATGGTAAGAGTGAGGCTGTAATCATTTTAAGAGGAAGTCTGAGGATGTGCGGTTATTCCATAATGTTTATAATGGTCATTCCATAATGTCTTTCCCCAGGCGTTTGCAGACGCTGCCAAACAGACAGCCGACTCCTTCCAGACGGATGAAGCTCCATTTGTAGTGAAAAACCGCCTGGGTCTGCCGGTGTCCGTCCGCCACAGTGAGATGTTTTGTCCCATCGGCCAGCAGAGTACCAATTGTACTGTGAAGCTGCAGGATGGGGAAACCCTTGGGATGGACTATTCAGCCA
The DNA here is from genome assembly GCF_042242105.1 of Pempheris klunzingeri. Taxonomy (NCBI): domain Eukaryota; kingdom Metazoa; phylum Chordata; class Actinopteri; order Acropomatiformes; family Pempheridae; genus Pempheris; species Pempheris klunzingeri. The sequence continues at coordinate 5,674,149 of NC_092018.1, forward strand.
CAACAGACTCTGACCAGTTCTCAGCCATGATCTCTTTGAGTGGAAAGGACTATTACATACAGCCTAGTAAGTTAACCTTTAGACACATTATACTGAATATGCACATGCAGAATCAGTCATTAGTTCTTGCAATATAATACTATAAAAAAAAACTGAAAGTGAATCACATATGACCTGCTCATATTTCCTTTGCCCTCTCCAGTTCCAATGGGTCACACCTCAGCCAGTGTGATCCCCCTGATCAAGGTGGGCAGGGGAATGTACAGTGTAATGCACACAGACTCAGGAGTCACTCGTTTCCTGGTCTGCCAGATTTACTCTGTGGAGGGAAGCAAGTACATCAAGATCCGCTCTCCTTTCCAGGTACTTCACAGTCTGATTATATGTTTACTTATTTTTATATTTACGCTATAAAAATGTTATGTTATATTAATCAAAAATATTTTATGGTGTGTCGTAATAACATAAATTACACTCTCCCTTGCATTGATCCCTTAAAGGATCTCTTTTACTGCTTAAGCTGGTTAAATATGTATTAATGTCAGTTAGCAAGGCTGTTCCTATTTCCTGTTCTTTTAGAAATAAATGATTATGAGCAGCAGTATCCAGAGGAAATTCTGTCTTGCATTGTGCATGCTGGCTCGCTGTCACAGTTTAGTGGAACCGAGCTATTTTCAGTATAAACATTAACACCCGGGGAGAAGGATGAAATGCCACAAAGGCTGCTGACAGGAATCAGACTTTTTGATTGTGACCATTTGGCATCCCGTGTGTTGTTTTAATTGTGTTTCTCTCCTTTCGTGCAGATCATCAATCATTTCTCAATCCCATTCAAAGTTTATGAGGGATCAACATGTCTGGGCACAGCTCTCCCTACTGAGGAGTTCTGTGTGCCTCTGGACTCGTATAGGTGAGTCAAGACAAACGTAAACAAGCCTACACATCTACCCTCACATCTTTATACAGTCTCCTTTTTACCTCATTCTCCCTCTGTCTCTCTTAATCACACTCTGTTGGCTGCCTTCACCCACATCTACTCTCTGCTGCCCCCCTCAGGTCTGAGCTGAGCCTTCAGCCAATAACAGAGGATGGCGCTGACAAACAGGATGAGCAGTTTGAGTGCTCAGAGGGCTTCAGTTATGAAGACGTCAGCAACTTGCAGCCTGAGACTCACCTGCAGCAGACCTGCCGTCGCTGTGGAGATCAGGGTGGTGTGCTGATGGTCAACATGGTGCCAGTACGAGATACAGTGACATTCAAACACACTGGAGATGCTGGGGAGAACTTTGATGTGCCGTATGTGCTTCACCTGTGGCCTTCCATCCTGTTACGCAACCTTCTGCCTTATGCCATCTCGTACAAATTAAAGGTAGGATGTTATCCTGTGATCACTACGCAGGTGGGCCGCACTACAAATTACATACAAATTGGGATTACTTTACAGCTTCACTATTTCAAAACAATGCTATCACTCTTGTATTGATTTTTTTGTGGAAGCGAATGCTAAAATCTGGTACTCTATATTCACCGTTGTTCCTCTGTACCTACTGCTCAACAGGACAGTGGAGTCTCTACCCCTGAGGCCACTCTGGATCCAGGTCACTCGGCCCAGCTTCACACTGCAGTCATCAACCAATCAAGTCTCGATCTCTGCTTACTGAACTACTTGGCACAGGACTGGTCTTCGGAGTACAGGTTTGATTTCAAATTGATTTATTGTTAATAATATATGTTCCCGTAATAATTCCTTGTTGTCCACATGTTGTGAGCATGTTGGTTCTAAGTGGCCATTATCCCCAGATAGCATGTTTTTAAGCCCGCAACCCTGGATGCGATGAATAACATTCATCATCCTCATTATATAAAGGGTAAATATGAAATCACTTCCCTTCTGCAATAACACTTGTCGTCTAATTTAACAAATTATCCTGTCATGCAGGTTCCAGAGTGATCAGGAAGAGATCACATTCATAGTGTTCCAGTCCCTACGAGAGAATGACGAAGACGAAGGTGAAGGGCCGGAAAGGAAGAGGGCTGAGTTGGATATAGCTGTACATGTTAAATATGACCTGGGACAAACAGTTGTAGCCATCCACTCACCATATTGGATGGAGAACAAAACAGGCAGGTTGCTGCAGTACAAGGCTGATGATATCCACCGTAAACACCCCCTGGACTATGACATGCCCCTCCTCTTCTCCTTCAAGCCTCGTTACTTCCTGAGAAACAATAAGGTAAGAAAGTTTTAAGGTAAAGTAAAAGGAAAGAGCTTATTTGATGTTTTCTCTCAGGTATTAGGGAACAAGCATTCTTGGTTTTTGAAATATCTCGACTACATTGATTTGTATTATGCAGCTTTAAGTTCTGATAACAGACAATGACAACTTCTACAAATGTTTTGCTTTCTTATTGTTCATTAGATGCCTACTAAAAGCATTTTATGTATGTATTCATTTAAATAATTACGTTTCTTTTAACTCAGAAGTTTGAATCTGTACAGATTTATTTTCATTGCCGTCAGTTCTCAGTGTGTATGACTGTGATGTCGCTTTCTTCGTCTTTAAGGTCCGTCTCATGATCTCAGACAGTGAACTCTCTGATGAATTCTCCCTGGATACAGTTGGAAGTCACGGAGATGTCAAATGTAAAGGCCGATACAAAGATTACCTGGTAAGATTTTGCCACAGAGGCAGATATTCAGATTTAAAAAATCCATTCAGATTCAGACATACTTCATTTAAAGAGCCCATTATATTGGATGAAATTACTTTTTTATGTTATGTAATCTGAGGCAGGCTCTGTTACTGAATTAGGAAATTATCGTCATCTGTGTATTTGTGTGACGTCTCTCTGACCTCAGGTTGGTGTGAAGATTGATGCAAGCAGTTTCAGCCTGACCCGCATTGTGAGCTTTGTGCCGTTTTACATGCTGGTGAACAGAACCAAGCACAATGTTTTCATATGTGAAGAGGGGCAGGACAACTGGACCGAGGCTCAGCCAGAACAGGTCAGAGACAAAACAATCTTTTTGTTTGCATTTGTATTTCCTAATACTGCTGTCTTTACAGACAGTGAATTGTTTGTATTATTAAACTGTCAAACATTTACTTTTTTACTTTTAAGTTAAATGTCTGGATCAAGAAGATGTGTTACTAAGGATAGATGTGACATTAATAGATGTACAGGACTTTGAAAATATTAGATTGGATATTGAACTTTCTGAAATTATTTAAATCTGATTAAAGTAAAGGCAGATTTACAGAATATACAGTACTGTGCAAATGTTTTAGGCAGACGTGGAGAAATGCTGTGAAGTAAGAATGTTTTCAAAAATATGAAATTTTATTGGGTTTTTTTGGTTTTTTTTTTATCAATTTACAAAATGCAAAGTGAGCAAACGGAAGAAAAGTAAATCAAATCAGCATCAGTTTTTCCAGGTACACTTGCACAGTTTTTGAAGGAACTTGGCTGGAAGGTTGTTCCAAACATCTTGGAGATCTAACCACAGATCTCCTGTGGATGCTGCCTCAAACCCTCACTCTCTTCATGTGATCCCAGACATACTCAATGATGTTAAGATCAGGAGTCCTTGTTTCTCTTTATGCTAAAGATGGTTCCTAATGACATTGGCTGTATGTTTGAGGTCATTTTCCTGCCGTAGAATAAATTTGGGGCCAATCAGATGTCTCCCTGATGGTATTGCATGATGGATTAGTATCCGCCTGTATTCCTCAGCATTGAGGACACCATTGATCCTGACCAAATCCCAAACTCCATTTGCAGAAATGCAGCACCAAACTTGCAAGAAACTTCCACCAGCTTCACTGTTGCACTGTTGACACTAGTTATTGTACCGCTCTCCAGCCCCTCGGTGAACAAACTGCCAAATTTTGACTCATCAGTCCAGAGTACCTGCTGCCATTTTTCTGCACCCCAGTTTTTGAAAGCATTCTTACTTTACAGCATTTCCTCACACCTGCCTAAGACTTTTGCACAGTACGGTACACGCAAACTAAGACCTTTAATTGAAAAATTCTCTCCAACCTTTCCAGGGGTTCACTTTTTAAAACACTGAACTATTTACAGTGTAACAATTTCAGAGGAAAAGCTTGCTGTACAGTGTTATTGAAGGTTTTGTTTTATTCCACAATTAGTCAGCCGTTCCTTTCTGGCCCGAGAATGACACCAAGCGGCTAAAGATCAAAGTAGAAGGTTGTTTATTGCCTCCTCGCACCATTGACTTCACACGACCAGAAAACTGCCTATTGCTACACCTGGACAACTCTGTAAGTAGACACACACACACAAATTTAAGTGTTGTCTTCTCATGTTAAGTAATTTATTACATGATGTACTATATAAAAGCCTTGTTTGTATCTTTGGTAGTTCATGTTCAGGTTTAGTCCTGATAAAATTTACTCACGTTGGCCTCCAGAGCATTTAAGAAACTATTATACTATATTCTGTATTCCAGTATGTAGACTGTTATTTGTCTTCTTTCTGCAGGTGGGTGGGATCGCTGTAGATGTGAACCTATCAGAGCACTCTGCCATGATCCGATTCTCTGAGTACCACGATGGCGCTGCACCTTTCCTCATTATCAACCACACAAAAGACCAGACACTGCAGTTCCATCAGAGGTGAGGACAGTTTGAAGGAAACTATGCAGTTTGTGTCCGTTTTAAATACTTACTGGGTAGGATGTATTTGCAGCTAGGCTCAGACTGGAGAGGTAAGATGAACATCAAACATACAACACAAAGCTCCCGGGTTCTTAAGACTACCACAAAATTGGAAAAATTAAGTTAGGTGGGGTTAAAAAAAAATAAAGATTGTGAAGTAGGAGAGAGGAAGGAATGCATAAAAAAAGGAGTAATAAGTAGTATTTGCTGATGTATTGGAAGTGTTGTCTGTAAATGTGCTTTCAAAGTTTCATTTGAAGTACGTCGTGAATCTGCCCCACTGGCCTTAAGGTGAAGAAGTGCACAATCAAGTGTAAACAGAAAATCTCTCAAAAATCTAAGTAGGATGTTTAGCCAGTTGTGCCAAGCCTTCTGTATTTTATTTTTTCCATTTCAAGTTTTCTGCTTATTTCCATCTCAAAAATTTTGGTTTCTGAATGAATTCTTTTCATACCACTCACTTTGTAAGCAGCAGGTTTCAATTTTACGAACAAAGTAGGACTTCTTCATGTGCAACATTTGCATTTTTGTTGAATGACAATACTCTTTTCTCTTGCAGCAGCCTAAGCCAGTTTAGTTAATACCTAACAGTGTTTCTTTTTGCTGATAGAGATTTATGTTTGTGTGTTGTGGGTCATGCAGCGCCCGGACAGAATCCACGTGGGTGGCTGACGAGCTGCTCGATCTCTCCTTCTCAGAGGAGGAGGACAGGTAGAAAAATATACAAAGGGAAAACTCTTCTGACACACTCTGTACTCAGAATGAAGGATGTGAGGGGAGAATAACAACAAATTAGGAAAAAAGGAATCTGAAAGTGCTGCATTAAGTTGTTGCTGTCGCTCGTTCTATAGGTACCAAATGATCTAGACAAGTTGGAGTAAGTAAATAGAGAAGTTGAGTTTTTTGCCTTCACAAGACCGTTAAGTGCTAGAGACATTTACATACAGTGTGGCAAAGTAGTCTTCTGCCCTCATTATGTGTGTAGGTGCACAGTTAAACAGCGAGAAACACATTCCAATAAAGGTTGACTCGCAAGTTTTCTTTACTATAAGTGATTGCAAAACTATGAAATCAGTATTAGACAACAAATGAATTGATAGTTGTTACAAATCAAGAAAAGATGAGATGCCATGAAGGAGAGCAAAGCCCAACAGTGTTGTAAGAACTGAGTACAGGAAGGATGGCCAAGGATGACACCAGGTGGAAGAATGAAGTATCACATAAAAACGTTTGGATCAAGAGAGATTCACACATATATACAATAACGTGTGTATATATATATATATATATATATATATACGTGTGTATATATATATATATATATATATATATATATACGTGTATATATATATATATATATACGTGTATGTATATATATATATATGTGTGTGTGTGTGTGTGTGTGTGTGTATATATACGTGTATATACGTATATGTATATATATATATGTATATATATATGTATTAGCCAATTTATGAGACAGGCAGGAGGGCAGGAACACACAAATGATGCAGCATGTAAATATGAATAGGAGTAACATTAAAAGGCTAATGCCACAGTCACTTCAATGTGACAGCACACTTGAGTGCAGAGTGTGGTCAGACCAAGAGTTCAGGTAAAGATAAGTAAAGAGTACTTTAGGTCCGATTCTGGTTTGTCTGTGTAATCAGCTCCTCGCCTTCACCAATGAGAAATGAATACTGTATAGGTATTGTCAAATATGTATATTATGAACTACTGACATCCACTGTCACGTAGTTTCTCAAAAGATTTATTTATTGATCGGCTGGAGATTTTCACTGGTTTGAAATGTTTCAGGACCATTGGGAATAAAAGGAGCAGGTTAGACATCTAAACCGATTCACTTATTTATTACTGTGTTCCTTTGACCTCCTATAAAGTGTTAAATCACCTTTACTTGTAGAAATACTAGATTTGAATGCCGCTGACTGGATGGGATTCTGCCCGTGGGATCACACCTCCTGCTTCTTCTAGTAGTTCTGTTGCGTCAACTAGTATTCTCTTGTTTTTCATCTCCACCTGTAGATTATGGCTTGTTTTATTTTCTGATGTCTGCTTTGTCTCATCTAAGTCGATATTTAAACAGATTTCTCCAGGAAAGGTTTTGGGGACTTTTCAGTGTTTGGCTGTCGTACTGTCATATACTGTCATATTTCTGTCTATGGGACCTGTTTGTGTATTCTGTCAGATGGGTATTTTGGACTGGATGGCTGTCTTGGCGGTAGATTCTTGGTGGCTGGGCTCTGTTATATTGTCCTCTGTTTTACTGTTGCACTGAAACGTCATCTGTCATTATTTGCTTACTGTCATCTCAAATCAGTGGGATAATATCTCTTGATTTTTAGTAGATAGAGGTAATGTTGCTGATATAAACAGTATGGTGTGTGTCCGGGTGGGTTTCATGTGTGTGCAGCTCTCTGAAGGAGGCGGAGCAGGAGGAGCTGGAACCAGGGATGGCTGTGTACTACACCTGGACTGAACCCACTGGGTCCCGAGAGCTTTGCTGGAAGTGTGGTGCTTGCAGTGGGAAGCTGAAGAGCGAGGAGGTACTGTATTGTACCTGAGACACAGTGATGTTTTGTGGCTGAGAATAACACAGTATTTTCCAATGTATTAGTCTACTCAAAAGACACCTTAAGTTCTCACCTTGTCAGAAGTTAAAGGCACTCCCTTTGTCTTTCCAGTGGATATCTTTAAAGAAATATTAAAGCAAAATGCGCTGTCTTATAGACATTGCACTCAGTACTTTTACTTTGCTCAAGTATTAAAGATAAATTGAAAATTCACTTTTAAACACAGGTGCTGTTCATGAAACAAGCCCTATATTAAACAAACATAACAAGCAAAAAACCCCTGTGTTGTGTTAAAGTGTGATAGTAAGAAGCTCATTCAGTAAATACAGTCCAAATATCTACCTGAGTGGCGCCATAATGTTACTTGCTACTAATTCACTGTGTTGTGCCAAATAAAATAATAATATTTCAAGACTCACGTTTTTAAATACTATATACATGTACATATTTTTAGGTGAGGTGAGTATTAGGTAGATGCTGTTTGTAACTAAATGCCAAAGAGTCTATGCTGGCTGACCATGCGTATTTACAATGAAGAATCTCCTGAAATAGAGTTGGTCGAGTTGAACCATTTTTAAGACTGAATAGTCTTTTTCATATAATAATATTCAATGTAAACACAGTTTAACCCTTGCTATATTGTAAACCCAATGGTTATATGAGATGTTTGTTTAAACAGTCTGTATGTTCGCTTGCTCTTGCATCTTTAGGACCTGCGAGAGGACATGAACAGTGAGGGAAAACTGTTTGTGATCTCCTTTTATGAAGGTAGAGTACATGGTCTAGATCACTTAAATCCATTCTGTAATTTTGCTTTATCCACTCATATATTTACTTAAAATGATCTTTATAACTGTCAGTTTATTGTCACTATGAATGTTGTCATGTACTATGAACAAAATAGCTTTAACTGTCAAAAATACAATTTACAAAATAGACAAAAGAGTGAATTAAATAATGAATGAACTGAATCACTGTATTTGGACCATATTTGAATAGAAATGAATAAGTAAAAGGTTAAATAAGCATGGTTTGGGTTTATTCTTGATCCAAAGGTCTCCAGCGTGTTGTGCTGTTTACTGAGGAACAACATATCTACAAGGTGATCTGTGAGAGCGAGAAGGCGCAGCTGGCTGAACAGGAAATCATCTTGTCACTACAAAACATGGGCGTGTCTCTGATCAACAACAGCAGCAGCCAGGAGGTCTCCTTCATTGGGATCACCAGGTAGATAACCAGCAACATAAACATGTGTGCACATACAGTATTAATAAAATGCACAAACCCAATGTGCACGTGCACGTTAAAACCTCAACTCACTGCCTATTCAGTACATTGAAATGTGTATGTGTCAGGGAAAAGATAGTGATGCTGTGCTATTTTGTGTGTTTTGTAATTAGCAAATTACAAATTAACAATTTTCTGATTTCCTGTTGATTGTGATGACAGAAAACATCCAGCCTCAGATATTAAAAGGCTCAGATGAAATGTATTTACGATTGATCACAGCTTGTCCAGCCAACAATTACATCAGTTACCTTTTTTGTCACATGTACATAGTTCTGATGTGGTGTGGGAATTAAAGCCTAAGAAGAAGAATCGGTGGAAGACTCTGAGCACTAAAGAAGCTGAGATGCTGGAGAACAGCTTCAAAGAGTACACTGAATCTGGACCCGTGGACCACGCCATCGTGGACCTGGAAAACAACTTCCAGGTTAGAGACTAAATACTGTATTTTCAGCTTTCCTGATCTGACCTAGTGGCAAGTGATTGATAAAATTTTGTAATGGCACAAATGAAATGTATCCATTTGATGTTATTCATGCAGGTTAATTGATAATGAAAATAATTATTAGTTGCCTATTTGTTCCATTGTGTTGTGTTTGTAATTGTTTCCCAGGTGTCCTTTACCCCCAATGGCATGGATATGCGGATGCTGCAGCCATGTGATGCCCCTCTCAGGAGGCACTTCCTGCCTGGGGTGAAGGTGGAGTACAGCGTGTCACCACGACAGAGTGCCTACCGTGTCCAAATCCACCGCATTCAGGTGAAAAGTCAAATATGAACAAAATATTTTATTACTTTTATTCCCTTTAAGATCCAATATATCACTGTCAGTAATGCAGCACCACAAGTCATCTAATTGCATCAATTTCTTCATTTGTCTATTAATGCACCTTGAGTCCTTTGTTCCTTTTTATATTTACTAGCTTTAAATATGCATCTGTTCCTCCTACAGATCCAGAATCAGCTGCCAGGAGCCATCTTCCCCTATGTTTTCTACCCTGTAAAACTGCCAAAATCTATCACCATGGACTCAGGTCTGCTTATCCACCATTTATGTCATGTTTAATTTAGCATTATGTGCTATTATGTCTATTTGCAGTGTTTTGGTCTGTAATATGTATATAACTCTTGTTTTTATCTTTCTTACAGAACCCAAACCTCTAACTGATATCAGCATTGTTACCAGAACAGCAGGGCACTCTGATATCTCTCGCATCAAGTAATTGTTTTTCCGTGGATTCTTTTCTCACTTCGTCTCACTTGTTTGCCTTCTCTTACTTTACTGCCTACCTTCCTACCTACCTTTTATGCCTGGGTTGTACTTTGATTCTGATTCCTCGTCTGTTCCCTATAGTCCCATTAGCTTGTTATATTTTATTTGAAATGCTTTAGCCACATGCTGGCATGTAAAATGAAATGTGTATCTACCTCAGGTACTTCAAGGTGTTGATTCAAGAGATGGATCTGAAGCTCGATCTGGGCTTCCTCTATGCCATCTTGGATCTCTTCACGCCTGAGAATGCCAGCATCATGACCTCAGAACAGGAGGTCAGATACTCGCATATCCAAACTTAATAAACATACATTTTGATTTTGAGATTAAAGATTGATATAGTCTTTTGCCTAGGTCCATGCTGCATTCATTCATTCATTCTGTGTCTGTTCATTGATATAACTATGTATTTTTGCTTGTCTTATTTCTCTAGGTGGAACTGTTTGAGAAGGACTTGGAGTATATAAAGACGGAACTAAACCATGTCTCTACTGCTGACAACAGTCCTATCAGCCTCTATGAGTACTTCCACATTTCCCCCATCAAGGTTTGTTCAGTATAAAGTATGTGTGTATATACTGTATGCTTTCAGGTGACAGTATGATTATGATATAATGAACAAATATTAAGCTGTAAATGTCTTAATTGAGACCAACATTGTCGGCCTCATCTCTGCAACAACACAAGTGGTTTAAGGAAAAAGTAAAAGAAAATATTAACTGTCGAAGACATGAATAAAACATCATCAAAACCTCTTCACAAGATGTGGAATATTTCTGTTTTGAGTTAAAGAGAATGAGAAACATCCATGCTTAGTTACGTTTTTACATTTGCAGCTGCACCTGAGTTTCTCTCTGAGTACGGGAGGGAAAGACGGCCTGAAGGAGAAGAGAGACACAGAACTCATTCCTGTCCAGTCCCTCAACCTGCTGCTGAAGAGTATCGGCGCCACACTCACTGATGTGCAGGACGTCGTCTTCAAGTACAAACGCCTGCAAAGTCCCAAACATGCAACACACGAGTCACACTCAGTAGCATTCATTTATTATAATGTGATGTGTTGTTGGATGAATCCCTGCTACTTAACTGATTTTGTCTCTTATTTCAGGCTGGCCTTCTTTGAGTTGACTTTCCAGTTTTGTACCACCCAGCAGCTACAGTGGGAGGTCATCAGACATTATTCCAAGCAGGTAACATATATGCACAATAAAGTATGACAAACTGTCAGAATGAAACCAACCAGGGTCCGTTTACCTGTTTCTGTATATGTATATTTCAGGCCATTAAACAGATGTATGTGCTCGTGCTGGGCCTGGATGTGCTTGGAAATCCTTTTGGACTGATCAGAGGACTGTCGGAGGGAGTGGAAGCCTTCTTCTATGAGCCTTATCAGGTAGTGTGTTGTTGCATTTAATAAAAGTTGAAGTGTAGTGCTCATTATTTAAGGTGAACATTTGTATGAACGGTGTCTTTATGTCTTCTTGTGTGTTCAACTGTTATCTGTGGTTTTCCAGGGAGCCATCCAGGGGCCTGAGGAGTTTGTTGAAGGAATGGCTCTTGGGGTGAAGGCTCTGGTGGGAGGAGCAGTAGGTAAGCACTGAACTCATATAAAAACTATATCAGGTGTCTGATCAGATCTCCGTGGTATATGAATACATTAACACTTGTGTTTAATGTGCCTTCTTGGTTTTTAATTTTATTCAGAACTTAGTGGTTCTTTGATACCTAAGATTTCTCACAACTGTGTCCACCTTCAAAACTTAAGTGACAACTTTTCTGTTTTCTGTGGCTTATGATTAGTTAAATGTTAGTGTTTTTGTTTGTGTGTGGGATGATTGTGGGGTTTGCCAGTGTCTTGTGCAGGGTAGATGGTGGTCAGTGTTGTTTGTTGTATTTTATTCATTATACTCTTGTGTCACTTGTTGCTGTATGCATTTAAATGTGAAACACACTGAATTTATGGTCAATCAAATGTGCTCCATAAATTGTGTTGCTTTGCCAGATGAACAGAAGTGAAGGCAAGGGTAGAACAGAGAAGAACATAGTAACAGTTTCGTAACTGCAAAGACTCGTATCTGCCTTCCAGGGGGTATAGCAGGTGCGGCCTCCAGGATCACAGGCGCCATGGCAAAGGGTGTTGCTGCCATAACGATGGATGAGGAATACCAGCAAAAGAGACGAGAGGCTATGAACAAACAACCCAGTGGCCTAAGAGAGGGTCTGACCAGGGGTGGAAAAGGATTAGTGTCTGTACGTACTCAGAGTTGTGTTTGTCAGCGTAATACATACATTGGTTGTAGCTCCTATTTAATAATTTAACAGATGCAATAATGAAATAATAATGCAAATTTACCACTGGCCTGAAAGAGGATCTGCCACCAGGACTTCTGCCAAATGAATGAACTGCTGTTAATGTTGTGTTTTTCTCTCAGGGATTTGTTAGTGGGATCACAGGGATTGTCACCAAACCTATTAAAGGTATGTTGAATTAGACCTTCATGCATTTTTTTTTGTGATATCATTTGGCAGGTGCTGATGTGAAAATGTAATGTCCAAAATAATATCACACTATATATTGTATAATTGTGTGTCTAACTTGATGATGTGTTATTTTCAGGAGCCCAGAAGGAAGGTGCTGCAGGCTTTTTTAAAGGTGTTGGGAAAGGGCTGGTTGGTGCAGTAGCCAGACCTACAGGAGGCATTATTGACATGGCCAGCAGTACTTTCCAAGGGATCAAGAGGTATGTTCATTTCTGTGTGTCTTTATTCCCGTGGATGTGCTACAGTGTTCACGCTACATAAACCATTTAGTTCTATATACACATGTGAATGTTTGCTTGGCGCAGTCATACTGTAGGCCATCATTTCAGCAGTATACATGTCTGTTCTGTGTGTGCATGCATAAGGAAGCTGTGTCTCAAAATGCATTTGTCTTGTCTCGTCTTTAGGGCAGCAGAGGCCTCACAAGATGTTCAATCTCTGCGTCCTCCGCGCTTCATCCACGAGGACGGTGTCATCCGACCGTATAAGGAGAGGGAGGGCATCGGCAGTCAGATGCTCCAGGTAGGACAACAAATCTCTGCATCATCATTTCTCCATGGTCAGACCTGAGCAAAGAACAGTTGGCTATTACTCTTCATTTAACTGAGATGAAGATAACATTTTCTTTAATGCAACTGATTTTTTTGTTCTCAAGTTCTGTGACTTCACATTGAGTTAAGTGATGCATCTGTTATGCTCTCTAAATTGTTTGCTGGTGGAGTTTTGTGTTTCATGTGTGCGCAGCGTACATGCAGGCAAATGCACTCACACAGACATTAAGTTCTTCCAGGAAAACCTTTCTTAAACAGTCTGCTTTGTGTCAGTAGCATGGGTTTCTCGTATTAGTAGATTTTAATGTGGCCTCAAAGTGCTTCAGTTCTGCTTCATTCAACCAATGCACTTAAACTGTGGTTCCCTTTTTTGTGCTGACATTATCCAGCAGTTGGGCTTGATGGAGTGGGTTGATGTTTCAGCTTTCGAGTCTCAGGTCAGAGCTGCACTATTTGGCTTATAGTAAAGCTGCCACGTGTAGGATTTCCCCCACAGAGTGCAGATAGGTGACAGATTAAAGTGCCTTAGTAAGGTGTTGGGCCGCAGCGAGTCTCCAAAACAGCTGCAGTGCTCCTTTGTAAAGCTTTTTCACATCTCTGAATTCTATTGAAGGGATTTACTCAAACCTTCCAAAAGATAATCTCTCCTTTGCTGCTTTGACGATGGTGAGCTCTGCCAGTCCAAAATCTACCAGGGTGTTCACTCTGGTGGAGATCTGGTGACTGCGGAGGCCATCGAGCGTGATTCACATCATTTCATTCTCATCCAACCATTCAGTGACCTCTCACCTCTCGCCCTTTGCAAAGGCTCCTGCATTTCTCCGTTTTTTTTCCTTTAATTTGTCACCCCTCTGTCAACAGCTGTAGACTTAGGCTTGGTTTGCGTGTTGATGTATTTGTGACAGACAATTCCCCTTATGCCAAATTAGAACTAATCACAAGAATAACACAACTATAAATCACAGGGGATGCCACTTTTCATACTTAAGTTTTATATTTCTGTTCTAGCTAGTTAAATAGACATAAAAAACATTGTGGCTGAATTTAATTTACTTTGTACTTTGGGTGGGAAACTGTTGACAGTAAAGCAGATGGACAGAAGCAAATTTAATTCTATTAAGTCTAATTTAAGTGTAGACAAAAAGAACTAAATAAAAGCCATCTTTAGTTTCAGTAGTATTTCCCACATAAGATATTTAAATTACTACGTTAAGGTGTTGAGCTTCATCTAATTCAAAGGCATTTACAAAAGGCCTACAAAGTAAATGAGTAGCGCCAAGAGCTTGTTATACTTTGGTAGACTGTGTTAAATGAAGCAGCATTTTTACTTATGATAACCTGAAAACTTGAAAAACTACAAGAAGTAGTGGTGCTTTTAGAGATTTGAGGAACCAAGTTATAGTAACTTGAGTAAAAGAAAAGACCTAGCTGTGGCTGGTCATATTAAAATGAACATTTAATGTGACTTACACTCAAGTCATTACTGACCTCAGTCCACACATCACAGTGGCTCTCTGGGTAGAAACAGGCTTTGTTTCTCTCTGCTCTGACCTTGACTCTTCTCTCTTGTCATGTCCACAGAGGAGGTTGGCCTACAGTGAATGGCATAGAACTGGCTCAGAGGATGAGGGTGATGAGGAAAACAGCTAGAGGCTCAATGTGTCAGCTGTAGTGTAGCCTTGGTGTTTTGTCTGTAGTCTGTGTTGGAGTTTCTCTGCCTGCTGTCTGTTTGTCAGTTAAGAGCTGAAGTTTGTAAGATTTAAACCAACCAAAGAGAATTTAAGAACTTTGTGTCTATTCATTTAACATTTTTAGTCATTTATCAACGTGTTGTTTCTTTTCTTTATTTATTTTTTGTCTGTCTTTATCTTTCATTATTCTAATCCATCACTCTCACTTTTTACCTCACTCTTTTCTTTCATCATTTTCTCACAAGCCATGAAAGACACCTTTCTTCTCATTGATTAGATATTCTTTCATTGTCAAAAACACCCCCCCTCATAATCACAGACTTTGTATCTATTTCCTTTATTTGTTGTGTCATTCTGTCATTCACTGCCACCATTCACTGTCCTCTCGTGTCAATAAAATCTTCACATTTTAAACTTGTACCTGCCATTGTCTTTGTTTCATCCCACAACATTTTCCACTTTCACCAGATTCAAACTTTTTGCGCAGATACTCATGAACTCTTCTTGTAGGTAGCTGCTGGATTTTTACAGCATGTAGTCGTTTGAAAATGTTTCTGAATGCACTATTATCATGGAAAGTTAACATTGTGGTTTTCAT
This sequence comes from Pempheris klunzingeri, assembly GCF_042242105.1. NCBI lineage: Eukaryota > Metazoa > Chordata > Actinopteri > Acropomatiformes > Pempheridae > Pempheris > Pempheris klunzingeri. Next base: position 5,689,366 of record NC_092018.1, read on the forward strand.
CCTTGAGTTAAATTCAGACATCCTTTAGTCTTGCTTTTTATGTAGATGTTCACTTCCTTTTCTTCTCTTTCCTTTCAGAAAATTGAGAATGGACGTTTTGCCAAGTACAGGTACTTTGCTCATGCCAAGGTCAATGAGTCCGACTTCTTCATGATCACCAAGAGGTGAGACAGAAAACGTTTTAGCTGTTTTCTCATGTTAGTGGTGAAGTTACATTACAATGTGTTTTCCTTCAATGTTCACAACCACCCAAGAATACTTGAGTATAAGTATATCCCAAATCATCTTTACTGTAGATTTTAATCAGGTGCAAAGCTTATTGCAAGAAGCTTATGATACTCCACAGTGATCTGTGTCTGCTTACTGATGTATGAGTTTGTCTCATTCTGTCTGTTTGTCAGTCAGTTAGCGTAGCTACCTGCCAGTTTATCTCCATCCAGGGTGTTACAACACTTTACTGTATCTGTACTGTACCTGCTGACCCTTTTATACCCTTGTTATGTGCTTTCTTTTCCAGGGGAATATTTTTTGTGACTAAGGGCACATTTGGCCAGCTGACCTGTGAATGGCAGTATCTGTTTGAAGAGTTCACCAAGGAGCCAATGATTGTAGAGAGCCGCCGACTTCGCATTGAGGCCAAGGTACAAAGGCTGACGCTTCTAATCCAAATTAAAATCGGAAGCTACCTTTTAACACTTAGGAGACTAATGCTAAATCTATTACAGATTTCCACCTGTTATTTATCAGATTATTGCATTAAATATCCTTGACTTGTGTCCTGCAGGAGAGGGTAAAGTCCGTCTTCCATGCCAAGGAATTTGGAAAGATAATAAACTTCAAAACTCCTGAGATAGCCAAGGTAAGTTGACAATTTGATCCCTCTATTTCTATATCTATATATATCTATATATCTATATATATATCTATATATCTATATCTACAGTACAGGCCAAAAGTTTGGACACACCTTCTCATTCAATGCCTTTTTTCTTTATTTTCATGACTATTTACATTGTAGATTCTCACTGAAGGCATCAAAACTATGAATGAACACATGTGGAATTATGTACTTAACAAAAAAGTGTGAAATAACTGAAAACATGTCTTATATTCTAGTTTCTTCAAAGTAGCCACCCTTTGCTCTGATTACTGCTTTGCACACTCTATATATCTATATATATATAGAGAGAGAGATAGAGATATAGATATATAGATAGATCTATATAGATATACACTTTTTGTCGTTCATTTTTTTTAAAGAAATTGTTCTCTGCTGCTTATTTATAATCAAAATGAGCCCACTTGTTTTACTCAAACTTTCCTTTCCTTGTGTCACAGTAAATAATTGTACTAAAATTAGCTCCTTGTTTATTTTCAGTGGGTTCTTGCCAAATTGGAGGATGCGAGAGAGAATTTACCCAAATACTGACTCATCGAACAGGGCGGGAAAATGATAAAAAATAATAATTAAAAATAGAAAAAGAAAACACACACACACAAAGTATGTGTGTGTCAGTGCCTTTGTTCTTTACTGCATGCTACTTTTGTTTACCTCCATGTGTGAGTAGTGCTAAAAACACTCATGCTGTATGCTGACTGTTAGTGTGTGTTGGGGATGAAAGACTGAGTGACCAGTTTGTATGCGTGCATGCTTACATAAGTGCTACAAATGGACGGCTGACTCACATTCGTTTACCACAGGAGCTCAGAATGCGTCGAACCAAACTTCGCCTCACTTTCTTCACTCTGATTGCACATAATTGATTTTAATGATTCTTTTTATAGACAGTAACGCTAAATCTTGAGTTTTCGAACACATCTCATCACTGTCTGCTTGGGGTTTCAATACTGGTGAAATCAGGGGATTTCCAACTTCCCAGACCTTTACTTTGGCACAGTTCTGTTTGCCATGCTCAATCAAACACACTTTGAGTCAATGATCTCATTTGGTTTCAGTTTTATTGAACATGTCTCAAGTTGAGTTCTGCTGTAGAAGCTACTCTGTTACAGAGCAACAGCCAGTAGGAGACATGGTAAAAAAAACAGCATAACAGTGAGAAACACTGAGGCCAAATCAACCATAATGTAGCACATTTAATGTTGTACACTGTTAACGTCACTGGATTATATAAAAGGGAAACTAATTTTAATTGTATGGCTTTATAACATTATTCAAAATGTGTCTTTCAAACCTTTGTTTTCATTTCCTCTTACTCTATTTTGCCTCTTTGTATAAATTTCTGCGAGACTGTTCAGTGTGTGATTTAGACGCATGCTATTTTTATACTGTACTTACACGTATCAATCTGCTGTATATTGATCTGATATAGTATCATATCTGTATATATCCATCCTCACACAATAGTCTGTATTATGGTGTTACAGATTGTAATTTTGTGATTTTTATGTTTTTATACCACACATATGCAATGCCAACTATGTTGATGATTTATGCAGAGAAAAGTATATTTAACATAAAAGGATGCTAATTATTATGAGCTGCTGCTAACTGACATATTTTAAAGGTTTGCTTTTGGTTTGGGGTGCATCGCAGTTTAATACAACTGAACATTTCTGTTGCCATTAATGTTTGTCATTTATAATGTTGGGTAACGAAATGTTCACTGCAGTGGCTTAATTTTTTTTTCCCCCA